>NW_028321885.1:9321666-10593333 GCF_036245765.1 Copidosoma floridanum
TCGCGCCGAATGCCACAAACTGTACCAGGAATCATCGTACACAAATGGATTTCTACACAACCACGGTGAAAAACGGGGTTCTTGTTCCCATAAAATATTATATTTACCCATTGATACTTATGACTAACAAACGACATAAATGATACAAACTATTCCCTTAATGTGCGAAATCAACACCTATTGGAGCAACCTAAAAAATAACATAAAAAAAATTTTTTGAACATGACATAGTACTATCTGCCTCCTATAGTAAATTAAGTTGTTTTTCTACAAATATCTATTTGTCATCTATTGTACCCTACTACATTTAAAAATTTTGAATTTTTAAGACAATGGACAGACAGGTCATTTAAAAAATAATAATCAAAGTTAATGGTTCACTACCCTTATGTCACGGTATTCATTATAAAACAATCGTCTCCTAATTTAAATACAGAACTAATTTATTCTTGATAATGTATTATATAACATTTTTGACATCAATAAAACTAATTTATTACACGATCTACTACTTATCATATGATCATTATCATAATAGTTTATAAACATGTGGACATCATAAGCGGTAATTGTTAATAAGTTGTCAAAGCACGACCCACCAAAGTAGCATATTTTTATAAACATAAGTTACATGAAAAAAACCTACGTGTGAGATTGTGTGTTAACAAACCAGATATTCTATATACTTTTTCAAGTATATATATATATATATATATATATATATATATATATATATATATATATATATACAGGGAGTTCTGATTTTGAGCCCGGAAAACTATATCACGAGATAAAGCTCATCAAAAGCTCTCGAAAAACTCTTTACGAAATTTGGATTCGAGGGATAATTAACGAGATATTGTTGATTTAATAATCGATCAATTCCTCCAATCACAGAGCAGTTAGCCTCAGGAGGCGGGGCCTAAGCATTGTGGAGGGGCGACTAAGCATAAACTCTTTAACGGGGAAGGTGGTAATAGGTATGCCAGGAGACAAGGTTACCGACTGCAGATATTTGATCAAATACCGTACCAGCGCAAAATTCCAATAGCAAGGCCAGAGTATCTTAACCGGAGATCTGATTTTTAAGGAATAATTACGCACGTCCTAGCTTATACAGTGCATATTTTTTTCTCAGTAAATTTCACAGAATAAATATTCAATTTAAATTTTCTTGAACATGCATCGCCTGATAAAAAAAACCATAATGTGAAAGGGTCTCATGCGTAAGGCTCGAATACTCAGTAAAACTCTTGATCTTTTAACGTTAAACTACTTGGAAATGAAATTTTAATTTTTTAAATACTGTAAGAGAAGCTCATTTCACACATTTACTTGGTCAAATTTTTTTATTTCGTCAAACTTTTTAGTCTGATTTACGAAAATAAAAAAATAAAAATAAAAAATAAAATTACGATTACACGCGTCAAGTGCGTTTATGCGGCAAACCTCTCTAACGTGTAAGATTTTACTGAAAAAGGATCAGCATTTAATCCATACAAAGCTCTATCAATCCAAAAATTAAAAGTATTTTAAAAAAGCAAGACAATCTCACGCGTTGAGCGCGATGGCTCAGCGCGGATGATTATGCTTGTTTTTCAATCAGCGTTTCGATAGGTCTTGAATCTCTTGGTCACTGTAGTACCACATGACGAATGAATGGAAAAAAAATTAAAAATACCGTGCATCGAGCTTGTTCATTCATCGTAAAGCTCTTACGTTGATCGCATTATTATCTGAGATGACAACGTACTTATTTTAAATTCCTCCAACATCCTTAGCATTAAAAAATAAAGTAGGCGGTAAGGTTCAGCATGGTAAGCGTGTTAGATAAGCAAAAACCTTCATTTTTTTTTTTTTACTTTGAAAAAAAAGATTTTTTATTATCTAAGGAAGAGGAGGTTTTAAATAAATTATTATTTCAAATTTGTAATTAAGAAGTTAGTTATGATTGTATTTTGTGGAATTGAATAAAGACCATGGTTTAGCTACATTGGTAAGACGAAAACTCTGGATTTCTATATCTCATGGTCGAATCCGTCGGATGTCAATTTTTTTTATTTGGTACACGAAGTGCCTGCATTCGAATTATCCTTTAAGCGGGCGTTCATGTTCGTGCAGGTCAGACTGACTTGCTTACAAAAAATAACTTTCTTAAGAATCCGCTAGGCTTATTAGAACATTGTTTTTCGTGAAAAAACGATCATCCTCTTATTTATCATTCCGCGCGAAAAGGTTGCCTTGGTCTGTTGTGTTCGTTTGTGAGTGTCGTGATGAATCGTGCTGTGCAAAACTACGCAATCAAGGACTACACGCAGATGGTTCATTTTTTTTATTTTGCCGGAGGAAATCTTGAAGAAACTGCTCGCCAATAACGTGCTCGTTGGCCTCTTCGTCGTCATCCGAATCCAGAAACGATTGGTGCTTGTCACCGTCGTTTTATAGAAACCGGCAACGTTTTACTATTTCGCGGGGATGCTGGTCGCCCACGTGAGGTTTTAGTGCCAGAAATGGATGAGTTGATTGAGGACATGTTCGAAAATGACCCTCGAACATCAGTTCGTGCTGACAGACGCCAGCTGAATGTTACCCCTAGCAGAGTCCACGCTGTAATAGCGGATACCGGGAAGCACCCGTACCACTATCGAAGGGTGTAAGAGTTGCTGCTTCGTGATCGCCAGAGCCGTGTAAATTTTTGTAGCGGTTTTTTGGCCCAAGCACGTGCTGATGCTCATTTTATTACTACGATTTTGTGGACTGATAAGTGTACATTCACTTAATCAACATAATTATCATTTCTGGGCTCATGAAAATCCTCACCTTACGAGGGCGACGAGTTTTCAGTATCGATGGAGCATAAATGTTTGGGTTGGAACCATAGAAAATATCGTTGTAGGTACTTGAATTTTTTTTTGCAGTGTTTTCCGTCAAAAATTTGTTTGTAAAGTGCAAAAGAAATTTTAATTCTGCGGATTGATGTTTTTTTAATTGCAACTTAAAATATTTTGAGGTAATTTTTCATGATTTTTTGGTATTGTTATACTAACAAATAAAAAAAACCGTTAAAACCGTTTTACTTCTTCATTTTTTTTAGAAGTAAAAAAATCTGATTGGGATTAATTTACTTTTTTATATCGACTCACCAATTCACTCGATTTGTAGATTGGTCCCGTATTTTCCTCCTCGGCTAAACGGTGCAGCGTGTCTCGATTTCTTACAAAATCAGTTGCCTAGGCTTTTGGAGGACGTCCCACTTGCAACACGACTGCGACTCATCTACCAGCATGATGGAGCCCCCGCCCATTTTATACGTAATGTCACGAGGTACCTGAACGACACCTTCCCAGAGAGGTGGATAGGTCGAGGAGGTCCAATAGCGTGGCCAGCCCGTTACCCCGACCAGAACCCGCTGGACTATTTTCTGTGGGGCTAAAACAAGAAATCAGTGTACAAAACTGAACCTGTAGATGCTAAGGATTGCAGACAGAGAATAGTCCAGGCATTCGATGAGGTGGGAGAGAGAGGAATGGCCCAAAGATCCGTAAACAATATTGTTCGAAGAGCTAATTTGGTTGTCGAAGACAATGAAGGACACATCGAACAGCTGTTGTTAAGGTATAAGAAAATTAATAATGTTATTGTAACTTTTTTGCAGACCATTAAAATGATTTTTTACGACCTGTTGCGGCTTTAAGGGTAGAAAAAAAATAAGGCAGTCGAAGAGTCTTGTAGGACCAGCAATGGGATTAATTTTTTTTTAAACACGCCAGAAAGATATAACAATATACTTGCAGTCCGAAGCCTAGAGAAAGTGTGACGGAAAAAAAATCTTAAAAAAATAACAGGTACCTAGAGGTTTAAGACCTATCGAAACGCTGATTGAAAAACAAGCATAATCATCCGCGCTGAGCCATCGCGCTCAACGCGTGAGATTTTCTTGCTTTTTTAAAATACTTTTAATTTTTGGATTGATAGAGCTTTGTATGGATTAAATGCTGATCCTTTTTCAGTAAAATGTTACACGTTAAAGAGGGGTGCCGCATAAATGCACTTGACGCGATTGATCTTGTTTTTATTGGTTAATTTTTATTTATTGAATTTAATAAAACTACAACGTTTCAGGAGATAAATAAATTAGACCAAGTAAATGCATGAGATGCGCAACTCTTTTCTAAAAATTTTATTTTTATCTTAAAGCAGTACCAAAATTTAGTGGATGTTGCTTCATAGATAAAAAAAAAGGTAAATAAAAATAAAACTAAGGCTTCTGCCTATCTAACACGCTTACCATGCTTAACCTTACCACCTACTTTAACTTTTAATGTTGTGGACGTTGAAGGGATCTAGAATAATTACGTTGTCATCTTAGATAATAATGCGATCAACGTAAGAGCTTTGCGATGAATAAACAAGTTCGATGCACGGTATTTTTAATTTTTTTTCCATTCATTCATCATGTGGTACTACAGTGACCAAGAGGTTCAAGACCTATCGAAATGCTGATTGAAAAACAAGCATAATTATCCGCGCTGAGCCATCGCGCTCAACGCGTGAGATTTTCTTGCTTTTTTAAAATACTTTTAATTTTTGGATTGATAGAGCTTTGTATGGATCAAATGCTGATCCTTTTTTAGTAAAATATTACATGTTAAAGAGGGGTGCCGCATAAATGCACTTGACGCGTTAAATTGTGATTTTATTTATTGTTTTTTATTTTTTTATTTTTGTAAATCAGACTAAAAAGTTTGATGAAATAAAAAAATTTGACCAAGTAAATGCGTGAAATGAGCTTCTTTTACAGTATTTTAAAAATTAAAATTTTATTTCCAAGTAGTTCAACGTTAAAAGATCAAGAGTTTTACTGAGTATTCGAGCCTCACGCATGATACTCTTTCTTATTATGGTTTTTTTTATCAGGCGATGCATGTTAAAAAAAATTTGCATTGAATATTTATTCTGTGAAATTTACTGAGAAAAAAATATGCACTGTATAAGCTAGTACGTGCGTCATCATTCCTTAAAAATCAGATCTCCGGTTAAGATACTCTGGCCTTGCTATTGGAATTTTTCGCTGGTACGGTAACTGATCAAATCTCTGCAGTCGGTAACCTTGTCTCCTGGCATACCTATTACTACCTTCCCCGTTAAAGAGTTTATGCGTAGTCGCCCCTCCACAATGCTTAGGCCCCGCCTCCTGAGGCTAACTGCTCTGTGATTGGAGGAATTGATCGATTATTAAATCAACAATATCTCGTTAATTATCAATCGAATCCAAATTTTGTAAAGAGCTTTTCGAGAGCTTTTGATGAGCTTTATCTCGTGATATAGTTTTCCGGGCTTAAAATCAGAACGCCCTGTATATATAAGCAACAACGTGTCTCGATTCTCTAAACCAATTTTAACAGAGCCAGGATTTCAAGGAGGTACCACACTGATAACGGTAGTTAAGATGAGTGGGCGAGAGAGAGATCAAGTTCCTATACCTTACAAAGGTTTTAATGTTGATTTTTTTCATTTGTGAAAAAATAGTTGCTTGACATTTTTCGGTTAAAATGATTCTAATTTAATCTCAGGAATAAGGGTACTAGGGGACGAGCGTATCTTACTGAGCATTAATAGAGCTTTATGTTAAATTTTAAATTATAGTGATATATTTTATCTATTTTGTGTATGTGTGGAAAATATGAAGATTTTGTTGGAAAGTAAACCACAGAGCAGATTTCTATTGAAAGGTTACAAACATCAGGGGCTTCATAAGCCTGTTTCTTAGCGTTATTGTAAATTAAAAATAGATTTTAAGTTACAAACCTTACCAAGGTCGTAACGACTTTCAATGTTTAAGATTCTTCTTTTGCTATTATGAGGGGAGACTAACTTCTATTTTCAATTTCCAAATCACCGATTTACTCTTAATTTGTTTGATAATATTCTTATCAGGACTGAGAAAAATTTACTTGGATTCATAGTTTTTGGAAATTATTGTCAAAACAAATATTATTATTACTATTTACTTGTCAAATTGGAAATTTATTAATGAAAGTTTAATGAAGTGTAAAAAAGACAGATTATTTATATATATATATCAACGCCCCGGGCGAAGACTATGCCCTGCTTCAAAGCCTGGACGAAGACTATGCCTTTTTCCGCAGTCCGGACGAAAACTATGCCCTTTTGTCTGTTCCAGACGAAAACTATGCCCTTTTGTAGTTCCGAACGAATACTATGCCCTTTTCCGGAGTTCGGACGAAGACTATGCCCTTTTCTCGAGTCTGGACAAAAACTATGCCCTTTTTTTTTAGTCCGTGTAAAAAATATTACATTTTTTCTGAGTCTGGACGACGATATTGACTTTTTCTGGAGTCCGGATGAAGTACAATTCATTGAAGCTCACCTTACATTTGTGTTTGTAGTTAGATACATAGTCAAGTATACTAATGTAGTGGTTGTTGTTTATGTTTATATAAATAATTGTAAAAAATAATTTACCATTATAAAATAATAATACAAACTCAGGAATGGTTTTATAAGCATGGTAATTTGCCATTACTGAATATAAAAAAGACTCTTTTATTTCTAAATTTATTATTTTTTCTACATTTTTGTTGATTATAATAAGTAACTAATATAATTACGGTGTTTGTTGAACGTGCCGTTCTGCTCCCAATTGTTTCCATGATTTCTTGAGGTTTTGTGCATAAGCACACGATCAGTAAGAGCTAATTTAGGAGTGAGAATAAAAACTCAAAAGTCAGGTGTTAGTTTGAGCAACGTTTCGTTGGTCTTAACGCCAACCTCATCAGGCTCACTTTATTAACAGAAAAAACACAACAAATTTCATTAATTACATTGCAGGGCCAATGTTTACAAATATCTACATTAATGCAATATTAATTATAAGTAAGTAGTCACAAATAAAATAGTAATGTAAATAATTTTAAAAAATTAAACAATTACTCACGTCTATATCGTTAAGACGATCGTTACAGACTGTTGGGCGCCTCGAACGAATAACGTAAATGTCAAACATGTATTTATTTACGCATATACATATAAACAGTAAATGTACGTTTCTTACGAATGTAGATAACAGCAGTACATCACTACATTGTATTATTTAGAAAGATTACTTATAAAATCTTTATATATGTTATTGAGAAATAAGGTATCTTCTTTCTTATTAATAGTGTGCTTAGTAAAGTGTATGTATAGCATTTCAGATATTAATCTTTTTTGTTTATTAGGTTCACGGTCTAGAATCTTTGTTTGAGAAAAATTAAAATTATGGTTGAATTTTTTCATGTGTGAAGCGACAACAAGTTCATCTTTCTTGGTACTTTTATGTTCATACAGGCGTTTTTTCAATGCTCTCTTTGTTTCACCTACATATGATGCAGAGCAAGAATCACATGCAAAATGATACACAACATTGGTTTGATCGAGCCTATCAATCTTGTCTTTTCCAAGAATGATAACACTGTCCAATTTATTTTGAATAATAGGGTAAATTTGTATATTTAATTTTTTCAAAATTTTTGAACAAAGTTTAAAGAATAATGGGTTATATGGAATAGAAATTTTTATTTTATCACGTAGATTGTCATTTAGTAAGTTGTTATTATCATTATTAGTATTTTTTATTTGGTGAAGTCTTTTCTTGATATATTTTTGTATGAAAAGTTCAGTATAATCATTATCACGTAAAATTCTTTTTGCCATGAGAATATTCTTCCTGTGGTATAATTTATCAGACAAAAGAATAGCTCGATCAACCAAACTGTACACTGCATTGACTTTTAAAGATCGGGGGTGGTTAGAATTGAAATTAATTAATCTATTCGATGAAATTGGATTGACGTGCCAATTCGTGATTATTTTTAAGTTTTTATGTGTAATTGTTATGTCTAAGAAATTTATACAATTGTTTTTCTCTACTTCGCAGGTGAATTTTAAGTGATTGTCCTGTTTGTTAAAAATCTGTAAAAATAATTGTGCCTGATCTTTATGTACACATATAAGAGTGTCGTCGACGTATCTTTTATATATGAAGGGAACGCAATTATGTTTTTCTTTTAACACGCGTAGGGCTTCCGTCTCAAGATCTTCTAAAACTAAGTCAGCGAATAGTGGAGAGACAGGAGAGCCCATAGGGCTACCAAAAATCTGTTTATAAAATTTTTTATGAAAGGTGAAGTAAACATTATTGAACAAAAATTTTGTGCATTCTACAATTTCATGAAAAGGAATTTTTGATAATCTGTGGATTTGCATGTATCTTTTTTTTCCAAACTATTTATGACTGATTCTAACGAAATATTGGTAAATAGAGAAATCACATCCAAAGAAATAAAAATATGATTTTCCGGTATTTTAAGATTTTTAATTTGTTTTATAAGTTCAACGCTATTATTCAAATGTGACGAAGGTTTTTCAAATACTTTAGAAAGAGAATTATAGAGAATTGAGGCGAGTGTGTGTGTAGGAGAATTAATGGATGAAATAATTGGTCTAAATGAAAGGGAAGGTTTATGTATTTTTGGCAACCCATAACATCTAGGTAAATTTGAATTAGTTTGCGTTAATTGATTGTTATGATATTTAAAATTTAAAAATTCGTTGTCATTCAGTTTCATTAAAATTTTGTGGACATCTGATTGTAAATAGTGTAATGGATTCTTATTTATCATTATGTAAGTAGTGCTGTCACTCAACATCAACTCCATGTTCTGCACATATACGTTTCTGTCAAGGCAAACAGTCACATTTCCCTTATCAGAACGAGTAAACATAATATTTTTGTTCTCTCTAAGGAACGCTTTTGTACATTTTAAATTGAAAGTATTTGAATGTTCAACGTTGTCAAGTTTTAATTTTTTGTTATTATAAATTTTCATGGCTTGTATGATTTTTGTTCTTATTTTACTTTTTAATTCACTATTAAGATCGTTGATTTTCCGCAAGCTATATTCTACATTCTTAATTGTTTGAATAATTTCACTATTTGACAAAGATTGTGGTTTTAACGCAAAATGTGGTCCTAAAACTACGCAATTTTTTACGTTTTTCGGTACATCAAGATCTGTTAGATTTCGGAACATTTTTTCTTTTTTGTTGTTATTATTGTAGGGGTTCTGGTTACATGACTTTTGTATTGAGAAATGTGACTGTTTGCCTTGACAGAAACGTACATGTGCAGAACATGGAGTTGATGTTGAGTGACAGCACTACTTACATAATGATAAATAAAAATCCATTACACTATTTACAACCAGATGTCCACAAAATTTTAATGAAACTGAATGACAACGAATTTTTAAATTTTAAATATCATAACAATCAATTAACGCAAACTAATACAAATTTACCTAGATGTTATGGGTTGCCAAAAATACATAAACCTTCCCTTTCATTTAGACCAATTATTTCATCCATTAATTCTCCTACACACACACTCGCCTCAATTCTCTATAATTCTCTTTCTAAAGTATTTGAAAAACCTTCGTCACATTTGAATAATAGCGTTGAACTTATAAAACAAATTAAAAATCTTAAAATACCGGAAAATCATATTTTTATTTCTTTGGATGTGATTTCTCTATTTACCAATATTTCGTTAGAATCAGTCATAAATAGTTTGGAAAAAAAAGATACATGCAAATCCACAGATTATCAAAAATTCCTTTTCATGAAATTGTAGAATGCACAAAATTTTTGTTCAATAATGTTTACTTCACCTTTCATAAAAAATTTTATAAACAGATTTTTGGTAGCCCTATGGGCTCTCCTGTCTCTCCACTATTCGCTGACTTAGTTTTAGAAGATCTTGAGACGGAAGCCCTACGCGTGTTAAAAGAAAAACATAATTGCGTTCCCTTCATATATAAAAGATACGTCGACGACATTCTTATATGTGTACATAAAGATCAGGCACAATTATTTTTACAGATTTTTAACAAACAGGACAATCACTTAAAATTCACCTGCGAAGTAGAGAAAAACAATTGTATAAATTTCTTAGACATAACAATTACACATAAAAACTTAAAAATAATCACGAATTGGCACGTCAATCCAATTTCATCGAATAGATTAATTAATTTCAATTCTAACCACCCCCGATCTTTAAAAGTCAATGCAGTGTACAGTTTGGTTGATCGAGCTATTCTTTTGTCTGATAAATTATACCACAGGAAGAATATTCTCATGGCAAAAAGAATTTTACGTGATAATGATTATACTGAACTTTTCATACAAAAATATATCAAGAAAAGACTTCACCAAATAAAAAATACTAATAATGATAATAACAACTTACTAAATGACAATCTACGTGATAAAATAAAAATTTCTATTCCATATAACCCATTATTCTTTAAACTTTGTTCAAAAATTTTGAAAAAATTAAATATACAAATTTACCCTATTATTCAAAATAAATTGGACAGTGTTATCATTCTTGGAAAAGACAAGATTGATAGGCTCGATCAAACCAATGTTGTGTATCATTTTGCATGTGATTCTTGCTCTGCATCATATGTAGGTGAAACAAAGAGAGCATTGAAAAAACGCCTGTATGAACATAAAAGTACCAAGAAAGATGAACTTGTTGTCGCTTCACACATGAAAAAATTCAACCATAATTTTAATTTTTCTCAAACAAAGATTCTAGACCGTGAACCTAATAAACAAAAAAGATTAATATCTGAAATGCTATACATACACTTTACTAAGCACACTATTAATAAGAAAGAAGATACCTTATTTCTCAATAACATATATAAAGATTTTATAAGTAATCTTTCTAAATAATACAATGTAGTGATGTACTGCTGTTATCTACATTCGTAAGAAACGTACATTTACTGTTTATATGTATATGCGTAAATAAATACATGTTTGACATTTACGTTATTCGTTCGAGGCGCCCAACAGTCTGTAACGATCGTCTTAACGATATAGACGTGAGTAATTGTTTAATTTTTTAAAATTATTTACATTACTATTTTATTTGTGACTACTTACTTATAATTAATATTGCATTAATGTAGATATTTGTAAACATTGGCCCTGCAATGTAATTAATGAAATTTGTTGTGTTTTTTCTGTTAATAAAGTGAGCCTGATGAGGTTGGCGTTAAGACCAACGAAACGTTGCTCAAACTAACACCTGACTTTTGAGTTTTTATTCTCACTCCTAAATTAGCTCTTACTGATCGTGTGCTTATGCACAAAACCTCAAGAAAACTAATATAATTATTGTAACTTGAAGTTAAAAAATTAATAAAATTTGTGCATTTTGTGATATAATAAAATATAATATTCGTAAGAAAATTGAGAAAAAAGTAAACTTTTTTTTATTAATTAATGTTTGTAAGACATGCATACTTGGATTTCAAATTGTTTTTTAACACATGAATAAATTAGCAAGTTTAAATTAATTACAGTTAATGTTATATACAATTGACGGAATCTTTTAAAAAAAAGCTCAAAAACCCCTTTTTTCAAACACTTACCAAAACTCCAAATACTTAAGCCGTTAGACGTACTAAGAATAATGATTACATGTTGTTTTTTTACAAAGGCGTCTGTAGATTCACGTACATGTGAATCTCGATGTAAAGATAAAACTTATATCGATATAAATACATACACAAATATCGAAAAATCTGAAAGTGTTACATCGTTTTCAGAAGCTTCGTATTCGGAAGCTTCTTCCAGCGTTTTAGCAGCTAATAGAGGGGTTAGTAAATAATGTTGGGGTGTTTTTTAATTTAGTTTTCGTCTGGACGCGAGAAAAAGACATATTTTTAGCCCAGACTCAGAAAAAATGGCATAGTTTTCGTCCGGACAAGAAAAAAAGGCATAGTTTTTGTCTGGGCTTGAGAAAAGGGCATAGTCTTCGTCCAGGATGTCGAAAGGGCATCATTTTCGTCCAGGGCCAATTAAGGCATAGTCTTCGTCCGGGGCTTCGATATATGTATGAGAAAGCATTGTGCCAAAATTTTTGTTTTTATCATTTTATACACACCAATGAAAGAAAGAACGATATTCTCTCCCGGGTGTGAGTTTACCCTAGAGCCGAACGTAAGGGTGACAAACAGTATGGAAGTGAAGCTCAGATTTTATTTCCGAGTAACGTTTACGATTTTTGTCCTTCTTCCACCGAAAATACGATGTTTTTTGTCTGATTGTATGGTGTAAGGTACTACATAACCTATCAAGTAAAAAACGCATTTACTGCATATTAGGAAAGTGTTGATGGCATCCTCTGCGTGCAAGTTACCTTCCACACCAAAGGTGAGGGTGGCAACCACGCAGAGGATATTAAAAAAACTCTGATATAAGTAGTAAATGCGATCTTTCTCTCGAAGCAATGTGGCACTTTGTTACCCGAAAACAGGGATCATCGTCATACTTTTCGAGGGGGTATGGAAAAATTTACTTTTACGTCACTGGTGCTTCGTACGTGAACATTACCGTTCACTATGTGGGCAGGAATGTCTACTTACCAAACACCAGGAGACGTATAATCGTATACGCACCACGTTCGGAAATTAAGAAATGCCCTAGATTTCACATTAACCGTTTATTTATGACAAAACCTGGGACATTCCTAATCTCTTTTATTAAGTGCTTAATGTACTTATTCCTTTTTCAAGAGCAAAACTTTTTTTTTCTCCCATGGATGGTATTATGTCAAATAACATGATATGTAGAATATGAAATTTTCTTATACTTACACGTAAAATAAATGTAAATCGTAAAGATAATTTAAATCACATCAATTAATCTTAATTTTATTGCAATTATATTATGTACTATATAAGAAATCCACACAAATTGAAAAATTGTGAAAATAGAAGAAACAAGTTGAAATCGTCGCGTAAATTAAATATAATGAATCGCTACTAATCAAGATATAACAAGATAATTCAAAAACTTATCTTCCAGTTCTTTTCCTTAAATGTATTGAATTTTTTCTCTTCGCTATTGTAATTACTATAAAAAAACTAACCACGTATATTAAACAAGTACAAAATTTCAAGAGACTATTTTATAATTTATGCATATAAAAATTGTAATTTGGTAAATACAGTACTCTAGTAAATTTTTTAATTAAATATTAAAATGTATGCTTCCTAAATCTAAATTAGATATCACCCGAAATTATTCTTAAAACCCTTTGTTTATATACCAACAAAGGCACTAAAAATAATGTATCAGAGGTCAGCATGAAACCACTCGTATTAAATGATTTTGCGGTTACAGAAATTAAATTTGGTGTCGTTGTATCCCCGTCTCCATTTTTGACATAACCTGAATTATTAATAATCATGATACTGGGCCCTGACATTTCAAGGTAAAACGTTGTTTTATGCAAAATACGTATTTACATTAATAGGACTGTTTAGGGGTCACTTAAATAGGTTTGTAGAGTCTATTCAACTTCATTAGGTCCATAACATCCAAAAATCTAATATTTTACCTTTATATTGAAAAGTAATAAGAATTGTAATTGTACATGTAGTTTATACCTCAAGACACAAAGTAGTATTTTTTTATTGTTTTGTTGTATGTATGTCTTGATTCAATTGAATAGACTCTGTTGTAAGTTTGCCCAAAATCCTATTGTTGATATAATGAAATATCCTGGATGAAAAATTTTTCAACTTAGAAATGTAAACAACGAAAAAACGATTTTTCGAAGTTATGTAAAAAACGTGATGTTACAGATCTATTTATCTGATTAAGATTACCCTCATTGTATGTCAGCAGAGTTAATGATTCATACGTTACCGGACAAAAGTGATGGATTATAATAATTTTCATAACATAATAGTAAACGCTATGTAGTAGTACCTTAAGTAAATAAAACTCTTATTTGAGTATGCATTATTAGAAAAAAAAATGTTTATTATTACGCAACAAAATTGTTAACTTAACGAATTGTAGTTAGCAAAATTTTAACTCGTGCAAATGAAAAAATTAATGCCAATGTGTTGCTACAGAGATTCCTCATACATATATCCAAATTATCAAAATTGTTCATACTGCATTAACTTTGTATCAGTAACTTTATAATGAAATAAGAACAAAATATGCAAAGAAATAATACAAATATTTATTACAATAATAATTATGATAATAATAATAATAATTATAATAATAATAATAATAATAATAATAATAATAATACTGACAGTACTTTTTCGCAACGAAAAATTTAATAAATTTGTTTAGATATGATACGAATGTTATTCATTAAATCAACAAAGAATAATTAGGTGAGGTACAAAAATAGAATAATATTTTGTCGTTGTAAAATATTCAAAAAAGCACTATTTAACTTTGAAAGTCGCTGTAACTTTAATGAGGTATAAAATATGTTCTGAAGTTCTCATTGTACCCTACGAAGTAAAAATATTTTTTGAAAAAACTTTCACTTTTAATTGAAAATAATATGAAACCTCTTTTGAAAAACCAAAATATTGCAATTACATTCCTAATGTGGTGTATAACTTGGGTTTAAAGTATAAACTATTATAATGATAAAAAAATAAAGAATAAAAGCCCAAGATTATTGTGACCTAACAACAAGACAACTATTCTATCAAAAATGTGATGCTTTGTTCATAAAAATTAATTAAAATGTGATATGAAGATAATCAAAAGCAGAAAATAAGTAGACGTAAGACAGCCGCAAAGCGATGGCGCTTATATGACGAATCCTATTGTTCCTACCGAGGGCACACCCGACCCTCAAAAACGCCCAAGGTAAAGCTCTTTTTCAGCCCAGAAAAGTCATGCTATTTATATAAAGTAAAATTAACAACTTTTTATTCTTAAAATTATAAAAAACCGGTCATGAAAAATAAAAAAACTCTAAATGAAAATCGTAACAAGGTATATAATTTTAAATTTAATATCAAACTACCACACGAACACAATAATGGAAGAAATCTGAGCCCTAATGTATTAAGAACCTAAAAATGATAAATTTAGTTATATCCAATTTTTACGGAAAATACAGTACGTCGTTTATAATAGTTAATAAAATAAAACATCAAAATGATCCAAAGTGGAGAATAATATAATTTATGCTATCTAAAGTAAGATCTTTATTAGGGGCTGTCCATTAATTACGTAAAGACCTGGGGAGAAGAGGGGGGGTGTTATTTATTTACTATTAATTAAATGGGGGCGAGAAGTATTTAAATATTACGTAATCCAATTTAACACCTACTATAATAAATTTTATCTGTCCCTCCTTCCATACTTTCTCATAGTTGACACCCGACAACTAGTTGATCTTATTTGTATTGACACAACAGTGGTTACTTCTGCTATGAGCGCGATGCAACAGATTCGTAAACTCATTTGCTCATTTACTGATATTTAAATAGTATTCATTATTACCAAAGTATTTTTACGAATTAACATACATACATAAAAATGCAATATAATACATGTAGCATATAAAAATAACGAAGACAATCGCGTGTTAACTCTAATTATATCTTTTTAATAATTTTAATACTCTTAGATATCTTTTTAAATTAAAATCATTTTTACCTTTACTACATATTCTCTTTACTAAAAAGACACGGGGGAGTTTCCCAAATGTTACTGTATTTTACATAGGGCCGATGGGAGGTGTCAAAAAAAAAAGAAAAAATGTGTATACGTAATTAATGGATAGCACCTTATTAAATAAAAATTTTCCATTCAAATAATTTAAAAAAATCGTCTTTAGGAAATTGAAAACTTATGATAAAAACCGTAATAAGTTAAACAATTAAAAATTTTTTTTAATAGTGGTAGTAGGAATATGGAAACAAACAATAATGAGGCCTGTTGCATAAAAATCAGCTATCGGGATCCCAAGATATGACTGAGTATAAACATGCACATATACATAAACGCACGTGTACATATACACACATACACGGACGGCCGGACGGACAGACAGTTTTGCCACAGAACTCTATATTAATTATAGACCCAAAAAAGCAAGTATTACACGTAATCTCTAAATGTGATTTATCGTCCATAACAAAGCCTTTTTAATAAAGATGATTAAAATCTGACTAGGACATCTGACATAGGTCTGATTTTTAAAGAAAAACTTAGTATTTCATCAATAATAGCCGAACAAAAAAGGTATTATTATGATCCAAAGTAAAAATTGAAGCTTTCAATATGGCTAAAATAGTATAAACATTTTTGAAACTAAATAAAAAATTTTCATTCAAAACATTATAAAGGAACGCTTTTTAGAAAATCTAAGAATAGCAATAACCAGCTTAATGAAATATATAACTTTAATGTAACTTTTCAGCTACTGTACAGACACAAATTTAAAAAACGTAAGCCCTGAATCATTGAAATGACTGATTTTTATCGAAAATTTAATTTAATATACTAAATTGCTTCACCCCCTGCGCAATTCGTGCGACAATCTTCAACTGTTCGTCAAATTCTAGTTTATTCTTATTTTCCGAAAAAAATAAATTTTTCTTGTTAAAATAGGAGTCTAACAAAAATATAACAAAATAGTAAATTAAGATGCTCCAAAGTGGAAAATGAGGATCTTGTTATGCGTTTTAAATTAATATTTTATTAATCAAATTTAAAAAATTTCATTCAATGAATAAAAAAGAAGCCGTTACTGAAACGTAAACGAATCGCTGTAATGATTTTATTAAAAGGTATAAAACATAAATTTTTTTTCCAGCGGTGATACGAATTTTAAGACCATAAAAAATAAGTACCGATTCCTACAAATTAGTTGCTAGGATTCTGAGATATGATACTGATAACGTACATCCATACATGCACACACCCACACAGACATACACACGATTCACCGGACTACTTAGATCTATTATAAACCCTCGAAGATGTAATTAAAAAAAAAAACCTCTAATTGTCAGTTTTCGTCCATCACAAAGCTTCTTCTATGAGAAAGCAAGACTGCATAAGAGAAACATAAACATAAATAAACGTAAATGAAAACAAAAAGAAATGAATTGAAAAACGCGAGTCATCATAAGAAATAGTTATTTAATATTTTTGATGAAAGAACATACAGTACCGATTTTTCCTGAGGGGTTGGCACGCAGAGAAGTCCTGCTAGTATATGTATATTCACGAAAAAAACAAGTAAGTGATCGGTGTGCATATTGAATACATGTCCCACTGAGGCTTAAATATACAAGTCCTGATGAGCAAAAAACTTTCTTTTAAAATATGAATGCGTGCTCTACAAAGTAATTTAAGATGACGAAGACATCTTTAAAATTTTTATTTTTATTTTTGCCTAGTACAATTTGCAAGTCTTATTTAATTTAAAAAATACAAGTGTCCCAGAATAACGAAGCTGTATTGTAAAAGTAACTTGCATTATAATTGTGAGCAACTATTTAGAACGAAAACAAATAATGTCAGCCCTGAAATATTGAGATAGACAATAGTCTGTCTTCAATTCTATAATATGTCACCATGTGGTCATTACTCGTAATTGTTATACAAACAATAGAATACTTAAGAAGTACAATTTGTCAGCGTAAAGAGTAAATAACTCACCAATGCAGAAATCTCACCTGTTGAATAGCGTGCACCTGCGTCTTCAAAACAATGACTGATGATTGCGGTAAAAAATCTCGTGCAAACTTGTAAGAAAAATTTTATGTTACACACAATAAACTGTTTAAGTATGTCTCATAAACTATAGTAGACGTACCTCTTCTTATAGTAATGAAGGAGTTATAAATATCACAATTTCTGAATCTATAATTGAGAAAAGTCCTCACTGCGTTCGTAACAAAAAAATTTTGTCACAAAACTAATACTTAGCTTCCTCAAAAAAGCGCAGGATACCTGTGATTTGACCTATGAAGGTATGTTTTCAATGCAGGATAATGAAGGCTCACATGGTTAAAAAATCAAAACACCACGCTGTAGACTTGTTTTAATAACATTTTTATAACAATTTAAATGTGATCAGTCATCGTTTCTTAACAATTTTCGTGTATAGTCGTTTTATTGACAGCTATCGTAAATTAACATACATAAAATTACAACATTTTTTCAACGATTTTTAAAATGAACAGTCTTTGATTTTCACATAAATTAATTTTATTAAGAACCACTGTGTTCATCATCAAAAATCCACTTTTCTACGGATGAACATATCATTTTGTAATTAATGATCTTCTATAATTTAATTACTACTACTCTTGTATTGCTTTTTATGAATCCAGGTAAATAATTTTCACTAAAACACACCGGCAAATTTTTATATTGTGTAAGCTAACCACCTTGAAAAATGCCTCACCTTGCTTGAATACGATACATGTTACTTGCTAAATGCGCAGCTACCTCGGAATACATACACTCGTCCTGTCAATAAAAAAATTTATATGCAAAATTTTTAAGTGCAAGAATTTTTACATATATTAAAAAATAAATCTATAAATTACCTCAAACACCTCGATATTGTTGCCTTAACATGAGTAATGATTGTCGACTTTCCTTATGACAAACTGGATTGGCCGCCAGCTGTTGAGTGCGTTTTGAAATATATCTCTGCAATAAGTATAAATAACAGTAAGCTTACAGTCAAATTATAGAGATTTAAAAGTTATACTTTTACTGAAAAAAAAAAAAAAAATTAAAAAAAAAAA
This sequence comes from Copidosoma floridanum, assembly GCF_036245765.1. NCBI lineage: Eukaryota > Metazoa > Arthropoda > Insecta > Hymenoptera > Encyrtidae > Copidosoma > Copidosoma floridanum. The sequence continues at coordinate 9,340,350 of NW_028321885.1, forward strand.
AACTCACTTGCAAGGCTTGTCGATGGACTTGCGAAAATCGGCTTCGTTACCAGTTACCGAATCATCACACACACTTCTCTTGCGAAAACAAACAAGACAGATGCGCAAATGATCCGTATTGGTCTCATATTCTGAACACGACTTGTAATCTCCATCGCGCGATGTTGAGGATGTCCTCTGATGTTTTGTCTTGTCTTTTGGCAAAGCAAGCTGATTACTCGTGCTGGGAATCTCAGATGCAAAACTTTCAGTTATATTGAGCTTGGTAAACGTGGCAGTGACAGCTTCTTCCGAACTGGCGTGTCCTCCTTCTTCCAGAACGATGGCTGGTATCAGTGATGCACAACGCTCAGAGTCACTCGCTACCTTAGGTTTTTCCACTTGGAGAAGCCAATTCACATGCCTTCAGTAGCTGGATAGTATGCTGGCTGAACCTCTGCGAACTAGCTGGTATATGACTAGGAGTGTCACCTTTGTCAGGCAAATACAGTCTTCAAGACTAACAGTCCGTAGCAGCACTCTCCAATTGACTTCTCTGCCTTCTTATGACAGTCAACACGTCAGGCAGCTCAGGTTTGCCATCGCTCAAACTTAGAGTATTTTATATGTAAATTGAAAGAAAAGTAAGTTATTAATTTTTATTAGAATTTTGTAAAAAATACTTTAGTCCCCCCCGTTTTGGTGTTACCATCCGGATGGTATGACATAAATTTGTCAATTTATTTTTGTTCAATCATGTCCTAGTTATAGTAAATGATATAGAAAATCTATTTTTGACCATTTCGGATTTTATTTGGATTTACGGGTGCAAATACCGATAACAAACCAATAGAAAAATCCTATGGTAAAATCAATGAATTTTTTATTGGTTTTTATTGGACCGCAACAATAGAGCTCTCATGTCGAGCTTGCTACCACAATAACCACTGCTGATGCTGGACAGTATTTGGTTTGAATTAGGCATTGTTAAAGACGAGATCTAGAAGGGATAAATTGTTAGGAACTGTTGCTGGCTATACTGCAGTGATAAGTATGCGATAAACAGATCCCTTATCTACAGTTGTTTCATAGCAAGCTCGAATACTGTAAATGAAAGAAGATAATCGATTTAATAATTGCTTCAACTTTAATTGTTTATACAATATCGACGTTCTTACCTTGTGTAATGAACACCTTCTGGCAGTGAACCAGCATCCATTCTAATGCCTAGGGCACTTTTGACAAGTGCATCAAATCAATGTGAGTTGGAAAATTAACCCAAGTCACATCGCTTACCAGAGTAAATGCATCATTCAAATTGATTTTTAAGAAGGCATCTGCAACGTGAAGCAACAATTAGTATTATGATTTAACAAAGCTTGTCTAAACATTTGGATGTAATATTGCAAGTGTCTTTAAATCACTAAGCTAAATTACTTTAAAATAGAAACATATACTCAAAATCCGCACCTGATGTATGTGTTTTCAGTAAAAAATAACACCTGATCAAATCTCTGTTGTTTATGTTCTAAGGATGCGTCCAGACGCAACGTCAATAGCAATCTGCAAACCATTTGAATGCACTCGTCTGCTGAAACGCTAGGGATTTTTCCGCGACCTCGGAGGCCTAGGCTTACTCCAGTAAATTTGTTGTTTGAGTTTTTATGTTATAAGGAAAGAAATATTTTTGAATATTGTTATATTAATCTTTATTCCTATTGAGCATAAAAATATACAAAAAATTTTTAATGATACATAACTAGCAGCCCCCCGTCTCGGCTTCGCCTGAGACTTACTAAATAAAAAACCGTAGTGTGTTGACATGTAATGAGAAACATTTTCAGTTACAAATTTTACACGCATTCCTGATACATCTCAGAACAAAAATCTTTTTATTAAAAACATATTTTTTCGGAATCCATATAGTTTATTTGGTTAAATAATGAGGTGTAAGAATTCAAAAAAATTATTATGCTGAAAAGTGCCGTGCGTTCTTTATGCCATACAATTCTTGGTGGCCATAAGAAGCCGTTGATTTACAGTTTCTCCCGTGTAATTCACGAAAACGGCTATTTTTTAAAGCTGTTATGATTTTAAACCCCCAAAAAGTTTATATTAAAAAAAAATTTTTTTCTCATATCTCACAACTTTATTATCAGGGTAACAAAGTCCTGGACCTTAAACCCTACATTTTTATTGTAACAAAAACACAAATACATTTTCTACTCATTAAAAATTCTGAAGTAGGATGTTTAAAGATTTCAGAGATTGCTGTGAGGGTACAATGAAAAGCTGATCTCTAACGTAATGGACTCTTTAGTTGTCGATTTTGACGCTGCTGTTTCAATCTCGATAAATTTTCTGCGTCAGTTTCTTGACGCCTGAGTAAAATTGTATTTATCACATTCATCTGACGTTTTTCTTCCAATCCACCCTCTTGCGACTTTTGGCGTGCTTAAAATTTTTGTGACCCCTAAAGTGTGTTTTCTGTCAACTTTGTTAAGTTCTAATATATTTGTTGGCAAGAAAGTTCGACGTTCGATGGCCCTAAAATAGACCGGTGAGCTTTTTAAGTTAACTCTTTTTTGACTGCAGTTAACAGCAATTGTGACCTGGATACCTCAGGGTGATCTTTTCTGGCTTGCTGTTGAAGACCCAGACTGATTGGGAGAAAAATTACAAAGTCCGAAGCTTTGGGGCTAGTTGTAGTGCTCTTTCCCAACGTCTCCCGGTATAACGTCGAAGACGTTAGTGTCTAAAGCACCTTTTTTATTTGCAGATTCAGTTGTTTTGTAGATCTTAGATGGGGAAATTGGTTAGTGATACTTGTCCAGTGGAGGCTGTCCCGTTGGCTCAAGTTTTTTTTCCTTCATAGCTGTTATAGGTTTGCCCAACGCAGACTTTGGAGAGGATCAGTGATTCCTGGTTGAATGCTTAGAGTCGAGAGGGTAATATAGGGTCGTCGGTCACCGGTTTTTCCAGCCTTGCGAAGAACAACTTCGCAAGTGACGTCTGCTAGTGAATGGCTGACTTGGTTTAATAGTGCCCGTCTTTAGTTAATGTAGTCTTTTAGTCGACGAATCGCTTCCGGAAATGGTAATAAAAATTTATTTGTTGGCAAGGTAGTTTGCACTTAAGTGGATCCTAAAAAGAACCGATGAAATTGATGGTTAAGTAGGGAACGTAAATACTGATAATGGCCCTAAAAAGCGCCAGTGGTGAAACTTCCAGGCTATTCTTATTCTTGATGATGAAGAGCTGGCTACGGTTGCTTGATTCTTACCCTGGGAGTCTCGATATACGGAGACTGTGATGGAGGGAGGTACGCTGACCAAAGAATATTTCGTCTTGGGTCGTTCCCTGGATAACCTACCGCTCATCGTTAGACGGGAAGATGTGGGTAAGCGCATTGGGGACGCGACGACCAAGAAGGTAGCCGTTGTGGCTGCCCATGCCCCTAAGAACTCAGAGCTGTTTTCTTCCCTTACATTTGTAGCCACAAATTCCCTAACTGCACCAGGTGGGATGGAGGAATCCCCCTCACAACTCTGATGAGTTGGAGCAGATTGTGCTCTGGCTAGATATGTCTCCTGGTATTGTGGCAGAGACGGCATCGGTTGGAATTAATTTTTTTTCTTTGATCGCACTCGTCGAGATTCAGGGTGAATGGACACGTAGGTACCTTTCCCCTTAGAGAAGAGTGTTGTCCGTAACCAGGATACCCAGCTGCAAGACTATTATCAGCATTCTTAATACAGTTCGTTGAGTTGCCGAAACTTGACTACAACACTATGGAGACGCTCCAGCGTTTTATAACCACACTTATTTAATTATGTTGCAGGTAGCTTCGATTTTATGTCGACGCCACCTAGCGGATTTTACTGAACTAAAGTGAAAAGCTGGTGTAATTTTGCAAAAATTTTAGCTTATTTATTGCTATTGTTATTAAATTTTTTAAGATAAAAACTATACTAAAACCGTCTAGGAAGTATCATGAATCAGTGTGCAAAATTTCAACAAAATCGGTTTAGTAGTTTTCGCGGTTAGCGATTACAACGGTTTTAGCGCTTCTGCTTCATATATTAGTAAGATTCGTAGGTCAATTTTGTTATGATAAAAAATTGGTTCCGTAGGAATCAACATCTTTGTCTGCTTCTGACTCTGAGGCAGAGGAACTGTTCAAACTTTCCGGCTCTTGTTCTTCATTATGTACATATAAAGCTGATAATAAATCGATTGTATCAGGTAATAAAGACTTAAGTGGTTTTACTGGTAATTTCCAGCAAGTAGAAATGTAAGGATCGGATGAAATCAAAAATCTTTTGAAAACGTCCTCCATCGTTTTTTGCCGATAGTTTTCTCTTGCATAAGCAACGCGGTAAATGTTAAAAAATTTATGACACCCTTCTGAAAAGCATTTTGTAGTTACATTTGTATTACATTTGTAATTACACTTGTCAAGCCATTTGTAATTCCACTTGGAATTACACATGGGGTTTTAGAATGGAAATTCCAAGTGGAATGCCAAGTGTAATTCCAAGTGGAATTACAAATAACGATTGGAGATTAATTTTTTTTCTTTTTTAAATAGTTTATAATAGAATCGTGCACATCGTAATGGCCATTACAGGTGTTATCATCCGTATAGTAACACCAAAACAGGGCGATTCAAGTATTTTTTCACGAACTTAGGTAAAATAGAATTTTCTATTTTTTTTTTCAAGTTTTCTGAAAATGAACTGGATCCCCCTGTTTTGGTGTTACTATACTGATGGTCACACCAATTACGACCATTACGCTGCATACGATTCTATTTTAAACTATCATAAAAAGAAAAAAAAATTCATCTTTAATTGTTATTTGTAATTCTACTTGGAATAACACTTGGCATTCCACTTGGAATTTCCATTCTAAAACCCTATGTGTAATTCCAAGTAGCACTACAAATGGCTTGACAAGTGTAATTACAAATGTAATTACAAATGTAATAACAAAATATTTTTCAGTAGGGCATGCCTCTTGGGCATCCTCGGACATTTGGCCTATGGGTAGTATTGACATTGGTTAACAATGTCTGAGCCGTGAATTAAAAGTTCATGCACTAAGATAGGCGTGTAATACCAATCATATGCATATACGATACTTTCAGCTAATTTGCAATATTGCTTAAATTTGTTCACATCGATTTCATATTCACATGAAATTGCTTGTAATATGACGCAAAACCGATGAATAATATCTTGATCGATTCCAAGAAATTGAGCAGATTGCCCATGATGTTCCAAAAATAATCGTGCTGTGTTGCCATCGTTAGAAGTTCCACTACCTTGTTTTAGTTTGTCAACGTTCAAAACCAATTGTTTTTTAAATGCCACTTGGATTGCTGTTTTTCTTTTTTCAACTGATTCTTTTTCCTTAGTTGATCTAGCTTGCCATTTTTTGATTTCCAATTTATAGGATAAATGTAATAAAAATTCGAAGCAACGAATCCAACAATGTAGAGACGATTGGTGCGACGTTTGAGATGCCTGCTGCGTGCGCGCCGCTGGCACCCATACATACGAATAAAATACTCACTCACATATACACACTCATGTACACGCACATACTCTCCCATTTTCCATCACAGTAAACTATAGGTAGCAGCCTCAGATAAAAGAGAAACGCACCACGTATATTATATTTCCTTTCTCTCTCTCTCTCTCTCTCTCTCTCTCGCTCTCTGTCAATTTGATTTCGAAAAAAGGGCATAAAAGATGAATAGGCAGCTCTTGGCAGCTGAATCTTGTTTTATTTGCTAGATAATATATTTAATTATCATTCCAATAAGGTTTCAAAGCAGCGTTTTGCAGCGTTTTAATGCAGTATCATTTGAAAAGTCTAATTTTCGGAAAAGTTATGTGAAAAAATGACAGTATTTTTTATGTTTTCCCTAATTCACTACTTAACAATTGATAATTAGTACTTTTTTTATATTTTCTACTTACCTTCAGAAGTGGATTCCATTTGGTCTTATTTGATTTTCTTTATTACATAAAATTTTTCACCTGTACAACCGTTCTCAGTGTATTAACTGTAGAGTGACGCTCGAGCGAAGGCCACATTCCAACTGAACCTAAGGAAGGGGCATGACGAATTAGTCATCACTATGAACGATTTTAGTTTCTTGGAGGATCATTGCAGCCAACTCAAGGGTGAAAAAACCCTAAATAGAAACTTATTTTTTTGGACTTTTGGCCGCACTGTGCGCCGTTCTCCGGGGGCGCTCGCGCCTCTCCAAAAACAAAATTCGTGTGGTCTGTCTGTCTGTCCTGCATCCATCAAGAGTGCATGTAGTTTTTCTGCTCGCTATCAACGCGCAGGAAACTTACCATTGCAACGACTTGTGTAACCGTAAAAGATTCACTGTTGTACGAGGCGTATGCGTTAGCACACACTAGGTTCGGATAGGGTGATTGGGAAAACACAATAAAAACACAATAAAATTAAACAGCATAAAAATAACAACTTTTAATGTCACTCACAGGCCAAGAAAACACAGTTAATATTCACAAAAATTGTAAAGGTCAAATTTATACCGGAGAAAATAAATACTGTCTATATTCTTAAAGCAACGAACTATTGAAATATATAAAGGTGAAGAATGTAGAAAGAAAAGAGTCAAGTTGAATAACACGATATGTAAACACGCACTGTCCTTGAGCTCACAAGAGATTTTGAAAGTTACTCGAAAAAATGTGACACTGAAAGCACTGATAGAGTATAACGGATTGAACTATTGAATAACTATAAATCACTGTCTGTTAAAAAATGCACAATTACTGTCTGTGGAAATACACTGAGTCTTGCTGCTCTATTGAAAAAAACCATATACATTTTCCATATGGAAAAACCACATAGAAAATCTATATGGATTTTCCATGTGGTTCTTCCATATGGCTTTTGTTTCAAATATCCATATGGATTAACCATATGGAAGTAGGTAAACCATATGGAAGTAGGAGACCATATGGAAGTTGATAAGCCACGTGGAAGTCAGTAAATTTTAAGAGTTGTAATATTCCGGTATAATAGATCATACGCTCGGGAAAAAAATATTCTCCGGTCGATATAACGTGAATGAATAGTAGGTATAATAATTAGGATACACCGAATAACTGGAGCAATTTCATGATGCCTTTTTGTTTACTTTGTGAACTGAGACCATCAATTTATGTTCATAAAATTACAAATGCACAAAGCAATGGTTTCTCCGATCGCGTATAATACTAGTAGAATTTCTAATATACAAAACGTCTTAATTTTTATTCTCTATATTGTAAAATATAAAAACTAAAAGTGAAGTCGTAGATTGCAAGCTTGGAATGTTAATAGTACTTTGACAAATTTTTGATCAAATTAATTTTTTTACTAATGCGTTAACAGTATGATGGAGTGCATATGACTTACATTCTGAGGCGATAATAATGACTGAATCTAGATTTTTATTATTTAGTAAATTTTAATGATAGGTGCGTCAAAGACGAAACATGCAATCCTTACGTGTTAATTTCTTTATTGTGTAAGTTCAACATACTACATGATTTACTATTTCAGCATAAAAAAAAAACTTGATGTGTTGAAAAGTAATAGGCTTACAGGTTTTTCACAAGGCTTATCATTCACAATAATATAAAAAAGTCATACGGTATCAGACACAATTTAAAAATATTTGATACTGAAGTATGTTGAAATAATGAATACAGATAGAATTAGAATTTAACTATTTATTAAGTCAATTGTGATACAGTGTATAACTGGTGGTCAGAGGTAACAAAGGAAAAATAAATAATACTTGCGTAATAAATAACTGTATTTAATCTAATTGTGTTGCAACATAATAAGTACAATGCTTATAAAATGCAAGAATTTTGTACAACAGTGTTATTGCAATATGCTATATCTAAGTCCGTATACGTAATAGTTGTAACACGCATTATCATATCTTTGTAAATGTACATATAAAATAATACTTTTACGTGTAAATAGGATGCACAACAAGAAATTATATCGTTCTTTTCGACCTACTTGACGCAATATGATTTATGATTCACAAAATCGTCGTTTACAATATTATTTCTAATTTCATAAAAATAATGAAGGTAATATGTTTTTTCACGAAAAACAACAACTGAAAAAATATATATTCCCAATCAAAAACTTCAATGCTGAATCAATGCTGAATCAACGTTGATTTTAGCGATGCATCAACGTTGAACCAACGTTGAATCAACGTTGATTCCATGAATGATGGAACACTGAAATCAGTCGTAATTTACATTGTTGATTCAACAATGATTTAACGTCGAATAAACACTGATTCAACATTGAATCAGCGTTGAATCAGTGTTAATTTAAACGTTAATTTAATAATATAAAAATATAATGCGTATTCAATACAGTTTAACATCAAATAACTGAACCCCCCTGTTTTGGTGTTACCATACGGACAGTACCTCCACAAACGTCAATATATCTGCCCCAAATGTTACTATACTACTTTGTAATTTTTTAAAATTTAATTTTAACGTTTTGATCGACGCTGAATCAACGCTGATTCAACGTTGAATCAGTGTTGAATCAACAATGTAAATTACGACTGATTTCAGTGTTCCGTCATTCATGGAATCAACGTTGAATCAACGTTGATTCAACGTTGGTTCAGCGTTGATTCAACGCTAAAATCAATATTAATTCAGCATTGATTCAGCATTGAAGTTTTTGATAGGAATTTCCTTACATGTACACCAAAATAAATATTTTAACCCAAAAAATCAATGATGCATGTGCATTTTTTATTTCAAGCACAAGCTACTCGAAAGATGACAAAAATTGATAACAAAAGTTGTTTTTATAATTTACGGTTATGGTTCTTTGACTGGCAAAAGTTTAGCATACGACTTGACGCTTATACTACAATTATTGAAAAAGAACAATACTATTTTGGTAGATGAGTTTGTCCTCTCAATAAAGAAAGAGGAAAATTCTTTACGTATTTACATTATTACACACTGAAATACGTTTGATTGTAATGCACATAAGTGACACTTACCATGACATTTGTTGAATATATTACTTCGTAAGATAGTGTTTTTTTTATATACCTTGTCTATGACAATCAGGTAAGATCTCACCTGAGATGTCAGGTGACTATCTCATGCCAAAAAATCACCTGAGATTTCATAAAAAGTATCCTTACTGAGGAAAAATTAATTTTAGAGTATTCAAAGCTGCCTCGTTGAGATACCATTCGTATGATACATCGAAAACCACCTCTTTAAAAGTGTTTCATGTCAGATTTTAAAAATAAAATGAATTCCTAAGGTTTGGTCTCAGGTACTTTCTCAGATGAGATCCCACCACAAAATATAAAAAATTAATTTGATTTTTAAAAACCGACAGAAAAAATTTGAAACATGTGTTTTTCGATGTACCATCCAAATGGTATCGTCAACGGGGCAGCTTTGAATACCATAAAATTGATTTTTAATTTTTTTTGGGTGAGGATATTTTTTTTTTCAATCTCAGATGAGTTTTTTGGCATGAGATAGTCACCTGATATCTCATATGAGATCTCACTTGATTGTCGTAGACGGGGGGTATGATGTATCCTGTACAGAACAAAATTACAGAACCATAAAGAAGTTATGATATAATTATTTACAGAAACATTTTTGCGATCAAAAAATTATTTCGACTTTATACAAAAAATGTACTTGCATTGGAGAATTAGATTACAACTTTTAATCAAATTTCTGGTTCACAATAATTCAATCAGATTATTATAGACTCTTAAATAAACAAGTTAAAAAACGGTATTATCGAATAAAATAATTACATAGGACATAAGAATATTTATTTTTTTACAAAAATTGCTAAGATGCATGTGTATCTCTCTTGCTAGCTGAATTTTTTTACATTTACATATTGTTTTGTGCAATGGTTGTGATATTTTTCTAATAAGAATGTAGGTTTGGATAAGTGCTAATAAAAAAATTGTTATTTGCATTAATAAAAATACATATACGATCGATGTCGTCTGTTTCAATAACAGTAATTTCATCTGAAATATTATTAACTCGTTTTAGATGGATCGGTGAGTCAAGAAAATTGTCGATGTTAATAATGTTACATAATGTTATTTCCTTTTTGGTCATTTCATCAATTATAAAATCTACAAGGCGAATATACTTGCAATCTTTCGTTATTGCATACGAATTACTAGAACGAAAGTTTCTTTTGGTCCACGATGTGTAGATGCATTGGTCTTTCACAATTTTTTTACATGTCCGGCTGCATTCCGATAGTCCCAATCTATTAAGCCATGTACTTTCTGTTTTTTGGTATATGCCAAAGTACCTAGCATGTGATATCTTAAAACTAACTTTTGCCTCTTTTTTGTCCAAATATGAAATAAAGCCTTGTAGTCTAGAGTACGGCTTAGTTTTAACATGTTCTTTTATTATATACTCAGCTTGTTTCATGTTAAGAACTCTACACAATTGATGAATGACCCCTTTTGCTGCTTGAATTTTTCGCGTCAATTTTCCATTACCAGTTTCAAAACAGTAGCCACTGTGACTCTACAACGGACCCCAATCAATTACCCTCTGTGCCAAATGCATTAATTGATGAACATTGTATGTCATAGCAACTTGACAGTGAATAGCTTGTATCAAAGCAACAAACTTTAATAATTTGGACTGAGCTACCCTAACTTCAATATGACTGACTTTGTCTTTACTCAATAAATAGTAAGCATGTGCCAGTAAAGAGAAATGATTTACAAACAAGAACATACGTGAAAAACTGGACAAAATTGGTATACAATAATACAATAACCAGATTTCAAACTCCTTTGCTTTCCACCAGCTTCGATCATCAAGTGAACGTGATAATCGACAAAGTTTATTTGGAACTTTGATATTTATCAACATATTGTTTATTGCGACAATGTCATCTTTTGTTAAAGAATACAGTTCATTAGTACTTTCTACCCAATAATTTATTAGCTGTTCAACTACACTCAAACAAACATTATGCATACTACAGGGTACAAAACCTGAAACAATATGGAATCCTTCCAGCCTAATGAGAGGTGTTGCAGTTTTTATGCCATTAACTGATCTACTAGTTGTCAAACTTTGCTTCATACATTGCAGAGTTTCTAGCTCAGTTCTATTTTCTGGAATATAGTCTAATAAAATGTATTTAATGTTACCACCTCTTCCAACAGGTAGATAAACTCCTGGATGTTTGCACCAACCACATCCAAAATAGCCATTGTATTGGATAATTCCTTGCATTGGTGCTCTAGCAACTGAGTCAACACAAGCGCAAACTGAATACACTTTAATAAGAGTTTCTGCATCAGTAAATGTACATTTGATTCCCTCATTTAAAAACTTATTCATTAAATATACAAACTGGCTAAGAAAAATTTCCATATTAGGTTTCGTTTTTCCAAACCATAAGCCAACAACAATGGGATTTCTATTTCGAACTTCGAAGCAGTGATGCCAGACGGTACTGCGAAGTTGCACATGCGCAGAAGAGCTTAATGCTCATTCGCCAGTACAGCAGCGCGCTGCTTAAAGTAGGCCCCACCTCAGCTCTCTCTTTAGCTTCCCCACTCCAGCCTCCCCCAGATGGTTAACCCAAGCCTTCCCTAACAACTTATATACTGCTTCAGTATCACGTAGGAGGAAGTTGTCGGTAGCTGAGTGGGCTAGCGCACATGGTGATTTTGCTCACTTAATCTTCGAATCTCAGCAGCGCAATTTGTTTTTTTTTTTTTTTTTTTTTTTAACTACGCATTAAATTTAAATACGTACATGATATATAATAATTTTAAAAAATATAACTCTCCTGATTTATATGATAAAGTGATTATTAATCAGGTGAAATTTATATTTTCAGTTTATTCTACGGACTGAAAGCATTAATTTTTTTTTTTTCATTAATTAAGTACGAAATTAAGAAATAGTTATTGTTCATGTTTTATACGCAAGATGTACTTTTATATATTTATTTTAGAAAATACTAACAGCCCCCCGTCTCGGCTTCCCCGAGACTTACTAAATGAAACACCGTAGTGTGTTGACATAAAATGTGAAACGTTTTTCAGTTAAAAAATTTTACATTTATTCCTGACACTTCTCAGAACAAAAATCTTCTTATTAAAAAATATTTGTTTGCAATCCATACAGTTTATTTGGTCAAATAATAAGCTGTAGAAATTAAAAAATTATAATTATTCTGAAAAGTACCATGCGTTCCTTATGCCATAAAATAATCGTTGGCCATAAGAAACGGTTGATTTGCAGTTCCTCCCGTATAATTTACGAAAAGGGCTATTTTTTAAAGCTGTTAAGATTTTAAACTCCTAAAAAATATATATTAAAAAAATTTTTTTTCTCTTATCTCACAACTTTATTACCAGAGCAACAAAGTCCTGAAGCTTAATCTCTACATTTTTTATTGCCACAAAAATACAAATATATTTTCTACTTATTTAAAAATTTTAATTTAGATCTTTAAAGATTTAAGAGATTACTGTGAGGGTAAAATGAAAAGCTGATCCCTCACGTAATGGATTCTTTGTTTGGCGATTTTGGCTGTTCCAATCTTGATAAATTTTCTGCGTCAGTTTCTTGACGCCTCAAATTGTATTCATTAGATACATTTGAAGTTTTCATTACAATATACCCTGTTACGACTATTAGCACCTATATTACCCTCACGACTCTAAGCATTCAACCAGGAATCACCGATCCACTCCAAGGTCTGCGCTGGGTGAACCTAACAGCTATGAAGGAAAAAAGACTTGAGCCAACGGGAGTCTCTAACGGGCAAGCATTACGAACCAATTTCTACTAATCTCTCCATCTTAGATCATCAAAACAACTGAGTCTGCAAAAAAAAGGTGCTTTAGACACCAACGTTTTCGACGTTATATTAGGAGCTGTTAAAAAAGAGCACTACGACTAGCCCCAAAGTTTCGGACTTAGTAATTTTTCTCCCAATCAGTCTGGGGCTTCAACATCAGGCCAGAGAAGATCACCCTGAGGTATCCAGGCAGTCACAATTGTTGTTAACTTCAGTCAAGAAAGAGTGTACTTAAGAAGTTCACCGTTCTTTTTTAGGGCCACCGGACGCTAAACTACCTTGCCAACAAATATATTAGAACTTAACAGAGTTGACAGAAAACAGCAAAAAAAAAAAAAAATTGCGCTGCTGAGATTCGAAGATTAAGTGAGCAAAATCACCATGTGCGCTAGCCCACTCAGCTACCGACAACTTCCTCCTACGTGATACTGAAGCAGTATATAAGTTGTTAGGGAAGGCTTGGGTTAACCATCTGGGGGGAGGCTGGAGTGGGGAAGCTAAAGAGAGAGCTCAGGTGGGGCCTACTCTAAGCAGCGCGCTGCTGTACTGGCGAATGAGCATTAAGCTCTTCTGCGCATGTGCGACTTTGCAGTACCGTCTGGCATCACTGCTTCGAAGGGTAACTCATTGATGACTATTTGTATGGGCCAAATACTATATTTTGAACTTTCAAATAGTGGAGAGCCGTCCGTGTTAAATGTGATAGTGATACATCATTCTTTTTCAGACTGTGGTGAAGAGTTTCGAAGTTTTCTATACATAAATCCATCACTAAAATCTTGAAAGTAATCTTTACTTCTAAGTCTTTCATCAATAATAGATTTATAATAATCTTCATTATCAACTATTGCAGTTGCAATATCTTTTTCTACGTTTATAATAGTGAAAAAGTCATGGTATAAAGGAATTTTGAGCAATATTTCATTACCACATGAGCAAGTAGCACTTCTATCGCTACGATTAAACTTTTTCACATAACCTTTGCACAGTGGACAAATAGCATGATACTCGATATTACTACTCGTATTGAATATTTTATCAATACGGTATCTAGTTTGTGGCAAAGTATTTATACCTAATATTACATTTAACATTTTAAATAAATCTGCTATTCCCGACTGACAGAAATTGTACTCCAACGAAAATTTAAGAACTGCAAATATTATTCCGCTCTTACTTACAGATACTTCAGCATTAAGAGAATCATTATCTTCATCTTCTCCTATTAAAATTTTCAGATTTTTAAACGTCTGGCTATTATCATTCAGTTCTGTGTTCGTAGATCCCAATATCTCGTTGTCACTGCTACTATCCTTAGTCCCTAAACTGTCACAATAACTGGTATCACTATCGTATGCAGTATCTTCATGTAAATTTTGAACCCAGGAGGCCTGTTGAAAATTATAAACAGTTTAACTAAATAAAAACAAATTTTTTTCTTCGTTTCAGTAATAAGGCTGTTAATAGATAATGGTGGCATATTATTGTACATGTAATTGGACGTATTAATATTGGTGACACAAAAAAATATAAAATTTAATTTATTTAACACTATTAATTTACGAGCTAAGCTGACTAGATACTACTACATACGGTGCACATATACTTGATACGGAAAATCCTAATTGGTTTTTAGAACGAAGTTCTTTATGTCGCGTTACTCGGGGGGCTGGAATTGTAAAACCGACAGATTTTTTTTTTTGAAACGAAAGTGGTTTCACCCAAAGTCTCTTCCTCTCAAGTTTCCCCGTCCCCCTCACCTACTGTTCTCTATACACTTCCCCTCTCCCCCCTATATATGTATATCTGCCAACCATGCCGTGTTACTCTTCTGCACTCCCAAGCAATTTTGTTTTTCCCACAATAATTTTTATTTGACTTTGAATTTTTTCTTTTACAATTCTAAGAAAAAAAAAAAAAAAAAAAAAAAATCGTTTTCCAATAAAGAGATTTGAACCCTCGACCTCCTGTATATGAGTCCAGTACCTTACCCACTCTGCTACGAGTGCTGCCGACTATAGGAACTCGGTTTCTTGTACTTATGGTGTGGTTCGTAACTATAATATTCCATTTTTTAATGTATTTACTAATAATACATTTAATTATGTATTTGTTCTATAAATTATGTGTTTGTTTTCGAAATAATACATAAAAAAAAAAAATAAATAAATAAATAAATAAACATGTAGAATAGAGTTGAAGAACGTATCAATGGTTTTTAAAGGCGCTTATTTCGAATTTGACAAACAAATTATGTTACATTATCACATAATTATATAAATAAAGTAATGTATTAAATCAATTATAAATGAATGATGTAAGATCATTATATAAATATATTTCGAGTTTCATATCATTTTAATGGTTTTTAAGGTAACTTATTTTGGATTTGATAAACAAATAATGGCACAATTTCATTGAGTAATTATATAAAAATAAAACAAAAATTGCATTAAAAGAGCTATAAAATCGCAAAAAAATAAGAGAAAAAAAAAACTTCTGAAAAATTAATGAAATGAAATATGAAAATAAAATGAAATAAAATTACAAAAGACATGAATTAATACCATGGAATGAAAATAAAAAAAATAAAAAAGGAAATGAAAAAAAAAAAGATTAAATATGAAAATAAAAAAGAAATTAAATAAAGGAATTACAAAAAAATGATAAAAATGTTATAAAATAAGATATGGAAAAAAAAAAACAAGAAATGAAAAAAAAGAATACAACAAGTAATAAAGAAAAAAATAAAACAAGCAATTAAAAGAAAAAAAAACAAACGAAAAAATTATAAAGGAAATTAAAACAATAAATTAAACCAGGGGGTGTTAATGGGTCATGGGACCCACGGTAGGAACGAAGTTCTTTAAACATGAGATGGGTATAGACACAATTTCTCAGGTAACAAGGGGGTTGCTAGACACACAGAAAGAACGAAGCTCTGTAAACGTTAGTACTGCATTCATATTGTTTACTAAAACAAAAACTTGAAAAACGAATGAAAAAAAAAACAATAAGTAGTTTAGTACTCACGATGGTTGAACTTTGTGAGTACTGTATTTATGCACGAGGTTCTCAAACACGGTCCTCTGTTACAACTTTTTATTAAATAACTTTATTATTTGTTTATTTAAAAATAAACTTTTTTGAAAGATCAAAGATATTATTAGTATCTACCATTGAAAAAAAAGTAGATCGCGATTTATCGCGAATTTCGCGATCGGACTCGGCGTTCAATGTAAACCACACTTATGTTTGTAACATATCCCATTATCAGCCAATTTTCACTTATTTCATATGTATTTTGACGCATTTTTTATTTTTCATTTTTTTTACTTTTTCACTTGTTTAAACGATGCAAATTTATTTTTGGTTTTTTTTTTCACATTCAATCAGTATGCAAAATTATCTTCCAAACAACTTTTAATTCAACGTTTCCTTCTATATTTAATAGTTTTTAAGACATGTAAGAAAATTTAGAAAAAACAGAAAAATCATTTATTTTGCATTAAAAAATCTACAACACGTATGTGGGTTTATGTAAAGACTTTCAGGTATTGTTCCTTAAATTTTTTTCTTAGTTTTAAGCATAAATACGCATCGTTGGGATCAACCACTACTTTACTAGTTTTGAGCCTCTGACGCCTTGACTATAATTCTGCTGGCTCAGAGACAAAGCAATTATTACTAAAGAATAATAATGATTAAAAAATATAACTTAATATAATAACTTACAATGACTTGAGTAAAAATAATATAATTTTCTTATAAATGGTGCAACGTCAAAAAAATCAAAAAATTGATTTCAAAAATGTAATCTCAAATTTTATATATCATAATTATGATACTAATAAAGAAAAATTTTTTTCTAAATAATAGTCTTGATTACTAGATTATTATCGCCTCAGAATGTAAGTCATATGCACTCCATCATACTGTTAACGCATTAGTAAAAAAATTAATTTGATCAAAAATTTGTCAAAGTACTATTAACATTCCAAGCTTGCAATCTACGACTTCACTTTTAGTTTTTATATTTTACAATATAGAGAATAAAAATTAAGACGTTTTGTATATTAGAAATTCTACTAGTATTATACGCGATCGGAGAAACCATTGCTTTGTGCATTTGTAATTTTATGAACATAAATTGATGGTCTCAGTTCAAAAAGTAAACAAAAAGGCATCATGAAATTGCTCCGGTTATTCGGTGTATCCTAATTATTATACCTACTATTCATTCACGTTATATCGACCGGAGAATATTTTTTTCCCGAGCGTATGATCTATTATACCGGAATATCACAACTCTTAAAATTTACTGACTTCCACGTGGCTTATCAAATTCCATATGGTCTCCTACTTCCATATGGTTTACCTACTTCCATATGGTTTATCCATATGGATATTTGAAACAAAAGCCATATGGAAGAACGACATGGAAAATCCATATCAACGCTGGGCATTAATACACGTTGGATAAACGGAAAGGCCAACGTCGATGGAGCACAATGGCTGCTTAAATATGCGTGTGCTACTGTTAAAATTCTGAGGTCATAGCGCAAAAACAACGGAAATTGAGGTGGTACTGTTTGTTTTACTCGTATTTATAAAAAACGCTCCTAAATTTGATGGCTCGGTACTCACTCAGTGTCGAGGGTAGCTAGTTGCCACGGCGAGGATTGTGGACCGGCTTTTAGCTGCTTGGAAACTAAGACGCTCACCTCGGTGTATCGACGGCAGTGAATGTACCGCTGGGTCCAGTAGAAGCGTTTCGTTGCCACGTGTTCGGCGGAGTTCGGCCTCGCCTTGTTCCTTGACTCGACTAAAAGCCTGGCAGCCAGGTCCACCCCTTTGCTGGTATTTCCCTGATGCTGCTTAGCTTTGAGACTCCAAGAACGTGTCGGTTGATCACGTCGGGGTCACCAATGTAGAGACGTTATATCTTAAGGAAAGCGGAAACAAAGGAGACGACAGTAGTGTCAGACTACTATCAGTGTACGTACGCTGTAGTGTACTACTACTACTATAACAGTAGTGTACTGTTTTCAGAACAAACAAAACATATATTAATATTATATATAATATTATATTAAAACTGTTTTATATTAAACTTTATAATATTATATTAAACTGACTTTCCACGTCTGCGGTGCTAATTATTTTAAATATTGACCTCAATATTGCAGGAGATATGTCACATTTTATATGGTTTTGCATGGGCTCAATGACAAAATTTCTTAAATGGTGTTGTAACATACATGCATCGTTACCTTTTTGTCTAATATGACTCCACTGCTGCTTCAAATCTGTGCAACTTAATTGCTCTACAGTATTCTTCGTTTTGTTTTCAATATTATACAGTACCCTATTAATTATGATTAAATACTTATCTGTTTAAAAATAAACATACATCCACAATCCTACAATGTGTTTACAAACACCAGAATTCCCTGCCTTACAGCTGCACATATGCATTGCATTGAATTATTTCTTTCATTATCAGTTTTAATAACAACGATTTCGCGTGGGGTAACCATAAAAAAAGAAAAGATTGCAAACACATAAAAAAGTATTTATCTAATCCTGGTTTAGAGTCTTAATAACGACCTTTAACACATGATTCGAATTTAAAATTATGCTTTTTTCTTCAAAAGGCTTCACTCCACCATTGACGCATTTAATCAACCCAAATATTTATATTGTTATGCTTCGAATTTTGATAAACATTAACAATAATATAATATTAACCTACCAAAGTTGTAAACAAGTTTGTATTTGCCTCTCTGTATCACATGGTCTTAGTATAACTTTGATATTAGCATTAGCGCCATCTAATGGACGATTATTGTTTTAGTGTGTATTACTCGGAATTCCGCTTTGGTTTGGCTTTCTATACTTAAAGAGGATATATTCTATATTCTCTGCTAATATATATAAGTTCTTTTTCATCAGAGCTTAGGTTACATATATCTGCTCTGTTCCCCCACGACCGCCACTCGTGGACACGACTATACCTATATATACGGAAGGGGGCCAACCAATCAGAGGCGTGTAAGAGAGAGAAACGTTGTACTGTTATTTGTCTTTTGTCTCTCTCATCTCGTCTCGCGGTCGGAGCATACAATGCTTTTTCCATGTATATATTCTCTAAGGTACTACAGTGCCAAAGAGCCTACACAATGAAACGAAGTGGCCGAAGTTGAAACTAAAACCTAAATCCCCTGCATTCACCCCGAAGTGAGACATACACATTCAGATGTAAACATACGTATGAATATACATGTACGTCAATTGATAAATGATTACCTATTTAGTCAGTTTCTTCTGTGTAAATAATCACGAATTGTACGTTTGGTCACTGAAACAACTGGATTAAAAATATTTAAATAAAAAATATATATTTTTTCACGAGTTTCTTGATGTTAATAGGCTTTACATTTTAAAAGCTTTTGAAATTTGCAGGCAGACTTGGCGGCGCGATGGAAGCATTCCTGATTGGTCGATTAAAATGGATGCGCAACGCCACACCTTATATTTTTACATCATGGACATAACTTCGAACGGGTATATCTGTCTCCCTCGCACTTTGCCAATGGTGGGGATGTTGCATTAACCAGATTTAGTTTACGAACCCCACCGTTGTCAATATGCGAGAGAGACAGAATATCACGCTCAATACTGTGTCTCTTTCTACCCATGCTTCAGCGGCGTACGCAGGAATAAGCAGTCTATATTTCTGTTATGTCTATGTTCCGCTTCATGTGCAAGATGGACATTTTTTCCCATTTTTTCCAGACATATGAACCATCATGTGAAGAAAGAAGAATCCATAGAGATATTAAAATCCAGCACGGAATATTTATATATTGTAAATAAATAATATATTCATGTACGATCGTACACTGCGGACGCAAGCTCCATTATCGTACAAACATGTAGTTGTGAGAATGCGTATGCAATGCAAGCTTCGAAATATATATATATATATATATATATATATATATATATATATATACCTATACAATATGCCACTATGTGCGCAGTTATAGCTGAATAAGCGAGACACATCCTTAATCTTGATAAAATATAAAATTTTGTTATGCGTCACTGCGTATGCAAACTTTGTTGTAGCTATTTATTTGAATGATTTTTACTGACAGAAAATAGGATGTACAGTGTACAGCCAATATTGTAGCTATTTTCAATGTCTTACACGTAGCGCTAGCTATTGGCACACGCAAGATTCTCATGCGATTATGTTTTATAGGTAGAGTGTCCCTCTATGTATTTTGGCTGTTCCAATCTTTAGAAACTAGTGAGTGGCGTGGCAAGTGGCAACCTCATGGCAAAAAATTACCAGTCTAGTTTTGGGCAAGTTGTCACCGACCCGTTTTCTTGTAAAACGACATGTTCAATGTCAGAAACTGATCCAGGTAACTTACAGGTATCTTACATGTACGAAACTAAGTAAGTTACCTACCCACCACTAGCTGTGAGTGACGTTCCGCTGGTTATTTCCGCCTCATGTAACCGCGGCCGAAGGCATAAGTAGTCTGTGCGTGAAGCGTACAACCATCGTACAGCCGTGTCGTGGAGTAGAAGTTACGGAAAAAGTCCCCGATGAATGTCAAATTGAACTGTTGACTAATCGAAATTAACAATGTCATTAACACAAGTAGCTAAACGTCCTAACTACTTTTTGTTTAACTACATGCATCAAATTTCTATAGTTTATTTTTACTATACAAAACACTTTGAAATAAAATTTAATTAGATATTCTGAACCATTTTGGTATAACTAACAGTTTTAATTCCTCTAAGTGATATAAACAGTCGGTGGTTGTAATAATGGCTTCAAACTGTGGAACCAAAAAACAAAAAACAAACAATTCAATAGTTTTGCCAGAAATGGGATTTTTTTGTTTTGATGTTTTGTATAGTCAATTACATCAACTAGAACCTCCTAAATCACCAAATTTTAGTAATGATGCTTTGTAAGTCTAAGATGTTTTTAATTATTTAATCCTAAACTTCATATACACTTGTTTGAGTATTAGTTAGAATATTTTTTAGGATATCATAGTTATTTATGACAATAGCATGAAATAACAGTGACATTACATTTTAAAGTGCTAAGTATGCATCAGCCACTAGTAGTTCATTAAATGCACGGATTAAGAATGAGATTGTATTTTACTGCCTATGTCAGAGTTCTGATGAAAATTTATGTACAACTACTTTTTTAGTTTTTGCTTCTTTCATTCTCAACCTAGATTAGCTTTTGAATCCTGAACAGTTATTGAAAAACGAGAAAAATAACAATCCTCTAATAATTTTTAAACACTATTTCTAATTTACCTCTAAGTTGAAAAGGAGTAAAATAAGTTAATAATTGAAGTATTAAAGCTCAATTTCAGAACATCCGACATTGAACACCATTAGAATAGTGGGATGTATTCAATATTCACATGAAATTGTCACACATTTACTTTACTAAAAATATGTATAATGTTGAGAAAGCAAACATACCTTTTTTCATATGCTCTCCAATACTTAAGTACCAAATTTAATTTATATTCAAGCTTAAAAATTGACAAAATTTCGTAATAATTCTTTGAGATGCAAAATAAATATTATTAGAGCCAATTTCAGAGTCATTTGAACACATTTTTAACAGAAATAGAAGCTGAAGCTATGTTTCTCTAACATTGACGTGGAAAACAATAAATTTTATAGTTACATTTTGTATTCTTTTACTGAAGTTATAAGTATATGGAACACAAAAAAAGTGTATAGAAGTATTCTTAATTTAAAATTTAATGACCAGTACTGAGAACTTACCTTAGCTTGAACATACAGTCAATTAAAAGTTTGCAAGTCTCTTCAAAATGCGACAAGTGTCTGCTACAACTGGGATCCTAAAAGGTCACATGACTATTGATATAGATAGCCAATTGGGGGAAAAATTAGACAGTCGCTATAAAGGAAATGAGTGTTTTTTTTCTCTTTTAACGATTGTAATAAGTTAAAAGCTTTCGAATTAGTACATTGCGATACTGGTGCACGGGGAACGCGATTGATGCACTCGTGCCAATCACATAACCTCTCGCACGTGTGGTCACGGTCTTACACCGTACGTATGGTGTATACAAAATTTTTCGACTTAATGAGCGCGGGGGACGAGGTTTTGGAGCCATCCAACCCGAACATAAATGATCTTCAGGGTTGGCTCTATATATGGATTCAGTCCGCATCAGTTTTGTGAAACGTTTCGGATCATTAATGGATTCAGTTAACTAGATCTCCGGATATCGGATCATTGACGGATCCATCCCAGATGAGGAATAAAGTGATGTTTTCATTAGATTAGCAAGGTTAGAAGGCTTATAGATTATTTGATGTTATGTATGAACAATTCAATTTGAGAATTAAATAAAATTTGACAGATACATAACATAAATCAGTTATCTTACTAATATATAAAGCAAAGTCGCTAAAACGGTTGTAATCGCTAACCGAGAAAACTACAAAACCGATTTTGCTAAAATTTTGCATACCGATTTTTGAAACTTCCTAGATGGTTTGGGTATGGCTTTTATCTTAAAAAATTTAATATCAATAGCAATAAATAAGCTCAAAGTCTTGCAAAAATACGCCAGCTTTTCACTTTGGTTAATTGGTTCAGTAGGATCCGCTAGGTGGCGTAGACATAAAATTGAAGCCACCTGCAACAGAATTGAATAAGTGTGGTTGTAATAGGCCAAAAAGTCTTGGTAATTTCTGTCTTCGTTTACCGGCAGTTCATCGAGCTGCATGGAGAATGTAGATGATAGTCGCTCAGCTGGGTACCCCGGTTACCAATGACACTCATCTCCAATGGGCAAGTGACCTAGGTCTACTTTTACCCTAAACCTCCAGAAGTGACGAGTGTCACCAATAAAAAATTTATTTTAACCGATAACATACCCAGCGGAATACCAGGAGACGTGTCTATCCAGAGAACTATCTGCTATTTACTGTAACTCATAAACCGAAAATAGGATTGGGTTGAAAATTAGTACAAATATTTTGATTTAAGTCTACAAGAACATCTTATAAATTTTACGTCAGCAGAATAATTACAAACCACAGCATTTGATAAATAATCATGCTTGGAAACTTAAAAATCCGTAATTTTATCGAACAATTAACCATAACTTTTTTTACAAAAATACAATTGCCACCAAATTTTGTCTACTTCATTCTAAATAGCAGACAATCATCTCAAATAATTTGTAAGTCGGCAGAAAGTTAATATCTTTTCTTATTAAATAAACAATCAGACGCGACCACCGACGAAACGAAATATTTGACCATTTATTTACTGTAAATCACAAACCAAAAATAGGATTGTCTTGAAAATTAGTAAAAATATTTTTATTCAAGTTTACAACAAAAACTAACAAATTTTACGTCGGCAGAATGATTATAAACAAGAATATTTAAAAATTAATTATCCTTTAAAAATTAACTATCCGTAATGTTATCGAATAATTGACCATAACATTTTTTACAAAAATACAATTGCAACCAAATTTTGTCTACTTCATTGAATAGCAGACAATCATATTAAATAATTTGGAAGTCGGCAGACAGTTGATAACTTTTATTATTAAATAAACAATCGGACGCGACCACCAATGGAACGAAATATTTGACCAAATGTTCGACAAAATTTGGAGGCAATTGTATTTTTGTTAAAAAAGTTATGGTTAATTATTTGATAAAATTACGGATTGTTAAGTTTTTAAGCATGATTAATTTTTGAATATTGTTGTTTATAATTATTCTGCCGACGTAAAAGTTATTGGTTGTCGTTGTTGACTTAAATAAGAATCTTTGTACCAATTTTTAAGCTAATCCTACTTTTGGTTCAGGAGTTACAGTTTATAGTTGGGCAAATATTTCGTATCGTCGCTGGTTGCGTCTGATTGTGTATTTAATACTAAAAGTTCTCAACCTTCTGCCTACTTACAAATTATTTCAGATGATTGTATGCTTCTTAGAATGAAGTCGACAAAATTTGGAGGCAATTGTATTTTTGTAAAAAAAGTTATGGTTAACTGTTCTATAAAATTACGGATTTTTAAGTTTTTAGGCATGATTATTTATCAAATGTTGTTGTTTATAATCATTCTGCCGACGTAAAATTTATTAGATGTTGTTGAAGACTTAAATAAGAATATAAGTACTAATTTTAAAGCCAATCTTATTTTTGGTGTATGTGTTACTGTAAATTATTGGTCAAATAGTTCGTTTTGTCGCTGGTCGCGTCTGATTGTTTATTTAATAACCAAAGGTATTACTTTTTGCCGACTTACAAATTATTTAAGATAATTTTATGCTTTCCAGAATGAAGTAGACAAAATTTGGAGGCGGTTGTATTTTTGAAAAAAAAGTTAAGATTACTTATTCGATAAAATTACGGATTTTTAAGTTTTCAGGCATGATTATTTATCAAATAATGTTGTTTATAATTATTCTGCTGACTTCAAATTTATTAGATGTTGTTGGAGACTTATATAAAAATACTTGCACCAATTTTTAAGCCAATCCTATTTTTGGTTTATGAGTTACAGTAAATAGTTGGTCAAATATTTCGTTTCATCGCTGGTCGCGTCTGATTGTTTATTTAATAATAAAATATATTAACTTTCTGCCGACTTACAAATAATTTTAGATGATTGTATGCTTCTTAGAATAGAATAGACAAAATGTGGAGGCAATTGTATTTTTGTAAAAAAAGTTATGGTTAATTATTCGATAAAATTGCGGATTTCTAAATTTTCAGGCATCATTATTTATCAAATGTTGTTGTTTATAATCATTCTGCTGACGTAAAATTTATAAGATGTTCTTGTAGACTGAAATAAAAATATTTTTACCAATTTTTAAGCCAATCCTATTTTTGGTTTATGAGTTACAGTAAATAGCAGGTTGTTCTCTGGATAGACACGTTTCTGTGATGCTCTATTCACACATCATATTTTTTTCTTACCATGAGCAAAAAGTCAACTGCTGCTTTGCGCCATTCTAATCACTTTGTGCACACGGGTAGACAAGTGATTTACGAGGCAAAAAGTGTCTACAAATAAAAAATTGCACTTTTTCGCCCTAAAAACTGCAAGTTATTCATGGACGCAAAGTTTCCTTAAGAGGTTTGTTAAAAGTATTTCTCGTATTCTTTTTCGAAAAACATAAAGATAGATTATTTAAAGGCTTATAAATTACTTTACTACATTATTTTTCAGCAGGAAGCATGATTAACATTTTTATTGACAACGTCTTGACAAATTGGCCATTACAAAAAAATATTAAGTATTCTCTGTACTGGACTTAACAATAAAAAAGCTCGAAATAATCGATGCATGCAATAAAACTTACTTTTCTGATAGTAATGCATGATATCGTTATTTCGATTGAAGATGGTTTCTACGGAATTTTTGGCTTTTCTTTAGAAAAGTACTTGATTAAACTAGGCAACAATAAAGAAGCGATTTCGAGGTGTAAAATGTATGCTTCATCCGTTTCCTGGTTTTTTACTAATTTTCAGTGCTGTAACTTAAAATTATAATCTTCTTAATAAACAGTAACAAATATCATGAACGAAATTATTAATATATTATACTTACGTGAAATATTCAAATCCGTTATAAAATACTTTTTATAAATTTCATTTAGTCGTGTAAAGTCCGTTTTCACGAAAATAGATTCGACTGATTTTAAACTTACGTTGTCAACTGCAGTCTTTTTTTTTAACAGGTGGTTCTTTTGAATTACCGTCACATTTACTCATTACGTACGTTACTATTCGCAAATCAAAAGAATTATAGTGTGGTTCTTTTTCTCCACATTTCAAATTTACTATCTTGTTTAACCTGAAAATTTGAATTGACATTTATTCATCAATACTCCATCGTTTACAACCATATTGTGATATTCACAGTTATAAGGGAAATACATCAATAAAAAATAGATATGTTTGGTAGTTATACAAATTATGTAAAAAATTTTAACTTAAATTTACCACCTCAGGAGCAAGAGACGTAGTCAATATTTGAAACTCGTCGAAGAAATCTGTAGGCTCTTTATAAGCAGAGTCTTTTCCGTAACGTAAAGTAAATCTCTCTCGCCACTTTTCAATTAAAAGCATGATCCACATCACAGTTTTCTAAGTCTTAAATTTGAAAAATTGAAGTATCAACTTTTAGTTTTGTTACTGTAAAATATAGCAGAGAGTTACAAACTGCATGTTCGCATACAGTTAGTTGTGCAACAAATAAAGCATGATTAATATTTAACAAAGTATACGCATTCTTAGTTACATAAGTGCACAAATAATGTTATCTAATGTTATCAATTTTATCAATGTCATCAAATTACTTATGCAAAAATTTTACATTCCAAGGTGGCTCACTATTAATACAATACATAAGCTGTATTCTTTTAAGAAATCAATTAAAGAGATTTTGGCAAAAAAAAAGAAAAAAAAAATGTTCAGTAACGCTGAAAAAACTTTTTGTTTTTGTTAAGGGAGTTGGGTTGCATTTCACATAATGATGAAAATATTTTTAAAAAAACATATGTTGTAAAGAAACATTGCGTGGATGTAGTCACTAAATTTGAGCACAATCGCGTCTACAGATTTCGAGAAAAAAATTCATGAAGTGTCTCTTTTTCGTCGTCTTTAACATGGGCTCAAATGTAAGTTATCAAAAAGGTTGTAAAAAAATACCTATTACTCTTGACACAGCGATGAGAACGTTTTGAAAAACTGATATGTTATTTATGACAACTTCATTCGTATACGTGCAAAGTTTCAATAAAATCGCGTCTGCAGTTATGGAGATATTTGCACAAACGTAAACAAATTCGTTTCCTGCTTGTATGCTTCATTCATGTGGCAGACAAGGACGCACTGAGTACACTGTTTGCTGTCAGCTCGACTTTTTACGTGACGCGTTAGCTTTTCACAAAATCACTTCTAGAAGCCGTTCTACTCAAAATTATGATCTCAAACTTGGTATAGGCCTTTACGAGACCTTATACTTTAATGATATACCATGTAAACCTCTAATTTCGAAAATTTATAGCACAATTTTATTAAAAGAAGATCAGATTGACTATACCGTTTACTCCTTATTCTTTATCTCTCATAGAGAAAGTATTTAGGCTATTTGATTAATACCATAAGAAACGAGATACCTTGAAGAATATTCTGTAATTTTTTTGAAGTATTTTATTTAAACGTTAACGAGAACTGGCGAGTCGAACACAAATGCATTTTCCGTAATTAAAAGGGCGGATCTTTTTAGGCTAGGTTAGTACAGCAGACTTTAGCACGGTGCCTTATGAACATACACGTGCTCCCCTTCACCTTCCCGCGGGAGCGACCCAACTCCCTTAATGACATATGTGCGTATTTTTTATTATTATTTCTTAGTTTTTAGCCATTAGTTAGGCTTGGAAAACGGACTTGCATACATATCTATGAAATAATTACAATACCAAGTTTTACAAAATCATCTTAAGACTACAAACTGCATTGCTACACTTAACTTTGTTATCCTAGTCGCCATACTTTTACATGACATCTCCTTTAGTACTAATAACACTTAACTCTAAAGGTTTGGTAACTTTTACTTTTGGTAACTTTGGTATCTCTTGTTGACAGGTACTCGCATGACCTTATATTCTTATGACCGCAGTCAGACTTACTTCTGAACATACATCTTATACTTATATGACCTATAATACACTTTTGCTTGCCGAATTTCGATATTTACATACTCAATTTTATTCATCTTTCTTCCCCCCCCCTCTTCCCTCTTTTCCCCTCTTTCCTGAATCCATCCCTTTATTTATTGCTTTTAGAATCTTAAACGCCGCTTTATTTGCATTTTCATTTAGTAGCCAGTAAATTTTCTTTTGTAAATTCATACCTTTAGGTACCTACTCTACATTTAGGTTTTCGCATTTTCCCAACATATGTTCCCAATTTCCCTCCCCTTTTTTACATAATACACAAGCTTTATCCTCTTCTTTTAACCAATTTTTATTTCTTGTTTCTAAATTGCCACACCGTGTCCTTGAAATTACGCTAATACATGTTTGTTTTTGGAACCTTTTTAAACACATCGGTAATCCTAACGTCTCCACTTTCTTATCAATCTTATTGTAATTGGAAGCATATATTTTACTGTCAACCTTTTGCATTTCGATATCCTTTTGTCTTTGCAACACTAACCTACTAACATTTTCCTCTTTATCTCTTATTTTTTCTATCTCCACCCCGCTTAATCCCAGGCTATTCAAAAATTGTTCTCTTTCCATACTCGTTTTTAACTTTGTATCCTTTTTCAACCCCTCTACCAGGCACAATTTTGTAAGTCTGTCCTCACTCTGATTGAAAATCTTCTCTACATAATTTAATGCTCTCATGCTCCATTGCAAATCCAATGAATTTATGCCCAATTCCCTCATTATTACATACCTTGGAGTGCAGAAGTCTTGTTTAAGAACCTATCTAAAATAATCCATCTGTACTTTTTCTAATTCTTTTGCCCCTTTTCATCGAAATTTTCTTTCCCCCAAACTCCATGTTTTCTTTGCAGCCACTATCCCTTTTCCTTTTAATTCATTTATATGATCTTTGTAGTTTCCTACTCTAGTAAAGTTAAAACCCAGGTACTTAAACTTTTTTACTTCTTCCAGCTCCTGTTTGTCCCATTTCCACACTTCTTTCTTGCTATTATTAGCTTTATTAAAAACTAATATTTTTGATTTTTCCTCGCTTACGATCAGTTTCCTTTTCTTTGCAAACCTTTTCAATATACCCATCATATCAATCATAACCTCTCTGTTGTTTGCAAGTTATACCTTATCATGTGCATAAGTTAATGACCATATTCTATTCCTCCCAATCATTACTCTCCCCACGTTCCTATCTCTGAAATCATCTTCCAAGTCCGCAATGTATACATAGAATAAAATAGAACTCAGTAAACACCCCTGTCTTAAACCTTTTGTCACCCAGAATTCGTCTGTTAGTTCTTCCCCTACTCTGTTCCTGACCTTCATTTCTTCATACAGGTTTTTTATTCGGCTGACTATATACTTGCTAATCCCTTTTTTCCCATAATTTATGTGCGTATGTGAACGTTAGACATGTAGTGAATCAACAATTAATAATTTTAACGGAATCCTTATAAAAAACTGAACAAATTTTAAAACTTTTAAATTTAAATTGAATGAAAAAAGAAATGAAGATTCTTTTAAATCAGTTTGTATTGATTTTTGTTCTTTATTACATACATTCCACTATTAGTCATACAGAAAAACTCAACGATAATTGTAATAACTTACAACCTTACACAAAAATAAAAAATTCATAAAGTAAAATTGAAAAAAATATATCATGCTTAAAAGTTTATTTAGCTAGAAAATATTTTTTCTACAAAAAAATAATTCTAAATTACACTTTAAATTACCTTCTTTTGTGACTGTTAAGCAAGGATTTTTTTCTCTCGCTTTTTTGAGATCTAGAATACCGATGCTGTATCCGAGAAATGTTCTGAATTCGTAGTACTCTATTGAAAAGTCACTACTTAAATTCAATCTGTTATAAATTTTAACTCTGACATGTTTTTAATATCTTAATTAGACATAGTGAAAAAAGTTTAAAATAAAAAAAATAATTTAAAAAAAACGACTAAAAAATTTATGTATTATACATGGTAAGTGACAGTGAAAAAATGGAGTAGATGAAATTTCGCTTTCCATAAAGTATTTGACAATTTCTATTTACTTGACTCTTTTTTTCTGATCTTATGAATGCAGTTTATATTGTTTATAGCAACTAATAATGGTAACGAAGGAATGTTACTCAAAACGTTTAATTTAATTTTGTGTTAACATGTCAACTGTTTACTTGTAAGGTTTCGATGATTTCACACTTTTTTTCATTTCTAACGAAATCAGAATTTTGCCCAGTTCTTGTCTTAGAACTTTTTGAGTCTCAACATAGTGGTACAAAATTATTTGACCAACGTGATGGTTGGTATTTCCCAATATCTTATACACATCTTTATTGCGTGCAACTAAAAAAATTATTGTATCAATTCGCACATGCGTAAAGAAAAATAAGAAGAAGGATATATGTAAGGAAAAAAAAAAATAATAACTGTTTCCACACCATAAGATAATTTGCGACCATCATTAATAATAAATTAATATTTTTGAAGTACTGAAAAAAGTTATCAGAGTTTTTAAAATGTGAATGAACGTAAGAGTGGCATGACATCATTTTAAACACCATTTAAAATAAAAAAATTGTATATCCTGATTGTCACGGTACAAAATCAACACTTTATTAAACAATTTTGTGAAAATTTGAAGTAAAAGCATATTTTTATCTTTTTATATTGTACGTTAATACTAATAAAAAAAATTGCAGTACTTCCCACTTACATTTTAAAAATATCCAGGTATTACGTTTATACATTTATTACACATTTTGAGAGTAGAATATTAAAATTCATGCATTAATTTTTTTTAACTATAAGATAGAATACAATAAAAAAATTTATTTTGGGAGTAATACTTATCGACACATTTTAATCTTTCGATCTTCTGAGAGCATCCATAATTTTCCGTGTCTTCATCTTTTAATCTTTGATCAACACTTGCATTTGTATAATCGAAATTATCTCAACTTATAGATGTATTTAATAAATTAGGCATTACTTTTTTATTCAATTTACACTTGTTAAAATATTTTCATCGGTAATATTTTCCCCAAAATCAGAAATTATACCGTAAGGTATTCCGTTAACTACTTTTGTGTGCACCATAGATTCTTCTCGTAGATTATAAGAATACTGAATTAAAGCAATTGAGTTGAAGCCCTTAAACTTCTGTAAAAAATAATCTTTTTTGGGATGATTCTTAGGTACAAAGCTTGACATCTGGCTTTCAGTTGAAGTTGTGAAGGAATCTTCATCAACATTTAATACTAAAAAAAAATAATATTATTGAAATTTAAGTATAAAAATAGATTGTAAAAAAATAAAAATCATTTAAAATGTTGTGCGGTTGCTAGCGTGTGGCAAGAAATAACTTTTAAAACAATATTATGTACAAAAGAAACTATTTTATCTTATTTTCATGCTACGTATACGCTTCGAAACAAAAAAATTTTTTCATTCATGTTGAATAATTTAAACTCAAAGATTTACAATATTTTTCAAATGGCAGGATCACATATTTACAGTAGCGTGTGTCTAATCACATAGTTGTGAGTATGTACAGTGGCATCCTGTACCACTTGCACATGCAACGATACATGTTATCTTCTTGCAGAAGCAATCAAACACAAGTGATTGAATACTTTTTAAAAATTTATTACACCTACCACTGTATCAGACATATACAATGTGCAAGATGATACTGCTGGTGCTTTTAATATTTATATTTTCATGTTTATGAATTAGGATTTGATTTACAGATGTATTAATAAAAATACTGTAATAATATTTAGAATTGTGCTCGCCACAAAGAAAAAATTAAAACCATAAATTTAAATAAAGATCTGAAAATTATTTGGAATATTCATTTTGTGAATTAGCTGCAGTATTTATAATTAATTATAGCTACTCTGCAGCTAACATAGATAATTGGCAAA
The DNA here is from genome assembly GCF_036245765.1 of Copidosoma floridanum. Classification (NCBI taxonomy): domain Eukaryota; kingdom Metazoa; phylum Arthropoda; class Insecta; order Hymenoptera; family Encyrtidae; genus Copidosoma; species Copidosoma floridanum. The sequence continues at coordinate 9,371,980 of NW_028321885.1, forward strand.
AACAGTCACACCATCCAAATTGTGAACTAGTTGTTCTGAAACTTGTCAGAGCATTTCCAACATATAAGCCATGTAGTACTGTACACTTATTCTTATCACAAGGGGAAAAAGTGTCTGTAAACATTTAACACCCTAAATTTCACACAACTTGGTTTTTAAAATTGAAGGTTAAGTACACTTACTGTATACATCAAAATACCTTACCTTTCAAACATTGCATCAAGTCCTCACACTTCCAGTTTTTCAGAATTGTTGAGACAAACTGGTCTGTCATGGTTTTCTTCAACAGCTACTTATTTTAAACGCATACAAATTGTTAAAATAATAATTATCAAAGGACACGTCAACGTTCTATACACTATCCGCTGGTCGGTATGTATGCATACGCACTGGTGGAATACATATTTTCACATATGTACTCTCGACCTCGCATCCGAATCGCGCACGTACGAAAAATTTTACTTCAGGATTTCGGATGTAAATTTTTCGTACATCAAGAATAAGGAAGTACAGTGGCGCTCATGTCACGATTCGAGATGTAGTCCTTGGAATGAAAACTTTATTACCAGATTTTTCACCAGTAACTATTTCTCCTTCTGAAATATATTTAAATAATTTTGTTACGTTAGACGTTGTCTAATACCATTGCACAATTCATCAAATATACTCAAGTTTCTTATCAACGTAACAATAGCATCTACTTTAAAATTTAAAACATGTGGCTGTAATCCTTCAAGTATATTATTTAGAGTTTCTCCAGAAAAATTTATGTTTATACTTTTATCAGTGTGATCACTACCTTATATTTTGCATTATCTATAATAGATTAAGTATGTTCTTTTGCTTCAATAAAACTCAAAATTTTATTATTTAAAATGTACAAAAGTTTGTTATGAGTTGTTAGAATTACTTTGTATAGGCAACAATTTATTCTATTTCCATACATTTTTTCGGAAACATCATCAGTTTTCCATCCCTGTGGAATTTTGAAAGACTTTATTTTTCCATTTCCAATGTCCATTAACATAAATGAAAATAATTAACCTGTACACCGCATATTACTTTTCAATTTCATAATTTTCACTGTTTCCATAGACATGAATATATTATAGTTTCACTAGTTATAAAACTTTTACACTCGTGCTTTATCACTTTGTCTAAAATCGCCTCCTAAAATAAATAATTTTTCACCAAATGGAATATTGTTATCACATAAATCTTTCAAAGTCTTATCTACTATTTCCAAAGCTTTTGAGAGATCCTTGAAGCTTCGTCCCAAATAATTACATTTACTTTTCGTACTTTTTTTTTAAACAGCTTTGTATTCTAAGAAAGAACTTGCAATGTTATTTACATCTAATGGTAATCAAAATTTTCTATGACTTGTCATTCCTGTAATTAATAAAATTAAAGCAATTCCTGTTCAAACAAAAAAAATTTATGTTTTGTATAAAAATGTTTTTCCAGAACCTCTTGGACCATTAATAAAATATAATTTTGTGTCCTTGTTGATAATTTCATTCAAAATTACTTTTTGATCTCTATTTCAATTAGCAAATAAATCCTTAAAATTTGTTTCTAAATCAATAACAGTCTTAATGTCCTCAATATTTTCAGATTTTACTGTTTCATTTAGCTCTAGTAATCCATAATCTTAACATGTATTTCCTTTAAATTCGAAGATTTCATTTAAATGTAATAAAGCATTATTTTGTTTATCTTGTTTTAAATCTTCAATAAAAATTTTTATGAGTTATTTACAAATAGACTTACCACAAACGCCTTCAGATATTGAAAACCATGTGAAAAGTTTTCTCAGTTAATATTGCAGCATAATATTACAAGCTTCTTTAATTACTTTACATATTGTAGAGTCGTGTTTAACTTAACCTTAAGGACGTTTGGTAGTGATTGAATTTTCCAACGAATTTTTCTGAAATTTTGACCAGACGTTTTTATTGTTGTTACAATAAACCAGTCAAAATTTAAAGAGGTTCCTCTGTTTCGTTTTCGAGATATTGAATTTCAAAGTTAAGTCATTTTAACACTGTCGCTTATGGGAGAACTGACTAAATCACAGTTTTAAGCAAATTGGGCCAGTGAATTTGGCCAATTTTTTTATATGTTACAGATAATGTTATTAATTTGATGTATACCAAGTTTTGCGACGATCGTCTGATTCGTTTATAAATAAAAAATTAAATAAAAGCTCGACCGAAACGCAACGGCAACGTTGCAAGTGGCGGGAAATTCAAAATGTTCCAGGATGTTGATCAGTAAATATCTCAATATTATTGTAGATATTTATGCATTCACGCATAAAATACAAGCTTACGTGTGTGCGTGAGTGTATGTACAGAACGCCCACCCCTTCCCATAAAAAACAATAAATGTTAATAACACGCTATTTATTTTTTTTTTTAATTTCAAATTTATTATTTCTTCTTAAGATACAATTTTTTTGCACATTACAAAATCACATGCTCATAGTTTGAATCACTCATCTTAGAAATCATCCTACTTATCTGACATCCCATGCTGTATGAGACTTGTCAAGTCATTTAAAAATTCAAATATTTTATTTACACTGATAGCTCTTTTGATTAAAGGGCTTTGCCCATTTATTAGAAACGATCTTAAACCATCATTACCTTCCATAAATTTATCAACAATAATATTAAAATCTACTTTATTTTGACTTAGATTTTTAATCACTGTTTTGGGAATGATAGACGACATGGGGGAAAAAGTTGGCGAATACATTTTTTCATCAGAAATTCTTTGAATTTTCGCAAGAACATCTTTTACGGAAAACACGTTCGTTGAAATATCATCCCATGAAAGATATGTAGCGGTTAATTTTTCTAATAAATCAATATCAACTATTGCATTATGAGCGTTTTCAACAGACAATGTCAATAAGTCTTTTCCGAGATCTGAAAGCTTATGATTTTTCCTATTCGGAAAATGTTTTCTAAAAAGAGGTAAAGTGTCTACAAATCCCAAAACAAGCGTTTCAAATGAGCTTAAGAGAGACAAACTTTGGAAAAATCTTACAATGCGATTAGAGTCAAAATCACATTTATGTGCTATCATAATTACATTCTTACCAAAACTTTGTAAAAACTCCAGAACTCTCAATGCAGCTTGCTTATGAGGAAGTGTTGAAAGTGGCTTACCATGCAAAAATAGTTGTCTTCCGTTTTTAGATAAACCTGTCACTGCAGTTGACTTTGGATCGATATTCTTAACTGGTGTGAGATAAACGGATAATAATTTTGTTTCGCTTTTCATGGCTATCTGAAGAATATCTTTTTGCGGAGAGAAGCCTCCAGTCTCCAAATCGAAAAAGATATACGCAAAATTGTCGGTATTGTAACTTAAATGATTTACTATTTGACGAGTAATTTGACTGGAGTTAATAGGAGTGTCTAAAAGCGTCATGTCGGAAGAGTAAGTATCATTGGATTTTTTTTCTTTTTGATTTCTCAGTTGTTGTTTTTTCAAACTGTTATGCTTCCTAAGAGCTTTTATGCGAGGCTGAGATTCTCGATTCAGTCTTTTAATTGCTTTTTTTTTGGCATATGCGCAATAATTTATCATTGGTTTTCTATACGTAAGATTCAATTTTTCACACACTTTTAGAACGTAATCCGCACCTAAATTTTTATGGGCAACAGCGCATGCAAATCTGTAATCCGCCGATTCCGATGTAGAATAAGAATTTGCCTTAGGGCAGTAGCTAGCCATTGTATTATTAATACTTTCATTGGTATTAGATGAGGCGGCGAGTACAAATTTACATGCACTATTTGCTAAATCGAAAAACAATTTATTAATATGTTTGAACAGAATCGGATTTTTTAAGTGCCTACTATTATCATAGTTTTCTATGTCTTCTCTATATTTACAAAAACCTCCACAATCATCATGATTATCAAAAACATGGTTTGGCAAATTTCTTAAATCCTGTTCAATAGCGGCCTTATTATTTTTATTTTTTTTTATCACGGTAGCAAAAGAATTTTTTAAAAAAGCAATAGTATCATGAGTTAACTCGTGATCAACGTCAATACTTTTGTTTTCTCGCATCTTGTATAACATATTACTTACGCCCTTTTTCGAATGGTTGATATCACATTGCTTTACAATAGTATAGTCTAAATTTTCATGAAGAGCAGATTCTACAGAACTGTCGTTGTCACCAATATAAACACCTATTTCAGCGCCAGCATTTTTTAGAATTGAACTGTTTGCTATGAGCTGAACTGCGCCTTCAGCCTCCATAGATTTTGCTGTGCCATAGTGATTCAGTCTGCAGTCGTGCTCTATTTGTACTCCATTCTTAGTATTAATATCACAAGTCCTACATTTTCTATTTTTGGTGCAAAAATCAAGAACCTTATCAGTCATATATCCTACAAGAGTACAAAAACCATTCAAGCTGTCGTATCGATGACCTGTCGACCTCTGACTCCAGCCCATGTCATAGCTTGCGAAAAGCCTGGTAATTCTTTTTTCTTCGCTGTTTTCCGCTTGTTTAGTAGTCAGAATGAACCCGTCTTGAAGGTGAGGTGGACTAAAAGTGATGGAAATTGATAGGAAAAATAAAAACACATATTCAGAGTAACAAAAAGTTTAGTACATACAAATCATGAATATAAAAGTATAAGTCCATCATCAACATAAATTCAATAAGAGAATACTCTAAGTAAAAATTGATTCCAAAAAAAATACAATCGCCTCAAGCGGTGATAATACATGTACATATTTAGTCACATACATATATATTTGCATAAAAACACGCAATCACTCATATGCACACTCACACCTTTGCGTACATACATAAAAAAGCACTTCTCAACAAAAAAATCACTGTCACAGTTTGATCAATTGTATATAAAAAACTCTATAAAAAATAATTATGAATTTTAAAATAAATAAATCGGTTCCGGCATTAAAAATTGTCTGTATAAAAATATTTTCCTAGCGGTAGGAAACGTACGATAACTGTTTGTACTCTATAAAACACTATTGTTGTTAATCACTTTGAAAGATTGCTAGTACACTATTTCAAACTGGTAAGTATATATCACTAATTCTAATAGTGCTTCGAAATATTGTTTGCGCTATAATTTGGTTTTGGAGAGTACGCGCAGGTACACAAAAAAAAACTTACAGGCACAATTTTAAATCCTCTACATTTTTTTCTGTCAATTCCTTTTCGACGGTCACGGCTTCGATGCAAGACTCCCTGGCAACTTCTTCAATGACTGGTCCCACCAGACGCTCATGTACTTTGAAAGTTTTGTCATTAACTCCAGGTAAACCAATTGTTTTAAGAAGTTTGTTTGTCTTAGTTGTCCCTAACCCAGAATTCAAAGCTCCTGCAAGATGAAAAATTTATCATCTTTTATTCTGAAATAATTTGAATGCTGATATGTGATAGAAAACTTACCAAGTGATAGTTTAGTGTTTATTGCAAAGGAACTTATTCCAGTTACAGGATTGACGTACTTTTCACTTGAATGAATTTTCGTTACGTGATTGCATTTAGAACATTCAACATCAAAAATTGAACCCAAGCCTTGAACGACTTCTCCTTGGATATCACACAAGCCTAATTTATCCTTGCATTTTTCACAAAACATTTTCTTGGCCATGGTTTTTACATCAATTACTCGCTCTCGATCAATAGGAATATCTCTGACATAACTGGTACAACCACTCTTCTCTTTTTGTACCTTGTTCCTCAACATAGTTCGTAAATGCCTTTCAACTTTATATTTTTTTGTAAATTTTCCTTTGAATCGAATTATTTCTGTTCCTTTCTCATTCTTCGTAGTTTGGAGGTTATACTGTTTGGCTTTGGGCATTCTTACGAATGAAATCTACAAATAGAAATACAATTGTTACAAGTCTTTCTAATTACTCATTCATTCATTTTCACTACACTTTTATAATAAATCAGTAACAAATACTTACAGCTTTATCACAAAAACATTGATACACGAACGCTGTCGTAACCGACGCAGCACGCAGCAGACGAGCAGACAGTGTAGAGTGTGCAGAGACACCTGATGCGTGTACATGAACACTCACACATTTAAGACCCGTACGACGTTGCCAAATCTTCATTCATCGCTGGTTTCCCCTCACCGCGCAAATGTTTCCCCCCGCTAACACTACCGAACGTCCTTAAGCTATAGGAGAATATCTTAACGTACTGTAATGTATGTTATCAACTATTCTCAAACTTTCAAAAGATTTAGCTCCACTCTCACGATTTAAAATTAATTTAAAAAAGAACGCTCAGAGTCCTTAAATGACACTATATTGAGTCGCCCCATTGTTAAATTACGTCTTACTCTTTCTTTTCTAACCGAAGTTTTTAATGTTGAATTAAAAGAGTAGTATTCTGGAATATTCACGTATCTAATTTTTTTGCGAAACTATCTATTTTATTCAACTTAAAACAAGCCGTTAATGCTGTTTTAGAGTTTTCTAATGCTTTAAACATATTACTTTCTCCAAAAACTATTTTTTGTATATTTTCAGTATGTACTGATAAAGAAAATATAGAATGACTACCTCTACACAGACGGAACTCTTGCAATCGCCATGCTACTTCCATAGGGCTGAAATAGTGGCCATCTGTATACTCTGATATTTCATCAAAAATTTCTACATCGTCTTTTTTATCACTCGTATCTGTTTTCGTTATTTTACGTTATGCACTATCTCCTCCTCCATGAACAGAATTAAAAATATACTTTATACTTTGAATAGATGCACAATACTCAACATTTATGTGGTAGTTATAATTCGTTAATAAAAATAAATTGCATGGTATTACCACTGAATTATCAACTGAAATTTTTTCTACTGTCACTTCTTTTGTAATTTGGGTATCCATTTTTTGTGAAAACTGTATGATTAGTGAACTTTTTCGGAAACTTTTTTGTACAAATTTTTTGATGACTAGTAAGACATGGACTGTCTTAACCATTAGGTTCATTAAGCAGGTGTTAAATAAACAATTTTTTTATTTATGAATCAAGTGGAATTTCCGCTAAAATATATTTATTTACGTCAGTAGTAGTAAATACAGTTGATTGTTTAAGTGCTGTAAGGGACTAGGTACACGTACAAGCGTCTATCGCCCATTAGAATTCAATTTGATACCCCTTAACACCGTCTATCTGGTTTACTAGAATGTGAATACTTAAAGTAATTATGATAGCGCCTGTAACATGAAAATATGGAATAGTTTGTGTATCCTCTTTCTTAAAATTCAATGGTATAAACGTAAGCAACAACTTTTCCGAAAATATTGTGTTTAGATATATCATCTAAGATTAATTTTAATCTTCTATGAAATAATATAATAGTTATATTCGGTATATCATTCAGAACTTATACATATAAAAAATAGACTGCTCGTTTTTATGTACGGCGAGGAAACACAAGTAGAACGAGACACAACATCTAACGTGTATATGTGTCTCTCTCACACGTTGCCAACGGTGGGGATCAGTAAACTTAGGCCAGCTGATGCAACCTCCCCACTGTTGGCAACGTGCGAGAGAGACAGATATACACGTTCGATGTTGTGTCTCTTTCTACTTGTACTTCAGCGCCGTACATAAGAACAAACAGTCTTTTTTCATATATCTATGATTCAGAGTGGTACCTTTAGGAAAGTTTTTAAAAATTTGCTTTATTTATTTTTATTTAGGGTTAAACGTTATGGTGATAAAAAAATCAGGTTGTCTTAACTTTTGCATTATTGTCATTGCATCTACATAGTGTTTCTGCGTATACCTAGTACTAATGATGTATGTTAAAGGTAAAATAAAAACATTTTTAACACTATTGTTTTCAAAGCTTTTAAAGTTATTTGGGGCACTACGCATTATATGATCTGTTAATCCTTGATAATATTTAATTCTTAGAATTTTTCGGTTATTGCGAAAAAAATTTATTCTATTGCTTCATATCATAATACATGCATGCAAAAAAAATTGTTGCGTTAATTTTCCAGAATAAAGTATGGGACTAAAAGTGTTACTATTTGGTCGATAAGAAGTTCAATATAAGTAATATTGAAGAAACGTAAGATTTTCTGCCCTTGTTAAAAATTTTGGTCTACCTTATGTACTCCATCCTGCATCTCCTACTGGAAACAATAAAGGAAATACCATTGGATCGACATGCTGTATTCGGCATACAGCCTCGATAATTCAACCTATAACGATGTTATTAAATCAGATGATGATATTCATTTAAATTTACCCGTAGAAATGTTGGAATATAAGTAAAGGCTTTCCACCTCATAAACATGAATTTAAAAGAGGCACAGTAGTAGCGTTTATTTAAAATTTTTTTATATCAGACGGCTTATGTAACGGTATTTGATTGCGAATTACGAAATTGGTGAAGTATAACGTAAAACGCTAAATAGTTGAAGTTTTCCATTAGTTGTAGCGTTTGCTATGACTATAAATAAGTCTCCAGGTCAAAGTTTTATTAATGTGAGATTATTCTTGAAAAAACCTTCATTTTTTTATGGTCAATTGTACGTAGCTCTATCGAGATGCAAAGTAAAAATGGAATTTTCGTTTAAATCGATAGAGAAAACATTTTATGTATTAAAAATATAGTTTGGAAAATAAATTTGGATTGTAGGTAATAATGTTTCTAATCATAACAACGTTATTTAAGTATTCTTATTTGTATAGACAAAATTTATGACTTACTAATACATCTCATGAATGTATATTGTGTTCAACTATTGTACCAATATCAAAATTATTTTGAAACAAAATAGGAATAGACCTAAGTCTTCGTGATTTCATAGGGATGCATGAGTTGACTCATAAAATAAGTTATCTTTATGCGAAACATCCACAGTTTGTTTTAATAATGAAATAAATATAATTCAAGTTCATGTATGTGTTGGTTTTATTAACACATATGGGTGATTCTGTCGTAACTTGCTCAGATTGTGTCCAGTACTCGCACTCGTGTGCCATAATTGAATCCAAAACTTTAAAACTTTAAATTATGTGAAATGTTGTCAACTTCACTTGACATATTGTCTAATACCAGTATATTAATTTCTTCATTGAGAGAATCGATCATTAAGAGTCAAATTTTCCATTCCGACCCATGTCGACAACTCAATTTCACTGATAAAAACTTTTACCGGTAAAAAAAAAGGCTTATCTGCCACTTAGGTCTGTAAGCATTATATACTTCAGCTATTTGGGATAGGATTTGTACCTTAGCCTCACCAAAAATTGACAAAGATGAGTGAGTCTTCACTGCATACATTTTGTCCGCATATTTACACCGTAATAACGGTTTTAACAAAAATCAGTTCAAACTAGTAACTTTTTGGATTAGAAATGTTAACCAATGGTCACTGTTTAAAGTATAGGACTAAAATTTACAAATCCTCACGACAGTAATACCAGAAGTCGTTACGTCTCGAATAGCCAAGCTCTTCTACTTGAGTATTTCGTACGTACAAACATTTTATTCTATTCTGACGCTTCATGAAACAACCACACGGTGTATGTGTGTAGGTCCACAAACTACAGTTTTTTTATTGTATTTGAGGCTAGTAAATTAAGTATGGGTGGACAAGTCATTGTAATACGTCTATGAGTCATACGAGCACTATAAACTTTGAAAATTCCATTCCGACGGTACCTCACCTCAAAGTGCCGTTTTTTTCATTTTACCGCAATTATTTCCAGCCAAACTTTTTTTTCATTTCTGTTGGGCTAAAAGACGAGATACGTGTCTCGGGGTTTCGTCCAATGAGCCTCTTTTCGCTACATAAATACAAAAATGCTGGTGCTACTTCCAACGTGGGGAGCCAAGTGGTGCACTCCATTAGGTGGCTTTATCTGGGCTTAAATAAAAGCAAAAACACAGTTGTAAGAATTAAGACACAAATCTTTGAATTTTATGCCCTGAATAAAAAGTTATAGTGATTTTATAAAAAATACTAAATTTTAGCCAAAGTACATTATAAGCCATATTCACGTTTTAATTGAAACAGCGGTAAATTTTGAATGGAGACACAAAATTGAAAAAAAAATTTGTTTAATCGATAATTCTTGATCCCAGCTTTCATTTAAGCCCAGTAAAAACACTTGTCTATGAAGTTGGCACGCCACTTTTTAATAAATGCTTTCTGATAGGCACAGAAATTTTCAGTTTTTTTGCATTTAATTTACAGTTTAAATCCCAATTTTTCAGTTGTTTATTAAAACAATAACAACTGAGGCACTGCCAACTCCACCGGAAATTAGCAGTCCACTTAACTCTACAACGACAACTAAGCCGACTGCAAAATTCTGCATGGGCTAGGAATTAGTAGTTTTTTTGCATTTCTTCAAATAGCCCGATGCCGATTTTGTATTTGTTTAATTTTTCAAAAATAACGACGTGCCCTGCCAAGTTCATACGAAGTTAGCAGTCCAGTTACCTCTGCAACGACAACCATGCTGACTGCAAAATTCTGCATGGGCTAGGAATTTTCAGTTTTTTGTATTTTTCAAAATAGCCCGATGCCGATTTTGCATTTGTTGATTTTTTTAGAAATAACGACGTGCGCTGCCAACTTTACAGGAAGTTAGTAGTCCTCTTACCTCTGCAACGACAACCATGCCGTTTGCAAAATTCTGTCTGGGCTAGGAATTTGCAGTTTTTTTGCGCTTTTCCAAATAGCCCGATGCCGATTGGGTGGCTGAGCCTTTCTTGTCGCCCGATATTTACTTGGGTCAGTAAATACTCGTAACAAAACCACCTACAGAATAGCGTATTGATCCATTCACATTTCGAATTTTTTCTCAGCTATACGGTTATGCTATTTATATTCCTGTATCTTAAGAAAAATTCTTCCGCATTCTTCGCAATGTAAAAGCGCTATATCTTTTGTCGAATGCCAATCAACAGCCACTAACGTAATATTGTATATAATACCACATTACAATAAAATCAAACTGGTATCAATATACTTTTTCGATATTGATTTTAAAGCGAATGTTGTGGAAAATACTGCGTTATTGTGACTTATGATAACGATACAAAAATGTAAATAATAGCTCCAGTGCGTAGTTAAGAATAAATTCTTATAAGAGTAGATTAAAACGCAAATTCATGGATGGTTTTGTTGGTGAGTAATTAATTACATAAGACATACAAGTAAATATCAGGTGACAGCATCGACAAACTCGTCAGTTGATCTTCCGCTGTTCAGGCTGATTTTGGCAATGTGCCGTTAGCGTGCTTGGAATTTTTGTCAACTGAATATTTTTCTCACGACAAAAGGGATGGTGAAATAAATCCAGAAAAAATTTTTCTTTTATGGATAGTAAACATTCTATATGTAGTTATGCTAGGTCCAAAGTCAACATAGTAATTAATGAGGCTGTTACGGCCAAATAAAGTAAAATGTATCATAACTCGGCTCCTACACGGACAAAAAAATTTACGTTAATTGTAAAGGTAAGAGCAACAGTAAGTTTTTCCCTGATTAAGACACACAATGCCGTCAACAGTCCATTGTTTGTCAATAATGAAGATTATTACCTTATTCACTGATTACTGTAGCTTTACGGTAAAAAGTATTGCTAATTGAGATTGATTTTTACAAAAAAATTACCCTGAAGCTATTGAAACAACTATAGTCAAGATTCGTTTGTCACAACTGTACCGTTGCTTTTACCGTCAAAATTGAATGCACTTTGTTGCCAAGCTTTATGTTCCAAAGCGATGACATTACAGTTCTTAGTAATAGGATTTAAAAAAATTTTTTTTGTTTATTTATATAAAAATCTTCATTTCTAAGGTATTGCTTACATTTTTTGGATACATATACCGATAGCAGCAAAGTAGATCTCGATTTATACTGGGTCCATATTGTATCAAGTGTACAGATTAATATCGTACTAAGTGTACATAAATCAAAATTTTTAATTGTGACAATTTTGCAAAGTAGCTGTGTTGGCTCAATTGTAAGCGTGCTTGATACTGATACAACACCGTTCTAGGGGTCGTGGTTTCGATTCCTGGTGAATGAAAATTTTTTCAAAAACTGTTTTCGTCAGTAAAAGTTCCTATGAAGCCGTATCTGCTTTGGGGTGGGTTTTTCCGTAGAATTTTCCTTCAGAGTGATTTCAGAGTTTTTTCCTTGCCTCACAGGTCTTCGAGCCTGAGTAAATGCAAAACAGTGTTAGGGCTATAGGCAGAGACTAGAGGATACGATTCCAGGCGCTGGGACAGAGAGCGCTGGCCTTACCGGTAAGGAATGGTTCCTGAAACATGGGGCTTATCTATAGGGATGCTAATTAGCCTGGATCCGATGCTTCGGCAGAGAGCGCCGGCTTAACTGGCGAGGAGTGGACGTCCTAAAATATTAAGTCTTCTCTGGGAAAAGGCTACACAGTGACTAGTGGACCCGATGCACCATTGATGTGACAAGAGTGACAGCCTAACTGGCAAGGTAATTCACCGGAGAAATTTCCACTGCGGCCATGGTTATGATAAGGTATAACAATCGTTCGAAGATTGGTAATATGGGTGCGGTAATACACTTCCACATATAGGTGGTGAGTGGGTAGCCCCGGTGACAAAGCTAAAAGGGTAACGTGGTAACCTGGTAAAAAAAAACAATTTTAACAGTTTTGTAATAAGCCGTCAATTAAAAATGTTGTCGTCAGACTAGGCGCAATTGTTTAAGCATATAAAAAACTGCAGCATGCGCGATTTTCATTAAATTTAAAGCACTACAAGTACTATTTTTAATATTTTACTACATTTGCCTATTGTCTCATTTTTGCTTGTTTAAACGACCAAAATTTTTTTTTAAATTTGTTGTAAAACTAAATTTTTGTAAAGAATCATCCCCACCAAATCTTATTGCAACGCTACTGGAGGTACTGAATAAAATCTGAAAATTCTGTTTTTACCCAGCTTCTTCTCAAATTTTATTTTCGATATTTTGATCTGAAATTTCGTTAACATGTTCCTAAAAAATTACTGCATGGTAGTACAATGAAAAATTCTAGATTTTTAAAGATGATTAAAACATATGTATCGATGAAACCTAGAATTTAAAGGTTATAAATTTTTTTTTGAAAAACCAACAAAACTCATCAAGATTTGACAAAAACTATAAGAATTTAGAGAGCCTAGGTAAATAATACTGAACTTTTGGTCGAACCTTCATCCTATAGAATTGTACAGTAAGACGCACTTACATGCACGTGTAATGGTCTTGTGACACGTTAAGGTATCAGCAATAATTATTGATAATTTAAATAAAAGAAATATCAAAATCAGCCTCGGGCTATTCAGAGAAATGAAAAAAAACTGCTAATTCCTAGCCCATGCAGAATTTTGCAGTCAGCATAGTTGTCGTTGTAGAAGTAAGTGGACTGCTAACTTCCTGTGAAGTTGCTAGTACCTTAGTTGTTATTGTTTTTATAAACATTTGCAAAATTGAGATTTAAATTGCAAATTAAATGCAAAAAAAATGCAAATTCTTGTGCCAATCAGAAAGCTGTTACTAAAAAGTGGCGTGCCAACTTAACAGACGTGTTGAAGGAGCTTAGCTACACGTGTTAGAAAGAGATACAATTATTCAAAAATCGGTGAAAACTGACTTTTATAAAATTTCGTATAACTTTTGACTAATTAATCTTGTAGTTGCATCCCTTTAGATGTTTTTTACTGATGTTATGTACAGTAGAAATACCATGAAGAAACTTTTTTTTTACTAACTTCTTTTTGAACAATTTTTTATGTGGACCTGAGCAAGTTACGACAGAATTACCTATATACAAAATAATATAATACATACACATGAAAATTAACATTTTACCCATAGTTTATCATAAATGCTAACAAAACAAAAACTTAGCGTACCAAGAACTTTATAGTTACAAATAAATCAATTTTATCGAAATCCAAAAATAAAAATGGAATTTTGTTTAAATCGACAGAAAAAACATTTTAGATATTGTAATTATATTTTGGAAAAAAATTTTTGATTATAAGTTATAAAGTATCTAATAATAACAACATGATTTTAATATTCTTATACGTATGGAGTCTTCGTGATTTCATAGGATTTTATAAGTTGACTCATAAAATAAGTCATGTTAATGCGAAACTTTCACGTATTGGTTTTACTAACACATAAACAGAATAATATAATATATACACATAAGAATTACCATTTTTCACATCGTTAATCATAAATGCTAACAAAAAAAAACTTCGCGTACCAAAAACTTTATACTTACAAATAAATCAAAGTACAATTAATATAACTGGTTTCTAGTCATACTCTTAGTTGTACAAATGGAATGGTTAGTAATTATTCATATATATAAAGTCTATCTATTTGCCTTCTGAGTGGTGTAGAAAAATAGATGAAAAAAAAGTTTATTGTGAAAAAAAAGCATGTTCTTATTAGTTAACATTCTTTACAAATGAACATTTTTACAGTACAAAAATTTATATGACATCTTTTTTTATGTTGTATTAAATTATATTTTCATTGAAAGACTTAAAGTAAAACATGAATGAATAAATAATCTTTTAACTACCAATATAAATGGTTTTATATGGTGAAACGTTGCTTGGAATGCCCTACACAGTTATCTGTATGATATAACACATAACTTCATAATTTAAAATATAATTATAATGACGCTTTGTGCAACGACACCCTATAAATCAATTATGACTTCAAATTTTTTCTTGAGGATGAGATGAATCATGTTGATAAGACAGTTTTGTTTTAAATTAATATAATAATGAAGCAGATTAAAAATAATAGATTAATCCATATAAGACACGTACACGTCCGTATTCACTTCCAGGTCCGAGAAAGACTGTATGATCCCTGTGTAGTTCCCTAAAAGCAGTGTGGTGGATGGCGGGGGGGGGGGGCGGTGCAAGGTCACGAAAAAATGCGTGGGGGGTCTGTGGGGGTCTTTGGGGGGGTTGAACAAAACTGTGATGTGTCAAAATAAGGGAGAAATGACGGATTTTTACCTTATTTTGCGGGGTGTGAATGCGGGTCTTTGGGGGGCTGCGGGGGTTGTGTGGAATATCCCACCGAGATAACTATGTATTGTAGGAAGATATATATGTATTTATATATTCTATACTTAAGCATATAACTATAAGTTATCAGATTACATATTACATATTTTTAACATTATGAGAGTTAGGTTGTTATTTTTTGGATACGATGAAATGTCTTCTGAAGGTCGTAAACAACATTTTTAAGTATCAAGCACAGTTAACCCTACATTGAGCTACTCATTTCTGCTGCTGCCGCTGTCGCTGTTGCGCCTGCTCATAGGTAAACAAACAGCTTAATGTTAGGTTAAACTGTACGTCTTACCTTTAAAAAGATGTTTTCGGCTTTCATAAACGATTTCATCATATAAAAAAATAGAAACCTAACTCTTACAATGTTAAAAATATGTACTCCGAAAATTTTTTGTGTTCAATATCTTTTCCACCACGAATAAAAATAAAAACTTAATTTCTTCCATGAATTCTGTACAACTTTTCTTCTAATTGTCATACATATATATATATCGCCATGTCACGTGGTACAGGCATATTTCCAATAGGCTGTAGATAACATGAAAACGTACCAACAGGTTTATGATCGTAGTCCACGGTTACAGTCCATGTGAACGAGTAATCGATTGGATTGAGACGAAAATATAGGCTTGATGCTTGCAACGCCAGTGCCCTCTTACTGTGGATTATTTGCACATGCGCCATGAGAAATATGCATGACTTTTCCCTCCGTGTATACAGCGTATATGTCTGTATTCTCGATATATGTAGTTTATACTTCCTGTTTAACGATGTTCATGTCGCCACTGTCGATATTGGATTTCAGCACGTATACTAATTTGCGTGTAGTTACTCACGCAAAACAGAAGTCACATTATGATTATGTTTGCCGTACATTCCAGTGCCAATACTTTTAATTCATTGTATACAATTGTTTAAAAATTTTTTTCATTAAAATGGTTTTTTATTATATTTTATTCCTTCGTTTCAAAATATGTATATAGTGAGCATTATATACGTGACTAAGATAGAATATGAAAGCGTATGTAACAGGTAAGAACGAGACGTTAGAATAGTTATCAGCCTACAAAAATGTTTTGAATTAATTAATTTTTATACTTCTTCATTTAATTAATTGTAAGATATTGATCGGAATCACACCTGATTACCGAATATCACAAGTCCAAGGACGTTGGCATCATCTTCGATTCATTGCAGTAAGTTATTTTTTATATCGCTTCATAAAAGGTACATCTACATTTATATATTATCTGCCAGAGAAGTCTAACTTCATACTTGGTTACTAAAGCACCTACTGACTACTGGTTTTCTCACCGGCAGAGGGAATCTAAAGGGTGTAAGACATCTTGTTAGTAAATAAAGTTTTCTCAAAAACAAGGAGAAAATGCAGAGTACTCCCACTTTTCGACTGGATAAATGTACATGATTGGGAGTATGGAATAATAAAAAGTTTTGGAAATAGTTTACTGTGTGTAGATAGTGCCCTCACTTCAGTTTATTTTGAATTCAGTGTAAAGTAGTAGTTCCCTATCTTATATTATATAAAGAAGAAGAGTTTGTTTGTATACTTGCAAAAATCCCAAAAACTTCTGAACTAATCAATGCCTTATTGACAGAAGTTTAATTACACTCTTAAGTCTAAAGTGTTAAAACAAAAGGTAGAAAGTGTGATTCACATGATTTACCCTTTTCAAAATAGCGAAATACTGTTTTTTCACTTTTTAAAAAACATAAATTAGATATTTTACATTTCACTCCTTTCAAAGTAGTAGTTGAGAAGATTTACTACTTTCAAACCTGGCAAAAGAGATTTCCCCATTTTGAAAAGAGGAAATATAATGAATTACACTTTCTAAAAGTGTAAAAATAAAACTAGCCCTTTTCAGAAGAAAAAATCTAAGAAAACAAACTGTTCAAGAGTGTAAAATGTCCTTACTTATACTTTTTTCGAAAGAAAGACGGGTTATTTACTATACTTTACTGCGTATACGTGTTTTATCGCTTTATTACATTTAAATTGCCTGTACCATATGAAGCATTTCTGTATGTAACTTATCTGCTAGTGTGTCTGTCAATTAAATTAGGAAAGACGTTATGATTATTGTTGGGTCCTGTTTATCACTTGTATTGAATCGTCATCAAGAATATTATTTGTTGACTGTATATTTAAACAATGAGTTTACCTTACGTAAGTATCTGTGTACACATATCATTCTAAAATATCGCAATTACTTCTTATGTCTTACTCAATAAAATCCACATTTTACAGTGATTCCTTGATGACCTATCAATTTTGAAAAGTTCTTTTTTGTAAAGGTGTATAGACGCAAAAACAGCACAAGTATGAAAAGGTAACTTTTAAAAGAATAGAATAAAATACAATGCATGTTTGTTGAATAGTTACAAGTATAAGACATACAGAAGAACTTAAAGTATTGTATTATTAGCCAACTGGTTAATGCACTTTTGTTCAAATACGTTTTTATACATTAGTGATTTGAAAGCAGTTTATAATACATCGTATTTTTAGATCTAAACTGGTTTTACATTTCAGTTTTTATTAAGTCCCTACTCTAAAAGTCCTGTTAACTATCACAGTGACTAATATCAGGTCTAAGTTTTAAAAGCTGCACAACATTTTCTTTGACAATATCCAGAATCTCAAAAATCACCTCATCGACGAGTTTTGGCTATCTGCATACTCATCTGGACCCTTGTATGGCACAAAACTTGATGTAGCAATTTTTTTCTATCAATCTACTTTAGAAAGCTGTATTAATGCATATTGGATGACGACATTGCCTTTTGATGAATGAAACTAAACAAACAATTTCTGCATCCTGTTTTGTGCCATACAAGGATCCACATTAGTATCTTCATACAGATTATCAAAACTGGCCTATACGGAGATTTGTGAGGTTGCGGATGATTTCCAGAAAATATTTTAGCAGCTTTTAAAACCCATTATTGATTCTCGTCTGGATACGACAAGTTGATTAAGTACTTTGAAACCCTTAGTCAGCTTGTCTGTAAAATAATACATTTACACTGACTGACACTGCTGTTATCACTCCCAGCGATGACCTGAATTTAGTCACTATGATAGCTGACAAAACTCTTAGGAAGGACTTGGTAAAAACTGTAATGTAAGATTAGTTTTATTATAATTAGAACAACAGTTATATGAAAAGTTTTGGGATACTTGTAAAGACCAGTTGTATAAGGAAAAATACTATAAACACTATTTTTAATTGAGAAAAATATTGACTAATTTAAATAGTACATTAAAAAGTAGTTAAAAACAATAGTTTAACTTACAACGATTGTTATTTTTTACATTAATTAAATTACATTTACTATCTCAAAATGGAGCCATGTAACAATTTTTTTTTAAGTAAGTTTTAAGGGTAACTTAAAGATAGCTAACTAAAACTGCTGCACATTATTACTAACATGTTCTCTGCAATGTATTTACTTTATTCACAGCTATATTGTTATAGAATAAAATCTTTTATCCATAGTATTTTGTTACGCACTTTTTAAACTAAATATAATTGATAAGATTTGTATTTTGCTCCAAAACCATAAAAAAAAACTTCAAATTTTTATATTTCTTTTTTATTACTCTGATTTTCGTTTTTGAGTCTAAAAAAAAACGATTGATTTTAAATTATATAATGTTATAAATACGTGTTTATCTCATAATTGATGCGACTCCTTTCCTATGCAAAATAAATCAGAAATATTTGTAAAATTCAATGCACTATACAAACTCACAAATTTTCAGTACTTGTTACAACAATAATAAATGCAAAAAAAATTATCTTGTCTATTTTTTAATCACTAAATTACAAACCTACAATAAAAAGTATAAAATTACCAAATAGCACTTTTTTTAGAAAAAGCTAAAGCTAGGGTAACTCTAGGTATTACTGGCATTTTTTTGACTTAAGCTACTTGAATGTATGGTATGAAAAAGAACAATGTATCAATCTAATACATTTTTTTTTTTTTATTAACTTTATTTAATAAAAAACAATAAACGATTTTTTAAATGAACTTAAATAAGATCATATTATTAATAATAAATATTTTTGCGAATAGTCAACATGTCCCTATTACTGAGACCATGCACGTATTACTGACCGTGTAATACTCGCAAATATAATTTTTTGACCCTTACCACGTGAAATCACAATAAAATCTACCTAATCTAATAAAATCTATGATAATTGAAAAAAAGTAATAAGATTTGGCTATCAATGTGTTTTAATTTTGTTTGCAATTCGCTTATTTGGTTCTTCAAATCTTTTTCTAATTTTATCTTCACTAAAATTTCTTCTTGGGATTAATTTTTTGTTCAATTTCATTAATTTCTTTTTTGGTGCAACAAGCTTGGCCTTTTCTTTTTCGATTCTAGTTTGTTATTTTATAAAAAAAATTTTCTTGCTTGATTAATTTGTCGTTTTCTCTTTTTATTTGTAACATTTTTCTTTTCTCTGATCTCATTTTTTTTCTGCTGCTGTTTCCAATTTAACAGCTTTATCTTTCTTTTTTCTTCACTGATTTTTTTCTACAGAGGACCTGATACAACTGATGAAGTTTTAGTTATACTCTTTTTTTTGTTTACTGATCAAAAAATATCTTCAGAAAGCGAAGACAAATACTTTAGTGGTTGATGACTTTGTTAGGTTAGATGGCTGTACTTTACCGAATTACTGCCAGTAATTCGACAGTAGCGACAAATATTGTATCAAATACTGGCATCAAAATTCAAAAAAGAAAAACCATCCAAAATTAATTTTCATTGCATTTATCGAAAAATTGAGGTTTTTTTAAATTTAATAAATTGTTTTTTGTGTGATTTTGCCATATTTATTAATAAAAATACCATTGAAAGCAAGTCGCTTTTTGCTGTAAAATTTAATTTTTTGAGAAAGAATTACACACCCGTCTGTGTTATCATTGATGAAATAATTCAAATTTATGTTTCGTACTGATACGTGATTGAATAATATTTGTGCAGTTATCTACTTTACGACAAAAATTTTTTTTGCATATTCATCATTATAAAATAATTTTGTATGTATTTATTTCTACTGACTGCCAATAATTGGAGCAGTGCTAGTAATACCCACAGTTATCCTAGCTGACGGACTATATGGAGTGCTTCGCAAAATAGTACAGCTTTTTATTTAATATAAAAAGTCCAATAAACGATTTTTCTGCTTTATAAGCACGATATTCAATATTTACTCATTCCTGTCTACGACCGTCTGGCGAGATGTCACTCAAGTTATTAGGTGACTATATCGTGCCAAAAACTCACTTGAAATCTCAGCTGAGATTTCTTAAAAAGTATTCTTAATAAAAAAAAATAAAAATTAAAAATTAAAAAAAAAAAAACTTTACAGTATTAAAAGCTGCCCCATTGATAATAATTCGGATGGCACATTTAAAAACATATCTTCAAAGGTATTTTATCTCAATTTTTTAATGATGAAATAAATTCTAGAAATTCTCAGGTAAGATTTCAGATGATTTTTCTGATGAGATATCAGTTGAAATGTCACCTAAGAATTAAAAAAAATTTATTTTATGTTCAAAAATTGACACAAAACATAATATAATTGTAAGCTTGCAGTGGACAAACAAATAGACTCAATGTACTTTTATGTTTAACAATAAATGCATTTATTACTTAAATAGTTTATGATTAACCATCATACGTGTGCACGCAACTACGACCAACTTAATACAGTTATACATACTATACTCTTACACTACAGGAACTATAGCCTACACTGCACAGTTACACACTTATTACACATATCATGTCATACATTCATATAATCTATGTAGGTATGTCAATGCTATTCATTGGAGAAGAACAACCGGCCTTATAACGTGCTCCCTCAATGAATAACACTGATACTAAAAGGTACATCTATAAAAAAAAATTAACAGAATTGGAACAAGTGCGCACACCATACCTTTACTCGCATGATACAATAATAATTCCCTTCGTTTTTGCAGTCAAATCGATCAAGTAGCAGATACGCCCTTAAGACTTACTAAAAAAAAGTTTCTTTCAATGAAAAAATAAAGTAATATATCTTAGTCTTACATTTTTAAGTTCACACGTAAATCAATAATTTTACAAACAAATTCGAAATATAATTTAACATTAACAGTACAAAATCATAAAGTTCACACTAAAAATAAATTTTTTAGTCTTTTAGACCAATTTTGGTGTTGGCAATTTTTACGAGTTCAAAACTAATATTTTTAGTTAAACAATGCGCTAACATTTTAGTAGATCTGAAAAACTTTTTTTCGATTAAACCTTCATTAATATACTGTTTAATAAAATGATGTCTAATATCTATATATATATATGTCTTGTTCGATTACTTTAGCTTTCATTTTCGGCCAGTGATTGGTCTATCATCTTGAACACCTACTTCCTCAGCGAGTCTGCTTAACCATAACACCTCTTGTGCGGCACTGATGAGAGACATACATTGAGCTTCCGTGCTAAATAAAGAAATCACTGATTGAGTCTTTGTATACCAATTTATAGGACTCCCTTGTGGAATAAATGTGTAACCTATTGTTGATTTTTTTTGTAAATCTGAAGCCCAGCTAGCGTCACACTATGAACCAATCCGATCTTGCGGAAAACCGCAATATGTAATCTTGAGATGTTTTGTTTCCTGAAGAAATCCAAGTAAGTACTTGACTATGTTCAAATGTTGCACTGAATTTCTGTTATAAAACTTGCTCAATAAATTGACAGCAAAACTGACGTCAGATCTGGTATATTGAGATAAATACAACAGAGATCCAATCGCGCTTTGGTATGGAAAACTTTCTGAGCCGAACACCCACTCAAAAACATCCTGGTAATTCAGAGACCCGAGCTGCAATTCTGCTGGCAAAGAAGTTCTGACTGGGTTACATTCGGACATCTTAAATCTAGATAAAATGGACTCAATATATTTAGTTTGATCTAGTTTAATCATTTTGTGTGTTTTATTTATAGCAATGTCGATGCTCAAGAACGTGTCCCAAATCCTGTATGGTGAAATTGGAGTTTAGTTCTTGACAAAATTTTTTATAAAAAAAATTGAGTGTTTGTGAATATGAGAATATCATCCACGAAAACCGCTAGTATTATGAAAGACCTTTCTTTGATGGAAAAGTAAACGGAGAAATCATTTTTTGATTGATAAAGATCTATTTGCTGAAGCACATTATGAAGCTTGTGATTCCATGTTCTGCTCCCTTACTTCAGCCCACATAAGGCCTTGTTTAGTCTGCAAAACTTTTGTGGATATTCCTGGTCAATAAAACCTTTAGGTTGTTGGATGTAGACCTCCTCTTCTAGCTTGGCATGTAAGAAAGCCGTTTCAACATCAATTTGATGCATGGAAATCGTGGACGATCTCGACACAGTGGCGAACAGCAACCTAACGAAGGAAAGTCAAACAACTGGCGGAAAGGTGGCATTGTAATCAAGACCAAATATCTGGCTGAAACCCTGAGCGACCAGGCTCGCCTTGAAGATGACATTTCCTTTGCTGTTGAGTTTTCTTTTGTATATCCATCTGCAGCCAATCACTGTTTTCATGGCTGGTAAATCAACCAATATCTAGGTCTGGTTTTTGCAGATTAAGTCCGTTTCTCGTTGCATAGCAGACTTCCACTGGTCACTTTTAGATGATTGTGTTGCCTGTTTGTAATTTTGAGTATCCATACCTACGTCCAAGGTTGCAGAATACACGACATAGTCCTGAAGTTTAACAGGGGGAAATTATGTTACCTGCTGGTCTGTCACCCGTTTCTGTTGGCTGTTCGAAGTTTGGTCCTATAGGTGGTGTTATATCCATGTTCTTATAATTTGTGTCACTTTGGTTTGTATTTTCAGAACTTGTATGAGGGCTGACGAGCTCAAAAATAATTGTTATGCTACCAAGCTTGCCACGTGCCTGACTCGGTACATAGGCGTAAGCTGTGCAGCCAAAAATTCTCAAATGTGACAAGCCTGGTTTTTGCCCACTCCAGAGCTCGTAGGGAACAAGATTGTTTAAGGTAGCATGTGGAACCCGATTTTAGATGTAAGCAGCGACAGCCACGGCTACGGGCCTCTCTC
The DNA here is from genome assembly GCF_036245765.1 of Copidosoma floridanum. Classification (NCBI taxonomy): domain Eukaryota; kingdom Metazoa; phylum Arthropoda; class Insecta; order Hymenoptera; family Encyrtidae; genus Copidosoma; species Copidosoma floridanum. The sequence continues at coordinate 9,395,279 of NW_028321885.1, forward strand.
AAGCAAAATTGTGCTAGCACGTTCGCCAACACCATTTTGTTAAGGATTGTGGGGAACTGTTGTTTGATGTTGAATCCCCTTTTTGGTTAATAACCGCGACTAACAACCTTCCCAGGTATTCTTCACCATTGTCCGTTTGAAGAGTCTTTAACTTAATATCAGTTTGAGTTTCCGCTATGGTTATAAATCGTTGAAAGGCATCAAAAGCGTTAGATTTTTAGATCTTATTAGACTTGATATGTAAGGAGCTTTAACAGTTTTACCCCTGATTCGTGCTTTACATAAATGAGAATCTTTATTTGTTATAGTGTTGACTCCCAAAGCTGCTCCCTTACTCAGGATCTTGATAGAATCTGGGTTAAAATGAACAAGTCGCGTGTGCCAAATATTAATGTCTACAACAGCACAAGCTATAGGCTGCTGCAAATTGGGGTTGGATAAAATCATCCTCACACTTTTTAATTTGTAGGTATTATTGTGTAATTTAACAGCAGACATGATTTTAAAGCCATTTTTTGTTCGAACCAAACAGTCATTACCTGGAAAAATACATCAAAACCAGCCTGAGTGAAACGTCCAACGGATATTAAGTTAGACATGGTCTCGGGAGTATACCACACGTCATAAAGAGCCACGGTAATATCTTTATGTTGCTCACCAAGATTTAGGTGTACTAAACCAGTTCCAAGGACATGTAAGGCTTCTTTAGTTGATGAAACTAAAACTTGTAAGTCGGAGGGAATGAACTCGTGTTTGACTGCACGAGATAGAGTGGATTATTTATGTTAGACTTGGATTGTATAAGGTTGTACTTTATTGAACACGTCTTCCTTGTACTACAATCACTGTGTGACTGACTACAGTTAGCATAGTTTCCAATTGCCACTAGCAGACACACGTACCAATACACATGTAATATACCAGCATATTTCAGCAGCATCCCTTATGCTACATATTACATTTTTATATTTATAATAAAAAAATAGCATTTTCTATACAACTTTTACCTGCGATATAAAACTTATTATAAAACTCAAGTTTTAATCCTTGCTATGATTATTCATAAAAAAATTTAACACTTGAATAAAATTTAAAAAGATTCCATTTCTACAAAAATTTTTAACAATAATGTCTTTTCCATCAAATGAATGCACTATAATAAATTTTTTAACAAATTTGTTACTTATTTACATTGATCAAATTAATGTCACTTAAAAACTTTTAGAGTTTCACACTTGCTAATGGTTTTGTTAAAGCATCAGCAGTCATGTCATTTGATCTTGAAAAAGTTACGCTGATCTCCTTGCTCTTGATCAATTCAGTGATGCAGAAATGTTTCATATTGATATATCTGGTCCTGTAATTCGTTGTGCCATTCATAGTCAGCTGAACAGCTCCTTTTTTGTCACAATTAACCTTAATAGGATCCAAATTCATCAGACATAATTCCATCATGAAATTCCTAATCCAAACAGCCTCGTGCACTGCAACAGTCAGACTCATACATTCAGCTTCATTTGTGCTGATAGCCGTGCTTTCTTGTTTCTTGCTGCACCAGCTGATGGGACCGTTACAATACACAAACAAGTATCTAAATACAGACCTTGTGTCATGAGGATCTCTACCCCAACTGATATCACTGTAACCAACAGGCATGTCATACTGTACACCACCATGCATCAATGTGAGACCTTGCGTACCACACAGATAACGCATAACTGACTTGACTGCTGACCAGTGCTCCTGACCATAACAGTTGTTGAACCTGCTTAAATAATTCACAGCAAAAGTCAAATCAGGCCTTGTATGTGGTGAGAGATACATAAGAGAACCAATTGGACTCTGATATGCAAACTGCACCTCATCAGTTTGACTCTCAGACTTCAGAAACAGACCCGGATTTATTAGAATGCTAATTTTATTTGCATCAAGTATGTTAAATCTTAAAAGTATATATTTAATATAGTCTTTCTGATCAAGATACAACAACCTTTTACTTCTGTCGCTTGTTACTCCAAGATCCAAAAACTTTTTGACACTGCCTAAATTCTTCACAGGGAATTCAACACTTAATCTTGAGAAAAGTTCATTCACAGAATTCATAGTGTTTAAAAAAACTAAAATTTCATCCACAAGTTATAGCACATGTAAGATTATATCACCAGATAAATAATCATAAACACCAGGATCATATTTGGACTGCCCTAGGCCTAGAGTTTTCAAAAACATATCAAGTTTGGTATTCCATATCCTTCTGCCCTGCTTCAGACCGTATAAAGCTTTCTTTAATAAGCACACTTTATTTTCTTTGCCACATATGACAGAACCTGTGGGTTGTTTCATATACATTTTTTTTTGAAGCTCGCCATGAAGGAAAGCTGTTTCTACATCCAAATGTACAATTTCAAAGTCTTTGGTAGCTGCATGATCCAGTAGAATTCTAGGAGATACACTTCTTGCCACTAGTAAAAATAATTTATAATAATCCACTCCATACTGTTGAGTGAAACCTCTGGCCACAAGTCTCGCTTCAAATCTTTTCGTATCATCAGGATTTGTCTTTATCTTGAATACCCATTTGTTGTCCAAAATGTTTTGATTTTCAGGTGGATAAACCAGAATCCAAGTTTGGTTATCAGCAAGTGATTTAAGCTCTTGATTCATGACTTGTATCCAGCTTGCAGATTCGGGGCCCTCAACTGATTATTTATGATTATGAGGTTCACCTAAAGAATCCAAAAATCCTGGTGTTACTTAAAGAACATAGTCCTTTAGGAATTTTGGTTTTTTAGACGGTCTTTCTAATCTTGTTATCTCTACTTCATGAAATAAACGATCCTGAAAAGTTCTCTTACCACCCATCTGATTTTGAACTTCGTGAGTATCCATGGGCTGACAAAAATCGGATCTTCTTATCTGTACTTAATCAAATAAACGATCCTGAAGAGTTCTTTTACTACTTATCTGATTTTGAACTATGTTAGTATCTACAGGCTGACATAAATCCTCTGATAGATTACTTTGCTTGCTTCTATCTGGATTGTTCTGTAGTTCATTACAATATTTGTATTGATCTGAATGATGGAAGGGCTTAAAAAACGTTTATTTTGGTTTTAATACGTCCTCATAAGAAACGACATGGTCAGCTATCCTATTGTTGCCCTCCTTGTGGTCCCATAGTCTGTATGCTTTGTGACTAGCATCATAACCAAGCATAATGCACTCTACTGCTCTGGACTCAAGATTGGAACGCTTTAGTTCTGGAACAAACACAAGTGCTTTGCACCCAAATACATTTAAATAAGTTACGTGCGGCACCTTTCCAGTCCATAGTTCCTGTGGTGTTTTAAAGTCAAAGCTTCTTCTTGGACATAAGTTAGCCAGATATGCAGCTGTTGCTATTGCTTCGCCCCAGAATGACTCATCCAAAGAAGCATCAAAAAGCATAGTACGTACTTTGTCGAGGAGCACCTGATTCGCTCTCTCGGCACGTCCGTTGTGTTAGGTGTGTAAGGTATTGAGGATTCATGAACAATCCCTTTGTTCCTGAATAACTCTATCAATTCACCATGCATATATTCACGTCTGTTGTCACATCTGAATTGTTTAATTGTTTTTCCAGTTAGATTTTCAACAAGATTTATGAAATTTTTTATAGTCACTGTAGTGTCACTTTCATTTTTTAATGGGTAAACAAACATTTTTTTTGAATAATCGTCCATAAAAGTTATGAAGTATCTGTTGCCACCATGTGATGTTTTCGGCATCTCTCATATATCAGAGTGCATTAACTCAAGTATCTTCCAGGCCGTTTTTGGATCCTGATGAAAAGACTTTTGGTTTAACTTACTATAAACGCACGTCTCACATCTTTGATTCAGTGAACCCCTTGTGTTAATGCCGAGAGCAGCTCCCTTTGATAACTGCTGAACTGACTCAAGATTTAAATGATCCAATCGGCTGTGCCATATTTTCACATCCAACGGTGGCACATTCACTTGAAGCTTATTTATACTGTGTGCAAAATGGTTTTCTTTGTACAGATTCAACTTATGTACATTATCACATGTCCTAGTTCCCGTTAGAATCACTTCATTTTCTTTTATTTAAGATTTTTCACTCCCTTCTTATGAAAAGCACTGAATTTTCGACATCAGTTATCTTAGCTATTGTTAACAAGTTTAAAGTTAAATCCGACACATATAATACATTTTTAAGTGTGTCTTCTACGATACCATTACACTTGTCAGCTTGGAGAGATACGACACCTTAAGCACGCACCAGTAAATTTTGGTTACTTGCAATTGTAACTACTTTCACTGTACTTGAAGAAATTGTCTTAATTAAGTCATGATCATTACATATATGATTGGATGCGTCAGAATCAATCACCCAATCTTGATGACACACAGTTGAGATTGCCGCCAAATTCAAAAAAGAAACAGCAAAAACATCGGTATTTTTCTCGTCGTCGCTCTCTGCAGTCTTAACACTGTTTACCTGAGCACGACACTGCTTTGCCAGATGTACATGCTTGTTACATTTATAAGAGCGAAAATTTCTCAATTTGCCTTTGCTGTCGTTGTTTGAATTTCTTGGAAAAAACTTGTTTTGACCGTGCTGAGTTGATTTATGGCCTGTGTAACCATGTTTATTGACAAACAAACTCTGTGTATGTTCGTTACTCATTTCAGCAGTTACGTCCTGTAAAAGTTTCCATTGGACGTCATCAAAGGTCAATGTCTCAGAAGACGATTCTAAGGTTATCAACATAGGCCTAAAACACTGCGGCAATCCAAACAACAAAAACGATGCTTTCAGCTATTCGGGCAAAATGACCTTGGCATTTGCCATTTTGTCGAGCAACTCGGATACTTCAGCTACATAAGCCTCTATGCTATCGCAATTGTCCAGCTTTAGAGCTACCAATTTTCGCAATATGCCTAGAAGTCTTACGCCTCCTTTGTCAGCGAAGGTATCGTGCAGCATTTTCCACAAGCCCTCCGCTGTGGCTTCCTTCTTGATATGAGGGTACAAAGTGGGAGCCACTGATTAAAATATCTGCTGACGCGCTTTGCGTTTCTTTGCTTCATAAGCCATGACCTCCCCATTTTCTGATGCTTCAACAGCACACCAGAGATCTTCGCCTAGAAGCCATCCCTCCATTGCCGCTGACCACTCCTCATAATTTGCTCTGCCGACCAAGTACGGTATGCGTGGAGCTTTCTGGAATGCTATACCGCGCTTTTTAGTAAATAAAACTCGACAAACAAAAAACAACCGAGGAACCACTATCTCAGTACGGTTGACTGTTACACTAGTGATGTTATTGTAGATGGAAGTATGTAACTGTTCTTTCTCGATAAAACATAACTGAACACTAACACATAAAGTTAAAACGACATAAGTAAAAAAAAAACTTTCAAAAAAGATCCAACTGCCACTCAATCGCGCGTTCCAACTTAAAAAGGGACTGGGCCCATAACCTGATGAAACTAAGACTTGTAAGTTGAAAGGAATAATCGCGTTTTTGACTGCAAGAGATAGAGTGGATTATTTATGTTAGACTTGGATTGTATAAGGTTGTACTTTATTGAACACGACTTCCTTGTACTACAATCGTCGTGTGACTGACTACAGTTAGTGTAGTTTCTAATTGGCGCTAGCAGATATACACACCAATACACATGTAATATACCAGCATATTTCAACAGTTGATAGTAGTGACTTGTTGTGTTTTTGCCTTTTGCAAATTCTTAAACAGCTCCTTGGACCTACAGTTGTAATCTGTAGCCGCAGAGTCTAAAATCCAAGCAGAAGAAATTATAGACGTAAAGCATACAGGTGTACTTGAAAAAGCAAAGTCACATGAATCATCCAGGGACTCAGTTAAGTTCTTCTCATGATGTGACTTGTCCAAACCGTCGTCGCGTCGTGGTTCTCCTGTAGGTCTGGCATGTGTTGTGAGCAGTTGTAGCGAATTTTTCTTGATAGAGCTCTTTGTAAGCAACAATCACAAGCGATGTGGCCCAACTTTCCACACTTGTAGCATTGCTTCTGGGTGTAACTATGATTACTCAAAGAATTTTGTCGTTGCTGCTGTTGTATTCGTGGGCAGCTTGATTGATTACGGAGCTAATTTTTTGGAACATAACCTCTACGCGATGCAGTGCTGGCCATTGCTCAAGCTTGCTCAAAAGAAGAGCGAGATTCTGAAAAAGACATTTCATTTAAAATCTTATTTTTAACAAGGTCGGGAGTTAATTTTACTCCAGAGATTTCAAGTGCCATGCGCATTGGCATACAACAAGATGGTAGACCCCTGAGCAGAATGGTAGCCAACCGATCTAAGAATCAAGAATAAATTTTAGTTAATTTTGCAGCATTCTTATTTATTGTTTTTTTTTTTTTAAGTAATAGGTGATGTCTTATTACAACATTGAATTTCTTGATGATTTCATGAGTACGATTGTATTTTTATTTAGTTGATAATTTTATTTTAAACCTTAAAATGCATACATGTCTAGTATAGTACTCTTATGAACAGGAAAATTGTCAATTAAACTTTTTCTATTAAATAAAACTTTTTAGTATTTTATAGAGTCCGTTGGCTAGCGCCAGCTTAATATGTCTTGGAGACTTCAAAGGTCATGAAATCATAAGAATTTTGATCAGTTCCATTGTAGTTATATTCTTAGTGTACATAAAATTTATTATTATTCATTGTCAAAGTTTTACTTAACATCCAAAATTACATTTAATTGCAGCACATTTCATAGACTTGGACGATTAAAATCTACTGGAATGTATTGAGTGATAACACACTCACTCATTCTCTTATCTTATCTTACACCTACTTTACTCATGTGCCCAAGTTAGGTACGTCGCTTCTCACATTCTGGATCTCAAAATGCCATTTTGTGTCTTTGGTAACATTTTGAGGGTTCGAAAAAATTGGGCCTTAAGTCTGAAACATTCATTACCATTTGTTAGCGCAAAGTTATTGAAAGGCGCAGTGTGTCCTCAAGTTCCCATCGGTAGATTTCTTTATATATGCTTTATCTTTATAATACATATGATGATGTCCATTTTGCTTTTTACATTCTGATTAAAGTTTTTTAATTTTTTTTATAGTTTTGCATCATTCATAGGTTATCGTCGTTATTTCTGAAGTTGCTTTTGCAATAATTTCTCTTAGCTAATACAGTTTATTACTTATTTCAGGTTAAAAAATATCAATTGGTACATCAGAAGTACTTGGTTTCCCATATTCAATTTTCAAACAATTTTTTTTTATTCCTTTTGCTGCGTTTTAACAATGATGGTTTCTATGATTTGCATGTATTGCGATTATTCTTGTAAAAGCACAGATTTATGAAAACATCATTATAAAAAGGAACGTGGCTTTAAGGTTTTATTGACTACACCAGGTGGATTTATTTGCAAAAATCAAAATTATAGTCAAGTTTTTAATAACGTTAGAGAATTATCAATAAATATAGCTAACTTTTATTTGCTTTCAAAGAAAATAGAAAATATTTTACCAAATAACAAGGAAAAAACCAAATTGGAAAATGGATGGAACCCCTCTCCACTAACGTTAAACAGTGAGATCTCTGAGTTAATAGCAAATTTACGATTCTCAACAATAACTACTGAAGCTAAGCACAGATGCTTTGTAAATTCGATTGATGGGTTGCTATAAAAAATTTTAAGTGATTTTTCCTATTGAATTGAAAGTTTTCTTGAATATTAGAATATATATATATTAGGAAGGAAAATAATAATATTAAAGATTTCTTAAAACAATTTTAATTCAGTAAACCATTTAAAAATTGTACGAATATAGAAGTTCAAATCAGAGCTTAGAAAAAAAAATTTTCCTCGGGCATAACAAACGTTGGAACTGTTGAACTTCTTAATATGAAACTAGATTAAAAAATACTAATTTTTGTTTTTTTTTTTATAAAAGAAACATTAAAACTCCTATTATCAAATGACGAGGTAATCAGTTACGTTTCTCTAGACATCATTTTTCACTTGACAATAGGCTTTGTGGATATTAAGATGAAGAAGCATTTAAAAAAAACTCATTTTTCATGAAATATCAAGATGCAATCGAAATACATTTATATCATGAAGATTTTCTGGTAAACAATGTTCTCGGTAGAACAACCAGAAAACAAAAAATAGTAGCATTTTGTACAAGGTTAGAAAAATTAACAGATCAATTAAAAAAGTTTCTAGGCAATGTCCACGTTTTGGCGTTTGCTTACACAGCTGATATAAAAAAAATATGAAATAAATGAAATAATAAAGCCCTTTCTATTTAAAATGAAACAACTCGAAAGAGTTGCAATTGTATCTGTTACATTTAAAAACAAAGATTCCATCCTACGAGCATGTCTAACATGTCTGTTGACTGTTTGTGTAGGTACTTTAGTAGCTCACGAAATATTAGGGTCTCTCTGCCGAATTCTTCTGTAGATTATATAAAATATCCAGCGATGAAAAAAAATATACACCATATCAATCCACTTCTCCATGTGATCAAGTTTCACACAACAAACACGTTATGATCATAGGCAGTACAGAATTACCATTGGCATGCAGATTTAAAGAAAACAGCTTATTCAATGATCTGCGTTATTTTTATTGTACAACTAATTATCTTTTTGACATCATTCATAATGTGTTATACAGACAAGCTCAGTATGATGTGATGTTGGTTTTAAAACACTTCATATTTGCTAAAGATTATAATATTAATGTTGATCTCCAGAACTGTAGAATAAGTAATGTCAACTACGGGTCTTCGAAAACGAACAGCAAGCCTTCTTCTTTATTTTCTTATGACAGTATTAACAATGCAATAAACGATCACAAAATGTAGGAACAAGCCGCTTAAACGTGGTTGTTCTTAAGAGTTTTATCATTTCTTGTGTGTGATAAAAGGCCACCACATGCTATATATTCACAGCACATTCTTAATCTAAACACGATTAAAAAGATGATGTTTGTTCCACGTATGTTACCTACCAATACAGTTTATCTGAATGAGCTAATAAAGCATCATACTGAAGAATTTTTTAGACTTTTTCCGGAAGAAAATATTTTAAATAAACTTTATCAAATACGGCACTATCTATTATGTATTAAAAAAAGTATTTCTCTTAGAAACTTGAGTTACTTTGTTTATGGAGCTAAACATGTTTTGTTTCAAAAATATGGGAAATTTTCTTTTGATTACATAAATTTATCCAAAACCTTGTCTAATACTGGTCAAATGACTCAGTATTCCCTATAGGGTACAAAAAAATCTTATTAGAAAAGCGGTACAAAAAAACATGCTTTAGTGATTTCATTAAAGATTCGCATGCAAAAGAAATTTTTGCCCGTGCAAATACTTCATTCGACGAAAACATGTATTCTGTTAATAAAGTTGAAGTTTATAGCGCAATGCACAGAATACATCTTTTTGTTGCCATTGATAGTGAACTAAATTTTACCAAAAATATGCCAACATTTGCAAAAATCTATACGTACATTCCGTAATGATACAGTTTGTTTGTATTGCAAAAAATTTAACACATAATATTTTACAGAATCTCTTAACTCGTAAAAAGTGAGCACAGGTTAATGGTACTTGGAAATATAAATAAATTAAGCAATCCAAAACCATTTTCGGTTTGGAAAAATTATGAGAATCTAGACTTTATCTACTTGCATCATATTCTTGTATAGGTTTAACGACTTTATCTTATTATTACATAATGTAGTACTCAGCTGTATATTAATGAAATTTTTTATTTATGAGTTGGGCATTATCGTACAGTAAATTTAATACTATAAAGAGCTAACGATTATGACATAATACGGTATTTGAAGTATGGTATTCCATAAATTTTATTCAACATATTTACACAATTTTTATTACTATCATTTTATTAGAATTAGTTCTAGCGTGTCACATTTTAAACAAATAATATTGATTTTATTGTTACATAGTGTATCAAAAAAAAAAAAAAAAATTATAAATCTAGATTTTAAGGTGTGAAACGATTTGCATGCATTTTATACAGACGTTTAGTCATTCATGGTACATTAATACAACAATTATTCTTGTATAATACATGGAAAAAACAAATTCCATATTTACAAAGTATGTATAAGTTAATTTTTAAAACAATTTTTCATCAATTACTTTTCTTTACTACATGAAAATTCAGAATAGTATTATGACGTTATCAGCTTTCTTGCTTCTGTATTACTTGAACGTCAGCAGTAATTAATTTATTAGTTTATCAAAATATTTTTTAGTAGACGATACATAATTTATTTACACAAAAAATAATGATGCTTATAAATCAAACTAAATTTTTATTTTGTACAGACATTAATAAATATAAAAAAATATAAATCGTATAACTTGTCAAAGTGTATTAAAACTTAACAATTCCCAAATAATTTGTAAGAACACTGAAATGAATCCATCACATTATACTAACTTATTATCCAACAACACTAACCTATGACCCATCGTGGAATAAGATAAGTAAAATTACAGGTGTACTTTCTTCTGCCATGTCAAGGACTAAAATGGAAGTATTAACTGTAAAATACAAAGGTAACAGTCCGAATATAATTATTAAGAATTCGAATGACATTTTACGTATGGTTTTAAGCATTAATAGCTGTAAGGGTAAGATACTTTTCCAACAAAGATGAGTCAAGGGGTACGAATTTATCATTTTAAAAGAAATTAGAAGCAAGGATATATATATTTGTGAAACGTAGCAAAAAAAAAACTATTGATGAGTAAAACTTGACTTAAATAGCGAATAACGAGTCTGAGCAATATGAATTCATTAAATTGTTTTGTAATTATTTCTTTTATTTGATTAAAAACCTCCGACACGTTTTGAATAAATTATAACTTAATGGTATTTTTCGTGACATAAGTACCCTCACTGCCAGATCTATGCCTTGGCTGCTGGATTACTGAAGTTGAATGGCATTAATATGGACAATCCCGCTGTGCCTATCTAGGTAAAACAAATGTCTAAGAGTCACGATAAACATTCAATGGAAAAAAATATTTTAAATTTTGAATGCAAAGTTTTTGAAACTTAGCACCGTTTTAATTTATACGGTTTATGTCGTCTACATCATTTTTTAACATCAAGTAACATAGAGACGCATCCTTGCTAAGTGACACAAGTAGCGTGCATAGCATTATTTTTTTACTCACTGCGTTTTGTTCCACCATCTGAAACTTAAAGAAAATTAAAAAAAAAAAAAAAAAAAAAAAAAAGAAAAAAAAATAACCCACAAAAATCAATAAATTTTGACCAAACTTAATAATTTTGATATCTATTTCTTGATGATAATTTATTAAATGTAACGTGGGTGTTAAATTTTGACCTACGTTAAATTTTGACTGGTTTTAATTCAACAATCATGATATTTTTTCAAAAAGTATTAATTAATAATTGTTTTTTATTGTTAACATATCTTTATAAACATGTCCATTATGCAGTTTCAAAGTAGAATAGCTAGTACGAGTTGATGATTGGCATGCAATTTACCACTGTGCCCCATTGTAATGGTAGTGTACCGCAATAGAAATTTGAGACAAACTCTTCCACAGCTAGAATAAAATTAAAAACACGTCAATACAAAAAAATAAACTAACACATTAATTAGTTATTTATCTACTGTATTCAACATTGCACATAGCAGTTTCACTACCTAGACCAAGTTTAATATTGTTAAAAGATCGCTAATTACCTACAAAAACATCAGTCAATATTTAACTAACATATTGCCTTGAAAATTGCATTTCAAAACGAACGAACTCTGACAGCTTTTTTGTTTGAGGAGGTATGGGAGTATCATTCAGAGAGGCGAGGAACGGTAAGCCGCCCTGCCCGCGCACTTTTTCTTGCACCCCACGAACTTGAAACTGTCTGACTGCAACGGCTTATATTTTTCTTAAATGCCTGGCAAGGCTTGATTTTTTTAATGTGTACAATGGATCAACGATCATTGCGTAGTTTTTAATAAATTTAGAATGATAGTTAATCATACCGAGAAATATTTGCCACTCTTTCACATTCTTAGGACGTGGAGTTTTTTTTACTGCTTCAATCTTTTCATCTAAAACATGAATTCCTTTAGCATCAATTCCATAATCCAGGAATTTAATTTTCGATTGCGTTATTAAGCACTTAGAGAAGTTCAAGGTTAGCCCAGAATTTCTTAACCTTGACAGAATTACCTTCAAATGTTCATCGTGCTCGGCTTGCGTTTGACCCCCTATACGTATATCATCGAAAAATACGCTTACCCCTTCTAAGTCGCTAAAAATTTTCTCCATTTCTCTCTGAACCAACCTTATGCCGATGCCACACTGAACGGAACTCGCGTGTACCTAAATAACCCTTTATGTGTCGAGATAGTGGTTAGATCTTGCGATGCGTCCCCAACTTGATTTGTAAATAAGCCTGAGTTAAGTCTAGTTTTGATTGCACACGTGTCCTTTCAAGGCTGCTAATACGTCTTATATTCACGGAATGAGATACCTGTCTATTTTTGTTACCGGATTAAGCGTTACTTTCAAATCTCCACACAACCGTACTTGCCCACTATTCTTAAACAAAGTTACGATTGGGGTCGCCCATTCGCAACTCTACTGGAACGAGTATTCCTTACTTTATTGATCTATCTAATTCCGCGTCTACTTTGCCTTTTATTGCGTAGGGTACTGACCTTGGCTTATGAAATACCAGTTTAGCGCCTGGCTTTAACTCTATAACAAAATCTCTTCCGTTGTAGAGCCCTAACTAGTCCTTAAAAACGTTATTGAAATCATGCTTCAAAGTCGCTTCATCAATTTTATTTATAAAAATCCCACCGTCGAAATGTTCCTTCAGTATCCCGAGAGCCCAAGCCTATTATACACTTAGAGATACTTTCCATTTACGTGCACAGTGTGTACGTTTGGCGTTCAGCCGCGTGGTGGCGTGTCGACACCCAACTAGCTGAGTGAGTACCATAGAGATATAAGGATAGAGTGCGCTAATTATACTAATGTACGGAAGGGGGAGCGATACGGTAAAAGAAAGAGATGGTCGCCGAGTGTCCTCTCCATCTCTTTCTAGCTGAGCGCTGTGATTAGCTGAATGGCTGCTGCTTAAGGGGGTATTCTGGCCATCAGCGGCAGTTACTGACATAGGTTATTGCCTCTTGAGCATCAGCCAATCACAGCGCTTGGGTAGAAAGAGACAGAGAGGACACTCGGCAACCATCTCTTTCTTTTACCACATCGCTGTATTCAGCCTCTAGCGCACTCTATCCTTATATCTCTATGGTGAGTACCGAGCGCTCACTTAGCTTTCAGCGGAACAAATTTCGTTCACTCACAAATCCGAGTGAACGCACTTGACGGGCCGTACGAGTGTCTAACCGACACTGAGAATATCATACTTATACATACGTATTACATATGTGCATGGATATACATGATGTTTATCATTTTACTTAGAAGGGTGACAGCATTGCTGTCGTTACTTGTACAAGAAATCAAATTATTTAAGTAATAAGTGTAAGACGGAATTTATTTTTACAAAACTTTATTTCTTCAAAAATTCGTTCAATAACTTTTAACATTTTTTAATTCATCGCACTAGACTTTACAATCGATGCCTAGGGCCAACGTACAAACAACCGTTTTTTTACAATTATACAAGGATATCGGTCATGTTATTTTTGATAAGAGTAACTTTTTTTTCATTTATATTTTTGAAAACGCTATAAGCAAAAAAATGCATATCCAAGCAAATTATTTTGAATGGAACGTATAAGAAATATATTTCATCTTCTACTTTGCAAATTTCTTGCACTTCTCCAAATTTAGGATTATTTTCTCCGATACAAGCTACTATTACAGTTCCTAATTTTTATGTTACATCATTAATAAGTACTTTAGTTAAACAACATTTGTCTTTAAAAAGAGAAAAAAAAGAAGAAATAATATTATTAGACACGACAGTACCGTATTCGATATTCATTTTTTTGTATGATATAAAAGAACAATTCATTCATTTTAAAAGATACCTAGTAGCAATAGTTTTTAAAATATTTATCCTAGAACCTTGAGCTTGTACAATTGCTTTTAGTTCTTGGTGCTTCGATTCAAATCTCAATCCAGAAATTTTTATCGGAGGACCATTTTGTAATATTATACAAATATAATGAATTAGCAGATGAAATTTTGGTTTTAAATGGTCATACAAATTTAAATACAATTAATGGTGTTCACTTATATAAAACTGAAAAAGATCGATCTTAGTTATTGTAGGAGATGTTAAAATGTGGATGATATTTCGTAAAAATATATACAATTGCTATGCATTATCAGTATGAGGCACTTTATTACCTGCAATCAAACCAAAATTTCTACCAAGAAGTGATTTTGCTGATAAAATTTTTAATTTTTGATATTTTTTGACATAGGTCATATCAATCGGCAACGCCACGTTTTTATTTGAAACACCAAAATTTAAGGTTTTAAACTCGTTATATATAAAATCTATTGTAAAATATTTGTAATATATTAGTCAACTTTTCCTGCTCGAGTAACAACACTTTGTAAAGAAATACTGTCATTCGAAATCAGTAATGTCTATCTCATGTACGTACATGTATACGTATGATATTTTCAGTGTCGGTTAGACACTCGTACAGCCCGTCGAGTGCTTTCACTCGGATTTGTAAGTGAACGTATTTTGTTCCTCTGAAAACTGAGTGAGCGCTTGGTACTCACTTAGCTAGTTGGGTGTCGCCACGCCACCACGCGGCTGAACGCCAAATGTACACTGAGCACGTAAATAGAAAGTATCTCTGAGTGTAGTTCCATGATCGGCTCATTTTTACCAGGCAACACAAACAAGTGGAGGGTACGCTTACACCCTTTGTACACAACTGACACTTCAGACTGACCGATTGGATACATAGCTTCTCCCGTAAGGCTTTTAAATCGACGCAAAGGGGCTGATAATTTCAACTCGTGTGCTAAATGATTATCATACGTTACCTTAGAAATGGCAGAAATGGTCGACTTGGTGTTGATTTGAAAGTTCACTCTTTTTTACCGACTAACACCTCAACCGACAGACTATTAACTTTTTTCACATTTATCTCGAGTATATTCTCTGAATCGCTTTCATTATCTTCGTTAGACGAGCATGTATCAATATCCCCTACAAAATGGTTTTTACCTTTCGATTTCCCGCTAACGTCTTTTATATTAACCTTTTCGCTGTCCCTTCTTTTTTACATGCGCGAAATGTGCCCTTTCTGACCGTACACATAACAAACATAACCTATCATTCGGCAGTCCGGCGCTGGGTGACCTTCCCTTCCGCAACATCTGCAGATGCTGCCGTTGCTGCGTTTCGCACTCGATGCATTTCCTGTTGAATAAATCCTGGTAGTTCACGGACCTGGTGCTCTCATCCTGCCTCATTTCGGCTGCGTCGCGCATGGCCGTCTCCATGGCTAACGACTTTTTGATGGCATCGTCATGGATCTCGCAAACGAACTGGTTTCTCAGATAATTATTCAGTTCCGAGCCAAAATTACAATAAGTGCCTGCCTTTTTCAAATTTCTTGTTGGTCTCGATGTCATTCGCAACAACGTATAATTCGAATTTCTCGATCCATAAATCCCAATCGTCTTCGTTGATTTTGAAAGGCTTGACATGATCTATAATACCTTTGACAGACATCATATTATCTTCCACTTGTTTCTTTATTGTCGTCAGCTCGTTAACGGCTTTACGATAATCGCCCTGAAACTTAACTGCTGATTCGATGACGTCCTGCAAGTCTTTCCGCAGAATATCACACACTGGTTTGCATTTCTTACATATGACAATCTCTTCATTGGGCATGGCCCTCAATCACTTGCCTCTTCACTGATGCTGTTGCTCTCCCGAATTCTCTTTAGTCCAACTCGTCGTTTTTATCCTCGTCGCCAATGTAGTATCCCCACGAGGTGGTTAATAATGAGACGCGAACCCAGAGTATGATCCAGTTCAATTTATTGCTTGTAGAAGTGTACATTCGCCAAGCTCATGAGATGCGTGTGCTTACAAGCATATCTGCACGCCGACTGGCTCACGTGCTTGGTACATATTTTAGTTTGCCTGCTTACATGCAGGTGGCGCGATCTTACTGACTACTAACGCACGCACATACATCACAGTAGATAGATGTAGAAATAACTTTGTTTTCCATTGAACAGAAGATCATGACAAAATTTTTAAAAACTTGACCGTGAAAATAAATGTATTGCAGGTACTTGGCCAACTATAGCTGCAAACATTGTAAAACTCTGCAGGCAAAGCAAAATTGAAGAATTATTTTATTTTAAAATCAAGTGCAAAGATTAACCTTTTACTAGTGTGTTTTTGTTATACAAATTGATGCCTCTAACATTAATTCTGTTTTTACGATGTACATTTGAATTTAAAAAATTTTTTCTGTAATAGAATAATAAAAATTTTTTGTCTTTTTCCACTCTGCATAACTATGTAAGAAAAAAAAAAAAAAAATGATGGAAAAGAAACTGCTATAAGCAAAAATTATGTTAATAACGCATTTTGTTTCCGTGTTCAGGTCTAAAGTTGAGTTTTTTCAAATTCATATTTCAATAACCTTTTGATCCTAAAAAATGATAAACCTCACGGGTATTTTTTGCGCACAGTGGAACGGTGCGTGAGGGGCAATGAGCTGCCGTAGCCGCCAATGTATAAACCACGTCCACTCTCTGAAGCTCGACTCCGGTGTTATTGACCAAGTACGTTCAAACTGCAAGCGCTCTTAAAAATAACGATATGTTGGGAACGAATAACCAACTTTCACACTGTAAAAATATTTGATACTTTAGTAAGTTGTAGAGTAAGAAAGAATATGATCCTGCAAAAAAAATGTATCTAACATTGTAAACAACTTTTCTTAGGCCGTTTTACTAGAGTACTTTTTTTTGCATTTAGCTGTGGTTTGCAAAAACTATCGATCCGATCTTATTGTAGCTTTAGTAGTCTTCAACAACCTTACCAAATTTCAGCTCTTACTGTTTATGCCAAAGAGAGTTATTAATTTTTGAATATTGGCTAAAAAACGAGGTTTTTTGCACTTTGCAGGGAAACCACTGGATCAATTAATATTAACTGATGCTTATTTTGTTCGTCTTTTTGGCACGCATACTTACAAAATTTTTTTTTTAATATTAAGGCTTATTGTTCGTTTCTAACGCTAAAAACCGTGTTTTACCATTTTTGCCATTCTTTTTAAGCCTCAGCGTAAAATATTATTTGTTTAATTTTATTACATTCGATTAGCATTATTTTATTCTCTACAGCATATTTTTTTTGCTCTAGTTTGAATTTCATGAAAAATTACCCACATTTCAGCTTATTCGATCCCACTATAAACGTTTTGTAAATTTTTTGAATTTTTTGCTTTCAAAGGCAGATAAAATAGTTTTTATTCGCTTGAGTAAGACGCACATAAAGCCATTTTAAAAGCAATATCTTAACAATATCCTAACTGTGTTGTTATCTAGAGGTTGAGACAGGTACTAATACACAGAAAGTATCCTCTAACAAGTTATTTGTATAATTATTATTTAAGTGTGCTTTACTGTAGGATATAAAATATTGGCGTGTACAATAGCTGAAAACGTAAACAATTTGATAGAGGAGTATAAAGTATTAAAAGAGAATCAGGCTAGTTTTATGGCAGAAAGAGGACAAAAGATCGCATTTTTGTACTAAATAGTTCAATTGCGAATAAGCTTGAAGAAAAGGGTAAGAAACGGTACATGGTTTTCGTAGACCTTAAAACAGCGTTTGATACAATCAACAGAGAAATTTTACGGATAAAATTGAGGTGGATGTGGTTGGGTGAAAAAATGCTAGAAACGTTTAGAAGATTTAAAAATAAGTAGTCCCTCAATTCAATACTTGCGTATAGCCATGTAAGTATTAGCCCAATAAGTTATCTTATCGACTGCCACTGCTTTCATTGTTTTAACTTACGAATAGTCATATCCATTTAGGCCTTACATACATACATACATTTACATACTAACCCTTTTTTTCTAAATTTGTTTCAAAACTTCCAAACCTCTTGTTCTTGTCTAATAATTTTTAAAGCCAAATTTTCTACTTCATCTGATTTTCCGTTTCTGCAAAAAAGTTCCCTCCATCCTTTACTTTTTTTATGTCCATTAGTTTACTTTCTTTTCTTTTTCAACTTTAAATAAGCTTTTTTAACACCAAATTTTTTCTTTTCATACTGTTAATTCTACCAGGACTTTGTACCTTAACACAATATTTTTATTTTTATTTATTTTTTAATGATAGCCTCAGTAACTGTATTTTTTTTCAATTCCATCTTTCTGATATACTTACTTTCGCACTCCGATTTTCTTTTATATTTTTAATTTGTTTCTTCATGAATCTGCATACTTTCTTCGTCTTAAGCTATGTCTATTTGATAGTTTATTTACGTTCATGTCCCTTACTTCCAAATTCACTGTCAGAAGAATGTGGTCCGAGTCTATCCATTCTGTTGCCTATCCAAAGTTTCTTTACAATATCTATGCCTTCATGGTTCATAAAAAAATAGTCTATAACCGAGTTGCCACGTGCTCCGTTATTAGTAAATTCCCCTTCCTCATTCTCACTAACATGAACCGTTCAAAATAAATCATCTGTTATTATCTAATAATTCTACCACTTTATGCCCCTCGTTACTTACCACCTTATCTTTGCTTTTTCATTCGTTTTCCCAAACTGTTATATCGATTTTTGCTCCGCAATTCATACTACCTATTTGTACTACTAATCAGAAAACCTTCTTTAGCCCTCCTTTTTTATTTAGTAGTAGACATTATGACCCATAGGAAGTCAGGGGAAATAATAAATTTCAAAAACTCCCAATTTCTCGCATCAAACCAGGTTTCTGATAGGCTCACAAAATCTAGTCTTTTTATGTAATCTCGAAAATCTGTATCCTTATTAATTACTCCAGCCACATTTCGGAATACGCATTCCCTTACACAGCTGTGATTTTTTTCATGCAACCTTGACCTCTGTATTTTTCTCTGCTGCTAGCTTACCCAAATAGCTCCTTAGCTTTCCAATCTTATAGATCATTCACATTATCAAACTCACCTCCTGCCTTGTTTCACTCTTTTTTATTCTCATTAACATTCACACTTTCTAAAACATTGCTCGCAACTTGCTCTCGTTTGTTGCCCTTATTACTTTTATTCTTGCATCCTTATGATGGCATGCCTTTCTCTGCCTTCTTTTCCTTTATCATTACGTACTTCCTGTACTTGTACTTTTTAAAGTCCATATCTCACTTCACGCCTTTCTGCTTTTTTCTCTTTCACCCACTTTACAATATCCTCTTGCTTTTTTCTGTCCTTATACGTCATAATACTCTTAATAAACACTTAGGAACCTTTGAGCTTTGCTTTACATTTCATCACGTCCTTTTCCCTTCTAACTACTCAACTCAATAAGAAAAATCTCCCCACTCTTTTTAACGTTAAGTACATCATTTTCCACCTCAGTTATCAAACGCAAGAAATTTAGGGTCCAAACTTTCCAATTTCAAACAATCCATTCTCTCCTTATCATTACCATCTTTTTCATTTTCACTGATTTTCTCTCCGAAAGCCGCACGTTCCCTGCTCCGTACTCCACATAGAACCTGCTTGGCTGCTTCCTTCTACTGAGTTTTCGTCCTCCCACAAAAGCATGACCTCCACTAAAGCTGCTCGTTGCTCCTGCTGACTGCGCATCCAGACAGCTCCATGCTCTTCTCTTTCTTCCCACTCTTCTAACGTTTTTCCATCTTCTCAATTCTCGCCGTCCAATCCAACTCTTTTCTTTCATGTCCACAGCTGCTCTTTCGATTTTAATCTTCTCCAACTAATCTTGCATAGTTCTCCTCTGCAAGCTTTCCTGATTTTCTAGCTTTCTGCACTTTCCACTCTAAATTTTCTTATCTCCTCCTTGGAATCTAAATCAAAATCCACACGCGTTGTATGCTTAACCGCACTCTTATCTGATGTGACTTGCTTTAAGACACTTTTATTCGATTTAGACCATTTTTCGATTGAAAAGCAAGTAGAACTCCTTTGCTCTTTTCTTGCAAACAAGTTGAGAGGCCGCTCTTCGTCGCCTTTTCCTCCAGTTGAGAATTTTTACTCATCTTTGTCCCACTTAAACTGAGCTGTTTGTTCACCACCTGAGATTATTCTAACCCTACTTTTCTAAACTTGCCTTTCTTCCCAATTCTACGTAGAAATAGACCCTTTTGCATGAGACATCCGTACGCTAAAGTGCCTTCCAGCCGAGATGAGAGTCACATGCCTCTTGCTGGCTAATAATCTCGAGGTCAGGCTATGCAAATATGTACCTACCCAGAAGCTTGGAAAAAATTGGTGATTGTGCCAATCGCTAAAGTGTCACACCCTAGAAACCCGTGGGATGCCCGTCCTGTGGCTAACCTTACTTACTTTGCTAAGGTATTTGATGTCCTGATTGCATGGAGGATTAACATTTATTTACTGTTGGGCTTCTGGAAGGGCTGCAGCGTGTAAACAGCTTTATTGAAGATCACTGATGACAAACGCCTGGGTATAGAGCAGGGTATGGTGACGGTATTGGTCTTGTTTGATTATCGCTAGTCATTTGACTCAGTCAACCAAGAGTGTTTGTGGGTCGTGATGGGTGGAATGAGGTTTTCGGCTGAGTCTCTGAAATGGTTACCCTTTTACTTATCGGGTGGCTCTCTTTTCTTAATTCTTTTAGTTCTTTTACATAGCACGGGCTTACTTTTCGCAGATGATCTTCAAATATACATTCAATGCAAACCGTGTGACCTTTCCAAGGCAATTGGACTCCTGAATGAGGACATAGCGCGTGTCATGCTGTGGTCTCACAACTATAGCCTGAAAGTTGTTGGCGACTTTTTTTGGTACTTGTCAGCAACTGATGATGGTTGACCAAACTCGGTTGCCTCCTATGATGGCTGATGATACCATGGTTCCTCTGGTTGATAATTTAAGGATCAAAGAGTCACGATCTTAAATGATTTGACCTGGAGTGCCCACATGTCTGTTATCTGCTCTCAGGTCCATGGCGTATTATACAGACTGCGGTATAGGGGCTGCCTCTTATCAAGTTCATTAAAAGCCAAGCTGGCATCTTGCCTAGTTAAGCTGCACTTCGATTATGCCTGTCCTGTGTACATAAGCTTGTCCATCCCTGTATCTTGCGCTGAAATAGAATCGATTATTTAATACAGTTGTACGTTACATCTTTGGTATCCGTCGGGACGCAGCAATGAGGCCATGTCATGGTAGGTTAGGTTGGCTCCACGCCAGTAAGAGACGCGAATATTTTTCGGGAGTATCGATTTACAAGCTCCTTGCTACCCAAAGGCCAAAATATTTGTTTGATTTATTTCCACCGATTTCTGATGAGCCTTGCACACCAACGTACCGGGCACGGACTGGTCTGCAAATTCCGCATGCTGCTCTTGTGTCTTACGCCTCCTCGTTATCACCAACTGCAATGAAGTTCTGGGAGTCTATTCCAGCTTCTATTTGATTCAAGACGCGGTTACAGCATTTATAGCCTCACTATATAAATACCTGACTTCACAACCGCTAGAGTAGGGCCTAACCACTACACTTTGATCAATACTATGAACGAATAATGTTGTCGAAAAATAAGAGAGAGATTGTTTAGGGTTTACATCAACAATAAAACACCACTTAGTTTTCCTTGAGCAAAAATTTTTTATTTATATTCTTGTCAATATTTTGTCTCATCATGAAGACCTTTTCAACTCTTGATTATCACTTTTTTACGCAAAAACCTAACGCACTATAGTCCAACAGTTTCATTTTATACATAAATTATCTTATAAATAAAGGAGAAATCTTTTTTAATTATAAACTGTAAGTAGACTGTTCACACCGTTGAACAAACAGGCAAATGAAGAGAGAGATTGTACAATTACACTAATTAAATGTTATTGTTATTGTAACTGTAAAACTTTAGTCTGACATTAGTAATTTTGCACATCAAATTGCGATTTATTGGCTCTATATTAAGATTTAAGATGTAGAGTGTACTTTACTCCGTTTTTGCTCAATGTTATTTATATATAATTGTTAACTATGTTTCATAAATTGTAAATGTATTAGAATTGTTCTTGCCATACGGCCATCTAGACTACGAGTCCTTGGCATAATAAACGTGTTTCAAGTCAAGTCAAGTCTCTCTCTGTCTCTTTCTCCCTCTCTCTCTCTCTCTCTCTCTCCCTCTCTCCTTGAGTTGAGTTGAGCTCGCAGCAGACAATAGTTCACGTGCAAGTCAACACTAATCTTACAACTATACTATGATAATGTTGCGATGACTTCCACAGTTTAATTGTAATTTGTTCAAAAAGCCGTGTTAGTACCTTGAAAGTAAAATGAATGAAGAAAGTATAACTGTATTGAAGCATTATTATAGTATTCTTGACCCGATTTTACCATAAGGTGATAAGAAAATTTACCAGTTACATAAAGGGACGGCAAAAAAGGAGGAAAATAGATATCCCTTATATTTAGAAATTGAAAACAAATCAGTACATTATTTTTCTTGTTATCGTTTTAACCAATCATTTAAAGACTTCTCTATAATTTTCAGTAGTATAGAGTTCGGGCGCGTTGACCTCTTTTTTTTAGTAATACGTTTATTTTAATGTTTAATTATTAGATGAATTACATTACATAGCATGTAAGATAACAGTTAAAAAATTTTAACTTGAAATTTCAAAGAACTAATAAGAACCGCGATCGTCATCACCAGTAGCCCTACGTATTCATGAAGTGACGAGTATCCCTATTTCCAATTAAAAAAAAATTATTACTATTGTTATACAGATACTATTTTATTATTTTCAAGAGCATCCGTTCGTTTATTACCCTATACATATTAAAATAAAATTGTGTGAAATATAGATATTTAATGTATGATCCTTGAATTTAAAAAAATACAAATATATTGAGAAAAAATGCGTTTTAAACATATAAATTGATGTAACAGTTTTTCAATACTTACAAAAAGACTTGAAATAAAAATCAGTATTATGAACAAAATACATACTATTTTTGTAACGAAAGTAAATAATTACAAAATATCAATACATTTTTTTATGTTATTATGTTGAACAATGTCATATTAAATTATTTTAAGACTTTTATACAGTGAATTGTGATTTTGATTCAAAAGACATAAGTGTGCTTTGAAATTAAGCTATATTTATAATTCTTTTAAGCTTAAAATTTACTGTACGAAGAATATTTTGCATAGCTGATCATTTCTACTTAAAATTTATATGAAAATTTCATTTTTAGTTCTGCATCTTCATTTTAACTTATTTCTCATAGAAAAATTTTCCCCAAACTATATTTTTTAACTCCAAATCTAGTTATTATTTATGTCTGATTATTGTATTCTAATAAAACAGTGATTTTAAACTTTTTACCATTACATAAGCTGTCAGATATTCTTAAATTTCTGATCAATATAACTAATGCTTCGATTTTAAAATGAAGTTCATGGGGTAGTAAGCATTCACAAATACTATTTAATATTTCAGTTGAAAAGTTAACATAAATATTAGCATCGAATTTAGTAAAACTTTTCTACGTTGTATAATCTATGCTGAAGTACTTTTTTGTACGTCCCTTTATTTGATTTAAAATTTCATTGTTAAAAAATAAGTATATTTATCATAATACGGCAGTATTTCACTATTTTTTTAACAATTATCATTTCCTCGGTAGCTGAAATAGTAGAGCAACTGTCTAGTAAACAGGAAGTTGTGTGTTCGATCCGCACCCGGGAAGGATATTTTTCTCATTCTTATTTATGTCTTAAGAAATTTTTTTTGAAAAAGAAATTATGTGGTTTAGTATTGTGAGTCTTAAGTATATTGGATATTTAAAAAAAGGGCATGTCTAGAGGATGTAGAGTGCTTGTATAAAAAGTTCCGCCATCTATGCATATGCACCTCTTGATACAATGATTAAGATGTATCAACATTTTCTTGTATACCTATTGGTCGTATTTAATTTCTCATTATTATTTCCATTAAAAATTATTTGATACAGACCTTTGGTTCGGGTGGGTGTCTTTTCTGTGAAAAGTAAAAATTCCGAATTAGTTATTTTGAAAAATCATAATATAAAGAAGAAAGCTTAGAAGAAACGTTATTTTAAAAATACTTTTTTATGTAAAATTTTTTTTTATAATTATATATTCACAGCGTTTCATCATCACAATATTTATTAAATAAATCATCATAATTACGAAAATAAATATTCATACGGCGATGGACTATGAAAGGCTATATGGAAGAACTTTCCAACTAAAAGTGATAAAACTCAGATGGTTTGATATTCCGATAACTTTTGGTCGTTATCAGTTTGAAACAAGAAATGTCAACACTTTCTCGTCATTTTTTAAGGATTTTATACTCTACAAAACGTTTTTAAAAGAAAATGCTAATTGCAAATGGCTTATTATTTCAAAAATTGCGGAAAAATCCAAGACAATGCACGATTAAGAATTGTAAAAATTCGAAAAATAAAAATTCCGAATTTTAAATGGGCTGTATACAGTCCGTCATTTCATACACCGCATTGAACAAGTAACACGAACTATTTCTTTAGAGCTAAGAAACATATTGCAATAACCTTTAACTTAGATTTTTATTCAACATTGTTTTTAAGAACGTTATTCTGGTACAGTGGAATTTAAAATATAAGTTTTTAACTTATACGTTATCAGTATACCTATAATTTACTTTTCCTATCGCGGGTATTTTTAAAAGCCTTTTGACGTTTACTTACCCTCGGTATTGAAAGAGTTGGGTCTCAATTTACTCAACGATAAAAATGTCTTTTAAAAATTATATGTTGTAAAGAAACATTTTATGGATGTTGTCACAAAATTTGAACACAATCGCGTCTACATATTTCGAGAAAAAAAATTCATGAAGTTTCCCTATTTCGTCGTCTTTAACATGTTCTCAAATGTAAGTTAATAAAAAAGTTGTAGAAAAATATATATTACGCTTGATATAACTATAAAAATGTTTTAAAAAACTTGTGTGTTGTTTATGACAACTTCATTAATACATGTACAAAGTTTAAACAAAATTGCGTCTGCAATAATGGAGGTATTTGCACAAACGTAAACAAATTTGTTTTCAGCTCGTATGCTACATTTATGCGTAAGACAAGGACGCACTGAGTACACTGTTTGCCGTCATGTTGACTTTTTACGTGGCATGATATATTTTCTCCAAATCATTTCTAGAAGCCGTTTTCCTCAAAATTATGATCTAAAACTTGGAATAGGCCTTAGTGAGACTTTGTACTTAATGCTATACCATTAAAATTTCTAATTTTAAAAATTTATAGTACACTTTTATCAAAAGAAGATCATATTACCTATACCGTTTACTCCTTATTTTTTGTCTTGCATAGAGAAAGTATTTAGGCTATTTGATTAATACCATAGGAAACTTGATACCGTGAAGAATATTCTGTAATTTTTTTGAAGTATATTATTAAAACATCAACAATTACTGGCGAGTTGAACACAAATGCATTTTCCGTCATCGAAAGGGTCGATGTTTTTAGGCTAGGTTAGTACAGCAGACTTTATCACGGCGCTTTATGCGCATACATGCATGAAGCGCATGTGCTTCCCTTCACCTCCCTGCAGGAGTGACCCAATTACCTTCAAAAAGGACTCCCAACATAATCATTATCCAACCCAGGCATATCTTACGGACTATTTTGCCCTGTTTCGAAGGTCCCTTGGGTTGTCAAATAGTCCTGTAGGCGATGGCGCTTATGTTAAGATAACTATTAGATAAAAAATATTATATTACTCCCACGGACTCAAAACAGCTCTAACTGCTCTGGGCAAAAAAAATGTTATACGCAACTGGTGCAGAATTTTGAGGACCTGAAGTGCAAATCGTAATATCAATAAATAAACAAAAATCATTTCAAAATATGTTAAATAACATGTATTTTTGTTTCAAACTATACCACTACACTGATATACAAATAACATTATGCAATAACTTTAAGTCCTTGAATCTTTACATTGATGAAGCTGGACATCCTAAAATTTGATAATTTTCATTCATTATGGTCAAAATTTACTCTTATACGTATATACTTTTTATCTAATTTTGTCACATTTTTTTCGCAATATTTATTACAATACTTAAACTAGTTGAAAAATTTATGTAAACATGGTTGTCTATCATTTAAAAACTTATCTTTATTTGTAATAATAACTTTTTTAAAAACAATCCAATTTTATTTCACAATGCGACGCCTCGTACGAAGTCTATCCTTATTTAGATTTTCCAACGTTAATTTAAATAAGAAAATGTGAATAAGGCTAGATTTCGTACGAGGCATCCAATGGCAATATGATATTTCAAACAATTGCAATTTTTATAATACAAGCAAAACAATTTATAATATTGCTACAATTACTTTAAAGACTAGTATACCAATCACACTTCAACTTGAAGTTAAGTTGTATAGTACTTTTCATTTAATTACAGCTTTGCACGAGTTTACAGTAATTCTTTCAGTTATTAATTTAATTTCTAGGGTAAGAGTTTTTAGTTTAAATTTTTTTATTGCGTCTATGTATGATCAAAGACTGCATTTAAGTTCGGAATTTACAAAGATCTTTTATGTCAACAGTAGTAGGATAATTCAGTTACCAATGCCGGCTAGATAAATTTAATAATTTTTTTTAATACATTATTTTTAAGCGATAAGCTAACTAGGTGTTGGCTTTCTTACGAAAAGAAGCCCTTTGAGGTCTAGAAATTATCCTGAAAAATTTAACATTTTTCTTTAACGTCTAATATGTGGTTTTTCAACATCCTAGGTAAGAATAGAAAACTAGCATTGGATTTATCTAGCCGTCGTTGATGATTGAATAACTTCTACTACTGTTCATGTCACATATTTTTTTCAGTTTATTATCAAAATTCCTTGTTTCCATTTTTTTTTCGGGAATACTAATCAAGCAAATAACATTTGTATTGACAGTTACGAGATAGCGATTCTTCATCAAAACTGTGTATTTTTATTTACAATGACAAACTGGTGTGGTTGTTACCCAGCCGTTTATTTTTGTAAACGAAAATATTTAGTTTGAAACTGCCATTGGATTTATTCAGCCCGCGGGCGTTGATGATTGAATAACTTCTGCTACTATCATAATTTACGAGATAGATGAGCAATGTTGACCTATTTTTTGTTTTTTTTATTTACATATTCTTTATTACTTTTAAAATTATACAAGAATCAGCATATTTATGAAAATATTCTGTAAATATTATGCAAATACTTGTTAAAAAAAATTGCGATAAAAAAATGGGAAAAAGTTGTTATAAAAACCTCTGATAATGAATTTGTATCGAACTCCATAATCTCTATACTGCTAAGAAATCATTGCTGAAGGATCTCAAGGGATCATGAGTTCTGATCTCGCAGTAAAATTGTCGAGATTTTTTTGTCTGTTTTTTCGAGAAAACGAGTACCTAGGATGTCGAATAACCACATATCAGACTTTAAAAAAGAATGTTAAATTTTTAAGGATAATTTCTAAACCTCAAGGGGCTTCTTTTCGTAAGAAAGCCAACACTTAGTCAGCTTATCGTTTTAAAATAATGTATTAAAAAAAAATTATTAAATTTATCTAGTCGACATTGGCAACTGAATTATCCCACTACTGTTTACATAAAAGATCTTCATAAATTCTGAACCTAAATGCAGTCTTTAATTATACATGGACGAAATAATAAGATTTCAAATCAAAACTCTGACACTAGAAATTAAATTAATACCTAAAAGAATTACTGTAAGCTTGTGAAAAGCTGTAATTAAATAAAAAAGTATTATACAACTCATTTTCCCGAAAAAACAGACAAAAAATCTCGGCAATTTTACTGCGAAATCAGAACTCACGATCCCTTGAGTTTCTTCAGCAATGATTTCTCAGCAGTATAGAGATTATGGAATTTGATACAAATTCATTATCAGAGGTTTTTATAACAACTTTTTCCCATTTTTTTATCGCAATTTTTTTTAACAAGTATTTGCATAATATTTACAGAATATTTTCATAAACATTATGTTACTTATATAATTTTAAATGTAATAAAAAATATTTAGATAAACAAAATAAAAAATAGGTCAACATTGCTTATCTATCTCGTAAAATATGATAGTTCTTAACTGCAACTCTGCAAATGGGACATCTGAATAACGCTTCTACACTTGGTCTTAGCTCATATTCGTTCAAGTTATCAATGCAAGATTCGCACGAGTATATATGACCACAGGGCTCAAAAATCACTGGTGGAAGGACATTCTAGATCTAAAATAAAAGTTATAACAACGTCGTATCAAATACATCTTTAACTCTTAAAATTTTTTTCAAGTTTTTTTTATTGATAAGTAATTGTAAAAGTTCTTATGAAAAATCTTGATTTAGTATTTTTAACATTATTTTGATTTTTTTCACACAAGCTATATTTTTTCATTCAGTTTACTGTTTATTCATAGTTTAAGTTGTATATGTGTACATATATACTAAAGAACCTTCCTTTAATAACACAAAATTAAGACTAAATCGCTTGATTCAATAAAATTTAAGTAATATCACTATGGATATACTTTTATTTATTAACAGATGATGTCAAAATATTAAGTTCACCTTCATAATTCATATTATGAGACTTAACTGTCATGATGCTGTCTTTATGTAATATCCTCTTCTGTTTTACATGCAGGAAAAAAATTTTATTTTTAATAAAAAGTTCATTTTATTCAGTAACAGTGTTATATTTATCATTATAAAAATTTTAAAAAATATTTTAAAATATTTAAATAGGTTGATTACCTTGAAGAGTTAACAGTCAGTTTTTGTTGTAATGTTACGTACATATTAAATAGGAACAAAAGATTTATGTATAGTTTTAAGACCATCAGTTTCCTTTAAGTTAAGGAATTTTTTAAATCTTTAAAATATTATTAAAAATCTGTCAATATTGATCTTATTTCCTGAAATTGTGATATTAACAGGTTTATAATGTATCCCTCTTTTGTGCCCTCCAACAAAGTTATTTTAGAAATTATAGTTATTACTAAAGTGCTATTAGAGTATCATTTACCTTTACGATTTACAACATGCGATTCAATTGTTGGTCTTTTTTCTAATCCATCCTGGTGTTGCCTCTCTAAAACAATTTCTTATTTTGCATTTGCATGGTTAAATTTTTTTTTTTTATTATGTTAATTTCTTTTGTAATATTATTTTTAAACTATTGACGAGGATTAATAAAATAAATTACAAATTATTATTTTACAACATTCATTTTTGATGTATCATCTATAATGGTATTTATTTTTGTTACATAAGTGTTATAGTTTGTTACGAATACAAACCAACAGAGCGTACGATCGGTGACTCTATGAATTGGTTATTGATTGTCGAATTTAGTTCAGATGATGATGATACAGTTGACATTGTGTTTGCTGAAATTCATTGAACATGTTATTGTTTATCAATTATTTAGAGTTTTTTATTCTGAGATGACAACGAGATTTCTAATTATACTATGATTATTAATAAAGAAACGGAATAACTACAAATTTTGAATAACAAATTATTCTTACATATTTGAAAAATCAGTATTATTCTAAGACCTCTGATGATTAGATTAAAGATTGTAACGTTTGATTTGAAAAAATTTTATAGAAGTTAATTGAAAAAAAAAATTGTTTTTTTAATAAGAAAAGATGTGTTCATAATAATATGTGTTGAAATAATAAAAAAATACAACATCAAATACTTACAATAATGGTATATTTATTTAATTTCAGTGCCATTAAATTTTCAATTTAAATAAGAACAAGTCTGCGAATAGAATTTGTAACTAAATAAATAAAAATTTGCTTCAAGTTATTCCTAACTTTATAACATTGTGGGTGAAATGTGAAATACACTGATATTTATTTTAGTTTCAATTTTATTCTTACATCTGTTACGTCATTGCTTTTTTTGTTTCTTTTTTGTATCCTGCCTAAACATGTTTCTGTATAATTATGTTTTAGATCTTTTAGTTATGAATATTGTTGTCTTGGCAATGGAGATGATGTAAACATTGGAGATTGTCGGAATTCGAGTGCATTTGAAAGAGAAGAGTTGCTTGACCAGTGTGATTGATTAGTTTCTGATATATATATATTGATTAGTGATAAATTATGTAAAGTTGAAGGTAAATCTATACTTGTTTGATTTTCATTAGTTTGAGTAATATTTTAAAAGTCTGTATGTGTTAAGAATGTTGTTGAGTTGTATTGACGTATTAGAGACAGAAATAGTAAATTTAGTGAATTTTTTTGCGATGTATTACTTATCGAATGTACATTTTCTGAATTACTTACACAATGTGTAGATTGTTTATTTGTGTGATTACTTGTCGAGTTATTTGAAAGTGTGGTCGATTTAGAAACTAATGTATTTTGAGAATTGTTTTGTAAGCAGTAGCCATTCACTGGATGTAAAGGTCTTTTATTTATAAATGATTTAACATCATTCAGCTCATCTGTAATTCTAATAATAAAATGTTGAGACGAATTAAAATATTTTATTCAAGTTTTATTTTATTTAGCAATTTATATATTAATTGTACGTTTATAAGAATCGCAAAATTTTTCCCAAAATTTAATTAAATTCATTATATATTAAATAAATTTATTAAAAGAAACTATCAGTCAAGAATTTAAAGTTCACCTAAGATAGCAATCGTTTAAAATAAGATGTGATGAAATTAGGAGTAAACAAGTGGTTTACTAACACAAAAAGCGCGCGTACGCGCGTGTGTGTTGGTGATTACATATACATTATAAGAAAATCTTTTAATAGGGCTAAATTTAAAAATAGCATTATAATTAAATGTAGTTTTATCTAAGAAAATTTTAAAAATACAGTCTAAGTTGCTTTTTTCAATTTAACTATCGTATCTAGTCGTTACAAAATGATCACTTTTTATCATTAACCGTAGTGATTATCATTATCGTGAACCGTAGTGGACCGTCTTACTACACTACACATTAATGTAAACACAAAAGTGACAAAAGGCTTGCACTGCAAAAGCACATTAATATGCACTCGTTAGTATATACCTATACTATCCACATAAGATGAGCCCGAACTTTGCTGTGAGAGCACGATCGCTGAGCTCCAGGGGCTCCCC
Organism: Copidosoma floridanum; assembly: GCF_036245765.1. Classification (NCBI taxonomy): domain Eukaryota; kingdom Metazoa; phylum Arthropoda; class Insecta; order Hymenoptera; family Encyrtidae; genus Copidosoma; species Copidosoma floridanum. The sequence goes on from NW_028321885.1 coordinate 9,426,737, forward strand.
TCCACGAGCTTCTACAGTTCAATGCTGCGTCGTACTGTGCGCGCAAAAACTACAGGCAGCGTAGCTCTCACGCTTGTGCTTTACAAGTTCAATGCACATTTGAACTAGTGTGACACAATCTTTGATCTTAGGTAGTCCAAATACTTGTGTAGTAGGAATTCAAAACAATTTGAACTCTATAAGCACACGTACTTGATCTCCTTGTGCTCAAAATTATTTTCCGTGCAGGTACAAAAACTACTATTTTTCTGCTTATCGGTATTTTGTTATAATTAATGTTGGAAAATCTGATAAGTTGTGTGAGTGTTTTAGTTTAAATGTGTTTATGTGTTTATGTGTTTTAAAAGTCACATCTCATGATTTCTTTAACCAATTTGAATAACTGGAGTAATTTTTATTTAATTTCATGCTCATATTGCTTTAAAAATAATACTCTATATTTTGCTGACTGACTTTTTTAAATTTTTGATAAATAAATGTATGAAAATTAGTATATTGGAAAATTATTATTATTATTCTTATTTTTTTATTTTAAATCAATTTTCTTATTACTTTCTTACTATTTTTGTTATTTGAGCATGTTGTTCGTAAGAAAATACAAAATTTAAGATAATTAAGTACTACGTCAAATATTTTGATGAAAACAAAAAATATACATACATGTAAAAGTATTTATACTTAATGAAAATTGTGTGTAGATCTACACGGTTGTATTTAAGTTTCTTTTTGCATTTAATTATACAGAAGAATTCCATCAAAAAATTCTGATGATACACTGCTTCAAGAAAGTTCTATCGGTTGTATAATTAATGGTGAGAAATTGATGAAGATTTGTTCACAAAAGAATGAAGTCATAAAAACGGCCCTGCTAAAATTTGAAGGCACGAGATTTCCGAGGAGCCGAGTAATTAATATTCATATTTAACTAATTTTTACATGCATGCTTATGGGCTGCCGTCCTTGTAAGTGCTTGTATTGCATTTACCTTGCTTATTAACAATGTTTTTTTGATAAAAGTTTTATCAACGATAAAAAATATACATTGATCGTATTTAACTTTATTGAACATCTCGAGGGTACAAGTGAGAGAAGAAATTAATTAATAAGCAATGTAAGAACCTCAAAAGGTTATAGTGAGAAATATAGACGACACGCGAAACTATAGAGAGCTTCGCATGGACTATAGTGAGGAATTTAACCTCCTTAATTGTAATACGAATTAACTTAAAAGTAAAAATGAAAAGTAGGAGAAATACTTTGAGTGTTTTAAAATTTTCATCTTCTGTATAACAAAACTTCACTTTGGGCATAATATAATACGCATTTAAGTTAGTAAAATAAATAAATTCTAGGATATGTATTACATTGTCGTAGATAACCAGATGGTCTAAGGCTTATTTACATCTAGCTGAAGTGTGAATACAATTTTATGTGCCTCTATAGCCAGGAAGTAGTTTTATGTTCAAGTATAGGCTAGGAAATGACTAAGTTTTGTGAGTAAGTATATGTCTCTGTTTTTCTTAATGTAGGATTTTTTAAATCATTTGTTATTTAGCTATGGGAAAGTTTTAATTTTCATGTTTAAATTAATTCAAGTTTTTAGTTTTAAACATTCATATTTAAATGAATAATTCTTTAAGCTGAAATGGTATTTACAAGTTAAAAAAAAAATTTTAAAAAAAGATGATGAAGCTTTGTGCCAATGTATTAAAAACGGTTTTTTTTAACTAATCGAAGAAAAACTGCTTGATACTTTTTATTGATTATCGATTTAAATAGATATAAAAATGTTATTTACTATTATGATTTGATTCTTCCTCTTCTGCTTCTACCTTGTCTACTACTGCTACTGGCTGTTCTTCATTTTTGAATTTTTGAAGAAGTTAGTCACTCGTTGTAAAAAAATCTAGAACTCAATATTTTACGAATACATATAAATATTTTTAATATTTGTCCAGCAGAATTTCCACATAAAAATAATTGAAATCGTATTATTTTACATCTTTCTTAAATTGCGGCGATTGTTAAATTAAGAATGATAAAAATAAATTTAATTTATAAATGAAATATTTTCGAAAAAAAAATACTTTTTGAAATTAGTTTAACGGTTTATCGAAGATTCGATAGTAATTAAAAATTTTTTAGTTTCGACAGTTTCATTGAGCACAAATGATTTCATATTTATTTTTTAATCAAAAAGAAATGAATTTAAAAAAATTAGGAAATAATTATGTTTTAGTGTAAATTACAGTATTTGCATAGGTTTTAATAAATTTTGAAATCATTTTTCGTTAAATAGTTCGTAGCTAGACTATTGTCATAACACTAGTATGAAAAGAATATATTATATCATTCTATTATTAATTAAGTAAAATGTGCATAGAAATTTTTTTGATAATTTTTTGTTTTTAATATTTATAAACAATTTTTACAATTTCTTAATTCATCTGGACTTTCTGTTAATTCACGGCCATTTTTGTCCACGTCACTCACATCTAATGGTTGATTATTAATTCTATCAGCAAGATTGCCACACAAAAGGTCACCTTTTAGATTCGTAGCTAAAACAAAAAACTCGGCCAGAGTTTGTTCTTGATCATGTAACTTTCTTCATGCTGTTAATATGCATTTAAAAATCTTAACATACCTAGTGTCAAAATTTACTACACAAAGTAAACAGACAAAATATTTTTTCATGGAAAGTTAATTCTCTTATTTCCTTATGAGTTAAGCTCTTATCTTCTCAAAAAAATTTTTTTTTGAATAGTAGTTATTGCCAAGTCATGTTAAAAAGTATACTATACATTGTAAAAAAAAAGATTGCATCCATTACAGAGTCTCTAGCGCTTCACCATACCAAGTGCAATTGTCAAGAGCTTATCATGAAGTAAAGTTGAATTTAAAATATAACCGTACTAAAAATCATTACAAAAATGTTACTATACTTGCTATCTTAAAACATAAAAAAAAAACAAATCACCCAAACATCATTTGATTTAAATACTTAAGTAATTGTTCTATAAGTCTAGCGCAAAGCCAATTCGTTAATTTTTTTTGAAAATATGCAAACAATTCGTAAGCCATTGATCCGCAAATGGATATTCAAATGAAGATTAGATTTACAAGTGAGAAGAAATTGATAAAGATTTGGATGACAGTAAATGAATTCTCAATTATTACGAAGGCATTTGAGAAAGCTGTTTTTACAACACCCTCTAATAACGTCTACTTCGATTTTCTATATGTAATTGTAATAAATGCTTATACCTCTTTGTAATTTTTTATGCTTATATACTGTAGAATAACGTGGTTGTCTACTGATTTTTAAACCTTGTTCTAATCTTGCAACATCAGCTATAGCAACTTTTTGCATTTTCATGATCTTTGCTGAAATATAAAAAGTATTTTAAATATTCACTAACTTGAATACTTTAGTAATTCTAGTTGTTAATTGCATCATTTGCACGATAATCAAATCACACATAGTTTTTTTTTTTTTCAAAAAACTTTTTTAAATTGAAATAATGATTGATAGGTTGTAACAGAAATGGTTTTAGTAATAGGAACATGCTAAAAAGACTGATACATCAAATCATAATAGCAATATTCTTCGGTACAGTATTTAAATTCGACTGATTTGACAATATTAAGTATTAAGACTGACGGTCAACATATTTAAGTTATTTTTTATTTAACACAATTATTTTAGTTTTATTAACACCGTTCATAAATCATAATGGTCAATAAAATATTTACATATTTAAAATTGCATTTAAGTCAACGCTAACTTTTTTTTTAAATGTGGAGTGCCCATATTTAATTTGTTTGTCTTCTCAATAGAAACAATCAGTTTAGAAAAATTATACTTATTTAAAAATTTTTACATACCCTACATTACGTACATTTATGTTAAAATAATTTAATTATTATGTATTTACTTATTTATTGTTGTGTTTACCATAAAAGTTAGCACAAATTAAAAAGATTCAGATTGCAGAAAACTGTCCACAAAATATGTATGGATCTAAGTATTTTGGAGTAGAAGTTGAATATAAAGCATAGCCTTACAAGAATAAAATCGCGGGAAGCCCCTTAGCATAACTCTTATACGTAAAATTAAAAAAATTCTATAACACTTACAATAAAAATTCCAAACAACAGGATAAATTCCAATTTTGTGCTTTAGGTGAGCATTATAAGCTGAAATTAAATTACTAGTTCGTCTTGTTAATCCATGTACAGAAAATCCATGGGGTTTCACTATGCCTGTCCAGTAATTATCGTAATAATTAACTTCTTGCATCCTTCTATTCGTAGACGTATTAAACAATTGCTGTATGCTTTCTGAAGAGCAAAGTGCTAGCCCTAGGATCTTTTTTATAAATGCATTTGCTTCATCGTTGTCCTTAACGAAATTTGTTAGTCCTAGTCTTTTTATTTTTGGGAATATAGCCTGATAAAGAGTGAGCAATAGTTTAAAAATTTTAATTAGTAAAAAATATAAATCTCAAGTCGCATATTACAGATATTTATACTGTATTTTTGTAAAATTAAAGTAAACTTTTTAAGTAAACTTCAAAGGCACAACACTTTTTCAAATCATATTGAAATGAAAAAAAAATTGTAATGTAAATTGTATAAAAATATTCACTCACATTATCATAGTGAAAGTTGCAGCCTGCGCAATGAGCTCTGATAAAATTATTTTTATACGCATTTCTCAATCCTTTTTTTCCTACCGGCATACCAGCCTCATAAAATCGACCGAGGTAGGAAAAATATATTTTCACTTTAAAATTCATTTAGAGTATCCTGCAATGGATTAGAAAAGAATACATTTTTTATTTTTTTTTATTTTTTTTTATTTTATAACTGTGTCACACCACCAAACTTTGTTGTTATAAAATCTTGTCATATAATAACAAATGATCATGTGCATCTTGATGGATTAATTTACAGGTTATAGTAGACATTCCAAGATTTTTTAGATGAGAGTTATTAAATTCATTCAGAGCAACGTCAATGAAGTTATTACCAATGTGTAAAAATGAATATAAATACAAAAAAATTTATATGCTCACAATAATCATGGCAACTGAAAACACTACTGTGATGCGAATGCTGTGATTGCTTTAAGCATATAAATTTTCTTGTATTTATATTCATTTTGACTAATTGACATTGCTCGTTGAAAAATTTAGACTTGATAATGACTACCTGTGTGTAGTTGAAACGTTGTCATCCAAATGAAAGCTGCATAACCCTTTACTGTTTTTTTATTCCATCAATAACGAAAAAAAAATCAAAAATAATCAAAAGCATACGTTAATTGTAAAAACACACAATATTAGACAATTTGTGTTTTTTACCATCAAATTCCATAAGATTTTTTATAGTAATAGTTTTTTTTATACATGTAACAAAATCCACTTCTAATGTGGATTGACACGTTGAAAAAAAAAAAAGTTTTTTTCGAGGCACATACTTGAATCACTTTTTTTCTCATTCTATATACCCTTAGAAATGTGGAAAAAATTGTGTGCAAGCATTTTAACGCTCGTGACACTGGTTTGTCACCCCACTGAATATTCTGATTATTAATTTCTTAAAGTGTAAAAGTCGGAATATACTCTAAAATGTCGGAAACTATTTAGATATTTCCCATCCAGTTCGAGATTGCCAAGGAAACTCGATTATTTCAGTTAAAACTACAGATTTGTAGAAAAATTGTCATACGTAGCAATTAAAAAAAAGTTCCACTCGACCAGGATTTGAACCTGGAACTCTTTTCTTGCCGGGAAAGCGCGTTACTAATTTCGCCATCGAGGTATCAGCGACTCCTTTCCCCTTTTTCAATTGCTACGCATGACAATTTTTCTACAAATCTGTAGTTTTAAATGAAAAAATCGAGTTGCCTTGGCAATCTCGAACTGGATGGGAAATGTTGATAAATTCAATTACTCGCATGAATACTTACCCATCGATAAAATTAGATTGATTTCTAATATTCTTATATACTAAAAATGAAACATTTAGCAAAATTATAAATTGACGATTCTAAGGACATTTTTTTGTACTTACCATTGTAAAAGTTTGTTTGCTCTTGCTCGTTGACCAGTATAGCAATGTGTTGAAATTTTCTGTTTCTTTCCTCTTGATTTCTGTAGTCAAGAAAAAGAGGGTTATAAATAAATACAGAATTTTTTATCCCTTCGATAATCCTCAACTCAACGGGATCCATAATTGAGTAAACAAAATTTTTTTTGCAAGTAAATTTATTTATAAGCATGATCCTAAAATTTAAATCAATTATTAACTTTTTTTATAGATTACGTTTTATGTAACACATTAATGCTCTGAAATAAATTGCTATTAAATCAAATGACTGTTATACACATGAACTTTTACACTTAATGTATTGAGTTGTGTTTTCTTCATTTTGATGATTGAATTTCGAATGTATTTTTTAAATAAAATATTTCTCAAGCTACTTTTACATAAAAAAAAAAAAAAAAAAAAAAAAAATTAAAAATAAACGTTGGAAATACTTTTAACCATGTATTATCTTGTTATTTGAACTGTTAAATTTATTGAAAGACACAATTTTTTACTTATTTTTTTTAGACACATTAATTTCATTTTAGAAAGTCAATAAGTGTTACAAAAAAAAAACAAATAAGATAAAAAAATCTCATTATAAAAATAATTGATTAGATCTTCTAAGAATTTGATTATACTTTTTACTTTATTTTTGGACTTTATGGTTGTTGCCACTACACTTAGGAAATAAATATCCTGGCAGTAGAAAATTGAGATATTCCGATTTTAAAGTATGAAATATGAAATGGATGTAAACTGTATGTGAACTTGATGTACGTTGGTGATGATAATGAAATTTATATATATATATATATGTATATATATATATATGTGTGTGTGTGTATGGGATTCCACGTCAACGCGAACGCTCAAAAAATAGATTTTGCTTTTATATAGCGTAATCGATAGTACTCATCGAAAAAACAATCTCCTAATTTTTTCAGATTTTTTGACCCACCTTATGACCGTCAGTGACGGTCACAAAATCAGAATTTTTCTCTCTAGACCGATAATCATCATTTTTTCTCTGGAAAATTAAAAAAAAAATGCACAATATAGGGGTGGTTTTCAATGTATTTTTTCGCGTAAATTATGATAAAAATATTGAAACAATGTTTGGGGGTGGTTTACACCCCTAAATTGCCATTTTCAAGTTTAAAATCGAAATTTCGAAAAGTATGCCATGATTTTTCTTATTTATTTTTTTTTAAATTTTGAAATTTTTTAATCCTCTTTCAACTCGTCAAAGTCGTATAATGGGCGTCACCCGTTAACTTGCCCAAAACAAAGGTTGAGGGCGAATCTCCACGAATTTACCATCATATCTTGTTGCATAACACAAAAACAATCGAGTTTCGTATGTATTCCTACGATTTTAAGGTCGCTGATTACGAATCAAGGGTTAAATTATCAAAAAACAAAATGGCGGATCCAATATGGCAGCCAATTTTTGTAAAATTCAAAAATTTTCAAATTCTAAAAATACTACTGTAATTAACATCAAATTCTACGTAAAGAATGTATTTTGTATATTTTTTATTAAAGTCGCCGTTACAAAGAAAAAAATTAATAAGAATTTATTTTTATAAAATATACATTATTACCGGTCGATTGAATCTTTAATGATATTAGAGAATTTAGAAATACCATTTGATTAGGCAGGAGTGGATCAGTGAGGAATCAGCTTTACATAACAATTCCAGCATAAAAAGTAGATACATGTGTTCTTACAAAAAATGCAACAGATTGCCAAATATTCATTTTGAATACTTAGACTCAAAAGTTTACGATGAAATAAAAAAAAACTAAACAAAAGATTTTTAAATAACTGTAGGATTAAATCTCTTCAAAAAAAGCTTTGTCTTATTGTTTTAGAAAATGGTAACGTGCGTGGAAAAACACACTCTGAGTCAGGTCTTTATGAAGATTTTGAAGTTTTGTAATTTTGTAAAATTTGTTTTTTGGTTTATGGATTACCATTTTTTATTTGTGATTCAAAATAAAAATGTTGATAAAATTTTTCTTATAAAATGTCACTTAAGTTTTTTTTTTGTTCAATTCTACAACGAAAAAATCTTTAATTACTAGTAAATTAGAAATAAAAGAGTAAAGTAAAGAATAAACATCTTTAATCTTTTATTTAACCATTCCTCATTTATTTTTCTTGCACACATACAACAAATATATTTTTGAAACAAACCCACATTATATTAAATAAATTTTGGAATACAGATGGCTTCAATGTAGAGTCTGATATTTTTTTGTTTAAAAATTAAACTTTAAACTTGCATTCAGTGTCAAAAATAACAAAGTTAATAATCAGTTATAAAAATAAATCCTAACTTGTCAAGAACAAATTACCAAAATCGTAAATCATGAATACATTAACTATTATTAAAGAAAATTAAATGAATTTTTTTCTCTGTAACGGCGACTTTAATAAAAAATATACAAAATACATTTTTTACGTAGAATTTGGTGTAAATTACAGTAGTATTTTTAGAATTTGAAAATTTTTGAATTTTACAAAAATTGGCTGCCATATTGGATCCACCATTTTGTTTTTTGATAATTCAACCCTTGATTCGTAATCAGCGACCTCAAAATCGTAGGAATACATACGAAACTCAATTGTTTTTGTGTTATGCAACAAGATATAATGGTAAATTCATGGAGTTTTGCCCTCACCCTTTGTTTTGGGCAAGTTAACGGGTGACGCCCATTATACGACTTTGACGAGTTGAAAGGGGATTAAAAAATTTCAAAATTAAAAAAAAAATAAATAAAAAAAATCATGGCATACTTTTCGAAATTTCGATTTTAAACTTGAAAATGGCAATTTAGGGGTGTAAACCACCCCCAAACATTATTTCAATATTTTTATCATAATTTACGCAAAAAAATACATTAAAAAACACCCCTATATTGTGCATTTTTTTTTAATTTTCCAGAGAAAAAATAATGATTTTCGGTCCAGAGAGAAAAATTCCGATTTTGTGACTGTCACTGACGGTCATGAGGTGGGTAAAAAAATCTGAAAAAATTGGGGGATTGTTTTCTCGATGACTACTATCGATTGCGCTAGATAAGAGCAAAATCTATTTTTTGAGCGTTTGCGTTGACGTGGAATGTCCCATATGTATATTAAGCCATAATTGATTAAATTAGCTTACTTTATTTAGCTTGACTTGGCTTCACCAAGATTTTCAGCAATGCAAACCACTCTTGCATGACTTCTTATGCTACTTGTGCGAAAGCACTTTTCCAGCAATAAAAAATAATTTTGAGAAAACTGACGAGCTGGTATCATGTTGGAAAGACTTGCCTGTAGGCTAAATTTATGTTTACTAGCGCTCTGACTAGTTCACTGTATTTAAAAAATCACTGAACACAGGTTAGGATACCTCTATACCATAGTTCAGGAAAATCAGCCTTGAGACAAAAGTCTCACTGACCACTGTTGTTTTTACCGCTATGCAAGCGAGCAGCTTAAAAAAAAAGCCACAGAACATTTTTTAAAAGGCACACCACTATCGGCATCTCCACAGAGATAGTTTTAAATCGTATTGGTTAGTAGAGATGTGGGAATTGATAGCAAGGCATGCAGAGAAGCTTGAAGCGGTCCTCGTTCATAATTATGTTTTTGCAGTACACGAGCAGTCTGTTCACAACTAACAGCTGGCTGCGATGAAGCTGAAGTTAACCGTTGGAGCTAGCCACTGGACTATATGGAATGCTCCAAAAAAACCATTTACAAGATTATATTTAAAAGGCTTTAAAATTGCTGCTAACACAAATTAAATGAACAATATTACAGAGTAGAATGTGCGTACATTGTGTATTTATTTATTTAAAGCCTTAAAAAAATACTTGAGAAGTCCAACAGGGTTTAAATTCTTCCTTCTTTGATTTTTAATACCATTTTGTTTAAGTCAAAATAGTTATAAACAATATTGTTGTTACATATCAATTTTTTTATTTATTTTTTATTACAGTGAAGTATATAAGATGGTCGAGATTTTTCAAGATCAGGATGTATTTTTATACACTTTTGACGAATAAAGTCTAGTTGAAAGGAGAATGTTCTTTTCCTAAGGAATAAGTATGTAATGTGAATTAAAAAAAACAGTCGGACAACATATTTTTCCCGAGAACCACATCAAGATGTATTATCATCAAATTGAAGTCATTCCGCGTATTCCGAATACGCATATGTCACAAGCGCGAATACTTACGCATAATTTTTTAGAACCCTTGCTTCCTTTGCCTACTTCGATTTTCATGAACTATGACACTGTTATGCGCTCTCGAGAAAGAATTCTTTTCCTTGAAATAAAGTGATTCAATGTTCACTAATCATAAAAACCTTGTCTTAGAAAAAATTTATTAATTAAAAAATTATTGCAAATGTTTTCATATTTCTCTACAAATTGGGATCGAAACTCAAGAGCCTAGTCTCGGAGCTTCAAATGTTTGCCACAATTTTTAAGGATAGAAACAAGGAGTGTATTGGTGTTGGAGAGCCTGTAAGAGCCTAGTCTCGCAGTTTTTAAAATTCATCATCTTATTAAATTTACATTTGTAATTGGCGTATCAGCTTAGTTCCGATCCCAATAATAAGCATGACACAATCAGCTTTTTTTAAAGCAGACGTAACCTTCCCTTTAAAAATTGAAAAGATTAGGGTGACACACTACTTTCATTTAATTAAGAGGCTAATTGATGATGTGTACGCCCAGTGATTCATCGTTGAGGATAAGTTTGAGAGAGTGGTATCCCCAAAGCGTCCAGGATAATCTGATCATTTGCCTCATCAAAATTTCGAGGTAATTGTATACATACAAAATACTTAGAAAAATAAGTATTTTATAGGCTGTGGCTTAGTATAGTAGATCAATGTACTTCACGGAAATGGGTCTGATGGCATTCTTCAGGACAATAACTATAATTTTTCTGGACGATTAACGCGACGACGTCATTATTATCCAAGTCAGAATGACAGTTGACTGCTCGTAGGTACAGTGGGGTATATTTAAGTGAATTACATGGGCTTCCGTGATGTAGAATATAATTCTAGCGCTGTCATTGTATTTGTCGTGCAATAGTGCAATTTCTAATACATATTTTGAAACGGGCTCATGGCTGCTCACTAAACTCACAGCAGTGGAAAAGAGCGTTACTTGTATAGCACAGCGAGTGATGGGACGAGTAGTGCTAGCATTGAGATCAGAACTCCAGCAATATGCACCCTTGTGAATAACGGATAAAGCTGCGAGACTCGACTCTTTTCAAGTGTACTATTGAAATAGGTGTATTGTTGAATATCAATATTTGTCAACCAAACATTGCATGGTATACATGAAATAGCATTGTCTTTTATAGGTTATACAATTGAAAATATTTATTTAAAACAAAAGGAAATATAGGTATGATGATTATACGGAAGTTTAGACAACCCTTATAATGGGAGCAAGTAACAATTTGATAGCACAAATTTTTCGGTCTATGTAATATCTAAACGGCTACTTCGGTGTACTCTGTCAATGCCTTAACGTTTTTAAAGTTTTTAAAACATTATAGTATGTTCTTTAAGAAGATTCTGAAAAAAAATAAAAATCTTAGGTAACACTTAGAAAAAATGTTTTTTTTTAAAGATTATTATAAGTTTGTATGTATTTTTCAATGTTTTTTTCAAACGTATTTTTGAGAAACGAATTTTCATTTTTAAATTTAACCACAGACTATAATAGTGACTCATCGAATTTTATAAAATGCAACTTTTCTGAAAATTTTTCTTAGGATCTTTTTTGAATTTGGTTTATTTTTTTTTAGTGAACTTATTTTTAAATGAGATAAATTTTTGAAATGCTTTAAAAAAGTTTAAATTTATTTGAATGCTAGTTTGATATGGGCCTGCTCATATAACAGTTGACAGCAAATAATCCGAGCTTTCGTAAAGACCCTTCGATATTCAAGAAATAAAAGCGATAACAATGCGTGATTTCAACGTATTTAAAGGGACAGAATCCTATCTTTAAATAATTATTGAATTATTATTAATATAAATTTTTTTGCACTTTAGCACCCACTTCTTCACATTTACATTTGCGTTGGATGGAACACATCAAATAATCTACCTCACTTGAAAGCAACATTTTGTTTGCTCTATCGAATAGTGCTATCAAAATACATAATTGGTATCACTTAAATGCTGTAATGATTATATATTATTATTGAGTAACCAGGTAAAATTTCATGTCTTCAAAAATTTAGCTGTATAAATCGCGTTTTCAAGTATTATATTACATTTCATTCTAGCTTATGGTAAGATCAAGAGACTAAAGGAATCCTCAGATCCTGAATTTAGATAAGCATGAAAACTAGCTAGCGATGGCATGCTCATCAAGACTGACAGAAAATCACAATAAGCTACCGTAAACCAGACAAAGGAAATTCAATAACGAAATTCTCTACACTACTCTAGATAGTGTCTACCAGGTTGGCCCTAGTTGTTTCTTAATCGTAGCAGTAATGTGATGACATCTCAAGTGTACCTAATTTTTTTGCCAACTTAACACTTGCTGAGTATAAGCATATTTTTTACTCACTGAGCATCAGGAAACGTAAAATCGTATGCCTACCAAGTTCCAAGGTTAAGAAATGACTTAGATTTCACAGTAACCGACCTCGACTTTGCCTCGGGCGTTTATTCATGTGAAATCTGAGACATTCTTAACCTCTCTTACTGGGTGCGTGATGCACTATCTTTTCCCAAGTGAAAGGTGAAATAGTTGCTAATTAACATTTTTTTATCATACCCTGGCAGAAAGTTTGTAAATACTTCCCAGTTTCAGAGAGCAAAGAAAACCATTGTTCCCTACATTTAACTAGCTAACTATAACTATATATACCGCTCTCCTGCACTGCTATAGTGCTGCTTATTTTTTGTTCAGCCGCTTTGTTTACATGATGTCTTCACCTACATCTTTGATATAATTCTCATTTTTTCAGACATTTGCGTATGTATAATTCAATTCACGTAGGTGTTGTAATTCCACGCCGACTAGAAGCCAAAAATTTTTTTTCACTTCAAACATTGGGAATAGATAGCACTTGATAAGGAAAAATTACCCTAATTTTTTTTAGATTTTTTCTCTCACGTAATGACCTTACATGATCTTCGAAATTTTAAGATATTTTCTTCGACCATCATACTACGTATATTCCTGTGAAAAGATGGAAAAAAGTAAGTATAGTATTCCATAGATTTGTAACCGTAAAATACGATAAGAATGTTTAAAAAATATTTTGGTATAGTTTTTATCCTTATTTTAAGAGTTAAAAAGTTAAAAAAATACCATTGCATTCTATGCAAAATTTTAAGCAAAAAATTTATTTAAAAAATTTCTTTTCATATCCGTAGTGTGGATAAAAAAATCTCATTAAAAAGTAAAAATGGCAGATTTAAGCTAGAGGGTGCCAAGTTCATGAAATTTGGGGTTTTTTAATTTTAGAGAAAAAAAAGAAAAAGTTTTCATTAATAGTATCTAGAAATTTAAATAAATGAAAATTATTGGCCGTGACCTCTTTGGGTCAACAAATCACCAATAAATCAATAAACAGACCTTCAGCTGTTGATTGATTTACATACGGCTCCTACCATGAGAGCGATAAGGAATATTTAAAGTACCTTGAGATTCTTGCGATTTCTCCTCGTAGACAATGCAAAAAAAATTGTTTTTTCTCTAAGTTAATAGCGTAAAATACTATGTGTGTGTGTGTGTGTGTGTGTGTGTGTGTGTGTGTATACACAGTTTATTTAAAAAAACTGTGATATTCTATAAAGCCAGGTTCAAAAATGACGGATTGAATTATTTCGAGTATAAAATTCTTTTACACGGTGTAAAACAATTTTTCCCAAAAATCTTTTCGAGATCGAGTCGACAAATTTATTTACGTGGCCGTATGATTGAAAAAACAAGCCAAAATGTAATTATTGTAATATGAAGCATTTAAAAATTCCATTTTTGCGGCTTTTGGTGCCTAGACGTTAATTTTTAAATTTTTTAAACATGAACTATCTAAAAGTTTAAGTTGTTGACCTCCTTTTCTAATAGTTAAGAACAAAAAAAAAAAAAAAATGTTGTTTCTAAGTACGAGACGTTTCGTTTGTAAAGCATAATTTTGACATTTGAATTACGCACCACAAATGATTTGGTCAAGTGATTAATTTTCAGAGGCTTGGAATTCCGTTTTGGAATTCTGTTTTGTATTCCGAAGTGTATAAGAATACTGTCAATTTTATCGTTGCAAATACACAGCGATTGTCCCTGTAAAATGAGCGGTCATTACCATACGCCCCTAATCTCAGAGAGATTTGAAGTTATCGATTAAATGACTAGTGTATAAAAGAGTCTGGGGAGCAGATGCGATTTTGTAGAAAAATTTCAACTCAAAACTTTACAATTGCAAAAATAATTACCGTTTTGTCTATTAAAATTTAAAAAAAATTGCATTTAAATTAACGTAGACTTATGAAAAATGATCGTAGATTTGGGCTCAAAAGGTTTCATATAAAAAGTTTCTACGTCACATAACTCACATAACATTTAATTAAATTTAAAAAATAAAAACATGAAAAAAATTTAGTTTTTGGTAAATGACCCACATATTTATATTCTCGCAGACTATTCCGTGCGCTTAATGGGCAGGACATCATACCGCTTATTCAGGTTTTAATCAACGAATAAATTAAATAAGCATTGAATAGTGACCGTGTAGAGAACACACTTTTTGTACGGGGAGAATTTACTTTCTATCGGAGATTATTATAATACTTATTTCTCAAAATTCATAAAAAATTAACAAGTGTTGGTGCGTGTATCAGTAATATTAAGGTACCGACTAAACGATTGTTAATTATGTAGTGTACAGTACAATGTTCGTAAGCATCTACCTATACATTAAAATTTTAACTGCGTTTGTACGTTATAAGCTTCTATAGCTTGCTCAAGATCTTAGTGCACCTAGACTGTTTATTTTTCAGTAAGTTTATTGAATCGATTCAACGGCCTTCGCGCACACCGATTTCCAAGAATTCAAATGGCCTTGGCCTTTTTGTTACTTTACCAAAATATGGATCGATGCGTGAGTGTGTGTATATAGGGCATACACAATTCGTGATAAATATTGTTATGATTTGATAATTATGGGTCTGTAATATTTTAATATATCATCGAAGTTAAGGAGTCAAGTGTTATAAACAACTTCATAAATGGAGCACAGTTTGTATTTATATATTATACGTATATTTTCTGATCTGGAGAGAGTCAGGATAGAGTAGAAACGTTCTTGGTGTCAGAATATTAGTGCTTTCACGCAAACTATTTCGGAAAGGTTTTTGAATATCCACGAGTGTAATTATCTTATATTTATTGTTGTGACTCTTTCTCACGAGTAATCTTCGCTCCAGTTGTCTTCTCGATGACTCATCAATAATTTTACTTGCGGCGAGGAATTATCTTATTTTTGTTTGGAAATAAATATAGGTGTTAAATATATGGATGGAAATACAAAATTCAGGGTGCGAGCCCAAAAATCATCCTTACTACATTCATATGTGTACCAAAAGCAAACAATAGATGCAAAAGCTCAGCTCCATAACTAGGATTAAGTTTGTAATTTATTAAAAATTGTTGATTTCAACAAAATACATACAAGTTTGATCTCTTATCAAAGCATACAGAGCTAATCTTACTTATATTAATTCTATTAGTTTGGTCTTAGCAGAGCCACAGCAGGAGGACAGTGAGGAATAGGATACGAGCCCACTACTCTCTATCGATTCCTTGCTGGGTTGCCGCTCTAAGCTAATTCACGCTCGCTCATCGCCTCTGTTTTCTTCCACTTGGTACAATGCCTCTCCTTATTCTATTTCATTTTTAATACTATGTGAACAGTTTTTTTTGTTACATTTATTTATCACAGTTCGTAATTCTATATAATAATTCCATTTACCAATTCAACTTCTTGTTATAATATTTTAAGTTTTACGTTGTATGGAACGGAATTTTCCGTTGTAATATTAATAAATCTAATATGTTGAACAAAATTTCTACCCAGCATGATAAAAATTGTATACACCCCACGAAAATAAAATCATTTCACTCTTTCCTTGCAAGTGGCGCTCGAGCGCAGGGAGTCATTGTCAAATACGTATATTACCAATAATTCTTTTTTTATATAACTTGAATCAATAAATTAAAATTTGCATTGACAGTTACGAGATAGCGATTCTTCATCAAAATTATGTATTTTTATTCACGAGGACAAACTGGCGTGGTTGTAACCCAGCTGTTTATTTCTGTAAACGAAAATATTAAGTTTAAAACTGGCATTCGATTTATCTAGCTGGTGTTGATGATTCAATAACTTCTGCTACTGTTCATGTCTGATACTTTTGTTCAGTTCATTATAAAAATTCGATGTTTTCGGCTTTTTTCGGACACACCAATCAGACAAATAACATTTACATTGACAGTTACGAGATAGCGATTCTTTATCAAAGCTATGTATTTTTATTTACAAGGACAAACTGGCGTGGTTGTAACCCAGCCGTTTATTCCTGTCAATGAAAATATTTAGTTGAAAACTGGCATTGGATTTATCCATCCATCGTTGATGATTATATAACTTCTACTACTGTTCATGTCCGATATTTTTATTTATATTACTATCAAAATTCCATGTTTCTGTTTTTTTTTTGGGAATGCCAATCAAATAAACAACATTTACATTGACAGTTATAGGATAGCGATTCTTCTTCAAACAAAAATATCTAGTTCAAAACTCGATCCCGTACAACTTTTACCGGATTGCATAGCCGAACTACAAGTGTCCCAGCGCGACAAGTAGCATGCATGAAGTCCCACGACCGAAGCAGAGAATCCACCAAAGTGAGCTAGCGTTAACAATGCTCTAAAAGACCCGCCATCTAGCCTCTTCAGTAAAAGTCAGCCTAGATGAGTCAGCCCACCACTTTTTTTTGTTTACGAGGCGTGCAGCTATATCAGATGTGGTTACCCGGCATTATCCGAGCCTCATTGTCCGGCTTTACCTGCTGCTAGGCCCCTCACGTCAGCCAGAGAAGGATGCCGCCACCCACCACCCAAGACAACTCGTAAGTATGCCTGCGTTAGTAAAGAAAACGTGTATTTCCTGTATCTAAGAAGAATGTTGCAACAGCCGCTTACTTGTCTACACAACGGGATTGTATGCTGTTACTTAAAAGCCCCCTTACCTGACCTTACCTAGGCTGCAAGCAGTACGGTCTTTGACAATGTTGCGCATACTGTAGAGTTTTTTTTTTTTTTTTTTTTTTTTTTGTGAAGGGAGGGGAAATTTATTGAGGCACACCGCAGGGACAGCGGTAGTGTGGGACTCAGTGGATTTTTTTATTAGACAACCCATACCCACTCAACCCCCCCCCCATGACACGTGGCTTTTAATCCACCCCGGAACCGCGTTAGCATTACTTCAGGGTGGAGCCACCAGGGAGATCATCGTATCTCACATTATTAGCGAGCAAGCTCGCCACCAGTTGCTATAGGTGCTAATCCTCTCGAGTCCTGAAAAGGACTTGGGGTCCCTGAGGACCGGCACCCGTGTTCTAGGGCTTCATTTATGCTTTCCCTTGCTGATGAGTATAAATACTTAGCGCAGCTTGGGTCCGCATCAAACTACTCAGGGGCCCCCGCTACCTGCGCGGCGGCTCTCTCCTCTTCTTTCTTTTGCCGGAGGACTGTCCCGACGAAACCATCCACTACCGTCCATCCCTCTTCGCTGCTTAGCATCTCGGAGATAATGGTTTCAAGAGTGGGTGCCACGCTGATCTTGTCCACCAGCTGTTAGCGCTCGCGGTGCCATCTCTCACACTCAGAGAACGTATGCTCGATGGTATCATCCAACGCACGGCAGTAAGATTACCTTGGTGATGCCTTCACTGCCATGCGGTGAAGATAGGCATCGAAATAGCCATGCCCGGAGAGGAACTGGGTGAGGTGGTAGTTAACCTCTCCATGCCCTCTCTCCACCCATGGCCGCAGGAGCGGAATCAGGCGGTGCGTCCATCTACCCACACCGGCCCGACCCCACTCCTGCTGCCACGTCGTCAACGTTTCCTCCCGCTTGTCGCTATCGCTTTCGTCGCCGAAGCCCAGGAAATTCCTTCGCCGCTCCCGCGCAAGCAACACGACGAGAATCGTTCTTGCTATCACCATAGCAGCAGGATCGAGTTGGAGACCGACGCAAGGAGCCGTCTTTTGGCTTCCCGCGGGCCTACAACATTCGGCATTAACCGTGAAAGTGCCCCAGAGACCCTAGTGGCTTTATCGGCTGCTCTTCTGATGTGCTCCCCGAAGGTGAGTCGTTAATCGATCCACACTCCGAGGTAGCGCACCACCGGACTCGCGCAGATTACCTCACCCGCAATGCTCAGGTGAAAGTCCCCCCCGAACCATCTCTGCCTGGTGAGGATGACCATCTCCGTTTTTCCTACAGCTAGCTCAAAACCGTGATCCCGGAGCCATCCCGACACTATCGCGACCGCCCACCATATTTTGTGCTTGGTCTCCTCTCGCGATCTTGCTGTGACGTGCAATGCTATGTCGTCAGCAAAGCCCGTCAGCTTGACCCCCGGAGGCATTTCAAGGCACAAAAAGTTCGTTGTAGACCAGGTTCCAGAGATTGGGGCCAAGGGCAGATCCCTGTGCGACACCCGATGTCAAACGCCTCTCTCTTGGTCCATCTTTCGTGTCGTACCGGAGTACACGGTCCTGAAAATAGCTATCCAGTATCTTTCTAAGGTATTACGGTACATTCTGGCGCCTCAAAGCCCTTATTATATCGGAGCATTTGGCCGAGTTAGACGCTTTTCTAACGCTTTTCACCAGGACACAGGCGCTTCTCGTGTTATGTAAGGATTTGTAGGCCTCCCTAACCGACTCAAGGACCTCAGCCACAGCCATGACCGTAGATCGTCCCCCTCGAAACCTGTACTTATTATCCGAGGGACTGACTGTCCCTCTTAGACGAGTTTGTATCAGCCTCTAGAGCACTCCCCCGGCGTTATACAGCATGCACAAAGGTCGGAGCGACGACGGGACCAGGGGGGGGGGTGGTTTACCCTTGCCCAGAAGAACAAGCCTTTGGATCTTCCACCGCTCGCTGAACAGTCCAACACGCAGGCACGCATTAAACATGTCCAACAAAACTCGTGGCTTCTCCGCAGCTATGATCTTGAGGACTTCGTACGGCACCCTGTCCGGGCCAGGGGCCTTTCGCCCCGGAGTCCCCGATTCCACCAACCTCAATTCATCGAGGGAATAGAGAGGCACTTGGTCTACACTTATGTCATCCCGCCTCCTATCGGGATGCTCCGGGAAGAGGCTGGAGACCACCCGCTCCAAAAAGGAAGGTTCCATCGGTAGCGTCGTTCGGTTATCGTGGTCCCGAACGGTCTTTTTTTGTTCAAAATAACCTAGAGATCACACTTTTCATCCGATCTAAAAATTTTTTTTTTAAACTAAAGCTAAGAAGATTTAGAAAAGATTTCTGGAAGCTGATTTTTAATTTTCTTTTCTAAATTAGTTGTACATAACCTTAAAACTCGCAAAATAAGAGAGCCTGATGAATAAAACACTGTAAATCAATTATTGGGTAACTTATTAGGCTCTTAAACTACAAGATATCAGAGGTATGATATAAGCGCTTAATTTTTATGATAGTAAGAATAGTACAATAAATAAATCCAAAATGGCGAATCAAATATGGTGGACAAAAACTCAAAAATTTCTCAAACCGCGACGAAAATCACTACTCAGGGCAGGGGTTTGTGAGGTCGCAGATTACAAATATGTTATCTTAATTTTCAATTCGACTATGGTGGATTTCTTACAGCAAACAAAAACACATTACCTGATCACTCGCTAAAATCTTGATACAAATTTTGATTCAGGGTTTTTTAGGATCACTGATTACAAATTAATCATCATCATTCGTATGTGGCAGATCTAGTACGATGACCTATCCTAAGCGCTAAACACCCGACAAAAACTTTTGCAAAGATAAAAGAACTGTACAGTATTTGACCTGCTATGATGAAGCTGCCATCTTAAAAATACAAATTGCAATGACAGATTCATAATTAACGACCTCACAAACCCCTGAGTAGTGATTTTCGTCGCGATTTGAGAAATTTTTGAGTTTTGGTCCACCATATTTGATTTGCCATTTTGGATATATTTTTTGTACTAATCTTACTATCATTAAAATCAAGTGTTTATATCATACCTCTGATATCTTGCAGTTCTAGAGCCTAATAAGTCACTCAATAACTGATTTATAGTGTTTTATTCATCAGGCTCTCTCATTTTTCGAGTTTTGAGGTTATGTACAACTAATTTAAGCAAGAAAATCAACAATCGGCTTCCAGAGATCTTTTCTAAATCTTCTTAGCTTCAATTTAAAAAAATTTTAAGATCGGACGAAAGGTGAGGTCTCTAAGTTATATAGAACAAAAAAATCCCGTTTGAGCCCAGAGCGTGCCATATTAGATCAGCTATCTTGAAAATACAAATTGCAATAAAAGATTCGTAATCAGTGACCTCAAAAACCCTTGAGTAGTAATTTTCATCGTGATTTAAGAAATTTTTTAGTTTTGGTCCACCATATTGGATTGCCATTTTGGATTTATTTATTGTACTATTCTTACTATCATGAAAATTAAGCGTTTACATCATACCTCTGATATCTTGTAGTTTTAGAGCCTAATAAGTTACCCAATAATTGATTTACAGTGTTTCATTCATCAGGCTCTCTTATTTTTCGAGTTTTGAGGTTATGTACAACTAATTTAAAAAAGAAAATTAAAAATCGGCTTTCAGAAATCTTTTCTAAATCTTCTAAGATTTAGTTCAAAAAAAAAAATTTTAAGACGGATGAAAAGTGTGGTCTCTAGGTTATTTTGAACAAAAAAAGACCGTTCGAGACGACTGTGCGCCCGTCCTATGGGGTCGGATCTTGGCTCCCCCCAAGCGACGGCCTTGGAGCTAAAGTCGCCAGGCAGGATTACATCACCACTCTCCCTGCACACTCGAACGGCATCCTCGAGTTCGGCAAACCGCTCTCCGAAGAAACCAATCGAAATGTTAGGGGATATTTAGCAACTTACGTAGAAAGCACTTCCACACCTTATACACACGAACCCGTCGCCACCTCCGGTATCGGATACGGAGAACTTGTCGCTGCGAATCAGGATGGCTGCGCCTCTTGTCCTGTCGCAGTACCAGCCTCGGCCCGGTAACGTACGGGATGGCTCATTTATAAAGAGCATATCCACACCCCGGCCACGGGAAAACTGGTCCAGCAGATCGTGCGCGAGCACGGTCCTGTCAAGATTTACCTGCAGAATCAGCGCTACTTCTTGGGAGCTATCTCCACAGCCGCCCGTAGGGCTCCACACCTGGCAGTCCCAGCGACGTGGCTGGTATTCGGCCTTGGATTCACGTTCTCACGCAGGTAGTAGTGCGCTTCTTTTTGCGAGCAGCTCCGTGCCACGTGATCCTTTTTGCCACACCTGAAGCTCGCCCCGGTCCTTTCAGGCCCGCCACACCGAGTAGAGATGTGGCCGAACCCAAGGCACCTGTAGCAACGCTCGGCTCTGGTCCTGGGCCGAATCCTGCAGTTGACCCAGCCCAGCCGCAGGTGGTCTATTTTGTCGAGGACCGCTGCCGCATATGTAGGGGCCTCAACATAAGCAACCCTATTACCTCTGGTCGTTCTTGACAAAAGCCTTACGACCATCTATGGTGGAGCAGCCGCGTCGAAACGATCTTTTAGCGCCTTCTTCACCTCCTCTTTGGTCACCGTCGGGTCAACGTCTCGGATTTCCGAGGCGAGACTCGGGACGAGGGTGCGAACGCCGCCAGCATCGTAGGAACTGAAAAATAAAAGGTGAATATTGGTATTTGCAAGAAGTTTCTATACTCTTGCATGAAAGGAGGACACGCCCGGTTGGAGTCTTAACGAAGAGTCAGAGCTTAACCTAATTACTTTCGATTTACACTAGCATAGTCGTGGTGTAATAATTATACAGTAATTGATGGTTAAAATTGCTTACCTCTCAGATTTTAGATTAGGTACAAGTTGCTGTCGAAACTGTCTACGATATTTCTTATGGATATACGCATTAAAAAATGTTGAAACTGTTTATCGTTTCCATTCTCGGATGTAGAAGTGTGAATTAATGTTGTCACATAAGTGCTTTATAAGATTATTTAGAGATTTTACGCGAGCTTAGTGACGGTAGCTTATATCAAAAGAAGTAAGTTATACGTCACGTGATTGCAGAGACAGGTATACAGTTCGATGTTAATAATCGCTAAGCATTCGCTTTTTATAATTTTAGAACAGAACTAAATGTTTTGAAGAAATGAATTTTAAGTATATGACATGTGATGTTATATTGGTAGGTATTGTAGTAAAATCTTTTATTTAAAATCGTCCTGCCTTAGACTCATGAAGTCGTTTGCTTAAAGAAAGGAATTAAAAAATATTTAAACATAACAGAATGTAATTGAAAATTTGATACTTTGAGTGCTGAGTGTTTTTTTCAGACTCTCGAGCCAAGCACATCAGAGTGTCAATAATTTTCATTCATAATTTTTTCTTTATAAAAAGAAAATTTTGTTCCGTTTTATAATTACAAGGTTTTTTTTTTTTTTTTTTTTTAGAACTTTCACAGAACATTTTGTCCTCTAAAAAACGGAAAAATTTCAACACATTTAAAGAAGATGAATCTGATCAGTGTGAATATTTACATACCGCCAAGTGAGTCATTTCTAGTATTACAGAATGTATGCACACGCCGTCCTCCCTCTTCTCCATGGTATAAGTATCAGTATATTTTTGATAACTGTATTGAACCTGGAATTGTTTAGATTTACCGTATATCAAAATTGTTTTGTGCTTGCAATCAGATACACCTGTTGAATTCTAAAGTCTTGACTTTTGTATGATATTAAGTAGACTTTTTTATGTAAATTTGATAATACTTCCCACATTTTTTATTAACTTCTTGTGTATACCTCCGATTTGTCTTCTCATTTGATATTTCTATCCTTATACGCCTTTGGGACCTTATGCACTTATTTATCTATGGATTTTTTTTTGTATTTTAGTCTTAATATACAATTATTTTTCTTCTTATATTTCATCCATTTTTCTTCTTATATTTCATCCATTTTACTTCTTCTTCATCTCTGAATCCTTCTGCATCGTGGAGGGTCAAAGACCCCTTTCGCCTATGCAATTGGGTTTTTGGAGGGGCTTAAGTACTCAGTCTGCTCTCCTTAAGCTAACGGAGGATGTTTGCCTTGAATGCGGAAGAGTCACAATACTGGTGCTGTTTGATTTCAGGCGTGCGTTTGGTTCTATCAGCCACTCAGTTTTATTACGAGCTATGATTCGAATGGACTTTTCCGTGGACGCCATTAGGTGGTTTCATTCGTACCTGTCCGATCTATCGCAGGCTGTTGTTGGTTTGGACGGAGCTCAGACTGATTTTCTTTCGTGCATGTCAAGTGTGCCTCAGGGCTCCAAATTGTGACCAATTTTATTTCTAATAGTTGAAGATTCTAATCTGTCAATTCTATTTCTAAGTACATGTACACTTTTTGTGAGGAGCTCCCTGAGGTTGTGGGTGGATTCAATGAGGATATTGCGTGGTTTGTAGCTTGGGCGTCTGAATTGGCCTTCTACTCTATTTTGAGGAAGATGCTCACTATACTTCTGGCCACGTGCTAAAATTTGATGCGAATTGACACTGACGCTTTGCCTCCCCTGCTTGATGATGGTAGAGTGATCCCGTTTGCCAGTTTAGTGAAAGACTTGGAGGTGACTCTGTAAGGAGATCTCTTATAGAACGCTAATGTTTCATTAATATGCTCAAGCGTTTATGGGGTGCTGTATCGTCTTTTGTATTCGCTATGCGCCTATGTCAGGTGGCGCCGTCGAGTGAGAAAAATTGTCCCTCGCTAAAATCGCCAGAATGCATGAAGCCTTATAGGGAAACTTTTTAATACGTTAAAAAAAAGTTTATTAAGAATAGATTGACACAAATGAATCAGTGATTTAAGTGTGTTTTATGTTAATGTACAGTAATAAGTTTTGGTTGGTGTTGTCATATGTACTACAAGATTGGGAAAAATATAAACATGGATTGCGACTGTGCTAACACAACATATATATGTGTATACACATGCTTGCACTTGTATGGAGCTTAAGAAACACA
This sequence comes from Copidosoma floridanum, assembly GCF_036245765.1. NCBI lineage: Eukaryota > Metazoa > Arthropoda > Insecta > Hymenoptera > Encyrtidae > Copidosoma > Copidosoma floridanum. The sequence goes on from NW_028321885.1 coordinate 9,451,185, forward strand.
ATTACTGCTTACATTTATCTATTTCTCACAACACAGTGTTCAATAAAAATTACATGGCAAATGTTCAAATAAAATACACATGGCAACACCAATCAAAATTTATTACTGTACACTAACATAAGACACACTCGAATCACTGATTCATTTGGTCCATTCACTCTTAATGACCTTCTTTTTAATTTATTTAAAAATTTTCCTGTAAGACTCCATGCATTCTGGCGATTTTAGCGAGGGACAATTTCTCTCACTTAATGGCGCCACCTGACATAGGCGCATAGCGAATAGGGGTGGTTCCCTTTTTACTTTGACTTAGGAGTACTCTTGCTGTGAGTCTCGTTATGCCCCATTTCGACTATGCTTGTTTGATTTACATGGAGCTATCAGGGTATCTGGCCACCAAGCTTGATCGCTTGTCCGTGTGTTTCAGTATTGCTTTGCCACAACTTACCGGCAATTTAATCGTGTCTTATTGTATCGTTCGTCATGTTTAAGTTGCCAAAAGTTTGTCGGAGAACGATACTGATACCTACCCTGTGCAATACTGTTGTTCGGTATATCTTTTGTCTGAGGCAGGATGCATAACTTTTCTAAGGGTATATGGCTATTATAAATGGTCGGGTTGATTGTGGCTGAGCTTTTGGTTGGAGCACTTTCTTACCGTATTTGCTTAGAAGCTTTTGTCCTCGGCTGAGCCTCTGTATTTGTTCGACCTTCTTCCTTGGTTAACGGATAAGTTCCATTGCTCCGCACGTCGTGATCGGCCGACGCTTATGATTCCCCATGCATCGTATTTGTCATACACATCAGCCTTTTCCCAGAGAGGTATTTGACTATGAGATACAATTTCGTTAGTATTAATCAGATTGATTCGCTGGATGTTTATAAGTCAACCTCCTCATCGCTTTTACTTAAAAAAACAAAGCGATTGACTGCCAAGCACGTAGGGACTTATGAGATGTATTTGTAAGATGTTATAAGTACCTACCATATGCTCAGTGCCAGTCAAGTACGCACCAAGTACCTGCCCAGTACCTACCATATGCCCGTCAAGTACACGCCAAGTGCCTGCCCAGTACCTACCAAGTTGAAAATTATCAGGACATAAACATATAAGCTTTTGTAGCAGAAAAGAAAATGTTGCCAAGCTTTTGAGTTTGACATAATTTATAATAACTTTTTTTAGATGTCTAATCACCATGTTGAAACAAGACAATAAATAATCTTGTAATCGCTTGGTTATTTCACAGTTAGCATTTGCCGCTGAACGTTCTGGAGATGGTCCATGCAGCAGCAGAATAGACTAAAAACTTATACTTATGGTGAGAATTATATATTGCACGCTTTATTACGTGTTGTGGGACTGCACTTTTACAGTAGTGCTTGTAGACACACGGCTACATGACAAAACATGCGTGCGCGATATCTACCAGTGACAGAGTAAAAAGTAATCAGTCTGCTTATCGACTGGGCTTCTCTACTGCGTGGCAACGCCGCTGTTTGTGATTGTCAGCACCATGATAAAAAGCGTTCGAAAGGGGGTAAACATCCCCTTAATTGTAATATTTGCAGTTTATAAACTACTGCATTAAAAATTATGCAAAAATTAACGTTAAATTTGAAATAATTAGCTTAAAAAGATTGCTCACATCATCTATTAATAACACTTGTTTAACTATACAGAAATTATATCAATTGTAATAAATATTTGAATAAGATTTAGCATTGCGAAACTCATCCACTATCCAGCCAGTGGTGCAAATAATCGCTGACTAGAGCACTGGCTGCCTTTACTCTCACAGCGAATACGCTTTCAGATTTTTATGCTGTTTGGAATCGTCATGTTAACACATATTTCCGATCGGAAATTTCAACTAGGCTACCTACTTGAAAAATGCATGACAGAATTTCGCGTGTAATTACTTCGGGAAAGCTATACGGCCTTTCATGTGGTTTTACATTACGACTTCCCTTTCTTTCAGTATAACCCCGGTTAATTGGTGGTGGTAACAATCGGCTTAAGAATATTATCTGTACCGAGGAAACTCTAAGATTAGGAACCAACACACAAACAATGTTAGTGTTTATATGTCGGAGGGCGGGTTCGTTGCCCCGTGTAAAAGAGCGAAGTTGCTCAGATTGCCGATTATATACAATATTTAAAAATAATTATTAGCAAGTTTCAAAATTTATCTGTAAAATAATCAATTAATTCCTGCACAATATACAGCAATTGTTTTTTGATTATTACTTTATTGAATTCTCATCGTTCCATGAATATTCCCTTAAGTTAATTAATTTAATATCTTTTTTAACTTATTCAATATCTTTCTAAATCCAATATCTTTTTTAATTTATTCCTGCCCTTTTTTGGGTACAGACAATATTCTCATTTCATATAAACAATTTCATAAATATCTTAACAGCTATTATTCTAGTTTTTATCTTAAATTATATAAAAGGAACTCGCAATCATACGTGGAGGGGAAGGTTTGCTTAAATAAGTACAATCAATTTATTTTTAATTATCTTATATTTATTCAATCATATGATTCTAAGGAAATTGTATCTTCAATTTCTACATGTATTAATTATATTTGAGTAATCGCGGTTATTAACGTTAATAATGAAAAAAGAAAATATATAATATACTCGATAATTTCTAATTTACTTGAAATTTATCCGCCTTTGTTTAATAGAAAATTTTACATAAATGACAATTTAAATTTTCCCTCCTCAATACCTCCGCTTAGACACGTTAGGTTAGACTAGCACGAATTTTTAGTAAAACCATGGAAGGTTAATGTTAGGTAACTACCTATCCTACCAAGTCACGTAGGGTTATGTCGTTCTCAGGGCCCTTGGGTGTCTTGAGCACTGCTCAAGTCGTCGACCCAGGAACTTCGCCTAAGAACGTGATCGCTCACCCTAGTGCCTTGACTACTTGGGGATGCGTCGTCTCCACGCTTAAAGCGGTCAAGCACCGAAAGTCCAAGTAGGAACCGGTTAGTGGAAGGGTTACCTATAGGTGGTGTGCAAACTTACTTTTCAGCTCTTGGCCTTCGTACTCAGTCTCCTTCTCTCACTTTGTGCTCGTCGCGGTAATGTACCGATGCACGAGAGAGTTCCAGGTCTAGGTGACCGCGGATCTCCGCGTCCCAGGTTCGCTGGAAGAGAACTCCTGTGCTCTGCGCGCTGGTGCCTTTTATACTAATGTTGTTTCCTTTTGAGTAGCAGGTTTGCTCTTCTTTAGGTGAATGTGCTCTAGCGTTTTCTTGACGTACTATACGCACATTCTCCACGCGCGGTGTTCAAATTTGAATTTTTAAATAGGAATTTTTTATAAAATGAAATATATGTATACATTAAAAAAAAATGTGAACCCTTGAATTGTCTATTGGACGAATTTTTTTATTACAAGAAAATATAATAAATAGAAGAATATAAATGTAAATGTAAAGCGTATATTATAAATGCTAGATGATAGAAGTGCCCCCTTGCAACATATGCCTTTACAAAAGGGGTTTTGGATTAGTAATGCCATTGGTAATGACGTACGGGAAAACACATGAAATTACAAACTGGAAAAAAAAATCTTATAATCTAGAAACAACTCCAGAATAGTCTTTTCTACCATTCTTTCAAGTTGCTAATAGTTTTGTTTATTATTTGCATGAACAGGGCAAAGTACTTGGAGCACGTTGCCTAGTTGATGTGTTTTCGAAGTTGACTACATTACCGATACCTTGAATAAAATAGATATACATTTTTTTTTTTTATGTATATTGTAGTGCTCTACGTCCGGCTCCTTTAATAAAGGCACTACTATGGGCCCTTAGTACTTGAGAAAGGAACAAGGAAAGGGATTGGTGGCCTCTCATTACTGGGAGGAGGGTAGGGGGAAATTAGGCAATTTTGGCTGCGAAAAGGTCGCCTTAATCTTCCTCGAGGAGCATGGCGTGGTGAAAAAGCACAAGTGAAAAATCACAGATGTACTTGCCCGAAAAGTCGCACTGGCCGGGAATCGAACCACAGTCTCCCGCGTGTCAATCCACGACCTAGCCGACTGAGCCACCGCGCTCTTATGAAATATTTAAATATAATACGTTATATATAAAATTATTATAACTGAATGGTTTTGTATCAGTCCTGTAAGTTTTGTTGACGTGTATTATTTCTATCATATTTATTAATGCTGATTTGGCAGCCGTCCCATTAGATCCCATGTTAAATACATTACAAATAAATTTGGGGCTTGAAAGCTATCTGCGTATTATTAAAATTACAATATTATTAGGTTGAGTTAAAAAGATATTGATAGTGCCTGACATATAATACGAAAAACTTTTGGGCTTTCACTGTAAAAACTGCATCATGAACGGTTTTGATAAAACCTTTGACCACTTGAACGCCACCAATAAATTTATCTAATCAAGCCCAGCTGTTTTTTGAGTTCCAAACTACTATCAATACAATCGCATTCAATATCATGCTATAAATATAAAAAACCCGTTAAACTACACAAGTAATTTTGACCAAGAAAACATATTTTCTCGATAGCTACTTAACAACTAAGAGACTAACATAATAACAACAATTAATAGTCTGCATGCGTAATTGTGTGACTTTCTGAAAAAACGGCGTGTAGAAATTACATAATCAAAACATATTAGCGTCAACAGTGAATTAGCGCTCGCTAATCAGCTTGTCGTGTTTTACTACACTGACCATAATTCACTTAATTTTCTCCTTGGATGGTTTATCCATTAGTATAAAAAAGAGTGAATTGCAGCTTTCGTTAGTTTATGTGTTATAGCACTTTATATTAATTCGTATCAAGCTTGAGTAGTTAAAAACATTTGGAATGTTACGTGCGAATATCAATTTTTTATAATACATCCAAATTTATGAGAATCATGGTAATTGTAATAATGTATGCTGCTTATTTATTTTCAGCAGGCGCTTTTGATTTGATAATCAACTTATCAAATAAAGCTGAAATGTGTCCATAAAATTCCTCCGGCAAAAAATACGTACACATTATTAATTATGGATATTTAAGCTGTGAAAAGTGGGTGGGGCTTAAGTTAAAGTTGAGGAGGATGCGCTCCCGAGAGGTCATCTGATCAGGAGAAAAAAAACGGACAAAGATTAAATATATTAAAAACATGTGCGAAAAGTCTTGTATAGTTTAAAAAACTACTCATACTGTGCAGCGTATCAAAAAAATATTTTGTCATTATGTCTTATTGATGAATTTATTATTTTAGTTCTCTCTTAACTAATTTACTTACAAACATTTACGTCTTCTTTTGAAAATTGCTTTCAATGTTGTATACTTAAATTTTCTTTTAATCTATAACCAATTTATAATGAATCTCTCAAAATCGTTTTAGCCCATTATTTGTTACGTGGAAAATTGGAAAAGACATGAGACTACGTGGTTGTATTGGAACATTTAACGCCATGCATTTACATACTGGATTGCAAGAATATGCCACAACCAGGTAAGTGAAATGATTTCCTGGGAATGATTGTATAACATACTTACAACACCATTACGCTTAAAAGATTTTTCTTTATTTCCATTTTACAGCGTAATGTTAACCTAATAAAATTGTCTGTCATAACAGTATAAAGTGTCTACTTAAGCTAATGAAACTAAATACATGCATAAGTGACAGAAAATTTTAACAAATACATTTATTAATTCATAAGAGTGCAAGTAATCAGAAAAAATCTACAGTCTGTTCAACTGAACATAAGCAGTGTCTTAAGACCGTGAGATGAGTTTGTTTTTCTCCTGATAAACTATAAATATTAGCTAGAAATAGCATAGAATCACAGAAATTGACTTGCTTTATTCTGTTGTATAGTTTATAAAACATAAGATAGCTTAGCCGTTGAATTAACAGAAAGATTTTTTTCACTATTCAGTGAAACAAAATTTTGTTTTCACGAAAAAAAGTAGTTTTGTAATATGATTTTTTTAATTTTTTTTTAGCATTGAATAAAAAAAAAATTATCTATTAGCTTTTTTTTAGAACTTTGAGCTTTAACTTAACGTACATGAAAAATTCAAAATTAGCACTTTTTGACATAAGATTTTTGTATTATAATTTTGATGGTAGTAATTATGAATAGTACATTTAATATAAATCGTTAGCTGTATAACAGACAAATTACACATATAGATACACTGTTACCGTGCTTCCTCGATAATCAAGGATATCTCGTAAAAAACATGTCCGAAGTATAAAGTGTAACTCCACAAATTTTTAGGATTGATGCTTAATAAAGAGTTTGTCCTTCATAGAACGCAAATATATCTTATATTCGAAACGTGCAGTATACGCAAAGACACATGAGAAACATCATAGGTTTGTATGTATGTAGTTAGGTAGGTAAATGAAGATAACTCAGTATCTCATTTCTGGCTGTTATGAATAGAGCGTTTTAAGCAAGAAGGTAGTCTGTGTAAAGTAACTTGCCTGGCGTATCTTTACCGATTCACAATACTTTACATAATGTTGGCAGCTCGTAAATCGTGCAATATAAAATATAAAAGCGATATTGAAATCGAATCTTGAAAAAAAATTCTCGTATCTTCCTGTCAAGAAAAGTCATTAAATTATCAATTAGTGGTAGAGGAATGCTTTTTCAGCTTGAATTTAACGCGAAGAAACGATGATCTAGAGAAGAAAGGAAACCTTTGAATTTTCCTAACCTAAAAGTGTTAGGAAATGAATTTATTTGTAATTACCATTTGTTTTGCAAGATAAGAAAAGAGCACTTCTTGTATGAATTTAGGAAGTACTAATCGAGTAAAAGAGATAAGATCATTGTTCCTGCTAGTATGACTGCCTACCTACGAAGTCGTGATATCATGGTAAATAAGTCTTTCGAGGACAACATTGGTTAAAGAGTGAATCAGTACAATAAGCACGGGATAATGAATTTTATTAAGCCTGGTATCTCCAAAGTCGCACGTGGAGTGCTAAATTCGTGGTACTTAATCGCTGTTCACGATTTTTCCAAAGCTTTTTTATCCAGCTACATGAATGAACAATGCAGCTGACGTACATGGTCTCCAAAAAATACAAAAAAAAGACGTTTCCTTAAGACCAACTGTTTTTTTTACTAACAGTTTGACTTACTTACTTAGAACATTATACAATAAAACACAAAAATATAAGCTAAAGTCTAAACTTCATATCAATAGTCGTCAAGACCTTAGTCAAGTTAAATCCTTTGAAATACTAGAAAACTATGTGTTGGTTTGATTAGAGGTTACTTCATTATTAACAAATGTGTCGTGTGATTTCTTTCTAAGAAGCCTAAAAACAAGTGTGAATTACATTTGTTATACATTCTACTTCTCCAAAAGAAGCATCCTAAAACTGAATTATTTGTAACTAAAATTGAAGTATTTCTATAATGTTTATGTATTATAAATATATGAGGATAAATCAGTCAATAAATCTTCTCAATCAAATTTTTTTATTTTTATTATGTACACTTTTTAAAGTGATTTTCGTGTCTGTAACTGACTTTGCGATTTGAAGATATAAAATGAATTTTTTTATGCTCATTGTTCCATGTGCAGAGAATTTATTCCTGTATTTACTTAGTTACTTATATAAAACATTTTAAAAAAAAAGATAATCCTGCCGGTATTTTCCCTTGTTAACGTAGGAGAGTAAACAACAAGTGAAATGAGAAAACCGCTAAAAAATTTTTTACGTATCGAAAGGACTTGATTAAATAATAAAGTTTATTTCATGTAAATAAAAATGCATCCCTAGTTCATTTATACTGTTGAAAAAACAAAAACAAAAAGTGTGCTCATAAATCTGTGCCTCTGTTTTTTACCGCTACCATTAATTTACCCTCAATTAACGGAACTTATGTTGCAACGGGCATTCAGTAATCTTCTGAAATTTCTTTCTTATGGATTCACTCTGATATACACTTTGATTCATTATAAATTGCATAGTTAGTTTCACGCAAATGAATAAAAACACAGAAACAAAAATGGAGCTTATTTTTCAAGGCACGAATTAAGCACAAATTTGTAAACAATTGACAAAAAAGTTTAATTACGTGATCATTAAATAGAAAGAGGTACATACACACTTATTATCAAAAATCAGACTTTTTATTGGGTAGCCTATTAGGTGGCCTGCAATTCATACAGAACTTATGGAATTTAAAGAAAAATGTGTGTTGCTTTATGTATTGAAATATATTCAGTTTAAAAAAGTTGTATCATCACTAAGAATTGTGTTTGACATATTGGATTCGAAATCTTTAGTTTTATAATACTAAGTTTGGATTTATAGTTAGATATCTTGTATATTCATCTTCAGCAGAATTCATATTTTTTTAAAAGACGTGTCCACCATCTTTCATTGTTTATCTCTGAGTTTAGAATTATAATCAGAAGCCTCAGAACTTTTCATTTGACAATGTTAAAAAAAATATAAATAATTTTTTTATTATAAAATCCGCTATATTTAATCGGGTATTGTAAACTGAGTAGGCTGTTTTAGCTATGAGTATTATTATTTCTTTATTTTCTATTTATTTATGTCATATTTCGTCCCTTGGTTTAAAGGGCTTCTGTTACATTTCTTATTATTATCTGCACGTTTCCATATGCCTTTAGATTATTACATTAATATATTCTTTAACTTAGTTAAAAAATATTGAAAATCAAGACAGCCATAACAAATGTGTTCAGTTTAATGTAAGCTTATGCTGAAAATTGTGTGGTAAAATTTATTGTTTTTCTGATTGCAATGTGAACTTACTAGGATAATTAAAATGACTGTTACTTATTCGAATTTACTTGCTTATATTTTATACAGTAGAGTGTTACATTTACACATTTACACATTTATACTTCTAAAGAAATTTATCCTTTATAATCCATTCAAAGTTTATTATCTGCAAAGACTAAATGTACTTTGATCTAATTTGATAATACTTAAATCCAATTTGATATTACTTAAATCCAAATCTTCTCGAACATTCGCATAAAAGTTTATATATATATATATATATATATATATATATATATATATACCATTCAGTCTAATCAAGCGCCACTGCTAATCTGAATGCTTCACTCAGTCATCACATGTGAATACCAATTGATTATAAATAAATGCCGCTTTCAACTTGAACTTTCAAATACCTCACTTATCCTTTTACAAAATCTGCTCTCGACGTGGTCAGGGCTTAGCTCGCAACAGAAACGGCCCTTCCATGAACAAATGTCTGAAATTCAAATATTAACAATGCAAATCATAAATCAGTTTTTCTGCCTGTATTTCATTTAAAAATCATTATATATACTCTCCTTTTTATTGTTTTTATTGATACTTTCACTCTTCTTTCTTCTTTTTTTTTTTCATTTTTTTAATTTTTTTATTTTTTGTACCCTTGCATTTTTTTGTCTTAATGTCTTTAAACTTTTCAAGACATTTGTTTTTTTGCTTTCAAGCCCTCTCTATTTCTTTTCTTTTTCAAATTTCTCTATACAAAGTTTCTGTTTCTTTTTCATCCTGGTCACAAATTTCTTCTATCTCTTTTTTGCTCTTTGTATTTTATATATTTTTATTACATGTGTATACTTATCTTCCTTTGTGTGTATGTTTATACGTTGTTGTCTCTTAAGTTTTCTATCTTTTCCAGTTTATTTTTTTTTTACTCACTAATTTTTCAACCATTATTGCTCTTTGAATTTTGTCCTGGTCCTATCTCGTTTCTATTACTTACTTTTTCTTGATGTCTTTTTTATTTGTCTTCTCTTTTGTACCTTTTTTTCAGATTCTATTCGTGAATATCTATTCTTTTCGTTAAATTTTAGTGCTTTTCTTAACGATTGTCGTATTTCTATCTAGTCCTAATAGCTATTACTTATATCTTTTCCGTATACTTTTCAACCTCTTATCTTATTCTTATACTTAAACTTCTTCTCTAAATAACGGTGTACTCTCTACTACTGGTACAAATAACTTTTTTCTCTTTTTGTAACTGTTCTTAAATATCCTCTTGTACAGTCTATACGTTTTTAATAGCAATTTTATCTTTTTTCTCTTTTATTCTTCTAAATGCCTTTCATTTCTTTCTTTTTTTCTAAAAATATTTCAAACATATCTAATTTTGATTCACTTTGTCTAATTTTTTCCCCTATTTTCATATTTTATTATTTTTTTTTTTTTCTGTAATATTAGAACTTTTGTTTTTTTATATCTCAGAAGTACATTTATTATTTTTTTTTTTTATATACTTTTTGAATCTTTGCAATACGTTGTTCCAGTAATTCTTTTCTACGTTCTATTAAAACTACATTATCAGCGTGAGATAAGCTGTATACTTTGTCATTCTCTATTGCACGCCCTTCTACTTGTCCTTTTTACATTTATTCTTTGAAATCTGCTAAGTATACATTAAATAACGTCGGACTTAATAGATATTCTTCCCTTACTCATTTTTTAACCCAAATTTCTTCCATAGTTATGTCCCTGCCTCAACTAATCTTATGGTTTCTCTATGTATATCCGTGATTTTTCTTATTAATCTTTCACTCACCTTCATCTCTTGTAATCTTTTTTTTCAGTATCATTTTATTTACTCTGTTAAATCTCTCCTTGAGATTTATAAAGAATGACAATGTTTTTTCTTTTGGTTCATTTAATTTATTTTTTACTATGTGTTATAGTATGAATTGCTGCTATTACATTTCTTTCTTCTCAAAATCCTAATTGACTTTTTGGTAACTTTTCTTCAACCTCTTTTTTTAGTAGTTCATTTTGCATACTTGCATATAATTTATAAGCCGTGCATGTCAATGTTTTACCTCTAAAGTTATCAATGCTCCTCTCTATCACCTCCTACATAAATAAAGGCATATAATATCCACAGTTATGGTATCCTTTTTTCTTTCTATACATTCTTTAATAGTTCCTATACCATTGTATTGACTTCTTTGGTCATGTATTTTTATATTTAATTTTTTAGTTTATCTTTTCCTCGTGCTTTCCGTACTTTTAACTTTGTTATCAGTTTCTGTAAGTCTTTTTTGTTCAATTCTTTTTGGCCCTCTGAACTTCTGTACATTCTTATATCTTTTTCTTCAGCCTCTTCTAACATCATAGCTTTCACATTCATACCACTTCACTTTTTTATAAAAAACCTTTTTCATTCTCCCATTTTAATTTAACTATTTATGCCTTGCGTTTTTGTTGCAACTCTATATTGTATACTTATCTCTATATCTCTATATCTCTATATAGATTTCTCTTTCTGATGTTGTATTTCTTAAATTATCTTCTTCTGTCGGTTTAAATCCCTTCTTTTTTGCTTCGTACCAGTTGCTCTTTTTTTGTTTATTGAATAGCTTCTTTCTACTTCCTTTTTTAAATGAAAACTTCTTTACACGCGTTGAACGATTTTGGATGGGGAAAAACTCTTGGTTTCGCGTCAGATCGCTCTTATTTAAAGCAAGGCGATCCCTGCAGAGAGTCGTGTGTGAACGCGAGAGAATGAAGTATTAGTGAGGGGGGGGGGTGGGAGGAGAGGGGGAGCCCGCTCTGTATTGCGCAGCGATAGAGAAGGAGAGAGTAGCTTAGTGGCACGGTGGAGTGCGGAGGGGTATGGTCGTGCCGATAAAATCTAAGTACTCTCTTCCTGTTTAATGGAAGCCGCTGCTCAGTGCACATAGTGCGTATTTAAATTTTGAATCAGACCGCATATGTGTGGGTTAATGGTGTACGTATAGTACGTAGCTAACTACCTTACTAGTGTTACTACGTACTATATTGGTATATAGCTTTTTGCCATGTGTCAATGTGTATACTGTAAACTGTACATAGTTTATGTTACTACAGTATTACTGTATAAGTGTACAGTGTATATACTCGTACAATAGTATCATTTACGCATGCAATTTCAACTGCGTATAGTTGCACACGTGCTCGGCGATTTATGGTGTAAATACGTCACTAGTAAGTCACTATAAGCTTTATTGCCGTACACATATACACACACATATATATTTGCAATAAACTGTTGCCACGTCGTTACTCTTCGTTATTAATTAAATTATGCTTTATAATATCCAACGTTATACTAAAATTATTTTAACTTATAAAGGTATAATTTAATATTTAATTGCAAGTTACATTACCTTACTCTCTTTCTTAAACAAATTTATTAATAGTGATTAACAATTATTCTACAAGTTATTTAATAGCCTTCTCAGAAAACTTAATTATTTATAAAAAAAAATCGAAATAACATTTTCTTTTACGTAAGTATTTAGGGTTGCTGCTGGAAAATCAATTTACTTATTTACAAATTGCTTGTCAAGGACTCCAAATGAATTTATTTAAAAATGATAATAAGCCAACATCAGACATAAATTGTTCTTTAATGATTTTTTTCTAACTTCTCAGTATCTGTTGTAGTAAAATTCACCCAAATAATTGATTTATGAATATGTTATTTCTGACTCGTAGACTTCACTCGAATCTATGTTTATATTAGACCAAAAGTGCATTTTTATGCTTTTCTCTAAAAGTTTTTATAAGAATGAAACATAATTATCCATAACTCTTGATATATTTAATATTTTAATTTAATTACATCCTAATTTCAAAAATTTCTTGAGTACTTTATTGGTTATTCTTAAGCATAAGATGTGTGACCATTAAAATTAAGCTACAGCAGAAAATATGATTTTTTAAAAGATTTTTCCTTATAATTTCGATTGACCGTGTGGTGAAAAAATCAATGACTGACGTTCTAACCAACGTTTTTAAACGTTTTAAAGCTTAAATTTATGCTCAAGACTTTAGAGTGAAAAATTTTAACAGATAAGTAGACATGAATATACTTTTTTTTCGTGTATGAGACGAATTTTATAGGATTTTTTTGGGTTCTTTCACAGTTATGGCGGATATGGTGCATTTTAGTTGGTTGTCAACTAAAAAACTGGTGGCATATTTTGTTCTTCATACGATAAGGAGTAATTAGAAATTTTTTGCATATTTTTAAAGATAAAATTGGAGGGGATAAATAGTTTTGACCCTCGCAGTGCCATTTTAAACCAGTGTGCGACGTCTCCGACTTGGAGTGATCTTTGAGGTGAAAGCCACTTTGCTTGAGTTTGTAACAAACTCAGGTACTCAGAAGATCACCTTTTCCAGAAAATATAATGATCCTGAGTTATCAGCTTCCAGAGCTGACTTTTCTGACGTGATGTCAGGTTCAGGAACTGAGTACGGAGGTCGAAGGTTTAAAAAATGAGAGAGCGTCAAAGGGATCAAGTCAGTAAGATCATCAGTTAAGGTTGTTAACGGTCGTGAATTCAGCTTCAATGCGACACAACAGGGTTGAGAACTTCACGAACGTCAGAACTTGGTGGCCTATGACACGCTTCAAATAGTACTTCGCTGACTTCACGGCAGCTTCCCAAATACCAAAATGCTACTGAGTACCGATGGCACCGAGTTGAAGAAGAAAAAAAGAATCATCTTTGAAAGACTGCAACATGCGTTTCAGCTCTAAATGAGCACCAACGAAGTTCATACCTTGGTCGCTATACACATCAGTACAGTGACCACGACGTGAGACAAACTGACGAAAGGCGGCTATGAACGATTCAGCAGTATAATCTTGGACTATTTTCAGATGAACCGCTTTAGTTGACATACAAACGAAGACGATTACATAACCTTTCAGTGTGCCTCTTCCAAGACATTTGGATAAATGAATTTAAAAAGGTTCAGCATAATCAACTCCTGATTTTTAAAAGGCCAGACCTGTGAGAACTCGAAACTTTGGTAAGACAGTCATCAATTAGTGTTGGATTTGGGCTTTATAGCGCCTACATCTTAAGCAATGGTTAAGCTCAGCTCGAACTACTCGCCTTCCTCCCAAGATTCAATACGTTTTCTAGAGTGATATTAGGGTCAATTGAACGCTGCCATGTAAAGTCAAGTGATGATGGAAATCAATCAATAAGAGAGCAATAGGATCCTTACCATACATGATCAAGGGATGTTTGGCATCGTAATCTAACAAAGAGTAGTTCAATCTGCTGCCGACTCTCAGAAGTTCTCCGGGAAACACTGGAGATAGATGGCACAACTGACTAGTTGATGGCAGTGGCTTGAAATTTTCAAGAGGCAAACCAAAATTTTAGCAAAGAACTATTAATTTGGATGAGAAACAACGTTGCTGGTGAGTGTAAACGTAACAAAGATGAGCATTTTCCAGTTCTGGTACTATCTTGGCCGGGGTAGCATTTTAAATCGAAAAAGGGTAAGATTTTCTGCTCAGGATCTGGGGCACTTGACTCAACGGCAAGATCGTTTGCTCCTTTGCGTCTTACTCGTTTAAGACAACGAAAGACGAATCTAATATAATATGCAGTAATGCGAAGTAAACGTTTCCATTTTGAAACTCTACTGAGTAAATAATCTACGAAAAAAACTGACTTAGAGCCTACAGCATCAACCACGATATTATGTGACGTGGTGAATTCCGTCATATCAACTTTAAAATCAGGATAGATTAGAAATCGAGTAGGTTCGTGCAGTATATCTGGACCAACAAACCAAAGTCTCTGTTCCCCAAACTGCTTGGAAGTGACTCCTCGTGAGGCAACATCGGCAGGGTTCTGCTTGGTAGTAATATGATGCCACTTAACTTTGGGAGTTATTATTACTTAGATCGTGGATGTTAGAACACCTATTTGCAATAAAAGTGGGCTATTTCGACGGTAGAGTATTGAGCAAGTGTAAAACGTTATGAGAGCTTGTCCACAGGTGAACTGGCACATCTAAACAACCGCAATTCTAAGAAAAGTGTTTATTACCTTGGACAACAGCTGAGCAGCACAAAGTTCCAATCGGGGAATGCTCAGAATTTTTATTGGCACTACCTTTGTTTTAGCAACTTGAAGAGTCACAGAAACCTTATCTTGGTTGACAACTCTAATGTATACAACGACTGCATAAGCGTTTTTTGAAGCATCCGCGAACCAATGAACCTCAAGAGAATCGTTGCTTCGAGAGAAACGGTTCTAACGAGGGAGTCGAACTTGTTTGACTAGTGGTATTTCATTCAACCATCGAACCCAAGAATCAAGCACAGGTTTGGGCAAGGTATTGTCCCATGAAATCTGCGTAACCCACAAAGACTGAAGGAGTATCTTTGCAAATATGAGAGTTGGAGAAAACCAGTCTAGAGGGTCAAAAAATTAAGCTAAGTGAGCTAGGAAAGCACGTTTGGTCCATGACTGAGAAGACTGTTAAACAAAAAATTGAAAACGAAATTCATCGGTCTCAGGACTCCCAGACAAGCCTAAGACATAAATAGTTATGCCATCTTTTCTCAAAAGTTCCGGCTGATTCACCCAGTATTCAGAAGGTATTATCAAAAGTACTCTTGCTGAATTTGAAGACCACTTACGTAGTGGAAATCCACCTAAAGCACTTACTTCCAGCAGCTCCTTACATTTGGCTCTCGCTTCATTAAGAGAGTGCCCGCCTGAAAGGCAATCATCTACATAGAACTTTTCTTGAAGAGATTGTGCAGCTTTAGGGTGCGACTTCGCATGATCTACGGCTAACTGCTGTAAAACTCAAGTAGCCAAGAAAGGGGAGCAAGCAAGACCATAAGTAACCGTATTTAGCAAATAAATGTGCACTTATTTCGTCGGCTCGGGTCGCCACAAAATTGCTTGTTACACTTGGTCATCAGAATGAACCAGGATTTGACGAAATATCTTTTTCACGACTGTCGTGAAGACGAATTCGAAAAATCTCCATTTGAGGATCAACTCAAAAAAATTTTGCAGCAGGTTAAGTCCTGAATGCAATGCAGTGTGAATTTGAAGAAATTCTTTCAAATGTTTATATCCGTTAAATACCACTCGTAGATTTGGAGTTGGGCTGTTCAATTTGTAAACACCATGGTAAAGTAAAAACGAAGCTTTGAGACTTGAGTCAGAAATTGTTTTTCAAGATCGTGACAGTTGATCATAAAAGACTGATTACTTTTACGCAGCTGCGAATTTGTTTAAAATTTGCGCTCTAAATGTTTGAGCATAGCAAAAGAAGATCAAAATGAGCCTCTACGCAGCTTCTCTCGGTTAAGCGAGTTATTTTTAAATGGTAACCTTACGAAAAATCTACCGCTAGAATCACGGAAGTGAGTGCAAGAAAAATGCTCTTCGCATTCCAAGTCTTCCTTAACTTAACTTGGATTAGACCAGTGGTTCTTCAATCAGCCAGAATTTTTTAACGATATCATCAAGGGTTGATTCCTGAGCCAAATGCAAAATTGAGACAGCTTCGGAAATAGAAGCAGGTGGATAGGTAACCGAACCTGACAACAACCACCCGAGTTCTGACGAAAAAGCTATGGGCTGACCTACATGACCTTTTCGAAGCGAGTCATTAATGATAACCGCGTGAATTGAAGCACCAAGCAAGACATCGATCTTTTCGAAGCTGCAGTATTGTGGGTCTGCTAACTGTAAATCGTTTATGTGACTCATGTCAATCATCTTTGTACCGACTGGGGTTTGTAAGAAGAGATCTTGAATGTGGTTAACGCATTTATCTCACAAGTGAAGGTTGACTTGAAATGAGGCTCTATTTTAAATCGAACAGCAAATGAAGAGTTGAATAATCTCTGGCCACCAACTTCAATCCAGAACATATTAACAGGGTATAAGTTTAGGCCCAGGAGGTCAGACAACGACTTGATTATGAAAGAGCTTTGCGAACATTGGTTCACTGAAACTCTGACCAAAATTCAGGAGCCTGAAGGGCCGTGAACAAAAACTCTAACAGTCGCGAGAAGAACTTTGGGCACTCGAATTACAGCAAGATTTGATGAAGAATTTACGTTAAGACAAGCGTTGCCAGACAACGCAGTCTTAAAATAGCCTGGTTTTGTCTCACCGTCACGAGTTGCATGTACCTTAGGGTTACTATTCGAGTCAGACTCCCCTTTGTGCATAAGAGTATAATATTTCTTATGACAATTAAAACAAGTATACTTGGATTTACATTGTCTTTTAGGGTTGTTACCAAAGCAATTGAAACATAACCGTTTGTCCGATAAAATCTGATTTTTCTCCTCCCAATATTTGCTTTTAAAGAGATCGCATTGATGCATGCGATGAGCTTGTTGACAAAACGAACACTTTAGACAACTGGAATCTGACTGAGAAACCGAGGTTTGAATCGTGCAAGAAGTTTTGTTTGACTTTACTTAAGAGTTGTTTGAATTACGAGCCAAGGGAGGTTTCCTGACAGTGGCTTCCAATGTAATTACTTGAGTAGTAATAAAGTCTCGTAATTGACTTAGGGTTGGAGGATCAGTTGTGCTACCAAGTTGTTTTTGCCAATCTTTATTTGTATAAAAATCTAACTTACTCGTGATCAAAGCTAACATCCTCATCCCCTTCCCTTCTTCCTAAGGACAAAAGAGAATCAAACGGGTCAATCATTTATTCTAAGATGGATTTTATCTCAAGCCACGAGGAGTTTTTCATGGGTTGACAAGCTTTAATATTGTTAGTTTTTGCAGTCACTCAACGACTTTTGTAAACATAAAACTTGGTCAACGTCTCCCATGCCTGAGTATAATTTTCCTTGCTGAGAGGAATATTTTTAATCAGTTCTAAAACATCATCGGAAATGTGAGTCCGCAGATGTTGGTACTTGATTATGGGAGGAATACCATCCTTTCGATGAATCAAAGCCCGAAGCACATTGTGAAAGTTCTACCAGCCTTCAAGACCGCCATTGAAAACAAGGAAATCGATAGACGAAAGTAAAGAGTAATCGACGTAGAAAAAACGTTAGGGCTAGGTGGATTCGTAATTGGTGGATTGCGAGAGAACTGAGCACTATTCAATGAAAACAAATAATCTTCGAGATCACTGACTGTGGAGTAAAAGGCATTTTCAGAAGCTTCCGGAACTCTATCCTTAAAATATTTGTGCTCGTTATCCAAGCCTTCAAAATTTAATGCATACTCATGATTGTTCTTAAACTGCTCGCAAGTATCCTTTAACTGCTGATATCTCGACGTAGCCTGACCTATGATCATTTTTGCCTGACCCAACTTTTTGAAATTTAAATAAGAGTTCTTAATCTTCAAAAAACGTTATAACTGTTCATTATAAAGGGAGTCCATGACGACAGACTTAAAAAGCAGTAGCAAAAGAAAGTATCTACTTGACAAAATTACAAGCTTCTCCTATCCGGCTCGAAGGACAATGTTCAATATCGGAGAAAGTGGACAGTATAATTTTAAGAGGGAGTTGAGAGAATTTACAAGCACTAGATCGAGGACTGGGAGAAGGATACGGAATTTTGAGGCACACACAAATTGACTTGCAACACATCACATCTTGAACAAGAAAATAGTACAATTTATTTCAACACACGTAAAGATCACATAATTACAGTGAAAAAATTGGAATAGTTATTGATTGAACTTAAATGATAATGTAATTGAATCGCGCTAACAATACGAAATGAACACGAAGAAACGCTCGTGCGCAATCACACGTATCTACAAGTAAAAGAGAGTTCTATAATAAGTTGGCAAAGCCCTACTAGTGTATGTGTGCAAAAGCCATTAAAACTCTCTGAAAATGAGAGTTGTGTAATTTAGTTCAACTAATTTATTTCTGTTTGTGATTTCATACTTTAAAAATCTAAGTATATTCCACATGAATATTTCGTATTAAAACAATCATTGATTTTTTTTAAATCTCATTGTAGTGCAGCTGTAGACTTCCAGCTTTTGGCTGGTGTACCCTCTCCTTTATTGGCCCTCTCCGCCACAAGCTTGGCAAACGGCTTCTGACACCAAAATAAATATTATTTCAGATGCTTTCTTAAGAAGTTTGTTAAATTACTTTAGAAGTCATTTTTTAATAAGTTTGTAGAGTTCTTCTAAACAGATGCATGTGCGTAAATCTACTATAGAATTGATTTTTATCGATTGACAGACATTTTCCCTAAGTACCTATTATTATACTGTTCCAATTATCTCAAATAATTGTAATTTTTTATCAACAAAAAAACCATAAAGGACTCACAATCCTACAGTTTTAGCTATGACAGATATCGCTACAATTTGTAAAAAATGAGTTATTTATTATTTTAGAATCGTGATTTTTCGGAATTTTTATTTTTTACGCAAAAAATAATTCTTCGAAAATTATTGTTTCAAGCTCAAATTTTTCGTTTTTCTAAGCACTACAAGTGGGTATTTTTTTTAAATATAGTTTTTATTTAATTTCTTTTTTGGCCAGAAACTGCTTTTTTGGACTTCTCCGACTTTTTTAACAACGTTCTTACTAAATTTTTCATTCCAAAAGTTATACACTGCGTCCCTACTATTTTTCGTCTATTTACCGCGGTAAAAAACTCCACTGGAATAAGATTAAAGGAAAACCTTCTGTCCCTGCAGTAAGAGTCAGTAGGCCGTTTGCTGCTGCCTGTGTAGTTATTAAAAGATTATCAATTATAAGCAAATATTGTTTAATTATGTCTCTATTTGACAGGTATAACCTAACTCGAGGATCAAGTTTATTTCATCACTTGCTATTTAAGAGTACCATGATTTTATGTAACCTTTTGTATAAAGGTAAATTTTTCATTTTGGTGCAATTTTATATTGGATATGTGTGTGTGTGTGTGTGTAACATTTATTTACAATTTCAGATATCTTAATTTCGCTGGCAAAGAATGATGCAATGGCACAACGCAAAAATTCGAAAAACCTAATTTATTCAATATTGTTACATATAACCCAAAACGAAAAGAAATAAGCAACTTTAAAAAAATTTTCGTCAGGGTTCTACTTGCGATGACATACTGAATATAACTGTTATTTCATTCCATACAAAGCTGAAATCTATGTTTTTTTACGTTGCATCTTGACAATAAATCACTCATCACTACAGACATTTACAACTAAATAAATCAAACCAATAAATTTTATATTGAAAAAAAAGAATCATGCAGAGAATCGAAACTTACAGAAAAAAGCAGAATTCCCTCATCTGTACGATACATAGATGCTAGAACTTTTTTTTTTTTAAAGTTCTGATGCACATTTTTTTATTTGTCTTACAATATGAAGAATATATACCAATTACTTAAAATTCTCAATCAAAATTTCGAAAAATTGCATTTCGGCCAGATTTTTAGCAGGTGACCTACCTGTGTGCTACACCACTCTGTTTTCTAGCCCTCACATTTTCTACAAGTTAAAGTAAAAGATTAATTTATTTCTCTGTAAACTCAACCTAATAAGATTTTAAATAGCCCTCCTCACCCCTCCCTCACTTCCCTTCGGACCCCCTTAAATTGTGCGTGTCTCTCCTCACCCACTCCTCCAAGAATCAAGGTTCTTTAAGTTTGTTTTCCCCTTCTCACATTTTTACATTTTTTGTGCCGCCCCTCCCCCCAAAAAAATATTTTTCATTTTTCACTTTCATACTAAAAAAAAGACATTACAAAAACGCACATAAAAAGATTAAATAATGGGGAAAATGCTATTAATCGAGAAATGTTTTAGTAACATAGGGTTTGTACACAGAGTGAGCAGGGGGGGCGAATATATATTTAACAGGAGACTTATACCGACAGATGCTGACATTGCATTTCATTTTATTTTTACAAAGAGTTTTATTGGCATGTAAAGAACACTACCAGCAGTTCATTTCAAAGTTGCGAGTGCTGGTATCATCACCTATTAGTTGAGGCTTAGTGCCGCTAATGTCAATGAACTCTAGCCCTCTATTGATTATCATACAAATATTGCTGTTACTTTTGCCTGCTTATTTATATCAGGAAAACTCAGCTATAATTCGTGAGTGTCGTCACCAGCACTTTAAAAAAAGAAACTCTAAATTTGCTTATTTCAATAAAAATTTGATTCTAAAGCACAGAAAAAAAACCAACGAAACGGTTATTAAAAAGTTTCTTTTATAATTTTGCTTCGATTACTTCTTCCTCAAACGAGAAGTATGAAACAAAATCTCCCTCTTCAACTTTTAATTTTCTTCTCTAGAATATTTCTATATAAATAGATCACTTAAAGTTTTGTCTTTTATTTTCCAAGCTTTCGCGTGAAATCATACAAGCCTCAACCATTTTGTCAGATCAACTTCTTACTTTTTTTTTATTCTAATGGTTTGAAAACGGCTATACAATCTGTTTTATCTGAACCGAAACGAGAAATTGTGGTCACACTTCTCAAAAGTTCAAAGGATGCAATGCTGGTCCAAGCGTTGGATACATTTTTTTCCTTAGAAAAATGAAATAATAAATAGATTCTTATAAAAATGTTTTTGCATTATTATCCAGGACTGTCTGTAATACAAGTTTCGACACTCAGCTCACAAATAATTTGAAAAATAATTTTTGGTTTCTGTTTGATTAAATGGATGATTTATACAAAATTTATCCATCGGAAGTCTTTTCGTAGTGATTTAATGTTGCTATAAAGCTTGTATTTTTAGTATTCACACGTTTAATGGGTGACAAAGATCATTTTCTAACTCAAGAATTTTATTTATATAAAATAGCTTATGATCTTCGTTATTTAAATCGAACTTTTCTAGAAAACAGTTTTTATAATTTTATCATCTTAAAACGGGAAAAAAGTTATATTAACTGAAAAACAGCAGTATGGCTCTTGCCTCTTCAAAAATATCATCGAACAAGGAAATCATTTCTTTGAACCCCACAGTGATAGAACTTTTTTAAGGCCTCATGTGTTATACTGTTATACTTTCTCAAACTTTTAAATAATGTTGCTCCTTATATTTAATTTTGTATAAATTAAGAACAAACTGTTGTAATTACTTGAAAAGAAAAAATTTTTTTGTTCAAATATAAATAAAACATTTATAATTTGTTATTGAAAATTAAATTTCGTTATTATTTAAAATGATATACACTAAAAATATTGCTTTATTTGTGAATTTGGCACTTCAAAGTATATTTTGTTATTTTTTATGAAAATATAAAAATTCTATGAGTTAATCCAGATCCTGCAATTTAAATATAATATGTCCATGGATAACAAAGAGAGAGACTGCTTTTTACAAGCAGGGGACTTGTAGCACTGAAGCTTACTCAAAAACTAAGAGAAGTCAACGGCAAAAACCAGTAAGTCCTTTGCAGCCCAAAAAATAAAAAAAAATATCAGTTCTTACTTCCGCAGAAATTAAAATCATCATGGTTTGTGGAAATCCTAAGTAATTTTTTTATATTTTGTTTGCACTAAAAAATTTGTTGATTTATAAGAAACGCTACTAGCAGTAAGTTTCTTAGCTAAGGCCGCTACTATCATATTCTATTGATAGTCAACAATACGAATACTGTTTTACCTGTTCTCTCCAATTTACCCGCAAAATTTAATCCAATAACAATTGACTTTACAAACCTCTGCCCTTCCCCCAGCCCCAACATCTCCTGACTCTCCCCAAGTGTGGTAAAGTCTTATGATCCACCAATTACCCTTGAAAATTTTTAGGAGCCCCCCTCCCCCTATTGCACCTTCTCCGCTGCCCCTCCGCACCCTCTGTTATGACGAATAGGTCAACGACATTCATCTGCTGATAAGTTATATCAAAATAAAGAATGTTAAAAAGTGTCTGCTGAAGTATGTAACGAAAATAAAATGAAATTTGTGTTGCTAACTTTATAAGTTTTATAATAAATTATTGCTGATGTGTAGCACTACTTAATTTACGCAATAAGATTGTTAGCGCTAATATGAAGGATAATTTTTTGTTTTATATATCTTGCACTGAACCATAACTGTTTGATTTTTCTTTTTTATTATTTAAAATAATTAAAGAAAATGTTTTAGAAATCGACCAAATTTTATCTCTCATTTCCAAGAAAAAATTATTTTTAATTATAACTTAGGTATGTGTGAAAAATTTTTAAGTCAATCTTCCGGCATATAACAAAGTACTCAAAGTTTGTTCGTGAAGTCTGTATGAAAGTCTTTATAAATATTACTGGATTAAAGTTATTTTTTTATTATTTCTATTTAATTAATTTTATGGATGATTCTTTCTGCATCCTAAGTTGCCTGATAAAAACAATAACGAGAAAACCATTGTGATAACTGGAAATCAGACAAACTTTGGCTTTTCGTGAATTATTTCTTTTTTTTTCGTATTTAAATTTTTTTTGTAATTTCTGTAAACAATAACTCCAATCTAAGTGCTTTTTTTGTATAAAAATGTCTGCTCAACAATCAAAACTTGTTGCCTCAACAATTAATCCTCATATTATTCTTTTTTGTAGAACTACTTGCAGAGTGAGAATTGAAGTCTCTTTTATTGTTGCAGATGCTTCGTTTTTCAACTTTTAAGAAATGGGCTAGTGCCTAATGATGTATATCAACAATACGTCAACCCTCCATAACCTTAGAGGTTAACATTTCTAGTGCATTTTCTTTCTTCATTTTATTCATATCGTTCATATTTTTGCAAGATTCACGTTGCTTTTATCTTAAATAAAAAAATTTTGAGAGAAATATTTACTCTTGTATCGATAAATTATATATCTTTAAATAAATTTTTGTGCCAGTATTTTTCTTGAGTAAACACAAAATATTTACTAGTGCATACTACTACATAGAGATACACTAATACATATATCAATTAAAACTACTAACTTTGACTTGATTAAAAAAACAGTCAAGCGTCGCCAGACTTTCTAACATTTATAAAATTTCTGTAAACAAAAAGAAGTTGGTGAAATGTAAAATAAACGTCAATTAGAATAAGAGTGTAGTACTATAATAGCCTGCTTACTATTGCACATTGTCAATCTCTTACTCCTTATACGTAAGTGATCATAATTGTTTTATCGTACAGTTTGTACTAGCACACGATTAGCATATAACAGCTTTTCCCTTTTTCACCCTCTCCCCCGCAAATGTGCCCGAAATCTCTTAACTCACAGACAGATGGGAACCACGGTTGAAAGAAAATGAAGTGTGCCCACATAATAAACTTATTTTAGAAAAGTCTACAGCCTGCTCATTATGAGCAAAAGCCTTTAGTGCTACAGCTAAATTAAGGAAAAAAGTAATTTAAAAGCAAATAGCTAGTCGGTCCTCCTCTCTCGAACTTTTGTCTTGATAGGGGTATTACAGAGATCTGCATTGGTAGTATTTCGCTAATGCTGCCAGCAGTGGGTTTCTTAAAAAATAAAAAATACTAAAAACAAGAATAGGGTAACTGTGGGTATTACTGGCACTGCTTCAGTTACTGGCAGTCAATAGAAATAAATAGGTACAAAATTATTTTACAATGATGAATATGCAAAAAAAATTTTTGTCGTAAAGTAGATAACTGCACAAATATTATTCAATCGCGTACTGGTACGAAACATAAATTTGAAGTATTTTATCAATGATAACACAGACGGGTGTGTGATTCTCTCTCAAACAATAAAATTTTGCAGCAAAAAGCGACTTGCTTTCAATGGTATTTTTAATTCATAAATATGGCAAAATCACACAAGAAACAATTTATTGAATTTAAAAAAAACTTTATTTTTCGATAAATGCAATAAAAATTAATTTTGAACGTTTTTTCTTTTTTGAATTTTGATGCCAGTATTTGGTACAATATTTGTCGCTACTGTCGAATTACTGGCAGTGATTCGGTAATATAAGGTACATAAGGTAATAAGGTAATATAAGGTACAGCCATCTAACCTAATGTAGGTAGCAGAAGTAGGTACTTGTTTGTTTACGTGCAATTTTTTTCATTTCTTGCTACGCAGCAGTGTTTGCTTATATTTAAATAAGTAGGTATTTAACGAAACACGAAAATGGTGAAAGAAAAAAGAAAGGATCAGATAAAAAAAGTAAAAAACAAAAAAGTAACAAAAATGTTAGGTTAAAAAAAGCAAAATAGGAAAGACTCTTCTACACCAGGGAAAGTGTTCAACTTGCACTGCAAAATATTAAGAAGGGACATAAGATATCTGCTGTGGCAATAAAGTACAGAGTACCTAGGTCTACCTTACAAGCTAAAAAACAAGGGCTTTATGCAGATAAAAAGCCTAAGCCAGCTACAGTCTTGAATGTGGAAGATTTGAAAAATCAAATAAGCGAACTGCAAATAAAATTAAGACACATTCATAACTAAATCTTATAATTTTGTTTCAATTATCATAGATTTTATTGGATTAGGTAGATTTTATAGTTAATTTCACGTGATAAGAGTCAAAAAATTATATTTGCCAGTATTACACGGCCAGTAATTCAAATTTGGACAGTATTGGGGGGCCAGTACGTGCATGGTGTTTAGTAATAGAAGCATGTTCACTATTCGCAAAAATATTTATTATCAATAATATAATCTTATTCATGTCCATTAAAAGAATCAATTATTGTTTTTTATTAAATAAAGTTAATACTAAAAAAAATGTATTAGATTGACAGCTAAAAATAGTCAGTGGTGACAGCAACACCTTTAAAAGGAATACTCACTGCTGGTACTATTTTAAAATGTCATCACTAAATTGAAACTGTAAGTCAAGAAAATATTCAGTGCTGTATAGAAAAATCAAATAAAGTAGTTGAATACGATTTTTTAAGATGATGTATTTATTTTAGCATATAGTTTATTGAAAAACGAAAGTAAATAATCTGACATAATTGTTTTTAGATCTATTTACTTCGTAATGTTTACCTAATTTAAGATTTATGCAGATAAACATTTTAAAAAATTACAGAAAAATACAATGTCATATATATTTTAAATGCAATGAATGTCTAAAAATGATGAAAAATGAGCGAAAAAGACCAAAAAAGGTCCGTATCGAGGGATAAATTATTTGTCAATTATAATTAAATAGCAGAGCACATTTTATTCAACATCCTGTATCTCATAAGAATAATAGTAACTGTATTTGTAAATGCAAAAAATGATTTTAAAACGGATAATGTTAAAGGATAAAGTTGCTGCTAAGGACTTGTTATAAAACATTAGAATTGCCAATATTAACCAGATGATTTATCTTGAAATATTTCTCTTTGTGGCTAAACCAAGGCCTCTTTTGGTCTCTTTATATAGCAAGAGACAGGTGATCCATTTGATCTTTCAACGCTCTAAGTTATCTCGGAGTGTCAATATCGCCTCTGATAAAACCAGGGCACACTGCGAGCTTATCTTTTACAACTGGTGGATAGGGTGAAGAGGTATAATTTAACTAATCTAGTTATTAAAAAATAAATAAAATACTTGCAAAGCACTCCGACTATTACGGATGATCGACAGTCCTTTCATTCAGACACAAATCTTTAATGCCGGTAACAGTGACAATATATTTGTATACTATCCAAATGTGTCAGATCTCTATACAATAAACTCTTTACAATAGAATCAACTTGACCGACACTTACTGTAACTCCAGGCATAATAATCTTCACTGAAACTTGGCTGAAATCAGACACTTTTGACTCCGAGCTGCCTCTACCCAACTACAACATCTACAGACATAACAGGCATGCAGTTAAAGACATTTGTAGACGTGGTGACGGTGTCTTAGTGACAATAGACAAAAACATACCATCTTATCGACTTCTATATGAATTGATTGCAAGTAGATAAACTATAGCAGTTCTGCGCCACCTCCCGGCTGCCCTCTAGGATAGTACGATACTGCACCAGAAGGAATGGGGTACTATAAGACGAGCTATTAGATGGGGTCCGAGCGTTATATATATATATATCTTGCTTCCAGAGTGCTCTCTCTTTCTCCTTGTGCTATTGGACAAGGGTTCATGCGTTATCTCTCTCTTACTCCCAGCATGGTGGTGGCGAAGAGTAGTGGTGGGGATAGTGCGATAATGTACCAGGGGGAAGGAAGTACTATAAGACAAGCTGTTAAATGGGGTCCGAGCGTTATATATTGCTTCCAGAGTGCTCTCTCTTTCTACTTGTGCTATTAGACGAGGATCCAAGCGCTCTATGTATGTGTATGTATGTATGTATATATGTTCGATCTCATGCACACGCTCGCGTATACACCTGCACACTCATATGAAATAACTTGCATGCTTACACGTTACTCTTGTACATACACACGCGTACATGCGCAAGCGTTTTGATACACGAACGAACGTATGCATACGCGTGAGCGTATGCATGCTCACACGAGGTTAAATTAGTATACTCGTATATTCATAATCTTGAATTATTGTATAGACAACATAGCTTTTTATTAAAAAATGTGCATATGTACATGCCGTTGTTGTGGATTGTAGATCTCATTTGTGCCCTCTAATATGCAAGTCCTCAATAGCTTAGTTGGTTAACCATCTCGTTGGTATAAAGTTTAAATATGCGAAATCGTGTGCAGCTTGTGCACCTGGTAGTTGTATGCATACAAAAAACTTTTTGTGTTAGCAAGCGCGTTGCATGATCATGTAGGATGTAGAGTGGTAGGAAAATGATTGTTAAACATTTTTTTGTTTTATTTTTTTGAATCAGCTTATACTTTGAAAAATTTACACAGATTGTGGAATGATTTTGTTAAAAAATCTTATTTTTGAAATAAAATACAATAAAATGCATTCTCACAGCTCTATATTATTATCGCCATCATCATCAACATCAACCCATTTCGTATTAAAGTAAAATTTTTTCATTTGCTTCACATTATGAAGAGCACACATGG
Source organism: Copidosoma floridanum (assembly GCF_036245765.1). NCBI lineage: Eukaryota > Metazoa > Arthropoda > Insecta > Hymenoptera > Encyrtidae > Copidosoma > Copidosoma floridanum. The sequence continues at coordinate 9,478,955 of NW_028321885.1, forward strand.
ATTTGTAGTACCGTTGTGATGTGTGTAAGAAGTAACCAATCTTAGGAGTTTGAACGGTTCATAGTCTGTTAAATCAGTGACCTTAAAGCCAAATATTTTTAGCCAATTTTTTCAAATTTCTAATAACATGTATCTTTGTAGCATTTTCAAGATTCTTCCGAAAAATATTTCCTTCTCTGTGTACTCAATTTTTCCTGAGTCCCAGGTTAGTCCTTGATAGCAAATTTCAAGCTATAAATTTGCATTTTATACTTTTGTGGTAATTTTTGCCAGGCAAAGTGTGCTCTAAAAAAGGAATACTTGTGCTTCTGTATTGTTAAAATTAAGCGTAAGGATAGCCTATTCTGTGAGCACATAATCATTATCCGATTTCTTGAAACCTTGCATGTTCACAAAATACTCAGTCTTTTGCTGTTATAATATTTAATTTTATTGTTTTTTTTTTATTTTTCCATAACCTTTATTTTTAGGACAAGATCCTTTGTTAACATATTTATCGACGAAGCTTTTCTGCCCAGATTTCTTATTTATATTATTATAATCATCCTTAGTCGAGATTTTCTGATACTTAACATTAGTTGTAAAATTACGTGAGCACGGTTTATGTGACATATTTATTGAGGTAAAGCTTATTAAACACATTTCCAAACAAGTTTACAGTCTTTATCTTTCGATTTCCCCTCAGATTTTTTTTTCAACCTTTGTGTCTTTCCTCTTGTTTCTCTTCATAAATTTTTCCCACTCTTCTTGTCGTCGTTTATTTTCTGCTTCTTCTTTACTCGAGCTGCTGCTCTGACCTGTATCCATGGTGGTTGAAAATAAACTGATGCCAGCAAAGCTCTGAATCGACTTTAAATATTTTTCCACGAGTTTCTTGACATCCCCACTCATTGGACTATACTAAACGATACTGTCATGCAAAATGCAAAATTAAGCCATGAGTTCACGGATTAACAGGAAAACTTTTATGCGACTCAAATTCTAGCCTCACATCTACTGGAGCATTTTTCAATGACTCGTTTGTTTGGAGCAATCGAAGACGATTAAAGTTATTTGATTGAGTAAGTGATGTTTGCCTAGTGAAGGTGCACAATCTTTGCCATAGTATGAATTTTGAAAATAAGCATACATACACGCGTTATATCAAGATTTAGATCACTACAAGGATAAAATTGTGAATTTAAATGAAGTTTCGAAATTCCTTATGTTGCAGTGATCACACATACTAGCACTCACATCTCTCTGATTTTTTTAGTTAGATTGAAATGCTAAAATAACGTAACGTGGCTTTTCTAACTAATTAGATTCACGTGACTAGGAAGGCAGGTGATATAAGCCAATAACCCAATAATCCCAAGAATTTGGAAATAATAGCGCCAGGTTTTGCGCGTAATTTAAGTATAATTACTGACATAGCTTTGACGGTAACAATCATTTTTTTGTTTTTCATTATTATGAAAGTAACAAGAGCAGATGGTACGCTAGATTTTTTGAATAAAGACTATTAAAATTTTTTTTCAATACATATATCGTAGAAAAAACACACTCTAACTGCTTTCACATAAGAGCATATAAATTTAAAACATGACAAAAAAACGCCTAAGAATAGTTTTTGCATCTAAAAAATGAAAAAATTACACTGGCGCATATACATTTTAAAAATTTGCTATTTTATATCTACTTCTTAGCTTACTTATTTTATTCAAAACATACACATTTCTAACATATTTTTTGGAAACATAACAAGTTCACCATCCGCAGTGAAATACTCTGGAGGCTCGCGACACTTTTTTTCACACCCTTTTGTTTCACATTTCACTTCGAGTATATTTCCGCTATGGAGACAAAAGTGCTGGCTCCGAAACTTTAAAGTAGCCTCTTGAACTTTATGTTCATTATCGGTCGATAATCTGAACACACATGACAACTGTTACCGTAACAGTAGTTCAAAAAAGACCAGAATACCTTTATGTCTTGGCATAAAACCTTCTGTATTCTTAACAATATAACAAAGATGATACTCCACACAAATTTTTCCCTTCAATTGTCTATACTTAAGACACAGTTTGCAGAACGTAGCGAAATTGTTACACTGTTGGCCAGGATTCCACATTACGTTACAAAAATTGTAGAAAAATACTTTACTCAACTTAATTTTACTATTTATAAAATTATTACACTTCTTCTACCGAATCCTCTCTTCTGCAGGCATGCGTTTACGTAAAACAACATTCTTCAGGTCTTTGTGTATAGTATATTTGTCTAACTGACGATTACAAAATTTCATTATTCCGATTTAAAAACTTGTAAAGTATAAATGCATAGAATAACTAAATCGAAATACATTTTTCCTATAACTGAACACTGACAGAGGTTGAAATTAGACTGAATCCTAGTGTCGAGGAAGTAGTGTTAAAGAATTTAAAAATCACTTGAGCGATAAACTTTTTCAGGCACTGTAAAAATTATCTATGTCAGTCGTTATCTAAGTTATAGGGAAGACTAACGGGTGTATTCGCTATGCGCCTATGTCAGGTGGCGCTGTCAAGTGAGAGAAATTGTCCCTTGCTAAGATCGCCAGAATACATGTAGCCTCATAGAAAATTTTTTTTAGAAATTAAAAAAAAAGGTTATTAAGAGTGGATTATCCAAATAAATCAGTGATTTAAGTGTGTATTATGTAAATGTACAGTCATAAATTTTATTTGGTGTTGTCATGTGTACTACAAGATTGGAAAAAATAAAAACATGGATTGCGACTATGCTAACACAACATATATAAGTGTATACATATGCTTGCACTTGTGTGGAGCTTGAGAAACACAAATACTGCTTACATTTAGCTATTTTTCACAGTACAGTGTTCAATAAACGTAAATACTTATAACAGGTTGGGTTAACTTTTACACATTTATATTAAGTTTCCCTGGATTACTTGTGTCTTTTAAGCTTTACACAAGTGTAAGCATGCATATGCACTCAAATATGCTGTGTTAATACGGTCGCAATCCATGTTTTTATTTTTTCCAATCTTGTAGTACACATGACAATACCAAACAAGATTTATTACTGTACACTAACGTCATACACATTCAAATCACTGATTCATTTGGTCAATTCACTCTTAATAACCTTTTTTTTTTGATTTATTAAAAAATTTTCCTATAAGGCTCCATGCATTCTGGCGATCTTAGCGAGGGACAATTTCTCTCCCTCGATGGCGCCATCTGACATAAGTGGTGATACAGCGCATAGTGAACGCAAATGTGAAACCCTCGTGTTTGACAAACTTGTATAGCTGTTGCACTTCCCCCTCTCAAAATTTTAATATCTGGTGCAATCTCCCACTCAAATTTTTTGGCAATATGTGATTTATAAGGAGAGATGGTATGCTCTTTATTTTATCGTATAAAATGCTTTGAAAAACCCGTCAAACATGCTCAAGCCTGAAAGATATCTCTCGTTAAGTCACCCAAAAAATATCTGCGAATGGTTGTAGAGAAAAGTAAGCGACGACAGCGAAAGTGTGCAATATAAATAAAAGTAAGTAACCACAGCGAAAGTCAGCGAAAGTCCCTTAGGTGCAATATTTGACTGCCTTACTGTAACGGTAGAATTTTATCAGAATTTTCAGACTATGACTAGAGTGGACCTATCTGACTGAATATACCTATTACGTGAATCATACATTGGCCGAAAAGGGGAAGTATAGAAGTAGATAAGGGAAAGAAAAAAACGTAAAAGAAAATCAGTCCTTATCCGGCACTCTAAGCCGATTCATATTTTCTTGCTGATACGCTGAAATAACTTTACGTGTTACGTTTTGTTCGAAGTATTTTCCATTCTCAGTTTATTAGAAAGTTTCATACAGTATATTTTTTGCACCTTCTTAAACTTGTTTAAATTCTCTAACAGTGTGTTTCTACTGTTAAGTTGCATTAGTTTTTCTGGCTACACCGTTTTTTCTTGGTTTGTGTATTTTTGCGTTCAACTTTAATTTGATTGAATTTTGTAACAGTGTATTTCTACTATTGCGTTGCATTAGTTTTTTATTGCTACACCGTTTTTTAGTTTTCTACACGTAAGTATAGGAAGCAAAAAAGGAAGCATCCATGATTACTGCTTTGTTTGATGTCGTACGTTCTTGTGTGGGATACGTGACCATAGTGTCAGAAGATGTACGTAAAGTGTACTCTGAAAAGTGGTTTAAGGACATGCTATCTGAAAACTGTCTTAACAAATTAATAGGAGTATTATAGAAGCTCTTTATTATTTACCTAGCGTGGGTGCACGCGGTCACGTTGTACCCTCCATATCTAAATTGAAGTCCTCCAAGCAGTGGTAGTGTCTACCGTCTAACGCTAGGAACAACAGAATGTTAAAGGAAATGTACAAGGCGTGTATATTTACACGCTGCCATTAACAATTAGATAACAGTAGACGATTAACACGTATTTACATAATAGCGCCCCCCCCCTTTGGCTTTGCTCGAGACTCACTAAATGAAACCCCGCACCGTAAAATTTTACATATATTCCTAAAATTTTTCAGAAAAAAAATTTTCTTATTAAAAACATATTTGTTCGGAATCCACACAGTTTATTTCGTTGAACAGAAAGATTCAAGAAGTGAAAAAAAAAATAATTATGCTGGAAAGTACCGTGCGTTCCTTATGCCATGAAATAATCGTTAACCCTAACAGACCGTGGATTTGCAGTTTCTCTCGTGTAATCTACAAAAAGGACTACTTTTTAAAGCGGTAAGAACTTAGAACTCACAAAAAATATATAATTAAAAAAATGTTTCTCTTGGTTCACAGCTTTATTACCAGAGCAATAAAGTCCTGGAGCTTAACCTCTACATTTTTTACCGCCGCAAAAATACAAATACATATACTACCTATTTCAAAATCTGGAATATTTAAGCAATTAATGTAAGGGTTATAATAAAAAGTTGATTTCTTGCTTAATAAATTTTTTACTTGTCTCTTGTGACTTTTGGCATGGTTCAGACTTTTGTGAGCCCTAATAGCTATTTTTTTGTCAACTTTGTTAAAATCTAACATATTTGTTAGCGAAGTAGTTTGACGTCTGATTGCCCTGAAAAGGACCGGTTATCTTCTGTAGTCAACTCTTCCTCAACTAAAGTTTTTAGCAAACGTGACTGCCTCTATACTTCAGCGTCATCTTCTCTGGCCTGTTATTGTAGCACCAGACTGATCGACAGAAAAACTATAATGTCTGAAGCGTTGTAGAGCTGTTTTCTAACGTGTCTTAGGATTACGCCGAATACATTGGTGTCTAAGGCACCTTCTTTTTTGCAAACTCAGTTGTTTTGTTGATCTATGGTGGGGAGATTGGTTCATGATGCTTGCCCGTTGGAGACTGTCCAGTTTGCTAAAGTTTATTTTTCCTTCATAGCTGTCGAGTTTGCCCAGCGCAGACTTCAAAGAGGATCGGTGATTCTTGGTTAAACGCTTAGAGCCGAGAAAGTAATATAGGGTCATCAATCGCCGAGGTTCTGATCCTTGGGACGAACAACTGAACTCGTGACATCTGCCAGTCAATGATTGACTTGGTTTAATAGTGGCCAGCTTGAAATAGTTCTTTAGTCGACATATCGTCGCAGGAAATAATAGTAAAAATATATTTGTTGGCAAGGTAGTTTAACCTTAGGTGGTCCTTAAAAAAACCAATGAGATTGATATGGTTAAGTAGGAAACGTAAATACCTGTAACGGCCCTGAAAACTTCCAGTTGTTCCTTATTATTTTCGATGATGGAGAGCTGGCTATGGGTAGCTTTACTCTTACCCTCGGAGTCTCTGTATACGAAAACCCTGCTGGGAAGTACGCCGCTACCAAAGAATATCTCGTCTTTGGATTGTTCCCCGAATAATCATCTGCTCGTCGTTAGTCAGGAAAGTAGGCCTGAAGAATATATTCTCTGTGAGTATGCCGTTGGGATGACTCCTGGAAAGAAGGCTGTTGTGGCTACCCGAACTCCTCAGGGTTGTTTTTCCTGGCTCGATGTTGTAGCAAAATCTGCTCTGGTAGCCCCAGGACAGATTGGAAGAATGTTTAGTAATGCTTGAACAGATTGTGCTATACCAATACACGTCTTCTGGTGTTTTGCGGAAGACGTTAGCATTTAGAACGCCTTTTTATTGGTAGCAGTCGTCAATCTTGGTGGTTTGGAAGAAGTTTGACTTTAGTCGCTTTTCCATTAGAGAACAGTGCTGTCGGTAGCTGGGATACGGTAGCTGATGACCGACTGTGGTATTCGGTACTTTGCTCAGGAATTATTTATTGCTATTGTTGATAATTTTTTTTTTTTAAACTTTACTAAAACCATCTAGGAAGTGTCAAGAATCAGTATGCAAAATTTCAGCAACATCGGTTGATTAGTTTTCACGGTTAGCGATTGCAATGGTATTGGTGAACTTGCCTTATATATTAGTAACACTCTTATTAATATGTATTCACATACACAAGTAAATACATATGAGTCTTATATAGTCATCACTAATGATCATTTTAAAGCTAAATAAAGCAAAGGTGAATTATTAAAGCTTATTATGTCATTTAATAAAATAACATTCTTTTAGTTTATTAATTCCTAGTGCTTCTAGCGCGTCTTATTTTATATCTCTGCTACATATTTGTAAAGCATTAAAATTGTCATTATAAACATAATTATATTAAAAAATATAATTGGTATTATTAGAAGTATTTGATTTATTTCTAAAGACATATTTATGTTCTATCCGTCTGATCTTAAAAGGTTTACCTCTCTACCCTTCATATTTTTTATCATAGGAACCAAAACTACGTTTATAGACAACTGACTTGTCTTTTTTTTGCCTTATCCTTATTATTCTTAATGTTCGTTGGTTAATTCTTATTAATTTATAAAATTGAATAAAATTATTTTTCTTAAACTGGTGTATAATCATTTCTGATAATTTTCTAATGTAAGTGATAACATGATATACTTCATTTTCTTTCGCGGACTGGGGGGAAACATTTTTCATAGCTATTTAATTCTTTACATTTAAAAATTAATTACAAAAAATTATCATAAGGAACAAAAATGATTCATGTAACTAAATAAAAGATTTATTTTCTACTTTAAAGTAATTTAAAAAAAAAGATAACATTTATTAATGGCAATTAATTGCAGCACAATTATAGTATCGAAATCAGAAACATTTAAACATTTTGAAATTTGTTATTTATCGAAATATAAATTAAATAATATTCTTAATTCCGTATACTGGAACAAATGATCGTAATTTGTAGACCCAATGGTGTTCTTTTATTGTTTACGTTGGCATGTCTGGCTCGGACCATAGAGAGTTGAAAATCATAAGTGCGACGAATATATTTTAAATTATACTCGTTGTACTTATTTTGTTCACTACTTAAAACCAAACAAAATTCATACTATAATTATACATTCAAATCAATTCATAAAGCATTTAAGAATACAAAAATTTATATATTATGTACATTACAATATCATGTATTAAATCGAAAGATCCATAAGTAAGAGTAGTAGTATTGGCACGCAAATCGTGTAAGAGAGCCGAGACCTACTGGTATGTATATATATACATATAAATATAGAATTATGTCGTTTGTTGAACATGTCGTTTTGCTCTCAGTTGTTTCCATGATAACTTGAGGGTCAGTGCATAAGCACACGATCAGTAAGAGCTAATTTAGGAGTATGAATGAAAACCTCCAAAAAGTCAGGTGTTGGTTTGAGCAACGTTCCGTTGGTCATAACGCTAACCTCATCAGGCTCACTTTCTTAACAAAAATAAAAACGAAAAATACAACAATTTACGTAAATTACATTGTAGAGCCACTATTTAGAAATATTAAGATTGATTCAATAAGTGATTATATGTTAATAGTCTAATACAAATTGTAATAAAAACGCCTTTTCAAAATTAAATAATTACTCACGTCTATATCGTTATGACGATCGTTACAGACTGTTGATCGCCTTAAATAAATAACGTAAATGTCGATCTTGTATATATTTCCATATATAAATATAAACAATAAATGTACGCTTCTTGCGAATGTAGATAACGTGTGTACATACGCGAACCAAATAGACAGAAAAGAATAATATCAGAAATGTTACTCATACACTCTACAAAACACACAATAAATAAAAAAAGAGGACACCTTAGTTCTCAACAACACATGTAAAGATTTTATAAGTAATCTCTTTTAACTCTTCATTGTAGATATGTCAATGCGAGATGCGTAAGAAGCATATATTTATTGTTTATATTTATGTATAGACGTGAGTAATCATTTAATTTTCAAAAGTCGTTTTCATTACAATTTATGTTAGACTAATAACATACAATCATTTATTAAATTAATCTTCATATTTGTAAACAGTAGCTCTACAATGTTATTTACGTAAATTGTTGTGTTTTTTGTTTTTATTTTTGTTAATATAGTGAGCCTGATAAGGTTAGCGTTATGACCAACGGAACGTTGCTCAAACCAACACCTGACTTTTTGGAGTTTTTCATTCATGCTCCTAAATAAGTTCTTACTGATCGTGTGCTTATGCACTGACCCTCAAGTTATCATGGAAACAACTGAGAGCAGAACGACATGTTCAACAGACGACATAATGAAGTCCGTCCCCAGATCAGAAAGTGGTCAACTCCAGTAAGAATTTTTCTTACAAAGGGAACACCTTCATGGATTGTGCTATCTTTAAAACTTGAGACCTTGCAGAAACTACACAGCAACTTGACTCATTGTAAGGACGAATAGACTTTTCTAAGAAAGTGTAGGACACAAAATTATTTGCCTAAATACATTGAACATCTAAAAAGGTATCTTAATAACTTTGTCTTTTCCAACGAGTCGTCCAACAATTAAAAAAAAATCTAATACACTCTTTTACCTACAGTTTACTCAATATTGAAATTTATGGCTGTTATGCACATATGTCTATTCTTAAAAGAATTATTCACACCATTAGACAGAAAATAAATGATTTATATCCTAATAATTTATCAGTTAAAAGCTTTCTAAGCAGTATATGTTTTAACAATAAAAAAAAAAAAACATAAACTAAATCGTACTTACAATAAAATAATTTTATCTATACAAACATCATGTAACCAAAACCTCCACAATAATAACAAAATTGAAAATGTTCCGAAATCTGACAGATCTTTACATACCGGAAAATGTTCAAAATTGCGTAGCTTTACGCTCAAAATTTGCGTTACGAACAGAATTTTCACCAAATAGTGAAATTTCTCAAACAATTAAGAATGTCGAGTATAGTTTGCAAAAAATTAGCGACTTTAATAGTGAAATAAAAAGCAAGATAAAAAGAAAAATCACGCAAGCTATGAAAATGTGTAATAATAGAAAATTAAAACTGGGTAACATTGAATGATCAAATATTTCCAATTTAAAATGTACAAGAGCTTTCCGTAGAGAGAACAAAGATATTATATTAACCCGTTCAGATAAAGGAAATGTAACGGTTTGCCTTGACAAAAACTTATATGTACAGAACATGGAGGCGATGTTAAACGATGAAACTACGTACATAATGGTAAATAAGAATTCATCAAATACTTTACAATCAGAAGTTCACAAAATTTCAACGAAACTGAATAACGGCGAATTTTCAAAATATAAATATCATAAAAATCAATTAACGTAAACTAATACAAATTTATCTAAATGTTATGTGTTGCCAAAAATACATAAACCTTCTCTTTCATTTAAACCTATTATTTCATCGATTCATTCTCCCACATACACACTCTTACTTCTAATTAAAAACTTCTAAGTTTTGTTACTTGCCTTCTATAACAAGAATTTGAGTTATGTGCAAGAAAGTATAATTTTTTTTATTAAAAATGAAATCTTCTGTAAAATGGATTTCATATTTATTCCAAATATTTTCACCAAACATAATATTTTAATATAAAAACCATACTAAAAACTGTCTCACTCGATAAGGCAACATGATGGTAGTAGCTTTTTTGAATATATAATCAATTTAAGTGTCATATTCCATCAATTCTATTACTACAACAGTGTGTTCAAATGTTTTTTGAATGATTTCATTATATGTTCTTAATATTCTAATGTTGTTCCGTCTTTTACTTTATTTAATATTAATTTCAAACAGGAATATTCATTATCTTCCGTAGAAACAATATGTCATCTTCCAGTAGCAGTGTTTAATCAAATTAATTAATTTTACGTGATTTTCAAAATAAATCAGTCTTTTTGGGGGTTAATGCGCAGAGCGTGTAGTGGGCGAAGCCCACTAGTGTACATATATATCCCTATTTTCACATCCTTATTTATTACTATTAATCGGGACTCATACTAAAAAATGTAAGTTTCAATTTTATAAATCTCGACAATATTGGAATTATGCTGACAATCAGCATAATTTTTCCATATTTTTAGTATATGTCTTCGGCAGCACGTAATGTTTGTATAAGTCCTATTCTATAAAAATATATATGTTTATGCAAAGGTAACTTATGATAAGAATTATATGTATGGGGGGAGGTTATTATGAGGAGAAGAAAGGAGTTATGTGGACTTGAAACAACTTTCCCCTGCTTCATTTCAGGTACATATTATGACTGTTTTTTTTTTTTTTCTTTAATTTTTAAAAAGGTTTTTTTGTGGGTTTTTGGATATCCTACTAACTAATACCATCCAATACTCCCAACATTTTAGTTTAAGTCAAATGTAATCGATTATTTTTTTTGAAATCGATAAATAACGTCAACCTTTAAAAAAATAATATTTTTAATAATAACTTTCAGTTTTCGGAAGAAAAAAATGTAAAATTAAATCCAACAATATATTGACAGATTACATAACGTAAATATTTTAGGATTTATTTTACACTTTACCAGTATTGCTTCTGTAAAATATGGCAAGTTGTGTAACTTCTAGAAATTTGGTAGACTTAAACTACATAGAAATCAAATTTCTATTATTTGAAACCAAGAAAAAAATTAATAAATATCGACTTATTTATTTAAGATAAAGCTTTTCAATTATCAAAAGAGTTTTACTAAAAGTTGGCAGAGCTGAAAAAAAAGAAATTGATGTAGTACTGAAACATATTTTAGTAATAAAATTACAGTATTCTGAAAGGCTTGCTATTTTATTAACTTTACTTGAAAATAGAAATAATAGCAATACTGATTCAAAGTTTCATTGTATCAGAATTTTTGTGTTATGGTATACGATAAGGAATCAATAAGTTTTTGGAGTGTTATGTAGAAGATAAAATATTAACAGGATAAAAATTAGCAGTTAAGTTGACATTTTAAGAATAACATACTTAACCACTTTCATTTTATGTAGAAAACTACCCTATTAGATATAACGTGTGCTGTGAGAACAGGAAAGTCTCAAAGTTTCTATAATGCGTTACTATTCTTGAAAAGCCTTAGTTTTCTCACCGTCATCGAGATAGAGAATAATTCAGATATAAAAAATATTATTTAAAATAAAATTTTTAATTTAGATGTGTAATTTTTGAATAGTAAGCAATTATTTAATAACTAAACTGCCCAGAAATATGGTTCGAGTGTATATAACATGGTGTATTCTTATGTTGTAGGTTTTAAATTTTGTAAGAAAACTAAAATTGTATGAATGAACTTATTAATAATTTTTTTTGTTAAATAAAAATAATAGATGAAGTTGATGTTAAATTAATGATTGCAAAGATTTTTCTGACAAATGTGTGTTTAAAAATAATCACTTAAAACGCAATACTAAATAAAAATAAATTTGGATGACTGAGCAGGACTATTTATTATTACAAAAAATTACAACCGTCCAATATTTTGGCCTTTTAGTAATGCTATCATCAAAGACCTCTTTCTATCCAAACAAAATTGAATATAGAAATACTTGAAAAAATATACAATATAAAAATGTTTTTCTTGGTAGCCTACTTACAAAAAATAGATTGAGTGGTCGAATAATAACATGGCACCAACAACCTCCGTGGCCTAACAATATATTTACAATATTAATGTCATATTAAAAATCGTCTGTTTGACGTACAAAATGAAAATATGTCTTAAATAAAACTCAGTTAAAAAATATAAAAAAAAGTTTTTTGTAATAAAAAAAAGTCCTGCTCAACCAACCAAATTTGTTTTCATCCAGTAATGAATTTTGGACGATCAAGCAAGTTTAGGATGATTAAAGGCGCTGTTTATAGTTTATATAATGTTATGCCAAAAGTTTTATCTTTATTATTTAACCTTGCAGTACTTCAAAACAATTATTTTGAACCCTTAATTTCACTAGTATTACTTGTTTTATGATTGATGCAATATTTGTAGATAACTTGATAGTTGTCTAACCATTTTTCACCCCTTTATAATCTTATTTTGATCGTTACATTTCCAGCCAATTATATTAGTTCTTCTTTCCTTTTTTTATCATTCGCTTTTAAATTCAATAACAGTTTTTTAAATATAAAGCCTTTTAGTTTTATCCTTTTTTTTTGTTGTGCTTTTACCCATATATTTGTTTATGTTTGCCGTTACGTATTTTTTAGGACTAATCTTATCCAAAAAATAATTTTGTTTGCTTTATAGTTTCTTTTTTTTTACATAATTCATACGTGCTGTATTTTACAATTATATTACTATATTGTTTAGAATAACTAGATGTACTTCTTCTCTCAACACTATCTTGCAGATAATATTTTGGTTCGCTAGTCATTTCGTTATTAATGAAGTTCTTTAAAAAATTATTTTTTATTGTCTTAACACCATGCTATGGGGATTTTAGATTGAAAGCTTTTAATGGTTAATGGATACAGTTTGAGCTTTAACTACTCGGTCTATATTATGCACTTGTGCTCTGGGGTTTCTATTTTTTGCCACTTCTGTCCGTCCATCTCACCTATTTTATCTATATTTCTGCTTTAACGAATTCTACCTTTTATTCTTCTCTTCTACATTTATTTCTAATGTTAACTTTGTAAAACCCTTACTGTTTTGCATGGAGCTTATACTAATCATGATTTTATGGTCTTCAATGAAAAAAAAACCAAATCAGAAGTGCCATAAATGTGCCTGAAATAATGAAATCAATCAGCACATGGTCATAAATTCTTACACCACCTTAACTACGTCTTATTTCTCGTTGTAGTTTTAATTTTTTTTCGTTCGTTTTATTAGAATAATCAAATACAATACATTTTTTTTTAACTGAAAAAAATTGTAAATTGAATGTTTCACAATACTAAGTGGCTTACTAGTTTGAAAAATTTTTTTTGTGTAAGACAGGTGTATTATTTATTGTAAAATTCTAATCAACTGTAATCTTTATCGAAAACATTTAGAAAATCTTATATTTAACTAAATTTAACATTTTTAGTGCCTTTAAAGATACAAGATTTAATCCGATCACAAAAGATGAACTTCCTCGATTACACGTGAGTGTTTCAATTTTGCAACACTTTGAAGATGGCTCTGATTATCTTGATTGGACTATTGGTGTTCATGGAATTAGAATTGAATTCCATAACGAGAAGGGTAATAAAAAAACCGCAACTTACTTGCCCAGCGTTGCTGCAGAACAAGGTAAAGCCGATTATTTTATTAATGCATTTATGCTTGATAATTTTCTTTAAACTTAATGAATATGACTTATAGTTCAGTTAAAGTAAGATTTTTATCTTGCATTATTACTTACAGTGTTTAAAAAATAGCTTAATGATCTTCATGTACACTCGAATGTCATAATTCGTTGTATATTGGTTCTTTCTAATGCAACAACTATATCTCGTGAAAACTACATAAAAAAATCCAGCAAAATCATTTCCATTAACAGAACTTGATGGTTTCACAACGTCAGGCTTTGAATGAGATTGACCAAAAAAAAAATTATGCAATCAAATGCAATAAGTATCAGAATTATTTTTAGCTTAAAATCAATGTCTAATACATAAGTACTCCCTTTACATTCCAACTCTTAACGTAAATAACTCAAAACTTAGCTACATGAAATAAACTGAACTTTACAAAAAAATGTATCTAGGAAAAGTGCTACCTATTTGATCATATTTTAGTTAACAACAGTCTTGTACACACAGAAAATGTGAATCCAAGTAGTTTTTATAAGCTTGAGTCTTTTTGTTTATTGTACATGGTGTTTGTCGCCTGTATATTATGTATATGTACTTCTATAAAAGTGTATGAAAAAAAAGATAACATTTTTGTTCAAATGGAAAAGGTAATATTTCAGATATAATAGTATTGTCAGTACTGTTATAATTTTTTGACAGTAATTATTCAATAACCATCCACTAAATATGGGTTTAAATAATCCGTATGAATAGACTTTTTATTATTTGATAAGAATACATGACACAAAGTATTACTATATTGAAAGACACAATGTTATCAAAAATATTTATTACAAAAATAATATTGAGTATAATGTTCTGTTAAATTGAAATACTATTTTAAATGAATCGTTAAACTGTTACTAATTACATGTACTAATCTCATAAAATTTAATTTTGAAATGATTACTAAATATGAGTTGAAAAGTTATCTGTTTCTATGATTGTCATATTATCTTGACTTATGAAATATATTTCTAGCTTATTTACAATACAGAAAAAATATTCGAATATGTATTTTATCACACGTACAAAGGGATTTGCAAAGTTAAATCTCTATTATAATGAATGTATATTTACATTTCATGTACAAGCCTCTACATAAATTAAATATAAAGAATTTATTTTAACCTACATCAGTTCAGATGAAGATCAACTTATGAGTCCTGCAGCTCACAACAAGCGATAACAAATCATTTGTCATGCCGTCTGAATTGGCAAACAGAATTATACAAATTGAAAAGCAAGTTGATAATATAATTTACGTTTCAATCGAGGCTACCAAGACAGAGAGATGTAAAAACAGAAAGTGGCTAAATAGCTCAATACTCGCGAGAAATTCGTCAAAATAAAATGCAATACAAGTGTGTCTTACCGAAAGCGCAGGTAATAAGGTACAGTTTCACTATACTTTTACGCAGCACTATTCTGCTCATTGCCAATATGAGGCCAGAAGGTATGTGACTCGTGGGACTTAAAAAATTAAGTCGTGGAGGTCTAACAGCTCTTGCACGTCAAAGAAATCTTGCGAGAACCTCCACCGCCAGAGTATTTTGCACTGCCAGATCTGACTTGTCTGAACACAGTTACAACGACAAAGAAGCCCATGTTAACCCCAAATCGGTGCCGTATATGCAAAAGAAAAGGCTGATAGCTGAGCTTGCTTTAGAAATAGCTCATCGAACGAAAAGCCAGTAGACGCACTAATAAGAAAAAATCGAAGCAGAAAAAAGCTAAAGACAGGTGTAGGTTCCAGAGAGAAACTAGAAAGAGAAAGGCCAGTGTCCGTTTACGCTCACGCTTCGGGGATACACGTTTCGAGCCTTTGTAGACAGTGGTGCGAAGCAAACAATGATAGGAAAGATAGGCTTGCAGTTAGCCAATGCATGCGGCTGGATCCTAAAATCCATTTATGGACAGGAAGCCGATCTTGCAGGCATCAGTGAAGCCCGATATGCAGGTTAGGTAGTCCTCCTGATAGAGTTTGTAGAACAAACAAGGAATATTGAAGTCGCGATCTTGTCCGATATGAAGGACAATTGCTACTTAAGTATTTACTTCATAAGAACTTTTTGGGTAGTCTTCGATGCATATGCAGGTAAATCTCTGCAAAGTGGAGAAAAGTTTGACCTTATCCACGCTATTATAAAGTGTTGGAAAAATTGCAAATGAAATAGTTGGGTACGAAATGGTAGATCCTTCAGGCAGTAGCTAGTCAGTTCATGTCGTGATGATAAAAAAATCAAACAGCAAATATCGCTTCTTACTGTGCCAGAAAAGGGTCTTTTTCATTTTTGCCAAGTGCCCTACGGCCTGAGCTCAGCCCTGGCTACGTTCCAGTGATTGATAAACAAAGCAGTTGGTTCTGAACTCAACCCGTTTGCCTACATTTATTTTGACGACATCATTTTTATCACTTTCAAGGAGCACTTAAAGTGGCTCAAACACGTACTTACTAAGATAAAAGCTGTCTGACTTACAATCAATAAAAAAAAAAAGTTCTGTCGCGAGAAAGACTCAAGCCATAGAGGCCACCTCAGCTAAAGATAGCACGTCGGCCACGTGATTGCCAAGATTGACACGATCCTCATCTTATCAGTGTATCTTGCAGAAAATATCCAGCTGAGACTTCGAGCTGCCCTTCACACCTATTCTTCACAGAAAAAGGTCTGTGCCTGCTCTAAATCGTCTGCAAGGGCACGTGCCATGAGCACACGATCGTTACCTTGCTTACGCCAACCTACTTAATGAGGTAATTTTGCGTGAGCCTTTCCCTGTATGATATCCTTTTAGCTACCCTTTATTTATGTTCTTTACATAGAGATAGTGTTAATAGTGACTTACATGAAGAAGCTATTAGCCGATCACCGGCCTTATCCTAACGCCTCCACGATCTCGTGTATAAACACCGACGCGCGAGTATTCTGAGTTAACCCAGAGCTGAGCTGGCTACTCAGTGAGAAGACCCGGAAAGCACAGTCCTGGTCATAGTATTTTTAGCACTAAATAGTGGCCGTCAGGGCCATAAGTGAGTGTTGATATCTTATCATAATATATTAAGTTTCAAATCATTGCATGCAATCGTATGACATTATGTGATCGCACATAATTACTGAAATTCAAATGGAAAAAAGTATTAGAAACTGCGATAGTCATCGTCAGTTGCCCTTAGAAACCATTAATAAATGAAGCACTTGCATCCCCAAAATCTAGGGAAAAAATAACAATTATTAACAGACGTAGTAATCTCTTAACTTGTTTAGTTAACTTTTTCTTCTTAATATTTAAGTGTTATTGTGTGTCACTACCTGAATTGCATACACTGTCTTTCTTACTAAGGGTGAAAAGTGCTCTTTTTCCCTGATAAGCATAATTTGTACCCGGTCAATCATTTCGCTTTCTAAGCCAGAAAAGTCATTTGAACCCAAAAAATCGAAAAAATTTCTTTCTTTCCTTAGGTGCAAGGTGATTCCAAGGGTAAAAAGTAGCAGCTAAAATTGTACTCTGAGTAAAAAAAAAAGTACTTTTCGTCGAATAACCACCATTGCCATCGGGGCTCTAGTATGTGGCTCGAAAGATTAGAATCAGAGAGATCGTAAGGTAGCTTCTGTTATATTATGCTTATAAGCCGAACTACAACCTTTTTTTTTAAATATTTTTGACTCTATTTAATTTCTATGTTAAATAATTTGCAAAAAGTTTATTTTTTAAAACCAATGTTAGTGTCTTAATTACCACTTATTAGAGCTTGATTTTCTATTTTTGAATGAATTACATATAAACTATACACCATAATAAATAATAAAACTTATTTCATCGGTTAAAACTACTATTGTTTATAACAAGTGCCGCCATCTATACATATGCGCCTCTTGATACAATGATTAAGATGTATCAACATTCGCTTGTATACCTATTGCTCGTATTAAACTTCTTATTGTATATGTTAATTAAGGCAATCGAGGGGTTCAGAGACACAAAAAAAGATTCTGTACGATTTATTAGACGAATTGTTCAGTCTTAATGCTAATAATATAGGTCTTAACCTGACCTTATTTTTTTTTTTAAATTAAATAATCACTGCATAATTTTACGTTATGAAATATGAGATTGATTATTTGCTGTTAAACAGGTCAATTACAATTTTATTTTGCAATCCCCACGATATAACCACTTTGGTTATTATTATTCGTTATAATTTTGTTATCAATTGTGATATTATCGTCAATGAATTTCAACGTTGCATTCAAAAAATCATTTAATAATTTTTTTTATTGGTACTACATGAAGCAAGTATACAAAAAAAAGAAGTATATCAAAATTAATCATAAAAGTAAGTGTACTTCTTTATTACCATGATGATTTGTAAAAGTTCACCGCTATTTTGCTGACACTTTAACCACTTTAATAAAAATTGCTTTTAACATAAGTTTGAAAAAAATGTTGGTTAAAGTAAAGTGATGTAGGGATTTTCGTTGAAGGATCTTGGGTAAGCATATTCAAATATATAAACTGTTGTAGTGTGTATGTATTATTTTATTTTTGCTACGATTTGTCCGAGTTTCTCGGACCTCATCAGGCAACTAAAAATTAACACATATGCACATATAACATCATAAAACAAAAAAAAAGGGGGTTTTACAGAGAACGGACGCACAACTTAAAATTACCTGATGGAGATTAAACTTAAAACATTAAACAGTAGCCGAATTTAACTCGTGTGAAACAGACGGCAGTCAGCACCCTACTGATCTAGTATACGCACTATGTAGAATGAACGAACGCAAAAATAATACGAATACGAAGCAATAAGGAAGAGAGAGTTATGTGTACAATACATTATTGAGAAGACGTTGTGAATATTTGTATACCGAATATATATATATATATGATGAAAAGGTCTCATCATCACTTTAAGTGCTATCGCATGAGCAAGGTGCGTCCAGGCCGACATCTCGTTAAGTAGAGAGGAAGCGCACTGCGTCTCTTCGTCGCGATACCGCGGGCGCCGAGCCGCTGAGGTGCAAAGGGGAGAGACATTACGGTAGCTAAGACAATAATAAAAAATAAACTTCGAACTACGCTCCAAACTAATGTCCAGTATACTGTCTCCTGATCCCAGTGCCGAGGGCAGCCCTTCTAGCGTCAAAATACAAAAACAGACCATTTTTAACAAAACATACTTCCCACCTTACTAAATCCTAGTCAGCGACTATTAAAAATATCTTGAAGCAAAAATTGTATTTGAATATTAAAAAAAAAAATACAAAATAGAGTTCCCTCGCTAATTGCAAATACTTGTCGATTTGTCAAATAAATCGTAATAATGATTAATTTAGTTTTAGTCAGTGCCCTCCGATTGAAGGTCATCGGTGATTCGTTGGCAGGGAGATACACAAAATAAATCAATACATACAAGGTGTATTTAAATTTTCTATGTTGTTTTAATAATGCAGCGTTTCGTTGACCATTTGTGTCAGCCTTATCATGCTACAAAATTAAAAACACAATAAGAAATCTGGTAAAACTCACACAAAAATAATAGTAGTTTTCGTCGGATAAGTGCCATCGTCTAAGGGGCTATTTTGCGGCCCAAGGGACCTGCGAAGCAGGGCCCGAGGGACGTAAGGTAGCCACGGAGCGATGGCACTTATGTTGCGAATGCTATTTTTCCTACCGAGGGCGCACCAGCCTCTCAAAAACGCCCGAGGTAGGAAAAATAAATTTAATACATAAATTATTACCGTAAGTATGCGAGAATTCTGAAGTACATTAACTCATTTGTCACCCGTTGAACTATCGACTGACAATAAATTACACTACTAGCCAGCGCTTATTTAGGCAAAGCAGTAAAGGATGACGGCATTGTTGATAAGAGGGTAAGTGTGAATATGGTAAGGTTTTAACATGGTTAATATTTTTTCAAAACTATTTTCTATATATGGTATACCAATTTTGCAGGGAGGATAAATGTTTATAGTAGCATTATTGTGATGAATATATTTGTGTTTTTTTAATCCAACTTTCAAATTTTTTTTAATAAAGTTCTAAAGGTAATTATTTTTTGTCAAAAGGTTTTTTACTCAAGCAGTATTCAAACTGTGAAAATGTCTACTGGAAAGTAAGATCGCTCTATCAACTAAATTAAAAACAATATTTCTTTTGTAGCTAACTGGATGACAAAAAAAATAATTTAAGATACGTCCAGAAGAAGTAGGTATTTCAAACCAGTAAAAATTAAAATGATTCGAATTTCTGATTATGGTCAAGTTTAAAAAGTTGAGTTTATTGTCACTCTCCATTTCATCTTTAAACTGTATTTTAGGATGATATGAGTTAAAAATATTTAATATTTGCTCAATGTGGTCCACGTTAATAAAAAGTAATACATTATCTACGTAACGAAAATAAGAGCTGGACTAATATTGTAATTATTTTTTAAAATGGAGGGACAGACATTTTCCAAGTCATCCATTACAAGGTTAGAAAAAAGAGGTAAAATAGGAGAACCCATTGGCATACCGAAAATTTGTTGGTAGAAATTGTTGTCAAAGGTAAAAAAGTATTGTTAAATAAAAATTCCGTACATTGTCGAATTTTGTCAATAGGGATTCGACATTTATTCATTATGTTAGATGTACGTCGATCGATGCTACTAAAAGGTTTATGTTGACAAGAATTGAGTGAATATTAAGAAACTTTGTCATGGATTTCAATCTTCACTCAGTTAGTATCGAGGTGTGAGAGACCTACTTCAAGGTTCTTAATGACACACAAAAAATCTCGTTCATGAAAGGTTTATGGGAGGTTCAAATTTGGTCCAAAAAAAACAATTTCAGAGACATCTTTTGGAATGGCTGTGTTCGTTAAATTGTGTATCGAATTATTAATACTGGTAGTGGTGCTTATTTTAGGTAAGGTTTTTTAAAATTTTGTACGTAGGGTAGCATTGGATCTCTTGTATATGGTATTCTGTTAGATGTTCTCAAATTTATAACACCTTCACGAATGCTCTGATCCAATTTAAAAGTGGCTACGTTAGCTTTCAAACAGAAAATAAGGTTTGGCAAAAATCTAATATGTATGTTAATGTCGCTGATTTCGAAGTTTAGAAGTTTCTGACAGAAGTATAAGGCACGCTTATTAAAATCTACACGTATAGATTACCTTTAGAACTTTATTAACAAAAATATGAAAGTTAGATTAAAAAAACACAAATATATTAATCACAATAATACTACTGTACACATTTATCCTCTCTTCAAAGTTGGTATACCATATATAGACAATAGTTTTCAAAAAATATTAACCATATTAAAACCTTACAATATTCACACTTACCCTCTTATCAACAATAAACTAAACCACGTCGTCTGTTTTGGAAAAAATAAAACGGAAAAACCTAAACAAACAAATATCGTGTATAAATTTTATTGTAAAACTCGTCCTGCGTCATACGTGGATGAGACAAAGCGAGCTGCGGAGGTCCGCATTAATGAACATATTAAGAACAAAAATTCTAAGTCCGTTGTTTGTGCACATCAAAATATTTTTAACTATGAATTCGATTGGGATAACTTCAGAATCCTCGACAAAGAATACAATTACAAAAAAAAGAATTATTTCCAAAATGCTTTATATTAAACTGGACAAGCATAACATTAATAGAAAGGAAGATGTCCTTTCTTTTAATCGAGCGTACCTTCCTTTACTACGAAAGTTTAAATGTCCGGATCGAGGTCATTGCCCTTTACCGTCTACCTTTACTGCTTCGCCTATATAAGCGCTGGCTAGTTGTGTAATTTATTGTCAGTCAATAGTTCAAAGGGTGACGAGTGAGTCAATATACTTACGAATTCTCGCATACCTACGATAATAATTTATATCTTAAATTTATTTTATTTTTGTGTGTGAGTTTTATCAGATCTTTTATTGTGTTTTTAATTTTGTAGCATGATGAGGCTGACACAAATGGTCAGCGAAACGTTGCATTAATAAAACAATATAGGGAATTTAAATACACCTTGTATGTATGTATTTATTTCGTGTATCTCACTGCCAACGAATCACTGATTACCGATAAAATTTCTTACTATGGTTTAAATCTATTTTTTTATCGGTTATTCAGTAAAGCTTAAAAAACTAGCACATTTTCGTCTTCTAAATTTAACTCATAAGAATTTAATACATCTCGCAGACACGCCGCAATAAAATGTAATTCAAACAAAGTTAAAATTGTTTACATTAGTAGTTCAAAGTAGCAAAATATTTATATATTAACAACTGGTGTTACTAAGCTATGAGCGCTGTTATCACGTACAAACGAGCATTAGTGGTCAATCAGATTGGGAATGTCAGTATTCATGTGGAACTTTGAGTTCTCTTTGGTTGAACTGTTTCCGAGTTCGTGATTTTTTTTGTAACCACAAAAGAAAGGACGATGATTTCCTTTTCTGCTGAACAAGCCTTGAGTAGAAGCAATCGTGAGTCCAACCAAATTAGTTTACAAGCATTTAATCTTTCATTCCATTATTGCCAGAATCTCTCAAACCAAAAGTAACGAGGAAATTTAATTTATGAATTTGCTTTACAAATTTTAATAATGATTGTAGTCTAACTCGAAGCCCAAAACCACAAAAAAAAATTTCGAGATTAATAATAAATTATATGTGAGTACGACTATTTCAAACCTAAAAATTTTCTATTAATCGTTATCAGCCAAATACTATGTTAAAAATCTACAACAATTAATTGAATAAACTGTCATTTTCAACAAATTAAGCTAACGCAAAATTAAGTACATGTACTACTTGTCTCTATAGCAAATTAGTTAGAGTTGAACCAATAAAAAAAAACTCGCAATATAAATTAGTAAATTTAGCAAAACTTGATTAATAAAATTGCTATGTTGCAAAGACTTCAAAAAACCCTGGTTATTTGTTGATCAACTGCCTTGCAAGTAGACAGCCAGGGTATCAGCAAACGTTGACTATGATCGAAGGAAATGGCAAGCGTGGCTCCCAGCACACAACGAACGGGGATGTAAGTGCCTATGTGATCACAAACTAGACAAAGTACGACGATGTTGTGTAGGTGTGTGGGCAAGAGTTTAAATTGCACCACCGTGGCACACCGCAGACAGGGTAGAGTACGCATGTAAGCAGAAGATGGAATTTGCACTGCCTCAACACACTATGAAAGATTTACCATGACTACAATCGAAAAGCGATGAAAAAATGATCCACTAGGACTATGATCGACAAACGGTGCAAAAGTGATTGAAAAACAATACAAAAGTGATTCGCAGAACACTACGAAAGTGAACATGTGCCTATACGAACACTTCAAAACAAAAATATTCATTACTTGTCTCTGTGTGCAAGTAGTAGTCTAATCTGCGCTACCGTGACATTAGAAAACGAATTGAAACATGTGTATGTTTCTGGGTAAAACCGATCTGAGCCACCACAGCTTACAGCTGTACCAGCGGAAACAATCATAACAGAGAGAAAAGAGATTTGCAGCACACTACACATGTTTGAATACGTCTCGTGCCTATGCAAGCTCAAGGCCAAACAACCTCTTCCTAATTTGTGTACGTGTGGGTGAAAGTCAAACTTCACTACCGTGGCACACATTAAAGCAGACGATTCTAATGCAACGAAATTCCAATGATTCGCAGCACACTACGAAAACGCTTGTATACTTTCGATCTTTAGTGCTTATGCGAATACCAAACCACACAACCACGCCACGAATTTCGTGTGTGTGGGTGGTAGTTGAGTCACACAAAGTGAGTAAGTCAACTAAAATTGTATACGGGACATTACAATAAAATTTATTAAGCAAACATTTACTTGCATGCATAAGTTTCTTAAGAACGAAGCAAATACGCCATATACAGGACAATAGAAAATTGTATTCTCGAGAGAATTTGCTTAATCGAAGTAAAAACACATTCGAAACAATACTTAAAAAATTTCTTAAGTTTAAAAACCAGCATTGCATAGAGAAAGAGAGAGAGAGAGCAAGCAACAGATTAATTACCTGCTTTGTTTACATTTCTTTTTCACCTCTTACTTCCCATCTCACCGACTTGTTGCTGATGACTGCAGGCTATGACGACTAGACTGATTAGTACGATGACAACACAACAACCAGAAAACAGCCAGCACAAACCTTCCGCGCTCCTCGCATAGCCCAATGGAACAGCATATGGTACACAGCATATGGAACAGCATACAGCAATTTTATTGATTGTGATAATTTTTCATACATGTGTGAGAAAATGCAGAAAAAAATAGAAAAGTATGAATATCAGAATAAATGACGTATTTTATATTATTTTTTTCGGATTTTTTGGATTTTTATCGGATGCTGGAGATAGTATCGAACCATACCCCTTCGTGCCTCGTAAAATAGGCTATTGTGGCGTTGACTCTTCGCGATTATTGGCTCCGTATAATCTATGATAACCTCTGATATAATTTCAAGATATTACGTGCATACTAAGCCAAGAGAAACATATCACCTCTAATTTATAACTGGATTCTACAAATACTAGACGATGGTGATATTAGTCGCCATAAGTAATTGAAATTGCTAAGAAGTTTTGTTTTTATTTAGAAAACTTTGTCAGGAAATTTACAAAAGGAGAATAAAGTAAAAGATACATATTTTAATAAGAGCAGTAGGTGTGTAACGTGTAACAAAAAAATGGATCAAAAAAAGTTTAAAACTGGATCATACGAGTTAACACAACTTTTCAGTTCAAGTATATGTACTGTCTTAAATAACAAAAAACGAAAATTTCTAATAAAAATCAAACAAAAATTATTATTAGCTTACGTTTTCACAGCTGTAATGAATTACTGA
The DNA here is from genome assembly GCF_036245765.1 of Copidosoma floridanum. Taxonomy (NCBI): domain Eukaryota; kingdom Metazoa; phylum Arthropoda; class Insecta; order Hymenoptera; family Encyrtidae; genus Copidosoma; species Copidosoma floridanum. The sequence continues at coordinate 9,503,517 of NW_028321885.1, forward strand.
CAGAATAATTTCAGTAAATAATAGATAATCATACATACAATTAAGTCCCAAGAGTTATGCAGGACATAAATAAATACAAGCGTATGATAGCGAGTTGATTACTATAATCTGATAAGAATGAAATATAGTATGAAGTATATAGGGTTGTCTATAGACGTCTAGTAAAAAAATATCAGGCGCGATTAATGAATGAAAAAATAAAAACGAGGGAACAATACAGCCAATACTTTGACAAGAGAGTATGGGGGCACACATGCTACAAGAGTTTATTGTCAAATCAGTTTTTCGTTTCTTACTAAAGTAAGTTTCTCTTCCAACGTGTTGTTACTGAGAGAAAATAAATAATACTAAAAAGTTACTGAATTGGTAGTAAACTTTCACAAATTCAGATAAAAAAATTTATTAGTATAACAATATTATAGCCAAAAAGAAGCAACTCAGTGATACTTTTTTGAAATTTGTTTTTAATGTTAGCTATCCTGTATGATTTCTTTCTAGTTTTTTTTTTTTAGCGATCATAATAACAAAAACAGCTTTAGACTGCCTGAGCAGATAATATCTATTCGATTTTACAGTCTTTTTTGGTGGATACAGATGACTTAACTTTCAAAGTTTTAACTCCATACAGTTTTTCTGTGCAAAAAATGGAACAAAGTCAATAATGATGCATTTTTTAAGAATAAACAATTATAGTGACCATTTTTAAATTAGTTCCTTCTGAAATCAGATTGAAAAAAATAAAAAAAATCAACAGTTTTAGCTTTTTTGGGTTGCAAGTAAATTACCTTTATTATATTGTCCTGGAACTTGTTCCTCAAGTAAATTCAAATACCTTCTCAGATAAACCTTTTTTTTCTTTTATTTTTTTTTTTAAGCTAATTTATGGCTTTCTGTGTGAAATATTAAATTTCAATTTACATCAAAGTATAAATCTTTTACCATTTAAGAAACTTATCATAAAATCATTATGTCTATTACAATAGATTCAAATGTTTTAAATAATGCTAATTTCTTTATGGATCATTTTGTATCATTTTAAACTTTCTTAAACAAGTTTTTAAAATTTTTTAGGTTGGGATCAAATACAGACAATTGATTCATTACTTCACAAAGGGGGTTATAGAGGTCTAATAACACCCGTTATTAGACGTAGCTTAAAGCTGACAAGATATCAAAGTGAAGAAGTAACTGTTAGTTATCATGATTATGTAACTAAGTGGTGTAATCGACAATGTTAAAAGCAATCAAAATTTACTGTGTAAGTGGTGTAACTTATTATACTGAAAATCATGAAATAAAAAATTTGTCATTTATAATAGATACTTTATTTTCATATTAAATATTCGTTTAGCTAAAAAATTTCAATTTCGTAAGAATACCTGATAATATTCATTTGTATATTATTATTAACTATATAAATATTTAATTTTGTTACTGTTTTGACTTACTCATGAATGTTTTACTCATTAATTTTTTTTTAATTTAATGTTGGTTGTCAATATTTTGTTTCGTCTAAATTATCGCCTTAAATAGTTATTTCATCAATAAATTTGAAATAATCCGTCATACAAGAAATACTACCTAGCCACTCAAGAGTGTTCGATTTTTAGTAGCATCGTGTCAGGTCGTAGGAGTTAGTTGAATTTTTATGTGTTTCTTTAAAATTTTTGTTTGTTCTCAGTCTTTTCACTAACTATCAGTAAACCCCATGTGAGCTTCTGCCACAATGCGCACTCTTCTCTAATTTTTTTCATAAAAAATTATTAAGAAACCTTGATTATGAGCGAACCCTTCTCAAACATATGCCACTACTGCGCACTCCCCCCACAAAATTCTTTACTAACCCCTGTGCAACCACCCTCTATTTTCCGTACCCTCTCACATTATTAAGACATTTACACAGCTTTGAAAGTTGCTGTGCACTTGTTTTTAAAAAGCAGATTAGACCTCAAAATTTACAGATAATCACAAACTGTCTTATTTCGTACTATTGTAGTCAAAAGTCTGTAATTAAATAGTGTTCTCTAAAAAATTACTAACTAAAAATCAAAACGTTGATCGATGTCAACCTGTGACGATTTTTTTTTTAATCAAAAATTTTTCACTACTACACAACTCGTTCATCGTTTAGACACATGTCCTAACTTTCCTAATCAAAATATAAAACAATAAATTTGAGAAGCAATTGTAAAAAAAGTTTGTATCGTTCTGCACATCTGTATGTAATTTTTGATATGTATATTTATAATTCCAAAAGGCTAAGTACTTAAGGATTCTGAAGTTATAATCTGTTCCTGCTTTACTAAGGTCAAATAAAAAATTCTGAGAAAAAATGATTCGTGTGTTATTTCCTGTAGTAGCAAATTTTCTCAAACCTGTCATTAAAAAATATTTGCCGCTCAATAGTGTGGAGACGTATTAAAAAGGGTTAGAGACAGAGCACTGTGATGGGAACAAGGTTGGTGATAGTAAAAAAATTAGTTAGCTACTTGTGGAATTAGACGACGAAACCTGAACACATGGAACAAATTCAAGACAGATAACCACAGGTAGAATTTGGTGTGTTTATCACTAAGAGAAATGTCTCTGAACTGGTTCCAATTGTAAATAAACAGAAGAGTGTTAAAGAGTGGCTTTTCTGCGGAAAAATCACGAAAATTGATACCTTTTAGAAATAACTAAGAAACTGTAATATAATAATTCTTTTAAAAATCGCTATTTTCTAGATAATTAAAAATCAGTTAATTTAAGTACCAATGGATTAGGTTTCGTTGGTTGTTAATTTAAATAATAGCAAAAAACCGAAGAAATTTCCAAAATTTACTATATAATTTTACCCCAATAGGAAAATCACGAGTGTTGAAAATTAAGTGGAATGTGTATATTATTACCCTTAACTAACAATAAAGTAGTTATTCAAAAAACCTAAGATGTTTAACTAAAAATTCACCTATTGTCGTAATAAAAAAAATAATTAATCCTGGGCTTTTTTTATGCTAAGACCTTAATTTTATAAATCTGTTATTCTTGTATCAATCATTTTTAATTTTGACCTTCAAAATGGCGTTAAAAAGTAGTCGTGTCGAGTAGCATTTTTTTACAATACCTTAACAACAAATGCATGTATCGTTACGCAACTTTATTGTTTTGATTGCTGGTAATTTTCAATAATTTTACAAAAAAAAGTTACTCTAAGACATCTAGAAGCTGGGACTTTCGTTTTTAAATAATTGCTGATAGTTAGTGGATTATGAGCGATTTAAATTTTTTTGGCTTCAGTAATTAGAGATTTTTTGATTGAATAACTTTTGAATTGGGGCAAAGAAAAAAACTCTTTAAATCTCGATTATTTTCTAGACAATTTCAATGTTTTTTTTTGGGGGGGGGGGGTAATGTGTGAAAATAATATCCATAAGCACATTTTTAAAACCAAACTAATATTTAAAAAATTGTTTTCTTACCGTAAGCGAAAAAGGCAACTGCCGCTTTGTGCCTTTTTAATCAATTTGGGCCTATGGGCAAAAAAATTTTTACCAAAAGTACTTTGTTGCCTTAGAACCCAAAGAGGTTTACTATGCGCAAAGTATGCCCATGGGCACGAAATGGCACTTTGCGCCCTCGGTTGAAAAAAAAATCGTGACTCAGGTACAAACATACAATAACTACATCCTTCAGGCGCTTATGTTTGCGTTTTGGGCTCTATTGACGTAATGTACCGTATAAACAAATTTTAAACCAGTTTCAACAGAAGACAGAGTATATTAAAGCATTTTTAAACTATTACTAAAGTATTAATAGAGATATTATACATGTATAACATAAGTAAATAGGCACAGTATTAGTTGCACATTAGAAAAAAAAAATTATAAAAAAAGATTTTTCTGACCTCAGGTGTTTTTGAGGGTTGGGTGTGCCCTCGGTAGGAAAAACAGGATTCACCACATAAGCGCCATCACTCCGCTGCTACATTACATCCCTCGGGCCCTGCTTCGCAGGTTAATTGGGCCGAAAAATAACCCCGGAGACGACGGCACTTATCCGACGAAAACTACTATTTCACCATACTGCGCGAAAGTAAACACGATTAGTAAAAGAGTACATTACGATACTAGTGCCTGGGGAAGGGTAGTACTGGTTTGAAATTTTTTTATACGGTACATTACGTCAATAGGGCCCAAAACACAAACATAAGTGCCTGAAGGATGCAGTTATTGTATGTTTGTACCTGAGTCACGAATTTTTTTTCAACCGAGGGCACAAAGTGCCATATACGCCAGACAATATTGACGTACGCGTCTCAGATTGCACCGGTGCGTCAGTCACATAACCTCTCGCACGTGTGGTGTATACAACTTTTCGACACATCAAGCGTGGCGAACGAGATTATGAGCCATCTAATGTGGCTCTGCAAAAACCTCGACGTACACACGTACTCGCATGAATGCGCAGCACAAGCTGTGAGTATCGTGTTTAAATTGAGGTCTTAAATGCCACAACAGATAGCTCATAATCGAGTCCCCGCGCACGGCGCGGCGTGTTGAAAAACAGTACCCGCACCATGATTGAAGATTTAGAAATGCATCATATTTCACATTAATCACCTTCAGCTTCGCTTCGGGCGTTTAGTCACTTTAGGTCCAAGACTTTCTTAACCTTGCTCACTAGGGGCATACTATACTATATAACAATTTTTCATCCCTTGGACATAGTGCCTTGCGCCTTAGGGCACATTTCCGCCCACTATTTACTTTGCGCCCACCTTTGGGAAAGAACATTCTGGCCCTGCCGAGCCCAAAGTCTGATCCCGCCTTAGGGCAAAAAGTGTGCCCACGCACGCAAAGTTGTACTTTCTGTTTCCGATACAGAATATTTCGTTTTCACCTCGGACACAAATATACAACAACCACGCCCTTCGGGCGCGCAACTTGTACTTTCTGCCCTACGTAAGAAATATACTATTTCCTTCTTTGGGTATTTTTTAGGGTCGATGGTGCCCTCTGTACAAAAAATAGAGTTTGCACCTAGTGCGCATCCAACCAGGACAAACATTGCGGCATTTACACTAACCAGTACACAATACATTGTGAAAGATTGATTTTTTTTAAATAGGAGCTAGTTGCTTGGCTGTCGGCATTTACACCAACCGGCACAAAACGTCGCATTAAATCTTCAATTATTCGTTTAGTTTCTGTTATATATATTTTTCTGTTACTACCTGCTAGGCTACTAATATCTTAATTTAATATCACGCAATATTGGGTTTTACGTAAATAATATGGGAGGGGGGATGTGCTTAAAATTTTACTTTAGTATGAACGTTACTTACTTTTTTTCCATGTCGTGTATATGCACTGACCAGGATTATCAGGTCTTGTATCTAGTCTGGCTACTGTGTTAAGCATAAGCGTACATTTTGGAGACGCGTAAAAGGGGTACACCTAATGGGCGCCTATGAAGAGCGAAAACGTCAGCTACAGCTTGGAAGCTGAGTGCATAGTGAAAGGAAGCGATTACACGAGATACGAGTTTTTGATGTGAAAACACTTTAAACGAGGTTTGGACTTTCCGCTTGGGCAGTGAAAATTTTCAAAGCGTAACGCTTTTTTTGTAACGCCTATATAGATATACTAGTCGTTTTTTCTCCCTTTCTACTAAGGAGTGCTGAGTTTACACTGCTGCCAGCCAAAATATATAGAAATACTACATAATATTTGTCTACAAGCAGCTAAGTATACATGCGCATGCACATACGCACACATACACACACAAACTTTTTTCAAGTTTTGTCGGGGCAGCACTGACAATTACAATATAGATATGTCGATCTAAAGAAACAAAGATTTTTCAGTAATCTAATATTTAAGAAAAACAGTTGATCAACATTTCATTCAAGTTATTTACAATTCATCTATCCGAAATTCGAGGCAAAAAGATTATACTGTTATCGTTAAACATTATCGAATCCATGATCTAGATATGGCTCAGTACTATACATTTGTCATCGGAAAGAGGACATGGATGGTTTTAAGAGTGCTCATATAAGAGTGCCGCCATCTACATATGTGCCAATCCGATGATAACTGTGTAATATGAAATTTCTTACTTATCTACAAGTATTAGAATCATTTCCTGATATATCTATTAAAAATCAAACTGGAGGTAAAAACAGCTCAAATTAAAAGCGAGAACTTATTCAAACCTGCGGTGTGAGTGAACGTATGGCTCCTCAGTAGCTCAAGTGGTAGATCAACTGTCTAGTAAACAGAAGGTTGTGCGTTCGATCTGAACTTGGGGGAGGATATTTTTCTCGTTCTTACTTAACATCAAGATTTTATTTAGCCTTATGAAATCAACAAAGTTCTAACAATTCATCTAAGTTATCAACATCTTTTCCCCTGCACATGGTGTTGTAAATTGCTGCACGAACTGAATAGTACGTACACTCTGTTACAATAACATAAATTATTTTTCTGAAATATTGAATGATTCAAAAATCTCTGCTCTTTAAGATAGGTATACCTATTTTGTAAATGTCAGTGCTGACGCGATAAAACTTAAAAAAATATACTCCCGAGTTAGCTGCTTCTTCAACCCGAATCTGAGTTGACTACTTTTTCACAAATCTTCTGAGGAGGCTCTGTTTTTTACTAAGCCATCATTAAGTTATTCAACTTATTATTGCTATAATCTTATTAATTAATCTTATTTAATAAAATCGTAAAACTAAATGCTCGCAAGTACATCCTTATACGTATTATTTCAAGAAATTTTTTTTTTATGTATTCTATACCTTAAGACGGTTAAGGCTTATACCACTTCAGGGATCGTTTTAAACTCTTGAAATCTCTCGTTTTTTTTTAAATGCATTTCGTAATTTTGTTTTAATTTCTTAAATTTACGTTTTATTTAAACTTATGTGTGTTTTTAAAACTTCTTCTCCAATACATTGAAAAAAAAAAACTTTTTGATACTAATTCTATCTAATAACTTGTTACGCTGATACTTCTTGTTTACAAAGCCATTCTGTAATTTTATAATAACAATATGATTTCTAAGGGTACAAATATAATTTTTACATTTCAAAACTCCCAAGTACTTATAAACATTCAATTTACGAGAGAAAAAAGCCAAAGGCACTAGAAAACTTTATTACAATAATGTCAAGTATCTAACAACATAATTCCAATTAAACATGAAAATTTGTTTGCATACAAAATTATATTTTTTGACTCCTTTTAACATTCCTAATTTATGCCTTGTGCTTTGTTATATGGACAACAAAGTGCATACTTATAAAAATATTAACGCATCCTCTGTTGACCTCATGAATAGTGTATACTTCAGATTAAAGACTTTTTTTATTAGATACATAGTAGATTTAACCACTTATTACTCAGAGTATGGATTAAAAAAAAAAGTTTTATCGTGTATAAACAATCAATCTTTTTACCCGCCTTTTTCTAATTCTCTACTCACAGGTTCATACCCCTGCTATGCTTTTTAAGTAAAAAAAAAATGTGCGTCTGGTTTGGTTACTTAGTCATGATGGAGTGCTCGAACGAATATAAAAAAGGACGAACATCGTAGCATTGCAAGCACAAATTTATCTACTGATCTCTTATAAACATTTTCTTCAGCCCCTACTTACTCACTACGTTTCAAACACACCTCACGAACTATTTCACGTTTTTAAAAACCTTCACCATCATTTTACAGCTCCCCAATGAAGTATTTCTAAAAATACAACAAAAATAAATAAATCATAAACTATAGTTTACTATAGAAGGAAGCATAAATAAATTTTATATTTAATTTATCAAACGTATTGTAGTAATTATTTTTCTACGCTGCTTGTAAGGTAAAAGGTGTTGATCATGATATGACGTGGTATAACAATACATGAAAGTAAGAAATTGATATTGAGAAAAACATTACTTACAGCAGAAACTTTACAATGGAATAAAATTATAAAACTTGTGGCTGGTAGCACTTTGCATAATCTATGGGATTAAACACCCTCTTACCGAATTCGGAAAAGAATTATTACAAACATACCATTGAAAAACTTTTTATGTACGTTATGATAAATTTTACGATTTCTGATGTACTTTCTTGAAAATTTTACTGGTGACAGTTTCTTGTGTAAGCGATTGCCAAAAATCTTCATTTCTGACTTTGGTAAACTCTGCATAAGAAATCGTTATGTTCAAAGTAAAGACGTGAATAGTCTTCAAATGAGCATATTTTATCATCACATATCTTCAAACCATTTTAAAAGTTTTTACGGTCATAATTTTGCATAGAAATTGTAGTCCATCGTTATTAATACCTGATAAAGTTAAAATAGCGTGGTTTTATTATAAAATCAGAAAATACAAAAGTCAAAGTGAGATGCATATGAAGTCGTGGATGCGGATTTGTGTATCGTCTGCTACTCTATCTGGTATGTGTTGCTACCACGCTACTCGATGGATATTTATTAATTCTGTCATGTAGTATTTTATGTTTAAAACTTTTATAAAATTTATCAATCAATGGTATAGATTAAAGACTCTTCAAAAAGTAAAAAATTATATTACTAACTTTTGTATGAGCTTACATATTTCATTAGGTATACTATAAGGATTCTGATTCAGTATGGATTTTAATGCAGTAAGGATTATAATATAGTAAGAGTTCTTGTCCACTTACATAGATTAGACTCGTTACTAGATAATTCTCTTTACTGGATTAGCATTTTTATAAGGATTTTTGGCCTAGCAGCCGCAAATGCTTCTGCCTTGAGTCCTATTACTTTATTACCTCTACCATTTTAGCGCAGATTACTGCGCAGTAGCAGCAGATAGCACGTAGGTGCTGTTGTCGCACAGCAGTTTTACTGCTGAACTTGCTGCTTTCAGGTGTCGAGGTTGAAAAAAAATTTTATGCGTATAATTAAATGGGGAGAAAATTAATGAGAAAATTGAAACTATACTAAAAATTATTGTGATGCAGGCAAATAGTGGCTAGTTTTTTTTTATCAGTTAAAGGCTAGCCGAAATCAGTAATATCATAAGCAATAAATTTGAATCTTTCCTACCATTGTTTCCTCAAAGAGCCAAATATATGCACTTTTCTAGCATTGTGTATTCTAGCATTATTCTTAAAGAATTTTTTCTCTACTAATGTACGGTAAATTTTTAGATTTCATAGTATATCGTAAAAACAGTGTTTCGACCATAAGATTTTTTTTCTTTATTTGTCTGAGAGTCGTTTCCATGGAAGATGACTCCTCACAACATTTTTTATTTTTTTAATTCTTGATGTTCTCCTCCCGAATGAATCACTATTTTTCATACTTTTTCCTAATTCTTTTTTCTGATTCTTTTTTCTTCAATCCACTTCATATACTTGTTGATTAACTTTTTCCACTCTTAGTATTTTCTATCAAACTCTTTCTTTTCCGCACTCTGACCTTGTCCCATGACTGTTGATGAATTAATGATGTTAGCAGAGTTATGATATAATACATAGTATATACAAATTTATCTTTAGATTTTTTCTATGCCGATTTCCTCTCCTCATGTCTCTTCTCAAATTTTCCCCACTCTTCTTGTTATTGCTTGTTCTCTTCTTCTTTTCTGTTCCAGCTGCTGCGTCTACTGCTGTAACCTTTCTCCATTACAGTGGGAAGATGAATGAGGTTAAAAGAGCTAGGCACGAGCCTTTATAGTTTTATCTTACGACTATCATCTACCCCCACCACTACTTAACATGAGTTTCTTGATATCTCTGCTCATCGGATCGTATTAAACAATGCGATCGTGCAGAATTAAGCAATAGGCTGATGTAATGGTGGAATAAGATTCAAATTACAAACGTACATCATCTGAAACATTTTTCAGCGACTCATTTTGCTTAGAGTAATCAATATCTATGCTTAAGCTTTTAAAATGATAATAAATATAGTTTCCTTGTTATCAATAAGGAAAGGCAGATGAAGTTGACAGATTTATCGATACCGTAAAAGTTCCGATGGTTTTGCTATAAATATACAACGTATATAGCGCGAACTAATCAGTTTACTTTAAGACGTCAAAGCGTGTACATGTACGAGAGAAAAAAATAAGTTCTTCATCAGCTGGTAAAGGCAAAAGAATCCGTTAAAAAGTTATATAGATTTTTGAAATTTGGAAAAGATAAGATAAGAGGAGTACTATGTGAGACCTTAAAACTAATCACCGATCCTTTACAACAAGTCGTGATGCAAACAAAGAAAGGGATTAAAACAAGTCAGTCCATGATTATTAATAATTTTAATTATACTTTTGCACCAAAGCTGCCCATTCAACGAATAGAAAAAGAGAAAAATACAGCGATGATAAAGATACGATGTTTGAATCTGCTGTCAGTCAAAGTTATAGTATTGATGTTAAAGATGATGATGATGATGATGATGATGATGATGATGATGATGATGATGATGATGATGATGATGATGATGATGATGATGATGATGATGATGATGATGATGATGATGATGATGATGATGATGATGATGATATGAATATCACCATTCGAAAGCAGACAGATGATAATAATGTTTAAAAATAGTTTATAATGTTTACAAATAGTTAACGGAAACCAGAAAGATTCATAAATTTGGTGTATGGGCTCCGAAAAGAAGATGGAAAGTACAAGTTTGAAAATTCACCAATGAATTTATGTAACAAAAAAATGAGGGTAAATGCATCCTGATACAACTCGCATTACTCAAGATGATTTGGGTAAGTATGATGTACTTCTAGAAACCTTAAGTGCATATCGGAAGGGTTTTAGCAAGAATGGACCTATTCGAATAAATAATATTAATATATTCAATAAAATTATTAATCCGAAATTTGATCTTATTGGTAATAAAAACGAAGGATCATTGTTACTGCACTATAAAATTGCTAAGCCAACGCATCAGCAGTAACAAATGAATTATGTACACTGCGAGAATCCAAACGTGCTGTTGGATTGTCTCCGCTTACTTATAGCTGAAAGATCGGCAGGAAATCTAAGCCATGATAATAAGATAATATCGACAATCACAGAGTTACGAAAAGGAGGGTGTATATACTGATTCAAAAGTGAATTCAAGTTAGTATCGCAATGAGCATCGACGGGCTCGGACGTACGCTTAGTAAAATTGAAGGCAGCAGCTGAGGTCATCCTGGTATTGGATATAAAGTCACTGCTGATAGTATGATTTATAATACAGAAGATTGTGCAATGTTGCAGCAGCAATAAACTCGAGCGATGCCATGAATCTTAGTAATTCTTAGAAAGAGAGAAAAGGTCTAGTTGATAAGCAAGATAAGCTTAGAGAAATTTTGAGTAATTTGAATGATTCATTTACTTTGAAAATAGAAAATTTGGAGCAGGAACTAAATATTTTAAAAGAGATGTTCTCTCAGATTCCTAACATTATTCTGGGAGATAATTAGAGTAGATGGATCGCAAGAAAAAAATTGAAGTGGAGGAGATCCATAAACCAGCTCGTCATAACTATCCACGTCAAAAGTATGATATACGAGGATTGGACGAAACATGGCAAGCTGATCTCATTGAAATGATACCTTATCTTAGAGAAAACAAAGGTTGTAGACACATGCTTACTATAATTAATATATTTTTATAGTATACATGAGCCGTACCAATAAAACGAAAAACAGGAAATGATGTCACAGCAGCAATGAAATCCATATCAAATCGAGGAAAAGTACCAAAAAATTCACATACTGATAGAGTAAAAAATTTTATAACAAAAGTTTTTTAGATCTCATGGAAAAGTAATAATCAATCTGTATTCAACTTACACTAATTTTAAAGCATTTATATGTGCAACATTCAAAGGCACATTAAAAAATAGAATGTGAGTTAATTTAAATTTTAATGGTTATTGTAAGTGGTTCGATTTTCCGCCAGACTTAATCACAGTCTATAATATTAAAAAAACATCGCACAACAGCTATGAAACCAAAAGATATTACATTAACAAATGAAGCTAATCTTTTGAAATGCTACGATTCTCAAGGTGAGCCCGGAAGAAAAAATCCAAAATTTAAAGTTAATGATAAGGTGTGTGTAAGCAATGTGAAAAAAGGTTACATACCAAATTGGTCTAAAGAGATTTTTAAAGTTATTAAAATATGAAAATAAATCAAATTACTTGCCATTTAAAACATTAAAAAGGTCAACCAGGGTCCGAAAGCTTTTACGAACAAAAGTTTTTGAAGGCCAAACATTCTTAGGTCTATCTTTTGGAGAAAGTTCTTAAAAAACGCGGTGATCAAATTTGTGTTGAATGATTAGGATTTGATAATTCTTATAATAATTGGATTAATAAATCTGATATTCAATGAAAAAAATAATGAAATAAGAAAGTAAAAGTATAGGGGGCCCATATCAACGTCCTGGAACGTCGGTAAACTAAAATTACTAATAATTTTTTTCCCGCTTGTTTCTTCAGAATTTTCCATGTTGACTTTAAAGTACTTTCAAGCAGGGACAAACGTGCATCCGAAAAGAGATGAATCACTTGCAAACTCTATTCGTAGCTGCAGCACATCGACCAACTATATGATTCATGCAAACGCACGTTGGCCTATGCTGACTGGAAACGAAAAGCAAATAAGATAATAAAATACTTTTTAATACAGAGAAATGAAATAACTCTAAAAACTAATGGAGGCAAAAAGTCCAACTGGGAACAGCTGAACTGAGGTGCAATACTAAATGCTGGAACAACTTAATACGATGTTAAAAATTAGAATAACGTAGAGTTAATATGTATAGACAAATCATAATGTATACTATACTCCTAGCAAAACAACATAATCAACTTTTCATTTGGTTTTTATAAATGCATAACTTGCCGAGCTACCCTTTTTTCTATTACATTTCCGAATTTTTTCATATACCACCGGCAGTAGCCTAAATTTTCGAACTCGTTTAACATGTAAGAGAAAACGGGAAAACCGAGCTGATCATTAAAAATAGCTCTTTCCCCTTTCCTTGACTCATATGTGTCGGGAAAGAGTCCGTGCGGCTGCTCCAATATAAGTAACGGAACTTCAAATCTCCAGAGCACCTCGCGCCGACTCCTTCTCCAATGACTAAAAGCAAAAAACATATTAACTATAATTCTACCGAAATTTTGAATTATCTTTGCAATATTGTAATCAGTCAAAACTACCCATTTAACTATCACAGGACCACAAAAAAAAAATAAGTGGAAGGGTCCCTTTCAGCAACAATGCATTTCTTATGGATTTTGAGGCGCTGACTTCATTCCCATTGTCTAAATTGCTTTATCACATCACAATTTTTTACACTTGTTAACATGGGGACTACTTTAATTACTGAAATAAGAGCATTGACGCTTATGGGCACGTTTTTTGTTAATAAAAAAAAATTGTGCTGTGATAGAGCAATTTAGACAATAGGAATAAAGTCAGCGCCTCAAAATACATAAGAAATTCATTGTTGCTGAAAGGGACCCTTCCACTTATTTTTTTTTGTGGTCCTATGTTATGTTAAATCGGAAAAGGCAAAGTACTTCTACTGTTACCACTACCCTTACTTTCATAATTATATCTACTATTACTATAATTACTATTTTTATTATCATTATTGTTATTATTATCATACTATTAAACTAATGTTATCATTATAAGTTGTTATAACAACGGCCAACGTTATTTCTTTTTAAGTATTAGTTGATGTAACGTAGCACACCGATCGTTTATTTACACAAGCATTAATTTAAATACTAAGCGATTCTTTCTGTTCTTTATGCAACAAGTTTAGTTGAATAAACGAACAGTGTCCAACATTAGTAAATATTAACGATATTCTATCTTATCATTAATATCAAGTTAAATTAAAGTTTTTGTGAAATTTGGATGTAAAGGAGAAAGAAAGGGCATGAGTAAGTGAATCACCTTCCCTTCTCTTGACGAGCTTTTTTTTCACAGAAGTTATACAGCATGGAGTAACATTGTAATTATTTCCAACTTTTTGGTGAATGTACAAGTTCACGGATACAGGATCTTCTTTTTCAAATTTTACAATATCTTTCATTCTTACTGGAAACTTTATACCGCTAAAGTTAAGTTTATTTTAATACTGCATTTACTGATTGATACGTTCACTGTACGCTTCTGCTGGATTAATAGTAGACAATACTGCCCACATAAAACACTTATTATCATTGTTCTTTACTTTAACATAAGCTCTCTTACTCTACACAACATGCGGTAATTCAATGTACGAACTTCCTTTCATTGTATTGAACTTATTAATATTTATCATTAAATGTAAAATCTATGGCTATGATGAGCCTGAATCTCTTTTTTCAAACTCTTCTATCTGTTATTTTAAGGGCTTACTTACATAGTAATCAAAACACTCTCTAAAATTTGTTGATATATAAATTGGAGAATTTTTAGTATTAAAATATTTAATTTTTTCTTTAGAGTAACGTTTATGTAGCACATATTCACTTAAGAGCTCAGTATTCACCTTTAATGCACTGTATTCTTGTAAAGCTGTCATAATATTTTCTTCAAATGAAAATTTTGCATTATCTAAAAATGATTGAATGTCTAGGTGTTTAAGATTCGTAATAGTATCTGATCTTACACGTTTATGAAAAGCTGATACAACATCATTCCACTACACAGTATTTCTAGGTATTACTGATATATCTGATTGTGCTCTCAGCACTCCTTCAGTTTTATACAAAAATCTTGTAAGCTTACTATTAATGCTTACTTAATTAGCTATTAGTGTTATAATATACTATTGCCTTTATGCTCTGGTTAATTTTGACGTAGTAAGCAACTCTTCTAGTGTAGCAATCGCCTTTGAAGATAATTGCAGCCATCTATGTAAGTCCGAATCATCTACATCCATGCCAGTTGCATTATCTAATGACTGCAGCAACATTTTCACTGTCAGTTTAAAGTATTGCAAGACTGCCATGGTATATTTAATCCTTGATTCAGTTAAAATGACTCTTAGAAAGATGAGCTTTCTTAACATTATGAAATATAATAAATAGAGAAAAAGTGGAAGAAAGCACCAACCAGCACCCCTTTTCTATGTAGAACAATCATAAAACACAACTGCTGCTTCAATTTCTCTCTCTATTTGTTTTTTTTTCTTTTAATTTTAATATGACATTAAAATGACATAAAAGACTATAAATAAAATCATTTTCCGTTGTCTTTCTCTTTTTAGTTATTTCAAAATATTCTGATTCTTCATCTTTAAATAGTCAACGGCAACTAGTTGGTCGTGAGTCTAAAACCGATGATCTTGGTGTAGGTAGTGACAGCTATTCTTGAAAGATTTCATCAATGAATTGATCTAATATCTCATCAGGAAATCATATGATTTAAAAAAGATTGCAATTTAATTGCTTCTTCATTATCAGTAAAAGACAAATCTCAGGCTGGATAACATTTTCTTTCAGTTAATTTCGGTTGCGGTGAAATGCTCATATGCAGAAAAATCAAGAATGATTCCATCATACTAATAACTACAGAAAGTAAAATGACAGAGTTTAATAAACAACGAAATAGCTTTTCTATTGGTGAAAGGTATAATTTTATTATCAGACTCCAAAGATTGTCTGTATTTCGAAGCTTTTGTAGGACTCCCTTTGGAAATATTACGTACAACTTTTACAAAATCACTAACATTTTCAGATCGCAATTTACTTGTTACTAAATATAGGTAAGCTTCAGTTGATACATTCGTAAAAAAAAAGTTTTTTCACCTTAGCAGAAATTTCTTTTATATTATCCTTTAAAATGTTTTTTATTTCTTTAAATAATTTTAACCTTTATAACGTTTTACCCTGCCAGTTTAAAACACACACACCACTAACCCGAGTACAATGCTAAGGGTACAGCTGTGCGGCTTCGGCCTCTTTGATGCGACCGTCGTACCCCGACGCCGCCACTCAAAGTGCCCCGCACAGCAGTTATTAATAAAACTTATTAATCGATCAAGTAGCTAACACTTGGCGAGCCACTAAATTCCCGCGAACGAGCCACTAACAATGCCCCCCAGGGAGTCACTACTAATTTTCTCTGAAGCCACTACTCGTGATCCAGAGTCACTATCAGCTATGCTAGAGGAGGGCACGAAGTGCACCTCGTGACCCGAGTTTTTTCTAACCATGCGTCGCGTATAGCTACTAACACCCGGCCCCAGGAAGCCACTACCTTGGAGTGAGGGACATGGAAATGCATCGTATTTCATCTAACGTGTACCCTGGATACACTACCGCTATCTCACATCAACAGATAGAACGTACTCACGGGCTTACTATTGACCTTCGCTACCAAGGGATTTCTGGTCCTGAAAGTCGGTTCCGGCTTCAGTCCTCTTGTCAACTCCGACAGCCTTCCGATCGCACCCAGCCATCCGAGACCCTCAAGCTTCCTTTCCGGTCACAAGACCCTCATAGGAAAACTCCAACAAATTGCAAGCCACTTGTTCATAATATTTGCTGTTGAATTGAAAAAAAACTGCGCAAATTTCATTTAAGATTTAAGAATTTCCTAAAATGTTTTACTGCGTTTATAATTAAGGTTTCGCTAGGATTAGTAGATAAGCTAACTGATCTAGACTTATAAGAGTGTAATCAGCTGAAATTATATTGTCTTTTAATTTATTTTTTAATTTATAACTGTTGTTTATGTATAACTTTGCCAGTGGAATATTAATAATCAAAAGATGAGAAAGGGGACTAGAAAAACTATAAGTGAGTGAATTCAATGCCGAGACGATGACATGGATAGAAAAGTCTATTTTGTATATTTTTATTAGTCCGTAGCATTTAAATTAGTCTTTTTTATGAATACCTTCATTAAACTTATTTACTTCATCACAAATACCGTACTGATCCCACTTGCTTACAAAACTTTTAGTATCTTTAATTAGTTACTTTAAAGGATTCTTTTCTAACTGCAAATAGTGTATTATTACTTAACAGTTCTTCTATTTTATTAAGGTAAATTTTTCCAAAAATGACAACGGTGACATTACCGTTGTCTGCTTTAGTACTTATAATGTGTTTATTATTTTTAAGGAATGCTTATGCTCGCTTTATTAGAAACACATGCACTGTTTATATGCTGCTCACAAAAAACTGCTTGCCATTCTTATTTGATTGCATTGCGTGCGTGTACTACATCATTTGTCTATGTGCAGAGTATAAAAGCAGCTAAACTTGAAACTCTGACTACATCACGATTTTACATCCCTTTCGTAAGAGTCAAAGATATGGTTATACACTCAACTTACCTCGCGTTTCTTGTATATTATTATGATTTTCATGGTAAAAAATATTTTTAACTATTTATAGTTTTTCGTACCTCATGGAGACCAGTACGTTGTCCAAACGGTCGAGACGTAGTTTTTGGTTTTAAATAAATACAAAAATATGACAGTACCACCATCAGACGTTTTTTTTTCAATTATTTACCAACTGTCGTTTGACGTCTTATTTAAACAACATTAGGGTCTAGAATAAATTCGACAATAACTCACATTATTACATATAGTTTTAATTGTTATACTCTTTATTAAATTAGACATTTTTATCACACCATTGAAACTTGTCATAATGAATTTGCGTATTCTTTTCTCAATTTTATTAGGAGTCTTATAACATGCAACGATTGATGCAACTCGTGTCCATTTAAGTAAAAAGATGAAATAAATATATTGTTACTTTTATTTTAGTGTTATCAATAAATATCAGCGTTTGAATATCTGTTAATGAATTAAAGTACATCTATCGACCTGCACTCGTCAGACGTCTACTGTGTCCTAAAAAGTCCATTTGACTGTAGCCAAAAAATATCGTGATTCACTACTTACCCGAATTTATTCAAAAATAACATATAAGGGCATAGAAGTACGTCAGAATTTGTAAGTAATATAAAGATATCTGATTTTTTGAAATTTGTAATAGTAGTGTATGGAAACGTAACATTATTCCTATTTGAATTTATAACGTACAGTTAAGTATAACATTTACTTTCAATTCGTCACTGTCAACGTGTTTTCAGCAAGAAAATTTATCGAAGAGTTTCTAAAGTGCATGTTTTATATGCTTTTTACAACATACATATATCTTGATTTTCTTGTCATTTTACTAAAATATAAAGGAAAGTCGCTGAAACTGGTGTTTTAGCTAACCGTGAAAACTGCTCAACCTATAAGGCTGAAATTTTGCATACTAATTATTGACACTTTCTATGTGGTTTAAGTATAGTTTTTATTATGAAAAATTTAATAACAATAGGAATAAATGAGCTCAAAGTTTTGCAAAAATACGCCAGCTTTTAACTTAAGTTCAGTAGAATCCGATGGATGGCGTCGACATAAAATCGAAACTACCTGCAACAGAATTAAATAAGTGTGGTTGTAACAGGCCAGAGCGTCTCAAAAATTTCTGCAGTTGCCTACCGGCAGTACATCGAGCGGCATCAAGAATGTAGGTAAAATTCGTGCAACTGGGTATCCCGGTAACCGACGACACTCTTCTCCAATGGACAAGTGACCTAGGTCTACTTCCATCCTAATCCTCTAGGATTGACGAGTGCCACCAATAAAAAATTAATTATACCGATAATGTCTCCGGTGGAATACCAGGAAACGTATTTAGCCAGAGCACAACCTGCTCCAACACTTAAGAGTTGTGTGGCCGTACCACCATCCGGCCTGGTGCCGTCAGAGAAATTTATACTTTAAATGCAGGCCAGGAAAGACAGCCCTGAAGAGCGTGGGCAGCCGTAACGGCTTTCTTCTTAATGGTTGTTCCAACGGCATACCCACGCAGAGAAGGTATTCTCTACACCCACTTTACCAACTAACGATGAGCAGTTGGTTATCCGGAGAACGACCCAAAGACGAGATATTCTTTGGTCAGTGGCGTACTTTCCTCCATCACGGTCTCCGTACACAGAGACTTCAAGAGTAAGAGTCAAGCTACCCACAGCCAGCTCTTCATCATCAGGAATAAAAATAAGGAATAGCTGGGAGTTTCACCACTGGCCCTGTATATTCAAAAAACAAGGTGATGAAATTTTGAATAAGCCAAAAAACTGTTTTTGTGAAGATTTCATTCGTAATAAAAAAAATTATGCTTAAAATTGTATGTAAAAACGTTAAGGAAATTTTTTTTATACGTGGTCCTAAAGGATCAGAAAAAACCTTTTTATGTAAAATATAAGTCATTACTATCACAAAGAAGGAAATTTTATTAATAGCATGGACTGGCATTGAGTCAGTACTACCGCCAAAAGGTATGACCAGTCATGGAACTTTTCGCTTGTCTTTGGATTTAAATAATATTGAGCCTGCATTT
Source organism: Copidosoma floridanum (assembly GCF_036245765.1). NCBI lineage: Eukaryota > Metazoa > Arthropoda > Insecta > Hymenoptera > Encyrtidae > Copidosoma > Copidosoma floridanum. The sequence goes on from NW_028321885.1 coordinate 9,522,934, forward strand.
TTTCAGATCAAATCTGAAAAACAGAAATTACATTAAGTTGATTTAATGATTTGGTATGAGGCTTCTATAATTCCGAAAAAATCTGTAGGGATAGTTGACAGAACTGTGCGTAAAATATGCAACACACACATACATTTTCGAAATAAATAAATAATTTTGGGAGAAGATTTCTGTCAATTCCTGTTATATAAATGGTTGTAAAAGAATGGTTATATTAGGAACTATGAAGTCATCATTTCTTTGAATTTCTTTTTATATTTTAAAAATAAATAGAATCAATCGTTTAATTGATGGAAAATTTTCTGAACTACTTTTAGAAATTGAAGATGGAAAATTAAAATCACTGGTCATCCCTGAAAAATGAAAAGTCAATGATGTATTGATAAATATTTAGTAAAAATTATTAATCTTTATTAAATAGTTTTAGTCTTTCTTCTCATAATGAATAAACTGTTTCATTAACTAACAAAATTTGTAATTTAATGAATGGAAATACGACAACTCATAGCGTAGATCATGCCACGTACAAAGGTGTCGATGAATCAGATAATAACATTTTTATACACTTCGTTATTAAAATATTAAACAATATCCGTAAAGTTTTGCCACCGCATGAATAAAATTTAAAAGTTAGAGCAAGAGTTATGTTAATAAGAAATTTGTTTATAGCGGACGGTTTGTGCAACGGCGCACAAATATCGATTAAAACGTTACTTAAATATAATATCAAAGCTAAAATTATCACAGAAGAAAACTTGGATATAGGGTATTTATATCAAAAATCACTTGAAGCACAGGTAATACCTCGTCCTTATCTTTCATACTTTACAGAAATCAATTTTGTTTAGTCTTGGCATTTGCTACGACAATTAACCAATCTCAATGAAAAAGTTTCGATAAAGTCGGCATATACTCAAAATAGCCTGTATTTTCTAATGGACAACTATACGTATCGTTATTTAGATGCAAAACTAAAGAAATAATGTTCATGCAAATTTAACGTAAAAATAATTCAGAATCAGAAAATGTTGTTTGGGAACAAAATTTTCGATTAAGAGAAAGTACACTTTAAAAAAAAAAAAAAAAAAAAAATTAACAAACTTAAAGTTATCATACAAATTAAAACAACAATATTTAGTAGTAGCATATGACATGATATGTTTTTATTATATTACGTTACAATTTTGTTAGAAATCATTAAAGTTTAAATATTGATATAGGACAACTATTTATAATAATATTCTAATTAACATCCTTCTTTCAATGTTCTTTAGCAAAATTGGTTTATTTTTGTAATTACTTCAAGTACGTACTGAAAAACAATAATTAAAAAAAATTGTAACGTACGATAGCATATAGCTATGTGTGCGTGCGCCTCTGCTGGCTTGGGCCTGAAACGTAGGGAAATAGAGAAGAGAGGTGATAGGAGAGGTAGAGAGAAGGGACAGGGAGATAAGCTAGAGACGCGAGAGGGTGTCTCACTACAGACACGCATATAGAGAGCAAAGAAAAAGTCCTAATAACGGGCGTCACACACGGAGCACGCTGCACGTTAGGGACGACTAAAATACCTCTTAACGGTATAATAATGAATCTGCACGTAGTCACCGATACCTTTCCGATATAAATGGAAGGCATTATTGGCTGGGACGCTTTTACGTTGTATAATGGCCTCATAAGCGCCATAGAAAATTATTTGGATTTAAATGACATCAGAATTCTGATACTAAAACCAGAATATTTTAAAATCCCCGCAAAATCGAGGAAAATAATATTCGCGCGTATAAAAGATGAGAGCAGTCATGTACAAGTCGGCTGGATCCCTCTACAAAATATAAAGGAGGGAATCTCATTTGGAAATTTAATAGGATAAAATAAAAACTTGAAGATATATGCGGAAATTATAAACATAACAGACAAACAAATTGACGTGCCAGTACCAGAAGTAAATGTTTTCGAATGTGAAACCAGACAAGGGGCGGAACCATTCAGCATCGCTGGGGACGATGCTGAAGGGTTAAACGAAGCCATGATTGGGTTTTTTAACACTAAAAATTCAGACGGAAAGGTGAAAAATAATGAAATTGTAAAAGAAAGAAATGCCGTAAGCGGAAATAATAATGATGACATAAAGAACAGCATCGAAAATTTTAAAGATATTAAGAAATCGGATATAGCAGCTCGAGTAAGCAAAATAATGGAAATCGTCGATACATCTGGCTGCAACATGGAAAAATTAAACCACATCCATAGCCTAAAAGAGTACAATCCATTCGTATTAGGCCTCGACGGCAAGCCACTAATGGCAATATAAACTTACTTAAGCATCGAATAACAACGGCAACAGAGAAGCCAATAGTTGCCAAAAGGGTACGCTATCCAATAAAACTAAAAGAACAGATGCACGTGGATTGTCCCGAAAAACGTGAGACCAAACGAAGAAAAACGCTGGAGGGTGGTAACAGATTTCCGGCTATTGGACGAAATAACAGTCGGTACGTGCTATCCACTGCCATTCCAGAATGAAATTTTTAAAAATTTAGCGGCTGCAAAATATATAACCGTGGTAGATCTAAAGAACGGATTTTTCCAAGGAGAGATTCACGAGAAAGACGCTCATAAAACTGCGTTCTCAGGACCAAACGGACATGACCAATATAAATGAATGCCGATGGGATGCATAGACTTGCCAAGTACATTCATGCGAGTGATAACATTAGCACTAGCAGGCTTACAAGGACGGGAGATAAAGGTATATATGGATGACATCATGGTATTCGCAGAAAACTTGGAATAACACGAGATAAGATTCAAAGGGCTCTTAAAACGGCTAGCCGATGCAAACTACAAAATAGAGCCAAGAAAATGCCAATTCCTTAAAAAAAAAGCGATAGTGCTGGGTCATATTGTAGGCAACGGTCAGATCAAAACAAATCCGGAAAAAATTGAAGCAGTAAAAAGTTTTCCTAAACCAACAAATGCGAGAAGAATGAAACAATTTCTCGGGTTAGCGGGGTACCATCGACGCTTCATCAAGGATTATGCAAAAATAGCCCAACCTCTCTCAAAGCTCACAAGAAAAACAGCCAAATTTTAATGGGAAGAGGAACAAGAACATGCATTTACAAAACTTAAAAACGCTCTGTGCAGTGAGCCAGTGCCGAGATCTTCAGACACAAACGAACCCTTTATCGTAACAACCGACGTATCCGACTACGCTATCGAAGCAATTTTAAGCCAGGGAGAGATAGGCAAAGATCACCCTTGTGAATATACATCCAGATGCTTGAAGGGCAGTGAATTACAATATCCGACATACGACAAGGAATTATTGGCGATAGTGTACGCCAAGGAGCAATTCAGGCCATATTTGTTCGGTCGTAATTTTACAGTCATAACTGACCATGAGCCACTTAAACATTTCCACACATCAAAGAAACCGGACTTAAGATTTACAAGATTTAAGGCAGAATTCCGTGGATATGAGTTCGATATTGTTTATAGACCTGGACAGAAAAATAAAGCACCGGATGCTCTTTCTCGCAATCCAGTACTCAAAGAAGGGGAAGAAAACCCAGAACTACCACGCCGGGAGCTGTACGAGCTTGCGGAAAAACAGGAAAGGGACAATCGCAAAGACATAAATGCACCACCAGCACGAATATATAAAATGCGTACAAAGAGATAGAGAAATCTAATACGGAAGAACAGGAAAGTAAAAATTGAAACGTCTAACTCAGGCGAGCTAGACGAGAAGGCAATTAAAAAGAAGCCCAGGTATTAAGTATCCACAACTGCAGTAGTACAGACACATGATCAGAACGGTAAATGACGGAAAAACTAAAAGATAAGGCAGATAAAAACACCCTCTCAGCGGTAAACGATAAAGAAAAAAATTCTGTCGCAAGTACCAGTTGACGATAAACTGGCGTACATGTGCAAAGAGAAAAACATGGAAAAAGGTAGACAGCAGGTAGATGAGCAGGAAACGGAAATAACCGAACAAAGCCGAACGGCACCGAACGAACACGAGAGCCAACAACCGCCAGATACACAGGTACCCAACGGCGGAAACGATAAGTATAATAATAACAAAGGTCAAATTACCAATTTAAGGTCAATATTTAATGAATCAACCAATCGATTCCGAGCAAAGATCTCAATCGACGTTGAGAAGAAAGATATCAAAGGAAAAAAGGGCATAAGAATCGATGTATGAGAAAGCGATAGCACACCAACCGCAATGAACGAAGAAGAGGATGCAAAGATTCGAGTATCGGGGACCCAATGCGCAGAACCTTGCAGACAGCTAATAATGATCGATGTCCCTAGAGACGGAAGTTGTCTGTTCCATTGCCTAAAACTTCTATGCGGATTGACATAATCAACAGACGAGCTCAGAAAAATTCTACGCGGGTCAGAATGGATAAATAAATGTAAGAACCCAAAAGGAACTAAACAAATATTTAATAGCAGCCATGAATTTGGCGACGGAGAATGTGCTTTGTGTTCGGAGAATGTGAAATATAATAATGATAGGCAAAACGACGATTCCAATACCCAGGAACCTCAAGATATTACTGAAGGAAATTTTGAAGGAGATAGCAACGACCACGCCGTAAACGAACTAGACGAATAGAACGATGAAGAGGGCGCATGGGATACGGAGAGCGAGAAAAAGAGTGAGACAGAGGAAGAAGGAGTGTGGGAGCCTAACGAAAAGCGCATAAGGCCCCCACCTGAACTACCACCCCCACCAGACCCTTAAAGCGACTGTAAGCCATTAACTGAAGAGAATACAACGACGATAGTTATAACAATATTAATAATGTTAATAATAAGAAAAATAGAAATATAATAATAATAATAATACTGACAGAAGCAATACAGGGTATAAGAGTAATAAAGATAGTATACCGATAGAGTATATCGTATAGGAAGACAGGATACACAAAAACGTACGTGCATAAATATATATAGTAAAAAGCGTTATTTTTTATTTATCCCCGGCCCTCGGACGAGCTGCAAGAGAAAGCAACAAATTATACGAAAAGAAAATATACAATAACTAATAACTACGTAACCAACGGACATTCAGACAATTAACACCCCCCTTTTCTAAAGAAATAATATTAATGAAATACAAAGAAAGAAAAGAAAACTTTTTTTCGTTCAGACCTTCGGACGGCCGCGCAAAAAAAAAGGCGAAGAAAAAAAATAAGAAAAAGAAGAGTATAATTATGTTACATTTTTTTGGCTGTACAACATCCAACTTACAGAAAAATGAGTAATAGAATAAAAGATGGAGTTGTTGTATTTGGCACTTCTTAAAAAGAACAGGCATTGTCAAAAAAAAAAATTTAATAAGAAATATTGTTCATAATAAGAATATTATATGTTTGTACTCGAAACCATAGAAAAAAATATAATGAGAATAATAATGAATAGGTAATTAGTATTCATTATTATTGTTTTCTATTAGAAAAAAAAAACCAATTAAAAGAAGAACATTGTTAATAATACAACCAAAAAAAAGGGATTTAATAATAAAATAATTACAAGTACAATAACGATTAAATGTGACGCACTTCAGAACAGTATTATTAGTAGATTTTAAAGGACGTGAGACCTGCAAAGTTTTAACAAAAAAACAAAAAAAAAGATCTTATTTTCGAATTGTTTTGATTTTAATTATCAAGAAATACAGCTGCAATTGAAAAATTTTTACCAATTGCGCACTCAGCTATAATCCGTCAAGTACTCTATTCATAGCCAATCCTAATATTCCTTACCTACTATCAAAATCAAGGGTTATCAGAGGATGACAACAACTACTGAAAATTCTGGAGATTCGGTTACATAACAAGACTAAAATAAAACTGAACAAGGGAAATAGTCACACACATTTAGTTTGGAAGCCATATAAGATAAGATTTCCGCCACTGTATAAGGGATCAAAATCACAATTAAATCTGAAACAGCATTTCACCATGACAATAACAGTATCATCTACGTGCATAGTCATACAACATAGCAGAGCCTACAGGGGATAGTTCTCAACAAAACAAAAAACAAAAAATATACATACATTACATATGTACATACATACGTGTTATATGGGAAAAACCCTATGATACGAGTCATCAGTCTCATAAACGAAGCCAGAACATCCTAAGCAGACACCTGTGATAAAGATTCCTCAAAATCCATAGTAAACATAAAACATAAATTGCCAGAACAATGGAGTAACCCAGCTACGGAAACACTACACAATACTATTAGTGAATGCTAGTACTACCAGGGCAGAAGAGATACACACCAGAGGAAAAAACAACTCGATTATGACAACGTAACGGGAAGTCAATAACCCTCGTATTGTCTGACCCAGATAAATGTATCCAGGAAAAAAAAAAAAAAAACCAAACATTTGCAAATCATACGGCAATGAAAAAAAAACCAACAAATTACCGCCAGAATACCAACAAATTTCCTATAAATTTCCCTTCCAACAACGTACATGGTCACCAATCAGAGATAGAAACAAACATGTATTATTGCGGAGAAATATTTTAAATTGACATCGGACAAAAAAAAACACATTTCATATATGATTGAATTGCGTATGCAATCAACACATCCTTTAGAGTCTACTAATGTTAGCAAAAAAAAAAAAAAAAAAAAAAAAAAAAAAAAAAAAAAAAAAAAAAAAAAAACAATGTTATATTCAATAAGAAAATTAGTATAAGCATTTTGTACACGAAAAAAAGAGTTGTTACATAAAAATAAGAATTTAACATGAGGCCAGAAAAATATAATGTGTAAAAGGGGTGCAAAACAAATAAGTACCTAATGACAAAATCTATTAGCATATAATAAATAATAAAAAAATCGTTTTCACCCTGTTACGTTGGGTGCAAAGATTCAGCATGTTGACTCAGCTTGCCTTCTCCTTCTTATAGCAATAGTCGAATTTAAGTGCCATTACCACGGAGGGCCCCGCTACTGACTTGTTATAGAATGATTTCAGGTAACAAGCGAAAGAACACCAGTCGGAGAGCCATCGAAACGTCACTGGACAATAGTTTGGCATTGAAACCAGCAATAATTTCACAGGAAGGTATCAAGACAAACCTAAGTGGCGTACCGATACAAGGGCAATAATTGTCCAAGCAACTAAAACGAAGAAAAAATGTATTAATAATAAAATTAATGAATAAATAAATAATAAAATTAATTAAAATTAACTAATTAAAATTAATTAAATAAATAATAAAATTAAGAAATAAATAATAAAATAATAATAAAATTAATAAACGCAGTAAGACCTTGACCCTCGACATCCTTGACATAAAAAAAAAAAAAAAAAGAAAAAAAATATGAAACTGACAATTATATTAATATTATACAATGCGAGAATAAACTGTTTAACAACCCTGTATAGTGCATATGTACATAAATAATAAGCAAGATAACTGTAATTAAGCGATTATATAATATAAGTAACTAAGCGAATTCTTGAATAAATTTTTTGTATAAGGGAAGCGTGCAAACAATAAACAAACAAAAAAATACACATAAAATACAGCAGATTAAACCAGTAGAGAAAATAGGGATAGAGCGCTTTAAACCACCCTCTTTCCTCTAACCGGAAAATACTATATAACACATACAACATAACACAGACATACACATCAAAAAGAAAATCGCCGCCGAGGACATCGGCGTCGCGGCCTCGGACGTGCTACGTACGATAGCATATAGCTATGCGTGCGTGCGCCTCTGCTGGCTTGGGCCTGAAAGGTAGGGGAATAGAGAAGAGAGGTGATAGGAAAGGTAGGGAGAAGGGACAGGGAGATAAGCTAGAGACTCGAGAGGGTAAGGACGAAGTCCGCGAGACGAGAAAACACGCACAACTTCCCTCAATGATAAGTAACTCTAATAAAGTATAAGTAACAACAAGTCACGCTTCTATTTATTCTCGCACCGAGAATCCCACGTAACAGAATCAAACTGTGAGATTCTGTTCTAAAAATCTCATCTTATGAATATTAGAGTTATGTCTAAAATAATAAATTTCACTTATTATGTAGTTGTTTTTTAGTTTGTGTACATAAAAAGTAGTAGGCTTAAGACGGACGGGTTTTTGAAGAAAAAAAAAATTATAAGCGAATGCATAGAAGTATGAATGAACTATTATTTAATCACTATATTTATTAATGATTTTTTTTATCTTCAAATAAAACATCTAGGAATTTTGTCTGTTCATGGTTTTATAAGGCTTCTAGCAATGACTACCACAGTTTTTATTATTTTTTTACTACGTGAGTTTTAATATATATTTGTGATCATATCATGTTATACAATTATTCGTATTTATTCAAAACTCAATTGTAGAAAGAAATACTATAAAAAAAAGAGTGTCAAGGCATTAGATTTTATACTTAATAATATTTATATGAAGTAACTACTTTACTTGATGTTTTTTGTACTCGTTGTTACTAAGTATAAAATCGATTCATTGGCCTTCTGGGCGTTGTGGAAAAAATAGATAACTATACATAGCTAACAGCTCTTTTACCGTTAGTTATAAGAGATGCCGCTTGCGATTGCTGGCTACAACTAATTTTAGCTCATGTACAGTTGGTGTGTACAATAGCCTATCGGTGTACTACAGACTGAGTGGCAACAAATCTGTAGAATTATTCCTTTTATTGCAAGGGGCGCTGGATCGCTAACATATAGTACGCGGATCGGTGAGGGGAGGTGGAGAAGGTTATTTAAAAATGTGTAGGAAGCTGCGGGCAAAGACTCACAAAAAAATAAGAGAGATTTATAATGGGTCAAAATAACAGTGAAATTAATAAAAATTGCCAATATTTTGATAGTTTGGTGGCTTTGAAAGTTGTTCGGGGGGCTGCAGTAAGGCTCAGTTGGACTTCAGATATAATTTTATTAAGTTAAAATATCATTGAAAGTTATCGAAGTATCTCTTCTTTCGCGGGGGGGGGGAGGAGCTGAAGAGCTGCGGGGGGTAGTGTGAAAAGCCCCGCCCTTACTACTATATAACATAGGGAGATATGTGTGTGTATATATATAAATATATCCCTATATTATATAGTTATTTGTGTGGATCATTCCACATATCCCCCCACAGATCCTGCACAGCCCCCCCCCCACAAATAAACTGAAATTCGACTGTTTTTATCGCTAATTTGACATGTTCTAACTTTTTCCTTAAACCCCGCACAGCCCCGCAACACAATTTTGCTTGTCCCTTCACAGACCTCCCACAGGCCCCCCACACCATTTTTCTTACATCATGTAATGTATATTTGTTAAATGATGAAATATTAATAAGTAACTTTCAACTTATTACTATAAATATTGCCGATTGATCTATAAAAATCATCAAGTAAAGTCAATAAATTATGTAGGAATCTCTTTCCCAACAATATTTTCTATCTCTGTATTTTTTTGCCTTTCTACTAAAATAAATAAATTATTTTTATTTTTGCATCTTGATAAAGCCACATATAATTGACCCTAAGAAATTAAGGGTTTTTCTAAGTACAAACCTACATTATCGAAACTTTGACCTTGGGATTTGTTTATTGTCATAGCAAATGACACAACGATTAAAAATTGCTTACGATACGAAATAAACGGTAATGTTAAGGAGTTTCCTGTGTTTAAAGTTATTTTGGAAATGAAGACTCTATTTCTAAATTTCTCTTCAGTTATCATTTCTCCTTCTATATTATACTGTAATAATTTTGTGATTTGTAAACGTGTTCCATTACAGAGTCCATCTGATATACTTGAATTCCTCAGTAATATCACTATTGTATCAATTTTTAGATTTAGTTCATGAGGTGGTAATCCTTCACGAATATTGTTCAACATTTCCACAGGAAAATTTAAATAAATATTATCGACTAATTTATCAACCCCTTTATAAGTTGCGTTATCTATAATATAGTAAGTTTTAATTTCTCCAGTTAATTAAAAAAAAAATTTATTATTCAAGTAAGAGGAGTTCTCGTTATGCGATGCAAGTATAACATTATTCATCGAACAATTGTGGATATTAAAAAATATTTGAGAACATACATCTTTTGAAATAAAATTTTTAGAAAGGTTAAGGGTTTTCATTTCCCCTTCCCCAATTTGTAATAATAATTTTGAAAATTCTTTATCATTAGAACGAATATTGATTCCTAATTTTAAAATTTGGAATGAGTTCCATAAAAATGAAGATTTAATAGTTTGTTCACGTATAATTTTTCTATTACTGTTTTTTATCACTGGGAGAATCTGACAAGAATCACCTCCTAAAATAATTAATTCATTTCCTAAATACTTTTCAGTTTTACAGAAATCTCTTAACTTTCTGTCTTCTATTTCCAATGCTTTTTTTGGAATCATTAAAGCCTCATCCCAAATAATTGAATCAACTTCTCTTAATTTTTTTTATCTGACTCGAATTCTAAAAATGCACGCTCTATATTTTCAAGATCTAAAGGAAGTCTAAAAGTTATATGACTGATCATCTCCTATAGAAGCAAAATTGATGCTATGCCAGTTCACGCCATTGACGTGATTTTTTTACTTTGAGAAATAGAAAAATAAATTAATGTTTTATATAAATGAGTTTTTCCTGACCCTTCAGGACCATCTATAAAAAAAATGTTATTTTTGTGTTCGCAAATAATATGAAATATATTTTTCTGGTCATTATTCAAACTTTTATACATCGTGTTAAACAGTTTTTCACTAAAACGTATTTCATCATCTACATCTCCTTTTTTACTCTCTTTTTTTGTTGGTCTAGGTAAATTGAAGCATTTACATGATTTATCTTCTGATTCTAAAATTTGGTTTATGCGTAAAAGAGCTAAATTATCTTTATTATGAGGTCAATCCTTCGTAAAAAATTCTTTGCATTTATTCCATATTGTATCACCTTTAAAGTTTTCTGAAATTGAAAACTAATCAAAAAATTGTCTTCATTAATATGGAAACATAACAGCAATTGCTTCTTTAAAAATATCATCGATTTTTTCATCATTGTCTATTAAACCCATTGCAATTGCAGTATCTTTAAAAGTTTCATAAGTTACTTCTTTATTTGTTCTGTCTTCGAACGATGTCGAACCAGTTACTTTATTTAATTCAAGTTTAAAAAAAAATCTTTCATGATCTTTTGGAGATATAATATTTAGTCGACTAATTGCAATATTTTTTTTAAACATTTTTTCTTTGAAATTACTTTTAGTTTAAGATTACTATTTAAATTTCGATATATTTGGATATTGTTGTTCGAGAAATTAACTACAACGTCAACATTAAATAAATCTGAGAAACTTTCAATTTCAATACATGTCCCATAAGTCCCATTTTTTGACATTATGTTAATATATTTATCACTACTTCTAACATTTTAGTAATAATTGTTTCCTACTATAAATTCATAAAAATTTCGCCATTTATTTACAACATCATTAATTACTAAAGAACGAGCTCTCATTTTGAAATCTTCATCACTATACAGAAAACATGTAAGAGTAATAACATTCTTTAGGACCTAATCTCAAAAAACAAGGATTGCAGTCAAAAGCAGGATTTATGAATACAAAAATGCTTTACGACCTTGAAATAACCTTCACAATTTATCTCAAGGTCAAGATAAATAAAGTAATTTGTACTTTTACAATTTATTGATCTTTCTCAAGCATTATGAACTGTAGTGTTACCCAGAAAACCACGTCATTTTTGAAAAATTACGTCGAATCGTTTTTTTAGACATTTGACCTTCATTTTCAACTTTTCAAGGTCAATTTTCACATAAGACAAATTTGATGTTAAATTTCCCGCTCTTTTCAAATCCGCACTCAAAAATAGGGGTTACCATTTGAAAAAACCATCTTGACCTTGAAATGACCTTCAAAACTGACTTCAAGGTCAAAACTAATGGTACCATCAAATGGCCCCCTCTGTCCTGCCCAACTTTCATCTGAGTATTTTTTGGTAGACTTCGTAGTTTAGAAGAACTTTGGGTCCATAGATTAAAACGGGTCACCCTGTATATGCCCCCTGCGCGCTCTGCGCACCAATCCCCCTAATTGCAAATTAGATTTACGAAGTATGAAAAAAAATCCGAATTATATTAATTGTTACTTCAAATTTATGTATGTAAAAAATGTATGTTGATCATAATAAATTACATGAATTTCTAACATTCACTTTTTATTTTCCCTGACTAATAACAACTATTTCTATGGGATTAGTAGAACACGATTTTTAAAACGATATAATTTTTGAAGAATCATGTAACGTTATGCTGCCTTTTTAACTACGAAAATTTTTCGCATGGTTTATTATGCCTGAAAATTTTTTCGGTAATATTATTTGGAACAAATACAAAGAATTTTTTATTGAAGATTGTAGAGATGATTAAAATAAAGCTCTCTTATATTTAAACGAAAATTTTAATTCTGAAAATACGTCTTGTAATGATTTCAGTTTACCAGAACCAACAGAAACGATATAAAAAAATATCAATACTGACAATGATAAAAGAATATTTTGTAAAGATAAATTCCATGAAATGTTTTTACAACTCTGTCATGATCAACGTCGAATTTTTCAAAAATAATAAAATTTGAAAAAAAAATTTTTTTCATCGATGGTCCTGGTGGATCTGGAAAAACTTTTCTATACAAAACATTAATTCATTATTTCATATCAATTAAAGAAACAAAATTCTTACAATGGCTTGGACAGGTATTGCTTCGATTCTGCTTCCAAAGGGAATGACCACTTACATATCTTTTAAACTTCCTTTAGACTTAAGCACTATAGAAAGTGCATTCTTCCAGTTGGAGCCAGATAAACAAAAATTACGTTATGTAGAAGTAATTATTTGGGATGAAGCTTTTATGATACCGAAAAAAGTATTAGAAATCGTTGATAGGACCTTAAAAGATTAATCTAGTAGTAATAAACCTTTTGGAAATAAAATAATAATTTTAGGTGGAGACTTTCGTCAAATTCTCCCAGTAGTAAAAAACGGAAGCAAAATTACTATTGTTCAAGAAACCATAAAATTTTCCAATTTTTGGCCTTTAGTTGATATTTTTTATATAAAAAATAATATACGTCCAATTGATAAAAAATTTTCTTCATTGCTACTGGATATAGAAGAAGGCAAAATAAAAACTTTTATAATTCCCCAGACATGGAAAACAAATGATGTATGTTCTAAAATTTTTAATAATGATGATGATTCTGTTATAACTAAAGCTATATTAAAATCTCACAATGAACACACTCATTTTTTTAACAAAAAATTTTTAAATAATATGGTAGGAACATTAGTAACGTACTATAGTATTGATAAAGCAACTCACAAAAGAGTAGATAAATCAGACGATAACATTTATATTAATTTCCCTACAAAATATTCAAATAGTATTAAAGAAGGTCTTCCTCCACATGAATTGAATTTGAAAATTAACGCTATTTGTGCAACATCAGTAACATTGTACTGATGTAAATAGAAGATTTAGTTTATGAGATTTGAAATCTCGCGCTTCAGGATATTCTCTTACCGATAAGGGCCAATCATAAGCGTGCGCGCGTCTATTAATACACCAATAGACTCTGTTTATACTTACCTTTGCCCAGCAGCTTGCTGCTGCTGCGGTTATCGTTAGTCAGCCTCAAACGCCCTTTTCGGTAAGTCGCTTTGCACTCGTGTTATAATTTTCACGTGTATCGTTTTATGTAAGATTATTGTAACGAAAACGATTCACAATTTAGATTGACACATAATTTCTCAGTTTGACTCAAAAATTAGTCCTGCCTTTTTTATCTTGCATGTAAGCAAGTATTATGACTTGTTAAATTAGAATTAAATAGAGAGATTGTTTTTTTATGATAAACGGCTAAAGTGTTTAAAAGTGTGTTGTGCATTATTACAGTGTCCTTTAATTACATCCTTTCTCACGCTCCCCCAAATTCGGCGTGCGATAAAAAAAATATACAGTCCACTATCTTACTGAGTTCGATTTCGAACATGGTCCTTCGAGCCGGATGTGGGGAGGTGAAATATAGGTGTAGGACATTTTCCTTTTGTGTAAGACACGTGGTCGTTTTATCGGCCATCTTGGCTTCTTTTCACGTTCTCGGGCGACGAGGCTGACGCGGTCAACGCGCTGGCGCGTAGTCCGTACGCACACACACACACATGTAGCTATATTTCTTTCTCTCTTTTCTTTGTTCGTTTGTCGTCGGGTGCGAGCGAGTCCATTGTTTGTATAGGGGACTCACTGCTGCTCGTGCTTTGGTCGTCATCAGCGTGTGCTGCTGCCTGCCTCTGCAGGCTATTGTGACAACACCGCTGCTACTGCTCGTGCTTCGGTCGTCGTCAGCGTGTGCTGCTGCCTGCCTCTGCAGGCTATTTTCAACACCGCTGCTGCTGCTGGTTTCACGGGTCGTTTCGTCGTCAGCGTGTGCTGCTGCCTGCCTCTGCAGGCTATTGTGCCAACACCGCTGCTACTGCTCGTGCTTCGGTCGTCGTCAGCGTGTGCTGCTGCCTGCCTCTGCAGGCTATTCTGGCAACACCGCTGCTGCTGCTGCTGGTTTCACGGGTTCTTTTGTTATCAGCGTGTGCTGCTGCCTGCCTCTACAGGCTATTGTGACATCACCGCTGCTACTGCTCGTGCTTCGGTCGTCGTCAGCGTGTGCTGCTGCCTGCCTCTGCAGGCTATTGTGCCAACACCGTTGCTGCTGCTGCTGGTTTCACGGGTCCTTTCGTCGTCAGTGTGTGCTGCTGCCTGCCTCTGCAGGCTATTGTGACAACACCGCTGCTACTGCTCGTGCTTCGGTCGTCGTCAGCGTGTGCTGCTGCCTGCCTCTGCAGGCTATTGTGCCAACACCGCTGCTGCTGCTGCTGGTTTCACGGGTCCTTTCGTCGTCAGTGTGTGCTGCTGCCTGCCTCTGCAGGCTATTGTGACAACACCGCTGCTACTGCTCGTGCTTCGGTCGTCGTCAGCGTGTGCTGCTGCCTGCCTCTGCAGGCTATTGTGCCAACACCGCTGCTGCTGCTGCTGGTTTCACGGGTCCTTTCGTCGTCAGCGTGTGCTGCTGCCTGCCACTGCAGGCTATTGTGACAACACGGCTGCTACTGCTCGTGCTTTGGTCGTCATCAGCGTGTGCTGCTGCCTGCCTCTGCAGGCTATTGTGCCAACACCGCTGCTGCTGCTGCTGGTTTCACGGGTCCTTTCGTCGTCAGCGTGTGCTGCTGCCTGCCACTGCAGGCTATTGTGACAACACGGCTGCTACTGCTCGTGCTTTGGTCGTCATCAGCGTGTGCTGCTGCCTGCCTCTGCAGGCTATTGTGCCAACACCGCTGCTGCTGCTGCTGGTTTCACGGGTCCTTTCGTCGTCAGCGTGTGCTGCTGCCTGCCTCTGCAGGCTATTGAGTCGGCACCGCTGCTGTCAAGTCCTGCAGGTCTTTCGAACTCAACATAACTACGAATACTTGGTCCTGTTTACACGGTTTGTAAAATTGTATATTTTTGGTTTGTAACATCAGTTCCTTATAGTTTTTCGTTTTTTTTGTTTACCGATTGACTTGAATATATTTTTTCGAACTTAATTTTATGTAAGCACTTGTAAAAATTAAGAACACTACCGTCGTTTAGCGTTATTGTTGAATTAGTTAGCTTGTGTCTGACTCAAATTCGGCTACGGTGCGCGGTTTGTATTTATTTATTGAATATTTATTAATTGACTTGAAATTTACCTTATCAAAATGGATAACCTTTATGAGGTACAAGTTAAACTGTTTAACAAAATTAAAGGTTCCTTTACAAACTTTGAGAAACTTGGCCAGGTGAAAATGACCAGGGGTCAGGCTGACTCTAGGCTTCAACAACTCAGAGATACTTTTGAACAGTTTAAATTCACTCATCATAACATTATGAATATAGAAACTTTACCTACAACTCATGATTATTCTAAAAATGAGTGCTTTGAAGTGGGAGAGGATACTTTTTGTTTAGTTCAGGGTGATTTTAACGATTTTTTTAATTCGCTTAGTGATCATTCGAATCCAACAGGCACATTACCTCCTACTAATGCCAATGGTAGTTCGTTTCAGAGTTTCTCTTCTTTACCTCTAATAGACTTGCCATCCTTTGATGGTGATTTTGCTAACTGGGAGAATTTTCGCGATGTTTATAGGGCTATAGTCCATAGGAAGCAAGAATTACCAGCTATTATTAAATATCAACATCTTAGGGCGCATCTAAAGGGTGAAGCTTTAGACCTCATTAAAAATATACCCTTGTCTGAAGAGAGTTATATACAGGCCTGAGATACCATAACCTGGTATTATGACAATAAACGACAGTCCACACGTCGTCTCATTAATACGTATACAACTACTATTCTCAGTTGTCAAGCTATGAGAGGCAGTTCTTGCTCTGAAATGAAGCGCATATCTAAGGAGATGATAAGTTCTGTTGATTCCTTGATATCTTTAGAGAGAGCAGTAGGAGATGCTGACATATTTATCGCTCTTGTAGTTAGCAGATTTGATTTTCAAACGAACAAGGATTGGCAAAAAATGTTAGGTAGTAGCAGTAATCCTCCTACTTTAGGTCAACTACAAGACTTCATTTCGGCACAAATCATTACAATGGAATCGTTTCCTTGTAAACCTGTAAATAAGATTGTAAATATTCGCGCAACTACTCCGTTTAAAAATATGGGATCTTCTAGTAGTAAGCCTATATCTGGTATTACTGCACATCAGACAGTTGTTTCAGATTCCATTGTTTGCCAATTTTGTAATCAAAAACATCATCTTGTCTCTTGTGATTCATTTAAATCACAGTAGTGGAGCAATAAATAGAAATTTCTGAAGTCCCATCGTCTCTGTGTTAATTGTTTTGGTCCTCACCTTAATCGAGAGTGCTCTGGTAATAGTAAGTGTTCACACTGCAACCAAAAGCATTACACCATTATGCACAGAGGGGATAAGTCCAGCTCTACATCTGTCTCTGCTAAAAATAAGCAAACGAAATCTGTAAATAACTTGACGAACTCCTTAACTGTACAAAACCAAGCTCAGATTTCTTCAGAGTCTAGTGTGAATGTACAGTCATGTAGTAGTAATAAAATCGTCTCACCCAAGGTGCTTTTAGCTACTGCTCGTGTTTTCGTGTATGCCACTAATGGATCTCGCATATTGGTACGAGTTCTCATTGATCAGTGCTCACAGAGTTGTCTTATTACTAAATCTCTCTGTGATATGCTGCATTTGAAACAGAGATCAGTAAGTACGACTCTGTCAGGAGTGGGTGGACTGATTTCCATGGACGCTAGTAAATCTGTTGCTTTCAAATTTAGGCCTCATTTTGAGTCTGGTTTTGAGCACTTTGTTGATGCGTTAGTCGTGCCAAAAATTTCTTCCTACGAACCACCCCTAGGTAGTCGTTTGGCAAATTTAGATTATGGGAAGGATGTAATTCTAGCAGATCCAGAATTTTACAGTTTAGATAAAATTGATATTTTGTTAGATGCATCTGTCCATGCAATTATTATCGGTCAGGAAGTTCGCAAATTAGCCCCTGATTACCCAATTGCCTCTGATTCGCAAATTGCTTGGTTGTTATCTGGTCAGATGCCCTTTGGTTCAGGATCCAACTTGACACAAAAATCATTAGTTATGGTTAATGTTGAGGAAACTTAGCTTAATGAGTTAGTTCAGCGGTTTTGGATTATTGAGGAACTTCTCAAGCCTCGAAAAATTTTGAGTAAAGACGAGATAGCCTGTGATGAGATTTTCATCAATTCACATTCTCGAGATTCTACCGGCAGGTATGTTGTACGGCTTCCTTTCAAAGATAATCCTAAAACTCTTCCTGAACTACAAAGACAATCGTACCAATCAGCGTTGGCAGTTTTTCACCATTTAGAACGGAGGTTTGTGAGAGATAAGTCTCTACATGATGCTTATTCAGCATTTATGTCTGATTATGTATCTTTGGGCTATATGAAGGAATTACCGGTTGACAAATTAGCAGCTTGTTATCTACCTCATCATGGAGTTTTTAAAAACAACAAGTTGCGAGTAGTTTTTAATGGATTAGCTTCTTGTAATTCTAGTTCCTCAATCAATTCCATTTTACACTCTGGAGAGAATTTGTTGCTTAGCTTATTTGATATTATTATCAGATGGAGATTTTACCAATTCGTCTTTACTACCGACATTGAGAAAATGTTCCGACAAGTTTTGGTAGCTCCTGAAGATCATGAGTTTCAGGCCATTTTATGGAGACCTAATGCATCTGTACCTATTCGATCTTACGTCTTAAACACTGTTTCATATGGTTTGACAAGTTCACCTTACTTGGCCATACGTGTTTTAAGACAACTTGCCAAGGATTACACTGAATCTCATCCTATAGCTGCTCAAGTTCTTTGTGAAGACTTCTATGTGAATGATTGTTTGTCTGGTAGCCATACGTTAGAAGATGCTAAGATTAAAAGTCAGCAACTAATTGAATTGTGTGAATAAGGTCAATTTTCACTGAGAAAATGGTCAGCCAATCCATCTGAGTTGATAGCTGAGTTACCAGTAAGCCACTTATCTAGTAAGCCAAAGATCCTAAGTGATGATGAACCAATTGTTTCTGTTTTAGGCTTGTATTGGAATCCTAGTAGTGACGAGTTTCGATTTTGCGTTACAGTAAACGTTGACACACCCGTTCGCTGGACCAAACGTACTTTATTAGCACAGTTGTCAAAATTTTTTGACCCTTTAGGATGGTTGGCTCCAACGATAATTTTTGCTAAAATACTATTTCAATCTCTTTGGTTGTTGCAAGTGTCTTGGGATGATTCTCTGTCACCTGATTTGGTTAAAACCTGGACTCATTGGTTAAATGAAACACCTTTGCTGAATGAAGTTCGAATACCTAGATGAAATCATTTTTCGCTCGATTATGAATCTCTCAAACTTCATGGTTTTGCCGACGCTTCTAAAAACGCCTATGCAGCGGCTGTTTATTTACGCGTTGTACGCGAGGGTGAGATTTTTGTACATCTTCAATTAGCTAAAACAAAAGTAGCTCCGATTAAAACGCTAAGTATTCCAAGACTACAGCTATGTGCTGCAGAATTGTTATCCACAGTAGTAAGTCATTTCGTTGATGTTAATTCATTGAAAGAAGTACCAGTTCACATGTGGTCCGATTCTAGGAATGTACTATATTAGCTCAATGGGCTTCCCTCCAAATGGCCAGTTTTCATAGCTAATAGGTGTTTAAAAATTCATGAATTGACTCCATATGCTAAGTGGCATTATATCACGTCAAAGCAAAATCCAGCTGATGTAGCTTCTAGAGGTGTTCTTCCGGGCCAATGGCTGAATCAAATATTATGATTTCAGGGCCCTAAGATTCTTCATGAATTGCACCCTAACTATCCAGAGTTTGGAGTAGAAATGATTGCCCCAACCTCTATAAATGTAAATAGTTCAATGCCTTCTGTAAATAGTCTTGTAAATAGTTCTGAGTCCTTTTATATGACACTATTAACTCGTTGTTCCAAGTGGGAGCAGTTGCTAAGAGTAACAGCATATTGCCTTCGTTTTACATACCGTTGCTTACATAAAGTTAAACAAAAGAATTCATATTTACCTATAGCTGGAAATCTCAAGCCCCCTTTACAGGCTAGTTTGCAGTTTATTGACTTGTATTCTTTTATTGAAGTTGACTCGATTCATCTTTCAACATCAGAAATTGATTGTGCTGGACTGTGTCTAGTTTATCAGCATCAACAAGGTCACTTTTCCGCTGAGTTCAAGGTACTAACTCAAAATCAAGATCGTAGTTTAGAAGATAGCTTACCACTACTTCGATCTAACCGTTTGCTTAATCTTACGCCGTTTATAAACTGCGGATTGATAAGAGTTGGGGGTAGATTGAGTAGACCCTTATTTGATAATGATGCCAAACATCCCTTGATACTAGCAGATAGAGATCAGTTGACATTTATGCTCATTGACTATTATGACCGATTAACTTTACATGGTGGAGTGCAGTTGACGATTATTACACTCTGTCAAACGTACTGTATTGTAAGTGGTAGACGGACTGTAAGAGCTGAGCTTACTCGTTGCATCACTTGTAAAAGATATAAGTCTAAATCACAAACTCAGTTAATGGGAGACTTGCCTTGTTCTCGTGTTACTTAGAGCCCTCCTTTTCAAAAATCAGGGATCGATTATGCTGGCCCCTTTCCAATACGCTTGTCAAAACACAAGGGTAAAGGAACTTTCAAGGGTTACATTGCAGTTTTCATCTGCATGTCAACTCGTGCAGTACATCTTGAAGTTGTGGAAGATTATACAAAGGAGGCCTTTATAGCTGCCTTTCACAGATTTATTTCTAGACGTAGCCACTGCACTGATTTATTCAGTGATCATGGCACGAATTTCATCGGTGCTGATACTGAGTTGAAAAGAATGTTGGTAGAACGTAGTCGTGACCCTAATTTTACCTATGAATTAGGTAAATCAGGTACACAGTGGCACTTTATTCCTGCTTCTGCTCCACATTTTGGGGGTTTATGGGAATCAGCAGTCAGATCCGCTAAACATCATTTGAAGCGTGTAGTCGGCGATCAGATTTTGACAGTAGTTGAATTTTCTACTTTATTGTGTAGAATAGAGGCACGCCTCAACTCTCGGCCCTTGGCTCGCCTTAATGATGATTCCTCTGAGCTTGATCCTCTTACCCCTGCACTGGAAAAAAGTTGGGCGCCCTGCGCCACCGAATACAGTTACGCCGTGCACTCACTTTCTTGGTCGCGCCGCATGCCTGTTTTGGGCGCGCGGCGCACCCAAAGTACCTGGCGCGCGGGACAACTAAAATTTAGATGCGCTGCTGCTAGATCTAAATTTTAGTTGTCCCGCGCGCCAGGTACTTTGGGTGCGCCGCGTGCCCAAAACAGGCATACGGCGCGACCAAGAAAGTGAGTGCACGGCGTGACTGTATTCGGTGGCGCAGGGCGCCCAACTTTTTCCAATGTGCTCATTTTTTGATCATGAGGTCTTCATTTCTTGTGCCAGAGCCCGATATTTCTACTGAAAAGGTATCGCCACTTAAACGCTGGAAGCTAGTGACACAATCTCTCCAAGTCTTCTGGAAAAGGTGGTCACTCGAATACCTTTCTACTTTACGAAGTCGTTGCAAGTGGTTGAATCCTCAACGCTTGGTTAAGCCTGGTGATCTCGTGCTCATAAAAAACGAGTCTTCTCCACCTGGTAAATGGCCTTTAGACATGGTTGTTGAAGTCTATAAGGATGCCAAGTCTCTCGTCAGAGTCGCCAAGATTAGAACCGTTTCATCTAGTTTTGTAAGGCCAATACACAAACTAATATTATTGCGTACCGTATCTGAGCTTGAGTCAGGACACAATAATAATTAGTCTTATTAAGATCAATTTATTTTCTTTAATTTACTATTATGATTATTAAATCTCATATCTAAAAGTTACAAACCTTGCGAAAATATATATAAAATTATCAGTAATTTGTTTATTATGTTTTACTTTATTTTTCGAATTATTTGCTATTGTACGTGGAAAGCGTTCCACTGCTTTAAACACATGGTACTTAATTGTATGTTATTCCATCCGCCTGTCCATCAACCTTGGGACTATGTAAAACATCAGTATTACTGATTGTTACCGACTGAATGTCATTATATTAAAAAAAAACTTTGTTATTGATATACATTCGTTACACTTCTGTATATCAACCTTGGGACTATGTGCAACATCAGTAACATTGTACTGATGTAAATAGAAGATTTAGTTTATGAGATTTGAAATCTCGCGCTTTAGGATATTCTCTTACCTATAAGGGCCAATCATAAGCGTGCGCGCGTCTATTAATACACCAATAGACTCTGTTTATACTTACCTTTGTCCAGCAGCTTGCTGCTGCTGCGGTTATTGTTAGTCAGCCTCAAACGCCCTTTTCGGTAAGTCGCTTTGCGCTCGTGTTATAATTTTCACGTGTATCGTTTTATGTAAGATTATTGTAACGAAAACGATTCAAAATTTAGATTGACACGTAATTTCTCAGTTTGACTCAAAAATTAGTCCTGCCTTTTTTATCTTGCATGTAAGCAAGTATTATGACTTGTTAAATTAGAATTAAATAGAGAGATTGTTTTTTATAATAAACGGCTAAAGTGTTTAAAAGTGTGTTGTGCATTATTACAGTGTCCTTTAATTACATCCTTTCTCACGCTCCCCCAAATCCGGCGTGCGATAAAAAAAATGTACAGTCCACTATCTTACTGAGTTCGATTTCGAACACTATTGTTATGTTGATACGAAACTTAAACATATCTGAAGGACTTTGCAATGGTACAAGATTACGAGTTACAAAATTATTTAAATACAACATCGAAGCTGAAATAATCACAGGTGAAAAAAAAGGAAATAAAGTCTTTATTGCCAGAATAACACTACAAACAAACAATTTTTCTTTGCTACCATTTATATTGTACAGAAAACAATTTCTATTCACCTTAGCTTTTTCTATGTCTATCAATAAATCTCAAGGTCAAAGTTTTGATGCCTTAGGAGTATACCTTAGAAAACCATTATTTTCTCATGGGCAATTATATGTTGCATTGTCTAGATGTAGAAGCCCAAAAAAAATTTCATCCAAATTGAATCAGAAAACAAATTTGAAATTAAAAATACTGTTTGGAATAAAATTTTAGAGTAACAGAAAAACTATTCTATAGTTCATTACTATTTTTATATTTTCTTGCAAATTTTCTCTTTCATCAAAAAAGCAAATTTCAGTACCGTCTAGTACCCAGATTTATGTAATCATAAACAATCCCTTTTTTGTAATATGTTTTCAGATACACCATCATGGATGCAAAATTTTATCAGTGTGACAAACGTAAATCAAAATTTTTAAATCAAGAATGTCTATCATCGCACGAAAAAATTTACAAAAAAAATTTTTTTTTATGTGATCTGTATAGCATTATAATATTAGACAAGAAAAACTATTTGCGTCACCCAAAGGAATGCCAAAACATTGAAAAAAATTTTAAGTGTATTAAATGCGAAAAAAGATTCAAAAAAAATTATTACTTACAGAGACATTTGAAAAGTCAGGAAAAAAACGTTCAAAAAAATATTTGTCAAAATTGTGGAAAAGGTTATGTAAGAGCAGAGCACCTTAAAAGACATTTTAGAGTATGTCATCAAAATAAACATCGTAAGTAAGATAATTGTAAAAAAATTTTTTGTTACGGTCAAATAAAATTATATGTAAAAATTAGACTACTTGTAACAGTTAATATATAAGGCTTTACGAATATATTTACATTATATATGGGGAAGCTGGGGGCGAGTTGGGTGGAGTCGGGAGGGGAGCTGGTGAAGAGCAGGGGAGCTAGCAAAAAAGGTGTTATTACTTGAAAAATGAAAGAATAACTACCTTATTTGGCGGAAGCTGAGGGGGTGGTGGGGGGCAGCGGGGGGAGAAAAACGTTGCTCTAACTCTTACGACTGTATTATATAGAAAGATATACATATATATATATATATATATATATATATATATATATACACTTGAAATCTAAATAAAATCTAAAAGTGGAATAGGATCCTAGAAGCATCGAAGGATATCCCAAACCCCTTCTCTAAAAAAGGGAAAAAGACTCAGGAAAATCAACAGCTTATCTCTAAGATAAGAATTAACGGTATTGACAAACGTGATAGTGCCAGAAAAAAGGAGGAGAAAATTTTCGTTAAAGTCATGGAAGAGCAGAGCTTTGCCGAGATCCTCAGGAAGATATGGACTGATGTCAAGCCGGAAGAAGACGAGATGACAGTTAAAGGAGTTACTACGACAAAAAAGCGAGACCTACTTCTTAAAGTTAAAGGAGGAAAGGACAGAGAGGCCTTGGTTAGCAGTTTAGCTAAGTCCGTCAAAGGGCTAGGATCCGTTAAAACATATGAGAAAAGAGTAACAGTTGAAATCTGGAATCTGGATCTTACTACCGAAAAGGCTCACGTCGAACTCGCATTAAGTAGAATGTTGAAGAAATAATACCAAAGAACGTGCCATTTAAGAATAATATTAAATCATATTTTAAAACGAAATAATTTTAAACCGTATAATAATTCACGGTTTTTTCCGTAATTATGTATGAGTATTGAAATTATATTTTTCACACAGTTTTTAAAATAAAAATTTAAGTTTTTTTTTATAATTATAAATGAAAATCTGTTTTATTTAACTAACTTATAAATAAAATAAGTGACTCTTAAACCTTAGAAAACAACGCTTAATAGAATAAAACAAGTTAATTAACAAATAAACAAGCAGCAATAAACTCGAAAATTTGTATAAAAAATTTCTTTTCACTGCCCGTAGTCAATCTAGTTAAGTTAATGCATTGAAATCCTGTATCACATATAATCATGCTAATTTGATTTTAGAATATTGCAATGAATCTAAAATCATTATCAAATGAAAAGATTAAGTACTATAATAATTGTAGATTAGATATTATATTTTTTTACATTTTTACATTAAATTAAAGACTTAATAAAATAATTTTTATCATAATTGTAGGTGAACAAGCGTCAGCGTATCCTACCATTTTTCAATTTTCTATAATAATTAAATAGATTCTTAAGTAAACATGTGCTGGCAACATAGAGGTATAATAATAGAGTGCGTGACCAAGGCAGAGGGGACGTCAGAAGGTGCGAGAGAGAACGCATTCTATGCCACCACTGACCACTCTGATGCAGATGCACTGCTATACTCACACACATACATATACATTGTCGGGGGACTCACCGGAATAGCTAATCAGGAGTGGTGGCATAGAATGCGTTCTCTCTCGCACCTTCTGACGCTGCAACTTCCAGGCCAGTATAGCAGTCACGCACTCTATTATTATACCTCTATGGCTGGCAATAAGTAACAAAACCGATTTTTAAACTTGGGGCCGTCCAAAAATTCTGTAACGCAAAAATCAACAATTTTTCAGTTTACCCCCTCCCCCTAGTAACAGGACCATAACGCTTGGTCAGATGCACTCCTCCCCTTTTCCTCCGTTACGTAACGCGTGTGTTGGTAAATATTAAAGCTGGAGTTTAGAAAAAAAAAATTTAGTTTCCCATAATGACTTTTTTAAACAGAGTTACAATTCGTATTGCACTTAAGCGTACTGTCACAAGGTAAGTTAAAACGATCTATCAATAGGATAATAATTATTGTGGATATCCAATATTATCTATGAAGGTATGTGTATTTAATTTTCCCACACAATATATCAATAATATGTTATATAAATCCAAACTAGATTTCAATTTAGCTCTGGACACACCTTTTCTTACTTTCACATCCGCGTCTTCTTCTGCTATCTACGACACTATATCAGGCGTTAATTGGCACAGTATCTCTCTCTGACGTCAATTAACAACTCGACTGACAGGGACTTTTGGTGCGGAAGTTGATTTTATTGTGTAAATTTAATTCTCGTTGTCCATTGCTGCACTTTTAGAGGCAAAATGAAGGGCACAAACATCAAAAGTTCTATCACGTAGCTGATTGCTTATTGACGAACAGAAAAAATCATATGGCATTACAGTAGATCCAAGATAGTCTAGCTTCAACGACATTGTTATTCTCATCGGGAGTAGAGCGAATTAATCATCCCTATTTCCTGTGGGCTGGGGAGCTCAGAGCTGAAGGATGTTTGAATAAGGCAGTAAAATTGAGGCAGAAATCTATCTGGCAGAATCTAACGCAGACCACTTCGAACTTTCTTACAGCAAGTAGAGTCAGTGTATTTTACAATGTGTATTGAAAAGCCGTACTCATTATTCAAGCAATTACTAAAAACTACCTTTAAACTATTAACGATTTTTATGATACTCCTTTACGTTACCTGTAGTAAATATTGACTCTCCGTCACACGTTGTGCACATCAATTTGCATGAGGCAGTGCTGAAACGGGATCAACATTCTCATGGTGAATGCATTCTGTAAAAACATTGTGACCATCAAGAACTGAACTATTCCAGATATCAGCCAAAACTCGACCGGTATAAGCAAAATTCAGTATCTCAAGCTCTGTATCTGCAGTTTTTGCACTGGCGTTGAGATGAGGCCCAAAATGTTCGTGGTCAAGGTTAAGGTCATCAGATAGCTCCTTGCTCAGTGGAGCTATTCTTTTTTCAGCACGGTTATAAATTCTTCTACCGAGTACGTTTGTGAAAATGAACAAAGCATCTAGGTCGTGCTTTTAAAAGTGGTCAATTGCATGTGCAATCACCTTAGAGTACCTAGGATTTTCATCTGGTTCACCATCGACAGAGAGAATGAAAATTAGCTTAAGTATACTCTCTTTATTTGTCATTAAAGTCTGGAAGAATAACACATCAAGGAGCATTTAAAAATCTACAGCATGTGTCAAGGCTGTCGAAGAGTCATGTTTTTCACTTCTTATGGCAATGTATGTTGGACCAGATTAAGAAACTGCATTTAGCTGGCTAATGGAATCCGGCTTGATGACAAACAAACGTATACAGAAGGCACCAGCTTGTGTCACCCTGCTACCACCCAGTCGTGTTACTAAGTAGTTTAATCTATTGAAATTAAAAGTTGAATATCGCTATAAATTATAGTACTACGTAGTAACTACTAATTTTCACATGTTTTGAAATACTTGATAGTTTTGGTGCATCAAAATTCTCGCTTCTTTGTTTACAGCTATAATACCTTACGGCACCCTAGCCTTGTCGTCTTGTGATGTAAAATGAACTTGATCTGGGCCCAGCATAGAAGCTACCGTTTTAGATACTTCGGATGGTTATCATGCAGAAATTCTGGTCAAAATGGCCTTTGTGAAGATCTGCCTGATAACGAATAAGTCGCACAGGTACCGTTGTGACATATCTCTTATCCTCATTTATGTTCCATTTTTTTGGAAGAAGACGAAGATACATTGCTGATCGTGATGTAGTGTGACCTATTTTTTCTAATTTCTCATAAAGATCAAACAGCATCCTGCAACGGCAAAGTACGTCACTACGACGCCTATCTTCTACACAAGCTCCAAAAGGCACAAGTTCAACAATTGTTTTTAGCAACTTAGACTGATTTTTTTCCAGTCTAGGACTTCTGAATTTTTCTCACACTCTTAAACGTGCAGTTTTTTCAACCATAGCTTCTACTACTTCTTTTCTATGATATCTTAGATTTTTTTGGCACTTTAAATTTTACTCTTTTATATTCAGTTTGGACTCTTTTTCCTTAACTTTTTTTTCTAGAACTTTTAATTCCTTTATTGGTTTATCATCTTCTAGTCCAGCATTTATTCTTAGAAAAATACTTTGAATTTTTAACTTTGATTGTAGTTGTTTGTTTACAGAGCGTATTCTGACTGGGCGTTTTGTATACGCGGTTCAGGATATTATTATCGGCCTGATAGGGCATTTCCTTTATATTTTTGGCCTCAGATGGTGTCGCAAGCTGGTGATTATCTGTGGAAAATATATTGATAAAAATATCCTACAAAGTGTACCTACGAAGGAAAAAGTAATTTTTATACCTCTGCCTTTGCTTCGTGTGTTCGCATTTAAATGTATCCCGAGGTCAGAAGTTTCCACAAAATTCAAAACTTCTTCGGTGGTAGCGTAGATAACGCCATCAGTAGGGTTATAAGATAGCTGGGAACGAGCATTCTGTGCAAGATGCGTCGGCCAAGACACTGTATACAAGATCGGAACATTTAAAAAGAAATAGTACTGTTTACCAACTATAATGTAAACACCGACTTTTGAGGGTGTATCAAACAATTTATCTGATACACAAAATATAAAATTATGATTTTAACTATGCCAAAATCAATATTGTTATAAATTCAGTTTAAAAACGAAACTAAAACTAATAAACAGGAACTCTAAAACTTTGAAAATAAATCCATTGTGCTCTAAACGCTCACCTTTTGAAAAAAGTTGAGAATGTTCTGAGACTTTCTTGTGGTCGAATTTTCTTTTCACTTAAGAAGAAGCACTGTGTCGTTTTTTCCTCTGTCTGGTTTAAATATCAAAACACAGATTGCCTCTTTCATAATCTCATTAAAATTTTGCTGCACAATGGTCATAGGAATACTTGGTTGTCATTTTTTGTACGCTTCAAAGGCTTTTTGATACAAGTCATTTGGATTTCACACCATGGCTTATCTGTTAATATTTATTCGAAAACACAATAGCCATATAAATAAGCACACGTCTGTTAAGCACACAAATCTTGTTTGCCTTTTTTCCAACGCACTCGATCAAGAAACTCTACTTGATTAATCAAACTCTGCCTTTTAATATTTGTCAAAAAACTCAAGCTTAGTAACAAACTTAAATCTTTAAGCCAAATTTTTTCATCAGTGCTTAACCCCACCTGCGGCTCCTTCCAGTATCTAAATATGTTTATGTATATAACGTATATACATAAATTTGTAAGCGATTTATGAGTGATACGTAACACTAACCTTGAACACCCCTCCCCTTCAAAATAACTGGACCGTAACGTAATGCTTGAGCCCCCCCCCCATTTAACTCGGGTTACGTAATTCATGGACGGCCTCTTGGATGATAATTTAATAAATTATTAAGCAAGTAAGTGGAAGCAGTAATCATCTTAAATATTTTTTAGTTTTGCATAATAATTTAGTCAATTATTAGGCGAGTAAGAACCTAATATAAGTTTGTTTACTAGTTTTTCACTTTTGAATAATAATTTAATTCAGTCTTAAGCCGATTAGCACAAAACATAAGTAGTCCAAATATTTCCCGCTTTTAAATAATAGTGAAGTTAATTTTTGGTTAAGCAAGCGATGGTGATAAGTAGCCTAACTCTTCTTTCTTTTTTCACCGCAAACGAAAATTATTTTAAGTAATGAGCGGGCAAGTTAAGGCGATAAGTAATTAAATGGTTTTCTAAATTTTGTATACATCAATTAACTTATAGTTGAGAGCGCGCGGTGGCTCAGTTGGCTAGGTCGTGGATAGATACGCGGGAGACTGTGGTTCGATTCCCGGCCAGTGCGACTTTTCGGGCTAGTACCTCTGTGAACTTTCACATGTGATTTTTTATCACGCAATGCTCCTCGAGGAGGGTTTAGGCGACCTTCTCGCAGCAAAATTGCCTAATTCCCCCTACCCCCCTCCCAGTAATGGGAGGCCTCCCCATCCCTTTCCTTGTCCCTTTCCCGAGTGCTAAGTGCCCATAGTAGTGCCCTAACTAAAGGAGCCGGACTTAGAGAACTATAATATAAAAAAAAAAAAAAAAAAAAAAAACTTATAGTTGATTAAGCGCTGGAAATAATTAGCCCTACAGTTTTTTGGATATAAGGAATACATCAATAAATTGTTAGGCAAGTAACTGCTGGTGATAAGTAGTATCTCAACTGCTATTTTCATACTGATGTTAATCAATAAAAGGTAATTAAAAATACCAAGCAACAACTTGCAGTGACAAAGGGTTAAAATAGAAGACTCAGGAATTAATTTTATTATCATTTTAAAGCAAAGAATAGTTGGACTACTCATCTTTTACGCTTATTCGCATAGCACATTACTTAGTTATTATACAATACTATCAAGCTTCGGCTATCTATATCGCTGATGCTCATTAGCCTCAAAATTAGTCTACTCATCATACAAAATTCAACAATAATTCGGTTACTTACATCTAGAACAAGCTCGCCAGAGAATGGTAATAAAATGTTATAATCAAATAAGACGTCCATTAACAGTTAGTAAATAAATAATTGACAACAACCTCCACTGGTGGTACTGTAATATTTTTGTATTTATTTAGAAGCAAAACTAACGTTTTGGCAGTTTGGACAGCGCCCCGGCCCTCATAAGGTACAAAAAGCTATGAGTAATAACAAATATTCTTTACAATACTAACTTCGATAATATACATTAAACGCAAATTAAGTTGAGTGAATAACATATCTCTGACTCTTATGAAATGGACGTAAATCGTAATGTAGCCGGAATTTCAAGTTTAGCTGCTTCTATACTCTGCACATGCACAAATGACATAGTACACGTACGCAATACAATTAAATAAGAATCGCAAGCAGTTCCTTGTAAGAAGCATATAGACAGAACATGTGTTCCTAATACTGTAAATAAAAGAAGGCCCCCAAATCATGTACATCAAGTTAATCTTCTTTTTTTTCTAACTGTAAGAAAGTAAAAAATGGTTGAGCACCTTATCTTGGGCGTTAATTTAATTAAAACCTAATTGAATAATTAAATTCATTATACAAAATTTAAAAAACGGTTGGTCTATTCATCAGTGGTACTTGCTTTGTAACAATTATAATGTAGACTATTTTTTTTTTTCCAACGATTTAACGTATGAAATATCTTTAGGAAAGACGATTACAGATATTACATGATTCCTTAGTGAATAAGAAATCACTATATTTTTTGCACAATTTTGATAGTACTTTATCTTCTTTATTTATAATAGTGTTATCTTCATTGTAATGATCGAGAAATCAGACATTATTATGTTTACATGTAATTCAAATATAAGCACCCATCCCAATTTCATTGACTGCAAGTACTAAAAAAAAGTTTTTTTTTGATAAATTTTTTAATCTATGGTTGAATAAGTTTTGTTGCTTATTTATTCATTCATTAATTCGATTTATTGCATTTGATATTATTTTCCAAGTATTGAGAGAGATTACTTTCATTTACCAGTTTTTCGATACATGGATTATGTGCTTTTAAGGAGGTTTGGGAGAAAAGTTCAAAAAGGAGAAACGTGCCAAAAAATATGTATGTTATATTTGAGCATATTAGAAGTGCACATGAATTTTTCAGATTTTTCACCAGGGGAAAGTTTCGAGAAAAAAATTATGAAATATTGACAGTTCAACACGGTCTCTTAATAGAGAGCAAGGTTAGGTTTACCTTCAAATTGAAATTAAGGTATATTCTAAATGTGTTGGAATAAAAAAGAACGTTTTCATAGATAACTTGGTACAAAAAGAAGATGCTCGAAAAAAAAATAAAGCCTTGCCAGGCATTTTTCAAAAATATAAGCAGTTACAGTTGTACAGTTTCAAGTTTGTAGAGTGCAAGAGGAGGTACGCGGAAAAGGGAGACCATATGCACGGGCAGGGGGGACTCCCCGTTCCTCGCCTCTCTGAATGATACTCCCAAACCTCCTTCAATTTCAGCAAAGAATAAAAACTCTGTGCCAGAATAGGAAATTATTATTAATATTTATAAGACAAAATAAGATTTTTGTTAATAATAAAACTTAAGTATTTATAAAAACTTATGGTTTTAAAACTATGAATTATTGTAAAGTTGTAAAATAAGAAAATAGAAGTTTCGTATTAAAAGTCATGTTTTTAGAAATGTTCTTTAATTTATTCTTACTTTAGAACGATGAATGTGTATAAATTTTATTTTTACATTGGTAATTAGTAAGGTTGCTTGAAGAATATTTTTCTTATAATCAGGAATTATGCTTAAAACACACAATGTATTTATGGTAGCACAGTGCACTGATGGTTACAGTAGCAATTCGTTTGATTTTTACTTTTAATCATCAGACGTCAAAAATAAGAAATTATCAATCGTAAATATGTTACCTTCAAACCTCCATATCTTGAAAAAAAAAAATTCGCTCAAGGTAGAGCTGCAACCTGACACGTGGTGGGCCCGAGTTCAAGCCTCAGTAAATTTTTTTCTTATACTCATAAATCCAATAAGCTCATAAATTTAGTTCTCAAACGCGTCGAAAGTGACTTTGCCGAAGCTGATTTACCAATAAAATTACTAAATTGAATGTACCTTACATAAAAATACAGAAAGTCTCCATGATAAGTTTTAACTAAAATAAAAGGAACAACAAAGCATGTTTTTTTGCATGAATTTTAACAATACTGGCCGTCCAGCTTCTTATAAAGGTTGTCCTCTTTATAAGTTTGCTAAAAATATTCTCACAGGTAAGCACACCGACACCCGTTTCGCTCACTCACCAAAATAAAGGCTTCACCGCGCGTAACACTCTTGATAACAGAATTAACAACCCCTACGCTCAGAACATGCGCCATATCCCATGGTACACTAACAAAACAAGTGAATACTTATTTAGCGATAATTATAGTTCTTTCACAAACAATGCTAATAATAAAGTAGATTCTTTTTTCCTTCGCATAAAGCTTATGAATAAAGCAATCGGTAGAAAGTTTTTTCTAATACAAAATGTGTTAGATCTCAATACCAACAGAATCAACAGATTATATGAGTGCCTATGCAGCGACTTCGACCTTGAATAGGGCGTGTAAGAGTACTACCACAGTGAGTGCACCAGCTAACGTAAGAAATGTGTCGATGGCTCTTAAAATAATCGCTATTTACGTTAATTCTATTGTTTTTCTTAGCAAAAGATTTAATCTACACAATTTTATCTCTAGCTTCGACTATGACATTGCCCTCATAAGCGAAACAAAGCTCAACACTAGATACAAAATTCAATATGAAAACTATAACATTATACAAACAGACAGACCCAATCTCCCCAAGGGCAGCAGCGATTTGAAATCGGACGTCAAAGTCGTGTCCTTCCAACGTGAATGGGTTCAGGAGGTTTATTCAGTAATTGAAACAAACAAAGCGATTGGGATGAAAAAATTTAAGTATATAAATAAAAGCCCTACAACATTATAAGCTGATTTTAAATTTAATTTATAGCCTATTATTTATCATATTAAGTGAAAATAGAAATCATTTTTAAAATGTAGTCTAATAGTAAAAACATCAAAACTTAAAAATTTTTGTAGAAAAGAAAAGATGCTTTCATGGTATTATCCTTGATAATAAATTAATATCTACTTGTAAAATACATATAACAACCACATCAATAACTGACTAGTCATGAGCAAAGATATCAATAAATATATCAAAGAGGAAATACAATTTTAATGTTGAAAGATAGAGCATGCTTCACTCTAACAGATTAGTAAGGCTTGTCTCTTTTTCTCACTTCTCCCACCACTCTTGATTTATCTCTTTTAGTAAATGTGATGAGTTGAGATTATGTCATGAGAGGCATGCAGAGAATGCTCTTGTTACATACTTCACTACCATATTATCTCATTGTATCAGTAAAATTTCAATGTCAATAAGTCGTTACGTCTTGTGTTAGTTATTATATGAGACACATAAGAAAGATCATGAGGGACTTTTAACGAGGAATTCAATTAAAAAACAATCAATTATTGATAAGGCAGAATTTAAAAG
The DNA here is from genome assembly GCF_036245765.1 of Copidosoma floridanum. NCBI lineage: Eukaryota > Metazoa > Arthropoda > Insecta > Hymenoptera > Encyrtidae > Copidosoma > Copidosoma floridanum. The sequence goes on from NW_028321885.1 coordinate 9,556,345, forward strand.
TAGAGATTACAGATATTAAAATACATATGTATATCATCATACACGTAAAAATAAAAAACTAAATAACGTTGAAAAGAGGTAAAAAAAAAGTTGGACTATTTCTATTTAAAAACACGAAGAAACCTATCGAGTTACGGGCCATTAGGTTTTGCTCTCACAACTATGTATATAGACATAACTTTGGCTATGCCTCCTTGCATGATCTGCGCACTAACCGCCAGAAATAACGCTTTTATATAAACTTGTTTAGTTAAAAACTTTTTGTCAAATATTTTTTTTATGTTTATAAAAAAACATTTTTTAAATGCAAGTTTCAGAATATTAAAATCTGTAGATAGATTTTCAACAACAAGTATGATACTCACGTCTCACATTGAGTGTACAAATTTTTTAAATAATAAAATTTGCAACAAAATAAAAGGAGAAATGAGAAATATGATAGTATCGATCATGCAAAGTACGAAGTTGTTAACAAATTTGATGATAATATTTATATTGACAAATGAAAATCTTAAATACAATTTGTGAAGGTCTACCACCTCGTTAACCTAATAAAATAACTGGAGCAATTATGATGTTAATACAAAATTCAAGTATATCTCATGGCTTATGTAGTGACACGCAGTAAAAAATAACAAAGTTATTCCAATTTAACACTGAATTTTAAATAATTACTTCTGAAAAATTATTTAAAAAGTGTTTACACCTTAAATAACTTGGAATATTAGAAACACACCTTTGTTACCATTCATTTTTGTGCAGAAAATAATTTTCTAAGGTTTCTATAATTGTCAATTATACGTTGGTTTACCTAGGTTCAAAACTAAACATGGTGTTTTTAGAAAAATTAAAAGTAACAATAAAATCATAAATACTTTCTGGAAAAAAATTATTCAATTTTACGATGAACAATTTTGCATACTTGAACACATGTGTGGAATATTCCACTGTAAAGCAGATGGTCGGAAAAAATTTTTTTGTACAAACCTATACTGATCGATAGTCCTTCGTGACAATATTATACTTAAAGTTTTACATTTTTTGACCCACATCAAAATCGTTAGTGTCAGACAAAATCTTGAATTTTTTACTTTAAACAACTTTCACGAATTTTTTCATAAAAAAAACGTTTGGTTATGGTAACCTGACAGTAATTCTACCGCTTTTGGGGATTCCTGCTGTCAACCAGGCTTATTATACCTACGTGTACTAAATAAACCTCTATATTAAGAAAGTTCTCTACTACTGGCTGGATTTTTTAGTCTTTTATTTCAAAGCCTTGTCATCCTCCCGCTTCTGCTAAGCGTCTCCAGAAGCTTTTTGCAGGCGTAGATGCCCACGAATAGCCGAATTTAACATTAACTATGAAAAAAATATCATGTAGGTAGGATTTGTGATGAGGATTGAAAAAAATAAATAAATAAGAAATTGGGCCAAAAAATTGTTTATGCTTTAATACCGTGAAAAAAACGATGACGTCACCTCAGAAATATTCATAAATGTTTTTAAGTTAAAAAATCTGCAATATACAACACGCTTTTATCATTTCTTATTTTGATTCGTTTTTTTAAGAGAAAATACAATTTTTTCAACTCACCTTCTGAGACACTTTAAAAATTAAATGCATTTAGTTGCTTGAAATTTTATTTTCTTGCTTAAAAAACTAAATGCAATAAGTTGAGTGCATTCAGTATATCATCAGAAGTTTCAACTCTACCAACTCCCCTCTTATAATAAATTATTGTTAATAACTAATTATCTAACTGTTTCAACCCAAAATAACGGAAAAAGCTCCCAAGCAGGTACTTTGTGGAATCAGTCAAGACAAAATTTTATTCAATCTGTTCCAAATTGACAGAGAAAAATTATATTTTGTGATCATGAAAGAGTGTGTCAGTATGCATAATTTGAATTGTAACTGTAATTAAAAACTTATGCATTGAATTACTTGAAATTTTGACAGGGCTTCTTGAATGAAAATGTAAACGTGGCTATTCTCATGATTTAGCAAAGATTGAGTTCAAAAAATTGATTTTATTTTGAATGGCACTACATAACCCATACACACAAATCTGTACTCGTTGATAAAGTTCATATTTTCATCTGTATATTTTCAAAAAAAAGGACCGGTTGATGTTTATCGTTGTATTTGAGATTTAATTAGTTATTAATAATAATGTCTCAAGATAGAAATGTTGGAAAGGTACAAATTTTAGATGATATACGGAATGTCCTTAGAGTGTCTTAAACTTTCCAAACACATAATACCCGCTCGTGGTGACCGTCACTGGCCCAAGTTAAGAAGACTATCTAAGCATATAATAAATAATGATGAAACAGTAAAATATACACAAATATAAATATCTGTGAACTCCTTTCACTTGCTCTTTTGTCATTATAAATAGTGAATAAGGATTAGAAACTTAGTATTATTAAGCATAAATATTTATTCAAACAATTGTCTATACATAGACAATATTTCACTATTATATCGACGGCCTTAAGCAACTGTTATTGTACATAAATAATTATCTTGGATGACAACGTAAAGGTACTGAGTAATTTAAATTATCAATCAAATTTATACAAACAACTTTTAAAAAAAATTAATTTACCATGTAAGAGCTAAGACAACACGTAGAACGGACACTTATGGCACCTAGAGATTCATGTTCAAAATATAGCATAATGCCTGATGACATAAACTTGTATTAAATCCATGGTATCATAATTAGAAAGTACATTGTTGAACAAATAAATCAGTCTCAAAAAATCTCATGAGGTCAGAACACATATGTTCATGGCAAAAATTAAGTTAGGTCAATGACATAAACTAAACAAACATCTAGGGAGCAGTGAACCTGAAAGAGACCTAATATCAAGGATGTAAAAGTGATATGTAAAATATATATAAGACATGAACTATAAGTATAGAAATTTAAAAATATTTTCAATGTAATAATGAAGAAGTAAACTACATGGTAAATTAATTTTAAAAAAAAGTTATTTATATGAATTTGATAATTAATTATAGTTTCTAATTTCCTTTATGTTATTTCTTACGATGGTTATATTATTTATGTATAATTATAGTTGTTTAATCCTGAAGAGGACCTTGGTATGCTGGCAAAATATTGATTCTGTATAAATTATTATTTGAATTAACAGTCATGCTCCATAGTAATACGATTTTAATCCTCATACACTATTGAATATACAAATATAAATCAATGAGTTTTAAGTTCAGTTATAACTTTTTCAATACTTGACCCTTTACATTATCATTTTTATATATCATATCATATACTTATGCACATGAAATAAATCATTTTGTGAGATAATGTTGGTAAATTTTTATTTTTAGATAATTTTTACATTTTTCAATAATTAAAAAATTTGGAGTATTACTGTTTTAGGGTTGAAGATTCAAGTGTTGCATGGCTTTAACTTGATATTAAGTTATTTGACATTTCTTTTTATATTAAATAATTAACATAATATTTGAACGAAAGCATCAGGGGTTACCCCAAATTAAGTAACTTATAAATTATAAAGATACATTTCTCATCTATAAATAAGATTAAATTTATAATATAATGATACTGATTGAATTATTACTAAACAATTTAGAGCTCATTGTCCGAACAAAATATTTTTGTAACAAAGAAATTGTACGCTACAAATATAACTAACAAACGAACTGATGTAACTTTATTTATTGAAGCGTAATGAATATCTATTAGTTTTATAGATTTTCGAATTGTTAAGCGATTAGGGTAAAAGTTGTGAACGTAACTACATTAAGAAAATGAACCCGCTGATTGAGCTGTAGATGCAGGAATCCATTAAGTTTTTATAGCCTCATTGACTAAATTTAGATAAAAGATGTTACTTAATTTCGAAAAAGTAATAGGATCCAGCATTTGTGCTACAATTTGCGCACAGATTTATGCATATCGTTTAAAAAAGAATCCAAATCTTCATTCAGTAGTTTTCCTAAATAACGGGGGTACAGCATGTTTACCACATATCCAATAGGCTTAATACCATTTTTTATTCTTGCATTCAAAAGATGAGAGTCATGATTATCTAAAAACAAAAGAGTAAGCTACATTTGCATCACATCTGCAACATTAAAAGTGGGATCTTGACATTTGTTAGTTCACCTACATACTGATTCAAGTGTCTCCACTGTCTGATTTAACTGTACTTCAAAAATTTTATCGTAAATTTTATTCATGACATGCGTGATAACTATCACTTTTTCTCACTTCTACTCATGTTGTGATAATATCCGTAGGATTAACTTAAATATTGTACAAAACTTACATACTGCTAAGCTACTCATCACCAGCGCTTGTTTAACAAAAAACGAATAAATTATTATAGAAAACTGATAACATTTGGACTACTAATTGCCAGCACTTGCTCGCCAAAAGATCGACTTAATTATTGGACTAAACTAAAAAAGTGTTGGGCTGTTCATCACCAGCACTTGTTCGCCCAAGAATTAATTTAATTATTATTACACTAAAAAAAAGTAGAGCTACTCATCACCAACGTTTGCTAGCTCAAGGTACTATTTAATGACTGTACTGAAACCGACTTCCTCGCCCAAAAATTCATTTGATAGTTATAAAACTAATAAACTGAAAATTAGTCAAGTTTCTTTTTGCCAGCATTTGCTCGCCTAAGAATTCATTTATTTATTATAAATTTGAAAATCAGTAGAGCTACTCATTACCAGTGCTCACTCACCAAAGGACTAAATTAATTATTTGTAGCTGATAAATAGTTGAGCTACTCATCGCCATGACTTCTTTGCCCAAGGATCAAATTTATCGTTATTTATAAGTTATCAATAGTTGGGCTACTCTTTACCACAGCTTTCTTGCTTCAATATTATTTTGATAACTGTACAAAACTTAAAAATTGATAGCTTTCTTATCCCTGGCGCTTGTTTACTAAAGCATATTTGATATATTATACGAAACCAAAAAGTAATTGTGCTACTTATCACTGGTGCTTGCTTGTCAATGAATTAATTTTGTTCTAATATTAAACTAACAAGCAATCATTTCTCATTATCACTTACTTGCCAAAGAGTTAGAAAATAAATTTGTTTCGAAGAAAATATTGTCAAAAAGTACCTATTTTAAGAAATATTAGTACATGCATAATCATTGCTATAACTGTTCAGTTATTACTTCTCCAGACTTATCTTTTGTTTTTTAAATTTAATACTAACGTTTATTGAAACGATAATAAATTGAAAAACTATTAATACCTGTTGATTTAGGAAAAATACAAAGTTCCGCTCCTTTTTTCCCTGTGATTCCTCTTCTTTCTTTACCTCTGTTTATTAGCACCAAGTATAAATTACCATGTAAAACAAGGCTTAGTAAGTATTATATTTTCCAGCGACTTAAGATTTAATAGATTATCATCAAGAAATAGACACCAAAATTATTAAATTTAAAAATATAAAGTGTGTTAGCAACTTATCAGTGCCCTCCAAAAAAATTATTGTTATTGTTGAATGTTACATTTGAAAAATGTTAATACTTGAATTTCTTTTGAAGAAGTACCACGAGGGGAATAATTTAAAAATTTAATGTTTTGGATAATAAAATATTCAATAAGTACATTTAAATTAGCATATTTTTTATGAAAAATGAATTCGTTTTATAACCTTAGGCACTAGTAAATTTTAAATGATGTTGAACAATGGGGACACAATTAGTCAATTGATATTTTGTGATAACATTTTTTGAAAAAAAAGTGGTTTACATATTAAAATAGTTACAGTGTAATGAGCGCGCGGTGGCTCAGTCGGATAGGTCGTGGGTTGGCACGCGGGAGACCGTGGTTCGATTCCCGGCCAATGCGACTTTTCGGGCAAGTACCTCTGTGATTTTTCACATGTGCTTTTTCACCATGCAATGCTCCTCGAGGAGAGTTAAGGTGACCTTCTTGCAGCAAAATTGCCTAATTTCCCCCGACCCCCGTCCCAGTAATGGGTGGTCTCCCATCCCTTTCCTTGTCCCTTTCCCAAGCGCTAAGTGCTCATAGTAGTGCTCTTGTTAAAGGAGCCGGACGTAAGAGCACTATAATATATATATATATATATATATATATATATATATAAAAGTTTTAGTGTAATAGAAACACTACTTTTGGACCCCGTTTCAAATAATGAGAAATACTCCACCAACAAAAATTTCGTTGTATGAGTAAGCGGTAGAGTAACGGATATCCGTCTTTCGCATTATCTGAAAATTGTTAATAAGATGTTTAAAAAATTCACAGAAGTGAAAACTCATGTTTTTTTTTAAATTTCTAAAAAACTTAAGACTGTGTGGAAAATGTTTGAAAAAAAAGTCCCATAAGAAAACCTACACAACCCCTCAAAAATTTTTATAATCGGTTAATTTGTTTATCTGCAAATTTGGAGCAAAAATATTATGCAATGATTAGACGTGTAGAAAATAATTTTTATTTTCGAAATTTGCTGTAAGAGTTGTAATTTTACTATCCAAATAAAATTTGATAAGAACCAACCAAAAGCTATAAAGTACTTGAATGTCCTATGTAAACCATTGAATTGTAACAGAAAATTTTTAACATTTTTGCATAGGTTTAGTATGACTAAACGATTTTTACTATAATAAAATAAAGTTTTACATAAATTAATTTCCATGAGAAGTTTTTAGTCAACCGTTACGCTAAAAAACACGGCAAGATTACAGTTTAACAGATAAAAGTTTTTAAGTGATCTATTCAGAAAATAGCGTTTCTTGAGATTCGCAAGTGTTCAATAACGATAACGATAACAATAATAATAATAATAATAATAATAATAATAATAATAATAATAATAATAATAACAATAATAATAATAATAACAATATTAATAATAACAACAATAATAATAATAAAAATCATAATTATAGCAATAATAATAACAAAAATGAAAATAATGATAATAATAAAAATGATAGTAGCAATCAAAAGAACAGGGATTTTTATATTTTAATATCATTTATATTACTAATATTAATGATATTATTAGTAATAACAACTATAATAATAATAATAAGAATAAAAATGAATAGGTCACAGTTTCTTTCCCAAACAATTTCATTACTACGTACAGCTACGCTGTAATAGGGCGACTATCAGCTGTGATTTATTGACAAAGAATAAATTTATTTTTTACACGTAATTAAAAAATAGTTAAGCCAATCGATAATAGCACTTTCTTGCCTAATAAATGGCAGTAGCCGAGTTGGGTCCCGGAAAATTTATGACGTCATTCTATAACCGAGTTGGGTTCCTGACATTTTACCAGACAGCCGAGTTGGATCCCAGTCATTAAGTGAACTTCAGATCATTAGTTTCTAATTGAGCTAGTTCATAAACACCGCAGTTTTTCCGTTACACCTCGGACATTGGTATTGGGTGCTAACGTAAATTTTTGTAGACTTTAAATTAGCAATTCATTCAGGTATACAAAAACAGTCACCAAAAATAATAATACGTGGCTGTCGTTTTCATTTAGAACAGTGTTGGTGGCACAAGATTCAGTCGCTTGTTCTTAGTGTAGAGTACAAAGATATAAAATCTGTAGTAGTAGGTAATTTTCCAAATTATATTGCACCTGATTCGCATATGCCCCTCACACTTTGGACATGATTTTCATCCTCAATATGCCGTACGACAAATGGATGTGAAGTATTCCATTCTAAATTCATCAGCCAATTTTACACTCCAATGCCGAATGTATTCATTTTTATTGAAGCTTTAAAATCTGCTGAATTTTACTGGCATTTCGTCTATGTTGCTCATTTAATACATAACGTCACGTAATACCAAACAAGCAATATTGTTGTTTTGCGAATTATCTCTTTTAACTTCAATAAATGTATCATATTTATTTTTCCAACTTGATAAATCCACGTATAATTGGCCGTAAGAGAAAACTGGTTTTCTTAATTATAAACCAGCATTATTAATTTTAACCTTGAGACTTATTTATTAATAGTTATAGCTGATTCCGCAACCATTGAGAATTGCTTACAATATAATGAAATGTAGTAAGGAGGTGTTTGCAGTGTTTAATGTTATTCTTGAGATTAAAAATTAATGTCCAATTGTTTCTCCAGTTATTATTCCTCCTTCCGCGTTGTATGTCAATGGTTAAGTGATTTCCAATCAAGTACCATTACATAAACCGTTTGATAAACTCAAATTTCTCATTAGCATTACCATTGTACTTATTTTTAAATTAATTCATAAAGTGGTAAACCTTCACGAATACTATTAACAAATATGTATGATCTACTCACTTGATAATCCGTTTTATACGTTTTGTTATTTTTGCTGTTACAGGTTTCAGTTCCTTCAGATAAATAAAAAAGCAAGAAAAAAAGTATACAATATATTTACAACTACATTTATAGGGATTGTGGTAACAGAGCATGTATTAATATTCAAAAATCAAAAGACGAAGGAACACAAATATTTAATGAAATTAGTCTTAATGACTACGAGAATTTTTCATGTGTGCTATGTATTTAAGAAATAAATTACTTATATTAGGAGGAAACTTACGTGAAATTCTTCCATTTATGAAAAACAGTGATAAATGTATTATTATTCAAGAAGCTCTAAAATTATTATTTTTGTGAATATTAAAAATTACGTACAAATGTATTTTATGCTTATTTGTTAATAGCATTCGTGAAGGTTTACCACTTTAAAAATTTAGTTTAAAAATAAGTACAATGGTAATACTGATTAGAAATGTGAGTACATCAAACTGTCAATGTAATGGTACCTGATTAGGAATCACTTAACCATTAAAATATAACGTAGAAGAAGAAATAACTGGAGAAAGAATTGTACACAAAATTTTTTCTCAAGAATAACATTAAACACTGCAAACACTTCCTTACTACCTTTTGTTATATCATAAGCAATTCTCAATAGTTGTGGAATCAGCTATTAATAAATAAATCTCAAGGTTAAAATTAATAATGCTTGTTTATAATTAAGAAAACCAGTTTTCTCTTACGGCCAAGTATACGTAGATTTATCGAGTTGGAAAAATAAATATAATATGTTAATTTAAGTCAAAAGAGATGATTCATAAATCAAAAATATTGTTTGAAAAAAAAAAAAATAAATAATTGTACTTCAATTTAATATTTCAAAATATAGTTATGGGTAATTTTGCCGTAACTTGCTCGGATCGACTTGAAAAATTTTTTTAAAGAAGTTAGTTAACACAATTTTTTTTCATGGTATTTCTACTGTACACAACATCAGTAACAAATATCTAAAGCGATGCAACTATAAAATTTGCTGGTCAAAAATTATACGAAATTTTATACAAGTCAGTTATCATCGATTTTCGAAAAATTGTATCACTTTCTAGCACGTGTAGCTAAGCTCCTTCAACAGTCCGAGTGTTCTTACTGGGCTGAAATAAAAGCTGGGATCAAGGCCTACTGATTAAAATAAAATTTTGTTCAATTTTGTGCCTCCATTCAAAAGTTACAACTGTTTTAATTAGAGCGTAAATATTGCTAATAATGTGATTTTTGCTAAAATTTAGTATTTTTCATAAAATCACTACAACTTTTCATTCGGGGCATAAAACTCAAAGATTTTTGTTTTCATTATTTAGACTATGCTTTTGCTTTCATTTAAGCCCAGATAAAGCCATCTATAGGAGTGCACCACTTGGCTACCAACGTTGGAAGCAGCACTACCGTTTTTTCATTCATGCAGCGAAAAAGGGCCAATTCGACGAAACCCGACTATGTGACTAAAAAAAAAAAAATCAAACTACATAATTAAAATGCTTTCAAGTTCATTGGTGATTAAATCAATGTGTTAGGAGAATCTTATTGGACAGTTGAATGCGTGAAAAATGAAATAAAAATGTTTGAATTAAAAGAAAAAGAAGATGGAAGCAAAAACAATTCAAGTGCGTTTGAAACTTAAAGAAAAATAGATGGAGTATGTTTTAAGTGCGGAAAATATGGACACTTCAAAGCACAATGTACGAGAAGGAGATGAAGCGATAATTCTTGGGAGCCAGGTGGTGCGCAGTATCAACGAGGTGGGCGCCAATAACAACACCAGCGGCAATGGCAACATCGTGGCGGCCAAGGCTAAGGTCTTGAAGCTGGTAGTGGCTCCAGTCAACATCATCGAGGAAGCGGTTGGCAGAAAAACAATTAAGGACATCAAAACGAAGACGGTAATATGAGTAGCTTTAATGCGGAATTCGAGGAAAGACCTAATGAGTCGCGTGTTGAAGTAAACAGCTGGGCTAGTATGATTGGGTGGTTACTCGGTAGCGGTTGCTCAGATTATGTTAAAAATGATCGATATTTTTATGAATTTATTGAATTGAAAGAGCCTATAAATGTAAAAGTAGGTGATGGTCGTTCTTTAAAAACAACAGAAGTTGGTAGTATTAGGCACAAGTTTGATGTTTATGATCAAAGTGAAATGAATATAATAAATAATATTTTTTTCGTTAAAGATATGGATACAAATTGAATGAGTGACGGTAAAGTAACAAAAGCAAAAAAAATTGTATCGTTGGAAAATATGATAGTACACCCAGGGAATGAGAAACTGATTATTTAAAATGTGAGATTTGTTTTGAAAATAAAATTCATAATTCACCATTTAATATAAGTAATCTTGTGAGCGAGAAAGGTATATCTATTGAAACGTGTCCACCTTATGAACATGAATTTAATGGAACGGCAGAAAAATGTAACAGAGAAATTATGGATATGTCCAGGTTTTTATTGAAACAAGCAAGAGTTCATGGTAGATTTTGACCAAAAATAGTGAAAACAGCAGCTTATTTAAATAATATAATTACCACTAACACTGTTAACACATTATCACTATGCAAACAAAAGTTATGCGAAACACGAAACTGATATTGTAAAAGTTGATTCAGAAGAAAATATAGCAGATATTTTTACAAAACCTTTAGACAGAAATAAATTCGAAAATTTTTTAAATATGTTAAAAGTTAAGTAGTTTAAGATATTACAATTGAGATAATAATATTAGATTATAAAAATTTAAGAAGGCGTGTTAGAATTTGAGTAAATTTATATCAAATATGTTATTAGTGACATCTATTATGCGGCATAAACACTATGTGTGCAACATGATATGTATACGTACTTTGTACAGTGATACAGGGAAGGAAGACAGAATATGGCCATTGCCACAAACGCACGCTCTCATAGAGTCTCTCTCAGTGTTAAGAGAGGAAATCTTGTAATCTTTAATAATCTTTATTTCTGTATTTACATGTATTGATCCACTCCCTCATAGTATATTTATTTAACGAGAAAACCCACATTTGTCTTATTATTACAGAAATTTTGTTCAAATTCTAAGTCATTCAAAGTTATACTTTATAAAAATTTTTACATTTAACATAATAGGTACATTAGTACTTTTTAATAATTTCGAGATGTTATTTGTTAGGTGACGACTTGCGTAAATTAATACATTTTTATTTTTATTCTATTTTATCCTGTTATATTTCATTCCCAATGATAAAATTTTAAGACTCTTTACAGAGTCATACTCAACGAGAGTCGTCGCCTAACAAAGCTGACTGTGAACTTCGTGGCTCTTGGAAGTGTCAAGTGACAACCGAAGCGAGCCATGAAGCCTAAACACATGAAGTCAGCAAGTACCGGCCCCATAGCAAGTAAGACAAAGAAGTTTAACTAAAACTTCGTGCAAGGTGCATTTCTTTGCGCGGCGTTTTAGTTAGTAGCCCGCTGCCGCTCATCAAGTGCAGACGTAATAAATAATTTTATAAGATTAACCAGACGTTCCGTCTATTTTTTTTCTTTTCTGTTTTATTTTATATGTATACTAGTAATATAAAATAAAGTGATATAAAACTAATTGGAAAAGGAATTTAAATTATTATAAAATAATAAATAACAAATAAATAAGTATAAAAATAAATAATTATAAATCGACGAAAAGAGGAAGTGCAGGCCATCAGAATCAATAATTAGCGGATAGAAAGGTAAGTTAATCTGGATATTATATTCAACACTCTACTTCTTCCTTCCTTTTAATCTTTTCTTAAACAAACAAACAGTTGGACTATCTGCTGTCCCGCAGCCTGTGAAGGAGCGTGAGACTGTAGTCCACAGTTTTTAGTTTTTGATTTGAAGCTGAAAACAAACTTAAATGACATTAAATGTTATTTAACAAAATTGGTAGCAGAGCGTGGTTTATGGTCTCTAATTATTTGTTTATTTATTATATATTCTCTTATTACTATTTTTTCTTAAGACACACCAAACACCATTCAATGAAGCATGTTAATGAATGACGCGTAATACCCCATATAGTACACTGTGCGCGGACGCGTATATGCTGTGCTTTTGCGGATAGCATGGTATATGCGATATTTCGTTATAACTAAAAAAAAAAAAAAAATAAATAAATAAATAAATAAAGTAAAAAAAAAAAAAAGAAAATAATAAATGTAATACTACATTAATAAATAAACGGAAAAATAAATAAGAGTTAACTGTCGTTAAAATAACAAAAAAATAAATAAGTAATAGTATAATAATGTGTTTTAAATGATAATAGAAAAATAAGAAAATAGTGACCTCTTATACTACACGCTTACAAGACAGAACAAATACACTGTTCCTACCCTGAATCTGCTAACCAGAGCGGTTCATCCCTCTTGTCCTGCTGAAATAGCGGACATTCTATACCCAAGATCTGCTAACCAGAGCGGTCTTTCTCTTCCTACCCTGAATCTGCTAACCAGAGCGGTTCATCCCCATTAGTCCTGCTGAAATAGCGGACACTCTTTACCCTAGATCTGCTACTTAAAGCGGTCTATCAAAATAACAAATACATACACACAGACATATTTGCACGTAATAGTGTTAGTAGAAGAATAATTCTTAAAAAAACGGAGTAAAGATTTAATATAATTAATGATTTCACTTATATACACACGATTGTTTATAAAATAATATTTCATAAAACCGCCAACGAATAATTTTGCGAGTAATAAAAAAGGTAAGAGAAGTGGTAGAAAATTGTTTATGCAGGAGCTTGTAAGAGAGAAAAACGTTCTAGAAAAAAAATTAGATTTTATTAATAATCAGTTACAAAATTACTATAACTGTGATACATTAAACAGTAATTTATCAAAAAACAAAAAAATCGAAAAACAAGTAGTAAGTACGTTTCAGAAAAATAATTTTTATAATTCAGAAATTAATGTTCAGCGGAAATGCGATAATTTTAAAATTCGATTAAATACACAATTTGATGAATTAATTGCTTTCGCGAAAAAAGAGTTTCTTAAAGGCACTCAAGAACATATAAACGCATAGGCAGGAGATTACTCATATACATACGAATATATAAAAAAAAAATTATTAACACGGTATTTAAACCGTGACCGTCGAGCCCATTCTTGCTTAAAGAGGAAAAAGTGTTAAGTTCAGTCAGATACTCTCGTACAGAAAAAGCCCTTCAATATTACACCGCGCACTAGCTGATGCTCGCGTAGCAATTTGTATGTATAGCTACACATGCCACATTCGAAATCCCTGCGCCGTATACTTCCTTGCTTAAAGCAGATGATATTATATAAGCGTGCTCGAATACACTCTCTCACTTTAGTTTTTGGACATACACATAGTACACTTATCGTATACCTATAAAAATTAAAGCAAACTTATTGCACTTGCATGCGTTAAGCAAACGCTCACATTAAACACATACACATCCACACACGAATAAATACACAGATATATATATATATATATATATATATATATATATATATATATAAACAATTATTTCTTTATTTCTTATGTCTTCTGCGATAAATGTCAAGGATTCGATAGAATATTTTTCCAAAACAAAGAAACAAAACAAAATAGTAGTATAATTTTTTTTTTGTTAGTATTACACACATTAAGAATAAAAAAAAAAAATTAAAATAAAAAAGGTTCAAAAAAAAAAAAAAAAAAAAAAAGAGAAGAAAAAAACCGCTTGTAAGGTATTATACAACTAAAAAAATGGTCAATGGAAACGATAATGCCGATATCACAGTAGCCGAAGCGCTGATGGAGTCTCTCAATGCCAACTTCTTATTTCAGCATGCGATTAAATCCATCCCTATACTCGATGGGAAAAATATTCCACTGAAGGATTAAATACAAGATGTTAGAAATGGAGAAAGCTGGGTCAGAGATGATCAAAAAGATTTATATAAAAGAGCAGTATTGCAAAATCTACGAGGTGCCGCACGCATAAGCGTAAGTGGCCAAGATTTCGAAAACCTTGAAGCATTTATAACCCATTTAAAAAAAAGATATGCAACAGGAAAAACCGTTGCTTACTATCAAACTCAGCTACAGAAAGGGCGCCAACGACAAGGCCAATCGGTTGGTGAATATTATGATTATGTAAACCTACTGCTAAGCGGTGCTGAAAAAGCCTTGATGGAAGATAAAGGCAATACATACAACGCACATATGATGACCCCTATAAAAGACATGGCGTTAGACATGTTCATAAAAGGACTAGCACCTATGATAAGCCAGCAGGTAGATGCGAAAGAACCTGCTTCTCTAGCCGACGCCTTCGATTACGCGTTGAGATTGGAGAGCCGAATGAGAGCGGGTATAATTCCGGATACGCGATATCAAGGACTACCTCGTAGTGACTTTAGAAATAATTTAACCAACTCATATCAACAGCAGAATAGGTATCCCGATCAGCCATTCTCATCACATCAAGTGGCACAAGTTAATGAACAACAGATCGACAATGAGAATAATCACGCTGATAGGCAGTATAATAATTATCAAAATTATAATAGACAATGTCAACAACAAAATAATGGACAGAATTACTGTAAAAATTATCAGAATCAGGGAAGAAATTGGAATTTTCAAAATCAATCGAGAAATTCTAATTATTATCAGAATAATTTCGGACGATATAATAACGAAAATCCTAATGATTATTACACTCAAAGGAATGCTAATTTTAATCCTGGTAATAATCAAGGATACCGAGGCAGAGGTCAGAATTACAATAGGTATTCCCGAAATAATAATTATAATAGTTATAATCAACAAAGTTTTAATCCTAACTATCAGAATCAGAACTTTCAAAATCAATACCAACCAGGAGGCGATCGTTTGCCGCATCATTTAAACTCTCAGGCGGCTCACCCCAATCGTCGTTCGGAGGTGAGCCCCCAAAGACAGAATTCAACCCCTACACCGAATGTTTCAGCGCAGGTAATGAAAATAGCAACAGAATTGAAACCGTCCACATTGGTACCTGCCAGGGACTTGGCGTAGACGACGAGCCTACAAGTATAAGGTTATCAATCCCAGAAGGGAAAAATCACTTTATAACACTCATGCTCGATAATGGCGCTGCCACAAATCTGATTAAATTAGATCAGTTGCACCCATATTCACGAGTAGAGATTAGTGAAATTATTAACCTTACTGGAATCACACCTCACCCAGTTTTAACTAAAGGAACAACGTATATGACCATACAAGGAAAACCTACAATTTTTCATGTGATCCCTAACGATTTTCCGATCAAAGATGGCGGTTTATTGGGTCGAAACTTTTGTAAGGAACGACGAGCCACATTATCATATTATCATGATGCTATAGTACTAGATGATGACGTAATGAACCCCATCCCTTTTTTAAAAACTCTTGAGGAAATAGAGCAATTGGAAAGAGATGAAAAAGAACAAAAAACCATAAAACTCAAAAAACAAGCACAGGAAAATCAAATTTTAGCTACAACCCTTGATACTAACAAAGAGACGGAATGCCTTAAGGATAAAATTAACCAACAGAAATTTTATGACGTATACATTGTAGGCCCACCCGAAAGGTCAAATATACCTAAGTACGAAAAATTTGGAGACATAAAAGCTGATTTTCATTTTCGAGATGAGTTTGATAAATTGATCTTATCAGAAAGAGGTGAAAATCTTATGAAGGCCACTGATAATAAAACTGATAAAAGTGGGATATACAGTGAAAATAATGAATTAGTCGACCAACCCCATGCCATTGATCAGAATAAAAATACTCCTAGTGAAGAAGATTGCCCTAATGAGGAACAAAAAAATACCAGTAAAGCAACTAAATATACGATTAAGGCTCGAACACGTCAAATAGTAAGAATTAATTTAATTAATACTAATTGAACTGAAGGATACTTACCGCGAATAGATGTAGGGTGTGATAACATATATTTAGGAGAAGGAATAGTAAAAAATGAGAACGGTCAATGTAAAATTATGGCAATAAATACTAATAAGGATGATATTACGATTGAAATAGACCCAAGAGAAATCCTACCTTTCGAATACATTGCACCTGAATTTGATTCCGATACTAGCAGCGAACATGAAAGACCAATTGTTGAAAATAAACGAGATAGAATAAACGACCTAAAAGGACTCGTGCGAACCGATCATTTAAACTTGGAAGAACGAGACCAAATATATCAATTGATTTCTGAATTCTCAGAAATCTTCTTGTTACCAGGAGACATTTTACCGTGTACTAACCTCGTCGCACACGAAATCCCGACGGAAAATAACATCCCTATCAACACTAAACAATATCGTCACCCACCAGTACATAGAAAATTTAGAAGAACACGTAGCAAAGAAACTTAACGATGGAATAATTGAACCTTCGTCATCACCGTATAATTCTCCTCTTTGGATTGTCCCTAAAAAACCTGATAGCCAGGGAAACCCAAGATGGAGGGTAGTAATTGATTTCCGAGAACTTAATAAAAAGACCATTGGTGATGCATATCCATTGCCTAATATCGCAGATATTATGGACCAGTTGGGAGGAGCCGTATATTTTTCAGTTTTCGATTTGGCAAGTGGATTCCAACAAATTCCCATGGATGAACATGATAAGTATAAAACAGCATTTACGACACCCCATGGACATTACCAATATAGACGAATGCCCGAAGGCCTGAAAAACGCACCTGCCACGTTCCAACGACTAATGGATCTCATATTGAGAGGCTTATTGAATGTTGAAATGCTAGTGTATTTAGATGATATTATTATTTACGCAAAAGATCTAGTAGATCACGAGCGTAAAGTTAGGTTACTTTTCGATCGGTTAAGATCAGCGAACATGGTACTCCAACCAGATAAAGTTGAATTTTTGCGAAAAGAAGTAATATTTCTTGGGCATATAGTGAGTCAACGAGGGATTGAACCAGACCCTAAAAAGATACAAGCCGTTAGAGAATTTCCCCAACCAAAAACTATGAAAAATATTAGACAATTTTTAGGACTAGCAGGATACTATAGACGCTTTATTAAAGATTTTTCAAAAATACCTAAACCATTATCAGATTTATTAAAAAAGGGAGAAAAATTTGAATGGACTGAAGTGCAGGAAAAGAGTTTTCAAATACTAAAGGATCACCTATGCCAAGAGCCTATTTTACAATTCCCCGACTTTAGTAAATCATTCAAGTTAACAATAGATGCATCTGACTATGCAATTGGAGCGGTATTGAGTCAGGAAAAAGATGGGTTTGACCATCCTGTCGCTTACCTTTCAAGAACTTTAAATAAAGCCGAAATAAATTATTCCACGACTGAAAAGGAATGTCTAGCCGCACTACATGCAATGCATCACTTTCGTTCGTATTTATTAGGAAATAAATTCGTTCTCGTAGCTGATCATGAGCCATTGAATTGGATGCATACAAGAAAAGACCCAGGTCAGCGTTTGATGCGCTGGATGTTTAAATTCACCGACTATGAATACACTTTTAAATACAAACCAGGAAGACTCAATACCAACGCTGATGCATTATCTAGAAACCCAGTAGGACCATTTCTTTATGCAGAAAATAATATAAACAATGGATTACCATTACTAAGAGTTATGATGATGGGTCGAAAGAAAATAGAGGAAAAGAAGAAAACAGAATTACAAAGTCAGAAAAAAGGAACAGTAAGAGCACCCAAATTAACGACGATCAAACCTAAAGCATTGCCAACAACCTCGAAGAAAATAATAGGAGTAACAAAACCAAGAAGCATGACCAAATCAGAACCAGATGCACCTAAGTTGATCAAGGGTCCTGGACGACCCCTTGGTTCAAAAACAAACAAAGAACGGCCGAAATTAGATCATAGTGTGATTGCTCAAAGAACCCGAACAAAAACATTTCCACAGCCACAGAAATCATCTACATCTCACCCGAATATATTAAGAAATGTCACTAAAAATACATCAAAAGACTCTAGCTCATTAAAAGTGAATTTTTCAGAATCAGTAGCCTCAACATCACACGCTAGCGATACGAATTTAGAAACTACAGAAATAAAACATAATAGTTCCAAAAATGAGGAAATGACACAATTACCAGTTAGAGATATAATTGGCCTTGGTGCATCGTCAAGAACAAGTATGTTCTCCGAAAATGACCCAAGCGATACTGAAGAATCGTCAAGAGAAGATACTCAAATACCAGTATATGACCCTAGACGAAGTGGATTACGGCAAGAACTGACTGAAACAGAAATAGACTCAAATACGGATACTGATTCAGACTCAGACATGACAAATACTGAAATTTCCGTTACACCAATTTCACTTAGCGAAAGTTCAAATGATGACGTTTTTGAAGACCAACCTAAAACTATGACAAATAATACTGATGAAGTTACTTATAAAGAAATAGAAGAGTTAACAAAGAGATTTAACCAAAGCCTTCAAGAATATTTGGACAAGTCTAACAACGATAATGAGCCCGAACAGGCCGATTTTTTATCAGTAACTAGATTTTCTGATGGAGATAAACCGGACCCCGAAATTCAAGACATATTAACCGAAATGGACACCTACGATCCTGATAATTTTGATGATTCTGTATTAGATGAAAGAATTGCGGATATATCAAGACGTACAACAGGTCTTGAACCCCTATTCGATGAAGAAGAAATTTTAAGAAAATATAGGACAAGTGGAAAATTATCAATTACCCCACGTATTCAGGAAAATACACCCTTAAGTTCTAGCACACCGACGCAAACGAGTACTTTTGCTACTACAAAAAACAGACGATCTAAAGCGCCGGACTTGCAACAAATAACAGAAGAAACCCCGGATAACTTAAATGAAAACAACAAACAAATAAACTGCAATGAAAATAAATCAATGAATTAATCTATTGCACCCAATTTCATGTTACTATCGGACTTATACTCTTTTTAACCCATCAATCGATACAAACAACAGCACGGAAAAGTGTATGTAAGTCTTAGTGATAGTAGCAGTAGTACTGATAATTATAAGAATGAAAATGGAGCTAAGCTAGTAAACAATGTCATTACCACCAGATATTGCCTTACATACAAAAGAGACAATATAGTTCATTTTATTAGCAAGGATTGTCAACCAGTCACATCTGTCTCAAGGCTGTTGAGATCGATAGGTGCACTGGACTTTAGCTATTTGAAATCAAAGAAACCAAGAGTTGGCCAAATTTTAATAACACCTTATGGAGGACATAATATACTATCAATCGTTATTAATGAAACGTCGACTGATTTAGTATCTTCAGAAAGTCTTACAAAAGCTTTTAAATCGCTCAAAAAAATTTTATTGAGACGAAATCTTAAAACCTTCCAAATTTTAAGAAGGGGAGATCTTACAGACAAATTAGAACCTGGATTGATAACAGAAACGTTATTAACAATTTTTGATAAAACACCCATACAAATTACTGTCTGTTACGGTAAGGTTGA
This sequence comes from Copidosoma floridanum, assembly GCF_036245765.1. Classification (NCBI taxonomy): domain Eukaryota; kingdom Metazoa; phylum Arthropoda; class Insecta; order Hymenoptera; family Encyrtidae; genus Copidosoma; species Copidosoma floridanum. The sequence goes on from NW_028321885.1 coordinate 9,576,239, forward strand.
TTTTCTGAAAATCCAAGAACGTAATGAAATAATACAAACATTACATGACAGCCCTGTTGGAGGACATAAGGGAATAAACCAAACTTACTGGAAAATAAGAGAACGGTTTTATTGGCCCGGAATGAGAAATGATATTCTCAATTATGTACGTAAATGCAGCAAGTGTCAAGAGAAAGAAATTGAACGACTAAAAACAAGAGAGCCCTTGGTACTTACAGATACACCTATTGAAGCTTTCGATAAGGTTTCTATCGATACCGTTGGTAAATTAAGAATAACACCAAATGGTAATTGCCATTTGCTGACCATACAGTGTAATTTGACTAAATATATCATATTAGTCCCTGTACCAGACCTAAGATCAAGCACTCTTGCCGATGCACTCGTACAAAATCTAATATTAGTTTATGGTGCGCCTAGAGCAATTCTATCAGATAGACACGCTACATTTATGTCTAATTTATTGGAACAACTCATGAGAACCATCAAAACCAATCATCTAACTACATCAGCATACAACCCTCAAACAAACGGATCACTAGAGCGAAGTCATGCTGCCCTAGCTGACTTTATACGAACTTACTCTGAAACATATGATGACTGGGACAACTTAGCAAAATTTGCAGCTTTCACGTATAACACGAGTGTACATGCAGCTACAAATTTTACGCCTTATGAACTAGTATTTGGGAGAGTAGCGAGGTTGCCCTTGAAGAAACCTAAAGATGAAAGATTACGAACATACCCACTATATTTACAAGATCTTATAAGGCGACTTCAAGAAATGCAAATTGCGGCAGGAAATCAACAAATAAAGATGAAAGTACAAGAAAAAACAAGATATGATGAAAAATTAAAGCCTCTAAATGTTAAACCAGGAAATTACGTTTGGGTAAAGAAAGAAGTGCGTTCCCATAAATTTGATCGCTTTTATAATGAACCCCTAAAGGTTAGAACAGTTTTAGAGGGAAATAATGTGTTACTTGAAAAAACCAATGGTGAAACCATACGCAAACATACAGATAAATTAAAGCTAGTTCCCCGATAATAATATCTTGTAAGAAACATATTCTACATGTCTTCCAGAGAAAAAACACAACGATGCAGATTATATTGGCCATCTTAATGACAATAGCGTTCGAAGGCCGGGCAGATTTAAACTATGCTAATCATGGCAACTATAGCATAGAACCACTTGAAACAAACCCTGGAATATACTACGAACGAATCGGTATAACAAAAATTAAGAGAGCTGATTGGAAGATTGTGATATGGCTGGATGTTAATAAATTCATATTGGAACAAACACCTACTCGAGGATTAAACGAAACTTTTCGATATTGTATTGTACAGTTTGGTTATTCTAATTGCACTCGGTATATGGAAATGGACCTCTTGAATTTAAAAATAAAGCGATTGACAAACCTCAAAGCAACACTATTGAACATAATAAATACTGTGGGAATCCATGCAGGAGATAACATTATTCCACCCCCCAGCATACGAGCAAAAAGACTGATACCTTTTGGAATTATTGGGAGTATTGCTAAAGGACTTTACGGCTTAGTCACAGAAGATGATATTAACGTTATAAACACTAACATCAACAATTTGGATACCAATCAAAAAGAATATATTAAATTGTACGAACAAAATAGCCATATTTTTGCAGCCGCATTCAAAGAACTATACAATACCACGAAACGCCATGAGCATATTTTAAAACAAGTTGCTGATATATTGACTTCAGGACAGGATTTTACTCTTGACAGATATCTGATTCATTTGTCAGCATACCTTAGAAGAACTGAGGCTACCCTAGATCACATTATTCGTTCCCATGAAGATCTGATTGACATCTTGCATGATTTACAAAGAGGTCAAGCACATCCAAAGCTATTTTCTCCAAATATATTTAGAACAGTAGCCCGGGATGTAAAGAACCTTGCGGTAAATCTAGAATTTGTAGCACCAATAGAAAACCTTTATGCTGGTGAAATAAGTACCCTAAGCAAATTAGATGTTGTACATCAAGAAAATAGAACCATGGTAATATTACATTTGCCACTCGTAGATCGAACCCCTTACAATCTTTATAGACTACATCCAGTCATGATACCCCAATCTGGACAAAATGGATCTGCCTACATAAAACCGTCGTACCCTTACCTAGCAGTAGCAGCAGACCATAATTCGTATTTATGACTAAACGAAGTTACATTTAACCAATGCGATAAGACGGTATATGGTTATATATGCTCGGCTATGGAACCGCTAAAGGAACCTTATTCTATGAACGAATGTGAAATTCTTATGTTATTACGACCTGGACCAGAAGTATTTAAATACTGTGAAATTATGTTTACGCCGAAAACCGAAAGCCAATGTATTTATTTACCAGCTGATAGTTCATGGTTATTCTCAACACCCAATGAAAAACAATTGAACATTATCTGTCCTAATAAAATGGATCAACAAGAAAGAGTAAAAGGTATAGGTCTTCTACGAATGAATGATGGATGTACGGGAAAAACTCACAGATTAACCTTAACCAGTGAACATAAGATTATCACTCAAATACAATATATCTATCAGGTAGAAGTGAACTTAAACTTAACAGTACTGCATGAACCCTTAAAAGACACTGATGACTTCCATGACGCTATAAAATCGATTCGAGAATTAAACTTTAATGAACAAGCATGGACAGATGAAGAATTAAATGTACAAAATATAATAAATCAAATGGAGAAAATACGGACCTAAAAGTTAGAGGAAAAACAAACTTCTCTTTTTTCTTTAATACGAAATGTCTTTGAAGCTATTATTATTATGATTATAATAGCAATACTCATCAGCAAAGCAAGAAGCTGTTTCAAGAAGATTATGAAACGTAGTGTCTCGGAAAAATTTATAAAACGTACCATCAACCTCCTGAACGCAGAACCCCGAGTAACCATAAAACAAGAACCAAATGAACAAGAACCAACTGAACTGTATGTTGAAATAGAAGAAAAACAAAAAATACCTAAATCATCTAAAGCTAGACCTATAATGAAGACACGGAGTTTGATACTCCCACGCCATACACCCCAAAAACTGGAAATGGACTTATAAATCAATAGTAATTTGATACTATTTTCCTTCCAGGTAGAACAATGAACCCCGAATATGAAATAACAATAAAGACTAGAGTCAACATAAAGCAACCCTTACATGAAGTTATCGAACAATTAGAAAATAAAGGAAATATTAAGGAAATGCACATACTTACGGATTTACATAGTTATGAACATCGAACTATAACCGCCAAATACAATAGTGATTCATTTACTAAAGTAACTGATGAAACACTAAATACAGGAGAAGAAGTTCAAACACTTTCTCCTTTTAAGATGAAATCCACTATTTGTCAAGCAGAAAAGATCTCTTCACCAACACCATCAAGAAACGACAATGATACACCAAACATTGATCCAAAAAGACTTATGTGTCTTCTGCCATGGGATATAGAAGAAAAGAAAAGAGAAAGAGATTTCTTTAATCATTTCTCTCAATTTGGCACCCTAGAATATTGTTATGCCGTTAGAGATCGGCGGGGAAGATTATCCCAAGGATATGTAAAATACATGGATCCTAAAAGCGCTATTTTAGCATTGCAGAACGATGAACCCGAATATCGCACAAAATACGCTGAACCAATTAAAAGGAGTACAAAATACAAAATGAACCGAAAATTGACTCACCAATTATGTCAACAACAAGTTGAGTTAATGACCTACCACAGACATGTGATTACATGCAGAAGACAACGCTGTACACAAACTACAGAAACGAAGTCAATCCTTACCAAAACCGTTGATCTACGAGAGAAGATCAAAAGTAGCAGAAAATGAACCCAATAATTGAACCCTACCATTCAACTAGCCACCTTCTACGTCGAATACACATCACTTAGTTCTAAGATTTTAACTTTAAGCTTTGTAAAATCAATTTTTTTCTTTCACGTATTCCTTCTTCTTAACTTCACTTTATTTTTTAATTTTATCTTTAGGATTTATATGAAGTACGTTTATTATTAGTTATAAAAAAAAAAAATAAAAAAAAAAAAAATAAATAAAATAAAAAATATATATATATATAAATATAAATATAAACAAATAAATATAATAATTATGAAAATAATAATAATTAGGCTTTAAATTTAAAAGCGCATGTTGTATTCTATTTTAGCTGCATGTTACTCTATTGTCAAAATTTTTTTTCTCCTCTTTTGTAATATTAAGCTTTAGCATGTATTAAAACTACTTATTTAATTGTATTACAAATACGCAAATATTTCGGCATAGCATGATAAGTAATAATTGTATCTATCCATGTATTCCCTACCCATTATCCAATAGTTTCATAAACCTAATGTTATTCTCATATCTGCATTCCATACATCACTTACGAACAATAACAACACAAAGTACACTACAAGAACACTCATACATGTACAGTATCAAGTGATGATCCTCACAACATCCATCATATTTACGCTTGCAGAATTACACACACAATGGACAAACAAAATGCTAATATCATAGAAGCAATGGCTGATGGATCCCAGCTTAGCATACTGCTGCAGGGGGATTATAGTAGGCTAATGCTAAAAAAAATTCTGGAAAACTTCGGGATAGTGAGGTCCATCGAACGGGAACCCTGTGCTATGGGGTACTCAAGTTACGAAGTGGCATTCCTTTCACCACGGGAGGCAGCGTTAGCGGCTGATAACCTAAATTCAGCGCCAACGCTACAGGAGCTATTCGACTCATTGTCGAATGTATCGGACGAGAGGAATTGGGCACAGTCAACGGCACCTGTCCCCTTGCCAAATAAAAGACAAGTCAAGGTCCACAATATATCGGAAAATGGACGTTGGTTAAACATAATGACCGAAGAACCAATTGACAAGCGCCAATCGGAAACATCGCTTAACAAATTTGGTCCGATGTTATCATTAGAAGAACAGCCATGTTCGGTCCCATACACCAGCTACGAGGTCGAATATTACCAACTATGTGATGCAGCAGTTGCTGCAGCAACCTTAAATGATACAACGACCATAGAAATAGAAGACAAATCATCTTTACGAAACATCGAAGCACCAGCTAAGAATGTAGAATCAACGACGGAAGTCAAAACCTTTAAAAAAATTAATGAAGAAGAGCTTAGTCCAATATTACGATTTGTAAGAGTAAATCGTACCGGGACTAAAATAAGCGTCATTTAAAAAAAACCTATTAACATAAATTATATTATTGAATTTTTCGAAAACAAATATCCAATAGAAGATATTTATTTTTCAACCAAAAAACAAACACGGGAAGATATTGTTCCCGTTCATATAACGTATGGATCCGCTCAGTGGGCAGAAAACATGCGCCAAATAGTAGTGTATTGCATAACTCAGCAGCCAAAAAATGTATTCACAAAAAACCCGAAAACAGAAAACACGATCAAAATAAATAACGATCCAAAAGACAATGACTGACTTCCACGAAAAGTAGTATCTAAGGTACCGGCCATTATGAATCCGGATGAATACACCCGGTTGTTAATGACCTTTGGCCCTTTGAGCCATTTAAACTACTACTCATTAGATGTCAAACGTGACGATGGAAGACAGTTATACCTAAGCTTCGCTACATACTGTAACGAAGAATTGACGGAAAGGGCCCTCAAAGGACTCAAAATGTATGGGGCGAATTACTCCCAAAAAGACTCGCCAAAAAACCGTGAAATAATAACACATTCATCGTGTGGAAATTTAATATCCAAATGCCATCTTGAGGTGCACAGTCTTCTGTGCAAAACACAAATGAAATTAAAAAAGATCTGCCCATCATGCCAGGAAAATATCAACTTGGTAAAATACGACTGGCACTATAAACTATGCCTTGAGATGGGAGTGTCAGCAAATCTTGATGCACTTAATAGACTAGTAATTAACAACACAAAATCAGGGGCCAAGGAGAAGTAGAAGATGTAATATTCACGAATCCATTCCTTCCCTTTCTCTCAGTCCCGAATAAATAAATATAATAATTCTGTAAATTAATACTTTATTACATTACTATAAGGATTATTGTAAAATGTTTATGTTATGTAACTCATAAATGTTTACTTATAAGAAAAATATAAACTAAAAAAAAAAAAAAAAAAAAAAACCAATAAAATAATATAATATAATATATTCACCGAGGACGGTGATAGTTTTAAGAAGGGGAGGCTGTTAGTTGACGACTTGCGTAAATTAATAAATTTTTATTTTTATTCTATTTTATCCTGTTATATTTCATTCCCAATGATAAAATTTTAAGACTCTTTACAGAGTCATACTCAACGAGAGTCGTCGCCTAACAAAGCTGACTGTGAACTTCGTGGCTCTTGGAAGTGTCAAGTGACAACCGAAGCGAGCCATGAAGCCTAAACACATGAAGTCAGCAAGTACCGGCCCCATAGCAAGTAAGACAAAGAAGTTTAACTAAAACTTCGTGCAAGGTGCATTTCTTTGCGCGGCGTTTTAGTTAGTAGCCCGCTGCCGCTCATCAAGTGCAGACGTAATAAATAATTTTATAAGATTAACCAGACGTTCCGTCTATTTTTTTTCTTTTCTGTTTTATTTTATATGTATACTAGTAATATAAAATAAAGTGATATAAAACTAATTGGAAAAGGAATTTAAATTATTATAAAATAATAAATAACAAATAAATAAGTATAAAAATAAATAATTATAAATCGACGAAAAGAGGAAGTGCAGGCCATCAGAATCAATAATTAGCGGATAGAAAGGTAAGTTAATCTGGATATTATATTCAACACTCTACTTCTTCCTTCCTTTTAATCTTTTCTTAAACAAACAAATAGTTGGACTATCTGCTGTCCCGCAGCCTGTGAAGGAGCGTGAGACTGTAGTCCACAGTTTTTAGTTTTTGATTTGAAGCTGAAAACAAACTTAAATGACATTAAATGTTATTTAACATTATTCTTCTTTTTAAATTTGTAATACATTAAAGTAAATTTTAGCTTTATTTATCGGCAAAAGTACCAGCTTTGTAGGACTTTTTATTATTTTATATAAAAATATCTACAAAATAATAAATGACTAATTAATTAATTATCTACGTGTAGTAGTTGGTTAGGCACGAATTTACGGGTAAACACTAAAGTGTAGAAGCAAATACCCTTTTTGCTTCCAATTTACTCTTATACTATTATTATGTTTGGATAAGGATCCACACATAAAATTTTTTTCGTTTTTTATTTGCTGTGTTACTGATGAGCATCTTTTTTGATGTCGAACGGTATATTATATCAACTTGTGGGTCAGTAAAGCTAATGTATTTTTTTGGTGGTCCAACAGAATAGAAACTAAAACAAACATTTTGATATTGCTACGTAAGAATGATTCAGAAGGCGTTGAAGCATAATCATCAGCCCGGCCCTTTCAAGACTTGATCTGGTTGTACACTGGTAGGCAAGTGCTTTCAGTAAATAATATGGCTTCGAAAGCTTCATTATTACTCTAAGGTTTCAAATGAACTACATTTATTTTCCTAGCGTCAAGTAGGCCCTTATTTGAAGTTATAATACTAGTTTTTTGAATTGTAGTGTTTGTTCTTTTTTTATGTTTTTGTCACCAATTAAGTTATGAAAAGTTATGAAAAAATTAAGAGTTGTACCGATAAAAAAAAACCTTGTTTTAATAAGAATTATTAACTGATCCCGTTTAACTTCTTAAAAACTCTGTTAAGTACTTATAGTGAAATTTAATAAAAGAAAGTTTCTATTTTGAATGCTGTTTTTGAGTTATCTATAGATACTGGTGGACGTATAGTTTTTTAAGCTTCCTGGAATTTTTTTCTTCAAATCTTGAAATAATTGGTCTTAGATTCATAGGTCCTTGAGCAGCAGTAACTTTCATTCAACTTGAACTGGTTTGAATGTCTTACAAAGTCTTTTAAAAGTCTCTAGTTACTATTACAAAACAAAACGTTTGTGTTATTTGATACATGCCACTTATTTAATTAGTAACGTTGAAATCTAGTGATATATTTAAATAATAATGTGAATCAGACTTTTTAAACGACTTTCTTTTCTAGTGTTCCATGGTATTTTGATTTATTTATCTACCTACTTAATGTATCTGCCTATATTATATAGTTTTTTTGTTGTGGCTAGCGATAAGTCCCCTACACCTCCACTTTATTTAAGAACCCTCCGACGACCCTACGCAGTATATTCGTTCCTTTTACTGGAGCTTCTTATTGACTACGTAATTGGTGATTAATTTTTCAGTGTCAGACATGAGGAAAACATGTTAACTTTATACTTATAAGTGATAAAAAATTTTTATCTGAGATTTTATTTTTATTAGTTTTTTCTGAATTGACTACGCATAAATTATATTAGTACAAACATAAGACAGGTTAACTTTTATTTGTTAATGTTATCGATGTACTAATGGAAATTTGATACCGAGTAAATGTATCCGACCAGAAAGACCAGAAAGCTTAAGAGGGCTTCATGTCGGGCCTATTTTGGTTACCCAGTTACCTATGTAGATCCAATCAGGGCAAATATATAGGGATAGATGGTGCAGTGTAATGGGGTATTATGTGGGGCCAATGTGGGCATCTTAAATAATAATAAGCGTATAAAGAACAGAATTAGAAAAGTAAAAAAATTTTTGGAAATGACATTTAATAGTTAATGCTAAAAATATTTTCTAAACTTATAAGTAATTCAATGTTGACTGGTTACAAATATATACTTAATAATAGTTAATTAATAAATAATTAATATTAATTAACTACATGCACTCATAAATTTTTCTGGTTTTCGGAACTGTAAAATAAACGCTCTATTTTGCCACCCATAATAGTTTATTAAAATAATTTAACTTGAGTAATACTTAGTATACGATACCTAATATACTCAGTAATCACTGCTTTAAATTTGTTACACTCACATGCAATCTGCAATAATCTGCAATGTACACTGCTCCAAAATATATACCTCTCCGCTTTTCCACAAATTTGTGTAAGAAAAAGCTAGGTAGACAATCACTTTCTAGGGCCTAGTTACTGCCTACAAAGAGCCCCATTACAACCCTAGTTTGGTACCACTTCGAAAATCCACATAAGCCCCGGCTAACTAGCTTGGGAGCCCTGATATTATAACTTTGTGTTTGCATTGTAAAGCGTGATAGTCGTCACCAGTACCCCTACTCAACCCCATTGAGACTGTACTCTCCTGTTTACTAATGAAATAAAAAATTTGTTTAGAATGCAGAAGAATTTTTAATAGAAATAATGCCTTAATAAGACATATCAAACATTTACAAAAAAATTTCACGTATAAGAAGGCTACATTGCTACTAAGGTCAAGCTTCATCCAAATAGAGAAGAAGTAAAAGAAATAAAATAATAAGAATAAGAAATGATACAAAATTCTTATATTTTAATTAGTATGGTAGATAATTGCATAAATTATCATGAATAAGAATTTACTGTAATATACAGTAGTTAAAAATTAATTTTGAGATGAGAATTTTGTGAATATATACTCAGTGAAAGATTCTTGTGCTTACTTTCAAGTACATTACGTTAACTACAGAATACGCAAATTTGTCGCAAATTTGTAAAAAAGCGTAATGTGGTATGATGGACATGTTGACACTGTCACATCATGTAGTTATACTGAAAGAAATTAAATCATTAAAAAAAATGTATTTTAAATAATACTAAGTATGTTAAAGTATGTTAAACGCGTTTGGTTGAAAAAGAATCCACGTTTCAGAATAGTTTTGACATTATAATAAGAGCAATCGTTCATCTGTTAACCAAGTTTATAGCTAAAATGCAACAAAGAACATACATTTTGGAATGGTTACATAGTATGAAGTACTGAAAAAAACGTATCTCTACTAATCTTTGAGCACTAACATTTATATGTATTTTTGTGCAATCAGAATGCAGTTTATGAAGAGCTTAGTTAATTAATTTTTCATTAACTAAGCACATCTAATGCTCTAAAACTTAGCGAAAGCACAAAAAAATTTAAGGGAGAAAATGATTTAAACTCAAGTCTTATCCTAAAAAGGAAATAATTTCAAGGGACTACAGAAAAGCGAGAAAAAGGGCAGTAGATCTGTGAAAACGTATTCGAAAACAAGTTGAAAAGCTTGACCGAGAACGGTGAGTCTTCTTCTGTTGAGTGTGACCGTTAGGCCGATAAATCATAGACGAGTTAGTGTAACGTCCTCTGATTGCTTAACTATCAACCGAAAGGTAACTAACTCCGAGATTTGTCGCTCTGAATTGAGAGAACTTACGTGAACGTACGATTTGTGCTTTTTTTGTACCGACCCCGTTAAATCATTTGTGGGTCTATTTCTTTTATGTGTGATTTTCCTAAGATATCCGAACGTGCAGAATTGCCGAAGCAGCGCGCTTTACTTTTGTTAGTGTCGAAAGTTAATTTATGACAAATCGTGATATACTTACCGGCTAAGTTATTTTGAATTAATAATTACGCGGGGCATTCCATCTTATATGTTCGCTCCTTTTTGTTTTCTTTCATTCTCTCGATACGAACGTTAGTTTGCGCAGCGATTTCTCGTATTGAATTCACGATAAGATCAAAGCTTTATTTATTTTGGTATTATGTCGGCAGACGCCAACTGATTGTCACATAACACGATAGAAGTCAACTGTAAATTAGAGAAAAAAATCGAACTAAGCATAAGTGGAATATAACGTTAGCCAGGGTGTCAAGAATCATTTCATGATCATTGCCATCGTGATGTGTTGATCTAAACTTAAATTTAGTCTTAAGAATATTAATTAATAAAAGTATTTCAATAATAATGTTTCTCTTTTACCCGTTATTATTATATTCTTCATCGTTGAGTTTTTATTATAGGGCCAAATAATCGATATCATATTACCCATTGATTTCACACATACATTCTACTATTATTTCTCACAAAATAAAAACCTTTTAAAACATTGAAAAATTAAATTGATGTGTTCTTAAGTTTTTATAAAAATAACTTCTAAAGATGAAGAAACTTCAGCACTATTAAATAATGTATATTTTTTTAACACTCAGAATGCTGCTTCCAACATAGCTTACAAACTTTAGAAAAAAAAAAAAATTATAATTTTTTTTATATTAAAAAACCCTAAACTACGTTGTTAATTTTTAAACAATTTTTACTATAAATTTATAAAAAAATTCTATTATTATTTCGACTTTTTGTTAATGCCACATGTAGTTGAACCTTCCACTGCTCCAGTAGCACAGATCACTAATTTATTAATAACTGATACATCAAAACATCAACTTAAAAAAACCTTCTGTTCATAAGTTCCTTATTTATCTTTTGCGTTAGCATAACTAATACAAAGTAAAGGGAAACTTAAAATTTGTTCATAAAATGCGGAAGAAACTTAAGTAAAAATAATGTTTTGATAACATATATGAAAAATAAAAATACTTTCAAAAACATTTATGACTGAGTTCATAGAAGTAATTATGTACTGAAATTACTCTTATTTTAAATTTTTTTCATTAATGGCAAAAAAATGTTAGATTGTAGATAATCATCCAATTGGTGGAATTAAAGATAAGTAACCAAATGAGATGAGTAATGTTCTTAACAACTGAAAATGTAATTTAAATATAACGAAATTTTTTTACAATTATCTATGTATTCACTTTGAGCGCAATTCTGAAATCGCGCCCCCACTGAAGAACGATTGGTCGTCATTAGAAAAGGTAATTATTATGAAATCAAGCTTCCCGCTCCATTCATTAAGTGGCCAACCCTTAAATGTTGCTTTTCTACAAGCATGTGGAAATCAATTCATAGTAATGTCCTTTTATAATCACTACAAATCGTTCTCAAAGTGCCCAGTGGGGGCGCGATTTCAGAATTGCGCTCAAAGCGAATACTAGCCATACTGTGTTTTGGGCAATCAAAGAAATCGAGGCTACATTAAATATAAAACGAACATTGTTGTATTTTACTTACTTAGTTGTCGAAATAAATGATAGCTGTTTAAATAAATTGACTATACTGTTTAAAATGGTATTAGACTTAAACATGTTAGGGGCTTTTTTGTTTCTTTATCAATGTCTCCAAGTATTTTCATGAAGATTTTCTACTTTACTTAATATTAAACTTTTGCATTGACTATTGGAAATGCCCTTGAATAACATTGGTTCATAACGCTCCGTATTGCAAGAAATATGCTTTAGTTTGTTAAATAAATATTTAAAGTTAATATGCCAAAAAGTGTGTCACAACTTTTTTTACTAGTTATTTTTCATAGATTATTAAAACTTTATTCATAGATAATTCTATCCATAAGAATTATAACGATTTCGTCTTCAAGAGAAGGTGGACAGTTACAAGTATCTTAGTCAACGTAACAGTATAGCATGGTGTTGAAAATTTTTATATTAAAAAGTACTGCTGCCCGGACCTGTCGCTAAATGTCACTTAAAATTTTTTTATTCGCATCGTTGAGGCATTTTTCTTCCTTGTAATGCCTATATTCTGGCTTCAATTCCCACATGTTTCTATGCGGATTTTTCAAGTTGTAGTTGCATACTTCATTTAAAATTTCTTTCAGATATACCTGGAAAATCGGCGAGTTATTATTTATGTGAGAAACAATAAATATTAATATGTTATATGTTTTTAACTTACAATGGGTTGTCTTGTTATTTTAACGAGATCTTTTATATTATAATATTGATGTTTTTCAAAAGCAGCAAATAATATGTCCAAAACAACTTCCTTATCATCTCTAATTTTTTTCCCTTCAGCCTTTTTTTTCTCTGCATATTCTATCTGCATCAAAAAAGTTTATTACGTATAAATATAGACACGTTATTGTATCTAAAATATATACGTAGATTATAGAGATCTATGTCAATATTTTTATACACTTAGATATAACTCAAAATTTAACTAATTCAATTAAATTTTGTTCTAAGCATTACTCATACAAGAAGGTTTAAGTAAGGTTTAATATAACGCTTCTAGTTAGGATGGGACTTCTTAAAAGTTAAAAAAAAATGGTGCTAAAAAACTATTGATGGCAATTCCTACTGCAGAAGCAGCTGCACGACAAATAATTTTCTGAAATTTTCAGTTGGTACTTCTGCTTAGTTAATCCAGAATGGATGCATTCTGTTGTCAACTATTTTATTCGCTTTTATAATAGCTTAGTCAGTAGTATTCTGAATCATGTAACTTTAGAACTTAAGTTTGCTAACTCTAATTCGTTTAGGTTATTAGAGTTGTTTCAGAGTTAAGGTTAAAGATAAAACATAATTATTAACGTTTTTAAAAAAGAATTTTCATTACACATCACAACGCTTTTTATAACAGGTAACTGCAATTGATATAGAGGACACCAATCCGTTGAAAAAAAAGTTTCAGCGTTACCTAACCCTGGACCCAATCAGGAAGAGTAATATGGTGCTCATTTGAGCTTTCACATTTTTTTTTACAGTTAGTACTCATATGGACGGTCACCAAACATTCGGCCGAACCTGTTTGCCTCCCGACCTATTCCAGGTATCAAAACAGTCAATAGACCATTAAGTTCGTTTTCAAACACTCTTGCTATGCGTCAGCAAATTGTATGGTCAATGAAGACAAAAGAATATTTTTCTTTAACAAAATATACTAGACGAAGATCGTCACCTAGATAAATATAAATTGTTTGAAGCCAACGCAACATTATTCTGTAAGAAAAATAACCATATTTTCCAGAATGTCAACCCTCGACATACTTATCGCTCACCCTAAAAGATGTAAACAGGAATTACGTTGGTATGCTTATTAAACATTCATCTGGAAGACATAAAAGAGGAATGGCAGATAAAAAAGGGGTACAGTCTGAAGGAAAAAAATTTTTAGTTCAAAAATAACATATTATACAGCGATATAAGCTGACACAATAATAGGTTTAAAAAATATGATGAGTAATTGAAAAAAAAAATTACAATAACAATTTGCAAAAAGAATTAATAAAAAAGGCAGACAAAGGGGTATCTGTCCCAATTATGGACCCTTTAAGAAAAATTTCGAGCTTAACTTTATTTTGTGTCTAACGGTCAATAGAACTACACCTTGTATGATAACGTATAAGTCGTTTGATTCTTTTTTAATAATATCAAATTTTTTTTTATCAAAAAGTTTTGTTATTTTTATTTTAATGATGAAACAAGAAAAAAAAATTTTGTCCGTATTACGGACCCCCTCGATGGACTTTGAACCTATCGTGGACCCCCCTATTACGGACCCTGCCCATAATGTGGACCCCCCAATTATGGACCCTGTCCATAATGTAAAAAAATATTTGTATGTAATTAAATAAATATTTGAGATTTATTTATGAGTACTTCTCACACTTTTAACAAAATATATGACTAGGCACTTTTTAAGATGAGTTTTTAAGAACAAATTGTTATATAAAACTAATTTTGTGATAATTACTATTACTTTTTTTTATTATAATAATCTTATATTTTTGATGACTTTATAATGGTTGTTTAGTCTTCTTGGTGCGTTTTTTAAGAGGCATTTTATGTTGTTTTTTCTTTACTTTTAGAATAAAAACAACAGCTCGAAGTTATGGAGTTAAAGGTTATGTGTTCACTCAATACTGGCGGAATAAAGGGTCCATAATAGAGACAGAGCCGATAATCATGGCTGTATTGTGGACCCTCTAATAATGTATATAAATATACATTTTAGGAGTATAATTTGTTTTTATCATTTTTCTGAAACTCTTATTGATATTTTTAACAATTTTTTGAGTTCAAATAATACTCCTAATTTTTTATACAGCATTTTAAAAATATGAGTATCTTACGGTTTTCAACAAGGCATGATGAAGAAAATAGTCAAAAGCGTTGTGTAACTTTTTAATATATTATTTTAATGATATAACATTATTTAAATGCTATTATTTGTCATTATTATGGTGAATTAGAGAGAAAATAACAACTTAAAAAATAATTCATTGTGCTATTGAAACACTCGTTTAACTTATCATTAATAATGTGATAATGGGTCCACGATAGGGACAGGGTCTATAATTGGGACAGATACCCAAGCTAGATTCTGTACGAATCAAAAATTACAAAAAAGGACATTTAAAGATTAGTCTAAAAAAGGGTTCAGACACCATTAATACAGAAAAATGAATCAAAGAGAGTGATTTATTTCAGTTAAGTCGGCATATAAAGGCTTGAGGACGAAAAAGTAACCAGGAGTCTGTTTCATACAAAATGAGCAAGTAAATTAAAAAAAAAAGATGAAGAGGAAAAAAGCGCTAAAAAAGTACTAATAAATGTAAGTTAATTGAGCAGGATGAAAAAGAATTACTGTAACTGTTGCTGAGCAATAAGGAAAAACTTGGACCCCACCGGTTCTAAAGGAACAAAAAAATTTGCGATGAAATAAAAAATCAGCTGGCAAGCTAACCATAAAATGTGGTCATAGAGGAATAACAGGAAACCATGTGTGAGGAGACAAAATAGGTTTCAAAACTGACGCAGAAAAAATAAAATGTTAATCCATGGAGATGAAGGAGAAAATAAGAAATATTTGCGTTAGAAAAGACGAAAGATAAAAGAAGAGCTGACCTATTATATTTGTTGAGACAGATACGATTGAGATTTTTACCAGTTTATTTAAAAATTTAAGAATATTTAGCAGACTGAGAATTGAGGAGCCACTAAAAAAAGCTCGAATCATAAGAAAGGTAGGAACGCAGGTATATAATAATAATAATCTGAAAACTAGTGCAAAACATTAAATAAATAGTAAAAAATTTTAAATTGCACATAAACATACAAGAAATGAAAAGACCACCTTACGTTTCCTAGTATAAAAATCAATTCAAATTATTCATTGTAATAACAAAAATTTTGCGTGTCAATCAAAAAAATAAAGATATAATTATTGTTTATCAAGATAAACTTTTGTCTGTCAAAATACTACAAAAATCTCAAAGTTTTTCTGTTATACACGGGCTCTTATGGAGAGGTCGTCGCGAGCTCGATTAATCTGAAATCGCTGCCAAAGATACGTATTCTCGTATAAATTGTTTAAATTTCCAAAAAGTTTTAGAAGGCCTAGCTCTATAGTTTATGAGATGTTCTAATGTAAAGTAGCACATTTTGCCAAAAATTTGATGAAAACAGAGCAAACAAATGACTAGATCCTAACTGCGCATGGGCGAGTACATTTACTGACAAAAATTCATCGTTACGAGAAGAGAAAGGTGTACAGTCAGCTCAGATCTCGATGCACCCAACTTTTAACGCATATTGTACCAGGATAACTCCTTCAATATTATTATATAACTATATGAAGTTGAAATATTTTAACATGTACTTTTATGGCATTATAAAATTATATATATTAGTTCAAGTTTTATGGAGTCATATAAGATTAAAGACCCTGGAAGTTTCGCGTTAAGAAAATGGCGATTTTTATCAGCCACTTTAAAACCCCTTATAAATTTCGAAGAAAGAGTATTTCTCCTTTCCCCACTTTAATTAAAGCGGCAATATAAAACTTTTGTTATTATATATCAAATAAGTACATGTGTTAACTAATTTATTTTCCTAATCGAAAGAGCCCACCAACGTCTTACCAAGTCCTTTGTCGTATACTTGTTCATAATAAATTAACATATTAGTAACAGAATACAGCTACGATATCTTAGTGTTTAGCGTACTAGCTGAATAAGGCCAGACAGCGGGGACGATTACACGTGGAATAATGAATATTTTGGGTGGGACCAAGGTTTTCATTGATTTCCATATTTTTTTGACGCTAAACAAGAATATGACCGCGTGGTAAGGTGAAAACGTGAGCTTTTTTTTTTAAATCAACAAAATTTTAAGAAAAATTGTTTTTTTTTTTTACCTTTTACTTAATATCTCTGTTCCTTTGCATTTTTTTTCTTTACTTTATTGTGTACTTTTTTACTCCTTGGATAATCATTGAAATTTTAATGCCCAGAACGAGTCGCTAAGTATTATTGTTTATCCACAAACAGCCTTCGAAGTTGCAAAAAAGCTGTTTTCTTCGACATTAAATATCTCGCGAACAAATGTACGTAGATACTTCAAATTGTCTGATATCGTTGCCTATCACGGTCTTAATAAGTGCACAATTTTAGCAAGATCGATTTTAAGCTTTTTAATTAATGAACGATTAAATTTTGTTTTGATTTTTAACTGCAAAATGCACCGTATCCTTTCTTGAACAGCTACATCAACCAATCCAAGCTAAAAATGTAAGAAATATTTCAAGTTTTATAGCCCATTAAAATTTTTGGAAAATTTTAGCTTCGACCGATTTCATAACAATTTATTTAGCCATAATAGTTTACGACACGCGCATAAAACCAGTAACTTTATAATTTTAGCATTTGCAGTTTCTAAACTAAAAAGTGCTTTTAAAAACACAGATCTAAAAAAAAAATATTGTTCTTCGACATTCTGGAACCGAGATAATTTTAAAAAAATTTTAATTCCTGTACCTTTGTTTATTGACCTTTTGGGCTAAAACTTTTACAGGTTTAAGTTCAATGCTGATACTTTTATTTAAAAAATGCAAACGTATGGTAAACAGCCGGCGAATAAATAAAAAACAAAGAGTAAGACACGTCCGAGCGCGTGGTTCGAGCTGTACGTTTGGCGGTAGTAGGGAAGTAAAAAACATACTTATCGATTTAAATTATCTGCGTTTGTGGAAACATCGTTCTCTCAGCTCCCAAGGTTCTTTCTTGCAAAATTCTTTTCGTACTTAATTTAGGGCAGCTTGACGAAAGATTAACGAATATTATCATTATTTTTATCAATAATGAATATTTAGGGTTTCAAGCGTACTTATTTTGATGAATGAAATTTTCAAACATACTTTATTCATTTATGTGCCTTTATTGTAACGGAAATGACTTCTGCATTTTTAAGTATTATTATATTTTCTGATTGTTAAAAAAAAAAAAAAAAGATAATACTTTAATTTCCAAAATAATGAAAATTTACAATAATTAAGGGCCGAAAAAAAAAAATTCAATCCTTAATCAATCAGAAAGTTAATCGATTTTGCCAAAATTTTGTGCGTTTATCAACACTGATATAGGCAACGATATCAGAGAATTTGAAGTATCTCCGTGCATTTGTCCATGAGATATTTAATGTCGAAGAAAACAGCACTTTTACAACATCGAAGGCTATTTGCGGATAAAAAATAACACTTAGCCACCTTTGTCAGGCCTTAAAATATTAATTATCATCCAAGGAATAAAAAAGTATACAACAAAGTGTAGCAAAAAATGCGAAGGCATAGAGACATTAAGGAAAAGGTAAAAAAAAGAACAATTTTTTTTTAACTTTTTGTTATTTTAAAAAAAAAACTTTAAGTTTTCAGCTTACCCCGTAGTCATATTTTTGTTTGGCGTCAAAAAATACATAAAAATCGATTCAAACTTTGCTTCCACTCAAAAAATTACCTCTTAACCACTCGTCATCTGATCTACATCATCGAAGAAACTCGAAGCGTTCTGGGTTCGGATTCCATCGAAAATTACCAAGGTTTTTCTAGGGAATTTTCTGGCAGATAAGGACCTAGAATGTCGAAAACCTCACTATCCGTTTATTAAAAATAAAATAAATTTGTTTGGTAGTATCTGGGTCTCCAGAGGCTTTCTTTTTAAAGAAAACCATCACTTGGCCAGCTAATGATAAAGTCACAAATCACTGAGGTTTAAAAAAGGTTGATACAGCAAATTGGATAATTTATTGAAAGAGATCCTTTGTGAACTTGATAACAGCAGGGGCGTGCTTAAGGCGGTCACTACGTCTTGTAAATAAAACTAAGCAGGAAAGAAGTTCAGTCGTTTAAGGAAACTTTACAAAGGCCTCCTTTAAGGTGGTTCTTTCATGACCCCTAAGTCAAAGGTGCAACTGTCAAGTTGATATTTATTAATACTGCTTTAATTTTTTAACGATTATTTGTTAATATGACTTATTGAGGCAAATTAAGTACTGATTTAAAATTTTAGATCATAATATGCAACATTAAAGTTTGAAGTAATGATTTTCTAAAATTCGCCCTTAACCTCAAAATACCAGCAGTAGATGCTTACCTATGCTTTCAATATAGTAAACGTAAATGTATGCCTGTGTTTCTTTTAATATCTTTTGATTAAGTCTGTGAACACATACATTTCAAGATAGCGGTACATTTGGAATTGCACAAGCTTTCTTGTGTCAGTTTTTTTCCTGAATTACGTTTAGCAAATAAATAACTAGGCTACAAGTTTCAGAAAAAAAATACTGAGTTGCTATAGGAGCACATGTTTAGAATTTAATTTTTATTTATCATTTTCTTGCGTTTATACTCGTTACTCTACTCCGAAATTTTGAGGGGCAGTGTATTGTAACTTAATAAATGATTCCAGGAGATTTCATGACATTTTGTTCATAATCATTTCATGAAAGAATCACCTTAAGAGAATTTCATGCTTCAGGAAAAACGAGGATAAGCAGGGGAAAAAAGGAACAAGCATGATAGAGGATAGGGTTCGGGTGTCAAAATCCATAAACACTACTATGACGTACAAACACGTACGCCAAGTAAACATATTGTAATTATATGTTATCGTAACAAATATTCATCATTACTGTTCAACATTTATTTGTAAGTTAAATATTTCTAACAAAATATTCTCATTACATAATCATAAGCCATAACGTCAGTTTTAAATATTTCTGGAAATTTTAGAACACAAGAAAAAATCGGGAATCTTTACATAGTGCCATCTGCGTTCATAAAAAGTGTGAGGTATATACAATAGCACTATTAAAATTTAATGGCTGTCACGCAAAAACGTGGTGGACCAGATTTAATTATAACTGTTAAATGTAATTGAAAATGGAAAGAAATAAAGATAGCTAAATCGAAATTGCTAAAAAATACATCAACAAATAATATTTCAAATATTTCACTCAAATCATTTCACACTAAATTACCACCAATTTAAAATGACATTTTCAAAAATCATAGTCTATCTCACGCGCATTTATTAATAACTTTGCATTCTAATGAGAAAATAAAAACACTTTTAAAAATTGATAAAATTATTTCGGCTGAAATTTCTTCAGGTCATGGAAAACTTACAAAACTAGTCATAAAACACATACTTAACTGTTCTAATAGAAATAAAAGGCCTTGGTTTAATAAATAAATGACTTTAAATTTTATAGTCAACCTTCACATTTATTCGTTCCAAATGTGACAGCTATTTCGATATCACAGGTTTTTCTTCAAATGCATGTATGTATTATTCAACTTACACATTCACCTCATGGTTCGACAACAATACAAAATACACACGTATCGTGCATAATCAACAAATGTATTGACATGAACTTTAAATTTAGTAAAGGTAAAATATTAAGGTTTAAATGTTATTCAATAAAACACCTAAATTTTTTAATTTATTAATATCTAATGCTTCTAGATAATAATTTTTTCCTATACCACATGTAAAAAGAATTTTCAAACTATTGTTGTAAATTTGATTACAATTATGTATATGGCTGGCAAAACTAGAAGTATACAAACGTGTTATGTATAAATTTTAGGTTACCGTTTTGTATTCCGGAGTGTGCAGGAACACTGTCAATTTTTTTTGCAGCCCCAAATTTTCATTTGGCTATTTGTAGTATCATCGAAAGTACAGAGTATTTTTACTGGTAAAATCAGCAGTTACTACCGTAACCCTCCCTAATCTTCAAGGGATTTTAAATCATAAATAAGATGACTACAGGCGTGTTCAATGGTATCATTCAGCGCAGGGCAGTAAGTGCATCTAGGTGATGCTTTCACCGTCATGCGATGGAGATAGGCATTAAACTGGCAATGCCCGGAAAGGAACTGGGTGAGATAAAAGTTTACCTCTCTGTATCATCTCTCCACCCATGGCCACAGATGTGGTATCAACCGGTGCGTCCATTTACCCACACTAGACTGACCCCACACCTGTTGCCACGTCGTCAACGTTTCCTCCCGCATGTCGCTATCGCTTTCATCGCTGGAGCCCAAGAACATCCTTCGCCGCTGCCGCGCAAGCAACACAACGGGAATCGTTCCTGCTATCACCATAGCAGCAGCGAAGGAGACCGTGCGATACGCGCACGCGATCCTTAGGGATCCGATAGGCTGCACCGAAGTGAGGCACTCTTGGATATCCCTTCTCGCGAGTGCGTTCATCCATACCTCCACTCTGTATAGCAAGATCGAGTTGGAGACCGACGCAAGAAGCCGTCTTTTAGCCTCCCGCGGAACTCCAACGTTCGGCATGAACCATACAAGCAGCCCGGACACCCAAGCGGTTTTATCGACTGCTCTCTTGATGTGCTCCCAGAAGGTGAGTCAAGAATCGATCCACACTCCCAAGTAGCGCACCACCGAACTCGCGCAGATGACCTTAACCGCAACGTTCAGGCAGAAGTGTCCCCCAAACCATCTCTGCCTGATGAGAACGATCATCTCCGTCTTATCAATCGCCAGCTCGAAACTTGCGAATGCAAACTCGAAGCTCGTATTTTGCGCTCGGCCTCCTCTCAGGATCTTGCTGTGATGTACAATGCTGTCATCAGCAAAGCCCGTCAGCTTGATCTCGGGGGGAATTTCAAGGCGCAGAATTTTGTTATAAACGAGGTTCCAGAGGTCGGGTCCAAGGGCAGATCCTTGTGCGATCCCCAACGTCAGGCGCCTCTCTCTTGATCCATTTTTTGTGTCGTACCAGAGTACTCGGTCCTGAAGATAACTGTCAAGGATCTTTCTCATCTAGTCCGGTACTCTCTAGCGTCCCAAAGCCCTTATTATGTCAAACCATTCGGCCGAGTTAAAAGTATTCTTCACGTCTAGAGTCACTAGGATGCAGACGCTCCTCGACTTATAAAAAGGTTTCCATGCCTTCTTAACCGACTCAAAAACCTCAGGCACAGCCATGACCGTCGAACGCCCATTTCGAAATCCGTACTGATTGTCTAAGAGGCTGACTTTTCCTCTTAAGCGAGATCTTATCAGCCTGTCAAGCATTCTCCCACAATTGTCCAACATACCTAAGGGTCGGAATTACGACGGGACCAGGGGGGGTATTTAGCCTTTGTCCAAAAAAAGAAGCCTTTAAATTTTCCAACGCTCACTAAACAGTCCAACGCGCAGGCACGCATTCAACATGTCCAGAAAAACAGATGGCCTCTCCACAGCTATGATCTTAAAGACTTCGAATGGCACCCTGCCCGGACCAGGAGCCTTATGCCCCGGCGCACAGTGAGCGAATTTGTTTTTTTTTGCTCAAAACCGAATATCATGCGAGTGTTAATAAATAGATTAGTAATTTTTTTTTTTTTATTTGCTTTCTTTAATGATAGACATTAAAAAAAGACTACAGAAAAGTCAGTAAAATTGAAACCTAATCTATAAATTTGTGGTAGAATTGGCCGAAATTTATTCTTATTACAGCTGAAAAAGAATAAAAAGACTCAACATCGCAAAAAATCGACATTTACCACTAATTTGTAGGTCAGGTTTCAATTCAACTGACTTTTCAATAGTTTTTTTTTTTAATCTCTATCATCGAAGAAAGAAAATAAAGAAAAAATTACTTATCTATCCATCAACATTCACAAGATATTAGGTTTTAGGTAAAAAAATCAAATTCGCCCAGTGTGCGGCGTCTCCGATGCTGCCGATCTCAATTTATTGAGGGTAAAGAGAGGCACTTGGTCTGCTCTTTTGTCCTTCCGCCTCCAGACGTGGTGCTCATAAAAGAGGCAAGAGATCGCCTTCTCCAAGAAAACAGGTTCTACCGGCGGCGCCGGGTCCAAGCCGCGCAGTCTTTTTAACGCAATCCGGTAGCCTATGCCTAACGTATCCTTATCCACTTCAGCGATGAGTTCGCGCCAGCATCAGTTCTTGCTCACTTCGACCGCTTTCAACAAGGCCTTTGTTGCTTTCCTATATGCGGCAACAGCTACCCCGGCGTTCTCACGAGTTCTGTGTCGCTGTGCGAGTCGCCGTAGGTGCTGCGCCTATCCGCGGAGGTCAGCTATTTCTTCAGTCTAGTAGTAGCATGAACGTCGAACCCCCCTGTCAGACATTTTGGGCATACACGCGTCATACCGTTCCTTGACACGTCTAACAGTGTCGCTCACGAAAGCTTCTACCTCCACTGGATTTGTGATCTTGTTTATATCAGCAGGAGGGGGCGCGCTTACCATGGCTTTCTGTAGCAAATCTCGATTAAAATTCGCTACATTCCACCCGACAACGCGCCTTTAGATGACTTCATGCAAACTCTCATAGCGGTCCTCCTTAATTATGAAGCTGACATACTAGTAATAACTGGCCGTGTAGACCTCCAAGACCTGCCAGTCGAACACCTGTACCACCATTTGTGACGACACCAGCGTAAGATCGATAACCGTGTTCCGGTTTTCAGGCCGCCTAAACGTTGCTGAACCAGCAGAGTTCATGACGATAAGGTCCAGCCTTGCAGCCATCTCCAACATTGAACCGCGTTAGCATTACTTCAGGGTGGAGCAACCAGGGAGACCATCGCGTCTCACAGGATTAGCCAACTAACTCACCACCATTTGCAAGAGGTGCCAATCCTCTCAAGTCCTAAAAAAGACTCGAAGTCCCTGTCTAGCACTCCATAGTAGGCCGCTGACCTAGCAAGCACCACTATAAGCTTGATGCTTTTTCTTGCTAATAGGAAAAAGTACCCAGAGCAGCATGGGTCCACATTAGCCTGCCTTTCAACTCCTGCCCCTTAGCCTTATTTTTGTTCTGATTAGGCCTCTCTCCTAGCCTCTTCGAGTGCTCTTCTAAATAAAGGGCAGCTCCCACTGCCTGCTTCGTGCTTGTTTTCCGTCGTTGTGCAAAGGAAGCACCGTGCTGGGCCTGGAAACTCTTTTTTCTGGTGGTTTGAGCTTCCACACCGGAAGCAAAGCTTGGATCTGTTTTCTTCTTTACAGTTGCCTTAGACATGTCCATATTCCAGGCATATGCAACATCTTGTTACTTTAATTCTTCTTCGGATTCGGTAGCTTACGAAGCCGACTCGTAATCTGCCTTCCTCTTCTGCTTGTAGGTATCAACCCCTAGAACTGCGTTGTATCAGTAACAAGCACACTTATCACTGAGCCAGTGCCGCTCTTTTTTATCTACCGTTATTAACGCCAGGCTTTGTTCTCTGGTATTGGGATTTAAGAGAGCTACGTCTGGCTCCTGGCTCCTAAGTTCAAAAGTCCTAGCGAAAGCCTCTTTCACCTCATCTTCTTCTACAATAGCATCCAGGTCTCGAACCTCTAGTTTCACTTTTTTGTTGCTCATTTTGACAGTACCCTGTCCGGCTATCAACTTTTTAATTTGAGGAGACACGTCTTTGAGGCCTCCCCAGAATGCGTAGGGCCTGCAGCAGTCACCCGGGCTTTCACCGTATCGGAACTGCCGGTGGATTTTCTCAGAGAGGTTACCGCCTGTACAAGTTTTTCATCGACGTTTTTCATATTGGCATCTTTTTTAATGTTGTACTGACCCGCGAAGACCAACACTACCTTTTTTTCTGAAAATAAATATTTGGGAAAGGTTAAAACCAGAGCAGTAGCCCTCTCTGTTACCGAAGAGAACCGCTACTTGCTCAGGCCGGCCAGGAGGCGCCGCTCTCCCTCATTCCCACCTGCGGAGACTGACCTGGCGTTGAGTAACAAGTCTAAGAATGGTGTTCATAAGTAATGTATGTATATGTTGGGACACTACGGTCATTTCAGCGAGACGAGCAGCAACGTACAGTCCCACGACCGCGCAGACAACCCAACAAAACGAGCTAGCGTAAGGCACTAAGGTGCCGCCACATAGCTGCCTCAGTGGTAGTAAGCCTAGATTAGTCAGCCCACAACGTCTTTTTTGATCCGTAAGTGTCCCTGTGTTTGTTTAGTGAGAGTGTGTGATGCATGTATCTGAGAAGAACTCCACTGAGCCAGTGCCGCTTTCTTTTATCTACCGTTATTAACGCCAGGCTTTGTTCTCTGGTTTTAGGATTTAAGAGAGCTATGTCTGGCTCCTGGCTTCAAAGTCTAAAAGTTCTAGCGAAAGCCTCTTTCACCTCAACTTCCTCTACAAAAGCATCCGGGTGTCGAACCTCTAGTTTCACTTTTTTGTTGCTCATTTTGACAGTACCCTGTCCGGCTACCAACTTTTCAATTCTCTGAGAGAATGCTATTGCATTCTCTACACCTTTGGCTTTAATAAGTATGTCTCCTTTTTTTGTGGTGAATCATTTTGGACTGCCACATTAGCCTTATTAGGGTTACAGTTAGCCTTCATCGTCTTCAGCACCTTTGCAAAGGTCTGCCCTTTGACCATCTTCACTACTACAGTTGTTGTCGCGGCACCACTCTCCCTCAGTCTCACCCACGAAGACTGCTATGGTGTTTAGTAACAAGTTTAAGAATGGTGTTCATGTGTAATGTATGTATATGTTGGTTCACTACAGTCATCTTAGCGAGACGAGCGGCAGGTGTACAGTCCCGAGACCACGCAGACAACCCAACAAAACGGGCTGGCGTAACGCACTAAGGTGCCGCCATATAGCTTCCTCAGTGGTAGTAAGTCTAAATTAGTCGGCCCACCACGTCTTTTTTGTTTATGAGGCGTATAGCCATTTCAGATGTGGTTACCCAGACTTACCCGGGCCTCATCATCCGGCTTCACCCGCCGCTAGGCCTCCAACGCAAGCCCGGAAAAGGACCCGCCACACGCAACCCAGAACAATCCGTAAGTATCCCTGTGTTTGTTTAGTGAGAGTGTGATGCATGCATCTAAGAATGTTGTAACCGGCTCTTACTTCTATACATGACGGGTGCTAGTTTTTGTTGGTCCGCATTAAGCATTGAGGGGCTACTCACGGCGGCAGCAGAAAGCGAAGAACAAGGAGCACAAGCAGGGCCGGCCCATGCATCCACATCGATAAAGACAGAGGGCATGAGTCTCCGGTCCACCCCGCTGCAGATACACACGCCTCCTAATCGACGCTCACCACCACCACCACAGAGAGTCACCCCAACTGCTTATCGTCACCTCATATTTCAAGAGGATGCCTTTATCTGCCATCCGGGAAAGCGCCCGGTATGGATAAACTAGCAAAACCCCACCCGGAAGTAGTAGTGGAAGTAAAGAAAGTAGTAGTAGCAGCAGAAGCATTGGCAGTGGCAGCAGCAGCAGTAGTAGCAGTAGCAGTAATAGTAGCAGTAGGCCCAGCACCCTGTCTTGCGCTCCATAATAGGCTACTAACTTAGCAAGCGCCACTATAAGCTTGATGCTTTCCCTTGCTGATGAGTAAAAGTAGTCAGCGCAGCGTGGGTCCACATTAGCCTACCTTTCAACTCAGGGCCTTCTCACCTTATAAGTGCTCTGATTGGGCCGTTTTCCTTATCTCTTCTAAAGCTCTTTTAAATAATGGGTGGCTCCTACTACCAGATTCGTACTTATTGTCCGTCGTTGGACAGAAAAAATACCGTGCTGGGCCTGGGCACCCTTTCTTTCGTTGGTTGCCGCTCTTACACCGGAAGCAAAGCTTGGACATATTCTCTTTTATGCATCCGCTTTAGACATGCCCATATCGTTTCTGCAACATCTTGTTACTTTAATTCTTCGTTAAATTTAGCAGCTTAAGAAACAGACTCTTGACCTGCCTTCACCCTCTGCTTATCAAGCACTTGCTTTGTCTACCGTTTTTTTTTTTTTTTTTTTTTTTTCTACCGGGTAAACATGTAAGCCTACTAGCCTGGTTGCGGGGGCCACCTACCTTACCACCTATGTGTGAGGGTGTATTGCCACACCCATTTTCCAAACTTTTTTCCTTACATCCTACCTGAATCCATGGGCACAGTGTGAGTATCTCCGTTGGAACACCTTGCCAGTTAAACTGACACTCTCTGCACCAATGGTTAATCGGGTCCACTCACCACTGTGTAGCCTTTCCCCGGAGAAGACTCCATTACTTCAGGATGTCTACTCGTTGCCGGTGCTCTCTGCCGAAGCATCGGATCCAGGCTAATTAGCATCTCTGGAGAAGCCCCATGTTTCAGAAACCACTCCTCGTCTGTAAGGCCAGCGATCCCTGCCCGACGCCTGGCATCGAGTCTGCTAATCTCTTCCTATAGCTCTAACACTGTTTCGGATTCACTCAGGCCCGAAAACCTATGGGGCAAGGAAAAATCTGGAATCACTCTGAAGGAAAATTCCACGGAAAAACTGGCCTCGAAACAGCCAGGGTTACATAGGAACTTTTACCGATAAAAATAGTTTTTGAAAAAATCTGCATTTACCAGGAATCGAACCCACGACCCCTAGAACTACGTCGTATCAGTAACAAGCACACTTAGACTGAGCCAGTGCCGCTCTCTTTTATCTACCGTTATTAACGTCAGCCGTTGCTCTCTGGTATTAAGTTTGAAGAGAGCTCTTTCAGGCTCCTGGCTATTTAGTCCAAAAGTCTTAATAAAAGCCTCTCTAACCTCGTCTTTCTCGACAACAGCGTCTAGGTCTCGGACCTCTAGTGTCTTTTTTTTGGTGCTTATTTTGGCAGTTCCCCGTCTGGCTACCAAATTTTTAATTTGCTGTAAGAATGCATTCGCATCCTTTACACTTTTGGCTTTTATAAGTATGTCTTCTTTTTTTGTGGTGACAACACTTTGGACTGCGGCATTGACCTTGTCAGGGTCAAAGTTCGCCTTCATTCACTACAGTACATTAACAAACGTCTGACCTTCCGTCATCTTCACCAATATTGTTGTCGTCGCGTCTACTTTTTTCTGCTTGCTTTTTCTGTCGCTCTGGAGAACCTCTTCTAGTTGGCCTCTGCCTGTTTTATTTATCTTAAAAGACAGGGCTTGTTGCCGTTTTTCAGGGCTGTCTGATGGACTCCTGTTGCTTTAAACTCGCTCTATTTCCTTAAGGGCAGTGTTCAGGGTTTTTTTTTTAACATGATGTCGGAAATTATCTCTTCTTGTTCCAACAGTACATCTTCAGGGATTCAAGGGACTCCTTTCAACCTTTTGTAAACACTTCTTCTTTGGAAAGTAAGCCTTGTCTAATCACCTCTGCTTCTTTAAGGCGTTTAAGAGCAGTTTTGAGACCATTTTTAACAGCGCTTGCCATGTTTTCGTACTTATCATGAATTACTTTCAGCGTCTCTTGAATTACTTTCGTTGCCGATTCAACTTGCTCAATTTGTTGCTATCACTTTATTTTTAGCTCAGCAATATTATTTTCCAAAGAGGTGAGCTCCTCCTAGGTCTGGTTGCAAAAATTTGTTACGTTGCTGTCCTAGCTGACGTGATTGCCTATGCTAGAAAGGCTTCGTCTCCATCCTGCACCTGTAAGAAAAGGTCATGAAATATTCAACAGTCCCTGTTAGCTATAAGAAACGTCTTTGTGGCCCCCCTCAGAATCCGTAGGGCCAGAGGCAGTCATCCAGGCTTGCAACGGATCGGAACTGCTGGCGGATTCTCTTAAAGAGGTTACCGCCTAGGATTCCAATTTTATATTGGCTTTCTTAATTTTTTGTTTTTCTTGAGATCGTGTTGACGGGTTAAATCAACACTCTTTTTTCTGAAAATAAATATCTGGAAAGGGTTAAAACCAGTGCAGCAGCCCACTCCGTTGTCGAAGATAGGTGCTACTGGCTGGGGCCGGCCGGGAGTAGCCACTCTTCCTCAGTTCCACCCACAGAGATTGCCCTGGCGTTGTGTAAGAAGTATGAAAGTAGTGATGGTGCGTAGTGCATGTATATGTTAGTACACCACAGTCATTCCAGCAAAACGAGCGGCAGGCATACAATCTCACGACTGGCGCAGACAACCCGCAAAAACGAGCTGATGTATACAAAGCACTGAAAGTGCTACCATGTAGCCTCCTCATTGGTACTAAGCCTAGATTAGTCACCACACCACATCTTTTTTGTTCATGAGGCGTGCAGCTATATCAGATGTTACCCAGACCTATTATGCCGCATTGTCCGGCTTCACCCACCGCCAGGCCCCCCAGGCCAGCCAGAGAGAGACCCCGCCGCACGCAAACCGAAACAACTAATGAGTATACCTGTGTTTGTTTAGTAAGAGTAGGATGCGTGTATCTGAGAAGAATGTTATAACCGTCACTTACTTCTATTTACGATGGGGTGCTTGTTTTTGTTGGCCCGCATCAAGCATTAAGGCATCACCTACGGCGGCAGCAGAAAGCAAAGAGCAAAGAGCACAAGCAGCGCCGGCCCACTCATCCACACCAATGAAAACAGAGAGTACAAGGCTCACGTCCGCACAGATACAGACACACATGCCAACGCCGCACTCGCATTCCGATCGACATCCCCCACTGCCACCGCAAATACCTGCCCCAACTGCCTCGTCACCTCAGACCTTAGAGGGTGCGCTTATCCGCTATTTGGAGAAGCGCCAGGTATGAAGAAACTAGGAAAAAACTCCGCTGGGAGTAGTAGATTTTTCACTTTTTCCACTCGGTAGATTTTTTTATTAGACCACCTATATCCACTAAACCTCCCCCGCCCCATATTTTACAGCATAAGCCAGAAAGTTCTCCACCATTTGCTAGAGGGCTGAAAAAGACTCAGGGTCCCCGAAGATCGGCATCTGTTTTTTAGCGCTTCTCTGTAGGTTCCAGTGTTTGCAAACGATACTGATTACTTGGTGCTTTTTCTTGCTCTTAAGTATAACCACTTAGAGCAGCATTAGTTCGCACAATTTCATCAGGGGGTTCCTTCCTCCTTCTTTTTCTCTCTGAGAACTGTCCAAGTAAACCCGTTAACAGCCCTTTAAGCATCGGCGCCACTCAACATGGAGCCGATGATGTTTTCAGGCATGACGGCTCCACTCAAACGGCTTTCTAGCTACTGCAGCTGCTCGCGCCACCGCACACACTGGAAAAAAGTGTGCTCCACTATATCATCCACCCCAGAGTAGTAATCACAACTAGGTGTAGATCTTAGCGCCATGCGGTTAAGATATGCATTAAACTGTTCGTGTCCCGAAAGGCGCTGGGTAGGTAACAATCAACCTCACTGTGGTCAAGCCCAAGCCATGGACGCTGGACCGGTATGAGTCTGTGTGTTCACTTGACCACAGCGGCCTTGCCCCACTTATGTTACCAGCGTCGCATGTTTTCTTTCCTCCTGACGTCGTCTGACTCTGTCCCACCTGCCAAAAATCCGGCTCTGCGCTCCTGCGCGAAAAGAACGATGTGTACAGTTCTCGCGATCACCATCACCGAGGCTGAAGTCACTGTGCGGTACGCACAGGCAACCCGCAAGGCCCTGACCCACTGCACAGATGTGAAGAGATTCCGAAGCCATGCCATTGATAGCGCATCCGCCCAGACCTCTGAACCGTACAGCATAATGGATTTCGCCACCAACGCGAGAAGCCTTCTTTTAGATTCTCGCGGCCCACCGATGTTTGGCATTAGTCGCGATAGAACCCCTGTTACTTTTAGAGCCTTTTCCACGGTTCTCCTAATGTGTTTACCGAATATGAGTTGAGAATCAACCCAGACTCCAAGGTCCCTACCGCGGGGCTCTTACAGATCGCCGCGCCCGCGACGTTCAGGCAAAAATTGTCGCCAAACCATCGCTGACTAGTGAGGACAACCATCTTTGTTTTTTCGCTAGCCAGCTCTGGCAGATTTTCGCAACTGGCAGATTTTCGGGGCATACTTGCGTCACACCATTCTTTGATGCGTTGCATGGCCAGAGTGAGCGGCCAGCCAAAAGTGAATAGGTGGTGTCAAAGGGCCCCGTGACTTAACAAAATAACGAATATAAAGATCAGTCACAGCTCAGAACTATTATTAACAATAGTAAATAAGGATTTTAACTTTATTCAGTACCAGAATATGGTAAATAAAAAAGTTATAAGCAGATTAAACAAACAAAAAAATCACTTAACTATGTAAAATCTTTTCTAACTTGGCTCAGCATGATCCCCGCCACTTGAAATCAAAAACAAATAATAATTTATTGATGTGTTGAAAGAATATATTCTTGCCAACATGACTAAACAAATGTTTCAAAAGTTATAAATAAACTAAGCAGGCAAAATATCTATTTTTAGAGAAAAATGGATTTTAACTTGGCCAAGAATTATCCCAGACGCTAGAAATTCAACAAATGTGTTCTTTTCTTGGTATAATATTAGCATATATTATCGCCAACATGGGTAAAAAGTTAATTAATAAGTTATAAATAAATTATTTAGGCAAAATATCGATTTTTTGAGAAAAATCGACTATAAGGTAAATGTACTAATCGTTGGCCACCTTAGTAAGGTCACGCTGAAAAAACCGTATATGAATAAAAAAAAATATTGTGCTCATGATTACTAGATTATAACTAAAAATTTGGGATTCGAATTAAATAAAAAATTTTATAAAAACATTATTTGCGTGCTGAAAAAAAAATAACGAAGTAATGCCAAAATAAGTCTTATGTCCCAATAATTGGCCAAGCAACTTCAAAACTTATCCCTGTGGCCAAAATTCCATGACCTAATTATTGGCCACTCAATTTTACCGTGTTAACACTATGTAATGTAAAGCTTTTAGATGAATTAAGTATACCTAAACTATGGTTAACGAAATGTTAATTAAAACTAAAAAAATTGCATAAAAAGTATTTTATTACTTATGTTTTATAAAAAAGGTACATTTAAGTAACAAGATATGAATCAAACAATAAATTAAAACCTTACAATTATATCTATTTTAATAGAGTTGTTTGTTTCTTCTATTTTAATCTTTTTGAACATAACTTTTTTTTGTTTCTGCAACTGTCGGATCTGAATTTCAATTTTTTTTTTCTCTTTAGCAGCCGCTTTTTTTGCTATATTGTCTTCAATTTTCTTTCTTTTTTTTTTTCTCTCAATATCTTTTTTTCTTCAATTGTTTTTCGTTCATTCTCTTTTTTTTAAGCGATTTTGCTATGGTATTCTTGCCATTCAATAGAACTTAACAAACTACTCTGAAATTTTTTTGTATTTTTTTTAATAGCAAAGGTAAAGCTGCTTGAAAATCTGATGGAATGGCATTTTTAAAATCAAACATCACATTTTCAGTTACTGTGGAAAAAATGTATTAACTTAGCATTGTTAAATTTTATAAATATACTTAAGTACATTTAAAAACAGCAAAACCAATTTTGCATCAGATTGGCATTGAAAAAGGTAGAAAAAATTTGTGTAAAGAAAAAATAGGGAATAATCCTTGCCTGTTAGCGATGTGCTCTGTTCAAAATCTCTGGACAAGGCCTGAGCAGAGTCTTGGGTGATCTCATTGACAAGTTTTACAGCACTGAGAGCGGACCCAGGAGACGTTGGCATAGTCTCTTGGAGAGGTTCTCGTGCGACGACCGGCGCTTCGATTTGGATGGCTTTTTGTACGAGTAATAGACTGACAAAAGCAGGCTCAGGAGACGTTGACGTGGTCTCTTGGAGTGGTTCTCGTGCAAAGACCGGCACTTCGACTTGGGGAACTTTTTGGACGAGTGGTAGACTACTGAGAACGGGCTCGAAAGACGTTGACATAGGCTCTTCTGGTGGTACTCGTGCGGCATGTAAGGCTTGAACTTGGGTAACCTCTTGGACGAGCGATGGACTTATAAGATCGGGTTCGGGAGACGTTAGCATAGTCTTTTGAAGAGGTTCTCGTGCAACGACCGGCGCTTCAACTTGGATGGCTTTTTGTACGAGTCATGGACTGACAAAAGCAGGTCCAGGAGACGTCAGCGTGGTCTCTTGGAGAGATTCTCGTGTGCTGACCAAGGCTTTGACTTGGGTGACTTTTTGAATGAGTGGTAGACTACTGAGAATGGGCTCAAGAGACGTTGACTTGGGCTCTTCTGGAGGTCTTCGTTAGTTGGAAGTAATTGTTTAAAGATTTCATAGAGCTTGACTCGTTTGTTCTCTCGAGAATAATTTTACCAAGGTACATATTTTCCCATTGAGAATCTAGCTGGGTACTTTTTGCATTTTTATTTAAAACACTCATGTTCACAGCATTTGCTGAGAAAGGATAAAGTCCACAAGTTCTAAAACCACTTTTAATGATGCTTGGCAAGCTTTGTAGGCTGTCAATAGCACTCTTTGATAAAGGAGCAAAATTTTCTTTTTTAATCTTTTGACAATTATTAGAAAGTCTCCATTCATCAACAGT
Source organism: Copidosoma floridanum (assembly GCF_036245765.1). Taxonomy (NCBI): domain Eukaryota; kingdom Metazoa; phylum Arthropoda; class Insecta; order Hymenoptera; family Encyrtidae; genus Copidosoma; species Copidosoma floridanum. The sequence continues at coordinate 9,609,636 of NW_028321885.1, forward strand.
TTTTTTTCATTGATTTTTCAGAGGATGAAAAACTGCCACGTCTAAAGGCTGAATAACATGCGTAGCCTTTGCATACAGAACTATGTGCATTGACAGTAAACAAAACAAAACAGGTATAAACTCTTTTTTATCTCCTTGGATTTATTTGTAAACAGCCCTTGATCCTCTACGAGCAATAACTCATTCAGCTTTTGGCACAAGAAAAAAAGCGCTTTCATCCAAAATGAAAACCTGCGATGGATGTATATCTCTTAGATTTAACTTATCCAAGCGTTCACCAACTTTATTAAACCAGTTTGTCAACACTTCTTGACTAGCAGCTACCCTGTGAGTCCCTAAATTTTGAGCAATTCTTGTGCTAGTTTCTGGATGACGTTTACAAAAACTGTCGTACCAGTGTCTCCTGGTTTACTTTCCTTGAATGATGTTTCTCGTTTTAATTGTTGGACTAATTTTTGAGCACTATCAAGCAAAATAAACTTTGTTATTGGAAAACCTCTGTCACAACAATACAGTATCCAATCAATCACCATTTGCTCTGCATGAGCCGTTAAGTATGTACATCGGGCAATCGGACACTCAATTGGAATATCATAGTTCATTTTGCTTTGCAAAGTACTCCGTGGAATATTAAACATTTTGGAGGCTCTGCGACTACTCATTCCTTTTTCCATATTATCCAGAGCTTTGTACACATTTTTCTGACTATATAACTTGGTTTTTTTTTCTACAGTTTTTACCTTGACTTTACCCATTTTTTTGTAAGAGTAAGATGAAGCGTCGCATAAATATTACAAAACTTCATAACTGAGTATTTAATACTATAAATTACAATGTGATAGATACCTACGTTATAAAGCACAGGTTGCATACTGGCCAATTATTTGGACAAAACATTTAAGGTTATATTTACACCCGACCCAATGACTAGCCAGGGTGGCCAGTTATTGGTCGAGCAATGAGTGCTGTGTACCAATAAATAGCAAACGCGAAATGTTATTAAAAATTTGAAAATAAGAATAAAGTATCGATTTTATGTTATGAAGCAACTCTTCAGCTTCAACAAGATATGTGGTATAATACTACAAGTGATAAAAAACGCCTCACAAAAACTTACCAAGAACGATGGTTTCCTTAGTCAATACGCTAAGAAATCTAATGCTTATAACGCTGCTTATACAACCTCAGATTTAATCTTTACTTTTTAATTACTTAATGATAACATGTATATGTAAATACTAATAAATCAATTCCGTGGGCGCCCCAAATTAAAATCTAATTTTCATTTTTTTTTTACAGATGAACAAATTCGTGTGAACGACAAAATAGTTTTGGTGGCCAGTCATTGGGACAACTTTTTTGATGGCCAACGATTGGTACATTTACCTTAACTCGAGTCCAAATGATCATAGACCCTTGAAATTTAACAAATGTATTTTTTAATTAGTGTAGTATGAAAAAATATTATTGCCTATATGGGTGAAAGATTATTTAAAAAGTTGTTAACAAATTAAATAGGCGAAACATCAATTTTAGTGAGAAATCGGCTTTACCTTGGCCCAGCACAATCACAGACACTTGAAACAAAGCATACACACTTTTATGCTAGTTTATTATCAGTACATACTATTGGCAACAGGGGTGAAAAGTTGTTAAAAAAGTTATAAATAAATTATTTAGGCAAAATATCGATTTTCTGTGAAAAGTCGACTATAACTTGGCTCAGCATGATCGCAGACACTTGAAATCAAGCAAACACACTCTTGTGATGGTTTATTATTAGCACACATTATTACCAACACAGGTGAAAAGTTGTTTAAAAAGTTATAAACAAATTACATAAGCAAAATATCAATTTTCAGTGAAAAATCGATTGTAACTTGGCCCAGCACAATCCCAGACACTTCAAATTGGACATATGTACTCTTTTATTAGCATATTGTAGTAGTACATTAATACTAATACGATAAAAAAATTATTTTAAAAGTTATAAATAAAATAAATAGCTGAAATATTGATTTTTTGTAATAAATCGACTATAACTTAGCCTAGCCAGATACTTGAAATTGAATATATGTACCCATTTATTAGTATTAAATAAAAACATATCGATGCGATTAGGAAAAAAAAGTTATTAAGTAAGTTATAAACAAATTCAGCAGGTATGAAATTATTTTTCTGTTCAATATTTATTTATTTATGTACATGCATAGACGGTAAGAAAATATATATATAAAAATAATTGAGAACATTGCATGCTGTTTTAAAAAATAAGCTTTGTTCATTAAGACTTGCGCTGATGGTTAACATTTAATAATATTTTATTGTTATTTTACTAAAAAAAAAATTCGCCAAATTTAAGTATTTGTAACTTTTTAAATAACTTAACATATGTGTTAGCAATAATATGTGCTAATAATATACTCATAAAAGAGGACATACGTTTAATTTTGGAAGTCTTGGAATAAGGCTGGGCCACGTTATAGCCGATTTTTCACTTAAAATTGATAATTCGCTTACTTGGATTATTTATAGCTTTTTAAATAACTTTTCACCAGTGTTCGCATGAATATACTACTAAAAAATACTAATAAAAAAGCACACATGTACAATTTTAAGTGACTGGAATTTTGCTGCACCAAGTAACAGCCCAACATTCACTAATTATCAATATTTTGCCTGTATGGTTTGCTTATAACTTTTTAAATAACCTTTCACTCATGTAAACATCAAGATTTTCTCATAATGTACTAATTAGGAAGCACACTTGTTTAATTTCGAAGGTCTGAGATCATGCTTAACAAAGTTACAGCCAGTTTTTTACAGAAAATCGATATTTTTCTTACATAATTTATTTATAACTTTTTCAACAACTTTTCACCCGTGCAAGCAATAATACTTGATAATAATCAACTATAAAAAAGTGCGTATGCTCGATTTCAAGTGTCTAAGATTATGCTGGGCCAAGCTATAGTCGATTTTTCACAGAAAATCGATATTTTGCCTAAATAATTTATTTACAACTTCTTAACAACTTTTTACCCATGTTGCCAATAGTATGTGCTGGTAATAAACTAGCATAAAAGTGTGTATGCTTGATTATAAGTGTCTGGGATTGTGCTGGGCCAAGTTATAGTCCATTTTTCACAGAAAATCGATGTTTTTGCCTAAACAATTTATTAGTAACTTTTTTTAGAACCATTCACCCATGTTGGCAATAATATATGCTAATAATAAACTATCATAAGGAAGTGTTTTCTTGATTTCAAGTGTCTGCGATCATGCTGAGCCGAGTTATAGTCGACATTTCACAGAAAATCGATATTTTTTCTAAATAATTCATTCATAACTTTTCAACAACTTTTGACTCATATGGCCAATAGTATGTGCTAATAATAAACTATAAAAAGAAGGTGTATGCTTGATTCCATACGTCTGGAATTGTGCTGGGCTAAGTTACAGCCGATTTTTTACCAAAAGTTAATATTTCACCTACTTAATTTGTTTATAACTTTATTAATAACCTTTCACCCGTATGGGCATTAAAATTTTCTCATAATATACCAATTTAAAAGCACATTCGTTTAATTTTTGAGGGTCTGGGATCATGCTGACCTGAGTTATAGTCAATTTTTCATAAAAAATTTAATGGGATAAGTTAAAACCCATTTTTCTCTAAAAATAGACATTTTGCCTGCTTAGTTTATTTATAAATTTTCACACATTTTTTCAGTCATAGTAGCAAGAATATGTTTTTTCAGCACATCAATAAATTATTATCTATTTTTGATTTCAAGTGGCTAGGATCATGCTGAGCCAAGTTATAAACGACTTTACTTAGTTGCATGATTTTTTTGTTTGTTTAATCTGTTTAAAATTTTTTTATTTACCATCTTCTGGCACTGAATAAAGTTAAAATACTTATTTATTATTGTTAATAATAGTTCTGAGCTATGGCTGACCTTTATATTCGTTATTTTGTTAAGTCACGGGGCCCCTTGACACCACCTATTCGCCCCTGGCTGGCCGCTAACTCTAACCAATTTTAGGTTCACCCTGAGGTGGCGCATTTGCCAGGGCTTCACGAAGTGTTTCTCTCTTGAGCCGCGCAACATTCCACCCATCGGCTTGCGCCCTGAATGCTTGCCGAGACGCAACACTACGCAACTCACTAAGTTCAAATGAAATGAACTGACGATCACTCACCGAGTAGTTCCTAAAACCCTCCAGGTAGACACCTACGCTGCTATTCCCAGCGTTGCAAGCGTCATATTAACTATCGAACCCTCGGTTCCTATTGGCCTGAACGTCGCCCTGTTACCAGAATTCAAAACGATGAGGTCTAGGCTTGAGGCCATCTTCAATACCGCCCTCTGGCATCGGTTTGCTTTTCACCCCAAGCGGTGGCCTTGGGGTTCAGATTGTCGGCAATGACAACGTCGCCCATCTCCGTAAACCCACGTACGGCATTCTCTAGGACAGCAACTTACATAGGTAACGCGGCCACTCCTAATCCACGCGAAGCCAATCCCGGCTCCGGAGTCAGAAACCAGGACTTAGTCTCCGTCGCAGACCACCATGGCCACCGTACCCGTGAATTCGCCGTACCAGTATGTTCCCGGGCGGTCACAATACTGCTTACTTATTATGAGCAGCACTGCTCCCCAAATCTAGGAGTACTGGTCTAGCATTATCTGCGAGAGCCAGGACCTCTGTAGGTTGCCCTGTAGAATCAGCGCCATCGCTTCCACTTGTCTCCTTCAGCCACCTTGAGGGTCGCACATACTGCAGATCCAGCCACATGATGGAGATCGGGCGTCGGGGTCTGCTCTCGGCACAGGTAACACTCCACTTTTTTAGTGGAGCAGCCACCAGCCCAGTGCCCACTGTTACTACACCTCCAACATGCCCCAGTCCTGCTTTTACCCTTGCAGTTGCCTGCAAGATGTCCGAAGCCGAGGCACCTGAAGCAGCGATCGGGCCTACTTTTTGCTGGGCAGATCCTGCAGTTCACCCAACCCAAACGTATATGGTCTTTTTAATTAAAGGTCGCAGTGGCCACCGAGGACACCTGAACATGGCCAATACGGTTGCCTCTAACACTGCCTGCTAGTTGATAGTCGCACGACAAAGTCATGGCACTCCCCCCCCCCCCCGCCAAAGCAGCCGCCAATCGCCACGCTGCCGCGCCGCCACGACGTCTGCCTTCGTGACCGTAGGATCGACGTCGCGTATTACCCAAGTCTCCCGTGGGACCAGAGTCTTAATGTCCCCACTCCCCGCTGTGGCATCCCGCAGGACTGTTGCAAATTTGTTCCAGTTCTCGGTGAAGGTTTCCCTCAGTCCGACAGGGACGCCTCCAGTCCTCGTCTCTCTGATGGCCTTTACCCCCGCCCCTATTTTTTCTACATCTACCTTCTTAATGAGGGCTAACACTTTAGCGTACTTTTTCTTTTTCTTAACAACTTCTGTCCATTTCTCTGGGCCTTCTTTTCTTGTGCTCTCCCTGCTTCGGTTAGGTTGGAGACAGAGAGGGCCTTACTTTTACTCCCAATTGTGTGCCGGGGTTTCGTTCCATCATCTACTGGACTGGGCGTTCCCCCATCCATGTTCTGTTTTCTTTTATCCTTCCTTTCAGTCGTGCTCCTGTCAAGTTGAGAGATTTAAGGATCATTCCTCCTTTGCTTTTCTCTCATGCAGTTCAAGCTCTTCAACGTCTCGACCACTACTTTCAATTAGCTCTTTACGTCACCCTATGTGGTGCCACATTTGTTGCACAGGGCACTCAGGTCTAACACCTTCTTATCCAAAACCTCAAAAAGAGCCTCCTCCATGCTCTTCACCCTGTGTGGCTGGACCACACCCGGCTCACTTACTTCGCCACCTCTTTCCTTGGTTGATTTCTGTAGTACCATTAGTGAAACAGATAAGATTCGTCCCAAGGTTCCCACCGACCCATCTGGATCCCTCAACCGGTGGAGACTGCCGTCTGCCCCCAACACATGACTGAAGGGTGGTTTCGGACCAGGTGGGTAACCTCGAGATAAAGCATGCCCTGCTACACTATTTCACCTCCACTCCCTCGAGTTTCACGCCCCAACCAGGAAGCGCTTCACTCTCTGGAGAGTTTCCGGCAGACATCACGAGGCAGAAAGCACTTACCACACTGAAGGAGCCCTGCAGCCAGGGAAAGACCGGCAGTGCCACAACATCAACCACACCAATCTAGGCGGGCGCCTGCCAGACCAAGCAGGCACAAATAAAAACAGAAGCTCCTATCACCCTTCATCCAGGGCACTTGTTGGCTACTCTATGAAGGAATAAATTGTTAATTTACAATACAATCGCCTATGACCCGACGACTCAGGGCGCTGACTGCCCACTCTTTAAAAAAATAGTTTGTTAATTGATAATACAACAGCCTATTACCCAATTACCCGGGGTGTTTACTAGCAACTCTATTAAATAAAAAATTGTTTATTATCAATACAAGCGCCTATCTCCCAAAGACCCAGGTGACTTACTGGCCACTATATTAAGTAATATATATTTAATCAATAGTACAGGCGCCTACTACACGATGACCCGGGATGCTGACTGGCAACTCTATTAAACAAAAGACTGTTAACTGATAATGCAATCGCCTATCATCTGGTGACCTGGGGCGCTAAACAGGCAGTTTATTAAATAATAAATTATATATTAATTACAAAAACAACCCTTTCCCGATAACCCAGAGAAGTAACTAGCTACACGATTAATGATGATGGTAATTGATAACACAAGCTGGCTACTTGATTAAGTAATAAATCGTTATTAACTAACAAATAGTTAATTGATAACACAAGCGCCTAACACCCAATGATCCAGGCGCTTACTGTCTACACTGTTCGACAATACAATGTAAGTAAATAACATAAGCGCTAATCATTAGGGCTCCTAGTATCTATACTATACTCATGAATACATTATTACTTAGTAACACAGTTGTCCTACACCTGATGACCCGGGAAACTTACTGCCAACTGTATTGAACAATCAATTGTTAATCAATAACACAGGACCACAAAAAAAGTCAGGGTACCAATAAGTAAATACATGTATCTTCTGTATTTTTAGGTGCTTAATCAAGATTTGGGGTCCAAATTACTCCATCGTGTCATGATTTTATCCTAACTTTAGAAAACACCAAAAATGATTATAAAAATCGCGGATTTCAAACTTCCAATACAAAGTAACACCACGCGGATCTTAAAATTTATAATAATACTAGGTACAGTACGAGTACCTAAAATAAGACTCGTTTGTAACTGTGAATTGAACAGACCTAGGGGTAGTTTTTTATCTCACCTTAAAAAAACTTCGAAAGTTAACATAAAAACGGCTTAACACAGATATTAAGTACAAAGTTAATTGTAACAACAGTCATAAAAGAAACAACTCATGGTTTCAAACGTTACAGTACTTAAAAAAATGCTAAGGAACCACTTTACAATTATTTTCATATATTTTAAATCATCAAATGATTGCATAAGACCCAAAACTTTATATGCAAATGAAATTTTTTCTTAATAGTGTGGTACTATATTCTTTTCCATGTATATTTGCGTGGTTGGTCACTATCTTCTGTTTAAATCGCTGAGCTATGTTATTATTCTAACAAAACTTTAAAAAATATTAAAACAGAGCTGTGAACTACCAAAATAGGTATACTTTAAAAAAGTAACCATGCGTTCGTGATTACAAAATTAGAATCAAATATATATACATAAGAATGCTAATATCGATTACGGTAAGTTAATCTCATCTTTTCAGTGATTCGTCTTTTTAAACCTCTAAAAACACTAAAATTTATTTTAAAATAAAAAAGCACTTTTAAACATTTAGAACTAGTTGATTAAAGCTGTCTCTGTTACATCATGATGGTGTCATAACCTTAAAACAGTAGGCATTTGTTTTATAGAGCTGATGCCAAATGCGACCTATATTATGTAGACGTTCTTTTTTAAACTAGAATTCATCACGTGCACAACTCTCGCATTCACAGAAGAAGCATAGAATACCTTGTAAAATTAAATTTTATTTCACTAGCGTAGTGGCAGTTCAGGCGTATGGTTGGTGCTGAAATAAAAATTTTTTTATTTTACTCTTGCCAATATTTTTAATTTTCATTCATTTTACAAATATTACATATAGAAAAATGTGGATAAAAAAAAATGAGCAACATAAAATAGAATAAAAAAAATGTTTTCTTTTATAAACAACCATATACCTTAACTGACACCACGCTAGTTAAGTGAGTTCTAAGTTTCTGATTTAAATATAGCGGTCTACCTTACCAATAAGCTATTAAAAAAATACGCCTACGTGTCTACATAATTACTGATATGGATTTATTATAATGCATAGTGTTTCATCAAACCAATAAGCCACTAAAAAAATACGCCTACGTGTCTATATAATTACTGATATGGATTTATTATAACAATATTTTACTATGCTCGTGAGTATTCACCAATGTTTTGCATCGATCTCTAGTTTTGAAAAATGAGAAAAAGAAGCAAAACGTTTTTCAAACCCTACACTCTGGAGACAGCTTGAAAATCATAGCACAGGCTGTTTTTTTGTTTATGTAAGACTAAAGGTCTCATTTCTATGGACAAACATACGATGATTTATCATAAATGTAATTTAATTTTTTACACTGAAAAGATTACTGAAGATCCGCCTTACTTAAGCTTGTCAAAGACTAATTACTCTGAGAACTACGACTTTGAAATGCAGGTGTGTCAGAAGAAGGTAATATTTATGTCTATCAATTATTATATTAATTTATGAAGTTGACATACTAATGAGATGAATTGAACATTACGTCAGAGGCTGAAAAAGAATTCATAAGTGAATGTGAATATTCAGATGAAAGTTTTGTAAAAAAAAAATATTCAATGAAAATGAACTCAGTGATTTAATTAGAGATCTAGGATTATCCAAAGAAAATGCTAAATAGTTAGCCTCTAGATTGCAAGAAAGAAGTTGTCTGTTGCCAAAAACTGAGGTTAGTTTTTACCGCAACAGAGAGAGTCAATTTAAGCAGTTTTTTCGTAAAAGAAGAGAGATTAGTACTGCACAGATGTGACCGGTCTAACTAACGAATTTAGGAAAAATTAAAATAAAATGAGCCTAATTGGCAACTGTGTGGTGATCTGAAAACTTTTACAATCTTACTTGGACAACAAAATGAATTTTTTAAGTTCCCTTGTTCTTTATGTGAATGGGGCAGCCGAGATCTACATTACGTTAAGAAAAAGTGGCCACCCAGAGAACATATGACACCAGGTCAAAAAATATTTTTAAAATCTTCTTTAGTACCTGTTAAGAAAGTTCTACTACCACCTTTGCATAAAAAACTAGGACTTATCAAGCAGTTTGTAAAAACAGCAAAAGAAGAAATAGTAAGGCTTCCAAGTACATACTATTTAAATTTCCTAGATTGTCGGAAGCAAAAATCAGTGAAGGAGTTTTTGATGGTCCACAAGTCAGAGATGTATTCAACGATGAAGAATTTGAAAATAAAATGCCCAAAAACGAAAAAGTGTCATGGAAATTTTGAGAAACGTTACCCATAGCTTTTTAGGTAACAGAAAAGATCCAGAGTATAAAGTTATCGTTCAGAAGCTGATCGACAGTTTTCATGAATTAGGTTGCTTCATAAGTTTAAAATACACTTCTCGAAATCTCATTTAGAGTATTTTCCTGAAAATTTAAGTGATTTGAGCGAAGAGCAGGGGGAGAGGTTTTATCAGGATCTAAAAAACCTTAAAAAGAGATATCAAGGTGCTTGAGACGAAAAAATTTTAGCCGACTATTGTTGGACTATGAATAGGGATACAAATATAGAACACGAAAGAAAGTCCATCAAAAAATCATTTGAAAACAGAAAAACTCACTACTCACGCGAGAAAGACTGATTTTATGTGTAAATGTTGTACAAAATACGTTAGTATATTAATTTTCATTCTATTTCACTAAACAATTTCTCCATACACTAGTATCTATGACAACTATTATGTTTATTATTCGTATTTTTTTAAAGACGGATTTAGTTATGTTCAGACACAAAAATTTGGAACGTAAATCTTTCTTTGACACTAAGCAATATGTTAACTATTTTAGAGTCCGACTCTATTTGAAACTGCTAGCAAGCGTTTTTACCTTTCATTAAGGAATTTGGTTGCATACTCTTAGAAATTCATTATATCTCAATAAATATTCCTTTTTAATCGTGATTTGTGAATTGTTAACTACTATAATACATATTCCAATAAGTAAAAAAAATCTGTCAGTCTATATCCTTGTGCCAAGGGCTTGTATGACACCATTTTTTGATTAATTTTTTTTTGTGTAACAAAATAAATTCAAAATTCAATAATGCAATTCAAAGACACGGCACTCATTTAAAACTCTAAGAAACATACAAAACAACATCCAGGACACTTTAATTCACAGTTAGAAACGAAATTTATTATTATTTTTTTTAAGATTTTTTTTTATTTTTTTGAGATCATATTTTTTTTGACAATGTTGTACCAGTATCTTGGACGTAATTTTTGGTACTCACATTATACGTAGTATTGTTATGAATTTTGAAATTACTCTGCATTCAAAGCTTACAATTGGCCGATTTTTATGATCATTTTTGGTGTTTTTGAAGTTGAAATTTTAATGATATAGAGCCATTTGTAAGACAAATTCTCATTTTAAATGTTGAGATACGTAGGAAACTACCACTTTGGCTGCGTAATCCACAATTACAAATCAATCTTAAAATTTTGATCTTATTGGTAAGGATTTTTTGGTTTGTTGAGGTTATAAATTATTTTTCATGTTGCACATGTAACTTAGACGTTATTTTAGGTACCAGTACTATACCTAGTATTATTACAAATTTTGAAATCCTCGTAGTGTTACTTTGCATTGGAAGCTTGAAATTTGCGGTTTTTATGATCATTCTTTGTGTTTTCTTAAGTGAGATTGATATCATGACGTCATGGAGTAATTTAAACCACAAATCTTGATTCAGCACCTCAAAAAACATAAAATACATGTACTCACTTATTGATACCCTGACTTTTTTTTGTGGTCCTGCGTATTACAAGCGCCTATCCCCCCATGCCCCAGGACGCTGACTGGCAACTCTATTAGATGAAAAATTATTAAATAATAACAGAAGCGCCTATCAGCTAATGACCTAGATCGCTTACTGGCCACTGTATGAAGTAATAGATAGTATTTCCATAATACAATCGCCTATTACCCGATAACTCAGGGCGCTGACTGGCCACTTTATTGAATAATAGATTTTTAATTATTAACACAAGCGCTTTTTACCAGATAACCCAGGTTACTTACTGGACACTCTATTAAGTAATAAACTGTTAATTAATAATACAAACACCTAATACACAATGACTCGAAGCGCTTTATAGCCACGATATTAATAAATAGATTATTATTTAACTACAGAAGCGGCACTTACTGGATACTCTGTTAAATAATGAAATGGTATTTAATAACGCAAGCGCTTAATATTAATAATTAACACAAGAATCCATCACCTAATAACCTAGAAAACACACTGGCCACTACTAAGTAATAAATTGTTACTATATATCATGAGCGCCTACTACCCAAAGTTTTAAGACGCTGACTTGAAACTCTACTAGACAAAAGATTGGTAGTAAGTAACACAAGCGCCTATCACCCAATGATCCGGGTTACCTACTGGCCACTCTTTTGAGTAATGATTATTTATGAATATTATCACCTATTACCTAATGACCCAGGGCACTAAATGACCACTCTATTGATTAATAGATTATTAATTAATTATACTAGCGCCTATCTTCCGATGACCTGGGGCGCTTACTGGCTACTTATCAGATAATAGATTGGTAATTAAAAACACAAGCGTTTATCATTCAATGAGCCAGCGCAATTTATGGCCAATCTATTACATAATTGATAGTAAATAAATAATATACGCGACTACCATCTCATAATCCAGAGTTCTAACATTCTATTCTATTTAACAATACAATATTAATTAATAACACAAGCGTTTATCACCTGATGACCCGGAAAACTTACTGGCTATTCTTTTAGGTAATAAATTGTTACTATACATCACAATCGACTATTACCTAAGGTTTTAGGACGCTGACTTAAAAGTCTATTAGATACAAGATTGTTGAATAATAACACAATCGCCTATCACCCGATGACCCGGGTTATTTACTTGTCACTATATAAAGTAAAAAATGGTTATTCAATAATACAGCCTTTTACCCAATGACTCCAGGTGCTGACTGGCCACTTTATAAAACAAAAGATTGTTAATTTTCAACACAAGCGCCTATTACCCGATGACTCAGGTTATTTACTAGCCACTGTAAAAAGTAATAGATGGTTGATGGATAGTACAGCGCCAATTACCTAATGACCCCAGGCACTCAATCGCCACTCTATTGAGCAATAAATTGTAAATTCTTACCACAAGCGCCTATTACCCGATGAGCCGGAAAACTTCCTGGCAACTCTATCAAGTAATAAATTATTACTGTAAATCCCAAGCGACTATTACCTTATGTTTTAGGACACTGACTTTAAACTTTAGTAGATACAAGATTGTTAATTATTAACACAATCACCTATCACCCGATAACCTGGATTATTTACTGGCCACTGTAAAAAGTATTAGATGCTTAATCAATAATACAGCACCTATTACCCAATGACCCGAGGCGCTTCATGGACACTCTAAAAAATAATATATTATTCAATAATAACAGGAGCGCCCATCCCCTAATGGCCCAGAGCGCTTACTGGCTAAGGATCCTCGGACGAAAATGTTAATTTGCAGGTATAGATAGAATCGCAACAACCTCAAAGGGGACAAAGAAGGAATATGGGAAAGAGCAGTCTGACTATGACATAAAGTTACTTGTTTTTGGCGCATTTGGATTTACAAAGCTAGGCCAGAAAATTCAGTTTTAAAAAAAGCGGATTCTGCGTTCAATACACTTGTCTGGGTGATATCAAAGCTGAGGGTGCTTGTGTCGAATAACCTGAACACAAAGAGGATCATAACGGAACCTGACGGGCTTTCAGCGACTGAAGTGAAAAGAAACCTCAAGAACCAAAACAAAGCCAGAAGATACTCCAAAAAGGTCAAGAGGGTCTGGCCTCTAGCTGCATTCGGAGGATGGTGCGGCTGACATCTAGGCTCAAAAAGGTCTGTGGAAAAAGGTCCAAAAAAAGGGAGATAGATAGAGAGGAAGTCAAGGAGTGGTTTAATACACATATGCTGAAAAGGACGACCTGGCACCAAGTTATTGCTGAGGTGGATGGAGACAAGTGGGGCCTGGGTTAACGGATCGTGCTAAAAAGACTGCGCGGCTCGGACCCGGTGGCAACGATGGAGCCTTCTTTCTTAGAGAGGGTGGTTTATTGCTTCTTTCCGTGTCATCCTAAAAGGAGGCAGAAAGACATAAGTGTAGGACAAGTGCTTCTTTTAACCCTTAAAGAACTGAAATCGTTGGACTCAGAAAGGATGGATCACAAGGTCCCTGGTCTGGACGGGGTACCGTCCAAAGTCCTTAAGGTCATAGCCACGGAGAAACCATACATCTTGCTGGACATGTATAATGCGTGCCTGCACGTTGGCCTGTTCCGTAAGCCCTGGAAGTTCCAAAAGCTCGTTATTTTGGACAAGGGAAAATCAGCCCCTTGGTCCTTTCGTCATTCGGACCCTTAGGCATGTAACACAACTCTGAAAAATTCTCAAAAGTCTGACACGAATCCACGTAAGAGAAGAGGTCAGCCTCATGGACAACTAGTACGGGTTAAGAAGGGTATGTCCGACGGTCATGGCTGTGGCCGATGCTCTTGAGTCGGTTTAGAAGGCATGGAAATCCTTACATAAGTGAGGAGCGTGTGCGCCCTGGTGACTCTCGATAATAAAAATGCCTTTAACTCGGCCAAATGGTTCAAAATAATAAGGGCTTTTAAGTGACAGAATGTATCGTACTACCTTAGACTGATACTGGACATCTATCTCCAGGATCGCGTACTTCGGTAAGACACGAAAGACAGACTAAGAAAGAGGCATCTGACGTCAAGGGGCGCTCAGGGCTTAGTGACAGAAGTGAGGGCGACAGGCAGGAGGAAACGATGATGACGTAGCAATGGCAATGGGATCAGGCTGGTATCACTAAAAGGACGAATCAGCTATTACTAGACCTCCGACCACGGATAAAGAGGAAACAAAAAGAGGTCGTTTACTACCCACCCAGTTCCTACTTGGGCATGGCTAGTTTAATGCCCATCTTCATTGCTCGGCGGTAACAGCATTATCCAGATGCGCTTATTGCCTGGCGTTACGTGATACTGTCGAACACATGTTTTTCGTATGCGAGGAATAACACCGTATAAGCCAGCAGCTCGTAGACAGACTCGGCGGGGCACCCACTTCCGAAAACATCATCTCCAAGACATTTTTCACCGAAGAGAATTTCTGATGCTACGAAAGAGACTATTGACTTTTATCGTTTAAGTATTACACAGAAGATATTTAAAATCTTATGTTTCCACTTTCTCCAAATAGTATTGTGAATTGAGATAAAAATTATTTAAAAGCATGTTATCCCTAAAAGTTCTTTTGCATGCTGAAAGTACAAGTTGCTACTGCAAATTAGTAGCTTTAATACTGTAAAGTTTGTGTGTGTGCGCGCGCGCGTGCAGTGAATGCTACACCATAGAGAAGCTGTTTGAGTAAGCGGGCACACTTATACCTTACATTATCAAGTACAGCTACAAGTGTTTGTGATCAGCTATGCTTAAAAAAGTATCAGATGACGGCAAGTGACAATGAATTTCTGATGTTATAAAAAGTCCATTGACTTTTATATTTTAAGTATTACACAGAAGATTTTGAGAATAACATAAATACCCGCCCTCTCTCATAGATTTTACGAATCGAGATAAAAATTATGAAAAACAGTAAGTGTTATAGAATTTCATATTGCAGCTACTAATCATTTAAAGAAGTGAAATTTAACGTCTAAAGATTTTTTAAATATTAGTAACCAACAATTGAAGATCTTTGTTCATAAGAGTTCATCGACTTATTTTGAAAAGTCTATACGACATAATCAATTTCTATTTTGTATGTTCTTCAACTAATCTTTTGCCTAGACGTTAGAAGACAGGTTATTTCTAGCTACGACAATCCATAGACTTCTATTTTAAAAGTCAAAATACAAGAAGTTTGTCTTATTTTTTCATGTTGGCTGACTTGTGGGATAAAACTGTTAAACATTAATTTTTTTTATTAACTATTTGTTACTCTCAGATAAGTTTGTGATATTTCTAAATGTTTTATGCAAACAGGTACAATAAGCATTTCAATTCATATAAATTGCTTGAATTATGTAATACATTAAATAAAGTGTCAGGAGAACAAATTCTCAGAAAGTGGTAAATGTATATCGGACATTCCACGTCAACCAGGACACCTGAATGGCCAAAATTCAACGCAATCTTGAAAATTCGTTTTGGGCTTAAATTGTTCGTATTATCATAGGCTTTCGAAAGTTGTCTGGTCTTTTCAAAAATTCCAAATGGCGGATCCAATATGGCGGCCTGATTCCGAAAAATTAGAGGATTTTATTTTTTTTAAATACCATCATATACTAATTATAATTCTTGGCAAAAATTGTCTCTTGCGAATTTCTATTTAATTGGGCCGTTTTCGAGAAAAAAAAAATTTGAATATTTGCAAATACGTTCAGCTTGATAAAAACGCATGTTTTGATCCTATACAGAAAGAGATAGCCTTACTGAAGGAGTTTCTCATATACATTGGTGTTTAAGGTCGCTGACTACGAATCCAAGGTAAGGTGTACATAAATTAGAAATGGCGGATCCAACAAAGCGGCGAAGTTGCGAAAAATTAACGGATTGTATTTTAAAGCAATTCTATCGTATGCTACTTATAATTCTAGGCAAGAAATGATTTCTGCCAATTTTTATTCAAATTTGCCGTTTTCGAGAAAAAAATTGTTACTATTTAAAAATTTGTCCAACTTGATAAAAACGCATTTTTGGTCCTATACAGAAAGAGGTAACCTCACTGGAGAAGTTTGTAGCATACGTTGGTATTTAAGGTCGCCGACTACGAATCCAAGGTCAGGTGGAGATAAATTAAAAATAGTTAATCCTAAATGGCGTTGAAAAGGATAGGAAACTCCTAATAATTAACTTAGGTTATAAGTTAACAGTCTTGTTTATTATTCAATGCTCAATAAATTTTAAGATTATTTAATACAATGATAACAATGTAACTTAAAGTTTCTGTGACTTAAACTCAAATAGCAGTTTTTTTACTATAAAGAGTTTTCATATCTTATTTAAAATGTTATGTTGTTTTAATGACTTCTAATATTGCAAAATCCTTATTGGATCTTGGCTGTTAAAAATCTCGTAATTTTTGATTTTTCATTAGAAATCACAATAAATGAATGAGCTGTAGATATTCCTGATACAGCAGAAGCTTTAGAGAATCTTCTAGTCAGATGTTTTAGCGTCTTTTCGTAATGCAGTGGGCTGTAGTAAGAAAACAGTATGTTCTTAAACTTTTCTGTTGCCCAATCGAGTAGGCTTTTTGGTGTCAACATTACTTTAGCCCAATCAGCTTGGGGACTAGGACGGGACGCTTCTCGTTTAAAGTCAGCTCCTACGCCGTCACACGCGCCCTTACTGTGTGCAATAGCGTAACAATACCATTCAGCTATTACACCAAAATCCTCCTCATGGCTAATGAGGTTGCTCATTTAATACTTATTTTTGTAGTGCTGCTTAGCCCCGTTGCTGACATATATTATTTTATTGGCTTGTGGGAAAAATTCTTTAATTTCTGGAATTACCAATTGCTGCATTATGTTCACTGCAGTAGTGTCATGTGTTAAGCAATCAGATAATAAAATAAAACTTTTATGCTGTGCCACTCTTTTTTCTTTATAATATATAACAGTGGGATGTACAGTGAATTGTGCAATATTGTAATGAAATCCCTGTGCTGCATCTTGGGCAACGTATGCATAATTTTCTGGAAAGTCTGTGTGTACTAAGACTTTCTCCTCTTTCAAATTATTTTTCAAGTCTGATATAAATTGAGACTGTGCTTTGGAAATGAAATGATGGGGTAAAAGAGTTTTTAGTCATGTAGATAAATCATCAACGAAATCATCGACTGGAAGATACTCTTTCTTAAGAGTACAACGGTCAGTTGTTTGCCAAGTTGAATTAACCTTTAAGATGCCATTTTTCCTCAAAATATCATAAATGAAATCTGGAAACTTTTGAATATCGGGGCAGTTTTTAAAATCGCCCAAATAACAAGATGCCGATCAATTTTCACACACACAGAACAATCTTGAACGAGTCTATAAAAGATGTTATTTTATTCTCATGATTTGAAGTTAATTTAGGTAAATTTAAAGCATTGATCATTGACTTAAAGTTTTGGTGTAGTACACAAACACATACACTATGTGTACTGCTGGCACCAGCCAATACACACCATTTCGGTCGGAGATCTGCAAATTTACTTAAGCCAATGGGAAATGTAGGGTTTTGTTCTTTGAATTGACTATAAAGGACCTTTATATCACATAACAATAATCTTTTCTGCATTTTAATCTTAGCATCATTAATTGTTACAGAAACATAGTCTTTTTTATTGGCCATTATTCGACTGTTCAAATCATTTTCATACGACTCTACAACTCTTTTTATAGTATTATCAGGTAAGGATTTTCCAATTTTCATCTGAGGAAATGCTAGCACACTATTAGGTTTTCTCAGCTCTTGTGCTTTACCAACACTTCTCCGAGAGGTACAAAACTCTTCTGCAGCGTCACATATAATCCAGCAACTTTGTGCTATAGTCAAAATTGTTATTCGCAGAGGATCGTTTGCAAATAAACTTGAAAACTTGTCTTTAAGATTTTGTAACATATTTTCTAGAGCAGCCTTTCTTGATATACGTATTTTTTTTTTAATCTTTCGACACTAAACACGAAAAATCGGGTACTGGATCAGCTGAACTAACTAGCTCATCAGTCTCATTCACTGAGTGTTGACTTACCGAGAACAACTGTCTACAATTTTTACACACTCTAGCTGTGGAGGGGATACTTGGGAATGCTACTTCCATTCTTTTAGAAATACATCTTAGCTCTTTGCCTACGTGACCCGGGTTATTATAAGGATTAACACATTTATCAGTATACATAGTATACATCTTTTACTGAAATGTAGACATACTGATAACAATATATTACATGTTATGAGCACGACAGTAATAAAAATAGAAAAAATATTATCAACTTGACAACCAGCTCTTGAAAACAGCACGAAAAAATTTTCTACTAGATTTTTACAAATCTGGAACAAAAAAAATTGTCTTGTTAATATATTAAATAACGTATTACTGTATTTTGCTCTTAAGGTACTTCAAATTTCAATTTACTCATCAATAAATTAATTTAAGTTTATTTCTTAAAATTCATGACTATCCAATTATGAACGAAACATATTTTTTTTGACGTATTCTCTAATTAAATTAATTTTCGTATTCTTCAGTGTATGACTATTTTTGTACGATAGATATTGCATGCATCATACGTGCAGTTTGAATCTAAACGGTCAGCGCGAGATTTTGAGTTACACGATTATACGTGCTAGCATGGTGTCAGTTTAGGTATGTGGTTGTTTGAAAAAAATTATTTTATTAAATATTAAAAAGAGTAACTTATGTAAAAAAATGGGTCGTGGGACCCACGATAGAAGTGAAACTCCAAGTATCAAATATTGAACTCATTTTATACAGAAAATTATATGAGAAGCAATCATATGTGTTATTACTAAGAGTTAAATAAGTAAATTTCTTTCAATAACATTAAACAAGTAAGAAAAATTTCGTATTTGAAATGGCTGAAAATCATGTTTTCATCAAACCGAATTGTACTCTTCGATTGTTTTTTCCCCTTTAGTAAACCCATGAAAATTGGTATTTTCGACTTATGTTGCTTCTCCTTCGAGATATGGTGTTTTTTTTAATGTTTTGAGGTTATGTTGTCATAAAATCACTTTAAATTTCTTTTCGCACATCTGCATTAATGTTTAAAGTATACTGCAATTTTTTCGTAATTTATAACTCCAATTTCATAAAGATAGACCGCAAATACAAATTTGAGGTTATATAATCATAACAAATGATACCTCAATTTGTGCGTCTCAATATTTTATTTCCCCTTTAGGATACCCGTAAGAAATCGGTATTTTTGGCTAATTTTGCTTCTCCGTCGAGATATGACGATTTTTTTTATTTTATGAGGTTATGGTGTCATGAAAACACTTCAAGTTTTTTCGCGCACATCTGTATTATTAATGTTTAAAGTATACTGTAATTTATTCGCAATTTATAACTCCAATTTCATAAAGATAGAGCGAAAATTCCAATTGAATGTTATGTAATCACAACAAATGACACCTCTATTTGTGCGACTCGATATTTTATTTCTCCTTTAGGATACCCGTAAAAAATCGGTATTTTTGGCGTATTTCGCTTCTCCGTCGAGATATGACGATTTTTCTTATTTTATGGAGTTATATTATTATAAAAACACTTTAAATGAATTTGTGGACATCTCTATTAATTTTTAAGGTATACTATAATTTTTTTGCAATTTATAACTCATGTGTCAGAAAAGTACAACTAAAATACGAATTTGAGGTTATTTAATAACAAATAATACCTCATTACACACACACACACATACACACACACATATACGTAAGAATTTGAGTATGTAGTAACAAGGGGAGCGAGGCAGAGAGAAAGGCCATCCCACGTCCCATTCTACGCTTGTATGCACTGCTTTGGTGGCAAGGGGCACGAGGCAGAGAGAGAGAGAGAGCAGCTGGAGTGGTGGGGGGCTCAGAAATTTCGTGTCGCTCGAAAAAATTCACAACGTGCCATAAGAAGTTTCACTTCAAAAAACTTCTGGTTCCGGTAATCCATTTAAAGTAGAAACTTTTGATACTTTTTTTGTAAAATGCCTGGTATTACAACAGACTTACTAGAATTATTAGATCCAAGTCCTATAAATCTATCAGACCTCCGGTATTTTTAAAATCCACGCGACGGACTCTATTATGGGAGCGGCCTACTAAAGGAGACTTAGCAAGGTTGTTAGACATATCTTAATGGCTTTAATTGGATAGTCTTAAACGTCTTTTCTTGCTAAGATATGATTGCCCTATAGCCTGGGATGGTAAATGACCTGACCTTTTTATCTGACCCTAAAATTCAACCAACCTATGCGATTAGACATTCTTTTTTGTTGATAAATCTAACCTCTGTACCAGGTATGATACAGAGGTTGGACTTTTGAACAAAAAATACTTCTGATCGTAAAGGTAGGTTAAATATCACGATCAGATACAAAAGTCAGGTCATTTATAAGAGCTTACAATATTTTCTAAGGAAATAACATTAAGGGCTTTATCTTTATCGTACGTTTATCCTAGCTATGGGTATATAATAAGGGCAAGGGTATGTTCGTAACTGAAATCATAGATTTGACACTACTTCAAATATAAACCTCGTTGAAAAATCTAACATAAAATAATACAAGTAAAATCTTTGTCGATTCCCTGTATATTCCACTTGGAATCTGAATAACACATTGACGGTGTGGATATTATGGTACCTATACATGCACTACAATAAAGAAACATGTCAAATTCTATAACATGATGCTGAAATTCATAACATACGTCCATTGAGTAAAAAAATAGCGGTTTACTGACAACCTAATTTAAATATTAGGAGTTTCCTTTCTTTTTTAACGCCATTTAGGATCCACCATTTCAAATTTATGTACACCTGACCTTGGATTTGTTGTCGGCGACCTTAAACATCAACGTATTTTGCAAACTTTTCAAGTTAGGCTATCTCTTTCTGTATAGGACCAAAACTTGCGTTTTTATCAAGTTGGACATATTTGTAAATATTCATAATTTTTTTTTTCAAAAACAGCTAAATTAAATAAAAATTCGTAAGACACAATTTGCAAGAGACATATTGGATGTGCCATTTTGAATTTCTTAAAAGACCAGATAACTTTCGAAAGCCTACGATAATACGAACAATTTAAGCCCAAAACAAATTTTCAAGGTTGCGTTGAATTTTGGCCATTCAGGTGTCCCAGTTGACGTGGAATGTCCGATATATATATATATATATATATATATATATATATATATATATATATATATATATATATATATATTTCATAGTTTATATAATGACAGTGGATAAGATTTATCAGGTAAGTGTTATTGTTTTAATAATCAAAATACAAAATTTTTAATAATTTTTTTCTTTTTTTGCTGACCACTAAGATACAACTATTGATCTTTAATTTGATTGACAACTATTTATTACAATAAAGTATGCTTATAATATTTCCAAATGTAATATGCTATCAGATGTAATGAAGCATTTAAATTTATGAAAAATGTTTGAATTATAAATTATATCATACATTAAATTGCATATGTATTAAAGAAAAAACTGTTCTAGAACGTATTGAGTAGTTGATGGGATTCACCGGATCAGATTTTTAAAAAGTGGTGTAAAAACTACTACACTAAATGGGATTGACTAGACGGGATTCACTGCACAGAATTCCATGTAAATGATTTGGAGATCTATCTCAATGGGGTATAAATACCACTGCTGGACCATTGCTAATCATTGTTTTTTTGAGTTGTTAAATAAGATGACATCCACCGAGCAAGAAGAGCAGACCCTACCCTGGTTCGAGACCTCTCTGTCGGAGTGGAATCAAGGCAGTTCTCTAAAATATGATGATAATGGTGGACACTTATCTTGAAATAACTTTAAAAATAAGAAATGTTTTATTACATGTGAGTTTATTATTTACAGATAAAAGCGAAAACAACAGAGAAAAGAGAGCTCCATCACCTGCTAATAATATAAGTAAGTCTTACATTAAATTTGAGGTGTGTTTATACAAAAAAAAAATTTTTTGAAACTAAATTTAAGATTTTCTTGTTAATAAATGATATTTTTCATGTAATTATTAAGGTTTTGATGTTTGACGCTAAATTCAAAATTTTACAGATCGTATAGCTTCAACTGAACTGCCATATCTACTACGTACACTTCGACCACCTTTACCATCAACATCTAGTTTTAGGCTCAGAGCTGATGACACACGTGTTACACAATACGAGTTATCTAAAACCGACCGCCCTTGTCAGTTGATTCATATCGAAAGACAAATCAATGATTTGAGTCGACGTTTCGAGGAATTAGCGCACGTTCAACATACAGTTCACGAAACACGCGAGCGAATAGAACAAGTGCGTAATGAACAGGAAAATAGACTGCATCATTTAGAAAGACAAACACAGCCACTCCCGCAACAAATTGAAAATCCAATTCATTTAAACACACGGCCTCGTGCTCCGGAGAATGGGGGGCAACCTGCTTATGCCTTACGGCTCGAGCTCCCAACGTTCGCTGCATCTTCATATGACCAACTCACTCGATACATCTATGATTTACAGAATTATATCGAGGGTATGGGCATCCTTCCCCAACACTTGAAATACGTAATTGGGTAATCCTTGAAGGGACCTGCGTCGGATTGGTGGCTTTTTATTTCGCGTCAAATAAATAACTTTAATGAATTTCGCACTCTCTTTTATCAAAAATATTGGAGTGAAGACGTGCAAAATCTCATAAAACGCGAGCTTGCCTTTGGGTATTAAACGGCGGAGCACAATCTATCTCGCAGTGAATATGTATTACGTTTATATAATAAAGTGCACCGTTAGAAAACGAAGCATTACAACATTCAAACTTACACCCACGGGATTCATCAACCCCCGCTCAAAACGGATTTCTGGGGCAGAACTGCACTCTCCCTCGTGCCGATAATTATCGTTATCGAAATAATAGCAATAATAATAGTAACACTAACCATCCAGATACTTCGCATAAGGTCTCTACCCATCGAACGAATTTTCAAACTAGACAGCAGCCTTATCCGAACCCCCAAAATAATTATAACCGAAACACAAATGAGAATTGGCGCGACCGATGCCAAGTGCATGAAATTAATGTAAATACCGAAACAGAACAGTCGGAAAACTAAGTGGCGTTGTGTCCTTGATATCTCCGTCCAACACAACGCCAATAAGCGGAGATGACATATCAGTACCTATTATTTTAAAAGATCATCAATATTTAGTGTACTCGTTTTCTGTATCTCCGGCCGAGGAATTGCTTGACGAGCGGAATTTTTCACAACCCTGTAAGAAAGTATTCGACGCACCAACGACGTGTCCTGAAGTTTTTGAAAATCGAAAAACTCAAGACGTCAGTGTTAGTCGACACCGGGAGTAAAATCACCTGTTTATCAGAAAACTTTTATATACAAAACCAGGGTATTTTTAAAACATGTGAATCCTTTCCGGTTATGGGTATTGAAGCGACCGGGTTCACCGGAGAAAGGTCCGCAAAAATCAAACGACAAGTTTGTGCTGAAATTGAATTTGGGCGGATAAAAAAACGGACTAACTTATTTATCATATCTAAATTAGTTCGGGAATGTATTTTAGGTGTAAATCTCCAAAAGAAATTAAACGTGGTCATCAATTTCGGAAAAGATCTTGTACAGATAACGTCGGATAGAATTCAAGAGAATTTTAATTTTAATTTCGTTTCGTCGCAACTTTCCGATCATGACTCGACCCAAATTACAAATTTTTGTACAAGAACGTCAGTTGATTATGTGAACTCGGAAATTTCCGATCAAGAAATTAATGCTTCCCTGGACGAAGTCCATCATATCAATACGTCCCAACGAAAGAAATTGAAAAGCTTATCCAGTCGCATCGTGGAATCTTTAGCAGTCAACCCGGCTGTTTTCGTGGTTTCCAGTACCCGTTAATTCTGCAAAATAACGATCCATTTTGCATACGAAATTATCTTGTACCCATGCAGTTTTGTGAAAAGGTCCACGAAGAAATAGAGAGGATGCGAAAACTTGGGATCATCGAACCTTCACGTAGCCCATATGTTAACCCCCTACGACCTGTGGTAAAATCAAACGGGACCATTCGCTTGTGTCTTGATGCGCATGAACTTAACAAACGCCTGCAAAATGATCATGAAGGGTCCCTATATGTTGATGATTTATTTCGGCACTTTTAAAATGTGGCATATATAACAAGCATTGACCTCACAACTTCCTTTTGGCAAGTGCAATTGAGTAAAGAATCACGTCCATTTACGGCTTTCTTGCATCGTGGTCAGACACACCAATATTGTCGCATACCGTTCGGCCTCAAGGTTAGTGGTGCCGCACTAGCCCTCGCAGCTCGATCCATACTAAATAAAGTATCCAGTTCATGACTTCGTGGATGACTGAATATGCGTTTCAAGTAGTTTTGAGGAGCATATTTCCCATCTAAATCAATTGTTCAATTTATTGGACGATGCGGGTGTTACGGTTAATTTACGAAAGCTGGAATTTTGTAAGGAAAAAATTAAATATCTGGGACATATTATCAGTCGTGAAGGTATTCGAATTGACCCTGATAAGGTATCGGCCATTCATAATTTCCCGGCCCCGACAAATATTAAACAATTGCAAGCATTCATCGGCTTAATTAACTTTTGCGCGAAATTTTCGGTTCAACTCACTAAACGTTTAATTCCGCTACTCGAATTACTCAGGAACGGTATACGATGGCATTGGGGTCCTGAACAAAACCAAGAATCTAATAAACTAAAAGAACTTTTCACCACCGAGTTAATTCTGGCTCATCCGCGAAGTAATGTCCCGTATGTCATTTACGCTGATGCTTCAAAGGGGTCTGAAAATAAAGCCACCGACGCACTCAGTAGGCAATTTGACGACCGAGATAAATATGGGTATGCGATCTATTCGCTTGATAAGGTCTCTCTTGAAAAAGATATTATAGATCAATTAAAAACTTTAAGCCCAAGACAAAAGAATCAAGAAGGTAAGAGATAATTTTAATGTTAATTGTAATTCAAAGCATTACGCAATGATTGATGGTGTTTTACATAAACAATTGGCGTTAAATATAAAATTATAATAACTAAGGATTTCTTAATCGTCCTCACTCGAGAGATTCACCAAAAAATATCGGTGTTTGCAAATGTTACCATTTACTCAATGAAAATTTTGTATGTGCGAATATGAAACAAATAATCACTAAAGAAATCCAAATTTGTGACCTATGCCAAAGAATCAAACCCTACACAGTTTCCAATCATTTTGAAACGCAACCGGTTCTTCCCAAGGGACCTCATGAATTGCTAGCCATTGATTTTTACGGCCCGTTACCGAGTTCGCGGGGTGGCTATAAGTATGTTCTGGCAGCCATTGATGTATTTAGCAAATTTGTTGCGCTATACCCACTTAAGCGAGCAACAACTGCGATCACTTTGAATCGGATCTTACTCCATTACGTGCCGAATTACGGAAAACCGAGGGCGATTCTAAGTGATCATGGCACCCAGTTTACCGCCAAAAATTGGGCAAAAAAATTAGCGGAACATGACATTAAAACGATATTTTCTTCTATACGCCACCCTCAGAGTAATGCAGCAGAAAGGGTCATGAAAGAACTTGGTATTTTCTTTAAAGCTTTTGTCCAAGATAAAGACTCTGCATGGTCCACGCATGTCAAAGTTATTCAAGACATTATGAACGAAACATATCATAGTACGGCTGAATTTACGCCTATCGAAATCCACTTTAATAAATTGCCTACCCATTTTTGGGAACGTCATATACTTGGACAAGTTAGGCACGAATTGGACTATGAACAGAAGTTGATTTTAGTGGCCGAAAATATGCGCAAAAAGGGGTTTGCACGGGCTGAGCGATACAATATAACTCATATTCTGCGAGCCTATAAGGTTGGGGATAAAGTACTGGCAAAAGCTTGTAACTTTTCTTTTGGTGCAGTCGGTGTCACCACGAAGTTTTTGGCCATTTATCAGGGATCTTATGTCATAACGCGAGTGATAAATCGTGGCACCTATACTCTATTGGACTACAAAACACATAAATTACGAGGTACGTTTCATGGGATACAATTACGCCCGTTTTTAGAGACAAATGGGGGGCGATCGACAGCAGACGACAACGGCTGAATAGAAAGCTAAAGCGCATGAAGGCACGATTGGCTCAAATTCAACAGGGAATCAAACCCTCAACGATCAAAAAGAAAGACTTATAAAAGTCAATGGTCTGGCCAACGAGGCGGTTGATCAACCTGATGACGACGCTATTAGCCTTCACTTCAATGAATCTTGGAAGGAGCTAGATGACGTCATTGATTAATCTAGTAAGGTTTTGATTAATTTTGTCTCCCTCTTCGTCCTTCTTCGAACGCTTGAGCACATTTAGAGCAGTCTGCAGCGAGCCCTTGAAAGAGTTCAAGAGTTTGAAGTTCAAGATCGTCGACGGCGAAAAGCTCAGCGGAAACGTAGGGCACGGTTATTACACAAATTGTACCAAGGGCAAAGGACCCTGACCGTCCGAGATCCACACCAAACAGACGCGTCTACTCAAACGGACGAATCCTATCTGCAAAAAGAGGTGGAACGTTGTACGAGGAGAAGGGAGCGGGCTCACGAACAAGAGCGACTGCGAAGTTTAAGAGTCAAAGGGTTGGAGGAACGGCTCAAATCTTTTACGTTCAGGCAGCGCAATCAGAAGACCGGGAAGACTATTTATTAAGTCAAACCCGATTTATTCCGTTGGTGCTACAATTTAAGACTTAATGATTAATGAGTAAATGAATTATAACAATGCTAACTATCTTATGTATTTGCCTACAGAGTGTCATGTCGCTCCCTACTCCATGGTCACGACCTCATCTCCTATGGGCCTTGCAGGGGATCATCCAAGGATTGATTGAGCGAGAACGCCGTGATCTCAGCCGACGCCGTCAAAGGTCTCACGATCAGATCGGTGGAAGGGGTCGTCGGTCCACGTCTCATACATCTTCTGGGTCCCCAACTACTACTACGGAGACTGATACCAGCTCCAACTCCTAAACACCACAGTTGCGACGGCCACGAACGATCTCCCAGACGACCAAAAATGAGCAGCGAGATCAACAATCGGCAGAAATCGACTTTGACGATGCGAGAAACATCCACTTAAATGAGATCCGGGAAGAGGGCGAATTGACAGAGGTCTTTACTCAGTTAATCGCAAAAACCTCTGTGGAGGGCTGTGGAGGGCAATGCAGGGACTAGACGCGTAGGGCCCCGACCGGGGGCGAGGAAACGCGAAAATGCCCGAATACAGGCATCGGTTTCGGCGGCTCGCCACAGGGAAAGGGAAAAGCAGAGAGAGGCTAGAGAGAAAAGACGTGAGTGTCATTCAGAGGAAGAGTTCCTCATAAATCGGACCTAATCAAGTTGAACGGTTGAGGGGTGCTCAGCAACCGCTGGCTCTCTTCTTTGGATCCTCTCCGGGAACAAGGTCTTCTTTATCCCAAGCCTCTCGTCTTTGCCTGTTTTCTCTTCCCGGTCTGCGTGAGTAAAAGGAGGCTATTTAATAGGCAATTGAAAGGAGTTCGTGAATTATCATTACGATAATTTCTCGTCGCAGAAGCAATAAATCCCTTGCGGTGGCTTCGTAGGCGTACTCATATTTCTTTGCTGACTGACTAGCCTATCTCTTTCTTTTTTAAGTTCATTTCTTTTGTTGTTTTTATGTACCATGCAACATGTTGTCTAGCCGATATATATATATATATATATGTACAAATATACATATATCTCGATACATATATCCCGTTGATTCTTCGAAGAGCCCACAATTGTACTCTTTATGTTTTTTTTAAATACTATATCCGAGAGATTATTGAGTCCAATGGAGTGTAGAGTGTAAGGAATTTCAGTTCAAATATTTAATTATTGTCCATCAGTACATAAAACTTGTTGACGAGAGAGATCGTATAGGCGAATCCAAATTTTGTTATTTACAATTATTATTTTGCGTTTAATGGTAATTAAATTTAAATAAAAACGAAAGTTCGAAGTATGTTGTTGAACTAATTAAAATCATGATTTATTGATATACTAGAGCCACATCAATCGTAAATATCGTGTAAGACTCGTATAAAAAAAGGCGTTTTCTCGTGAGTTAAATACTGTGTCATTGTTATAGGAGAAGTAGCGTTAATGCTCTGCGAAGCAAGTTTATCCAAAAAGTTGTATAATTTTAAGATACGAAAGAGTGAGTTGTGCGAACAAAAAAAAGCATGTTATTTAGTTTATTTTAAATCCACGATTAATTGGGGTTTAATAGTGTCTAATAACTACGTTATGTTTTCTTATTTTCTTTTTTCATTATATCGATAAATAAGTCATTGCGTCAAGACAAAAGTTTGTAACTATTTCATAAGACGAGAGATTGAAATATACTTTAAAATTGAATTATAATCGTTTAGTATTTATTTTTTTATACACATTGTGCTCCTGGTTTTATTGTATACCTTATTCCACATAAAGAAAAACCCCCACACAGTATGTAATATATATTACAGTATCAGGTAAATTTAAATTGACCTAAATTTTACAACATTTTCATCATATAATGTAACTTTATATTTTAAATGATGATTCATTGTTTTATCAACTTAATTTTTTAAATATAAGTGAAAAAAATAGTATGCATGATTCATGTGCTTAAAGATAAATTAACATGAAAGTTATAAAAGAAATTTTTTTTTACTACCTTGTGCTTTTTTTTATTTTTTAGATAAGGAAATTACTCCAACAAAACAATATGTATACAAAACTTGTAAGGAGTCATGAATTCATCCAATTCGTCTTAGAGACGATCATAAGGAAAGTGTTACTCAAAAATAGACCGCATGAAGGGAGCGATATCGATTGACAGGTCAATACATTATCCCACCACCAAAAAGTAGATTTTTACTCACAGAGGCGAAGGAAGAAGAGTTATAAAAAAATTTATATAAAATAAGCAGAAAGAGGAACCAAAAGAAAACTAAATGTTAACACATAACATACTTTTAAGAATAATAACAAGACCAATGAATCCTGTAATAATAATAAAAAAAGTAAAGCTTTTAAATGTTATGATAATTTTAATAACAAATCAAAAAAAAAAAAAAAAAAAGAAAATTAGTAATAGTACAATAATTTAAATAAACCATCTTATTATTTACTTTTTTGCAAAAAATTTCTTTCAAATTTATTATCAACATAAAACTTAAAGAGTTTATATTAAATTTTCACTTAGTTGTCTCAAATAGTTAGAGAACAAAAATTTATATAAAAAGAAGAAAAAAGAAAGTGGGAGCCCCAACCTACGCTCCCACCTGTAAGGAACCATTAAAACTTCCTTTCCAAATTTATCTTTCTTTGAATAAATTTTTTTTCATTCACATTTGTGTATAAATTTCGAAGGGAATTATAAATATCAACTTCATTGAACTCTTTCTCTTCTTTTTCATTCTTCTGCTTCTCACGTTGAATCATCTAATATTTCATTGTAAATGTATTTTTAACAGCGCATGCACCATCCCATCACAGAGGATGATTTGAGCACATCAGAGAACCATCTTTTGGAATTCTTTTGATAGAGGGGCAACCAAGGTCTTTAGATTAGACTAAAATTTTTTAGCACTGCTGATCATATTTATATCCTCGCATATTAATGAGACATACAGATCCGTGCGTAGCAGTAGATAGTAGGGGCTGTGGTGATGCCGGCTCGAGGTGATAATGGGATTCCCCATTCGATGGACATAAAAGAAGTAAGGGTAGCTTTAAAAATTAGTTAAGGCGAGCAGTTACGGTGCTGCTGCTCTAGCACAAACCATTCTAACTGAACTGGATACAAGGAGGCAGCGTCCCTAGGGAGTTTCATCGAGCTGACTGGACAGTATCATTTAGAGGGTATAATCAAGAAGGTAAATATTATATTGAAAAGGTATCGTTTATGCAAAAGGTACATTTAGGTATGTACTTGTGAACTGTGACGGTATTACACTATATAAAAAGGATTATTTTCCTTGTAGGATAACATACAAAATCCCTGACCTATTTATTTATTATCATATGGTATGTATGTTTGAATTATTTTCCATCATCTTTTGTCTCTCTTATCATCTTCGTAATATATTATTTCGTTTCATGAACATCATGACCATTTAATGCTTTGAGTACACCACAGCTATGATGCTAAAAGCCTTGAGGCAAATTACTGAAGCAGATTATAAAGATCTACAAAGATGGTTGAATTTGACCTATCAATTGCTTGAAACGTTGGAAAAGCATGCCTTATTATCATTATCCAGAGAAGAAATGCAATCCTGACAATCCATCTGGGCTATTTTGTTCTGCGTCCAAGACAAGTTGAACAGTTTACTGAGAAAGACCGGAGGAGAATCACACCAGCAGTGCATTGATAGTAAACAAAATAGTGCAGATGATGTTAGTGATCGAAGCAGTGTACAGTGGAAGGATATACCATCAGCATTTAAAAATCATGTAGCTACTGGTGTGATAATCAATCGCGGACACATTAATATTGCTTCTTCCTTGAACGTTACCATAGCTCTCATTGTTAGCAAAGTTAGAAGTGCTTTAGAACAGCATAATGCTTTGAAAATTGATTTTGAACTTACCACAGAGGACATTATACAAAAAAATGATGTAGAAGTCAGTGATCCAAAGCATTTTAATACTAAAAATTTTGAAGTCTCAAGGTCAAATAACATAGATAATGAAAATTAGTTTGATTTAAACATGAAACAGCCTATGATGCATCAGATGGAAGAGTTTTAAGAGAGAGACTCTGGCTGGATACTACAGCAGATAATTAGTTTGACAGTTAATATTAAAAAATGCAATCCAATAAGGGCAAGTTCGTACGTTGAATTATCTTACTAATATATAAAGCAAAGTCGCTAAACCCGTTGTAATCGCTAACCGCGAAAACTACTGAACCGATTTTGATGAAATTTCGCACACTGATTCATGATACTTCCTAGATGGTTTTAGTATAGTTTTTATCTTAAAAAATTGATCAACAATAGCAATAAATGAGCTTTAAATTTGGCAAAATTACGCCAGCTTTTCACTTTAGTTCAGTAAAATCCGCTAGGTAGCGTCGAGATGAAATCGAGGCTACCTGCAACAGAATTAAAGAAGAGTGGTTATAATAAGCCGGAGCGTCTCGGTAACTGATGCAATCGTGCTTCGGCATTTGAACAAGCTGCAAGGAAAATGTAGATGATAGTCTTGCAGCTGGATATCCCGGTTACGGACGACACTCTTTTCTAAGGGGGAAGTGACCTAGGTCTACATTCACCCTGAATCTCGATGAGTGCTACCAATAAAAAATTATTCTAACCGATGGCGGTCTCTGGCGTAATACCAGAAGGTATATCTAGCCAGAGCACAACCTGCTCCAACTCTTCAGAATTGTGAGGCAGTCCCACCATCCCGCCTGGTGCAGTCAGAGAATTTTTGGCTACAAACCTAAGCCAGGGAAAACGGCTCTGAGGGGCACGAACAGCCACAAAGGCTACCTTCTTAGTGGTCGCGTCCTCAACGTGCATACCTACATGTTCCCGTCTAACTATAAGCGGTTGGTTATCCGGAGAAAGACCCAAAGACCGAAGACGAGATATTCTTTGGTCAGCGGCGTATCTCCCTCCATCACAGTCTCCGTACGTTGAGACTCCCAGGGTAAGAATCAAGCTACCCGTAGCCAGCTCTTCATCATCAGGAATAATAATGAAGAATAGCCTGGAAGTTTCACTACTGGCGCTTTTTAGGGCCATTATAAGTATTTGCGTTTCCTACTTAACTATCAATTTCATCGATTCTTTTTAGGGGCCACCTAAGTGTAAACTACCTTGCCAACAAATACATTTTTACTACCATTTCCGAAAGCGATTCGTCGACTAAAAGACTATATTAACTAAACACGGGCACTATTAAACCAAGTCAGCCATTCACTAGCAGACGTCACCTGCGGAGTTGTTCTTCGCAAGGCTGGAAAACCTGGTGACCGACGACCCTATATTACCCTCTCGACTCTAAGCATTCAACCAGGAATCACTAATCCTCTCCAAGGTCTGCGCTGGGCAAACCTATAACAGCTGTGAAGGAAAAAAAACTTGAGCCAACGGGACAGCCTCCACTGGACAAGTATCACTAACCAATCTCCCCATTTAAGATCATCAAAACAACTGAATCTGCGAATAAAAAAGGTGCTTTAGACATCAACGTCTTCGACATTATACCGGGAGACGTTGGGAAAGAGCACTACAACTAGCCTCAAAGCTTCGGACTTTGTAATTTTTCTCCCGATCAGTCTGGGTTTTCAACAGCAGGCCAGAGAAGATCACCCTGGGTATCCAGGCAGTCACAATTTCTGTTAACTGCAGTCAAGAAAGAGTTAACTTAAGAAGCTCATCGGTCTTTTTTAGGGCCATCGGACGTCGAACTACCTTGCCGACAAATATATTAGAACTTAACAAAGTTGACAGAAAACAGCCTTGAGGGGTCACAAAAATTTTAAGCATGCCAAAAGTCGCAACAGGGTGAATTGGAAGAAAAACTTTAAATGTATCTAATAAATAAAATTTTACTTAGGTGTCAAGAACCTACGCAAAAAATTTATCGAGATTGAAACAGCAGCGTCAAAATCGACAAATAAATAATCCATTACGTAAGAGATCAGCTTTTCATTGTACCCTCACAGCAATCTCTGAAATCTTTAAAGATCCTACTTCAGATTTTTAACTAAGTAGAAAATGTATTTGTGTTTTTGTAGCAATAAAAATGTAGGGTTTAAGGTCCAGGACTCTGTTGCTCTGGTAATAAAGTTGGGAGATACGAGTCTAACGTGGGACATAATGTTAAAGCTCACCCAAGTCGAATTAGAGCTACTCACTGATATAAACATGCTCCTATTCGTAGATAAAAGGCATCAGAGGAGATGTAAGTCAATGATGTAACCGCTACGCCAAAGCTAACAATAAATACATGGGGAAATATTATAATCGTGAGAAAGAAAACAAAAACCTCATGTACTTAAATGTAAACAACTTGTATGGGTGGGCAATGACACAGGCATAACCCAAAGGAGATTTCCAATAAGTTGATCACATCACAGAGTCAAACTTTCTCAATATACCAGATGATTGTTATGGATACATCCTGGAAGTAGATCTAAGGTATCCAACAGTTATCTATAATGATCATAAGGATTTACCTCTCTGCCCACAACATATGGCTCCGCCTCACTCCAAGCAGAAAAAGCTCATAACTACTTTGTAACTAAGGAAAGGATAGATGATATAGAGGGTAAAATAGTAGGAAAAGTAAGTGAAGGAAATAAAGAAGTGGGGACAAGACTTAAGCGGGTATATAAGCAGCTCAGTTCAGTTCCAGATATCATTCCAGTGTATGGTCGTAAGATAGTCATTACCATCAACAAATAGTTCCAGCTCTTTGTACCTGCTCGAATCTCAAAAGCTTTTGTAAGTGATGATAAGTTGTTTAATGAACTATGCGAGATGGTTCATAAACTAAATTTATTCATTGAATATTTAGGTAATGGTAAATTTGAGTTCTCATAGTTGTATGTACTTGTAAATGTTATAAATATATTCATAAATAAATTTGTTTGGTAAAGTATACATGAAAATTCAATAAATTGATAAAGAAGGATACGGAGTGGTAAGATGGTGGTTGAACCACACAGATAAAAGCGGTGGTCGAGGCTCTCATCCCTTCTCTTTAATTATTATTCATTAAATGTCTGATATATTTATACAACTTTTATGAGAATCGTCAAATTCTAACCACTTAACATAAACTTTGTTACCACATTTTTTTACAAATTTTTTTTTAAGAAATATGTCTGAATATTGAACTTTAAAGAGCTCTTGTTCGTAAAAGCCGCCAGCAATAGATTTATTTTTTGTAATCTTTTAAATGGTAGGTAGTAGATGTTGTATGAGATATTCTATCGGTTGTAAATATCTCAGTGGACCAATTTGGTGTATACCCTTTCTCAAATGCTTGTTTTACTTGTACACGTACTTTATCATGGACTTTAAATTTTAGCTTTTTCATAGATTTCTTACCATGTGAGAAAAACTTTTTTGCTGAGTGGGCTTCGTTATGTAATGTAACGTCTTTTGGTTTCATACCAATTGTTTGATGTTTTCTATTATTATAATTTTTAATTGAATTAGGTAACATGTCAAACCACTTATAATTACCGTTTAGACTAAACTTTACCTACATCTTGTTCTGTAGAGCACGATTAAGCCTTTCACATACATTTACTTTAAGATTACTGTACATAGAATAGAGATTAATTTTGTACTTTTTAAGAAGATCTTTAAAAGATTTATTTTGAAATTCTTTACCGTTATCAGTATGGAAATTCTTAGGTACACGATCTTGATGAAATGTAGATTTTATCGCAGCAGTGACATCATTACTCATTTTATGTTTAATTGGTACAGCCCATGCGTATTTTGAAAACACATCTATTACAGTAAGCATGTATCTATAACCTTTATTTTTTGGATAATAAGGTATCATTTTAACTATTTGCTTATTACGACTTATCTTTATTAAAGTCTAATGAATGATCTTGAATATTTAATTTATTATTATATGCAGTTCAAAGGAGGGGATAGCATCTTTCTCTCGATTTAGTCTTCTTGAGTAATATAAGAGATCTGAGACAACATATCTTTAATACTATTAATTTCTTTTTCCAAGTTTACTATTTTTGCAATAAATGAGTCTTTTAAATAATTAATCATTCGATTTATTTTATGCAGCTTATTCACAACAACTTTATTTTCTTTATTGAAAGAATTAATATTCATAGCATTATTTGGCTCAATAGCTGTTAAATTATTGCACAGTCTTTTGTTTTCTAAATCATACTGTCCATCTGCAGTGACTTTATATCCAATACCAGGAGGACCTTGGCTACTACCTTCAGTCTTACTTAGCTTACGTTCGAATACGCCAATGCTCATGTTGATACTAACTTGAATGTGCATATGCTTTGTTGTATATACCCTGCTTCACGTAACTCTTCAATGATTCATAGTACCTCATTATTATAGCTGTAGTTCCATGCTGATCTTTCAGCTATGAGCAATTAAAGGCGAACAATTGATTCATTCGGGTCATTCCAGTGCACATAATCTACTTGTTTAAGTATGTTAATAATTGTTCGAGAAATTTTATAGCAAGGTAACAATGATCCTCCCCCCCTTGTTTTAACTTCCAATTATATTAAACATTGGACCTATGATTTTATTAAATTTTTTACTATTATGCAGTCTGATAGCTCCTTTTTTGCTATATCCCTTTCTGCATACATTTGAAGTAGTTAAAAATATAAAATATTTTTTCAAATCATTTGTAGTAATGCGAGATGTATCAGGATGTTTTTTAATAAGTAGCTCTATTAATCTTATGGTTATTGGAAATTCTAACTCGTCTATTCTGATTTGATTATTCTCAAAATATATAGGTGAACCACCGAGCACGTATATTTTATTTTCTTTTCGAAGCCTATACATGAAACCTAATAAATTTTTTTAGTTTTGATCACCCAGCTGTACCACCAGGATATACAATTATTGAAGTCCCTTCACAAATTATTTATTTACCTCTAGTTAGCCGGATTATTGTCTATATACAACTACGTATTGTTGATCAGGATGATGATTTAGTTAATTTTCGTAAAAAGGTAATAACGGTGAGGTAACGTATCAAACTGTCAGTGTAATGTGAATTGTATATAATCATAGAAGCTATATAAGCAGTTCTACATGTACTTCAATGCTCAGTCCTCAATAAACATTTGAACTACCAACACATTGAAAAAAACAACGAAAGCGTCTAAAGCTAACACATCAAAACAATCAATTTTTAAAAAGTATAAGACTAAAAATAAAGGACCGTGGTGGAAAGAAAAGTGGATATTCTTTTTCTTTTGTTGTATTAAGCATAGAAGAGATTCTAAACATTCAGTCTCCTGTCACCTTTGATGAGTCTATTGCACATTATAAGATTCATGCTCATGAACCATACGCATTATCAACTTATGGTTAAAGTAATGAAATTCGTGTATTGATTCAACATCAAGACTTATGCTTGATACCATCCCGAAGTTTATTACATATTTATGGAAGATTGGTTGAGGCAGATGGTAATTCAGTGGTAACTAATACTGAATTGGTGAACAACGCTATTTGTCATTTATTTGAGGAAATAAGATATGAAGTAAACGCTATAGAGATAGACAAATGTAAGAATGTTGGTATAACTAGTCTTATTAAAAATTTTTTAACACTAAGTCCTACTCATAATTCGTTGAATGAGAATGCAGGTTGACTTGATATAAAAGGAGCTAATGATTTAAGTCTAACTGACAATAATGGCTATTTTGATATTCTACTTTCTCTCAGTGTGATATTAGGTTTTGCTGAAGACTATCGTAAGATAATTGTTAATATAAAACATGAACTTATACTCACGAGATCTAGAAATAATTTAAATCCAGTCTTGCAAATACAAATTTCTGCTGTGGATGTGAATGCTGCAGTAACTTGGGAAGAGTTTAAGATAGAAATATTGAGGCTAGAATGGCTTATGCCTTACGTTTTGTAATGTCAGATTCTTATAAAATTCGCTTACTTGATTATTTTAAAAAAGATAAATTTGTATCTATCAGTTACCGAACTTGGGAGCTGTATGAATATCCACTACTACCTTCTACATCAAAACACATATGGATAGTCAAGACTTCTGATCAGTTAGAAAAGCCACGGTATGTTATTTTAACTTTTCAAACGAATCGAAAGAACCAGAGAGCTATTACTGCTTGCAATTTCGATAATTGCTCTATAAGAAATATTAAACTTTATCTTAATTCGCAATATTATTTTTTCAGTGATCTCAACCTCGATATAAGACACTATCCGTATGCATTGTTGTATATGTACGCTAATTTTTAAAATTCATATTTTGGTAAAGATCGTGCATCTTTGTTAAACAAATATCAGTTTCTAACCCACATACCTTTTGTTGTCATTGATTGCTCGAAGCAAAATGAATCGCTAAAAAATGCTCCAGTAGATGTACGTTTAGAATTTCAATCTCATAAAAATTTTTCTAACAACACATCAGCCTATTGCTTAATTCTACACGATTGCATTATCCAGTACAGTCCATTGAGTGAGGATGTTAAAAAACTTATATAGAATGTAATGGGGAATTAATCTTTAAAATGGTAATGGGGTAGAGCACTATAAAAAAACTAGAGTCAGACATTAAGCTCATTTATTTGCTAGCAGCCTAAGAGTACAGATTGATATGTTGCATAAGCCAACCAGTAGTAACTTTAGTAGCAACGTGAAATATAAAAAACTTTCATCCAAGGATGATGATAATACAAAAAAAAATGTTGGCTAAAAAAATTTGTGGATAAAAAGTTTTCAGATAGCAAAAAATCCGTTCCTAATCGAGAAAGTTATGAAAAATTTTAATAAACGGATTATATAAATGGTATGCAGGGTTTTAAGCAGTCTGTCACTGACTTTGTGTTTAAAGAGTTAACTATAGTTCCATTAACTGGAGACGTTGAACCTATGACGTTTACATTTAAGCAACCATTTCTTTGGAAGAGGCTCACTGACAAAAATTAAAGAGAAAACACTTGGCTGCAATGTTAACATCATGGGATACTATGGGATACAGGTGAATTACCATACAATACCATAGGTAAAATCCTCAGAGAGTATCTTGATAATGCATGCAAAGTGTATGTAGGAGGTTTTGTGCAAAAAAATTGGTTAGAGCGATTTAAATTTCATGTTTGTAATATAATGGAGTTTGGTTATCCACTGATAAATAAAATTATAATTGTTACACTTTTAAAAAACCATAACGGGTTATAGAAACAAATTGTGCTCCACATAACGTCAAGCTATTTAAGCATTATGTTCTAGCAGTACACTTCATGTATTGGGATTAAACATTTAATGGAGAGGTAAAACAATAGCTGTACCTTACATGTGAGATCGTGGTTGAGCCTCTCATCATTGCAGAAGGTGGGATCTCTACTGTAATAATAGCAGCAGTGCTACCCGAATAGAATAGAGAAGATACTGGGCGTCGTTTGAATATGGGGGCCATGTGGCTCCCCGTAGATCAAGGCTTAAAGCTGGCACTGTTCCAGCTCCCAGGCGGGGACTGGCCCTAATCTGTACTAGGAAACTATTCCAAGACTATTTCAGCTCCCGGGCGGGTACTGGCTCTAAACTGTACTAGGGGACTAACCCAAGACTGCTCTAGCTCCTGGGTGGGGACTGGCTCTAATCTGTGCTAGGGGACTAACTCAAGACTGTTCCAGCTCCTAGGCGGGGACTGGCTCTGGGCCAGAACCCGCCTTGTTTACCTACTGACATAGTACACTCATATGTAATACATAGCCTTACTTCATAGCAGTTAATGCTCTAAACACATAAGCTACAACCGTGGAGAAATCCTATTGAGGAAATGGTTTGTTTTCTATCGCCTTCTTGCGTTTTGTCGCTACTTTCACTATGTATGTACACATGTATGACTGATTATGCCGCAACTTATTGCTCAAATGACGTTCCCAGCCCTTGATGCATGTACTGAAGTTGAATGCATAAATGTAAAGGTCATTACTCATGTAACAAGTTCCATACTTTCTGCACAAATCTTATACAAACAATCTTTAGTAATTAAAGGTGCCAAAAAATAATTTAACGCTCTTAATATACGCATAAACACTGTTCTAGCCCTCTCTTAGCTTAGGAATAGAATAAAGCATAAGATATAAGCATATTATTTATTACCGTATTAAAAAATAGCAATGGTGAAAACTAATTGTAATATAAATGTATATTTCGCTTTCTTATTCGCAGTAAAATTTGTTGTAGATCATGAATTTTAATTTCTGATCAAGCCGTCTCAGTGTTTTTCGCATAACTATAAACCAGCGAAAGTAAAGCGGTACTAGTGATGTAGAATCAAATTTTCAGTGATTTTATCAATCTTCAGTTTTTCAACAGTCTGTTCATTTTTTTCAATTGAGAAAAAGTTTTCATGCTTCAATGATGATTTGATGTTTAGTTTTTGTCTGTACATCGTATCATATTATAATGTAAAGAACTTATATTATTTGATCCGGTGATTGAAAAAATAACAACAAGTTACCTACATTATTTCCCAAAAATTAAAGTTATTATTTAGCAAAGACCTATGTTACACTAATGAGTTGTTAAAAGTCAGAGACAATAGATAACACTCCAAACAAAAATTAACATTGGGATATTACCAACCAATCCTAAAGATGACAGAAGTAGCTTTAAATGCAGTTTTCATCTTAAAATACTATGATTTACTATATTTTAGGATAAATAGCTAAACCAATTTTAGAACCCAACCACCCTAAAGAATGTAATATCAGAAATGATAAAAGTCTATAATTTAAATATACAACTATGTGAGTTTTTTTCTCCGATTCATGTTAGTTTGAACTGTAATCGAAAGCAACTGCTTTTTAGAGAGGTCTTCTGAGGTTCGGGGCAGCAAACATTCGTTTTAACTGAAAATAGGGTTATATTGCATCGAATCAATGAAAATAAGTACAGAAAAGCTTTTCTTTTTTTTTATTAGTACTTAGTCGATAGGTTGCCATGAAATATTTGATTTTAATAGGTTTTTTGAGGTTAGGTTTATAAATTATTTAAGATCAAAGAATTGGTTACTTCTGTATTTAATAGGTTTTTTGAGGTTAGGTTTATAAATTACTTATGATCAAAGAATTGGTTACTTCTGTATTAAATTATTAAAAATACATACAAATAAGATTTTCATTTTCTTTAGTATCACTTGGTGGATTCTTGAACGCTCAAAATTACTT
The DNA here is from genome assembly GCF_036245765.1 of Copidosoma floridanum. Taxonomy (NCBI): domain Eukaryota; kingdom Metazoa; phylum Arthropoda; class Insecta; order Hymenoptera; family Encyrtidae; genus Copidosoma; species Copidosoma floridanum. Next base: position 9,649,832 of record NW_028321885.1, read on the forward strand.
TTTAACAGGTTTTTCGAGGTTAGAAACTACACATTTGGTTTTCAGTTAATAAAAAGAGTAAATTCGTGATCAGCGTCATAAAATACATAAGAAAAAAAAAATTTGCACAATTTTCTTAAAAGTGATGTATGTGTAAGGTTAAAATAACTGTTCTTTATTGGTAGGTCGTTGACTTCTTTGCGTTATAGTGGTCCACTGTTTTCGAAATTTAAAAAACGCCACCTAGCATTTGAAACTAGAGATAATAAGCTTCAACTTAAACCCAAAGATGCCCGAAAAAACCGTACCCAATTTTGGAGAAGGGGTGTGGCCAAGTTGACGGAAAATCCCTTATATATTTTTTTATATTACATAGTGACTTTGAAAGGTCATTCGACGCAACTACCTTTCCATCCTCCTCCGCCGCCCTCAGTCCTTCCTCTAAATGAGGTAAAATTTTAACAGTCTTTAAGTAATTTTTGTTAGGTTTGATTATTGGTTAGCCCCCCTCAGCTCCTCCCCTATCCCCCCTTGACACCCATCTAAATAAGGTAACTTTCTATGAGTTTTAACTATATTTTAATTAGGTTACATTGTTGTGTAGCCCCTACTCCACTACCCTCATAATTTTACATCCCAATAACCGAATAACTTAATAAGCCTCCCTTACAATTCAAAAGAACTCCCTTAAGCTTCCCATCAGCAGCGTCTATGAATGAAGTAAAATTGTATCAGTAATCATATCATTTTTAGTTTAATTACTTTTTGTACCCCCACCCAGAGCTCACCTTACATTTTTCAAGAAATTCTCTCAGTCTTCTCACACTTTTTAAACAGTCAGTTTTCACCACTCCTTATATCCACGTTATTATTTCTTATTCGAATGTAATCATTATTTTAGGTGTATATTATGTTAGCACATTACCATACTGTCAGTTTTTACCTATTTTTATTGGGTTAAATTGTTGTTTAATCCCTTTCCACCTCCTCTCATAACTTTATAACCCAACAACCGGACAAACCAACAAAAGATTGAAGAACTCCCTCCAGTCACCCTTCAGCCGCATCTCTAAATGAGGTAAAATTATATAGGTTTTTATGTTATTTCTAGTTATATGACTATTTGCACCTTTTGTCTCACCTCTCCTTACAGTTTTAAGAAAGCCTGATTTCTAGCACATAGCACATTTCTACACCACCGCTGAGGTAGTGCTATGGTGCGCTATTTTTTTTAAATTTTTATTTATTTTTTTTTATTTTTTTTTTTATTTAATTTTCTAAAAGTACGTTAATTGCATTATTGTATACGTATAGAAATGTAACATTATATTTTTATACCTTATTATCAACATCGAATAAACTTAAAAAATATTTAAACCGTGAAGCTTGCTTGTAGTCCTATTTACCTCGAAAAAATAGAAATCATATTTATTGAAATATGTCAAGTAATGCGCATTGTCATGGAAAAATATTTAAATAATAATTTCATTAATTTAATAATTTCATTTATTGTTTAAATGAACTGTGCAATATTATTTTGGACAATTTTATACTTTTGCTTGTATAAAGAAATTCAATTTTTTTTATTCATTTTAAATTAATTAACGTTAAAAATTTCTTTTGAAACAATATTTTCTATTTCTTAGTTATTATCACGTTTCATTTAAATATAAATTCCATTTCCATTTTTGCATCTTGATAACATGATGTACAATTATGGGAAAATAGCGGTTTTTTCAAATATAATCCAATATTTTTAAAATTTTCACCTTGAGGGTTATTTATAGACATGGAAAGTGCGAAGACTTAAGAAAATTGTTTCTGTACAAAATAAAAAGTAATGATGATAAATTAAAAAAAGGTTTGTGACCTTCAGATCTATTGATAGTCATTGAAAACGCTAAGACTAAAGGAAATTATTTTCTGTATGAAATAAAAAGTAATGATAATGAATTTCCTGTACTAAGAGTTATTTTTGATATAAAAACTCTCTATTCAATTTTTTCTCCAGTTATAATTTTTGCTTCAATATTGTATTTAAGTAATTTTGTAATTTGTTATCTTAGAGCGTTACATAAGCTTTCAACTATACTTAAATTTCGTATCAAAATAACAATTACTCGAATTTTTAAATAAAGCTTATGCGGTGGTGAGCCTTTACAAATATTGTTTAGGAATTCAATTCAAAAATTTATATAAATATCGTTATCAGATTTATTAACACTTGTAAGTAGCATGGTTTATCCTGTAATATATTTTTGTTTCTCTTTTTAAATGATTTAGAATTTTGTAATTAAAAAAATAGTATATTCGTTAAAAGAAGTAAGTGTAACGCTATTTATTAAAGAGTTAATATCTTTACCAAAAATATCGGAATAAACATATGAAACTATTTGAAACTATTCAATTTTTACTTCTCCAATATCTAATAATAATTTTGTAAACATTTTGTAAATTGAACCACTATAGATTATATTAGGTTTTAGAATACGAAACGACAAAAAATATAATGATTAAATACTTTTTTGTATAATCATGCTTCTATTAGTATTTTCTTAAACTGGAAGAATATGTCTGAAACCGCCTCCTAAGATGATCGATTTATTACCAAAATGGATATTTATATCACATGAATTACGTAATTTTTATTCAACTATTTCTAAGGCTTTTTTGGGATCACAGAAGCCTCATTCCACATAATTGAATCTATTTTTTTCAGATACAAATTCCAAGAACTAACTTTTTACATTGTTCAAGTCTAATATTAAACGAAATGTTTCATGACTGGTTATTTTTTTTGGAAGTAATATTGATGCTATACCAGTCCATGCCATAGATAAAAATTTTTTTCTACAAGAAATGTAATAATGAATTAACGTTTTACTTAGAAATGTTTTTCCTCAACCTTCTGGGCGATTAATAAGAAAAAAAAATGTCTGTTTGTTCACATATAATTTTGAAAATTGTGATTTACGATCAGAGAGATTCATTACGGCCAGAGCGTATAACCAACATGTTTTCATTTTTCTTACTTACTTCTTTGAATACAAGGTTCGGGACATGGTACACTACGGATATAGGGTAGAGCTTTCATGTGAACGTACCAGCACTTTCATGACCATAATCGGTTACAATCCATGTGAATGGAGCATAGACTGCATTGACACGAAAGCATATAGCTTGATGCCTTCAACGCTAGTGTTCTTTTATTGTGAAATATTTACACTTTCTCCATGAGAAATACGCATGAATTTTCTCGTCGTGTAGGTAAGATTTAACGCAGACCCAAGCTGCACTAAGTACACTTACTTATCAGCAAGGGAAAGCATCAAGAATTTTGGTGGCGCTTGCAAAAAATTCAGCCTACAAAGAACAGCTAAGAAACGGATACTGGTCCTCAGGAACTTAGAAACCTTTTCAGTTCTTTAGAGAATTGGCACCTCTAGCAACTGGTGGCGAGCTTGTTTGCTAATGCTATGAGAAACAATGTTCTCCCTGGTGGCTCCACCTAGAAGTAATGCTAACGCGGTCAATACATACTACCTATGGCGAAACTGTTAAGTACGGTTTGAAGTTTAACAGTTGTACTTAGCAGTTTGATTACGCCATAGTAGGGCATAAACTAATACTGTTCAGCTTGTAAAAGATCTAGTTGACACATGTTATCTAGTTCTTAATACTCTAGTAAACAGTGATAACAAGTTGCAAAGCTCAGAACATATTTTAAATCTACGCTCTAAATTGATTATTGACAAAGCAAGAAGTTTAGAATCGCCACGAAATTTATTAATGATGAAAGCATCTAATTTCAACATTCCGACCTGGATCATCTCTATATTGTGTGGAAACGAAATCATCTTTGCAAGCTATTTCGTCTAAGGCGAACTTAGATCTAGGGTTGACTATCTTTTATACCTCCTAAAATTGCTAAAGTTACTGTAGTGTATTGCTATTTTAAGGGTGAGTCAGAGGGGTGGAGGAGCTAGTTGTCATCTTAAAACCATACAACTATATAATGTAAGAAAAGATGATTAATTTAGTTTTATTCAGTGCCCTCCGATGAATTTGGAAATTTAAGGTGATCGGTGATCCGTGGGGGCGAGATACACAAAATAAATAAATACATACAAAGTGTACTTAAATTTTTATATTGTTTTATTAATGCAACGTTTCGCAGACCATTTCTGTCAGCCTCATCAGGCGCAGGTACGTGAGAATTTGTAAGTATATTGACTTACTTGTCATCTGTCGAACTATCGAGTGTAAGAAAAGATGTGTTCTTGTGTGTGTGTACTAATGCTCCACCCCTGCACGCTTTGCGGACTAACCCCCTTAAAAATATATACTGTCTTTAAGTTTTCTAAAACTTTTGTAGAAAGTTCTATTTCTGGCTTCTGATTACTTTATTTACTAATATAATAGTGTTTAAACGATAATTATTATAAAAGACACATAGAAAGAGTTGTAGATTTGCATTTGTTTTATTATGTAAAATTTTAGAGCTTTATGCACTCTGTAATTTTTTGGTTAAAGTCACAACGTGGTGAATTAATCTACACATTTGAAGAAATGCAAAAATGAGTATCCGTCGGAAAAAACTAAAAAATAAAAAAAATAGCAGGCACTTTCAACATCTTAGTTTAAGTAAAATAAAAATTAATTTTTTGCAAATTAATGAAAGAGCGTTAATGTTACAGGAAACTATACTTTCACTAATAATCTCAAGACTCAAGAAAACAGAATAAACGAGAACAAAAATACAACATTAGGTAAATTGAATATTGAATATATTTTAGTTAAATAATACGTTCTATTGAACAGAGTTGTTATTAAATGAAAAGTATACAAAAATATAATTCCAAAATTTAAAATCACACAACAATATTTTATGTGAAAAGTTGAAAGAAACTACAATCGAATTGCTTAATTAATAATGATATTTTAATTAATAAAGTTATTCTATGTGTGAGTGTGTAAAGTATTTAATACTAAAATATGTATAAAATTCTTTATTTTATTACTATTTTATGTCTTAACTTATTATAAGTATGTTTTATTAGTTAAGTAAGTGTTAGGCAAAATAGGTCTTAGTAAAAATGTATGGGGTTAAAATATCAGAGAACAATATGATAAGATGTATAATACCAGCAGTAAGATTTTCTGTTTAATTATGGTGTGTGTTCTCTTTTACACAGATGAGGAAGAAGGTAGCATATAAGAGGGCTATTGAGATGCCCTTTAAAATCTTGGGGAGGAGGGGGCAGTGTGGTTCCTAAAGTAAAAATTGCAGGTCACGATATCATGGAGTCAAAATATAGCAAAATTTCAATTATTTTTGGGCAGCTATCGTGAGGAGGAGCATATCGTGTGCGGGAGGAGGCTTGTGACCTGACGTATCGAAGAAACTATGTGATAGAGGGGATGTAAATGCTAAGTTACATAGTTGTATGATAAAAGCTTTATATACGATTCCCACACAGCCCCCCTCTAAACACAAAATAAAGTGAAATTTTGTCTTTTTTTCAGCTTAGCTTACTTTTTGTCTAGACTCCCTACCACCCATACAGCCCCTCTTTCATACCCCTACCTCCTTCTTAAGGAATAATTCTGAACATTCTACCACCCCATATCACTTTTGTGGAACCTTAATGATACCCTTATAACCTTTACGGTCCTTGACACCTACCCATACACATACAAGTATAATTATTATTTTATTTAGAAATTTCATTTTTTAGCAAAGTACGATAAGTCACTAGCTTTAGAAATAAACTAATACATGTATGTATACGTATCAGTGGACATTATTTTCTGGTAACATGTATATTAACAAGGTAAATGTATGCGTATGTTGTTTTTGTTATTCTAACGTATGTCATTTTTTGTTGAGACACTACATCGACCTCATACGTACTTAAATATTTACTTTTTAGTACATATTTTAAAATGTTTTCCTACAATGACAAGGACAAAAATGGACATCATAGAAATAAACAATTGATAGTAAATTTATTCATGTAACTAAGAGTAACATAATAATTAACTTTATATGAACTTTTTATTAATTAAAATGTTAGTATAAAATTCATAGTCCACTAAGTTTTTTTTGGAAATACTAGTGATGAACTTTGTAAAAAAATTAATTTTTATTTATCTTTGATTTGATTGATATTGTTTTGTGCTGTTGGATGTAAACATGTTTATGATAATGTTTTGTAACTATTTGTATTTCAAGTAGAAAATAATTAAATTAGAGTAGTCTTCTTTTTTAAAGGATTAAAAGTTAAAAGCATGCATATAACGATTATAGTAGTAAGCTTACTTAAAAACTATTTACTAATTGCCATTGCAATTTGATGAAGAGAAAAAAGTGTTTATATATCTACTATATGATATTATGTAGGAGAAGAATAATATTAAAAAATGCTACTAATACTATTACGGAAGGAATGTAAAGATTTAGAAAAGTTACTAAAATAAAAGATATATGCAAACAGTTCCTTATTATAGCACAAAAGGTACATGGCCTTATAATTGACAGTCTAAGAAGAAAGTTGACAAGACATTTGTTATATTACAATCGTACTTAAGTATTTTGTTGTCATGTGAATTAATAACAATGGTTTACCTTATTAACTGTGAGGGTACATTTTTTAAAATTATAACAGTAATAATAAGTATATTTTTTTAATTCAATGAAAATTTTTTAATGTGGCTCTATTATGGAGCCCCTAAATTTGGATCAAGAATTATCTTAATTGTACAAATATATTTTCTATGTAAATACATTTTTAATTACTTAAAAAAGCATAAAATAACAAATAGTTGTAGAGATTGGCTTGTAAAGAATACAGGGGACAGAGCCTTACTAATATATATAAATATGAAAGTAGGGATTCACCCACGGCCTGCTTTGCACACCAACCACCTAATACGCTATCTTAAAATAAGAATTGTTTAATTTAATATAACAATTTAATTTTTAATCTTAAATTGTGAGTCATGTAATTGTGTATAATAAAAAAAACGTATACTGCACATAAATTTATCGTGTTACAATATACTGTGAATATTTATATTTATTACAAAAGATAAGTGTATAGTGCTTAAATATCTATCTGCTGATCCGTATACAAAATCCGGAATTGATCCTATACTGATAATTCTTTTTATTCAGGATAGTATGAGGAAAAAATGCGAATGCTGCACTTAAAGATAAATTGAGCTACTTCAATGTATATCCAATACGATAAAGTAACACAGTCAAAAATTTTAATGTACGGTAATGAGATCATCTATCTTCACTGTCGGTAACTGAAACAATGACTCGGTTCTTTAGCAATCTGAGACGCTTCTCTCTCGTACTTCATGAATTAATTGTTATTAATAAATAGGCGCTCATTTAACGCTTATTCAAGACTTTTATCTTATGTATGAATAATTATGCATCCACGAGATGGCTCACTCTTGCCAAAGATTCTCCCGAATGTCTTGCGCCAAAGATACATTTACCTAGCATATTATATTCATCAAGATATGCTATTACCACAATGGATTAACCTCAGTCATTCTGTACATATCATTTAAATAATAGAAACGAAGAAATTCTAGTTGCCGATTTTATGGTAGTACCCAATAATGAAAATTTGTTGTACAAACATTACTTTCCTATTATTGATGAAAATTGCCCATCATTTTAAATTATAAAGAATATTTTTGATAATATTCATAAAAAAAATAGATAAAGCACTTTATAAAATAACAAAAACGGGTATAAACGCTATTAAAAATGAAATGAAAATATTTTACAAAATATCAGAGTATGTAAATGGTTGCTATTAAAGCCCTACAAAAGGAGCATGGTGGTTGCAGGAACTTTTTCTTCGTGGACAAAGCCATTAAGTATTCAACTTACTAGTTTATATTGCAAATAAAAAGAATAGTATTCGAAGAAAATAATATTTTCAAAGTTATAAAAAACTTAGAGACCGATTCAACGGCGTGGTTCATATTAAACAAAAAAAATAGTATGGCAAGAAGAATTGGCTATGTTAATGTTTGAGAATAATATTGTTTTAATAAAGTAACAAAAGTTTAGGTGACACGAAAAAACAGTTCCAAATAGTTTAACGATAGGACTACTCAGTATAGTGTCTCCTAAGCACTTGAAGCCTTTTTTTAATAATACAAAATCGCATTGATAAAGTAGAATTTTTTTAAGACTTAAAACCAGTTGACGAAGTACTTTATATTACATTTAAATATGCTATAATTGCTTTAGGTCAAGCGAAACACGATTCTCAAATCAATAATGTTTTTGAAGAAGCAAGTTATTTTGCTGCAATGCCAACAGAGAAAATATTTCAAGTGGTTTTTAATTTCTGAAGATAGTTGTAGCAAAAATTTAAGCATTTTAAACAATTCAAACAATTTTTGATGAAGATTGAAAAAAAAAAAAAAAAAAGAAAAAAGAAAATAAGCTAAATTGAATTTTTTAATTTAAAGAAAAATTATGCAAGTATTGTGGAATACCGAAAGCAACTATATTAATGATATCCTAAAATAACAAAGAAAACGAAGCAGTTAAAAGTTTAGAAACACATTTTAAAAATCTTTTCGTTAAGCTCAATAGTGATGAAAAAATTATTTAACGTAATGATTAAAAGTGCAAAAAATAATATTTAATAGATAGTTCAGAAGGTTTTGGACAAAAAAATTACTGTACAAAACATTAATTAATAATTATTTGTTGTTAAAGAAAAAAAAATTATTTCTATGGTTGGGACTGGAATAGCTTCGATTTTATGACAATATCTGTGCAAGTCACGGAATGGACGGAGAGTGTGGGGCGTGTGCTGCACAGGTAAACGATAGTCCATTTTTAGTCAAGAACCTCCACAGCCAATTAAAAGCTGTGTTGCAGTATATTGACTCTACTTGTGGGTTTATAGTGCGGAGCCAATTTAAACTTTAGTTTCATTAACAGACTTCATGACTCAGTACATTAGTAATATGAATTTCACCAGTACGAACAGAGAATAATTTTCTTAAATATATCGTTCTCGCAACTATTACTTTTATGAAACACAGTAAATAGTTACATATTTGTCCATCTTAAGATTGTAGACTTGTTAAGCTCCTAAGATTATTTTTTAATTATTTGAAGATCCGTCACTGTGAAAGCACTACCAAAGGAATGACAAGTCATAGAAAATTTCATTTAACATTAAAAGTGCTTTTTTACAATATGAATCTAATAAAGAAAAATTACGTGAAGTAGATGTAGTTATTTGAGGTAAAGCTTTAATGATCCTTAAAAAGGCTTAGAAAATTGTCAAAAACAAATTAGAAGACCAAAGTCGTAATGACTCGCTGTTTGGTGGCAAATTATTTATTTTAAAAGGCGATTTCAGGCAAATACTTTCAGTGGTGAAGCATGGGTGTAAAACTTCAGCAATAAATAATACTGTAAAATACTTAATTTTGTGAAAAAATTGTAAAATTTTAAAATTGAAAAATAACATGCGTTACACAGATGGAGAATTTGCTTCGTTTTTGATAAAGATTGCAAATAAAACAATAAAATCATTTAATATTTTTAAAAAATGGAAAAATAATAACATTTATAAAAAAAATTTTGAAGATCAAGATGGTATAAATGATCACCAATAAGGTAATTCTTACAACTTACACTAAATTGTCTTATATCTTGAACAACAAAATTCTAAGTTTAATTCAAGGAATCGAACATACGTACTACAGTATATAATATGCAAAATGAAAAGGTAGTGATGGCGCAGATTATAATATAGACATAAAATTTTCAATCGAAACTCTCAGTAATATACATGAAGGCTTATCACCTCATTTTTTTAAATATGAAAGTCAGTACCATTGTTATCTTAATAAGAAACTTAAACATGGTTTTTGCAATGGATCTAGACTTCACATTACAAAATTATTTGAATACAACATCAAAGCAGAAATAACAACTGGAGAAAAAGAAAGTAAGAAATTTTTCATACCAAGAATTACATTAAACAGGGGTAGTAATGTATCCCTACCATTTATATTATACGAAAAAATAATATCCTTCCGCTTCTTCTACGAGAAATTATAAATCACAAGGCTTCAGTTATAATAAATTAGAATTTTATTACAAAAGATCCTCATTTTTTTCCGGTCAACTTTAGGTCTTACTTTTAAGATATAGGAATTCTAATAATATATTTAAACAAAGTCATTTCCAAAACGAATTTACCATTGAAAACATAGTGTGTGAAAAAAATTTATATTTAGAAATTAAAATTTTTTTCATCTCGTAAACAGTCACAGACAACTCTTGTACTAAAAAAATCGCTTTTTACAAACAATTTTATAGAATCTCTCCTTTTTTTTTAAATAATACTTTTTAGAGTATTCTTCACACCAAGCGCATCCATTAAAAATCTAACTTTTGTATGAAGTATATTATTTACAAAAACAGCAAAAAATTTAATAACACCAAGATGACATGCCATGTCTTATACTCAATATTTATTACTCGAAAAATTACGCAGCGATCTTTAAACTTAAAGCTGTTTACCTGATTCTGCAATCATGCGACATATAACTTACTTTTTTTTAATTAAGGTACTGTCACAAAACTCGAACTATACATCCGACCTCCAAAAAATCTCATAGTGCAGTCATTTCGCAACATTAACTCGTACTACTACGTTCAAGAATGTTAACAATTTCAACATTTTTCTCTACGTAAATCCACAAGAAATATCATCCACACTTTTGACAGCAACTTGAACCTAATATAAAATCCGATTGATTAGCAGTTTTAACCATCAAACTAAATAATTATAGTACTGCGAACGTGCGCATGTTAATCGAAAGTAATTAGGTAAATCTCTTGTTACGTCGGCGCGACGTATGATTTAAGTCTAAGCTTGCGCTTAATAACTTGGGACTCAAGCTGGGCACGTAGGTGGAGCACGGGGCTAAAGGAGTAGCTCAACTTAACGATGTGGTACTCGGAAAGGGGCTACGACTACTTTCACGCGACTAAGACCGACTGCTGTGCAACACTCCGATGAACTTACTCGCAGCTCGCTTAAGGTTGGTCGATTTTACCAGGAGCGCCGTATCGAAGGGTACCCCGTTCGCGACCTAAAAACTGTCAGCACCGTCACGAGTAAGGGTATCGTTTCTCGGCTTTACGTGGGGAAGAGATGGGTTAACTCGCGATCTGACTTTGATGCACTAATATCGTTGTGAGTATTTGCTTTAATCCGATCGGTCCTTGTTATTCTGATGGTATTACTACCATGGAGAGCAATGGTATACGCGTGGTTTAATTAATATTTCCGGTGATCTACGGGTACCAATACTATGGCGAGTAATGGTGTTCGCGCAAAACAAATTGATATTTTTCGGTGATCCAAGAATACCAATACTATGGCGAGTAATAGTGTTCGCGCAAAATAACTTGATATTTCCCGGTGATCCACGGGTACCAATACTATGGCGAGTAATAGTGTTCGCGCAAAATAACTTGATATTTCCCGGTGATCCACGGGTACCAATACTATGGCGAGTAATGGTGTTCGCGCAAAACAACTTAATAGGAAGAAATAAACTTTAGAAATTCGATAACTTTCCACTTACTTTTATTTAAAAAGGAAAACTCGGTACAGGCAGTGAACCAGCGTAAAACGGAAACCGCGCTCGAAGAAGATCAAGTGGCAGTAGAGGCGGACTCTGGTTACCAGTTGATCGTTCGAGGGTGACAAACGAAATTTAACTGTGTCCTCGCTTCGTAGTAGACTAGGTTGTAGCAAAGGCGGACTCTCACTACGTAGTATACTTGGAAGGGTATCGACAAGTGTCATGTGCCGAACTGATTTTCCTCTGGGCCTCCGGGCCTTTTTATTGCGAGAAGCGGACCTCGGTCACGCGCTGGCTTGAAAAATGCAGGAAAACCTGCCGGGGGAAAATTTTGAAGAAAAGACAATAGCCGAAAATCTAATTGGCTAGAACTGCTCTAGTTTAGCTACTCAGAAATTGGCACATCCCATATCCGGCTTGTTCTTCTCTAAGCGTCAAGAGAAGGAAAGGTGATTTACTTACTCGTGCTCTTCCTTTCTCTTTTACATCAAGATTTTACAGATTTTCCCATGTTATTTAATTTTAACTTTAGGATAACATATTGCCAGAATTTACTTAGACTAAGCATTGTTCATTTATTCAATCAAATTTATTGCAAAAAGAGCAGTGAAAATCGCCCAATATTTCATGTAGGTGTTGACTGAATAATCGTTCACTGAGTTGCTATATCAATAATAGGGTTACTAATAATAATTTTTACACATTAATAATTATTATAGTTGCTAGAATTGCCAGATACATTAATCGAACAAGTTGATAGTCAGAAAGAGTAATTGTTAACAGCGGTCCAACCACTTATCTCTGAAGTAGCTGTAGTTGTGGTCCAAATACAAATCAGGTGTTCGTCGTGACCCACTGTTTGTTAATTTAACTAAGCTTGTCGGTCATTTTAATTTATTGTTACCAACGAATATATTTTGAAATTTTAGGAGTGGGATCAATTCTCATTTTCCCTTTTGCTTACTTTTTGGAGAGGATGTCGGCACGTGGTGCCCTGGGGATTTGAAAATTCAGTTACTAACATGGGCTCGGTCGTACAAACTCTCTCTCTCTCTCTTGACATATCTGAGTCAGGAAAAGGGGAAGGAGCTATTGTTGACTGTTGGCTCAACTTTCTCGCTTTCCTTTACATATTGAAAAGTAGCAAGATTTGTCTGGATTACAAAAATTACGTTTTTGCGACTGGTATAAGAATTCTATAGTGCAAGAGGGTGGCTTGGCAACTCATGTATCGAAAACGAGTGAAACTAATAATGTCGCTTTGTTAGGTTTACAGTAGTTAACATTATTATTTATATTGTGATTGCTCATCAACTATACATTACTCTATCTTAGTCTACTTGTCTTAGTTCTTATCTACCGGCGCAACTGTTCCTAGCTAGCCTTTTGCATCTGTTAGTTCTTTAAAGTTATTTTATTATTTTACGCTTTAAAAAGTATTTCATTCGATTTCTTTTCCGGTCAGAATGGGCCAGCGTGCATGTATGTGAGTCATGCATGGGCATAGTACCTTAAGTACGAGCAATCTTGTAGGTGATTCACCTCTTTTCAGATGCACATTGGCCCCTGCGTTTAGTGTTCTAAAATCGGCACGGAAAGTTTTGAAGAAAGGGAAAAAAAAATTAATGTGGGTACACCGATTTTACACTCTGATAAGTCGTTCAGATCCCTAACCTGACGTGTCCTTCTCAAATCTAATAGTATAAAAACTCTTTGCACATACGAATTTCCGGTGTAGAGTTATTATAAAGGTTGGAGGTTGAATCATGTTGCGTCTTTTAAGTAAATGAAAGACTTTAGTCGGTGATTATGCTACGTATTAGAAGCGTGCATTTTGAAAATATAAATCTTAGTTTGGTGTCCAAGCTGTGTAAGAAAAGCTCGAGTAAACCAGGCCATTGTAGACTCGCTTGAAAAGTGAATCAATGATAAACAAGAAAAAAAGGGCCATCGACTACGTTAAAAGCAGCAGCCTAATTAACATCATCACCACGAGTACTCTTGTGTAGGATTAGAATTACCGTAACAGTCAATCTTGTGAGATCTTGTGACTGCGTACACGCAAACTACGGGTAACAAACAATCATAGAAGAAAGTTAAGATAAAACTATGAATTGCTTAAACATTGTACATGCGAGCTTGAAAATTTTTAATTTATATTCTGTCTAAAAATCAATTATTTCCAGCTTCATTAAATTTATAAAATCATCGAATAAGATACAACTTGGTTGTTGGTTAAGTTCATTTTCTTAATTTAAATATTTCAGATTTGAAATTACAATCGATAGAAAAAATTTTAGTTTTGAAGAATAAATTAAAAACCTAACAAAATTAAGCAGATAACGTATGATAAAGACCTTTATAAAAACGTGAGGTGAAGAGACGAATAGAATACGCTACTTTTGCATTACAAAAGGCAGAAATTTAAGCAGTAGGTCAACGTCAGTTCGGCATATGACACATTCAAACTATTCCATACATACCATTCGGAAACAGAAATTCGAAGTGAAAATCGTAGATAGAATGTTTTTATATGCATCTATATTAACTTCAGTGGACTGTGCGTATACATGTATATTTAAATACATACGCGTGAATGTTTATATACCTATAAGTGAGTATGTACGTGTTGGAACAAGTAACACCCAATAGATTAATTTTTTTTATTCATAAATCATGATGTGTCACAGATTGTTGTATGTCCGGACATCAAAGTAATCAAGTACACAAATGAAGTACAAAAAGGCAAAAATGAGGTAGTACTCTTTCAACTGACGTTCGCTAACTAAAGCAGCTACTTGTTATTATTTAAAAGCACTACAATCTTAAGTTATTTTTTACGAAAAATTGATAGTGCACAAAATACAAACAAAATTCACATTTTCAGTCATGGCATCACAAAGAGAAAAAACAGCTAGAGTTGTTAGAGCGGCGGCAGCTAGAAACAACACAGAATGAGCAGCTAGAAGACGAAGAAACTTTATAAGGAGCCCCAGAAGGTAGTAATACAGCAAAATCTTCGACCCTGCTCACTTTACCCCTCAAGCAGAAGTTGGATACATAGGACCTAAATTGTTTAATGAGTCTTTAAAATTAGACAAAAAGCTTGAAAATATGTTTGGGTGGGATCCAGGAAAAATCAAATGAAAAGTTTATAAAATTCGATGGTTCCTTGAAGATAGAATACAGGTTATATAAGCTAGAAGAGAAGTTAGGACAAGGCATACATACTAAAAACGCTAAAAAAGAGAATAATAAGATGTGGAACAAGTTAGATGAAGTAATAAGTCAATTTGTTGAGTACACTAACTTGATAAAGTAGAGGTTCCTTGTAACTGAACAACTTTAAAGTGTTTATTAATCAATCGACTTTGACATACCAGTATAAAGGTTTTCTTCACGTGTTTCTTTATATATAGTTAAATCAAAATATTGAGCTGCTTATCTTATGCTAGAGTTAAGCAAAATGGTGAACTCTAAATCGGAAACATAGGTATCAGAGTCATTTTAATAGAAACAAACCAACGGGGTATATTCTGCTTTGTCCTGAATCTTGAAAGTTCTATCAAAGTCAAAATGTACGATTTAATCAAAAACTTGTACACAGAGACGTCTATGGTAAAAATTTAATTCAAAATATAGAGCAAATCTGTAAACACATAATTCTGATTTATTAATTTAAAAAATAAAGAGACGGATGAGGCGATAGGAAAGGAGGGAGACAAACTTCTTGGACTAAGACGTAGAAGACCTCGAAAGGACTTAATGACAGAAGATGCAAAAAACTTAGAAAATACTTCTGAGACCTACTTGGCAATAACCGTAGAAAGGCTAACTTGCGACGATAAAACTACTTAATAACTGTTGACCAACATAAATAGTGATCAACAAAATTACAAAGAATTGAAGCCTTTTAGATTCAACAATGCTATACCCTAAAGAACTTCTATGGTCACAAACCAAGGACTGCATAGACAGCGAAGAATGAGAGAAGAAGAAAGAGATTTTGAGCGACAATCTTGATAGAAAACCGTCAATTTACAGAGAAGTAGTGGGAAGTCTGATATACCTCACTAACACTATGACACCTAATATTTACTACACCATCAATGTACTAAGTCTTTATCAAAATTGTCCTGTGGAAGAAGATTGGTAAATAGTGACCCAAGTTATCAGTTATCTTGCTGGTAATTGCCAGGTAAAGTAAATCGAAATGAGTGAAACGTGTCAAGAAAAGATTTTTATAAAAAATGTGCTAAAAATCATAATGGACTGTTCATTCTGGTCAACCAACTTGTATGGTGCGATAACAAAGATACTGAACGTAGTGCAAACATTTGGGGAGAGTGCACACTACGTCATATGCTAGAAGTGAGAAGGTATTGTGTCACAAAATGTGAAACAAAGATATTAATAACAACTAAATAGATAAGATCCTAAAAACAATATGCAGGAATTTTCATTAGTCCACTTTACTTGGAACGACATAAAAATTTGACGCACTTTCTCTTAAATAATGGATGTTGTTTAGACAAGTCAAACTGACCAAAACGACCTAATACAGTCGCCCAGGAGCCAGGGGTTAGCTCATTTACAAACTTACTTTATCTTATTTTCTTTAAGTTTTAATATTTCTTTCTGACCATTTGAGTAAAAAGCGAAATCATTTCTGTTGTATTAATTATTTTGATTTAATGACCGAATATTTTTTTATTACCTACCAAGTAAGTCTAGGTTATAATGTAAAAATTTTTATTTGAACAAGCTATAATAAAAATGTTAACTTTTAACTCTTCAATAAATTTATAAGTTTATGAGATCATCCAAAAAAGGGACTAATGGTACAATATGCTTTTGACATCCATGATAAACACTAATCTTTCTAATGGCAATATAGTCACTGCGCGCAGCTAGCCCCTCATGACAGTTCTCTTCACGATCCACTTCTGAATAACCGTTCACTGCTATATTGTTATTGTGTCTCCTACTCCAGAATTCTTACGCGAGTGAAAAAAATCTGTCACACCTAACCTACGAAAAAAGAGCAGTTTTGGGATATTTTTTGAAATCAATAAAACCAATTTTAAAGTGTTTCGTTCAGAAATGTTTATAAAGAAGTTTTGTAGTTGCTACAGTGTGTAAGTTCACTAAATTATTGGTTTCTTCTAATACTTAATATTGAAACATAATCTCGAATGCATCAAAACAAGAGTAACTTTAACTTAATATCTTTATACAGAAATAAGATACAATGATTATTTTTCAATTTGTAGGTAATCGAATAGCAAATACATACATATAATAACCAAAATCCAAGAATGCTGACCTAACTTTGAAAATAAGTAGCTTCTCTGTTTTTTCTAAAAAATCAAGTAATTATCAGGTCTGCTACCTTGACTAACGGTAAGCAATTGGTCATTTGGGGAGCTACCTGAAGACGAACATTCTTCGACCAGTCGCGTACCTCCCTCCAGCATGCTCTCTGTACACAGAGAATCCGAGAAAAAGAATCAAGCTATCCTGGGTCCAAGTACCCAAGTACTGCGATTTCCGTCAACTGATCCAAGTCAAGTAGCAGATTTGCGCTGTTAACAGAACTCCAGCCCCGTTTTTCACCGACTCTCTATCATTAATCATTATAAGTCACGACTGAAAGTATCACCTCTGTAAAATCCAGGCCTCTGACGACCCGCTTACTAAACTAGGAATCACTGATCCTCTGCGAGGTTTGCTCTCGGCGAACTTGATCTCGAAGCTAAGAAAAAGACACATACTTGAACGAACGGAACAATCTTTAATAGGCAAGTAACATAAAGTAATATCCACCTTGGACTGTCAGAACAAACAAAGAAAAGTTAATAAAGAGCACTACAACTAGCTTCATCGTGTTTTTCCTCTGGACCAATCTGATGCTACAACAAATCAAAGGATAGCCTAAGTTATCCATTTAGTCACTTTCAAGTCGCTAAAAAATTCAGTCAAGAAAGAGTTACGGTCACTGATCCTTTGTAGTGTCAACAAGTAGTTTATAATGTAAGGAACGTACGGTACTTCTCAGCAACGTCATATTTTTTAAATTTAATTTTATATTATATCAAACTATTTTATATACTGTACTTTTTAATTAATAAATAACTTATCATCAAAGTAAAGACATGATCAGTTGGTACTCAAAGCTAATGTTACTTTTATATTTTATGATTACAAATCATGCATTATAATAATTATTTCATCATCATAAATTATTGCAGTTGGTGCATAATGCATGCAAGGGATGGAGCCTCACTGGTGTATTTGAACAAATACACTTAAATGGAGAATACAAAAAATGAGTTGCGTATGTTCTTAAGTTAAATTATTTTGAACAAAGGTGGAACATTAATCTAAATCGAATGTTGTAAGAAATTTTCTAAAACTTGTATTTCTGCACTGTAATTATTTAACAAAAATGAAGCTTGTGTGTCAATGGCTGACTTGTAATATGTTTTTAGAAAAATTCTGATGAATTGAATTTTCCTCTTGATTGCGATGAACAAGTGTTTAGTCATCATAGGATTCATGTTAATTTGATGATACGATATTTTTAATGGTGCAACTCACGACAAACTAAAATATTAAAAGAATGAGAAAAGACTATAACGAATTGAAAATGTAAACTGATTTCGTTCGGTTGTAAAATAACAAGGACGAACAAGCTTACATTAATGATTTTGGTATTCTGATGTTGACTAAATTTGAGCCATTACATGTTAGATGTTTAAATCTAGTCAATGTCTTATATGAGATTACTTAGCCAATGTCTAATAAGGTATTACTTTACCTATTAATTTAATCAATTTTTTAAGACACATACTCAATATGCGTGGACGGATTTATAAAAGTTATCAAATTAATAGTAATACATTTAAGTTTTATATACAGCGTTTGTTCCTATATTGTAAATAGTGTAAATTAGATTTTTACATACGTTATGTTTATGATCAGAAACTGGTTTGAAATTTTGGACAGCCCTTTCAAGTTGTTGTACTTGTCTTTGAGGTATCGAAGCTTCTTTGATACTTGCAAGTTTAAGTTTCATGTAAGTGCTATCAGCTGAAATATTCATGTTTTTGTATTTATGTGTAGTTAAATTATTATCTTAAAAAACAATATACGTATACCTTGAGGTCTACATTCAAGTTTTTGGACGATTTTTCCTTCCATAAGTAACTTATCATCTTCTGTTGAAACTATTTCTGATCTATTTGAAGCTAAAAAAATACATGTTAAAAAAAGAAATACTTTGTTTTTTTTTCGTTTTTTATTTTTTCATTTTTTATAAGCTAAGTAAAAAAACTTTTCCTCAAAGAATTTTAGGCTTAAGCTGAAAAGTAAAGGCTTAGCATTCTTGTTTTTTTTTTTTTTTTAATATAAAAGTTACTTTTCTACTAACAGTGTAAAACACACATGGAAAATATTTCCTACATTTTAATACTAATTAAAAATTGCTTCTGAGAAAACTTATCTTCTGAATGAACGATAAATCATAGTTCGACAGTTAACAAAAATCACAAAGTAATAAGTTTGCCTATTCTGGCTCACGTGGAGAATTTTTGGGCGGATGACGGATTCACAGAAAAAAATTTTTAAGTTTAGTTTTTTATGTATGACTTAACATTGGAGATGATGTATATTATATCGGAAGGTTTAAAGTACTCCATTTATTTTTGTTATATAAAAATGGTCAGTCATATAAAAAATAAAATTCATACAGTTTGAATTACTTGAAACATTAGGATGAATACCGATCGTCAAGATTATGGTAGTTATTTTTATTACGCAGTCTTTTATAAAATTTAGTTACCAGACAGATGCCTGAATCCATTGACCCGAACGGATGAATTCTAGAATGACTATTTGCTTGAATATTTTCTACCTGAATCTATTTTTCCAAATTACATGTATCCGAAAGGCCCTCGCCTGAAAGAGAAAAAAAGGACCTTAAGGGGTATAACGTTTACTATAGTTTACGATTCTTTTAAGATAAGGTGACATTATTTCCTATATCCTTGAGAAAGTTAAGTTCCCGGAGTTTGTCTTTATACGCGTCATAATTATCAGCAACGTATTACAGTAACCTCTGAAGTTCACCCAATTTTTTCCTTGGCGAAGCTTTGACTTTTTTTCCCAAGGATTAATTCAGCTACAGTCATGTCTATGCTAGCCATTTTTTTCTGGAATTCTGTTAATGTCAAATATAAGTTTGTATCAATTTTTGCAACAACGAGACGGAATCTGCTATGCCATCCTTCATTTGAATTGCTGGTCTTGTGCAGACCCAAGAGAGCTGAGGTGTGCTGATTCCATAATGCTGGTTCGCAACGTAGTGAAATACGTAATCGTTTACTCCTTCCTAGTCTGCCCGTGACACAAGTCAGGTCAAAGTAGATTAGGACAAGCAGTAAATCCTCCAGGGCATCTTTTTTTAGTTAGTCGTAGACTCTAGCAACGTCATCGACAGGTACAAATGCAAGTGCCAGCATCATATGTGGACATAAAATAGCATCAGTTGGTATCGGTCCAGGAGCTATTTTAAATCAAGTACTGATCTTAGATTAGGTAGCAGATTTCTCAAACGCACTCTGCATACTTTTTTTCAAACCTTTCTCGCTCTGGCAATTGACTTAACACACCACCAGGAACGTTCACCAGCTATATTTACAAGAGCTGAGCGCGGAGCAGTTTCACACTCTTCTCAATTTGATGGATGAGAATGCACCGACTGCTTAGGACGTTTCACAACAATGATAGTCTTTCAGTCGGGTGTAGTTGCACTCATAACATTTGCCTGCTCGAAGTTTTCTGCTGTTCTAGTAAATTTTTTCTGTGCCTTTCGTCTTAATGATAATTGTAACCACCGATAAGAAATGTTGTTTCAACAATTTTCGCCATGATGAAGTAGAGAGGTGTACGTCAAAATTGATTACAGATGTATAAATAGTTTAGCCTTGGTTGTCAGAGAAATTATATAGATCTATTCTCAGTATGCGATGAAATTTCATTTAGAAAAATTGCCATTCACAGGTTTGGATTCGGGCACATGTTTGTCATATTAACGGATTTAGGTAGAAAAAATATGGACAAATTATTATTGAGATATTTGTCCGTTCAGGTAAATGGATTCGGGCAATTGCGCGGATATCTTAAGGTAAAGGGGTAAAAAATTTGTAATAAATACAGATGCATCCCAAAAGTCATTTTGATAATAATTTTCATGATCCCTATCATCTGAATCTAAATATGTATAATTTTGTGTGAATAGCTGACTCGTTGTTTGCTGTCCTGAACTTAAATCTATTTTGTATTTGCCAAAAAAATTTTTTTCATTACAATTCCGCAGCATTTCATTGCACAATATCATCAATATTCCTTTTAATGTATGATTAAGCAGAGACATTACATAGTTAGGTTTACATCAGAATACATTGTCAGTGCTTTACTGATACTCTCAGTCTCATAATCATTTTTTTCATTTAAATTAACGTTATTGGTTGTTGTTTGTTGAAGTTTAATTTTTATCGCAAGATAAAGAACTTCCGTTGTATGTTTATTAGCGAGCTCGGTAGCTTGTTTGATTTTTGTTTGTTAACATCTGTCACAAGATACACGAGATCTTCCCCTGTTTCTAGCCTCAATCTGGACTTTTAGATTAGATGAATTAATACTACTTGATGGACCAGTGCGTTGGTAGTCGAAGTAGCTAAATACTGCATCGTGTACTTTTAGGACTTGGTTAGTGACCGCGGGAGTGCATGGACGCGTGCGTTCTCGTCTCTTGCTGTTTGGCATGATTTTGCGGATTTTATTTGTAATCGAGCGGAGTGCGAGTGGTTTTTTAGATAAAGTGAGGTCAGGGCGTCCGAGTGTGCTAATAGTTTTTGTATTACGAGCGTTTTTTTTTTTTTTGTGTGTGTATGGACGAGAAAAAGTTGGTTAGCGATTTGAAGGTTAGGTTGGTGGAGTAAGAGGGATTGTGCGTGTCGCGAACGCACGTGGTCAAGCCGGTGGTGGGCTACGAGAGGATAGATATGTCAGGAAAACAGAATGAGAAGGGCGAAAAAAAGGATTGCATGGTTAAAAGCAATGAGAGAGGTGTAAAAGGGGTACTAGCAGCAAAGAGTGGAAGCGGAACGATCAGTGCACCGTATACGAGGACGAATGCAAAGCTGGCATCAAGTACGGTGATTAATAAAGGACAGAGTGGGGTTGGGCAATCTACAATCGAGAATAGTATTGCAAAGATGGTTAAATTTAATGCGAAAGAAAAAATCGTAGAATGTTCAGGTTGTATGGCTTTGAGGGAGAGTCTGTTAGAGATAGAAGAGAAGTTAGCTAATGAGAGAGAGGCGAGGGCAGATGAGATAGGTTAATTGAAGTGTACGGTAGAGTCGGAGCTTAGAAAAGTTAGGACGGAGAGCGTGGCGTTAGAGAAGAGTAAGGTCGACGTGAAGGCATTGGAATTGATATTAAAAGAAAAAGTAGAGTCACTCGAGAAGGAAATGTCGGATTTTACTAGTAAAGTGAAAGCTAAATTAAACGAATTTCAAAGTGGGGTCGATAAGGTAGGGCAGGTGGTAAATATATCATCAGGGGAGGAGGTAGACAGCGCGTTGAACGGTAGTGGTAGATCGGGACCGTCGGCTAGAGGGGATGCCCTCTCGAGTGCAGATAGGAGTTGTTTATCCGAACGTGAGGTAAATGCGATTAAAAGTCTTGTTAAACAGCAGGACGAAAGAATAAGGCAGGAGAATGTCATATTGAGAGGCGTAGCGTTGCATGGCGATTTTTGCGTGGGCGTAGACAAGTTCTTCTGGGAAAAGCTTGGCGTGCATGTCAAAATTATAAATGTTTGGCGAAGTGGTAATGTTTTCGTTGTAAAGTTAGGCAGCTGGGAGGATAGATCCTTGATGATGAAGAATAAATGTCAACTGAAGGGATCCAAATACTTTATTAAGAATGATCTGAGTTTTGATGACAGGAAGAGGCAAGAAACAATTAATGCATGGGTTAAAAGTAAGCAAGTGGCGGGAGAGAGTGTCAGGGGCGGTTTAGGAGGATTCTGGCTGGGAGGGAAGTGATATAAGTGGTGGAGTTCGACGGAGGCAGAGGTGATATTCAGCAGACGAAAGAAAGCAGCAGGAGCCGGCGATGACAACAGCAGTCTGAAGGACCAGGAAGCCTATAAGGGAGGAGGACCGGTGGATGAAGACAGGAACAGTTTCAGTGAGAGCGTAAAAGAGCTTTTTGCGTAGGGCCCAGAAAAAGTAGCGGCATATTTGAAGAGGTAAGGTTAAAGACTGGTGAAGCAAAGCGGTATGGTCATGTGTCGGTGAATGATGTTAAATTTGTTTTATGGAATTGCGCGGGTATTTCCAAAAAGGACAGAGATTTTTGGAATTTTATAGAGGATTTTGATTGCATAAGTTTGTGTGAAACGTGGATAGAAGAAAAACAGTGGGAAAAATTTTAAAGTAAGCTTTCAAGTGATTTTGTGTGGAAACCGAGTGCGGCTGTAAAAATAAATAAAAAAGGGAGGGCTAAAGGCGGTTTTATAATTGGTATTAGAAAATCAGTATTGGGCGATGAAAATGATTTCGCTATTAGTGTAAAGTATAATATTGTAATGTATAAAATAAGGATAGGTAACAGTTGGATCAATGTATGGTCGGTGTACAACTTTGGCGATTTGAGGGCAGTTTTAGATTTCATGAATGAGCATGTATTTAATGAAGAAGAGAAGGTTATAATTGGGGGAGATTTCAATATAAAAGTAGGCGAGCTAGGTAGTTTTGTATCAATGGACAGTGGTGAGTTAGTAGGTAGAAAGAGTAAGGATATAATAGTGAGTAATGAGGGCAAACAGATGATAGAGGTATTAGAGAATAAAGGTTTAGTTATGCTAAATGGTTGGGGAGAGGGGGATGAGGAGGGGGAATTTACCTATGTAGGTGCAAAGGGGAATTCAGTTATAGACTATATACTGGTGAATGATCGTACACTAGAATGGGTAAGGGATTTTAAAATTACGGGCAGGGCAGACTCGGACCACATGCCCTTGTGTTTGACCATTAGAAAGCTGGATGGTATGGAGAATATAATAGGAATAAAAGATGATGAAATAGTAAAAAAATCAATTTATAAATGGGCAGAAGAGGATATAGTTAAATTTAGACAGGCGGAAGAAGTATTATGTAAAGAGAATAGTGCGGTGTGTGGTGAGGCGGTGGATAAAATGTGGTCAGTCATAAAGGAAATCGTGAGCAAAGCAGTGATAAGAAAAGTAATCAAAGTGAGGAGGTGGAAAGTAGGCGAAAGAAAGTGGTGGGATAGGTCCTGTAGGGAAAAAAAAAGAAAGGTTGTAGCATACTACAAATGGAGGAGAGGGGAAACAGATAAGGTTGATTATTTAACTAAAAGGAAGGATTGGAGAAAATACTGTAACGATAAGGAAAGGAGTTATAAGAAGCTGGAAGAGGAAGCGTTAAGAAATATCAGGAATGAAAGTGGAGTGTGGAAATTTCTTGGAACGAAGAGGAAGGGCGTTTCAGCAGAGGAAAGCAACATTTCAATTAAAGAGTGGAACAATTGAGAACATTTCAGATCGCTTATTGATGGGAGTCACACAAAAGCTTTAGGTGAAAGAAGAACGGAGCAAGGTTTGGCGGAGAGTTTGCAGGTTCTAGAAAGTGCAGAAGTTGCGAGAGCCATACAGTCGTTAAGAAAAAGGAAAGCTGCAGGTTTGGATGGGATTCCCAATGAAGTGTGGAAAGAATGCGGTCAGGAATTGTTCAGTTTGCTGTTCAATCTATTTAAAAAAGTGTGGGATGGTGAAGGTGTACCAGAGGACTAGAAAGTAGCAGTTGTCGTGCCGTTGCATAAAAAAGGTGATACTAATTGTGTGAATAACTTCAGAGGTATCTCACTGCTTTCCACAGCCTATAAGACGTACGCAGAGGTTTTGAGAACGAGACTTATATACGAAGTGGAGGAAAGAGGCATTTTACCGGATGGACAGGCAGGGTTCAGAAGAGGAAGATCTACTATAGATAATATATACATTCTGAATCATATAGTGCAAGTAGCGAGAAGTAGGAAGGCTAAAGTATATGCAAGCTTCGTGGATTTGACTGCGGCTTTTGACACTGTCAATAGAAAAAAGTTGTGGAAGGTAATGGAAGAAGTAGGAATTAGCAAGTATTTAATTATTAGAATTATGGAATTGTATGAAGAGACCATAATACGAGTGAAAGTAAAAAATGAGCTGTCTGAAAGGTTTTGGAGTACTAAGGGTCTGAGGCAGGGGTGTGTTCTGAGTCCGGTCCTGTTCTGTATTTGTATAGCGGCTCTAGAGAGAGAGTTTAGTTCGAGAAATGTTGGGGGGGTAACAGTAGGGGGGGGTGAGGATCTGGTCATTGGCATATGCCGATGACGTGGTTTTGGTTGCTTTAAATAGGGAAGCATTGCTTGATATGTTTGGGACGCTAAAAAGGTTTCTTAGAAATAGGGATCATATTATGAATTATAAAAAAACAAAGGTAATGGTTTTCAACAAAGGTAGGGGTAGTGCAAAGGAAAAGTGGTAATTTCATGGAAAAGAGCTGGAGGAAGTTACAGCATTCGATTACTTAGGTATGACTTTGAACAGAGAGGCTGACTATAAAGATCATATTAAGCATTTGAAGATAAAAGGTATAATTGCCGCAAAGCGAGTATGGGGCATAGGGGAAGGTAAGTGCAGGAACGATTTTAGAAGGAGCAGACTATTATTTAATGACCTAGTTAGAAGTGTGATGTCATATGGGGCAGAGATTTGGGGATGGGAGGAAAAGAAGGAGCTTGAAAAAGTACAGCTTGACTATTTAAGATGGGTTTTAAAGCTAGATTTCTGTACACCGAGGTACATTGTATTGTGCGAAACAAAAAGCGATAAGTTATGTAATGCGTGGCGAGTGCAAGCGTTAAATTTTGAGAAAAAAATAAGTTTATTGGATGATAACCGGCTGGTAAAAAAGTGTTGGAGAGAAAAGGAGTCATCAGGTTATACAGATTTATATAGTATGGAAAGGGAAAAATTCTTTAATGCGATTGGTATGAGTGCTTTAGCGGCGAACATTGATTTGTGTGTAGGTAAAGATGTAATAGGTGATGTTAAACGTAGAATGTATGACTTAGATCAGCAGTGGTTGAAGGTATGTTTTGAAAATGCTAGTTATAACAAAAGGTATGAACGCGTTGATAACAATAAGTTGCCAAAGTATCTAGATAGGTTTAATAAAAATTGTGATATTAGCACTATTGCAAGAATAAGATGTGGTAACGTAGAAATAGGAAATAAATACTGGCTAGAAGCGGAGAAAAGATTGTGTATATTGTGTGGTAAAGAAGCGGGAACCATTGAACATGTAATAAATAACTGTGAGGTTTGTATCGAGTGGCAAGAAAATAAAGCGGAATATAAAAGACTATTAAATCTGTATGCAAGAAGCGAACTAGGAGTTGGTGAGGTTGTTAAACTCTTCAAAAGGTATGATTTTGAATGTAAAAATAAATTGGAAATAGAAAGCTAGATCAGGAGTTTGCGCATAAGTTATGTTTATTTGTAAATACTGTGTACATGTATGATTTAATAGCGAAAACAATACAGCAGAGACGAGACTCGAGGATGTGGTCATTTAAGTATGAGAGTGTGTGGAGTGAAGAAAGGTATGTGTCTGAGCCGGATAAGAATAATTTTAGAAAGAATTTGTAAACCAAGTCCTTTTCTGGGCCATAAAGGCTGAAAATAAAGATTATATATATATACTACTTGATGGACCACTTAATGCTTCATTACTGTTCGATGGACAAGCATCGTTTAATTGAATACTGAAATTTTCATTTAAAAGATCCTTGAATTTTACTAAAAAAACATTTTTTTTTTTTTGAGAAACATAATTTCCTTTATCTTCATACAAGCAAAGAAAATTTCTAGTTAATTTATTTCTCACGGTCATTTTAACTAAACTAGACACATTATACTGATTTTTAAAGGTATCTACGATAACGTTGAAAATTAAATAGTGTATTATTTATATTATCCCAAATCCATTTACAGAGATCTATTAAGACTCTATTAGCATGGTGGCAGTAAAGTATGGTTGTTGGAAAAAAATTTTCTTTTTACGGATATTAATAAGGTCATATGTTACTTACAATTAGTTTTTATTTTTTAATTCCAATGTTAATGGTTTTTGAAATAGTAATTGTAAAAAAAAATTTGTGTGATTATTAACGGAAGAGAATTTTCACTTATTGGTTGCATATGTGTTGCTTGACTACTGTGGTAATCCAGTTCTTTAATTAATACTTAGCAGTGGATGTGGTATTCTTACGACTAAGATAAACATTTTTCAAAAACGGTTTTGATTATTAATGCAAAAAATTTTTTTACGAAAGATTTATAGTATAACGAAAAAAGTATAATGTGCTTGTTTTCATTATGTTAACAGCATATTAAAATTCTAGGAACCGTAGCATCACATTTATAAACAAAATTTTTCTTTGTGGATTGACAATGAAAACCGCGTGTGATAAATGCTTAGCTTGATCGTAACAATACCATATCTACTGCTAAGTATTCATTGGAAACGGTATTACCACAGTAATGAAGCAATACATTTACAGTAACTTAGTGAAAATTTTTTCATGTTTATTATTTAATATTTCACAACCTTACGTCTTTTCTTCACACTAGGCAGATAATTACGGTTGTGGTATTTTAACAAAAAAAAGGTAGGCAAAACTTTGCATTCACATATTCTTTATTCGTGATTGGAAGTTTAGAGGAATAAAAATGGTTGTAGAAAACGGTTGTAAAAAATGGTTGTTACACCCTGGTTGTAGACAAAATTTGAGAGTTCCCTTTTATATATTCCTTTAATTAATAAATGAGTTAAAAAATTTCCTTTATAAGCTATTTTGATGAAAACCGTGCAGAAATGTTATTTGCTATTGACTTGGGGCAAAATTTTTTATTAAATGAAATATCCTTGAATAATTTATCTCTGTTATTTTATTAAGGTGTGAAAACTTGAAAATTTTAGAATTCTAGTCAAAATTTGAGATTCTTGAGTATTGTTGTTACATATTATACAATGTAACCGATAATGAAAAGAATAATTTGTGTGACTTCAAGAGTGGCGTTGGCTCAGTGGTAACGTGCTTGTTACTGATACAACGCCGTCCGAGGGGTTGTGGGATCGATTCCCAGTAAGGGCAGATTTTTTCAAAAACTTTTATCACCGGAAAAAGTCCCTATGCAACCCTGGCTGTTTTTTTTGGGGGGGGGTTCTTTCAGGGTTTTTTCCTCGTCTCACAGGTCTGAAAGATGAAACTTCTCCGTGGATGCTAGTTAGCCTGGACCCAATGCTTCAGCAGAGAGCGCCAGCTTAACTGGCGAGAAGTAGACGTCCTGAATTATGGATTTTTTTCCAGGGAAAGGCTACACAGTGGCAAGTGGACCCAGTGCACCATTGGTGCAGAGAGTGTCAACTTAACTGAAAACTTATTTCACCAGAGGTACTTACACTGTGCCCATGGTATGATTAGGTATAATATCAATTAAGAGTTTGAAAATAGGTACGGCAATATACCCCCACACATAGGTGGCGAGTGGGTGGCCCCAATGCCTAGACCAATAGGCTGTCACGGTAACCCAGAAAAAAAAATTGTAAGACTTTGTCGTTTTATTACAAGGTATTATACTTGCTTTAAATATGTACGATTACCTAGTGCATAAAAATTTTTTCATACTACAAAATAAGATAGGATACAGACGTAATAAAATAAAATAAAATAAAAATGCGTTGCGTATACATAATCACAAGAAATTTAACTTTTGATTTTTACGGTATATAATAACTAAATTTGTTACAGAGATGCAAAAATTACTATAAATGTCAGGTTATGGTAAAGTTTAAAACTTCTCTAGAATATTTCATACAAAATTATTCAATTCTTTGAAGTATAAGAAATAATGTTTATAGTTAAACATTATTTTAATAGTTAATGTTTATAGTTAGACATTATTTTATCAGAAAGTTTTACTTATAGATACTTTACCTTGTTCTTAGTGATTCCAAAAAAAATTTTTAAATTCTCTAAGATGCATTACAATGAATTTAAAAAAAAAAGTTTCTCATCGTCGCATTGTTACGGTAAAGAAATTCGTAGACATCTCATATAGCAGTTTTTTTTACTGAAGTTTGATATTACAATTAAAAAACAAGTTTTTCTACCATTTTTCTATCTGGATATATTTGGATTTTGACAAACGTACTTCTGATTTCAGTGTTTTAAAACTCACCACTGTAATTAAGACTTCTACCCTCTCATACCTATCTGTTGCCTTTGGCCTTATTAAGGTAGTTGTTTCCCAATTTATAGGTCAATCGTATATATAGATATACAATACTAAGGTTATGTTCATCTATCATCCCGTATTCAAAATATCAGAGAGAAATGTGAATGCATTTGTGTACACTTATACGTACATGAACATATACATCTATCTCCTTGTACTTATGTGACAATGTGACGTTCCCCAATACGTGGTACTTACTTGGTTATCTTCCAAAATCAAACGATGAGCACTTTTTTAATTACTATTACTTTAAAACTATGTGGTACAAAATTCTCACAAAAATGTACGTGTTTTTTTAACTTTCTAAGGTAGTTTTCCGTAGTTTTTTTAATAATTTATAGATATGCGGTAAGTTACACTTTTTAAAATAATGGGGCTATATAGTGTTAGCACTATTGCTTCCTCGTTAAAAGACTTGTTTTTTGTCGAGGATATTTCAATAAAGACGTGGTAAATCGGTTTCAAATTTATTACACATATTTCTCGACGGTTAAATTAGTTTTGCTAAAAATTTCATACCTTTTTAGATACTTTTGATTTAGGAACAACGACCTTAACGATCACTTTTTTACTCCAGATACTTTTTGCTATTCTAGTCTAATCAGTGTTAATTCTTTTGCTTTTTTTCTCTCCTGGCCTTCTATTCGCTCATTTCTTCTTTACAAAGTATTTATCTCTGTTTCTTTTGACTCTACTCTTGCCTTATTTTTTCCTGTGTATCCTATCTGTTTTTTGTACTCTCTGTCTCTATGCCTTCGATTTTCAGACTTTGCTAGAACTTTTTATTATTGACTACCACTTTCGGTTGTACTTGTCTCTTCTCACGTGAATAATTTTCTTCTTGCTGATGAGCCTACCTTATGATTTCTTCCTGTACTCTTAGTTCTCCACTTACATGCCTCTACTGTTGTTTTATTTTTAGTTACTTTTAGTCTTGATCTTTTTTTAGTCTTATTAATCTTTACATTTTCTTCTTGATTTTTCTCGTTTTTCTCAGAAAACTGTTTTCCTGTTCTTGTCGTGCTCGTAGCCCACCATTTTTTCACGGTATGAGCTAACCTCGCTCGTGACTTTTTTCTCTTCAATATTATTTGTGAATTCTTCGGATTTTTTTTCACTTGCACCTTATGCTTCTCTTTTTTTCGAATTTTCTTTCAAGCTATTGCTTCTAATTTCGTCTGTTGTCAACAAATTTATAATGATCACTTCAGCGCAAACCCGTATATTTTTGCGTCTGATCGCTAAATTGTTCTGTGGTCTATCCTTTTTTTCTTTAATTCGATACTTCATGGTTTAATTCAGCGGTTTAATCTCGTTCTACTTTTTTGTTAATTCTGCCTTTATTTCTACTTTAACGGTATTGCTTCATTTTTTGTACACAACTCTCTCTTTGTTCAAATAGTTCAACCCTACTTTTTATAACATGCATGCAGAACATTCTATATTTTTTTTCTAATGTCATTGTAAACACTCTTCTATTGAGAGCTGACTTTTATACTTGAAGAACTTATTAGTCAATTGACACTACTCAGCCTATGTAGCTAACAAAAGTTGGGTCACCTACCTTACCTCTGTTTTCATATGTTTTATCTTCATACATTAAATCGACTGACTTGTTAACATTGCTTATTAATTGTGTCTATAAAAATATTTCATGGTAAAAAAATTTTATCCGTTCAGGTGAATGAATTCAGGTATATTTTCGGTAACCGTTTAGACTGACGATGGTTAAAATTTTTGGTTGAATAAAAAGCCTTTATACATGTTAAATTGTCGACTAATCATCTTTAAACTCGTTGAAGAGAGTAAAGTTACGAAACCTAATTATAAAAAATATCTAAATTATTAAATAAAGTACAGTTATTATATTTATATGATGAATATGGCATTTAACGTTAAGTTTGACTCAAGAGGTTCCATGTTTGCCGGAAGAACAGGATATGATTAATGGGAATAAATGAATGATATTCTTCATCTGCTACTGCTTTATTGTCATGAAGAATTTTACAAGTTAAGATATCCAATATTGCACAGCTAGATAAGATTTATGGAGTATACGCTACACATTTGTTATTACTCCGATTTTCGAGAATATGTAACAATTGTTTCGAATAAAGATATAAAAGCATTTAAAAAAAATCAATACAGAAAGTATTAAGAAATAAACTTGCTTTAGCAGTTTATATACTTAAACAAGGACCAGAGACGACAAAAACCAGCGATGTAACCCTCTTAATTTTTTCGAAATACAAAGTAGTAAGTAAAATAATCAGCGTTGACGAAGAAATACTTAGAAAACTATACATAGTGTTACAAGTTATATCTACCAAAGAAAAAGTACGTCTAGACAAGTTCAAAACTTACTGTTTATAAACAGCCGAAGAATGTATCGAAAAGTACTAGTGGTATAAGATGCCACCAACCGTTTACAAAGTCCTTTTTCTTGGATGAAGAAATTAATGAAACCGACAGGAATTTTCTCGAAGAACTGCAACAAAATTTTTTAACAAGCTCGCTCTGCACATATCAGAATGTTCACAAAGATAGATGTTTTCGAGGATCTAATACATTATTTACTCATAATGTTAGATCCTGTTATAAGCAATATAACAATAATGGTTGAGAGGGGCGTATAGAATCTGATTCCTACGGCCAAAGAATTTATCATACCACTTGAGTAGGTGAATAACGTGATACTTAAAAGTTTTATAATTGAGTATAGTTAAAAAATTAATGCATGTTAATCATAAGTAAAATCAACCAACCTCATCTGTATAAATAAATAACTATTACACGACACAAACTCATGAATGTTAATTGAAAATACAAAGTAGTTATCACAATTAAAATACAAGACAAAAAAATAGTAATATGCCACAGATATTGATAAGAGAAAAATTATAAAATAAAAAAAATAGAAAATTATGTAAAACAACTGAGAACATCATCTTTTCACACGATATCAGCTAATTCAAGGTGTTTAAGAACAGCTTGAACACCTTCTTTAACAACCTTAGCTATGTTTGCATAATGTAGTTAATTTTTTGAAACGTCTTTTTTCATTTGTTTTGTTGCAGATTCAATTTGCTAAATCTCTATTTCACTTCAGTCTTAAATTTACCCTATCTTATTCCAAAGAAGCAAGCCTACCTTGTTCCGGATTGCTGAAGATGCTTACGTTACTGCATTGGCTTCAAAAGCTAGGTGCACGTCCTTTATCCTGATATGGCTATTGAAATCCCGGTAAACCCTGCTGACCATCTGAAATATCTTTGTATCCCCCAGAAATACAAACTAACCAACCTAATTTTTGGAACGGTTAGTGTAGTCGTACATTACATGTATTACATTTTACATCACAAGCTGGCTGATCCACCAAATCATCTATTCCTTATTTTCCATAACTTTTTAAACCAACCCCTATTATGCCATAAGTATGTTCACTGATCTAAAAATCAGAACAGCGTATAAAATAGCTCATTTTTCGTTAAATAATCGAATGTCTATAACTCAAGCAATCTTACTTAACCTTGTACTGCTCATTTGTTATTACAATAATAGATTTTTCACTACAAGTACGCAAAACCATTACAACTCACCCATCCTACAAACCACTTAACCCCTACATACCACCAGTACCAAAACTTCAAGAACGTTAACCTAATTAATCCTTGAAATAAATAGTTAAGATACTTTTTTTCAAATGATTGAATATCATACTACAAGCCGACTAACTCACCTAATCATGTATGTCTTACCTCACCCTAACCCCGAAAAACACCTCACTGTAGGCAGAATTTGTATGTGTAGAGGGAGAAGAAGTGCATTGACGCATACCGTAGGAACTACGGTAGTGTGAATTTACATGGATTTTTTTTATTAAGCCATCTATCTCATGTGCCACGTGGCTCTAGTTCCACCTCAGTACCACGTTAACATCACTTTAGGGTAGAGTCACTAGTGAGATCATCGTATCTTACAGGATAAGCGGTTAGCTTGCCACCAGTTACTAGAGGTGTCAATCTTCTTGAGTCCTGAAAAGGACTGGGGGTCCCTGAGAACCAGCACTGGTACCTAGCCCTTCTTCGTAGGCCCAATCTTTGTAAGCATCACTATGAGCTTTAAACTTTCGCTAGCTAATAAGTAATTTTACTCAGTGCAGAGTACATCTGCACTAGCCTACACTGCTCCTTAATATCTTATCGCCTTAGAAACACCCTGATTGGGCTTTTTATCTGGCCTCACGTAGCATTTATCTGCACGTCGAGCAGCACTTACTCCAGTTTCATGCTTGTTTTCTGTCTTTGACCAGAAGAAGCACTGTAATGGGTTGAGGCACTTTTTCTTCCGCTGGTTGAAACTTTCACATCAGAAGCATAGCTAAGATATATTTTCTTCTTTGTAGTCGATTCAGGCATATCTAAATGCCAGGTAACTGTAACATCTTATTACTATAATTTTTTTCCAAATTTGACAGCTTATAAAGCAAACTCTTAATCTTCCTACATTTTCTGCTTGTCTCGCAGTAGATTTACCTACTGTTATTGGCACTATCTTTTGTCCTCTGGTATTGGATTTGATAAGTGCTACTGAAGCTCTCGGCTTTTTTGTACATGAGTTTTCACAAGAGCTTCTTTTACCTTTTTTTTAAGTAAAACTTCATATGTTGGGCCGTGAATAGCCACCGTAGCCACCCAACCTGCAGCCTAAGCCCTCTTCTTAATCACCTCTCTTACAGAACCCCTCCCACTCCGTCTCTCTCTTTCGCAATGAGCGCCACTATCCTGTCTACTGTTTCGTCTCTCTTTCTTTCGCATGTACGCTGCTTGCTCCCTTTCCGTCACGCTGCTACTATGCCCATAACATGTATACATCTTACTAATATATGAAGCAAAGTCGCTAAAACCGTTGTAATCGCTAACCGCAAAAACGACTAAACTGATTTTGCTGAAAATTTGCATACTAATTCTGAATAATTTCGGGATGGTTACCGCATAGCTTTTTTCTTAAAAAAGTTAATAACAATAATGATGAATAAACTTAAAGTTTTGCAAAAACACACTAGCGTTTAACGTTAGTTCAGTAGGAATAGATGGCGTCGACATAAAATCGAAACTACGTGCAATATAACTATTTAAGTGTGGTTATAATAGGCCCGAGCGTGTCAGCGATTTCTACAGTCATCCACTGGCAGTACATCAAAAATAGAGTTGTTGGTCATGCAGCTGGATATCCCGGCTATCGACAAAACTCTTCTCCAATGGACGAGCGAGCTACGTCTAATTTTACCTTGAACCACCAGGATTGATGAGTGCCACGAATAAAAAAATATTCTTAATGATAACGTCTCTGACGGAATACCAGGAGACGTGTCTAGCCAGAGCACAACCTCCTCCAACGCTTCCGAGTTTAGTGACCCTTTAACTATCCGGCCTGGTGCTAACAGAGAATTTTTTACTACATACGCAAGCCAGGGACAACAGCCCCGAGAAGTACGGGCAGCCACAACGGCCTCCTTCTCAGTAGTCATCCCAATGGTATACCCTCTGGTATGGCCAGAGAAGGTCTTCTCCAGGCCCACTTTCCAGAATAACGATGAGCGATTGGTTATTCGGGAAACGAACCAAAGACGAGATATTCTTTGGTTAGCGGCGTACCTCCTTCTAGCACAGTCTCCTTACACATAGACTCTGAGGGTAAGAGTCAAGCTACCCACAGCCAGCTCTATTATCAAGAATAATAATTTTTCAGGGCCATAATGAGAATTTACGTTTCCTACTTAAGTACGTTACCTAGTTATATGTATACTTTTGGTCTTAGTTATATGTATCATCGATCCTCTTTAAGGTCTGCGCTCGGAAAACCGAACGGCTATGAAGAAAAAATAAACGTTAGCAAATGGTACAGTCTCCAACGGACAGGTATCACAAACCAATCTCCTCACCTTAGATCACCAAAACAACTGAGTCTACAAAAAAAAAGGTGCAAATACCCTTGTCTTCGGCGTAATACCAGGAGCGTTGGGAAAGAGCTCTACATCTAGCTCTAAAGCTTCAAACGTTGTAGTTTTCCTCCCGATCAGTGTGGCACTTCAATAACAGGCCAGAGAAGATCACCCTGAGGTATAGAGGTAATCACGTTTGCTGGAAACTTCAGTCAAGAAAGAATTAACTTAAGAAGCTCACCGGTCTTTTTTAGGGCCATCAGACGTCAAACTACTTAGCCAACAAATATATTAGAACTATACGCGCGTGCTCAAATACGTAATAATAATTAAATTTTTACTATTTTAATATCAGACTCTTAAAGATCTATTGAAATGGGGTGTAATTTTTTTTTCTTAGTTTATGTTATACCGAGTTTAATAACATTTAAGTTGGAAGTTTTAGTTCTGCCAGGGGTCCCGAGACCCACACCTGGTTTTTTTTCACAATGGTATTTACGTCTTGGACCTACAGTATTACAATTCTGTTGTGACTCATCACTGATCTGTAGTTTATGTAACTAGCGCCATGCAGCGGCTACAGCAAGCGTCGGTACTGTAATGAGCAAGCAGCAGCAAGCACAAGTCTCTGCACATTTTGAGTGGGACTGTATGCAAAGCAAGGCGCAGTCGTTCCACCGTTACTCATTACATAAATATGCTTGCCATTAAAAGTTGTAATCAACATGTGCTTTAAACTGGCGTCTTATCTTTCTGACCTTAATACATTGTATGTTTTTCGCTTAGCTACTGACTTTTTTACTTACTGGGAGAATGCACTTGCGTTCTTACCACCTTTGGCTTTAATTAACACGTCTTTTTTTTCGAAGTGACAACACTTAAGACGGCAGCCTTGTCAGAGCCAAAGTTTGCCTTCATCGTCTTTCGGCCACCTTTACTCATCTTTTTGTTATCGTGTTTATTCTTTTCCTTTTGTTTTTTTGTTACTAGAAAAAGTGTCTTCTTGTTGAACTCTAAATTTTATCTTACTCATAAAGGATGCAGATTCCTGGTTTTTTTTAGGGCTGTCTGATGCACTCCTAATTTTTTAACCCGTTTGAATTCTTAAGAGCCGAAATCCAAGTTTTTTTTCTAACGAGCTGTCGAAAATTATCACTTATGTTTCCCTGAGTTGCAGAGATTTGAAACACTCATTCCAGAATTTATTTTACCTCATTCTTGAAAGAAATACCATACTTAACGACCGCTACCATGTTTCGATAATCCTGCTTAATGGCTTTAAGCATCTTTTTAATTTCCCTGGTAGCAGATTAAATTTGCTTAATTTCTGGGTTCGCTTTAAACTTAGATTTACATTAACACTTTTCGTGGAGTCAAGTTCTTGTTGCGCCTACACGAAGAAAAAAATTATGAAAATCCAAACGAGGAGTCGTGAAAAATTTCAGTAAATTATGTTAACCATCAATTATCATTAAATAAATAATTTCTAAAAATTTACTTGTATACACAATGCGGCACTTTTTCTCTCTCTCTCTCTCTTTTATTATGTGTTATAGTTAATTACGATATTCTTACAAATATGAATGTATGTGTATTTTATATTGTTTTGGCCATACGGACTGCAGGTCCTTGTCAAGATAAATAGTATTTCAAGTCAAGTCCAATATCTCTCTCTCTCTCTCTTTCTCTATATATATATATATATATATATATATATATATATATATATATATATATATTTAGATAGTGACTTATGTGAACTTGACGTGCTTCTAACATATATATCAATAACATGGTAGAATTGTGCGGTCGTCCGCATAATTCCACTTTTGTCCTCATAATTACCATCTCGCAGATCGTCATCTTTGTCTATATGCAGCACGCGACAACACAGACAAGTATTCGTTCAAAGTAGTAATCTGGAACAGCGCTATCGTTATGGCAAAATACTGCAGTGCTGCATTACAAGATTACACAGCCTTGTATGGGAAGCAAAATTTAATGATTATTTTTTCAATTTAAACACATCAATTTCAACTTATTTTTGACATCTGAGATGAGGATTTTCAGTGTCACGACTATCTTTCAACATACTAAAATGTTGTTAACCCTCTAGGAACAAAAATTTCTTTCTAAGAAATGTCTTCATCCTATTAGCCAGTATTGTTTTCTCTTCCAATGCAGATGGCAACATTTCAGATTACAGGGCAAAGCGAATGATATTATATCCATTATATCTGTTTCAAAGGTGATATGAAGAGTGAGCCACGAAGAATGTTATAAAAAAATGGATTAAGATAAGTTTCTATCAGTGAATTAAATATACTAGAATAATTATGCGTATGGCTTCATGATGAAAGCGGGAGTCACTTAGGTATTTAATTGCAGATGACAACGTTTATACGCTTTGGCAGAATTTGTGAATTGCGAAATCCAAATGCTGATATTTATTTATAACGCTAAATTAAAAAAATTAAAAGTAACAACCCTAACGCTACGGTTACAACTCTGCAACAGTATCTGATAACAAACAATTACGTAACAGATTTAAAACTGTTGATTTATAACTATGCCTTAAACATAGAGAATGACAATGTATGACCCGCTTGCATCAATATCTTTTGATTTTTGGCCTACAAACTAATGTAGAATTTCGCATACAGGTGTATAACAACTAAATGAAGAACCTCTTCAAATTTTACTTTAGCAGCCCAGTTTTTTATTTTTACATGAACAAGCATTCAGTTGATTTAGCACCAAGAAAGCATATTTTTTAGGTTTTTTATAATACTTTTGTTTTTTTTTAGTGTTTTGTAAGAAATATTTTACTCGGAACCTAAAAATCTACCGTCTGCGAAATTATCACAGTTGATACAAACAGAAACTTTATTTTATTGAAGTCTCGGGGCTGAAGCCTTTTATTTGTCATGTGATTGGTCAAGAGCAGACAATTTTTTGAAATTAAACTTTTTCAAATCATAAAAAAATTATTTAAATCACTAAAAATTGACTTTGGCAATTATAATAATCAATTATATATCAAACGTTGGAAATTGACGGGTGAGGCAGGCTAGCGACAAAGTCCCCTAATCTTTAAAAAAATCATTTTCTTGCACTGTACAAGCAGCGCGCGCAGAAAAGAAGATTAAGTAGCATGAGGCTACGGTTTGCTTAAAATCTATTACACAAGTGAACAGATCGTTGCCACAATGCACACGGGTATAATTTTTTTTTTTAAACAAAAAATAAAAAATTAATGTCTTGCAGAAAAATGTTTTTACAGGACCTCCTGAACTATTAATAAAATTTAATTTTGTATTACTGTTAATAATTTTATTAAAAATTATTTTTAATTATTTTGAATACTACTTAGATTAACAAATAAACCCTTACAACTTGTTACTAAATCAATAACAATTTGGTTGTCCTAAATATTTTTAGATTTTACTGTCTCATTTGGTTCTGGTAATCTATCATCTTTACGTTATTTTTTTTTAAATTTAAAAATTTTATTTAAGTGTAATAAAGCATTATTTTATTTATCGTCTTTTGAATCTTAGATAAAATTTTTTGGAGTGATTCCAAAATTGACTTACCACAAACGTCTTTGGATATTAAAAACCATTCGAAAAATTTTCTCAGTTGATGTATTAGCGAAACAATACAAGCTTTGCTCAATATTTTATATACTTGAGAATCGTGATCATTCTTACCTAAATCAATAGCAGTATCTCTAAACGTACTGTAATGTATGTTATTAACTGTTTTTTTCCTCTCGTTTTCTCTGTTCTGAACCTTCCAACTTTCGACAGGTTCAGCTTCACTTGTCAATTTAAAATTAATTTAGAAAAAAAAACGCTTAGAGTTCTCAGGTGACACTATATTTAGTCGCCCTATTGTTAAATTACGTCTAATTCTTACTTTTCTAACCCAAGTGTTTACCGCCGAATTGAAACAGTAATATACTGAAATATTCATGTATCTAATTTTTTGCGAAACTATCTATTCTATTTAATTTAAACCAAGCCGTTAATGCTATTTCGGAGTTTACTGTAGCTTGAAACAAGTTTTTTTGAAAAACTTTTTTTCATTTATTGTCAATATGTACTGGTAAATTCAATACAAACTGACTACGTCCACGCAGAGCGAACTCTGGCAGTCGTCATGCTGTTTCCATGCGGTTGAAATAGCAGCTATCGACATACTCTGATATTTCATGCAAAATTTCTGTATCTTTTTTTTCATCTCTCTTTTTTTTCGTCATTTGACGTAATGCGCTATCTCCTTATTTATATATATAATCAAAAATTTGCTTCATACTTTGAATAGATGCACAATACTCAACATTAATGTGGCAATTATATTTGGTTACCCAAAAAAAATTGTATGCTACTACTATTGAATTATCAACTAAAATTTTTTATTATTATTTTTGATTCTATACATGTGATTAACACATCTATTGTCACTTTTTTTGTAATTTGGGTATCCATTTTATGTGAAAACAGTATGATGAGTAAACTTTTTTGAAAACTTTTCTGTATAAACTTTTTGATGACTGGTAAGACATGGACAATCTTTACCATGAGGTCCATTAAGCATGTGTTTCATAACCAAATTTTGTATTTGTGAATCAAATGGAATTTCTGCTAAAATATATTTATCTATGTCTGTAGTAGTAAATAATTGATTGTTTAGAGCAATGTTACAATAATATGAAAATGAGGTAATCCTCTCTGTTAAAATTTAACTGTGTAATTGTAAGCAATAACTTTTCCGAAAATATTGTGTTTAATTATAACATCTTGAATTAATTTCATTTTTGTACGTCATAATCTATCAGTTATATTCGGTATATTATTCGGAGTGGTACCTTTAGGGAAGTTTTTTAAAATTTGCTTTATTTTTTCCATTCAGAGTTACATGTAACGGTTACAAAAAAATCAGGACATCTAAACTTTCGCATTGTTGCAATTGCATCTTCATAATATTTCTGCGTATACCTAGGACCACCGATGTAGATAAAAGTTCAAATAAAATTTTTTTTAACTTTATTGTTTTTAAAATTTTCAGAGTTGATTGAGGCACTACGCATTATGTAATCTATTAAACCTTGATAACATTTAATCCTTAGAATTTTTTGGTTATTGCGAAAAAACTTATTCTGTTGCTTTCTATCATAATATATGCATGCAAAAAAAATTAATGTATTAATCTTCTAGCATGGAGTATGAGACTAAAAATTTTACTATTTGGTCGATAAGTAGTTTGATATAAGTAATATTGAAGCAACGTAAGATTTTCTGCTTTTGTTAAAAATTTTTTTCTATCGCATGTACTCTGTGACGGAGTCGCAGCATCGAGCACACGCATGCAGGTGCCTGGCTGTAGTAAATCCCTAAGATCTAGGTGTACATGCTTGTGTGTGTGCTCGGCGCGATCTGGCAATGCCTCTCAGGCCAGAAGTTGTGCTCGTGCGCTCGGTGAGCGGCGCTGACATGACTCAGGCATGAGAGTTGTGGCCTATTGGTCGGTGACGGGTATGTTGCTCGTGACAGCGCCTCCACTCTTGAGAGAGTGGAATGGTCTGAAACGTGAGGACGAAACCAGTGAAGGCGCCAGTACGATTACCCGGTCAAACTATCATGCTAATAAGGATAAAGGGATGATTAAATAAATAAAAGAGGGCGCTGATGCATAAATAGCCAATCAGCGATCGTTGATCGACGGTAGGCGATCAATCAAGGATTGTTGGTAGGGACTTTTTCGAGGTATCGCGCAAGGAGAAGTAGCTGGAAAGGACAGTTCGATTTTTTGCTATCTCCCGTTACGTTGGTTTTCTCGTAATTCAACAACACGAGAGATTCAGAGCAGCATCGAAAGCTTACTGTGTGGCTCGCGATTTGTCTAGGCTTTACTAAGGGTCTTGTGACCAGAAAGAAAGCTTCAGGGTCTTGGCTGGCTGGGTACCATCGGTTGGCTGCGTAAGTTAGTGAGAGGACTAAAGCCGAAGCCGACATCCAGGACTGGGAGTCCCTTGATATAGAAGGTCAAGAGTAAGCCAGTGAGTACGTTATGTCTGTTTATGTGCAGTAGCTGTAGTGTGCGCAGGGTACGCGAGAAAGTGAAGACGACATCCGGGCTTGCCACCTTATTAACTTGAATTGAAAATAGGTACAATAGTAAGGTTAATTCAAAATTTATGTATATTGGACGGCTAATGTAACGGGACACAATAGCAAATTACTAAACTGTTGAAGTATGACGTAGAAGGCAAAATAGTTACGGGAAGAAAAATTGGTGGTAAAGATTTTATTTTAAGTATTACGTAACATACTGAAAATGCTTCATTATTACCTTTCATTTTATATAGAAAACAATTCCCACTAGTTGTAGCATTTGCTATGACTTTAAACAAGTCTCAAGGTCACAGTTTTGATAATGAGGGATCCTTAAAAAAACCTTTATTTTCTCATGGTCAATTGTACGTGGCTTTATTGAGATGCAAAAATAAAAATGGAATTTTTGTGAAAATCCATTGAGAAAACATATTAGATGTCGTAAATGTTGTTTGAAAAGGTATTTTCGATAATAAGTAATAATGCATCAAACAATAACAACGTGATTTTAGAATTCTTGTATGTATAAAAAAATTTGTTACCTAATAATACATCCCATAATTGTATATTGTGTTCATCTGTTGTACCAATTTCAACATTAATTTAAAACAGAAAAGGAATAGACCTCAGTCTTCGTGGTTTGATAGGGCTTTATAAATTACCTTATGTAATGAGTCATCTTAATGCGAAACTTCTACGGTTTGTGTTAATGATAAACGGAATGCAGTTTAAATTTTTGTATGTATTGGTATTATTAACACTAATACAAAATAATATAATACATACACATAAAATTAACATTTTATACATAGTTTATCACGCATGCTAACAAAAAAAAGCTTAGCGCACCAAGAACTTCATACTTGAAAATCAATTGAAATACAATTGATTTAAATTGATTTCTAATCGTACTCTTAGTTGTATGAATGGAATGGTTACTGACTGTTCGTATGGATAAAGTCCATTAATTTGCCTTTTGGGCGGAGTGGAAAAATAGATGAAAAAAAAATTTACTGTGAGAAAAAAAAATGTTTTTATAAGTTAAAATTCTCCACAAATGATAATTTTTACAGCTAAAAATTATGTAGGATATGTTATTTTATGATGTATTAAATGATATTTTTCTTAAAAGACTTCAAGTAAAACACGAATTATTAAATAATCTTCTAACAACCAAGATAAATGGTTTTACATAGTGGAACGTTGCTTGAAATTCCCTACTCAGTTAACTATGTAATGTAACAGTTAACAATATAATTTAATATATAATCATAATAACGCTTTGCGTAATGATCCTCGATAAATCAATTATGACTTTTAATTTTTTCTTGACGAAGAGATAAATTATAGCGACAAGACAGTTTTGTTTTAAACTTATTAAATAATTAAGCACATTACAAATAATAAATTAATACATATACGACACTTGGACGTCTGTATACACTTCAAGGTCCGAGAAAGACGGTCCAATCTTCGTCAGGTTGATCCCCCCCCCCAAAAAGTAGTGTGGGGGGCGGTGGGGGTCACAAAAAAATACTTGGGGAGTCTGTGGGGGTTGTCGAGAAAAACTGTAATGTGTCAAACTAAGGGAGCAAATAAAGGGTTTTTACCATATTTTGTGGGGGCAATTGGAGATTAATAAGCCAGTAACTGCAGAATGTAGTGAAATTATAGTATCAAGCTCAGGATTATCAAAAAATTTTGATCTTTATGTGTACCCTCAAGGAGTACCAGACAATTATCCTACAGAAACGATTTTAAATAAATTTTCCCATTTCATAGATCCTATAGTTTATCCTTTATTCTCTCCTTCGGGAGATTTAGGATGGTGTT
Source organism: Copidosoma floridanum (assembly GCF_036245765.1). Taxonomy (NCBI): domain Eukaryota; kingdom Metazoa; phylum Arthropoda; class Insecta; order Hymenoptera; family Encyrtidae; genus Copidosoma; species Copidosoma floridanum. Next base: position 9,692,805 of record NW_028321885.1, read on the forward strand.
ACGTACGTTAGCATATAGCTATGCGTGCGTGCGCCTCTGCTGGCTTGGGCCTGAAAGGTAGGGGAATAGAGAAGAGAGGTAATAGGAAAGGGGAGATCAGCTAGAGACGCAAGAGGGTAAGGACGAAGTTTGCGAGACGATAATACTCGCACAAATTCCCTCAATGATAAGGAATTCTAGTAAAGCATAAGTAACAACAAGTCACGCTTCTATTTATTCCCGCACCGAGAATCCCACGTAACAGCTGGTGTCAGAAGTGGGATACAGATCAAATTTTTTACGGTCTGTCGCGTGCGCGGAAATCACTTAGTCTCGCGGAAGTAAAAAAAAAAAATTTTTTTTAAATATTTTTTTTCTCGACTTAAATGACGTAATAAATAAAAGAAAGGAAAAGAATATATCTCTCGCTGCAAAGAAAAAAGTGTCAAAAGTACCAGACGCCAAATTCAGTGTGTCAAGTGCCAAAATATAAGGAAATTGGAAAAGTAGAGGAGAACAGGAAGATATAATCGTAAAAATCTTCGATACTGCAAGGATACCAGACAAGGAAAAACTGCATATCAAGCCAGTGAACCAACATACCAGGACACTAGAGGCAGCTACCATTCACTCAACCTGGAAAAATACAGACAAAGAGAAGAAAGCACGGTACGCCAAGCCCGGACGACAGCCACAGAACACGGGATACACGGCACAGGAGAAGGGAACAACGAGCGAAGGCAATAGCTAAGCAACTCCAGGAAGGATTAAAGAAGGGACCCATAAGTATGCACGGGATCATCGTCATGCTGACCATCGTCACGGCGATCTGGTAAGTGAATTTCAATCACTCGTATTTACTATACTCATAACCCCCGAGGGAAATACGCACCTAAGAGAAAAAACTTATATGTCGAAATTATTCCTAAATCGCAATATCCTAAGACCTTAGCAACAACCCATAATTGCATGCACAAGCATTTAACCGATACAAACGATAAACACCCCATACAAAATTTTTTAAATTAGTTAATAAATACAAGGAGTAACCAACCGAAAACAAAAAAAAACAAAAAAGACTATCGACTAACACTCGATAAAGCGCGCGTATCTACCAGGTCAACACAAAATACACAGAAACGACGGCGTTTTACGATTAGAAAAATATATATATACGAACTAGAAGAGCACAATACGAACTACAGAAAAAAAAGAGACTAAAGAGCAACACTATGAGTGACGTAGAAACAAACGATACACTGGGAAGGGGAATACAGGAAGCCGTCAAGTGCACAGATATACACGAAACAGAACCAATTGACACAGATGACGAAGTAATTCAAATTAATCTAAATGATGATCTGGAAACATGGACAGAGTGACAGAAGGCCAGCAAAAAAAAGAAGCTTTTTATGATGAAAATGTTAAGGAAATCAACGCCAAGCATAAAACGCGGACAGTTATCTCATAGACAAAACATAAGCGATAACGAAACTGATGCGCCATCCCACACAGAAACACATGTCTCCCCCGTATTTGAAAAATTAACTTCATTTACCGAACGTGAAAACGCGACAACTGACATGAATCGACAAGTCACTAATCCACATAGCGATAAAACACAAGCCAAACACGACACTAATTTACACAATATAATAAGAGAAGCAGCGGCACAAGCGGTGCAACAATATGCAAATCGAATACCTATACCTACACAACCAAAACATCCATTACCACAATAGACGTACGGAAAAGTTACACGGCGTCAAACACAAATGCGAACCCCAGTAGCTCAAAGCGAGCAAGAAATCGGGAACGACGGCATTACCCACAATACAAACCACGACAATAATTATTATAGACAGAACACAGCGGCATCACTTTATTCTGCAGGAGAAGACAAGTTAGGTTGGGTAAATATAAATTACTCAAACGCCTAAGACCGATTTACAGTACCCCCACATTACACAGGAAATCCTAATTAGGAACGCCTAATTCAGAACACACTGTCGTCACTAAGTCACCTAGCAGCAGACATACCGATATTTTACGGCAATTCCGTTAAACTACTCCTTTTCAAACAAATGGTAAGAGTAGTATCGTGGACGGTAAGCCCCGTGTATGAAAAATTTTTTATAGGCATACTAGCGAATAAGCTGAAAGAAGCAGCCGCCAAATTTATACCGCGCTTGGCACACTTCTTATCTGTAGATGAATTCTTGGTAGAATTAAAAAATAGGTACAGCAGCATCGAAAGCGTCGACACGTTGTTGGCAAAATTAAAAGTAGTGAAACAATACAGAGGGGAATTAGTAGAGGAATACAGCAGGCGCATTCAAAAATTATACGATAGAATAATAACCCTACACGATTCGGACACGACACTATCACCCGGGCAACGACACGCATTAAAGGAGAGCGCTGAAAAAGAAGCTATAAAGCAATATACGTACGGGATACAATCACCTTACAACTACAGGGTAACATGCCTCAACCCGAAAACGTTAGGCAAAGCTATAGTAGCCGCGCTGAAAAAAGAAATTGACTTAAGCCTACGAGTAAAAATGCCAACACGAATCGAGGCCCAAATATACCAAGCGAGAGCAGAAACAAGAGATACAGACGATCGTGCGAGCAGCCACGAGCAGGCAGACGTACGCGACACAACAGATAAAAATAAAACAACAGGGGACTATCAATATTGCTCATATAGCAATGAATACGGGGAGCATGCTACAAAAATATGTATGAAATTAGTAGCAGACGCAACAAATAAGAGAATTCAAAACCCAGACATAAAAACAAATGATCCACCAGTGCAGGTATCACAAGATGAACAAAACGTAAGGGATAAAAATTGCGCTTACTACAAACGCAGGGGGCACTATACAAGCGAATAAGCGAATGCCGCACACTAGTAAGAGACGCAGAGAATGGGAGAATAAATCAGAGCGACAGACGCGAACAATTTAACAATAATAACAGGGAAAATACGGAAGGAAATTTGAACTACCGGAATAATTATAATTACCCCCCTAATACGTATAGCCAAAACTATAACAACGATTATAGAAGAAACCCCTATACGAATACAGGCTACAACAGATATAATAACTACAACAGAAACACTGATTACTCAATAAATAATAATAACAATTACAACAACCAGTACGGTCACTACAATAATTATAGAGGAAATTATAATTATAACAGAAATTATAATAGGGATGAAAATTATAACGACAGAGGACCTCCGAATGGAACAAATGATGCACCTGATGAAAAAATATCCACGCGTAGCACGGAACATTTAAACTCACAGGACGCTCGTCGTGCTCACCAAGCGCCGAGCGGGTCCCGAGATCAGAGAAGGAGATAGAGCATAAAAACGAAACGGAGTCAGCTGAAGGAGAGGAGCAAGCAGAGTCAAGTAAAATACGCATCGGAGGTAAAGACAGCGAGACATCACGCAAAGAAAAATATACGAGAAATAAAACAATTAAAGTATCGCTAGAAACAGACTCCGAACAGGCTCCTCAAATGGCTGAGAATGCTCTCAAAAAAAAAAGAATTGACACAGAATTTATAACTAGTAGCCCTTTAGCTGGTAACGAAAAAATCCATGAAAGCATGAACCTACCTCTCCGCAAGGTGAATATATCGAGTACTGAAAGCACACCACCATCAGTAATATTAAACAGCAATCAGCTGCAATCTTATAGCGCAAAATTTTACGCGGATACTGGTGCCAAAGTATCAATTATAAAAGAATGCTGGTACACTACAGACACGCATATAGAGAGCAAAAAAAAAGTCCTAATAACTGGCGTCACACACGGAGCACGCTGCACGTTAGGGACGACTAAAATACCTCTTAACGGTATAATAATGAATCTGCACGTAGTCCCCGATACCTTTCCGATAGAAATGGAAGGCATTATTGGCTAGGACGCTTTTAAGTTGTGTAATGGCCTTATAAGTGCCAAAGAAAATTATTTAGAATTAAAAGGCATCAAAATCCCATTACTAAAACCAGAATATTTTAAAATCCCCGCAAGATCGAGGAAAATAATATTTGCGCGTATAAAAGATGAGAGCAGCAACGTACAAGTCGGCTGGGTCTCTCTACAAAATACAAAGCAGGGAATCTTATTTGGAAATTTTATAGGAGAGAATAAAAACTTAAAGATATATGCGAAAATTATAAACATAACAGACAAACAAATCGACGTGCCAGAACCAGAAGTAAATGTTTTCGAATGTGAAACCAGACAAGGGGCGGAACCATTCAGCATTACTGGGGACGACGCTGAAGGGTTAAACGAAGCCATGATTGGGCTTTTTAACACTAAAAATTCAGACGGAAAGGTGAAAAATAATGAAATTATAAAAGAAAAAAATGCCGTAAGCGGAAAAAATAATAATAATATAAAGAACAACATCGAAAATTTCAAAGATATTAAGAAATCGGATATAGCGTCTCGAGTAGGCAAAATAATGGAAATCGTTGATACATCTGGCTGCAACATGGAAAAATGAAACCACATCCGGAGTCTCATAGAGTACAATCCGTTTGTGTTTGGTCTCGACGGCGAGCCACTAAAGGCTACAAACTTACTTAAGCATCGAATAATAACGGCAACAGAGAAGCCAATAGTTGCCAAAAGGGTACGCTATCCAATAAAACTAAAAGAAAAGATGCAAGTAAAAATAGATAAACTACTGCAGCAACAAATAATTGAGCCATCGACATCCCCATATAACTCAAATATGTGGATTGTCCCGAAAAACGTGGGACCAAACGAAGAAAAACGCTGGAGGGTCGTAACAGATTTCCGGCTATTGAACGAAATAACAGTCGGTACGTGCTACCCACTGCCATTCCAGAATAAAATTTCGGAAAATTTAGCAGCTGCAAAATATATAACCGTAGTGGATCTGAAGAGCGGGTTTTTCCAAGTAGAGATTCACGAGGAGGACGCTCATGAAACTGCGTTCTCAGGACCAAACGGACATTACCAATATAAACGAATGCCGATGGGATGCATAGACTCGCCAAGTACATTCATGCGAGTGATAACACTGGCACTAGCAGGCTTAGAAGGACGGGAGATAGAGGTATATATGGATGACATCATGGTATTCGCAGAAAACTTGGAACAACACGAGATAAGATTCAAAAAGCTCTTAAAACGACTAGCTGATGCAAACCTCACAATAAAGCCAAGAAAATGCCAATTCTTTTAAAAAAAGCGAAAGGGCACGGTCGTATTGTAGGCAACGGCCAGATCAAAACAAATCCGGAAAAAATTGGAAGAGGGACAAGAACATGCATTTAAAAAACTTAAAAACGCTCTGTGCAGTGAGCCAGTGCTGAGATCTCCAAACATAAACGAACCCTTTATCGTAACAACCGACGCATCCGACTACGCTATCGAAGCAATTTTAAGCCAGGGAGAGATAGGCAAAGATCACCCTTGTGAATATGCATCCAGATGCTTGAAGGGCAGTGAATTACGATATCCGACATACGACAAGGAATTATTGGCGATAGTGTACGCCAAGGAGCAGTTCAGGCCATATTTGTTCGGTCGTAAATTTACAATCATAACTGACCATGAGACACTTAAACATTTCCACACATCAAAGAAACCGGACTTAAGATTCACAAGATTGAAGGCAGAACTCCGTGGATATGAGTTCGATATTGTTTATAGACCTGGACAGAAAAATAAAGCACCGGATGCTCTTTCTCGCAATCTAGTACTCAAAGAAGGGGAAGAAAACCCAGAACTACCACGCCGGGAGCTGTACGAGCTTGCGGAAAAACAGGAAAGGGATAATCACAAAGACATAAATGCACCACCAGCACGAATATATAAAATGCGTACAAAGAGATAGAGAAATCTAATACGGAAGAACAGGAAAGTAAAAATTGAAACGTCTTACTCAGGCGAGCTAGACGAGAAGGCAATTAAAAAGAAGCCCAGAAAACTTAAAGAAAGCGAACAGGTATCTAGTATCCACAACTGCAGTAGTATAGATACAGGAACAGAACGGGAAATGACGAAAAAACGAAAAGATAAGGCAGATAAAAACACCCTTACAGCGGTAAACGATAAAGAAAAAATTTTGTCTCAAGGACCAGCGGACGATAAACTGGCGTACATGTGCAAAAAGAAAAACATGGAAAAAGGGGTAAAAACGACGAGCACACCATTTATCAACAAGGGTGTAACAGAGAAAAGACAACACAGAACCCGTAAACGACAGTTAGATACTCTACATAGGAAAATTGCAGATTTTTCTAACACCGCCGAGCAACCACACAACTCAAAGGAAATTATTATCGTGCATTGTGATACACCGGCAGCAACGCAGAGGGATACCGAGCAAGAAAAACATTGGGGTTACCAACTAGCGCGGAATAGCGAGGCAGCAGAAAGAGCGGAGAAAGAGAGAGAGCGGAAAACTAGGAAAGCAATAGGGGAAACAGCAGCAACAAAAACAGCAACAAAAACAGAGACAAAGAAAGCGAAGGGAAATCGGAAAATAAAGGAGGGGTACATGACCAGAGAGAGAGTAGAGACAAAGGTAGACAGCAAGTAGATGAGCGGGAGACGGAAATGACCGAACAAAGCCGAACGGCATCGAACGAGCACGAGAGCCAACAACCGCCAGATACACAGGTACCCAACGGTGGAAATAATAAGTATAATAATAACAAAGGTCAAATTACCAATTTAAGGTCAATATTTAATTAATCGACCAATCGATTCCGAGCAAAGGTCTCAATCAACGTTGAGAAGAAAGACATCAAAGGAAAAGAGGGCATAAGAATCGATGTATGGGAAAGCGATAGCACACCAACCGCAATGAACGAAGAAGAGGATGCAAAGATTCGAGTATCGGGGACCCAATGCGCAGAACCTTACAGACAGCTAATGATGATCGATGTCCCTAGAGACGGAAGTTGTCTGTTCCATTGCCTAAAACTTCTATACGGATTGACAGAATCAACAGACGAGCTCAGGAAAATTCTACGCGGGTCAGAATGGATAAATAAATGTAAGGACCCAAAAGGAACCAAACAAATATAAAATAGCAGCCATGAATTCGGCGACGGAGACTGTTCTTTTATATTTTCACAAGAATATGAAGCAAACATATGTATACACCTACAAGTATCACTCGATAAGATAGTATACCAACAATTCATGGGGGGGAAAGACGAAGAATTTAAACACATGCATCTCAGAAACCAACACTATCAAGCCCTCGTCTTCTTAAGCCTTCTTCATGGAAGGGGAAATGGTATATGTATTAAAAGAACCGTCCAAAGGGAAGTACGACAACCAATTCGAGGAGCCATATGAGATAACAGGTATAGATTACAAAAACAACAATATAAAATTACAAAGGGACAACGAAATACGCGTAGCACATATGGACAAAATTAAAAAAGCATGCATATTGAAATCCCCGAATACACCGCAAAACGAGAAGGAAGAAGGAGCAAGATAATACAGAATAACCACGCGCTTCTTGCTCGCGACCTTTAGACGGGCAAAAGAAAAAAAAACACACACACACAGAGAAATAACACAATTACATACAGAAAATCGCACACCCCCCTACGAAATCAAAATCAACAGGCACAGGCAGTAGTCACTAAAAGTAAACCCCTTTCCCCTTCTCTCTTTCGCAGCCCCCAGACGCATCACGAAGGAAAGCACACTAAAGGCCGACGCACACACACGTATACAATAACACGAAAAAAAACGAGGATCTAAAATGAATGAAAATAAAGCAAAGAGGCGTGTGAAGGGCTACCTAAACCGAACAGGTAGAATAAAAATGAGGAGTAAGTACCAAGAAAAAAAAAGGCAAAGCAAAAATCGATAGAAAAAAAAAACAACTTTAATTTTATATTTAACATAACTGAGCAATCAATCTGACCAAAGCAAGCACCCTCGTTGTTAGTAAGGCGGAAGGGCATCAAACTGAAAACGACACTAACAAAAAAAAAAAAAAAAGATACCTCCGCACATAAGAAAAACGGCCGTTTGTGTTTTAGGGCCGCTCCAGCAAAAGATCGACCAAGAGAAATAGAACAAATTAAAAGAAACCCCGGAATTCTGGTAGAAGACTTAGGCTCAATCCAACCGGTTGCAACGACATGGAGGGTAATATGGTACGTAGACTTGGCCCAATTAGCGGAAGAGACACATACATTCCTTAAAGCAAGCAGGCAAATGAGATGGAAATGCAGGGTAACCATAAGGAAGCAGGAGGAGTGCGAAAGAAGGATAGAACACACAGTAAATAAGGTATCGGTAGCATTACAAAAAATGGAAATAGCATACAGGGCAGTGGTAGGACAAAAGATCGGAAATAACCAAACTGGAATACAAATACTCCAGGGGTAAATAACGGACGAAAAAAAGGAGAAAATACGAGAACTAATGGAGTCGAACTGGACACGAACGACAGACACAACAAAGTATCTGAAGGAACAGATAAGAGTCGCAACATTCGGCGACCACGACAAAGTTCTACAAGTGATAGAAGAACTAGAGAATAAAGCGGGAAAAATAACGGAGGAAGGACTGAAAGTGTTCACAGACCTTATAAATAGGTACGATAGGACATCAAAAATGATAAGAGAATTCGAGAAACTGTCCGACGAACTAGTGGTGAGAGTCGAAACAGCGACGGATATAGTATACCTAGCAAGCCGAGGCACTTTACACCTACCAGAGACAGCCTTAAAGGCATTATCGGAAGTAAAAATACTAGCAAAACAATTCAGACCGGATCTCAGGTTCCCAGGGGAAACTAATACAACGGAGGAAGAAATAGCAGAGCTTTTGGAAATAGTGACAATAGCATTGAACAAAAAAATTATATACTACATTGAATTACCACTAGTGACCATGGAGAAATTAGAATTTTTCAGAATATCACCACTACCAGCGGTACAAGAGGGAATAAATATAACAGATGTAGTCGCATACCTGCAACCAACCTACGAATATATTGCAGCCAGCACGATTGAAAAAAGGTTTACACCAGTATCAAAGGAGACAGCCAAACGATGCAAAAAGCTAAGAAAAATAAACATATGTACGAATGTAGAACTTACACAGGAGGTAGAGGAGGATCACCCCTGCGAGGTACGATTGATACTTGAGGAAACCATAGAAAAACCAGAGGATTGCCCAATAATACGAGCTAAGCTAAAAGGAACGTACTGGACACGCCTACATGCGCGAAATCAGCATGCTTTCAGCACAACAAGAAAAGAGAAAGTACATATACCATGCGAACATACGGAACACGAGACAATAAAGATAACCGACGCAGGGGTAATAAATCTAGCGAGAGACTGTATGGGCCAAGCGTACGAAACTAGATTAGAACCAGGACAAGAGGAAGGAGAAAATCAAATACTGCAAATTAAAAATTCAAATCTAAATTTAAAAGAAATATTACAACGAATAAAAGGGAAGGGAAAAGAGAAAATGATGGAGCTGATGAGGACAGTAATAAAAAGAGACGGGCTACAAGAACTAGGGGGTCAGGAACACGGACCCGAGGACATATAAAAGACGGGCACGAAATTGACAGATCTAATACAACGCATACGCGAACTGACACACGTAAAAGGAGAACTGACAGAATGGAAAGAGTACGCATGGATGATAGCGGAAATATTGCTGGGAACGGCTGCAGGATCATTCGGAGTTCTAAAATGGGGAGGCCCAGTAGCACTGAAGGTAGCAAGAATGCTTATGGACGGACAAAATAGGAACAACACTACAGGAAATGGAACGACAATAAACCCGGAAGCACCGAGACGAATAACAATACATACCAGGGCGACCGAACACGGAAGAGCCAACGGAATAATGGAGACCAATAAAGAAATCACTAACACTCCTTAATTAAGAATCAAGACATAACAACAAAATACAGACAACAGTGACACAAAAAAAAAATATATTAAAATAAAACTGATCATCAGGGAGACCAAGAGCAAAGAAAAAAAACGAACTATAAAAAAAGCATATACATATTATTAACAATAAGTACAGACTCGTAACAGGACTTGCGAAACATACAAATCACTTGGGGTTATACCAAGGTCCTAGCCACAGCGCAACAGATAACAGACGGTAAATGAGACAACAAACAGCAAACGACATCATCTGACAACTGATAGGTTAACTTAGGACACTACAAAAAAAAAATACAGTCTGAGAAGGCCATAGGAATAGAATCATACTAACAACAGTAGTAATAAGCATGAATAATAACAACGTTAACGATAATATAGTAATAATAATAGTGATGGGAATAGTAATGATAATAAGACAAAAGTAATGTAGAATTTAATAACGGTAAATCGAGCATATACTATAGTATAGTGTAGGAAGACGGGATACGCAGAAACAAACGAGTAAAAGTTATCGGAAAAATAGTATTTTTCTTTTATTCGCGGCCCTCGGACGAGCCGCGAGAGAAAGCAACAAATTATATGAAGAGAAAATATAAAATAACTAATAACTACGTAACCAACGGACATTCAGACAATTAACACCCCCCTTATCTAAGGGAATAATATCGATAAAATACAAAAAAAAAAAAAAAAAAAAAAAAAAAAAAAAAAAAAAAAAAAAAAAAAAAAAAACCTTTTCTCGTTATGACCTTTGGATGCACGCGCAAAATAAAGGCGAAGAAAAAAAAATTAAGAAAGAGAAGAGTATACTTATGTGAAATTTTTTGGCTGTACAACATCCAACTTACAAAAAAATGAGTAGTAGGATAAAAGATAGAGTTATTGTGTTTTTCAAGCCTTTGAAAAAAAAAAAAAAAAAAAAAAAAAAAAAAATCAATAAGAAATATTGTTTATGATAAGAATATTATATGTTTATACTCGAAACCATAGAAAAAAATATAATAAGAATAATAATGAATAGGTAAATAATATTCAATATTATTGTTTTCTATTAGAAAAACAAACCAATTAAAAGAAAAACATTGTTAATAATACAACCAAAAAAAAGGGATTTAATAATAAAATAATTACAAGTACAATAACGATTAAATGTGACGCCCTTCAGAACAGTATTATTAGTAGATTTTAAAGGACGTGAGACATGCAAAGTTTTAACAAAAAAACAAAAAAAAGATCTTATTTTCGAATTGTTTTGATTTTAATTATCAAGAAATACAGCTGCAATTGAAAAATTTTTACCAATTGCACACTCAGCTATAATTCGTCAAGTACTCTATTGATAGCCAATCCTAATATTCCTTAGCTACCATCAAAATCAACGGTTATCAGAGGATGACAACAACTACTGAAAATTCTGGAGATTCGGTTACATAACAAGACTAAAATAAAACTGAACAAGGGAAATAGTCACACACATTTAGTTTGGAAGCCATATAAGATAAGATTTCCGCCACTGTATAAGGGATCAAAATCACAATTAAATCTGAAACAGCATTTCACCGTGACAATAACAGTAGTATCTACATGCATGGTCTTACAACATAGCAGAGCCTACAGGGGATAGTTCTCAACAAAACAACAACAAAAAAAACATACATACATCACATATGTATATACATACGTGTTATATGGGGAAAACCCTATAATACAAGTCATCAGTCTCATAAACGAAGCCAGAACATCCTAAGCGGACACCTGTGATGAAAATTCCTCAAAACCCACAGTAAACATTAAACATAAATTGCCAGAAAAATGGAGCAACCCTGCTACAGAAGCACTACACAATACTATTAGTGAATACTAGTATTACCAGGGCAAAAGAGATACACACCAGAGAAAAAAAAACAACTCGATTATGACAACGTAAAGGAAAGTCAAAAACCCTCGTATTGTCTGACCCAGATACATGTATCCAGAAAAAAAAAAACCAAAAATTTGCGAATCATACGGAAATGAAAAAAAAACCAACAAATTACCGCCAAAATACCAACAAATTTCCTATAAATTTCCCTTCCAACAACGTACATGGTCACCAATCAAAGAGAGAAACAAACATGTATTATAGATGAGAAATATTTTAAATTGACATCAGACAAAAAAAAACACATTTCATATATGATTTAATCGCGTATTTAATCAACACATCCTTCAGAGTCCACTAATGTAAGCAAAAAAAAAAAAAAAAACAATGTCATATTTAATAAGAAAATTAGAATAAGCATTTTGGACACGAGAAACATAAAAATAAGAATTTAACATGAGGCCAGAAAAATATAATGTGTAAAATGTGTAAAAGGGATGCAAAACAAATAAGTACCTAATAGCAAAATCTATTAGCATATAATAAATAATAAACAAATCGTTTTTATCCTGTTACGTTGGGTGCAAAGATTCAGCATATTGACTCAGCTTGCCTTCTCTTTCTTATAGCAATAGTCGAATTTAAGTGCCATTCCCACGGGGGGCCCCGCTATTTACTTGTTATAGAATGATTTCAGGTAACAAGCGAAAGAACACCAGTCAGAGAGCCAACGAAACGTCACTGGACAATAGTTTGGCATTGAAACCAGCAATAATTTTACAGGAAGGTATCAAGACAAACCTAAGTGGCGTACTGATATAAGGGCAATTGTCCAAGCAACCCAAACGAAGAAAAAATGTATCAATAATAAAATTAATGAACGCAGTAAGACCTTGACCCTCAACATCCTTGACATCAAAAAAAAAAAAAAAAAATATATGAAACTGACGATTATATCAATTTTTATCCAATACGAGAATAAACTGTTTAATAACCCTTTATAGTGCATATGTACATAAATGATAAGCAAGAAAACTGTAATTAAGCGATTATATAATATAAGTAACTAAGCGAATTCTTGAATAAATTTTTTGTACAAGGGAAGCGTGCAAACAATAAACAAAAAATGTATACACATAAAATAATGCAAATTGAACCAGTAAAGGAAATAGGGATAAAGCGGTTAAAACCACCCTCTTTTCTCTAACAGGAAAATGCTATACAACACAAACAACATAACACAGACATACACATCAAAAAGAAAATCGCCGCCGAGGACGTCAGCGTCGCGGCCTCGGACGTGTTACGTACGATAGCATATAGCTATGCGTGCGTGCGCCTCTGCTGGCTTGGGCCTGAAAGGTAGGGGAATAATAGAGAAGAGAGGTGATAGGAAAGGGGAGATCAGCTAGAGACGCAAGAGGGTAAGGACGAAGTTTGCGAGACGATAATACACGCACAACTTCCCTCAATGATAAGGAATTCTAGTAAAGCAGAAGTAACAACAAGTCACGCTTCAATTTATTCCCGCACCGAGAATCCCACGTAACAATGGAGTACAGGTTACTTTAAAAGTTATTCTAAATCAAATAAAAAACTTTCTATGCTGCAGTATTACAAAAAATAGACTGTCTTGCCGATCAGAGGATAAAAATTTCAGTCCTTCATTTTGTGGAGGGAGGTTAACGCAACAATTTTTTATACATTTATACATTATGATTAAATATAATCGCTTAAATTATTTCAGGTACAATCAAAAAAATTCATGAATAGAGTGTTATGAACGATTATTAGATGCGATAGCTAACAGTGCATCAAATTTATCTAAAAATTTCGAAACGGAGGAAAAAATAGGAAATCTTTATATACTACCTTCTACGTATATAGGAAGTCCGAGACACATGCAAAAACATTATCAAGATGCAATGGCTACTATGAGAAAATGCGGTAGACCAGACTTATTTATTACAGTGACATGTAATCCTAAATGGAAAGAATTAAAGCTTGTATTGTCTAAATTTACAAAAAATACAATACCAAATGATATCCCAAACATTACAGTTCGGTTATTCCACACAAAATTACAATCGATTTTACATAACGTTTTTGAAAAAAAATTTTTTGGTAAGGTATTAGCATACGTTTACAGTATTGAATTTCAAAAACGTGGTTTACCACATGCACACTTATTTTAATAACATTACATCCTGATGAGAAAATCATAACACCTGAACAAATTGATAAATTTGTTTCAGCTGAAATTCCTTCGAATAATACAACACTCACAAAATTAGTGATTAAACACATGCTCCATGGCCCTGATACAGATGAAAGTCCATGTATTAATAATTCTTACAAAAAGTGTACAAGAAGTTTTCCAAAAACTTTTACAAACAAAATTACATTTCAAAATAACGGTTACTCACAACATTTGAGAAAAAATAATATGTCTGAAAAACATATTTACGAAAGTCTGAATAAAGATAAGACTTATGTTGATAAGTCAATGGTTTTTCCATACAATAAATTTTCGTTAATGAAGTATAAATGTCATTTAAATGTTGAATATTGCGCATCAATACAAAGCATAAAATTTATTTATAACTACCTACATAAAGGTAGTGACAGAGCATACATTAAAATAGGAAAATCAAACGAACGTAATAAAGAAATATTAGATGAAATTAGTAGTTACGTAGATGCTAGATATGTGAGTCCAATAGAAGCAGCTTGAAGACTACAAGAATATCCAATTCGTGGTAGAAGTCATACAGTTGAAAATTTAGCTGTTCATCTTGAAAATAAACACAAGCTCATATTTAAAGAAAATAATATAAAAAGCGTAATAAACAATTATTAAACACCCCTTACAGCTTGGTTTGAATTAAATAAAAATAAAATTTAGAAGAAAAAAATCATAATGGAAAATATTGCTACAGGTAGATTAAACATAGTATTTCCAAAAGATCATAAGCACTTTTTTTTAAACTTATTTTGAATAAATTACATGAAGCTACATCATTCGAAGACGTTAAAAAACATAATGCAATAACATATAAAAATTTCAGGGATTCTGCAATTGCAATGGGTTTCATTGAACGTGATTCCGAAATTGATAATATTTTCAAAAAAGCAATAACAATTATGTTTCCATACCAGTTAAGACAATTTTTTTACTTGGTTTTTGATGTCAGAAAACATTTAAAGAGATAAAATATGGAATGAATATGGAAAATATTTCACGGAAGACTTCGATAATAGTAATGATAACTGTGCTCTTTCACATATTAATCAAATTTTAGTATCGGAAGGTAAATCATGTGAGTCTTTTGGTTTACCGACACCAACCATTAGTAACTATATCAATAATTGCAATATTGAGGAAATATCTTTCAGTAAAAAAATGTTTGATATAATATGTACAAATTTAAATCAAGATCAAAAAAATTTTTTTCAACTATTTGTGAACAGGGTAAAAAAGTATACTTTATAGATGGTCCTGGAGGATCTGGAAAAACCTACTCATATAAGACACTCATTTATTACTTCCCTTCTAGATTTAAAAATATTTTGTCAATGGCTTGGACAAGAATTGCATCTGTATTACTACCAAAAGGTATGACCAGTCGTAGATTTTTCCGTTTGCCTCTAGACTAAGATGATATTGAGAGTGTATTTTTAGAATTTGAAACTTAAAAAAAAAAAATTAAGGGAAGTTGATTTAATTATATGAGACGAGGCTTCTATGATTCCGAAAAAAGCTCTAGAAATAGTTGATAATACGTTGAGAGACTTGTGTAATACAAAAATTTTCTTTGGTACTAAATTAATAGTATTAGGGGGAGATTTTCAACAAATCCTTCCAGTCATAAAAAACGGTAATAGAACTATGATAATAAAAGAAACTATTAAATCATCATTTCTATGGAACTGCTTTAAAATTTTAAGAATACAAAACAATATTAGTTTTAGTGATAAAGAATTTTTAAAATTGTTGTTAAGAATTGGAGAAGGGGACATAGAAACATTCAACACTCCTGAATCCTGGATAACAGATAATGTCTGTACCAAAATATTTGGTAATTACAGCAACTAATTTGGTAGAAACGTAGTACTTACTTTACGTAATGAATATATTTTTTTTAAGCAATAAGATTTTAAGTAAATTAAATGGAGAAACTAAAACTTATGACAGCATCGATACTGCAACCTACAAAGGTCTTGATGAATCAGATAATAATATTTATATAAATTTTCCCATAGAAATGTTAAACAATATTTGTAAAGGCTTGCCACCTCATGAACTTCAATCAAAAATAGGTACAATAGTAATGTTGATTCGAAATTTGAGTATATCAGACGAATTATGTAACGGTACACGATTGCGAATTACTAAATTGTTGAAGTATAATGTAGAAGGCATGGGAAAAAACTGGTAATAAAGTTTTTATTCCAAGAATTACATTAAATACTGGAAATACTTATTCATTACTTTTTGTGTGGGTGGCTATGGGGGGTATTGGGAAAAACTGCAACGTATTACAATAAAGGAAGAAAATGACGGGTTTTTACCTTATTTCGTGGGGGGTCAGTGGAGGGGCGGTGGTGGGGGGTTAATGTGGGGCTGTAGGGGGGTTGTGTGGAATGCCCCACAGAGATAACCATATAATATAGGTATGTGTATATATATATATATACACATATATAAATAATTACACGAGCTACACATGAGCGCACACACACAGACACACACTCAAGCAATAAAAACCACAAAAATGTCTGACCACGTCTATCTTCTCGTCGATCGTAAGTTCTGAACGGTGCTAGTTTCTCCATAAGGCTTCCATACGTTTAATATTACAGCAATATCACAGCATTTGGTAGATACCTACTTGACCGCATCGTTCTGAATAGTGAAAAATCTGTCGAGATATATCTGC
Organism: Copidosoma floridanum; assembly: GCF_036245765.1. Classification (NCBI taxonomy): domain Eukaryota; kingdom Metazoa; phylum Arthropoda; class Insecta; order Hymenoptera; family Encyrtidae; genus Copidosoma; species Copidosoma floridanum. The sequence goes on from NW_028321885.1 coordinate 9,709,546, forward strand.
ATTTTAACTAGAGATACGATATTTGACTGTTTTTTGAGTGACAAAAAAGTGAAAAATTCTAGTAGCAATGTGATTTCACTATCTGCATTCTAGTCAGAGATACGCACGTGTGGCCAGTTAGCTTTACATGCCGATCGGCATAAATCACGTTGTCGCTTGTTTTATGATCAGCAATAAAATCGGCAACTGGCTGATCTTTCAGCGACAAATTAGCAACAAATTATCGTGCAAATCCCGTGGAGCTATCTGTCTCCTAGTCGGAGATACGTACGTGTGGCCAGCTGCTTGATATACCGATCGGCAGATATCGCGTTTTTGCTCGTTTCATGATCGGCAACAAAATCATCAATAGGCTGATCTTTCAGCAACAAATTAGCGACAAATTAGCGACAAATTGTTGAGCAAATCCCGTGGAGCTATCTGCCTCCTAGTTGAAGATACGCATGTGTGGTCAGCTGTCTTGATATTGAAGTAACGTTTTTGTCGTTATTTAAAAAAGGGAATGAACGACAAAATCGATTTTGACGTCACAAATTAGTGACAAATTGTAGATCTAATGTCTAGTGTGGCATGTGAAAAAAGTTTTAGGATTATCATTCAGTTGTAATCAGACACTGTTGCAGAATATAAAATTTAACTATTTCTATACTTAATTTTGCTTTATTTAATTAGCTCTTCACTAAATGTTTGTTATAAATAATAATCAGCTTATTCTCTCTATGGACATAGAAATCGTTAATTATACAGTAGTTTTTCTTTAACTCCGGAAATGAATTAAAAATTCATCTTTGTTTTCTGAAAATCAATGATGATTTTTTCAAAAATTTATTTAATCATCGAATAATCGGGAAGGATGTTCATATCTTTTACCAATGTACGCGATCTACCGCAACACCTCGATTGCTAAACTGAAAGTAATTAACCGCTTTCAGGTCTCTTATCCGATTTGCCCTGACTTCTTCTCCTGATAAACTTCTCCTGATTGACCAATGTTTACCCAGTCACTTGCAAACGATCCACTGTTATTAATGTTTTTTATTTATTTTTTAGGCATGCGATTATGAGTAAGCCCTTGATTAAAAGAACATGCACATAGGTACTTCGCATATTATACGTGACACATGCCATTCGCGTGCAGCACTTAACTTTTAATTTTGTCTTGGACACTATCTACTTTGTCAACCAGTTCAGGAATGCAGTACTGTAAGTAAACTTAATATTGCATAAAATAAACCATCGCAAGTACATGTAAGCTAACAGCATACATCTATTTAAATATTTTTTAATAATTATTTGCCTCTAAAAACGTAATTCGTTGTTTATTTATAATAAGATTTGAGGAATTCGCCGTCTATAATAAAAGAATCATCCATTTCCGTTTTCGTTCTATACTATTACGTACTTACATACATACATACAGACAGACACGCATACATACATACACACATGCATGGATGAAAATAAATATACGCATATATCTATATGTGTACATACAAAGTGGCTTTTGAACACCATCCACAACTTGAAGTATCAATTTTGTGATTTTACGAAATCTCCGCCCAACTGTAGAAACTACAATGGACAAAAACTTCCAGTAGTATTTTTTTCATTTTATTGCTTTTAAACTTTTGTGTTCAAGCAAAGTTAAAATATTTCAGACTCAACGATAGCTGCTTGACAATGGTAATAAATTACAAAAATAATTGTAATAAAAATATTAGCAATGACAATAATGCCAATAATAATAGTAATAATAATAATAATAATAATAATATTAATAATAATACTAATAATAACAATAATAATAATTTTAATTATAGTAATAATATTAATAGTAATATTAATAATATTAATAATATTATTATTAATAATAATAATAAAGACAACATAAATATAAGTATAAATGTAATTGCTCTTATGAATGACTACCTTTGCTCTTTTACTCAACGCATTGAACGTTAATTTACTGTTATTTTTGCTTTCATATCATGAAAATATCATACACATTTTGACACTTAACTACTCGAGACTGAATTTTCAAATTTGTAAGACTGTGGTATTGAAAGTATCCTTGAAAAATTTGTTGTCTTTATTGCGTATTATGTATTACTGTAATAATCATCAAAATAAACATTTACACATGATGTGAGCTCTTCATGACGTTTTAGTAAATTTTATTTCATTTTTAAACCATGACAACGATTGTTTACGACCCAATCAAAGTTAATATAAAAAAATTTTCTTTGATATTAAAAAAATGTGTATAAAAATTCTCTATTATATGATTTCATAATTAATTGCGGCATAATAAATGCAAGATCTCTAAAAATGATCTGTGTACATATAAGTTGCAGGTATGAATATTGTACAGAAAAAAACGATGTCATAATTTTTAGGTATGCGATTTATCAAGAGCTTTGCTAACAGCATGTGTAACTGCTTACAAATAATATCACACAATCGAAGACTACTGTGATGCTTTTTTTGATAAAGCTTCTTCCATAAATGACATAACTTTGATATCCATTGATGTTGCTCAGTATATAAAAATCGGGGTCAAATTCTTAAGCTATAAAAATCAACGCATAAATCTTTTACATGGCTTGTATAAGTCAATTGATATTATGCAGGACCGTTAAAGAAGATGTATTTACTTTTGGTTTCAGACCAAAAGTAAATACAGCAATAAACGTAACTTCTTGTGAAAAAAGCAAAGAAGCTTTAAAAGCTCTGATTCAAAATGATGTTTCTAAATATCAGAATGTTCGTGAATCATATGAAAAAGATGAACCCGATGAAGATAGTGATGATGATTCAGACTCAGATGATGACGGCTTAATTTTCGATAGCAAAAAACTGAGTAAAACGAAAAAAGTTCTTACAAAACACAATGGCTTGAGTGGGCAGACAATACTGTAAACGAATTTGTAGGTTTGATTGAATATCATGAAGGTGATTGCGAAAATGCGCATATGGATAGAAAAGTTGCAAATAAATTAATACATGAGACTGAACACTTGATCATGTTGTCTAATATATTTAATAATTGTTTTGATACTGTTAATAATGAACCAAGCTTAAGTGCACCTGTAGAAAGTGAGATGCGAAAAATGAAAAGAGGAGTCCTTTAAGATAAAGGAAAAGTAACTAGAGTAGACGTCACTGTTAAAAGTATACTTGATTATTACGATGGCCAATTGCGTGTTTTTCGTAGCAAGGAAAATGAGCAAGCTGAATTCAACAACTCTAGTACTTCAAATAAAGTCAGTAAAAGTAAATCGTTAAGTGACTTAAACTCGATTATCACCAGTAGTTATGAAGAAAAGGATTTTCCCTCTTCTTGCTCAAAAAACGAAAGTAAACACCTAAAAATAATCAATCATTCCAATCAGAAAAACAAAGACAGTACTACCTTCACTCCTTTGAGTACTGCAATCAATTATTTCCCTTTTAAAGAATAAAAAGAATTAGAGGTTTCTGATACCTATCCTTGTAACCATGATACGTCAAAACGATGTATATGTGACATTTGTTGTACATTTTCTCACTCTTCAGAAGACTGTTTTATTCCGTTGGAAACTATAAATTTTGAAAGTATTCCATCAAACAGGCGTGTATGTGTAAAGTGCTGTACATCTGAAAAAGTAGATCAATAATATGCATTCAATGAAATAGAAAACCAGGCTGGTTTGGCTTTGCAGGAGGCGTGTACGGTAAAACAAGAAAGCAAAAAACAGAAGGAATGTATGTTCTAAACAAAGGTGTAAATACTTATACCTATTGTAAAAAAGGTAATTTTTTCCTGGAGTATAAGAAAATTAAAGCAAATGAGTTAAAGATATCTCAAGTGTAAGCAGATTTTAGTACGACTGTAAACGATTTATTTACTTTTTTATGGAGCAGTTTACCAAGTTTCACAAATTAGATGGTTTGCCAAGGTGGCTATAAAATGATACCAGTACAATTAAATACTCGTATAATTTAAATAAGCGATTTGAAAAATTACAAGACATTATTTAAACTGATCAGACGAGAGCAAGGCAGAAAGATTAAGTGTTCCTTATGTAAAGAAGAAGCAATACTAATAGTACATACTGATTACTCATAGTTTTATTCCCACAATCTTGGCGATGAATTTTTTTTAATACTAAATTAGACGGTTTCTCTACGTAAGTAATTTTATTTTCTCATTCTTTAAATTTATTTGTAATAATGGACAAGCCATAATATCGTTAGTTTACTGTATTTATATTAAACTAATAGAATTCTGTATTCAAATTTTTTCTTGTCATTTGATACGAACTTTTTTCCTATACTCTAATGAGCTCGTATTAACAACGTATGATTTATAAATAGTTTATCACGCAAAACAGTTTATATATGATAAAAACCAGAATCAATGCTACAAAAATAGGATACTTGTATGTTAGTCAATCTTTTTTTTAATTTTTTTAAGTATCTATCTTGTTTTATGCGTTCCTGAGTTATACTACTTTATTTCCTGACGGTACATCGCATTAGATTAGTTTCAATACTCTATCAGTTTTAATACTATCAACTTTTACTTAACTTTAGAAGTAGATTATTTGATAATTTTAAATCAAATTAATAGTATTCAATTTTTCTTTACACAGTATGAAAATAAATACATTTGATTGAACGAAGAGGGTTGACGCGCGAAGCGTGTAGGGATGGAGCTCACTCAGGTATCTTATAGTGTTTTGGAGTGACTGCTCCGGAGCACTCCGGAAGTCCTTGTTTCTCTTTTTATCACCATGATACAAAAAGATAAAAAATTACTGTTAGAGTACTCTCGGAGCAGTCACTCAAAAATAGTATTAAAAATTTATATTTGTACGACTCAGAATCAATTTATTGTTGTATAATTTTCCATATTTGCGGTTCCGTCATAACTTTTTTATTTATTTTCAATTTTTTCAATGGTTTTTATTAGTGCTAACAAAAATATTCACTTTTGTTCTACTATTGCACGAATACGTATATCAAGTTGGATTATATTGTTCCAAGTTACTATCAATTCCCTTAAAAATATAACGTTTTTGTTATGTATCTTAAACTCCTTTATTAACTATCTACTATCATTGAATAGAATTTTAATACCTTCAATATATTGTCAACAGGCGTTCTTCGTTTTAGCTAGCTTTAAAAATTTTTACCTCGTTATGTTACACAGCCCCTTATGAACATTAAATTTAACCTCGTATAAGCTGCTAAATACAGTTACCAGTTTTAGGTTTATTTGTCACCTCAATTTAAACATTTAAATGTGTTTCTCTATTTATATATTTAATAAGCTGCTATGCTGATTTTGACATTCAAAAATAATGTTATCGATATTTTTTATTTAACAATGATTTTGATGTAATAATTTTAGTAACATAAATTATACCAATTAGGGTATCTGTCCCAATTATAGACCCTGTCCCTATCGTGGACCCATTATCACATTATTGATGATAAGTGAAACGAGTGTTTCAATAGCACAATGAATTATTTTTTAAGTTGTTACTTTCTCTCTAATTCACCATAATAATGACAAATAATAGCATTTAAATAATGTTATATCATTAAAATAATATATTCAAAAGTTACACAACGCTTTTGACTATTTTCTTCATCATGCTTTGTTGAAAACCGTAAGATACTCATATTTTTGAAATGCTGTATAAAAAATTAGGAGTATTATTTGAACTCAAAAAATTGTTAAAAATATCAATAAGAGTTTCAGAAAAATGATAAAAACAAATTATACTCCTAAAATGTATATTTATATACATTATTAGAGGGTCCACAATACAGCCATGATTATCGGCTCTGTCTCTATTATGGACCCTTTATTCCGCCAGTATTGAGTGCACACATAACCTTTAACTTCATAACTTCGAGCAGTTGTTTTCATTCTAAAAGTAAAGAAAGAACAACAAAAAATGCCTTTTAAAAAACGCACAAAGAAGACTAAACAACCATAACAAAGTCATAAAAAATATAAGATTTGCTCTGTGTGTCGGAATCGGAAGATATTTTTCAGTACACCTGCAGGTATACATGTATACTAATTAACCTAACTGTCACAAGTACCTACTTAGTAGATAGAGATAAGTAAACATGCCCATTATACTCAAGTCCTGCTTGCAGAAGCAAAAGTTTATAAAAAAAAGTATAGCGTCGTTCTTGTGTACATTTCTATGTAGATTGAAATGTGGATAAATACATTATAGGGTCTAATTTTAACCTTCAATAAGCGTGATCGCGTTAAAGGTTGACAATTACGTCACATGCATTACGTACAAAAGTGGTACATAAAAGGAAATTTTAGGTGTTCAGTAGGTGACAATATTAACTCGAACTTATTTAGAACTTATTTAAACTTCTCCGTTCAAAGAGGAAATCCATACATTTTTGTACAATAAAGAGTAATGTGTTTTTATAATAAACAATAATGTATCCAAAAAAAATTTTTTTTTACCAAAAATAATTTTTTAATTATAATGTAATGTCGGTAAATTAAAAACTACCAATAATTTTTTTTCCCCACTTATTCGTAAGGAACTCTCCATGTAGATTTGGAAGCAATTCGAGCGAGGACCCACGTGCATCCGAAAAGAGGCATGAATTACCTGCAAGTTACTCGTAGCTGCAGCACGATGACCAACTATGATTCATGCACATGCACGAGGGCCTATACTGACCGGAAACAACGAGCAAAGTAAAAACGAAATAATTATGAAAACCAATTGATACAATAGTTCAACTGGGAACAGCTGCGCTAAAGTTTAATATTAGATATTAGTATATATAGATTGAGTTTAAGAGACGCGATGTTAAAAACGAGGATAACTTAGAGTTAAGACCCATAGACTAAGCAAGAATATTAGCAAATACTAGAATTATTACATATGGCTAATACAACCTGTACACCTATTAGCCAGCAACAATATTACATAAACCTACGAAAGCAATCTTATTGACTTTCAAAGAATTATCTGATTTTTACCATTCATGTTCGCAGGCTCATGGTTTACTGTACAACCCTTTTGTATTGTGTTAATAATTTCATAAACATACTGCAATGGCCTAAATTGTAATCTTGTTAAAAACTGTCACTGTTTCAAATGTAAAGTAAAACGGGAAAGTCATGGTACTTCTCCCTTTTCCTAACGCAGAGATGTCGAGAGAGAGTCCTCACTCTTGCCCCCAACACGGGTATCGGAATTTCCGATTCCCCAGGGCACCCTGAGCCGACTTTCTCTTACGGCAAGCAGAGAAAACCATAGTTGACCAACTGCTACTAACATTATGAAATATATTTACAACCCACAATGAATGGAAACTATCGGTAAATCTAAGTAAGTTAATAATATAATAGTTCGCGACGAGCACCCCACTACTGTTTCTATAGATGTACGTGTTTTAACCACAGAAACCGCTGTTGTTAATTAATCATTCATAATTATTTGTTAGTCCGATTAATGCTCACGTGTACAGGTGTAACTAGGGGAAAATTTAGCAATAATTATAGTTATTAATATCTAAAATTAACTACAACTAAGACTATTATTAATACCACGAGGTACTGAACATCTATTCAATCAAACCTAAATATTAAGCGATTTTCACCGCTCTTTTTGCGTTGGACTCGATTGAATGGGTGAACAATGTTTACTATTTGTTTATAATGATAATACCCCATCTTAACATTAATATTAAGTTATGATAAAATCTTGTAACTTTTTGATGTGAAAGAGAAAGAAAGGACATGCGTAAGTGAATCACCTTCCCTTCTCTTGAAGCACAGAAGAGAACAAGCCGGATGTGGGATGTGCCAATTTCTGAGTGACTAAACTAGAGCAGTTCTAGCCAATTAGATTTTTGGCTATTGTCTTTTCTTCAAAATTTTCCCCCGGCAAGTTTTCCTGCGTTTTTCGAGCCAGCTTGTGACCAAGATCCGCTTCTCGCAATAAAAAGGCCCGGAGGCCCAGAGGAGAGTCAGTTGAGTTCGGCACACGACTTTTAACGATACCCTTTCAAGTAGACTAAGTAGTAAGAGTCCGCCTCCGCTACAACCTAGTCTACTACGAAGCGAGGACACAGTCGAATTTCGTTTGTCACCCTCGAACGATCAACTGGTAACCAGAGTCCGCCTCTACTGCCACTTGATCTTCTTCGAGCGCGGTTTCCGTTCTACGCTGGTTCAACGCTTGTACCGAGTTTTCCTTTGTAAATAAAAGTAAGTGGCAAGTTATCAAATTTCTAAGGTTTCTTTCTTCCTATCAAGTGTTTTTTGCGTCAACGCCATTACTCGCCATAGTATTGGTACCCGTGGATCACCGGGAAATATCAAGTGTTTTTTCGCGAACGCCATTACTCACCATAGTATTGGTACCCGTCGGTCACCGGGAATATTAATTTAGCCACGTGTATACCATTGCTCTCCGCGGTAGTAATAACCATCCGAATAATAAGGACGGATCGGATTGAAGCAAATACTCACAACAATATTAATGCATCAAAGTCAGATCGCGAATTAAACCTATCTCTTCCCCACGTAAAGCCGAGAAACGACACCCTTACTCGTGACGGTACTGACAGTTTTAGATCGCGAAAGGGATACCCTTCGATACGCCGCTCCGGGTAAAATCGACCAACCTTCAGCGAGCCGCGAGCAAGTGCATCGGAATATTGCACAGCAGTCGGTCTTAGTCGCGTGAAAGTAGTCGTAGCCCCTTTGCAAGTACTGCGTCGTTAAGTTGAACTACCCCTTCAGCCCCGCGTCCCACCTACGCGCCGAGTGCGAGTCCCGAGTTATTAAGCGAAAGCTTAGACTCAAATGATACGTTGCACCGACGTAAAAATAACATGCAATACTTTAAAATTCCTTGAGATCATTGTAGTTTATAATACTTGAAATTTACTATTCATCTGAGTCAGATTTAGCTAAATCTGATTTTAAAATATTAAGAGTTTCCATCAAAGAAATCTTAAGAAATAGCATTAATGGTTCACAAATGAACAATAATATTGATAGGGTTAAAAAGCTTGGGTTAATCGGTAAGGGGATTCAAGTACTAATGTCATTGGGAAGATACGTTTACTTGTTGCTGATTGGGCGACTACTTGGGCGGTTTTACGATTTGACAGCGGCGACTTTGGCGACTTTTTCGCCCTGCTGGACAACTTTTTTTTAGCAGACTGACATCACTAAGCTTGGCTAAAAATACCAGTTGGGTTCAAAGAACCAAACACGTATGTCTTAGATACCATTTTCTAAAGGAGTAAAAGGAGAAAAAAAAATTTTTTTTTTTCTACCTAGAGATAAATGTTTGCAAACTGTTAAACAAAGACTGTAAGTGTGAAAGTTTCGAAAGGATTTTGCAAAAATATTGGCTTTTACTGAAATTTTGATTTAAATTTTGCTGGAGTATATGTTAATTTATTCTTGTTAATATGTATTTTATTTTAGTAAACTTTGTATATAATAAATGTGTTATTTGTCTCGGTAACAAAAAATTAATTGAGGAAGCATGTTTTAATTTTATAAGTAATAGTTCAATAATATGTATGTATGTGGGTCATTTTACAAAAACTGAGATATTTCTACACCTTAATTGAGATGTTGTAAATTAAATATTTGATATTTTTTAATTATATTTTCCAAGTTATATAATGTTCAAACTAGTTGAAAACTTTTGGGCCCAACTCTACGATCATTTATGAAAAATCCATCATAACTTAAATGCATTTTTTTTTTTTATTTAAAATGAGTGACTTATCTGTCACTACCGAACGGTACTTTTTTGGCGATTGAGAAGCCCCAGGGTGAAATTTTTCTACAAAATTTCGTTTGTCACATCTGCACTATACCTCTTCGTACACTAGCCATCCAATTGATGATTTCAAATCCCTCAAAGATTAGGGGGCTTATGGTAATGACCGCTTATTTTACGGGGAAAAACGCTCTATATTCGCGACGACACTACAAATGAAAATTCGAGGCTTCAAAAAACTGACCGTGTTCATGCACACTCTAGATTACAAAACGGTTAATTCTAAGTGTCTGAAAATCAATCACTTAGCCAAATTAATTCATTTGTGGTGCGCAATTCAAAAGTATTATTACAAGTAGGCTTCACAAATAAAATATCCTTAACTTGAAAACAAAATCTTTTTTTAGTTCTTAACTACGAGATAAGGTGATTAACACCTCCAACTTTTGGATAGTACATCGTAAAAAAATTAAAAAATCAACACCGGAAGCCGCAAACTTAACTTGAGAGAAAACCCGAAGAAAAGTATGAAACATTAATCTGGCTTGCCTCGCAACATCTCCCAATTTTTACAATTATAATTTTACGGTACTTTTCTGGCAATTTCTTGATCTTATACTTTGGTTTTATTAAAATAACTATATTTATTGAAACATCTACCGTCGTACAGCGTTGATTTTTTAGATGCCCTTACGGCACCCTACACGGAGAGAACTCTGGTACTACGGTAGTATGTATAGCCGCGTGCAACAGTAGTATGGTGCGTCGTATACGACTGTAGTGCCCGCGCGCCATAACGAAAGTATATGGCTTCTGCTACCGTAGTATACAGGCCTCCGTGCAACTGTAGTGCGTGAACTATACTACCGTTGCTTCTGCCTTATACTACAGTTGCAACGCTGATATACTGAATTGGTATATTTATTACCCCGCTTACCAACTTTGCTCGGGAGCCATACCAAATCGGTATTGACCCCAAGCAAGTGTGCACACACACACACAAGTGTATATATATGTATATGTACGTCGTTTGATGCGGCGCGGCGGCGGCGGCGGCGGCGCTGCACTATACATATATATCAATAACCTCGTGTTTGCCGCTCGTTGGGATGTATATATATATATATATATATATATATATATATATATATATGAAACAAACAATATAATATTTTCTCGAGCTTCATACAGTATAGCATACTACTATACACCAGATGGGATCTAATAAACGCATACATATGCGCTGCTGAAAATAATGTATACATTAGGTAATTTTATCCGAAATGAAATAGTAAATAACTACACATACATCGTTTTCAACAGCTCTACGCGTTCTACAATAGCCCTCAATAGTACATTACAAAAATAAGGTTCATGCTGATAGCCTCTGTTTCGCAAAAAAGGACTCGTATTGTATTAGGCAAACGAATAAAAGATAATCATAATGAAAAACATGTATTTTAACAATAAATCATTTGAAAATTATTTTTATTTACAAATAGCAACGTATATATTTTAGCTATTTAGAATTGTTTCATTACAAGCCTAATATTTAAATCAATTTAAAGTTCGAGCTTACAGATATTATATACGCATAAGTATATATATAAAAAAATATAAATATATACATATACAGTCCAACGAGCGGTAAACACGAGGTTATTGATATGTATGTATGGTGCAGCGCCGCTGCCGCCGCCGCCGCATCAAACGACGTACATGTACATATATATATATATATATATATATATATATATACTTGTGTGTGTGTGTGTGTGTGTGTGTGTGTGTGTGTGCACATTTGCTTGGGGTCAATACCGATTTGGTATGGCTCCCGACTCCCGAGCAAAGTTGGTAAGCGGGGTAATAAATATACCAATTCAGTATATCAGCGTTGCAACTGTAGTATAAGGCAGAAGCAACGGTAGTGTAGTTCACGCACTACAGTTGCACGGAGGCCTGTATACTACGGTAGCAGAAGCCATATACTTTCGTTGTGACGCGCGGGCGCTACAGTCGTATACGACGCACTATACTACTGTTGCACGCGGCTATACACACTACCGTAGTACCAGAGTTTTCTCCGTGTACCCTAGGTATGATACCAACCGCCCAAGCCACCTTAAACTCCTATTCTAATGTTACAGAATCGAAGCTGCTGCTCTTTGTTATGTCCATATAAACGTTTATTTTCATCGTAATTAAGCATTGAGCATTTGTGAAAGTTACTAGGGCTTTTTTGTATCACGAAACTTTTCTTTTTCTTACTAACAATGATTTTCATTGGACTTGGACGTTACTCTCATAGGGTAGAAGCTTAACGGTTAGTTTCGTTATTTTACATGGAAACAGTGTTAATTAATAAATAAAAAATTATCATAGCAGCTCTGAAGGCAAGGATAGTAACTCTGCATAACATACTGAATGCCCTATCAAGAGCAGTCAACCCAGAAAAAGGTATAATGGAAACAGACATGAGACTATCGACATTATGAGTTTATCAACATTGCATCAGTTTCTTTGATTCAATTACTGAGTAAACTGTAATCAGACTCACTCTGGACAATAATATACATCTACATTGTACATCAAACATCAAATAGGTTTTTAAATCGTCTTTATTGTAACTGTTAAGTATCTGATGTCCACATGTTTACTGTACTTAGTCAAATTCGTTTATGTTAATCCATGCTATAATTGCATAAAATATCTTGTGCATGCATGTATGCATAACCACTTGGTCTGCTCTGTTACTAATATACATTTTTTCGATTGTTTGGATATTTTCAACCAAAGTGAACTTAATCAGGTAGATATCATAACAATAAAACGTTGCTTATCAGCAATCTGTAGAGTTTCAATTACTTCCTTACTATTTGTAACCAGTTCTCAATGGATTGCAATCCATGGGAATGTTTAATTATGTATAAAGAGTACTATGATAAACAATATATGTTATTACCTGTGCAATGTGAAAAGACACCAAGCGTTTGATTAATTACAGTTGTGACATCCAGCTTATGTTGTTTTGGAACATCATGCTCTCCAGGTTCTTTTAGTGCCATAACAGTTTCTGAAAGTCTCAGTGTGACTTCTGCTTTTTGCTTGAAATGTCTAATGAAAGAAGTTGAAGGGATAAAAGCATAAGAACATCCGTATTACATATTTAATAAATACAAAGCATTAGTTAAAATTATCTAAACGTTGAAAAATACTTAACAAGTATTATGAAAACAAAAACTAATAGTAAACATACATAACTTAAAATGCAAAAGTTGAATTGTATTATACGTGATAATGAAGACTATTACAATATACAATATTTCCAGCCTCAAAAAATGTATCCCTGTGTCCATTCTCACCTAGTCAACGTCAAAACATAGATATAAGTAGAGCTACATCCACGTTTACATGAATGTAAGGCTTATAATATCCAGGAAAATATAGGATGATACTATCCACATACAACTCTCCTTCTCATTTGTACTTTGTAATGTCCACGTGTGTATGTGGATTTAATGCGAATAGACCAAGCAAACATATTAATAGCAAAATGTAATAGCGATGTTTAAAATTATCACAAAATTCTTAAATAATGCAATATTTATGTAGATTAAACGTACACTTAAATATTGCTAGGTAATAAGTATATTTACATAGTGGCAATGACAGACTTACTTGGATATTGTAAGTTTTGCCACCTCTATGGTACCAGGTGCTTTTTCCCACTTATTGGCTATATATTTTGGTACTTTGACTAGCCAAATTCCGCGATCAGAGTTGAACAAATCAAGATCTTTTTCAGAGTGATCAAATACATTGATAGACATTTTGCCGTTAGCTATGTTTATCAAAATGACACTACTTTTTTTTTTTTTTTTTCAAAAAAATCCACGTACCATATTACTACTAAACCAATCACGGTGTCATTTGACTGTGAATTCAAATGTTTTTTATCATATGTCAATGTATGTACCATAGAGATTTGCTTTTTTTATATTACAGTCATTACAGTGCTTTACGCCCTGCTTTCTTGTACCACGCTAATGTGCCCTCTCAGAGCAACATAGACGGGGTAACGCTACGCCAGCGTTGGGTTAGGCGGATTCAATTATTCAATATCGAAACTTTTTCCCTAGATAGTATATACATAGCTATACGATCTAGAAAGAATGTACCGTCAAGCAGACAGCCCAGCAGTGAAGGGGCGGTGTCTAAGACACGCGGAAATTCAGCAATGGGATGTAGTTTCGGCCAGATTTGGGAATTCTCTAGGACCCAACCTCTCTAACGTGAAAAATCACTAGATCAAAAAAAAAAATTGTACCAAAGGTGACGCGCAAGATGCAAATAAGCTCCAATAAAATAAGCATCTATGACCCGGGGCGCGTACTGTCCACTCTTTTAAATAAATAATTATTAATAACACAAGCGCCTATCACCTAATAACCCGGGACGCTTACTGGCCACTCTGTTAAATAAATAATTATTAAAAAATAACACGAGCGCCTATCACCTAATAACCCGGGACACTTACGAGCCACACTGTTAAATAAATAATTATCAATAAATAACACAAGCGCCTATCACCCAATAACCCGAAGAACTTACTGACCACTCTTTTAAATAAATATTTATTAATAAAACAAGCGCCTATCACCTAATGACCCGGGACGCTTACTGGCTGACCTCTTAGATCAATGATTATTAAAAAATAACACAAGCGCCTATCACCTAATAACCCGGGACACTTACTAGCCACACAGTTAAATAAATAATTATTAATAAATAACACAAGCCCCTATCACCCAATAACCCGAAGCACTTACTGACCACTATTTTAAATAAATAATGATTAATAAAACAAGCGCCTATCACCCAATAACCCGGAACACTGACTGACCACTCTTTTAAATAAATAATTATTAATAAATAATGCAAGCACCCATCACTCAGTGACTTAGGGCGCTTACAAGCAACTCTGATAAATAAATAATTATTAATAAATAACACAAGCGCCTATCACCTAATGACCCAGGGTGCTTACTGGCCACTCTTTTAAATAAATAATTATTAATAACACAAGCGCCGATCACCTAATAACCCGGGACGCTTACTGGCCACTCTGTTGAATAAATAATTAATAATAAATAACACAAGCGCCTATCAACCAATATACCGGTACACATACTGGCTAACCTGTGAGATAAATAATTATTAATTAATAACACAAGCGCCTATCACCCAATAATCCGGAGCACTTACTGGCTAACCTGTTAGATAAATGATTATTAATGAATAACACAAGCACCCTTAACTCAGTGACTTAGGGCACTAACTAGCAACTCTGTTAAATAAATAATTATTAATAAATAACACAAACCCCTATCACCTAATCACCCGGGGCGTTTCTGGCCACTCTGTTAAATAAATAATTATTAATAATAACACAAGCGCCTATCACCCAATAACCCGGGGCACTTACTGGCTGACCTGTTAAATAAATAATTATTAATAAATAACACAAGCGCCTATCACCCAATAATCCAGGGCACTTACTGGCTAAACTAATAGAACAATAATTATCAATAAATAACACAAGCGCCTATCACCTAATGACCCGACACACTTACTGGCCACTCTGTTAAATAAATAATCATTAATAAATATCACAAGCGCCTATCACCCAATAACCCGGGGCACTTACTGGCTAACCTGTTAAATAAATAATTATTAATAAATAACTCAAGCGCCTATCACCCAATAATCCGGGGCACTTACTGGCTGACCTAATAGAAAAATAATAATTAATAAATAACACAAGCGCCTATCACCTAATGACCTGACACACTTACTGGCCACTCTATTAATTAAATAATTATTAATAAATAAAACAAGCACCTATCACCTAATGACTTAGTGCGCTTACTGGCCACTCTTTGAAATAAATAATTATTAATAACACAAGCGCCTATTACCTAATGACCCGGGACGCTTATTGGCCATTCTGTTAAATAAATAATTATTAATAAATAACACGAGCGCCTATCACCTATTGACCCGGGACACTTACTGGCCACACTGTTAAATACATAATTATTAATAAATAACGCAAGCGCCTATCACCCAAAAACTCGGGGCACTTACTGGCTGACCTGTTGAATGAATAATTATTGAAAAATAACACAAGTGCCTATCACCCAATAATCCGGGGCACTTATTGGCTGACCTGTTAGACAAATAATTATTCATAAATAACACAAGCACCCATCACTCAGTGAATGAGGGCGCTTACTAGCAATTCTGTTAAATAAATAATTATTAATAACACAAGCGCCTATCTTCGAATGACCCATGAGTATTTACTGGCTACTATTAAATAATACATTATCAAGTAATAAAAAGTGCATCAATTAAAAAGATTTTTGACGTACTAGATAAGCAATCAAAATTACGATATGTTAACTTATGTTATCGATTAACTTTTTATTATCTAATAGTTTTGCAAATAAATGTCCTGGATTATCACGAAAAAAAAGCTGAATCTATTAAGTAATAATTATTCATTTACTGGATTTACAATTAGTGCCCCAGGTAATACGGTGTTCGGTGCATGTGTTATTTATTATTAATTATTCATTTAACAGAGTTGCCAGTAAACGGTCCGGGTCATCAGATGATAGGTGCTTGTGTTATTTATTAATAATTATTTATTTAACAGAGTGGCTGGTAAGCGACCCTGATCAGTAGGTGATAGGCACTTGTGTTATTTATTGATCATTATTTATATAAAAAAGTGGCTAGTAGGCGCCCCGGGTCATTAGGTGACAGGTGCTTGTGTTATTTACTGATAATTATTCATTTAAAAGAGTGGCCAGTAAGCGCCCCAGGTCATTAGGTAATATGCTCTTCTGTTAATTATTAATAATAATTTTTTTAACAGAGTGGCCGGAAAGTGCCCCGGGTCATTAGGTAATGGAGGCTTGTGTTATTTATTAATAATTATTTATTTAACAGAGTGGCTAGTAAGCGATCCAGGTCATCAGGTGATAGGCACTTGTGTTATTTATTAATCATTATTTGTATAAAAGAGTGGCTAGTAGGCGCCCCGGGTCATTAGGTATTAGGTGCTTGTGTTATTTATAATTACCGATTCAACAGAGTGGCTAGTAAGGTTCCCGGGTCATAAGTTGATAGGCGCTTGTGTTATTTATTAATATTTATTTTTCTAACAGGTCAGCCAGTAAGTGCGCCAGATTATTAGGTGATAGGCGCTTGTGTTATTTATTAATAATTATTTATCCAACAGAACAGCCAGTAAGTGCCCCGGGTTATTTGGTGGTAGGTGCTTGTGTTATTTTTTAATAATTATTCATCTAAGAGATCAGCCAGTAAGTCCTAAAGTTATTGGGTGATAGGCGCTTGTGTTATTTTTTAATAATTATTTATCTAACAGAGCAGCCAGTAAGCGCCCCAGATCGTCAGATGATAGGTGCTTGTGTTATTGACTAATAATAACTTATTTAACAGAGTAGCCAGTAAGCGTCCCAGGTCATTCGATGATAGGCACTTGTGTTATTTAATAATAATTATTTATTCAACAGAGTGGCCACTAAGAGCCCCTTGGTCATCAGATAATAGTTGCTTGTGTTATTTATTAATAATTATTTAATTTACAGAGTGAACAGTAAGCGTCCCGGGTCATTAAGTGATAGTTGCTTATTTTATTGGAGCTGATTTGCATCTCGCGCTTCACCATCGGTACTATTATTTTTTTGATCTAGTGATTTCCCGAGTCAGAGATGTTGGGTCCTAGAAAATTCCAAAATCTGGCTAAAATTATATCCCATCGCTGCCAGTGTTGGAATATAGTTCCAGCCAGACTTAACAATACTTTGGGACCAACCCTATCTGACGTGGAAAATCCCTAGATTAAAAATTAAATAGTACCGCAGGCGACGTGCAAGATACAAATAAGTTCAAATAACACAAGCATCCATCACCTGATGACCCAATGTGCTTACTGGCCACTCTGTTAAATAAATAATTATTAATAACACAAGCGACTATCACTGAATAACCGGGGACACTGACTGGCCACTCTATTAAATAAATAATTATTAATAAATAACGCAAGCGCCTATCACCCAAAAACTCGGGGCACTTACTGGCTGACCTGTTGAATAAATAACTATTGAAAAATAACACAAGTGCCTATCAACCAATAATCCGGGGCACTTACTGGCTGACCTGTTAGACAAATAATTATTCAAAAATAACACAAGCGCCTATCACCTTATGACCACTGAACCTTACCGCTGCCAGTGTTGGAATATAGTTCCGGCCAGACTCAACAATTCTCTAGGACCAACCCTCTCTAATGTGGGAAATCAGTAATTAAAAAAAAAAAATAGTACGGCAGGCTACGCGCAAGATTCAAATAAGTTTTAATAACACGAGCATCCATCACCTAATGACCCAGTGTGCTTACTGGCCACTCTGTTGAATGAATAATTATTAATAACACAAGTGCCTATCACTGAATAAGCGGAGACACTAACTGGCCACTCTATTAAATAAATAATTATTAATAAATAACTAGTGTTATTTATTAATAACAATTTATCCAATAGGTCAGGCAGTAAATGCCCCAGGTCCTCAGGTGACAGGTGCTTGTGTTATCTATTGATAATTATTTATTTAAAAAAGTGGCTAGAAGGCAACCTGGGTATTAGGTATTGAAAGCTTGTGTTAATAATTATTATTTATTTAACAGAGCAGCTAGTAAGCGTCCCGGGTCATTTGATGATAGGCACTTGTGTTATTTAATAATAATTATTTATTTAACAGAGTGGCCCCTAAGCGCCCCTTGGTCATCAGATTATAGTTGCATGTGTTATTTATTAATAATTAATTATTCAACACAGTGAACAGTAAGCGCCCTGGGTCATTGGGTGAGAAATTCTGATTTTATTTGAGCTTATTCAAATCTCGCGCATCACCTTTGGTACTAATTTCTTTTTGATCTAGTGATTTTCCACGTCAGAGATGTTGGGTCCTAGAGAAATTTCAAATCGGGCCGGAAATATATCCCATCACTGCCAGTGTTGGGATACAGTTCCGGCCAGACTTGGGAATTCTCTAGGACCAACCCCATCTGACGTGGGAAATCACTAGATCAAAAAAGAAATAGTACCGCAGGCGACGCGCTAAATTAAATGAGTTTCAATAACACGAGCATCACTCATCTGATGACTCAGTGTGCTTACTGGCCACTCTGTTAAATAAATATTTACTAATAACACAAACGCCTAACACCCAATAACCCAGGACATTTTCTGGCCACTGTATTGAATAAATAATTATTGAAAAATAACACAAGCGCCTATCACCCAATAACCTAGGGCACTTACTGGCTGACCTGTTAAATAAATAATTAATAATGAATAACACAAGCGCCTATCACCCAATAACCAGGGGCACTTACTGGCTGAACTGTAAGATAAATATTTATTAAAAAATAACAAAAGTGCCTATCACCCAATAACCTGGGGCACTTACAGGCTGACCTGTTAGACAAATAATTATTCATAAATAACACAAGCACCTATTACTCAGTGACAGAGGGTGCTTACTAGCAACTCTGTTAAATAAATAATTATAAAAAAATAACACACACTTTTATCATCTCATGACCCGAGACACTTATTGGCCACTCTGTCAAATAAATAATTATCAATAAATAACACAAGCGCCTATCACCTAGAGACCCGAAGCGCTTACTGGCCCTATTTTTTAATAAATAATTATTTAAAACTCAAGCGCTTATCACCTTATGACCTAGGACGCTTACTGGCCAGTCTGTTAAATAAAAAATTATTAATAAATAACACAAGCCCCTATCACCTAATGACCAGGGACACTTACTGGCCACTCTGTTAAATAAAAAATTATTAAGGAATAACACAAGCGCCTATCACCCAATAACCAGGGGCACTTACTGGCTGACATGTTAGATGAATAATTATTAAACACACAAGCGATTATCACCAAATGACCCTGGACACTTACTGGCCACTGTGTCAAATAAATAATTATTGATAAATAACAGAAGCACCCATCACCCAGTGACTGAGGGCGCTCACTAGCAACTCTGTTAAACAAATAATTATTAATAACAAAAGCGCCTATCACCGAATGTCCCAGTGGTACTTACTAGCTACTATTAAATAATAAATTATCAAGTAATAACAAGTGCACGAATTAAATAGATCTTTGACGTACTAGATAAGCAATCAAAATTACGATATGTTAACTCATGTTATCGATCAACTTTTTATTATCTAATAGTTTTGCAAAGAATGGTCCTGGATCATTATGTAAAAGAAGCTAAACATTTTAAGTAATAATTATTTATTTACTGAATTTGCAATTAGTGCCCGAGGTGATACGGTGATAGGCGCTTGTGTTATTAATAATTATTTATTTAACAGGGCAGCTAGTAAGCGTTACGGGTAATCAGATGATAGGCGCTTGTTTTGATTATTAATAATTATTTATGTAACCGAGTAGACAGTAAGCGCCCCGGGTCCTAAGGTGACAGGTGCTTGTGTTATTTATTAATAATTATTTATTTAGAAGAGTGGCCAGTAAGGTTCATGGGTCATAAGGTGATAGGCGCTTGTGTTTTTTATTAATATTTATTTTTCTAACAGGTCGGCCAGTAAGTGCGCCGGTTTATTGGGTGATAGGCGCTAGTGTTATTTATTAATAACAATTTATCCAATTGGTCAGCCAGTAAGTGCCCCGGGTAATTGGGTGATAGGCGCTTGTGTTATTTTTTAATAATTATTTATCTAAGAGGTCGGCCAGTAAGTGCCCCAAATTATTGGGTGGTAGGCACTTGTGTTATTTTTTAATAAATATTTATCTATCAGAGCAGCCAGTAAGCACTTCGGATTATCAGATAATAGGTGCTTGTATTATTGACTAATAATAACTTATTTAACAGAGTGGCCAGTATATGCCCCAGGTCCTCAGGTGACAGGTGCTTGTGTTATTTATTGATAATTATTTATTTGAAAGAGTGGCTAGGAGGCAACCTATGTATTAGGTGATGAAAGCTTGTGTTATCAATAATTATTTATTTAACAGAGCAGCTAGTAAGCGTCCTTAGTCATTTGATGATAGGCACTCGTGTTATTTAGTAATAATTATTTATTTAACAGACTAGCCACTAAGAGCCCCTTGGTCATCAGATGATAGTTGCTTGTGTTATTTATTAATAATTATTTAATTTACAGAGTGAACAGTAAGCGTCCCGGGTCATTAAGTGATAGTTGCTTATTTTATTGGAGCTGATTTGCATCTCGCGCTTCACCATCGGTACTATTATTTTTTTGATCTAGTGATTTTCCGAGTCAGAGACGTTGAGTCCTAGAGAATTCCAAAATCTGGCTGAAACTATATCCCATCGCTGCCAGTGTTGGGATACAGTTCCAGCCAGACTTAACAATACTTTGGGACCAACCCTATCTGACGTGGGAAATCCCTAGATTAAAAATAAAATAGTACCGCAGGCGACGTGCAAGATTCAAATAAGTTCAAATAACACAAGCATCCATCACCTAATGACCCAATGTGCTTACTGGCCACTCTGTTAAATAAATAATTATTAATAACACAAGCGACTATCACTGAATAACCGGGGACACTGACTGGCCACTCTATTAAATAAATAATTATTAATAAATAACGCAAGCGCCTATCACCCAAAAACTCGGGGCACTTACTGGCTGACCTGTTGAATAAATAAATATTGAAAAATAACACAAGTGCCTATCACCCAATAATCCGGGGCACTTACTGGCTGACCTGTTAGACAAATAATTATTCAAAAATAACACAAGCGCCTATTACCTTATGACCCGTGAACCTTACCGCTGCCAGTGTTGGAATATAGTTCCGGCCAGACTTAACAATTCTCTAGGACCAACCCTATCTAATGTGGGAAATCAGTAGTTAAAAAAAAAAAAAGTACCGCAGGCTACGCGCAAGATTCAAATAAGTTTTAATAACACGAGCATCCATCACCTAATGACCCAGTGTGCTTACTGGCCACTCTGTTGAATGACTAATTATTAATAACACAAGTGCCTATTACTGAATAAGCGGGAACACTAACTGGCCACTCTATTAAATAAATAATTATTAATAAATAACTAGTGTTATTTATTAATAACAATTTATCCAATAGGTCAGCCAGTAAATGCCCCGGGTAATTGGGTGATAGGCGCTTGTGTTATTTTTTAATAATCATTTATCTAAGTGGTCAGCCAGTAAGTGCCCCAAATTATTGGGTGGTAGGCACTTGTGTTATTTTTTAATAAATATTTATCTATCAGAGCAGCCAGTAAGCACTTCGGATTATCAGATAATAGGTGCTTGTATTATTGACTAATAATAACTTATTTAACAGAGTGGCTTGTATATGCCCCAGGTCCTCAGGTAACAGGTGCTTGTGTTATTTATTGATAATTATTTATTAAAAAAAGTGGCTAGAAGGCAACCTGGGTATTAGGTATTGAAAGCTTGTGTTAATAATTATTATTTATTTAACAGAGCAGCTAGTAAGCGTCCCGGGTCATTTAATGATAGGCACTTGTGTTATTTAATAATAATTATTTATTTAACAGAGTGGCCCCTAAGCGCCCCTTGGTCATCAGATTATAGTTGCATGTGTTATTTATTAACAATTAATTATTCAACACAGTGAACAGTAAGCGCCCTGGGTCATTGGGTGAGAAATTCTGATTTTATTTGAGCTTATTCAAATCTCGCGCATCACCTTTGGTACTAATTTCTTTTTGATCTAGTGATTTCCCACGTCAGAGATGTTGGGTCCTAGAGAAATTTCAAATCGGGCCGGAAATATATCCCAACACTGCCAGTGTTGGGATACAGTTCCGGCCAGACTTGGGAATTCTCTAGGACCAACCCCATCTGACGTGGAAAATCACTAGATCAAAAAAGAAATAGTACCGCAGGCGACGCGCTAAATTAAATGAGTTTCAATAACACGAGCATCACTCATCTGATGACTCAGTGTGCTTACTGGCCACTCTGTTAAATAAATATTTACTAATAACACAAACGCCTAACACCCAATAACCCAGGACATTTTCTGGCCACTGTATTGAATAAATAATTATTGAAAAATAACACAAGCGCCTATCACCTAATAACCCGGGGCACTAACTGACCAATTTGTTAATTGAATAATTATTAATAACACAAGCGCCTATCACCGAATGACCCAGGACACATACTGGCCACTGTATTAAATAATTAATTATTAATAAATAACACGAGCGCCTATCACCCAATAACCTAGGGCACTTACTGGCTGACCTGTTAAATAAATAATTAATAATAAATAACACAAGCGCCTATCACCCAATAACTAGGGGCACTTACTGGCTGACCTGTAAGATAAATATTTTTTAAAAAATAACAAAAGTGCCTATCACCCAATAACCCGGGGCACTTACAGGCTGACCTGTTAGACAAATAACTATTCATAAATAACACAAGCACCTATTACTCAGTGACAGAGGGTGCTTACTAGCAACTCTGTTAAATAAATAATTATAAAAAAATAACACACGCTTTTATCATCTCATGACCCGAGACACTTATTGGCCACTCTGTCAAATAAATAATTATTAATAAATAACACAAGCGCCTATCACCTAATGATCCAGGACTCTTACTAGCCACTCTGTTAAATAGATAATTATTAATAATTAACACAAGCGCCTATCACCTAATGACCCGAAGCGCTTACTGGCCCTATTTTTTAATAAATAATTATTTGAAACTCAAGCGCTTATCACCTTATGACCTAGGACGCTTACTGGCCACTCTGTTGAATAAAAAATTATTAATAAATAACACAAGCCCCTATCACCTAATGACCAGGGACACTTACTGGCCACTCTGTTAAATAAAAAATTATTAAGAAATAACACAAGCGCCTATAACCTAATGACCCAGAGCGCTTACTGGCCCTATTTTTTAATAAATAATTATTTAAAACACAAGCGCTTATCACCTTATGACCTAGGACGCTTACTGGCCACTCTGTTGAATAAAAAATTATTAATAAATAACACAAGCGCCTATCACCCAATAACCAGGGGCACTTACTGGCTGACCTGTTAGATGAATAATTATTAAACACACAAGCGCCTATCACCAAATGACCCTGGACACTTACTTGCCACTCTGTCAAATAAATAATTATTGATAAATAACAGAAGCAACCATCACCCAGTGACTGAGGGCGGTCACTAGCAACTCTGTTAAACAAATAATTATTAATAACACAAGCGCCTATCACCGAATGTCCTAGTGGTACTTACTAGCTACTATTAAATAATAAATTATCAAGTAATAACAAGTGCACGAATTAAATAGATCTTTGACGTACTAGATAAGCAATCAAAATTACGATATTTTAACTTATGTTATCGATCAACTTTTTATTATCTAATAGTTTTGCAAAGAATGGTCCTGGATTATTATGTAAAAGAAGCTAAACATTTTAAGTAATAATTATTTATTTACTGAATTTGTAATTAGTGCCCGAGGTGATACGGTGATAGGCGCTTGTGTTATTAATAATTATTTATTTAACAGGGCAGCTAGTAAGCGTTACGGGTAATCAGATGATAGGCGCTTGTTTTGATTATTAATAATTATTTATGTAACCGAGTAGACAGTAAGCGCCCCGGGTCCTAAGGTGACAGGTGCTTGTGTTATTTATTAATAATTATTTATTTAGAAGAGTGGCCAGTAAGGTTTGTGGGTCATAAGGTGATAGGCGCTTGTGTTTTTTATTAATATTTATTTTTCTAACAGGTCGGCCAGTAAGTGCGCCGGTTTATTGGGTGATAGGCGCTAGTGTTATTTATTAATAACAATTCATCCAATTGGTCAGCCAGTAAGTGCCCCGGGTAATTGGGTGATAGGCGCTTGTGTTATTTTTTAATAATTATTTATCTAAGAGGTCAGCCAGTAAGTGCCCCAAATTATTGGGTGGTAGGCGCTTGTGTTATTTTTTAATAAATAATTATCTATCAGAGCATCCAGTAAGCGCTTCAGATTATCAGATAATAGATGCTTGTATTATTGACTAATAATAACTTATTTAACAGAGTGGCCAGTATATGCCCCAGGTCCTCAGGTGACAGGTGCTTGTGTTATTTATTGATAATTATTTATTTGAAAGAGTGGCTAGGAGGCAACCTGGGTATTAGGTGATGAAAGCTTGTGTTATTAATAATTATTTATTTAACAGAGCAGCTAGTAAGCGTCCTTAGTCATTTAATGATAGGCACTCGTGTTATTTAATAATAATTATTTATTTAACAGACTAGCCACTAAGAGCCCCTTGGTCATCAGATTATAGTTGCTTGTGTTGTTTATTAATAATTATTCATTTCACAGAGAAAACAGTGAGCGCCCCGCTTCATTAAGTGATAGATGCTTATTTTATTAGAGCTGATTTGCATCTCGCGCATCACCGTCGGTACTATTATTTTTTTGATCTAGTGATTTCCCACGTCAGAGATGTTGGGTCCTAGAGAATTTCCAAATCGGGCCGGAAATATATTTCATCACCGCCAGTGTTGGGATACAGTTCCGGATAGACTTGGGAATTCTCTAGGACCAACCCCATCTGACGTGGGAAATCACTAGATCAGAAAAAAAATAGTACCGCAGGCGACGCGCTAGATTTAAATGAGTTTCAATAACACGAGCTTTACTCATCTGATGACTCAGTGTGATTACTGGCCACTCTGTTAAATGAATAATTTATAATAACACAAGCGCCTAACACCCAATAACCCGGGAGATTTTCTGGCCACTGTATTAAATAAATAATAATTAAAAAATAACACAAGCGCCTATCACCCAATAACCCGGGGCACTTACAGGCTGACCTGTTAGACAAATAACTATTCATAAATAACACAAGCACCCATTACTCAGTGACTGAGGGTGCTTACTAGCAACTCTGTTAAATAAATAATTATAAAAAAATAACACTCGCTTTTATCATCTCATGAGCCGGGACACTTACTGGCCACTTTGTCAAATAAATAATTATTGATAAACAACACAAGCGCCTATCACCTAATGATCCGGGACACTTACTGGCCACTCTGTTAAATAAATAATTATTAATAAATAACACAAGCCCCTATCACCTAATGACCAGGGACACTTACGTGCCACTCTGTTGAATAAATAATTATTAAAAATTAACACAAGTGCCTATCACCTATTAATCCGGGTCACTTACTGGCTGATCTGTTAAATAAATAATTATTCATAACACAAGCTCCTATCACCAAATAACCCAGGGGTACTTACTGCCTACAATTGAATAATAAATTATCAAGTGATTACAAGCGCACCAGTTAAAAAGATCTTTGACGTCCTAGATAAGCATTAAAAAACACGTTATGTTAACTTATGTTATCAATTAACTTTTTATTATTTAATAGTTTTGCAAATAAGTGTCCTGAATCTTCACGAAAATAAAACTCAAAATATTTAGTTATATTTATTATTTACTGAATTTGCAATTAGTGCCTCGGGTGATACGGTGATAGGCGCTTGTGTTATTTATTATTAGTTATTTAAATTACAAAGTAGCCAGTTAGCACCCTGGATTATCAGTTGATAGGCGCTTCTTTTATTTTACAATTATTATTTATATAAAATAGTAGCTAGTAGGTGCCCAGGGTCATAAGGTGATAGGCGCTTGTGTTATTAATAATTATTTATTAAACAAGGCAGCCAGTGAGCGCCCCGGGTCATTAGGTTTTATGCGCTTGTGTTAATTATAAATAATTATTTTTTTAACAGAGTGGCCAGAAAGCACCACGGGTCTTTACCTGATTGAGGGTTGTGTCATTTATTAATATTTATTTATTTGAAAGAGTTGCTAGGAGGCGCTCTGGGTCATTATGTAATAGGCGCTTGTGTTATTAATAATTATTTATTTAACAGAGTGAACAGTAAGCGCTCCGGGTTATTAGGTGATAGGTGCTTTTGTTATTTTAATAATTATTTAATCAACAGCGTGTCTTGTGAGCGCCTCGTGTCATTAAGTGATAAGCGCTTGTGTTATTTTAATAATTATATATATTACAGAGTAGCCAATAAGCACCCCGGGTCATTGGGTGATGGACGCTTGTGTTATTAGTAATTATTCATTTAATATAGTGGTCAGTAAGCAGACTGGGTTATCAGGTGATTAATGCTTGTGTTATTGGCCCTTATTTAAAACTTGCGTGTCGCCTGCGGTACTATTTTTTTCTTTGATCTAGGGATTTTCCACGTCAGATAGGGTTGGTTCTAGAGAATTCCCAAGTCTAGCCGGAAATATATCCTTACATTGGCAGCAATGAGATATAGTTCTAGCCAGATTTGGGAATTCTCTAGGACCCAACATCTCTGACGTAGGAAATTACTAAATTAAAAAGAAAATAGTACCAAAGGTCATGCGCGAGATTTGAATAAGCTCAAATAAAATCAGAATTTCTCACCAAATGACCCAGGGCGCTTACTGTTCACTGTGTTAAATAATTAATTATTAATAAATAACACATGCAACTATTATCTGATGACCGAAGAGCGCTTAGGAGCCACTTTGTTAAATAAATAATTATTAATAACACAAGTGCCTATAACATAATGACCCAGGGCACCTACTAGCAACTCTTTCAAATAAATCAATATTATTAAATAACACAAGCCCCTATCACGTAATGACCCCGGGTGCTTTCTGGCCACTCTGTTAAATAAATAATTATTAATAACACAAGCACCTATCACCTCATGACCCTGGGCGCCTACTAGCTACTCTTTTATATAAATAATAATTAAAAAATAACAGAAGCGCCTATCAACCGGTAATCCAGGTTGCTAACTGGCCTCTTTGTTATTTAAATAACTAATAACAAATAACACAAGTGCCTATCACCATATCACTTCAGGAACTAATTGCAAATTCAGTAAGTAAATAATTATTACTAATTATTTTAAGCTTTTTTTTCGTGATGATTCAGGGCACTTATTTGCAAAACTATTAGATAGTAAAAAGTTGATTGATAAAATAAGTTAACATAACGTGTTTTTAATTGCTTATCTAGTACGTCAAAAATCTTTTTAACTAGTGCGCGTGTAATAACTTGATAATTTATTATTCAATTGTAGCCAGTAAGTACCCCTAGGTCATTTGGTGATAGGAGCTTGTGTTATTAGTAATTATTTATTTAACAGATAAGCCAGTAAGTGACCCAGATTATTAGGTGATAGGCGCTTGTGTTAATTTTCAATAATTATTTATCTAACAGGTCAGCCAGTAAGTGCCCCGGGTTATCGGGTGAGAGGTAGTTGTGTTATTTATTCATAACTATTTATTCAACAGAGTGGCCAGTAAGTGTCCCTGGTCATTAGGTTATAGGGGCTTGTGTTATTTATTAATAATTTTTTATTCAACAGAGTGGTCAGTAAGCGTCCTAGGTCATAAGGTGATAAGCGCTTGTGTTTTAAATAATTATTTATTAAAAAATAGGGCAGTAAGCGCTCCGGGTCATTAGGTTATAGGGGCTTGTGTTATTTATTAATAATTATTTATTTCACAGAGTGGCCAGTAAGTGTCCCGGGTCATGAGGTGATAAAAGCTTGTGTTATTTTTTTATAATTATTTACTTAACACAGTTGCTAGTAAGCACCCCCCAGTCACTGAGTAATGGGTGCTTGTGTTATTTATGAATAGTTATTTGTCTAACAGGTTAGCTAGTAAGTTCCTCGGGTTATTGGGTAATAGGCGCTTGTGATATTTTTTAACAATTATTTAATTACCAGAGTGGCCCGTGAGTGTCCCAGGTCAATAGCTTATAGGCGCTAGTGTTATTTTTTTATTATTATTTATCTGACAGGTCAACCAGTAAGTGCCCCTGGTCATTGGGTGATAGGCGCTCGTGTTATTTATTATTAATTATTTATTTAACAGAGTTGCCAGTAAGTGTCCCGAGACATTAAGTGATAGGCGTTTGTGTCATTAATCAATAATTATTTATTTAACAGAGAGGCCAGTAAGCGCCCCGGGTCATTGGGTGATAGATGCTTGTATTATTTATCAATAATTATTTATTTTACAGAGTGGCAAGTAAGTGTCCTGGGTCATCAGGTAATAGGCGAAGGTGTTTCTTTTTTTATAATTATTTATTCAAAAGAGTAGCCAGTAAGTGTCCTTGGTCATTCGGTGATAGGCGCTTGTGTTATCCGTAAATATTTTTTTAACAGAGTAGCCAGTTAGCACACTGGGTCATGATGTGATGGATGCTCGTGTTATTGGAACTTATTTGAATCTTGCGCGTAGCCTGCGGTACTATTTTTTTTTTAACTAGTGATTTCCCACGTCAGATAGGGTTAGTCCTAGAGAATTGTTAAGTCTGGCCAGTACTATATTTCAACACTGGCAGCGATGGGATATAGTTTCGGCCAGATTTGAGAATTCTCTAGGACCCAACATCTTTCACGTGGGAAATCACTAGATCAAAAAAATAATAGTACCGATAGTGATGCGCGAGATGCAAATCAGCTTCAATAAAATAAGCATCTATCACTTAATGACCCGGGGCGCTTACTGTTCACTCTGTAAAATAAATAATTATTAATAAATAACACAAGCAACTATCATCTGATGACCAAGGGGCTCCTAGTGGCCACTCTGTTAAATAAATAATTATTATTAAATAACACAAGTGCCTATCATCGAATGACCCGGGGCACTAACTGGCCAACCTGTAAATTAAATAATTATTAATAACACAAACGCCTATTACCAAATGACCCAGGACACATACTGGCCACTGTATTAAATAATTAATTATTAATAAATAATACAAGCACCTATCACCCAATAACCCAGGGCACTTACTGGCTGACCTGTTAAATAAATAATTAATAATATATAACACAAGCGCCTTTCACCCAATAACCAGGGGCACTTACTGGCTGACCTTTAAGATAAATATTTATTAAAAATAACAAAAGTGCCTATCTTCCAATAACCCGGAGCACCTACAGGCTGACCTGTTAGACAAATAACTATTCATAAATAACACAAGCACCTATTACTCAGTGACTGAGGGTGCTTACTAGCAACTCTGTTAAATCAATAATTATTAATAAATAACACAATCTCCTATCACCTGATTATCCGGAACAATTACTGGCCACTCTGTTAAATAAATATTTATTAATAAATAACACAAGCTCCTATCACCTAATGATCCAGAACACTTACTGGCCACTCTTTTAAATAAATATTTATTAATAAATAACACAAGCGCCTATCACCTAATGACCCGGAGCGCTTACTGGCCCTATTTTTTAATAAATAATTATTTGAAACTCAAGCGCTTATCACCTTATGACCTAGGACGCTTACTGGCCACTCTGTTGAATAAAAAATTGTTAATAAATAACACAAGCCCCTATCACCTAATGACCAGGGACACTTACTGGCCACTCTGTTAAATAAAAAATTATTAATAAATAACACAAGCGCCTATAACCTAATGACCCGGAGCGCTCACTAGACCTATTTTTTAATAAATAATTATTTAAAACTCAAGCGCTTATCACCTTATGACCTAGGACGCTTACTGGCCACTCTGTTGAATAAAAAATTATTAATAAATAAAACAAGCCCCTATCACCTAATGACCAGGGACACTTACTGGCCACTCTGTTAAATAAAAAATTATCAATAAATAACACAAGCGCCTATAACCTAATAACCCAGAGTGCTTACTGGCTCCATTTTTTAATAAATAATTATTTAAAACACAAGCGCTTATCAACTTATGACCAAGAACGCTCACTGGCCACTCTGTTGAATAAAAAATTATTAATAAATAACACAAGCGCCTACCACCCAATAACCAGGGGCACTTACTGGCTGACCTGTTAGATAAATAATTATTAAACACACAAGCGCCTATCACCAAATGACCCTGGACACTTACTGGCCACTCTGTCAATTAAATAATTATTGATAAATAACAGAAGCACCCATCACCCAGTGACTGAGGGCGCTTACTAGCAACTCTGTTAAATAAATAATTATTAATAACACAAGCGCCTGTCACCGAATGACCCAGTGGTACTTACTAGCTACCATTAAATAATAAATTATCAAGTAATAACAAGTGCACCAATTAAAAAGATCTTTGACGTACTAGATAAGCAATCAAAATTACAATATGTTAACTTATGTTATCGATTAACTTTTTATTATCTAATAGTTTTGCAAAGAATAGTCCTGGACTATTATGAAAAAGAAGCTCAACATTTTAAGTAATAATTATTTATTTACTAAATTTGCAATTAGTGCCCGAGGTGATACGGTGATAGGCGCTTGTGTTATCAATAATTATTTATTTAACAGGGTAGCTAGTAAGTGTTACGGGTCATCAGATGATAGGCATTTGTTTTGATTATTAATACTTATTTATGTAACCGAGTAGACAGTAAGCGCCCCGGGTCCTAAGGTGACTGGTGCTTGTGTTATTTATTAATAATTTTTTATTTAAAAAAGTGGCAAGTAAGGTTCATGGGTCATAAGGTAATAGGCGCTAGTGTTATTTATTAATAACAAATTATCCAATAGGTCAGCCAGTAAGTGCCCCGGGTAATTGGTTGATAGGCGCTTGTGTTATTTTTTAATAATTATTTATCTAGGAGGTCAGCCAGTAAGTGCCCCAAATTATTGGGTGGTAGGCGCTTGTGTTATTTTTTAATAAATATTTATCTATCAGAGCAGCCAGTAAGCGCTTCGGATTATCAGATAATAGGTGCTTGTTTTATTAACTAATAATAACTTATTAAACAGAGTGGCCAGTATATGCCCTAGGTCCTCAGGTGACAGGTGCTTGTGTTATGAATTGATAATTATGTAATTAAAAGAGTGGCTAGGAGGCAACCTGGGTATTAGGTGATTGAAGCTTGTGTTATTATTAATTATTTATGTAACAGAGCAGCTAGTAAGCGTCCTGGGTCATTTGATGATAGGCACTTGTGTTATTTAACAATAATTATTTATTTAACAGACTGGCCACTAAGAGCCTCTTGGTCATCAGATGATAGTTGCTTGTGTTATTTAATAATAATTAATTATTTTACAGAGTAAAGAGTAAGCGCCCCGCAGCATTAATTGATAGATGCTTATTTTATTTGAGCTGATTTGCATCTCGCGCATCACCGTCGGTACTATTATTTTTTTGATCTAGTGATTTTCCACGTCAGAGATGTTGGGTCCTAGAAAATTTCCAAATCGGGCCGGAAATATATTACATCACTGCTAGTGTTGGGATACAGTTCCGGCTAGACTTGGGAATTCTTTAGGACCAACCCCATCTGACGTGGGAAATCACTGGATCAAAAAAAAATATTACCGCTGGCGACGCGCTAGATTTAAACGAGTTTCAATAACACGAGCATCACTCATCTGATGACTCAGTGTGCTTACTGGCCACGCTGTTAAAAGAATAATTACTAATAACACAAGCGCCTAACACCCAATAACCCGGGACATTCCCTGGCCACTGTATTAAATAAATAATTATTGAAAAATAACACAAGCGCCTATCACCTAATAACCCAGGGCACTTACTGGCCGACCTGTTAAATAAATAATTAATAATAAATACCACAAGCGCCTATCACCAAATAACCAGGGGCACTTACTGGCTGACCTGTAAGATAAATATTTATTAATAACACAAGCGCCTATCACCGAATGACCCAGGACACATACTGGCCACTGTATTAAATAATTAATTATTAATAAATAACACAAGCGCCTATCACCCAATAACCAAGGGCACTAACTGGCTGATCTGTTAGATGAATAATTATTAAACACACAAGCGCCTATCACCGAATGACCCAGGACACATACTGGCCACTGTATAAATTAATTAATTATTAATAAGTAACACAAGCGCCTATCAACCAATAACTCAGGGCAGTTACTGGCTGACCTGTTAAATAAATAATTAATAATAAATAACACAAGCGCCTATCACCCAATAACCAGGGGCATTTACTGGCTGACCTGTAAGATAAATATTTATTGAAAAATAACAAAAGTGCCTATCACCCAATAACCCGAAGCACTTACAGGCTGACCTGTTAGACAAATAACTATTCATAAATAACACAAGCACCCATTACTCAGTGACTGAGGGTGCTTACTAGCAACTCTGTTAAATAAATAATTATAAAAAAATAACACACGCTTTTAAAATCTCATGACCCGGGACACTTACTAGCCACTCTGTCAAATAAATAATTGTTGATAAACAACACAAGCGCCTATCACCTTATGACCCGGAGCGCTTACTGGCCCTATTTTTTAATAAATAATTATTTTAAAATCGAGCGCTTATCACCTTATGACCTCGGACGCTTGCTGGCCACTCTGTTGAATAAAAAATTATTAATAAATAACACAAGCCCCTATCACCTAATGACCAGGGACACTTACGTGCCACTCTGTTGAATAAATAATTATGAATAAATAACACAAGTACCTCTCACCCAATAACCCAAGGCACTTACTGGCTGACCTGTTAGATAAATAATTATTAAAAATTAACACAAGCACTTATCACCTATTAATTCGGGTCACTTACTGGCTGATCTGTTAAGTAAATAATTATTAATAACACAAGCTCCTATCACCAAATAACCCAGGGGTACTTACTGGCTACAATCGAATAATAAATCATCAAGTAATTACAAGCGCACCAGTTAAAAAGATCTTTGACGTGCTAGATAAGCAATCAAAAACACGTTATGTTAACTTATGTTATCAATTTACTTTTTATTATCTAATAGTTTTGCAAATAAGTGTCCTGAATCATCACGAAAAAAAAACTTAAAAATTTAGTAATTCTTCTTTATTTACTGGATTTGCAATTAGTTCCTCAGGTGATACGGTGATAGGCGCTTGTGTTATTTATTATTAGTTATTTAAATAACAGAGTGGCCAGTTAGCACCCTGGATTATCAGTTGATAGGCGCTTCTGATATTTTTTATTATTATTTATATAAAAGAGTAGCTAGTAGGCGCTTAGGGTCATAAGGTGATAGGCACTTGTGTTATTAATAATTATTTATTAAACAGGGCAGCCAGTAAGCGCCCCGGGTTATTAGGTGATAGGTGCTTTTGTTATTTTCATAATTATTTGTTTAACAGCGTGTCTTGTAAGCGCCTCGTGTCATTGAGTGATAAGCGCTTGTGTTATTTTAATAATTATATATATTACAGAGTAGCCAATAAGCGCCCCGGGTCATTGGGTGATGGGCGCTTGTGTTATTAGTATTTATTTATTTAATATAGTGGCCAGTAAGCAGACTGGGTCATCAGGTGATTCATGCTTGTGTTATGGGCCCTTATTTAAAACTTGCGTGTCGCCTACGGTACTATTTATTTCTTTGATCTAGGGATTATCCACTTTAGATAGGGTTGGTTCTAGAGAATTCCCAAGTCTAGCCGGAAATATATCCCAACATTGGCAGCAATGGGATATAGTTCTAACCAGATTTGGAAATTCTCTAGGACCCAACATCTCTAACGTGGGAAATCACTAAATCAAAAAGCAAATAGTACCAAAGGTGATGATCGAAATTTAAATAAGCTTAAATAAAATCAGAATTTATCACCCAATGACCCTGGGCGCTTACCGGCCACTGTATAAATTAATTAATTATTAATAAGTACTACAAGCGCCTATCAACCAATAACCCAGGGCAGTTACTGGCTGACCTGTTAAATAAATAATTAATAATAAATAACACAAGCGCCTATCACCCAATAACCAGGGGCATTTACTGGCTGACCTGTAAGATAAATATTTATTGAAAAATAACAAAAGTGCCTATCATTCAATAACCCGGGGCACTTACAGGCTGACCTGTTAGACAAATAACTATTCATAAATAACACAAGCACCCATTACTCAGTGACTGAGGGTGCTTACTAGCAACTCTGTTAAATAAATAATTATAAAAAAATAACACACGCTTTTAACATCTCATGACCCGGGACACTTACTGGCCACTCTGTCAAATAAATAATTGTTGATAAACAACACAAGCGCCTATCACCTTATGACCTAGGACGCTTACTGGCCACTCTGTTGAATAAAAAATTATTAATAAATAACACCAGCCCCTATCACCCAATGACCAGGGACACTTACGTGCCACTCTGTTGAATAAATAATTATGAATAAATAACACAAGTACCTCTCACCCAATAACCCGGGGCACTTACTGGCTGACCTGTTAGATAAATAATTATTAAAAATTAACACAAGCACCTATCACCTATTAATTCGGGTCACTTACTGGCTGATCTGTTAAATAAATAATTATTAATAACACAAGCGCCGATCACCATATAACCCAGGGCACTTACTGGCTGACCTGTTAAATAAATAATTATTAATAAATAACACAAGCACCCATCAATCAGTAACTGAGGGCGCTTACTAGCAACTCTGTTAAATAAATAATTATTAATAACATAAGCACCTTTCACCGAATGACCCAGGGGTACTAACTGGCTACTATTGAATAATAAATTATCAAGTTATTACAAGCGCATAAATTGAAAAGATCTTTGACGTTCTAGATAAGCAATCAAAAACACGTTATGTTAACTTATGTTATCAATTTACTTTTTATTATCTAATAGTTTTGCAAATAAGTGTCCTGAATCATCACGAAAAAAAAACTTAAAATATTCAGTAATTCTTCTTTATTTACTGGATTTGCAATTAGTTCCTCAGGTGATACGGTGATAGGCGCTTGTGTTATTTATTATTAGTTATTTAAATAACAGAGTGGCCAGTTAGCACCCTGGATTATCAGTTGATAGGCGCTTCTGTTATTTTTCATTATTATTTATATAAAAGAGTAGCTAGTAGGCGCTTAGGGTCATAAGGTGATAGGCGCTTGTGTTATTAATAATTATTTATTAAACAGGGCAGCCAGTAAGCGCCCCGGGTCATTAAGTGATATGCGCTTGTGTTATTTATTATTAATTATTTATATAAAAGAGTGGCCAGTAAGCACCCCAGGTCATCAGGTGATAGGCACTTGTGTTATCTATTAATCATTATTTATAAACAAGAGTAGCTAGTAGGCACCTCGGGTTATGGGGTAATAGGCGCTTGTGTTATTAATAATTATTGATCGAACAGAGTGGCCAGTAAGGTTTCCGGGTCATTAGGTAATAGGCGCTTGTGTTATTTATTAATATTTATTTTTCTAACAGGTCGGCCAGTAAGTACGCCAGATTATTGAGTGATAGACGCTTGTGTTATTTATGAATAATTATTTATTTAAGAGGTCAGCCAGTAAATGCCCCAGATTATTGGGTGATGAGCGCTTGTGTTATTTTTTAATAAATATTTATCTAACAGAGCAGCCAGTAAGCGACCCGGATCATCAGATGATAGGTGCTTGTGTTATTCACTAATAATAACTTATTGAACAGAATGGCCAGTATATGGCCCAGGTCCTCAGGTGACAGGTGCTTGTGTTATTTATTGATAATTATTCATTTAAAAGAGTGGCTACGAGGCAACTTGGGTCATTAGGTAATAGAAGCTTGTGTTATTAATAATTATTTATTCAACAGAGCAGCCAGTAAGCGTTCCAAGTCATTCGATGATAGGCATTTGTGTTATTTTATAATAATTATTTATTTAACAAACTGGCCCCTAAGAGCCCCTTAGTTACCAGATGATAGTTGCTTTGTTATTGTTTAATAATTATTTATTTTACAGAGTGAACGGTAAGCGCCCCGGGTCATTAAGTGATAGATGCTTATTTTATTAGAGCTGCTTTGCATCTCACGCATATCCTTCGGTACTATTATTTTTTGGATCTAGTGATTTTCCACGTCAGAGATGTTGGGTCCTAGAGAATTTCCAAATCTGGCCGGAACTATATCCCATCGCTGCTAGTGTTGGGATATAGTTCCGGCCAGACTTGGGAATTCTCTAGGACCAACCCCACCTGACATGGGAAATCACTAGATCAAAAAAAAATAGTACCGCAGGCTATGCGCAAGATTTAAATGAGTTTCAATAACACGAGCATCCATTACCTGATGACTTAGTGTGCTTACTTGCCACTCTGTTAAATAAATAATTACGAATCTCACAAGCGCCTATCACCTCATAACCCGAGGCACTTACTGGCTGACCTGTTAGATGAATAATTATTAATAACACAAGCGCCTATCACCGAATGACCCAGGACACATACTGGCCACTGTATTAAATAAATAATAAGTAATAAATAACACAAGCGCCGATCATTATATATCCCAGGGCACTTACTGGCTGACCTGTTAAATAAATAATTATTCATAAATAACACAAGCACCCATCAATCAGTAACTGAGGGCGCTTACTAGCAACTCTGTTAAATAGATAATTATTAATAACATAAGCACCTTTCACCGAATGACCCAGGGGTACTAACTGTCTACTATTGAATAATAAATTATCAAGTTATTACAAGCGCATAAATTGAAAAGATCTTTGACGTTCTAGATAAGCAATCAAAAACACAACATGTTAATTTATGTTATTAATCAAATTTTTGTTATCTAATAGTTTTGCAAATAAGTGTCCTAAATCATCACGAAAAAAAAGCTCAACATATTCAGTAATAATTATTTATTTAGTGAATTAGCAATAAGTGCTTCAGGTGATACGGTGATAGGCGCTTGTGTTGTTTATTATTAGTTATTTAAATAACAGAGTGGCCAGTTAGCACACTGGGTTATCAGTTGATAGGCGCTTCTGTTATTTTTCAATTATTATCTATATAAAAGAGTAGCTAGTAGGCGCCCAGGGTCATAAGGTGATAGGCGCTTGTGTTATTAATAATTATTTATTTAACAGGGCAGCCAGTAAGTGCCCTGGGTCATTAGGTGATATGCGCTTGTGTTAATTGTTAATAATTTTTTTTTTAACATAGTGACCAGAAAGCCCCCCATGTCATGACGTGATAGGTGCTTGTGTTATTTATTTATATTTATTTATTTGAAAGAGTTGCTAGTAGGTGCCCTGGATCATTATGTAATAAGCGCTTGTGTTATTATTAATTATTTATTGAACAGAGTGGCCACTAGGCGCCCCTTTGTCATTAGATGATAGTTGCATGTGTTATTTATTAATAATTAATTATCCAACAGAGTGAACAGTAAGCGCCCTGGGTCACTGGGTGATAGATTCTTATTGTATTGGAGCTTATTTGATTCTCGCGAGTCACTTTGGTACTATTTTTTTTTTGATTTAGTGATTTCCCACGTCTGAGATGTTGGGTCCTAGAGAATTCTTAAATCTGGCCAGAACTATATCCCATTGCTGCCAGTGTTAGGATATATTTCTGGCCAGAATTGGGAATTCTCTAGGACCAACCCTATCTGACATGGAAAATCCCTGGATCAAAGAAAAAAATAGTACCGCAGGTGACGCGCAAGCTTTAAATAAGGGCCAATAACACAAGCATCCATCACCTGATGACCCATTGTGCTTACTAGCTACTCTATTAAATAAATAATTACTAATAACACAAGCGCCCATCACCCAATGACCCGGGGGGCTTATTGGCCACTCTGTTATATATATAATTATTGAAATAACACAAGCGCTTATCACTCAATGACACGAGGCGCTTACTAGACACGCTGTTAAATAAATAATTATTAAATTTACAAAAGCACCTATCACCTCATGACCCGTGACGCTTACTGGCCACTCTGTAAAATGAGTAATTATTAATAAATAACACAAGCGCCTATCTCCTAAGGACCCGGGACACTTACTGGCCACTTTGTTAAATGAATAATTATTGATAAAAAACACAAGCGCCCTTTACACAATAACCCGGTGCACTTACTGGCTGACCTGTTGGATAAATAATCATTGATAAATAACACAAGCGCCTATCACCCAATAACCCGGGGCACTTACTGGCTGACCTGTTGGATCAATAATTATAAGAAAATAACACGAGCATCTATCACCTTAAGACCCAGTGCCACTTGTCACTAATTGGGTGACTTTGAAAAGCCTCTGGACCCTGGAGTTTGGCGACATAATTTCATGCTTCGGCAACTAGTCATAGTAGTCATCAATGGGGCAACTTTTGGACTGCGGCAGGGTTTTTAATGAAAGTCGCTTTCTAGAATTAGAATTTTTTAAAGTTTTAAAACTTTACAAAGTTCTGTTTTGTTTGCTACAATCTATACAGCTGTAGCTATAAGAAATAGGGTCTATAGAGTATAGAGGTAATGCGTTTTGAGCTTTCCTACTCTAACTAGTGTACGAACCCTTATTCTTTTTCGTTAATCAGTTGATGGCATCTCAGAAGCGATATAATAACTTGGCGGGAAATTCAAATGGACTATGTGGGGCATGACGCAGAAACCCAGATAACACTTTTAGGCATAATAAATTAATAAAATAAACTCAAGCTATTCAACCCAATGACCCGGGGTGACTACTAGCAAATATTTCAAATAATAAATTGTTAAATTTAATAACAAAAGCGCCTTTCACTTAATGACCCGGGGCGCTTACTGGCGAATGAATTTAATAATTAATTGCTAAATTTAATAACTAAAGCGCCTTTTACACAATGACCCTATGTGCTTACTGGCAAATGTATTGAATAATTAATTGCTAAATTTGATAACAAAAGCGCCTTTCACCCAATGACCCGGGGCGCTTACTGGCAAATGTATTAAATAATTAACTGTTAAATTTATTGACAGAAGCGCCTTTCTTCTAATGACTTGGGGCGCTTACTGGCAAACGTATTGAATATTTCATTTTTAAATTTATTAACAAAAGCACCTTTCACTCAATGACCCGGGGCGCTTACTGGCAAATGTATTAAATAATTAATTGTTAAATTTATTAACATAAGCGCCTTTTACCCAATGACCCGGGATGCTTACTGTCAAATATATTAAATAGAAATTTGTGAAATTTAATAACACAGGCTCCTATCACCCGATGACCCGGGGTCCGGGGTGCTTACTGGAAAATTTATTAAATAATAAATTGTTAATCAATAATACAATTGTATAAATTTTTTAATATATTAATCATTAAAGTCGACAGTAAGCGCCTGAGGTCATCAGGTAATAAGCACTTGTGTTTTACAATTTATCATTTAATACATTTGCCAGTAAGCGCCCCAGATCATTGGGTGAAAGCTGCTTTTGTTATTAAATTTAGCAATTAATTATTTAATACATTTGCCAGTAAGTGCCCTGGGTCATTGGGTGAAAGGCGCTTTTGTTATTAATTTGAGCAATTAATT
Organism: Copidosoma floridanum; assembly: GCF_036245765.1. NCBI lineage: Eukaryota > Metazoa > Arthropoda > Insecta > Hymenoptera > Encyrtidae > Copidosoma > Copidosoma floridanum. The sequence continues at coordinate 9,749,841 of NW_028321885.1, forward strand.
CTTTAATACATTTGCCAGTAAGCGCCCCGGGTCATTGGGTAAAAGGTGCTTTTGTTAATAAATTTAACAATTAATTATTTAATACATTTGCCAGTAAGCGCCCCGGGTCATTGGGTGAAAGGTGCTTTTGTTAATAAATTAAAAAATGAATTATTCAATACGTTTGCCAGTAAGCGCCCCAAGTCATTAGAAGAAAGGCGCTTCTGTTAATAAATTTAACAGTTAATTATTTAATACATTTGCCAGTAAGCGCCCCGGGTCATTGGGTGAAAGGTGCTTTTGTTAATAAATTAAAAAATGAATTATTCAATACGTTTGCCAGTAAGCGCCCCAAGTCATTAGAAGAAAGGCGCTTCTGTTAATAAATTTAACAGTTAATTATTCAATACATTTGCCAGTAAGCGCATTGGGTCATTGTGTGAAAGGCGCTTTTGTTATTAAATTTAGCAATTAATTATTAAATTCATTCGCCAGTAAGCGCCCCGGGTCATTAAGTGAAAGGCGCTTTTGTTATTAAATTTAACAATTTATTATTTGAAATATTTGCTAGTAGTCACCCCGGGTCATTTGGTTGAATAGCTTAAGTTTATTTTATTAATTTATTATGCCTAAAAGTGTTATCTGGGTTTCTGCGTCATGCCCCACATAGTCCATTTGAATTTCCCGCCAAGTTATTATATCGCTTCTGAGATGCCATCAACTGATTGACAAAAAAGAATAAGGGTTCGTACACTAGTTACAGTAGGAGAGCACAACACGCATTACCTCTATACTCTATGGACCCTATGACTTATCGCTACAGCTTTATAGATTGTAGCAAACAAAACAGAACTTTTAAAAGTTTTAAAACTTTTAAAACTTCTAATTCTAAAAAGCATGGACACATGGTGCAGGAACGTGAGAAACGCTGCAGCGTTGACGCGTTCTGCTCTGTTTGTCGGAATCGGAAGATATTTTTCAGTACACCTGTGGGGGTAATCCGCAATCACCGACAGCAGTTACATACGCAAGACGTGACAACGTTGCGTGGTTGAGGGCGCTACTGTCGAGTTACTGGTGATGTGATGCGCAATCTCTCTAGCAGTAAAGCAGACAACGTCGGTCTATACTTTCTCTTTTTCGTGACATTTTTGCTGTAATCCCGCGCAATCCCGCTAGCAGTAAAGATGTTATTTTCATTTTTATTTTTGGCACTTAAAACTATTTTTTTTGGTCTGCGTGTTTCTTTACATCTAGCACAATATGCTTTGCTTACAATTAGAAGATGTCACGAAACAGAGCAAGTAGACGTTGTCTGCTTTACTGCTGGCGGGATTGCGGATCACATTACCAGTAAATTGACAGTAGCGCCCCCAACTACGCAACGTTGTCACGTCTTACATATGCAACTGCTGGCAGCGATTGCGGATTACACCCTGTATACTAATTGACCTAACTGTCGCAAGTACCTACTTAGTAGATGGAGATAAATTAACATGCCCATTATACTCAAGTCCTGCTTGCAGAAGCAAAAGTTTATAAAAAAAGTATAGCGTCGTTCTTGTGTACATTTCTATGTAGATTGAAATGTGGATAAATATATTATAGGGTCTAATTTTAATCTTCAATAAGCGTGATCGCGTTCAAGATTAACAATTACGTCACATGCATTACGTACAAAAGTGGTTTACAAAAGGAAATTTTTGGTGTTCAGTAGGTGACAACATTAACTCGAACTTATTTAGAACTTATTTGAATTTCTCCGTGCAAAGAGTAAATCCATACATTTTTGTATTATAAAGAGTAATGCGTTTTTATAATAAACAATAATGTATCAAAAAAAAAATTTTTTTTTACCAAAAATAACGTTTTAATCATAATGTTATGTCGGTGAATTAAAAACTACCAATAATTTTTTTTTCACGCTCATTCGTAAGGAAATCTCCATGTAGATTTGGAAGCAATTTGAGCAAGGACAAGGACCCACGTGTTATAGATGTTTTACGTATATGTAGGCATAGACAATCAACATAGCGAGCACAGATAAAAAGGTAGCTTGATGTTGCATCTCTTTTGTCGTGTTAACGGAGCTGTTTACATAGACATTTTTTGCTTAATTCAATGTGAACGTTCATATTGAAAAGGGGGTTCCACTGTTCCGCTAAACTCAAATTGAGTGAACAGACTGAGCAGACCTATGCTGTGTTCTCTGGGGCCGTACCATGTAACTATTTTTCTGTACATCAGTCTATGTTATAACATAGGCCGATGAACAGAAAAATAGTTATATGGTACGGCCCCTGTCAGTCAACATAGTTGCGACCATAGGCTTTGTTGCCTGATGGAAAAAGAGGTATACGTCTGTTCAGTCTGTTCACTCACTTTGAGTTTTGTGGAACAGTGGAACCCCTTTTTCAATATGAACGTTCACAATAAAATAAGCAAAAAATGTCTATGTGAATAGCTCCAACGCTTCCCTTACCGAAGAAACTGTTGCTTGCCTACTCTATTTCTAATATCTCTATGGAATAAGCGCGTTGTGTTTTTATGATTCAGTTTTTTGCTCACAACTCACAACTTTACAACGGACAGCGGGCCATCCCTTGATATGTCTAAAGTGAAAAAGTCTTGATGTTGTATTATTTAGTTTCATTACAGTACAAAGACCTTAGGTTTATTGCTCGAGTACCGTGAGACTTTAGTTTGGAGTTGTGAAGCAACATTTTTCGATCGTAGTTTAATATTACTTTATAAATATAATTTTGCTCTTTAGCTAAGTTAAGGTGCTTGCAACGTATTCAATGTCGCACTGAAGTAAGTATAAAATCTTATGCGTAACTGTTTATCAGTGAAAAAAAGTATTAATAAAATTAACTTTTCTATGGATTAGGAGTATTACAATTTTAATTTTACGTAAAGTGTTGGTCCTAGCTTGATCAACTACGCTTCTTTTTACAGAAGTTACTTTCTATAATTTTGATTCGTTGTAATCGAAAAATTCATCCAAGCTTCTTATTAGCAATTTTTTGTTCTATTTGAACAGATTCTTAGTCAGAGACATGTTGCCAAACGAGATTTTTCAACTAAAGTATTTAGTGAACCAATTGTTGCCCTACCGAAAAGCTAAGTAATTTTTTTTTTTTGATAGCAATGGAAAATAATGTAATTCTTATGTGTGTATTTTGATCGACAATGTAGTCTACATCCGTTACACAGTAGTTCTCTCAGGGTAAGAGTTAGTTTTGTCCATATTTCACATCCCTACCTGATTTATAGAAGCAAACTTAAGTCTTGATTTTCTTGAATTTTATTCACACTGACTCAAACTGTAGTGTCCCTAAATAAGAGAGAGAAAATGATTTTAGATCTACATAGCTCATTGATTTGCAAATGCGACACTTTAAAGGAAATAGAAATTTATAGCTTAAATTTGATAATTTATAGAGTCCCGGTTATACAGGATGAACATGCATGTGTTAGCTATACTTTCATATTGTGGTACGACAATTTTGTTATACTCAAACATTCAGGGGGATAAAATTGCAGGCTTACTTGGTACTTAACTTGTTGCTGAAAGTTATTTAAAATCAAACACTTTTGTTATTGGGAGGGTGATTAAGTATATAAATTAGCATAAAACCCGTGTTCAGTGAGTACTTTGGTATCCAAGTATATTTCTGTTGCAGATAGTAAATGAGAGTAGATATACTTCTTGTAAATGTAAACAACTTTTTAGGCTGATCATATTTCTATCGTTTCACTCTTACCTGTCACTGAAGGGGGCTAAAGCGGTACAGTCAGCCTCAAAAGTTAATTTAAATTAAAAGTCAGTGTTTTTATCGTTATTCTTAATGAATTACGCGAGCTATTCCATATCGTTCCGCAGAAGATTATTAATAGGTGAGAAAAGAAAAAAATGATACTTGAAAATTGGATTTCTGTGCACTCTTTTATTTTCCGTCTGCTGTATATAGATATACCAACAGCATTTTGTTCAAACACCTGAAAGAATGGCTAGACTTAATAAGAAATTGTTTTCAATAATGAATGTTTGTTTAATTATGTAAATTAAATGATTAACATATTGTCAATAAAATATAATGCAAACAGAATGATAATGCGTACAGAGAATAAATAATTAAAAATCAAATTATTTGTAGGTTTTTTGAACGTTTATGTTGGAAACGTCTCAATTGAATACGTAACCTTGTGGAAGAATCACGTAAAATTGCATTTATAACCATATAATACGCAGAAATGTTAAAATTTTTTTTGTCCAGCAGAATACTATTAGATAAACATAAAATTTTTAAACGCATCTACATGTTGGGTTTTCAATAAAATATTAAAGCAAAGAAAGTTATACTAATCGATTAATACTCAGTCTGCTTGTAAATTGAGTTATTTCGTTTACTAGAGTCAAAAGAGATTTCAAGTGTTACAATTCACTTGAAATATCATCAATAAAATTCCCTTGTCCTAATTCCGTTGTTATAATTATTTTTAAAAAAATGCACGCCTCACTGTGTAAGGAGGAATTGATCAAGAATACTCTTTATCACTTTAAACTGAATCACCCGCCAAGGCTTCATCTGCTAGTCTGGATATTGGGATTATGCCTCTACCACGTGACCTCAGTATATATATGACTAATGTAGAGGGGAAATAACACAGGTCTTATGGGAGGAATCTTGTTTTTATTTTTTTTCGCACTTAAAAAGATATTGAGCTTAAAAAGGTTGTTAATTCCATGTTACTGACATAATGAGAGTTACGTAGTTATTTTTTTCCTTTGATGAATTCGTTCATGAAGGTTGAAACAGCGTTTTGAACGTATACGGAGTGCCGTTTAACTCTACTTTGAGCTGTTTGTTTCAGCTGTTGCTGCTGCTGCGCTACTGCTGCTGATGCTCAGAGATAAACAAACAGCTCAAAGTAGGGTTAAACGGCACTCCGTATACGTTCAAAACGCTGTTTCAACCTTCATGAACGAATTCATCAAAGGAAAAAAATAACTACGTAATTCTCATTATGTCAGTAACATAGAATTAACAACATTTTTAAGCTCAATATCTTTTTAAGTGCGAAAAAAAATAAAAACAAGATTCCTCCCATAAGACCTGAGTTATTTTCCCTCTACATTAGTCATATATACTGAGGTCACGTGGTAAAGGCATAATGCCAATGGCTGGTCTCGGGCATCTAATCGCGCCCTAATTTTTGAACTAGCGCCATTAAGGGGGTAGTGTCACAATGTATAGTCAATGCGTGTTCTGAAATACATTACGTGCTCCAAAACAGGCAAGTGAAAATAAATGTGGCAACGTCGCATGAGGCGAGAATCCTCTGTATATCTATAATATAAGTATAGATACGTTCGGAGGTTATATTGTACGTCAACATTGAGTTGGTGGTACAATCTCCGTTGCAATATCTTCACGGATCTTCAAATACACACTTTTAATTTGTTATAACCAAACAATGGTGAAGCTACGGGTGCTGTTCTTAAAATATGATGTTTAAAACATACTATTTTACACTATATTTCAATTTCAGCAAAGTCTGAAATTTTTTTAAATCGCAATCTGTAAAATACTGTTTTTCCACGTATATCAACGTAGCACATTTACTCGCGAACCCCATGATAAGAACTTATAGGGAATTTGTAGCTAATTTGTAGTAAATTTGTAGTGTGAGAATTGATTTTGTAGGGCCTAAATAACGCCCCATACACTCGGATGTGCCAACTCGATATCAAGCTACCACATCTTACCGCGATGCGGGGCATTCAGGGGGATGGAAAAAACGATATATTTTGTAGCTAATTTGTAGCTTTCAAATGTATATCACAGATCTAGTCTAGAAAGCACCCTTGCGATAATAGGGGGTGTCACTGAACTTTGAGATCGGCCAAATGTCGCCAGTGTTCTATTGTATATTATTTCTAGACGTCGAGTGTTTGAGATCTTTAATTTCGAGATTTTTTACGTATTAGTGTATAGATACATCTGTATGCGAAGCAGGTACTCATAAAATTTGGATACACTGTGCATGTAACAGAATTTATACTTTGAAATTATATATTTACTGATGTAAGTGTAAACTGAAAGAGTTATAATAACTAACGACAGTTAAAAGTAAATTGAATAAAATACAGTAAATAAATAAGAAAATAGAAAAACTATATTTTTTTTACATATAGTAACAGCCGTGGCACAACTTTGTAATTACGCGCTCGAAAACTCGACGATTTTTTTAAATCATCTACCTCCATCCAAGAGGTATTTCCACGACGGTAAATGTATGACACATAATGATTTGTCGTACAGTTATCATTACTACGGCGTCTTAATCCTCCAATTTCTTTAAAACCGACAACCCCAACAAGAAAAATTTCTTCTTTTCCATTTAAGGGGTTTTTTATACATTTATACAGTTGGTCTAGTGTAACTGCATGGTTCTCCTCTTCTTGGTTGAATACATCAAAGACGATAAAGTCTCCTTAAACAAACATGTATTATATGAATAATACTAGTTTTGTCAATTACTGTTATTATTTCTGTATTAATTCAATACTTTAATTTTCATTGAATGTAAATATCTTCAATGAATTACACCGTGTAGTATATGTTGTGTAGTGTTCCCCTGAGACAATTCTTCCTGCCATGTTTCCTTACGTAATAATAAGAAAATAGTAGGAAGCGGGTATAATTGTTTTGGATCAAATCGGCACCTTGGACAAAGAAAGCATTAACAAAAAAATTGACTTAAAGAAAGTTATTTTTTATTCTTGGGTTGAAGAGCAATATATATTTTGTACAAAAAACATGTAAGAAATAATAGTCATAAGTGATCGTGTGAAAGCTCACTAAATTCTAAAGATAATAGCTTTTAAGGGCCATTTCAAGAACTGCAAAATTGATAAGATGATTCAAACTCTGTGCCTTTTCAATCTTTATTACGGAATAAATCTCTCTGAGTGCCTTCCCTAACCCTATTTTTAGTTAGCATTTTCTTTCAGGCAATTTTAAGTTAGCTCTTTTTTAGAGTAAATTTTTAGTGAGCGCTTCTTTCCAGGTAATTTTGAATTAGCACTTTCTTTGACCGAGGCGTTAGAGTCAGTTTGTCAGAAGATATTCAAAGAAAAACCAAAAAAATTCGAGAAACCGTTATTTGTTTTTTTTTTTAATAATACTCTAAAAAAAAATTGAAAAAAAAATTTAAAAAAGTATAACTTTAAAAAAAAAATGAGTTTTGCTGAATCACAGTCCATTATTATCTATTGTCTATACAATATAGATATTATCTCTTACATATAATATACTAGCAGCCCCCCGTCTCGGCTTCGCCCGAGACTTACTAAATAAAACACCGTAGTGTGTTGACATGTAATGTGAAACATTTTCAGTTAGAAATTTTACACATATTCCTGATACATCTAAGAACAAAAATCTTCTTATTAAAAACATATTTTTTCGGAATCCATATAGTTTATTTGGTTAAATAATGAGGTGTAAAAATTCAAAAAAATTATTATGCCATAAAGTACCGTGCGTTCTTTATGCCATAAAATAATCAGTGGCCATAAAAAGCCGTTGATTTACAGTTTCTCCCGTGTAATTCACGAAAACGGCTATTTTTTAAAGCTGTTAAGATTTTAAATCCCCAAAAAATTTATATTAAAAAAAAATTTTTTTTCTCATATCTCACAACTTTATTACCAGAGCAACAAAGTCCTGGACCTTAAACCCTACAGTTTTATTGCCACAAAAACACAAAAACATTTTCTACTTATTTAAAAATCTGAAGTAGGATCTTTAAAGATTTCAGAGATTGCTGTGAGGGTACAATGAAAAGCTGATCTTTCACGTAATGGACTCTTTAGTTGTTAATTTCGACGCTGCTGTTATCTCAATAAATTTTCTGCGTCAGTTTCTTGACGCCTAAGTAAAATTGTATTTATTAGATACACTTGAAGTTTTTCTTCCGATTCACCCTCTTGCGACTTTTGGCATGCTTAAAATTTGTGTGACCCTTAAAGGCTGTTTTCTGTCAACTTTGATAAGTTCTAATATATTTGTTGGCAAGGTAGTGCGACGTCCGATGGCCCTAAAAAAGACCGGTGAGCTTCTTAAGTTAACTCTTTTTTGACTGCAGTTAACAGCAATTGTGACTGCCTGGATACCTCAGGGTGATCTTCTCTGGCCTGCTGTTGAAAACCCAGACTGATCGGGAGAAAAATTACTAAGTCCGATGCTTTGGGGCTAGTTGTAGTGCTCTTTCCCAACGTCTCCCGGTATAATGTCGAAGACGTTGGTGTCTAAAGCACCTTTTTATTTGCAGATTCAGTTGTTTTGGTGATCTTAGATGGGGAGATTGGTTAGTGATACTTGTCCAGTCGAGGCTATATATCTTGTTGGCTCAAGTTTTTTTTCCTTCATAGTTGTTATAGGTTTGCCCAACGCAGACTTTGGAGAGGATCAGTGATTCCTGGTTGAATTCTTAGAGTCGAGAGGGTAATATAGGGTTGTCGGTCACCGGGTTTTCCAGCCTTGCGAAGAACAACTCCGCAGGTGACGTCTGCTAGTGAATGGCTGACTTGGTTTAATAGTGCCGGTCTTTAGTTAATATAGTCTTTTAGTCGACGAATCGCTTCCAGAAATGGTAATAAAAATGTATTTGTTGGCAAGGTAGTTTACACTTAGGTGGATGCTAAAAAGAACCGATGAAATTGATGGTTAAGTAGGAAACGTAAATACTTACAATGGCCCTAAAAAGCGCCAGTGGTGAAACTTCCAGGCTATTCTTTATTATTATTCCTGATGATGAAGAGCTGGCTACGGTTGCTTGATTCTTACCCTAGGAGTCTCGATATACGGAGACTGTGATAGAGGGAGATACGCTGCTGACCAAAGAATATCTCGTCTCGGGTCGTTCCCCGGATAACCAACCGCTCATCGTTAGACGGGAACATGTGGGTAAGCGCATTGGGGACGCGACGACCAAGAAGGTAGCCGTTGTGGCTGCCCATGCCCCTCAGAGCTCAGAGCTGTTTTCTTCCCTTGCTTACATTTGTAGCCACAAATTCTCTAACTGCACCAAGTGGGATGGTGGAACTCCCTCACAACTCTGATGAGTTGGAGCAGATTGTGCTCTGGATAGATATATCACCTGGTATTGTGGCAGAGACGGCATCGGTTGGAATTAATTTTTTTTTTTGATCGCACTTGTCGAGATTCAGGGTGAATGGACACTTAAGTCCCTTCCCCCTTAGAGAAGAGTGTCGCCCGTAACCGGGATACCCAGCTGCAAGACTATTATCAGCATTCTTAATACAGTTCGTTGAGTTGCCAAAGCTCGACTACAACACTATGGAGACGCTCCAGCGTATTATAACCACACTTATTTAATTATGTTGCAGGTAGCTTCGATTTTATGTCGACGCCACCTAGCAGATTTTACTGAACTAAAGTGAAAAGCTGGCATATTTTTGCAAAACTTTGAGCTCATTTCATGCTAATTTTATTAAATTTGTTAAGATAAAAACTATACTAAAACCATCTAGGAAGTATCATGAATCAGTGTGCAAAATTTCAACAAAATCAGTTCAGTAGTTTTCGCGGTTAGCGATTACAACGGTTTTAGCGCTTCTGCTTTATATATTAGTAAGATACCGACGCCCCAGATGAAGATTGTGCCCTGCTTCGAAGCCTGGACGAAGACGATGCCTTTTTACTAGGCTCAGACAAAAACTATGCATTTTACTCTATAGTTTGGACGAAGACTACGCCTTTTTTTCGGAGTTCGAACGAATACTAGCATGATTTACGAAGAGTTACCATAATAAAATAGCTGTTAGTAGCTAAGCTCACCTTGCATTTAGGTTTGTAATTAGAATACTTTAGTTTATCGCAAAATATTTGAGTAATCGTTTTGGAACAGAAAAAATAATTCATACCAAGAAAAAAAAATATAATTATCGTCCAAGCTAAAAAAAAGACCACATATTTCGTCAGAACACAAGAAAATGGCATAGTTGTCGCCTGGATTCGAAAAAAAAGGCATAGTTTTCGTCTAGGACCAAAAAAAGGGTATAGTTTTCGTATAAACTAGAAAAACGGGCTTAGTTTCCGTCAGGGCTCGAGAAAAAGGCATAGTATTCGTCCGTCTAGGACCAAAAAGAGCATAGTTTTCGTCTAGACTACGAAAAAGAGCATAGTCTTTGCCTGGGACGACGAAACGGCATAGTCTTCATCTGGAGCATCGACATTGTATAATCGACTATTATATAAAATTTTTTTACGGAAAGCCTTGATTTCTACTATTTTCCTCATTACTTTCGTGTTAAGAAACCTGCCAGAAAGAAATTTCCTGATATTGAGGTTTGTGCGCTGTCAAAAGTAAATCGAATTTTGGAATAAAGAAAACTGTAATTGAAGGCCTTAAAACAAAAAAGAGACTTAGTGTACAATCCGAATCTAAGTATTCGAGCAAATTAAAAAAAAATTGTTCATACTTTTTCTGCCATGTCGCGCTATTTTCTCTCTTTCTGTTTTAAGGCCTTTGTTTTTGCCTTTAGTTTTATTTAAGAAGACAACTTAAAACTGCTCAGGACAATTACTGGCGCATATATATATATATATATATATATACATTTCAATACTACTAAAATGCCGTGAGCGCTTCATTCAAAGTTCTCGAATAAATCTCTTAACTACCCAACAATTAAAATATTTGTGACGCGATGAATCTGTAGTTTTTAACATCATCTTGCATAAAAAGCAATGTTCCCAATAAAAAAAATCCATATGGATCGAAATCAATTTTGTTTCATGACTCTACATCCGCGTAAAAGTATATCTATGTAAATTGTACATATAGATAAGTTTTTTTTTTATTGGGTTAAATCCTCTTTATTGCTATATATCATAGTTAATCTTTTATATCATAAAGTAATTCGGTAATACTTGTTCAGATATTCACATACAGCAACTGATACTGAATATTTTTTAAGCTAATTTACTGATCGTTGTTTGATACATCGTCTCGTATCATTATGTTTTTCTTGGTCATCCTCACCACCCTTCCTTATACAAATTTCCAGCCAATTAAAGCACATCTGTTTCATTGCCGTGTGAATAAATAAAACTTTAAAGTATAGTAATATAATCATAAAGTATGTATAAAATATTGAACTATTAAAAAAGTCGAAAATTTCATTACGAATATAAATGTTGCATTTAAATTGCAATTTAAAATACCTTTAATAATCCGCAAATGATCCTAATTCATTATTGAGAAAAAAAAAATTTCATGTACACGCTGGCCTGATCCGGGGATCGCTGAATCAAAAATTACTAATATTAGAAACTGCACTTTATAGATAAGTAAACGATCAAACAAGTTAAATAGTTATATAAATTCATTAGCTTACTCTGTAAATATCATCCAGTGGAAATTTCACTATTTGATCCAGTTGAAAAAATTTCACTGAAGAATTAGTGAAAAATCCACTGATCTTTTAAGGCCTTATTCATCCCACTGAAAAACTAGTGGAAACGTTACTGATTTAAGCAGTGAGTTTAAACTTATAAGTTTACACGAGGCTTGCAGGATAACATGTATTACAGGAGACATGTGTATATTAACAGTAGATGAATTTAACCACAAAAATCATTTTAAAAAGTTATGTGGTCTTAATTGATTGGATTCATCAGACCTTGTATTTAAATTCGTTCTGGCACGGTAAGTATACGTTTTTTGTATTTTTGAGACCCTAGTCTTATGGCCAAAGTGGTGAGACATCTGACTAGAGTGCCGCAAGTTGGGGGCTCAATTACCTGGTGTGCCAAAACTTTTTAGAAGTACTTTTCTATTATAAATCATATTTGTAAGTAAATTTGTATTGATTACTATGTTTCAATTATTCAACAATATGTTATACAATATAAATTATTATTCATTCATATTCGAATATAGTATTCTGAAATACATTTTTTTTAAATATTGTGTGTAATTACTATTGAATTTTCAATATTATTTTTAGGAAAAGATTCATGGATTTCTCACTGTTGATTCAGTGAAAATTTACACTGTTCATTCAGTAAGTCATCGGTGAAAGTTCTACTGAATTGAAATAGTGAATATTTCACTACTTGAATCAGTGAAATTTCACTGAACTCTAGTGGAATGATTTTCACTACCCCATTTCGGTGGAATTTCACTGGATGATATTTAGAGAGTACCCTTGTCCTTTATTCATAAGTTTGTAATTAGAGATCCAATTTTGTTCTGAATTTTAAATTTAAGTATTTGTTTATTTATATAATTAGAAAAAAATTTACTGTGCTAATCTAACTGTATACAAATCGCTTTCTTATTAAACTACTGTTCCGTTAGCTAGACCAATCAGGACTTGGCTAGAGAGAGATAGAATGCACTTCTACTGGCCGCTCCTGATCAGCTTTCTTAACAACAAGGAAGTACTCTTGGAGGGCTCTAAAGTAGTAGCTTAAATATGCTAAATAAAATACAGATAGGTATACAAAAGCATGGCGTGTTAAATTGGCTCCCATAGAATTAAACACCACTCACCCCTTGTGGTTTCCCCGATTTGATGTGCACCAGGTGCGAACTCTATTTTTCTTACTCAGGACGCAGTAAACGTCTTAAGTAGTAACCTTTGAGCTCTATTCTGTGTAAATCAACTAATTTTTTTTTTTTTAAGTACACATTTTAAAACAATATGTGCATAGTCCAATCTGTTCACCTGCAAATTTATTGTTTGTTCTAGTCGTTAGTAAAGATACACTTATACGAATGTAAATGAAAAAACTAGTATTTTCAAGCCAACTTGATTTGAATTAACTCTTGCTAAACGAATTCACTACAAATCAGCTACCGATCTAGATCGCTCGATACTGCACTGGCAAAATTTGGCCGATCTCAGAGTTCAGTGACACCCCCTATTATCGCAAGGGTGCTTTCTAGACTAGATCTGTGATATACATCTGAAAGCTACAAATTAGCTACAAAATATATCGTTTTTTCCATCCCCCTGAATGCTCCGCATCGCGGTAAGATGTGGTAGCTTGATATCGAGTTGGCACATCCGAGCGTATGGGGCGTTATTTAGGCCCTACAAAATCAATTCTCGCACTACAAATTTACTACAAATTAGCTACTAATTATAGACCGATCTAGATCGCTCGATACTGCACTGGCAAAATTTGGCCGATCTCAGAGTTCAGTGACACCCCCTATTATCGCAAGGGTGCTTTCTAGACTAGATCTGTGATATGCATCTGAAAGCTACAAATTAGCTACAAAATATATCGTTTTTTCCATCCCCCTGAATGCCCCGCATCGCGGTAAGATGTGGTAGCTTGATATCGAGTTGGCACATCCGAGCGTTTGGGGCGTTATTTAGGCCCTACAAAATCAATTCTCGCACTACAAATTTACTACAAATTAGCTACAAATTTCCTATAAGTTCTTATCATGGGGTTCGCGAGTGGATGTGCTACGTTGATATGCGTTGTTTTTCCGATAAGAGTCCGTGTTAGATAGGTAATTTATTTCTCAAAAACGGTGAAGCGAGGGTATTTAAAATTTAAGTATGATATTATACATTTAATTGTTAGCTTAAACAAATTTTTTCAATGTGTTCCTAAATTTTTTAATTTTGTGACACTACACCCTTAACGGAAAAAATTTTTCATACTTATTAAAGCACATGTACATCTTATGGAAAAAATTTTTTTTCTGCATGAAGCAGTGAAAAAATTACTGTTTGCTCGAAACTTGTTAACAACACTAAAAATACTCAACTTAGTTATAAAGAGATCCTTTAATGCCTAAAAAAAATATTTGCAGCGTCATGGCCCATACAAGGCTATGTTATTCTTATGAGTAAGTACCGCCAACTGCCGTTTTTACCCATGCAAGTGGCTCTGTTTTAGATTGCTGCATGGAGCGAATATCAGGCCTGCATAGGCATGGAGCTGAAACTAGCCCCACGCCGGAGCAGCCTCACCACACTCAGAGAGCTATTCACAACGAAGACGAGTGATGCGCAGTACGCATACAGCAGAGTACTCGAAACCACGTAAGATAGCGTGACGCCAGCTTTTGTATCGTTGCTGCCCCTCTCGTGTGCTGTGATATAGTCTCCCAACGCATAGAGTAGCTGTCCTACCGTATAGCAGTGGAGGCATGTTTTTTCAACGGTTCTGTCACTGATATACGCCGTGACAAGTTATAACTGTGCAGCAAGGTGCTTTGTACTAAGTACTCGAAGTATAATATTTTAACCATCTGCTCTCTCAACGTTGGCGATCCTCTAAAATAACGTGTTCTCAAAAAAAAGAAAGCATTGTTATATTATAATTATACTTAATAGTATACATTTAGTCATTATTAAGTAACTTTCGTCACTATTAAATTTTTTTTATGGCCTACCAGACTATTTACATACATGAATATAGCAAATACAGTATTTACCTATGAGAAAATATGGCAGTTTTTAGAATTAAAGTAACGTAATGTACAGTTATATAAAAGTATATTACAATGCAACGAATACAAAAGAAATACGTGCGATATACTTAGTACAAAGCACCTTGCTGCACAGTTATAACTTGTCACGGCGTATAGCAGTGACAGAACCGTTGAAAAAACATGCCTCCACTGCTATACGGTAGGACAGCTACTCTATGCGTTGGGAGACTATATCACAGCACACGAGAGGGGGCAGCAACGATACAAAAGCTGGCGTCACGCCATCTTACGTGGTTTCGAGTACTCCGCTGTATGCGTACTGCGCATCACTCGTCTCCGTTGTGAATAGCTCTCTGAGTGCAGGGACGAATCAAACCTGAGGGGCCCCGGGGCTAAAATTTTTTTTTTTTGTCCTGATCCATTCGAAAAACGCTACATATAGTTGCGATTCTCCCATTCGCAATCCCTGCGACTTTTTAAAGCCGTAAAAAGTCGTCAGGCTGGGAAAACGAAGAGTTTTCCGTAGATACGTACATACGCGTATACGAAAAAAAACAAAATAAAAATTTATAACTTATTTTTTGGCTCTTGTGCCACCTTAGAAATTGATAAAATATGTTTCTATCACTTCTATACACGATACCTTCAAGTTTTCCAAGCCGTGAAAGGCCGCCAGGCTTGGTAAACAGTGAGTTTTCCGCCGATGGGCAAATAGGTGTATGCGAAAAAATCGGAAAAAAATTTATAACTTATTTTTAGGCTCTTGTGCCACCTTGAAAATTGATAAAATATGTTTCTTTCACTTCTGTAAACGATCCCAATAAGTTTGCCAAGCCTTGTAAGGCCGCCAGGCTTGGAAAATGATGAGTTTTCCGCCGATACGCAAATATGTGTACACGAAAAAATCGGAAAAAAATTCATAACTTTTTTTTGGGTTCTTGTGCCACCTTGGAAATTAATAATATATGTTTTTATCACTACTATACACGATCCCAATTAGTTTTTCAAGCCGTGAAAGGCCGCCAGGCTGGTAAAATGATAAGTTTTCCGCCGATACGCAAATACGCGTATACAAAAAAATCAGAAAAAAATTTATAACTTTTTTTTGGGCTCTTGTGCCATCTTGGAAATTGATATAATACGTTTCTATCACTACTGTACACGATCCCTATAAGTTTGCGTGTGTGCGTGCGTGATCGTTTAACAAGTGGTGACTTGCTTTCGTGTACTCTAGTGGCGTGCTTTCAGCGTGGTGTTTGGCATTTGTGCAGTTGGTTAGTTGTAAGTAGAACGCATGTGCTTGAAGCAACTTGGTTCTTTGTGTATTACTTATCTGTTTCTTAACTGAAAATTGTCAGACAGAAAGGGGTGTGCAGATATACTGAGTGTTTGTAAGCGTTGTGCCTTGTAATTTTAACGAAACGACACCAGCGAAACTTTCGATTAACAACTGCGCGAAGAGGCAGCGCTTAGGAATTAAATATAAAAATTGCTTCCAAGTAATATAAACTCGCTGTAACATGTTGATTTACTTAACTACTCATTTGGATCTTTTATCAGACAGGTAACTTTTTGACTCTTTCTAATGTCTTTTTGCAGAACGAGTGTAAGTCAAACTTGTGAGTCTAATGCATCTTAGCTATGAGCGTAAATTCGTGCTATCATACATTATATACGTGACCCAGATTTATGTGTTCTCGATTCCATCTGGATTACTTTTGATTTGTTACCCGATTAAAGAATGTGGTGAAAGCATGGCAATTTCCTTATCTTTAAATGACTTGGTTCAATGCAGGAGAGGAGTTCTCTATATGTTGTTGTCCGCATTAGTTATCTTTGCTACACCTGCAGTTTTACAGCAATTCTGTCAGTACCTTCTAGCAGTTAAGTGAAATACTATCCCATGCTGTCGCATACATGGTACCGTAAGTGGGGTGTTGTTCTCTTAGTCTTGATGAGAAAAGAATGACACTGAGGTTCGGAACGTTTGGGGAACGAGATTTAAAAATGAAATTAATCACTTTTAAACGAAGCGAATCAGTTACAGAATAACTAAGAGCAGCATTAGAGACTACCAATGATATATATCAGTCGTAAAAAGGATAAGTTTCCACAATTATACCTGAACCCAAAAATATCATATAATATGTGCCTATTCTAACTTCCTACTCATTCCAAATTCTGGCTTTCATAACTCCAAATCCAAAACGAAAGCCCCGCTGAAAATAAAACACATTATTTATTATTACATATACAATGTATAAAAATTTTAATATCTAAGAAAAAACGAAGGGGCGAGTAATAAACTTTTCCATCATACGCGTACATCAAGAACGACTAAATTGCGACTTCTGGCTTTCATAACTCGAAGTCCAGAACAAAGGCCCCGCTGAAAATTATACACATTGTTTATTATTAAATAAACAATAAATGATAATTTAAAAATATGAGAAAAAACGAAGAGGCGGGGATTTTCCACCATACGCTTATATCGAAAATGGGCCAAATGTCGACTTCTGGCTTTCATAACTCGAAATCCAGAACAAAGGCCCCGCTGAAAATTAAGCCCATTGTTTATTATTATATAAAAAATAAATGATTGTGTAAAAATCTGAGAAAAATTGAAGGGGCAGGTAAGTTTTCAGCAATTTACCACCATATCCCTATACCGAAAACGGCCAAATTGCGACTTCTGCCTTTTGTAACTCAAATTCCGAAACAAAAACTCCGCTGGAAATAATACACACTGTTTACTACTACAAAAGTAATGTATAAAAATTGTAATATAAAAGAAACAACGAATGGGTGAGTAAGTTTTTAGCGATATTCCACCTTACGCGTATATCAAAAAAGGGCGTAATTGCGACTTCTGGCTTTTATAACTTGAAATCTACAGTGAAGGCCCTGCTGAAAATGATACACATAGTTTATTATTATATAAACAAACAATAATAATTTTAAAATCCGGGGAAAAACGAATGGTGGGTAAGTTTTCAGCGATTTTCCACCTTACGCGTAAATGAAAAACGGAAAAATTGCGACTTCTAGGTTTTATAACTTAATTCCAGAACCAAGGCCCCGCTGGAAATAATATACATTGTTTATTATTATATAATTAACATATATATAATAATAGACAATGTATATAATTTTAAGCGGGGCCTTCGATCTAGATTTTAAGTTATGAAAGCCAGAAGTCGCAATTTAGCCGTTTTCGATATCCGGGTATGGTGGAAAATCACGGAAAACTTACCCGCCCCTTAGTTTTTTCTCGGATTTTTTAATTATTATTTATAGTTCATATAATAATTAACAATATGTATCATTTTCAGTGGGGCCTTCGTTCTGGATTTCATGTGACAAAATCTAGAATTCGAAATTTGACCGTTTTTGATACATACGTGAGTTGGAAAATTGCTAAAAACTTACCTGCCCTTTCGTTTTTTCTTGGATAGTGAAATTTGTATACATTGTTTATGTAATAATGAACAATGTGTATCATTTTCAGCGGGGCCTTCGATCTGGATTTCGAGTTATGTAAGGCAGAAGTCGCAATGGCCGCTTTCTATTGACGCGTACAGTGGAAAATCGCTAAAAACTTTCGCACCCCTTTGTTTTTTCTTAGGTACTTAAATTTTCATATATTGTTTATGCAATAATAATTAATGTGTATCATTTTAAGCGGGTCTTTAGATTTAGTTTTTGAGTTACAAATAAACAGATGTCGAAATTTGGCCATTTTTGAGTTAAGCGTATGGTGGAAAATCGCTGAAAACTTACCCGCCCCTTCATTTTTTCTCGGATTTCTTAATTATTACTTCTTTTTTGTATAATTATAAACAACGTGTATCATTTTCAACAGGGCCTTGGTTCTGAAATTAAGTTACAAAACCTAGAAGTCGCATTTTGCCTGTTTTCCATATACGCGTAAGGTGGAAAGTCGCTAAAAACTTACCTGCTCATTCATTTTTTCTTGGATATTAAAATTTGTATATATTGTTAATGTAAAAATAAACAGTGTGTACTATTTTTAGCGGGATCTTCGATTTCGTTTTTGAGTTACAAAAAACAGAAGTCGCAATTTGGCCATTTTTGATAAACGCGTATTGTGGAAAATCGCTAAAAAATTTTCCACCTTTTTGTTTTTTCTTGGATATTAAAATTTTTATACATTGTTTATGTAATAATAAACCATGTGTATTATTTTTAGTGGAGTCTTTGGTTTGGTTTTTGAGTTACAAAAGCCAGAAGTCGCAATTTAGTCGTTATCGATTTACGCGTATGATGGAAAATCGCAAGAAAATTTCCTGCCCCTTCGTTTTTCTTGGATATTTAAATTTTTTTACATTGTTAATATTATAATAAACAATGTGCATTATTTTCAGTGGAGCCTTCGTTCTGGATTTCAAGTTATGAAAGCCAGAAGTCGGAATGAGTAGGAAGTTAGCATAGGCACATGCATGATATTTTTGGGTTCGGATATAATTATGAAAAATTATCCTTTTTACGACTTTTATATATCATTGGTAGTCTTTAATGCTATTCTTAGTTGTTCTGTAACTTGTTCGCTTCGTTTAAAAGTGATTAATTTAATTTTTAAATCTCGTTCCCGAAACGTTCCGAACTTCAGTGTCATCGAACTTGTAGTACAGGAAATGTACGCGAGTAGCGTGGGTAACACTTCGAATCATAGATCGTACTGTAGGCAGGTTTTCCTGCGAAATTTTAAAATTCGAAAAAATCAAAGAGATTAAAAAATAAATTTTTTATTTAAAAGCAGACAATTAATGAAACAATAAAAAACGAAGTAGGAATGAAAAATTTTTTTTTTGTCTAGTGGGTAATCATCTTTTTTTTGTCTTTAATGAAAATTAGTTTTTCATCATTCAGGAGATTAGATTAAAATACTAATCACTCATGATTTAATTTTAATGGAAATGTATATTAAATAAGTGATAAAATGGTGATTTCTCGTTTTTTTGCATGATAATACAAAATTTTGAGGTTATACTGACAAACGGTAAAAATAAAAGTTGTAGATCTTTCAATTATCTACACTTTCTACATATATTTTTTTTTGATACTAGGTACATATATTATTTTATATTCAGAAAACAGTTTTTTTTACCATTATGCGCTACATAAATTAATATTTTAACAATAACAATTGAAAAGTATCCATGTTTTAAAAATATGATTTTTACGTAAAATTTGACGCAGAATACGATGGTAATAATAAAAAATCGATTTATTTTTGGGGAAATTGTTAATAATCGATGAAGACAATTAAATTTTTAATAACAATATTAATTTGTTGACAATTTTTTTTTCAATTTTTTTTTCTTAAAGTTAAACTCTTTAGCTATAAAAGTGCCATGGGTGAAAATTTTGTAGCTCTTTGGGATTTGGAGAATGATGAATCAAAATTTTTTTTATTCATGTACTATATTTTATTGTGTGGAAAATCCTACGTGGAATTACTTCTGTAATACCTTCAAGAAAGCCATATGACATTGCATAAAAGGGCTTTAGTTTGGTGATGCCATGTGGTAAGACACATAGAATTACTTATTGGAAAAAAAACTTAGTTGTCTATAATTAAATAATTGCAAAATACCGTTATAAGTTATTTTCGTTTATCAATTAGTATTACTATCTCGATAATAACTCCAAAACAAAGGGGTTCAGCTAATTTTACTTCTACATACGAAAAATGAAGTTTCAAAATTGAAAAAAAATTTTAATTTCTAAAATATTACTTATATCCTTATGTTTTGGAGTCATCATACGTATGATAACCCAAATTTTCTACCGCAACCGACGCATTCCGGTATTTCGTTGTTACTTCTAGATGACAAAATTTTTTTCTTGTTTCAATTACTTTTTCCAATTGTTCCATATGGAGTTACGTATAGCATCACCCAGCTAAAACCCCTTATGTTATGCCATAAGTAAAACTATACGTTATGCCGCATGATTTTCCTTAAGCTATTATAGAAGTAATTTCATGCAGATACAATCCCATCGATTTTTTTTTCAGGTGGAATCAAATGGAAAAATACGCACCTTTTTTTGGTGCATAACCATTGGATCAGTAATAAACTTGAAGAAACTGAAACTGATATTTTCTCTACATGCCCGACCTATGGCGAGTCGAGATAAAGAACAAAAGAGAAAATAAAAGGGACATACTCATGTATATTAGCATAAAGTGTAGGCTGCTTGAGCAAGCGAGCTCCTGAGGCGGGCTAACGGAATCGGGGCTTAACTTTATCTCGCGTTCGACACGAACGTTTTACAGCCTTACGATTGGCTGCTGACTTACTCGCTAGTAAGTTTACAATTACTTTACTTACAGATACAGTCCAGATTAATTAAGAAAGCCTACGATCTGAACTGCGAACTTTAGAACAAACTACTCTCATGGTTCTATTAGTACATTTTTAAACATGAATTGTTAATTTCTGCTCACACGTTTGTGTGCTTAAGTGTTAGTAAATTTAAGTTCAATCTAACTTAGTAATATCAATTCCAAGCACTAGGAGAGACCGGGGAATGACAAGCTTACTAGGTAACTCTAGCACCTCAGTTTCTCCCGAATGATAAAATACTTATAATTCAAACCTTGTACATAACAATTCCTAATGTGATAACTTTTTTCTTCTCCAAGTAAAACACTAAACAATGCAGCGTAAGTTTAATGAAAACATGTACAATTTTATCTCATAGAGTGCCTGCTCTCGCATTTTTAATCACACACACTCGATACAAACGAACCTGTTTTAAACTGTATACTGATGTCTAGTTTGTAGATTAAACCTTGAGCTTCAACATGTTTTTTTTAATTTGCTCTAGGAGGCATGGAAAAAAAGTTATTTAAAAAATAATTAAGTGCTCTGAATGAGAAATGACTGGCACCTTAGGGCGGGGCGCTATTAGCACGGGAGTTCTTTATATTATCGGTGAGCTCTGACCGTAAACAGATTCCCTAACCTTATCCAGACGTGTAAACATTGTGATACACAGTGATACATTGTGATACACAAGGTGATTAAGTTTTTAAGATGTTTATTGTTAAGCAAATTTTACAAATGGTGCGTCACTATAAAAAAATAATAAAATCAAAACTATAATTCCAAAGTTAAACCTTCAATGTAATTTAAAATATTTGTAATATGCATACATGCATACATGCTTTCGTCATTTTTTAATTTTAATTTTATGTGTACTCAATAAAAAAAAAACTTCTTGTTCATAATTCATTTTACGAGTTACCCTAAAAAATCATCGTGATTTATCAGACTAGTGGTACCCCACCCCCTGCTAGAAGTACCTCACTATGGGACACTACTAGCATTTTTCAGAGGTTTGGTTTGTGCCGTTCTTAAACAAAAAGTTTTATTATTTTTATAAAATTTGCTTGTGTTGTGATAACTATATTCTCTTTTCTTTAATAATCGATTTTTTCGGTTAATCGTACTTTAAAATTAAAGCTGTAATTAGCTGTTGAAGAAAAGGTGTCCGTAATTCCCTGGTCACCCCTACTGAACAAATCGAAGAGCATGCTTTAAAATTACTCAAGTTCTACGAAAATGACTTAGAGAGTAACTTAGTAACTGAGTTATAACAATTTAAAGAATTCGCTACAGATTTTATTGATGATTCTGACAAAGATAGTAGAGACAATCTGAGTTATGAGCTAAAAATGTTCGAATTAATCGCTGAAAAAAGTTGATAGATGTTTTTCCTAATTGCATACTGTATTAAAAATTTATCTTGTTTTGATAAAAATTAATTCCACTGGAGATAGGGCTGGATAAAAGATTTTCGCGGCCCGGGTCTGACTTACTGGATCTAGGCCCCTTGATAAAATAGTTTTTGGAGGTTATGAGTACAAAGTGATTGAGTTCACATTACAGGGTATAGGGTTATTGTGATTCAGGTGGTTTTTTCATGAAACGATCATAAACATGAATGGCATGAAATCTTAAGGAATCATTTATTGAGTTACAATACACCACCCCTAAAAATTTCAAAGTAGGCTGACGAATATAAACGCAAGAAAATGATAAATGAAAATAAAATTCTAAACATGTGCTCTTATGGCAACTAAGCACTTGTTTACTGAAAGGTGAAGCCTAGTTATTTATTTACTGAACGTAATTAAGTAAAAAACTGACACAATAAAGCTTATGCAATTCCAAATATACTGCTATCTCGAAATACATGTGATCACGGACTTAATCAAAAGACATTAAAAGAAACACAGGCATACATTTTCGTTTCCTATGTTGAAAGCATATGTAAACATCCACTGCTGATCATTTGAGGTTAAGCGCGAATTTTAGATAATCATTCCTACGAAACTTTTACATCATATATCATCTATTAAAAAATTTTGAATCAGTATTTAATTTGCCTCAATAAACAGTATTAACAAACAATCGTTTAAAATTTAAGAAGCATTAATAAATATTAACTGGACAGTCGCACCTTTGACTTGGAAGTCATGAAAGAACCACCTTGATAGCTTGTAACTAAATTAGTTTTAGTATATTTGAATTCGCCGTCGGAAATGTGTTCCCTTTAAAGTGGGCGTTAGTTTCAGTGGCGGTATTTTGACGGTCAAGAATTTGGTATTCTGATGCAGTTAAGAGCATAGTGTCCATATCGTCTGCACGACAAACGTGCATAAACACGAATCTGACGTCTAACCTAACGACCTCATCCTTATCACTTTATTATTATGATTATTAAAATAAAAAGGTTTAAAAGTGGAGCCTGTAAAAGAAATTTGAAAAAAGAGAACTTTGAAAAACTTTTTAAACCCAATACTTTTTTTGTTGAATTATCCGAGTACAAAAAAAATTAAAATTTATTTGCTAAGTATAAGAATCAAGAGAAAAATATTGAAAATGTAGATTTTTTTTTATTGTTCATCATCGCCCGTAGGCTCAGATGTGGCTTTTTTTACACAAGAATAGTGTTTTTCAGTCATCGGTGCATCTGAGTCATGACCAGATGTTTATACGCATGTAAATATCTGGACCAACTTATGGTCACACCTATGATCACGATGTCAAAGCAAAAGAAAAACAGTTAATCGACCCTCGAGAATCAAGAGCACAGGCGAAACGGCGAGACTTGAATGGTCATCAGACGGTCACCCATCCAAGTACTGGAAAATACAGATTCAGGGGGTTTATTACTGTATATAGATATAACAACAGCATTTTGTTCAAACTTTCAATTGAAATACTTCTCAAACCGTGACGGCAGGCTTTCTCAAAATTTATGTTATTCTAATTGTTATTTACAATAAGATACTAGTTTTTAAAAGGAATGTAAAAATATTTTCCAAGTCGTTGGCGAAAATGTAAATTCCGCAACGACATTCTCGGATGAACCTGTGTATAAGATCCTAATTTGACATTTTTTGTCAAAAACTGTGACGCTACGGGTACGGATATTTTAATATGTAGTTAACATAATGAAAGCAAACACATATTTTTTCTAAGCCTGTCGCAAGAAATTTGTTTTTAGCTTTCACCCCTTTAATTTGGGTCTGATAAAAACATTATTGTTGGAGATGAACAAAAGCTAACAAGTGAAAATGCTGAGAGCCTTCTCCCCGAAAACATCGAATCAGATTTTTTTAACATTTAACAAAGAAAATATTTGTGTCTAACTGAGACAAGATTTTCAGTTCTTTTTTCAACGTTTGCAATCATACCTCGATGATCCGCCTTCATCACAGCACTTATTTTCTGGCATTTGTAATTACTATATTCAATAATTATGTAGACTGAATTTAATTAATTATATAAATTTTTTTTTTTTCAGATATTTTGCATAAAAATTCCGCCGAATGGCCTTTACATTTGTATCATAATTATTAAGAACGTAATAAGTACTTCTTCACAGATCACACATTTTTTCAAAATAAAAATTTATCTTTCGTAATAGGCCAGTCATAATAGGGTTCGAACATCAAACAACAAAAAAATTCGTTACAGCAATCTGACACCAGAATGTTGTAGAATAAGATATTCTAAAAGAGGCAAAAATAAATTAAACATACTGCTACTGTCGTGGGTGGAATGGGGAGGCTTGTTAGGGGTTGAAATCAGTTTTTTGCGAAAAAAGTGTAATGTTAAAGTTGTAAATAATAAAAAATCTACACCTGTTGTATTAACCATTTTTACTCTAACCTTGAAATTTTTCGAAAAAAAATGCAAAAAACCGATTTTTTAGTTCTCAATTTTTTTCTTTGAGAAAAAAATTCAATTGAGCCTAAAAATTGCCAATAGATACCTTTTGGTATTATACAGATCAAGTAAATTTTTTTGAAAGGAAATATTTTAAGGTTTTATAAGTCTCTATTTTTTCGAAAAAAAAAAATTAAATTTTCAACGAAAATCCTACTTAAACTTACGCAATATACAGAGTTTAAATTTCGCATACTTGTTGTTTCGTTTACTTTTGAGTAGTAGTGAAAAATGTATACTGCAACGAAAAATATGGCGGGAAAATCGAAAAAAACGAAAAAATGACTTTTTAGTGGTATTTGGTAGACACGTCGTCAAACCATCGTTATTCATTAATTAAATAATCATAATTCTTATATGTTTATAGAAATTATAATATTAATTTTTGAGTATTGTCCAGCGCGAGTTATATGTGATATAACGCACGTCTAAAACAGTAAATTGTTTCCACTACACTTGTGTGTTTGTAGTTGCGGAATACGAATAAGAGAAAATTAAAGAGTAAGTTTCGAGCTAAATATAGCATGAGAACGCACCTAGAGGTCCTCTAAGCCAATGAGATGTCGAGCTGGTGTATACTAGAATTTTAGAGCAGGTCAGCGACAAAAATGATATGAAGGATCACCTGAAATATGAGCTTGCTCCATTCTCACTTTTACTGTTTACGGAAAACGGGTTTAAAAAAAGTGTTAAATCAGATCTGCATGAATTATTCTCGCGTGCTCATGAGTTGCCGATGTACAATAAAATAGTAGTGTATGCTGTCGACGGGGGTTTTCTATTACATAAAGTGGTGTTGCAAAACAACAATACAGTTACAGTCATTTAAAAAAATGCCTCCAGTATGTACGTGGTCCTTATGCTGCGAATAGCTACATCATTTTTGATGCATACCCGAAAGTTAATAATACAGGGACAGCCACTTTTATTGCCACGAAAACGATAGAACATATGCGACGACAAAAATCAAAAATGGTACCGGATATTAACGATTTTCATGATCACACTATTATCTATATTTGCAAGAAAAATTGTTATCCAATGAATGTAATAAATATAAATTAATACAACTATTATGCCAAGAGCTCAAAGCAGCAGGATTTCAGTGTAAACAAACAGAAGAGGATGCCGATACATTTATAACAAATACAGCAATAGAAGTGGCTACAGAGAACAAAATAGTATTAATCATTTGGCAGACCATCGATCTTCTTATACTTTTAAATCAGTTAAATTAGAAAAATTTGGATATATTCTTTTATAAACCATCGACGAATAATGTTCGCAATTCTTTTTATACATCTAATAGCTTTACAGATCCATCTCAACGAAAATATTTATTATTCCTACATTGTTTTGCTGTATGTGACACTACCTCGGGATTTGCAGGAAAAGGAAAAGTAATGTCAATAACAACACTTTTACAAAGTAAGGATTTATCTGGAATGGCTGATATTTTTTACTAAAATATTGCTAAGAAAAAGATGATAAAAGAAAATGGCAGTAAATTAATTGCATGGATGTACAGTGAAAAGCAAGATATAACGCTGAACGATTTACTGTTTAAAATGTGCAAAATAGGCACGTTCAAATCAACTTTCAAATTATAAAAACTACCTCCAACAGCGGGGGCAGTAAAACAGCATTATTTTAGAGAGTATAACCAGCTTCAAACGTGGCTTGTCAATAAACTGATCACAACCGATTAGGGTTGGAAAAAAACTGCGGAATGCCACAGATGAGAAATTAATACCCGATCATCTCCTGAAAGCTATTTGCTGCAACTGTGAAAAATGTTGCTCTTTCATAAAATGCGGTTGCAGAAAACATGGTCTTAAATGTACCAACTTATGTATAGATTGTTTTAACTTGAAAAATAGTTCAAATACTAAACATTCAGAAATTTCGATTGACAAAAGTGGCTTGGAAGAAATAAAAACAGATTAATGTACGGTCAATGAATCAGTGCTCGATAAAACTGTCGAAAACCCCAAAGAATAGTTCAGTTTCGTTGAATCGGGCAAAGGAGAAAGACAACCCTCTGCCAAACGTCAAGATTAGAGATCAGTCTCTAAGAGGGAATTTGTACATTTTTCAATTTATACAGGTTTTTCAGAATGTTCATAAGAACATTAAATTGTTTTTACCACAGTGATTAATTTCATGTTAGTAATATTAATGTGCTAAAAATAAAATTTGCTTCGATCATTCAATAAAATGTACTATTGATAAAATTTTGTGTGTGTGTATATATATATATATGTATACACACATTATTGTTGTTAGAATTATGTATATATGGCATTCCACTTGAAATAGACAAAAAGAAATTTTGATCGTTCAAACTCTGGCGATTGAAAGTACTTTATGAGAAAAAGTTACTGTAATTTTTTTAGATTTTTTGACTCTTACCCCTGCCGTCAGTGACTGTCAAAAAGTCGAAACAGTGTCAGCGCTAGAGGGCGCTGAATGTTGAAAAACACAGTTTTTTCATAACATCTTATTCCATAAGACAAAAAAGTATGTATAAAGAACTAATTATGACACAACTACAGGATTTTCATACGATTCCTCTGTCAAATTCGTTGAATTCAAAATGGCGGATCCAATAAGGTGGTCAATATTTTTAAAATGGCGGAATTTCCCAAAGTAACAAATACTACCATATTCTAGGTAAAATTTTAAGTTGAAAATGTCTTTTGCAAAATTTTTGGAAATGGCGTAGATTTCGAGAAACGAATTAACAAACATTTAACAATTTTTTTCGCCTGATTAACTGGAATAATATTTATAAAATCTTGCTATTGTATAACTTTTAGGTATTTTAAAGTTACTACGGTGGCCGATCACGGATCGAGTTACTGATAAAGTAAATTCAAAATGGCAGATTCAAAATGGCGGCCAATCAATACCAGATTCCCCCATATACAGATGTGCTGCTCCAGCAAAGGCAGTACGGTAGAATGGGGATTAACACTAGTATAGCAGCCAACGTTATTTGCTTAAGAGCCATTTTACGTTTGGTTGATGCTGGAGCAAACGCAGTAAGGGCGTAGTCTCATGGTATGCAATAGAGCTCTGCAATAGACCGTCTGCAATAAAAAAAACCAATCAGAGGTATTGCAGATTCCTTTGTTTTGGAGAGGCAAGTTCGTTATGTTCATATGTGCAGGATAGACCACTGCGCAACGTATTAGAGCTCATAGAAGCAAGAGAGAAGAAAGTACCACGTATCTCTTACTCGTACGCATGGTCTCAAATTAGTTGCGCATCGATTTTTTCTGCACATGTGGCCATAGCGAATTAAAGTTGTTCGAAATATAAAATTCAGGTTTATATTTTTTTTTTTGTTACTTATCTTTAAGTAAGTTTTTTCTTATGATTTAATGCTAGGGTAGTAAGTTGTATTTTGCACAAAGTTTTGAAAATTTTTTGTTTTGTTAACTTTAATTTACGATGGCAGTGACTAAAATGGATCTATACTAGTAGCAAAATAACATACGAAATATGTAAGACTCCGCAAAAGCTGCGATTGGCTCTTTTCGTTGCGGACAGTCTATTGTGGAGCTCTGTTGCGTAACGTGGAACAGTGCCCTAAAGAAAGTTACTATACTGCGTCTACTAATATTCAAAGCAATAGCACGTTAATGGATTATCACCATGTTAATCGGATGGGCCTTAGTATTTATGCACGTCTTGAATCAACTGACTGTTAGCCAAGTATTGACTTTAAATACTGTTATTCTAAATCAATTGATCTTAATCAGAAAAAACTGCAAAAAAAATTTAGTAGAAGCTCTATAATACAAAAAATTCAGACAAAACATTGTTAAATTCCTTTAAAAAACGGAAAGATTAGAGCGAGGACATATTTGCTATCTTCTACTTATGAAGATTTTCAAATTTTGCAATATAAGTATGAGTTTTTTATAATTCTTCACATAAATAAATTTAATTAAAAAATGACATCATTTTATTTAAACCTACACGAAAATAACTATAAAGAAAAACTTACGATTATGACAGTTCATAAAAATTTACTTCTATAAAAATTATTAAATATTAAAACTGTTGACCACCACTTCGAATCCACCATTTTGAATTTACTTAATCTGTAACTCGATCCGTGATTGGCCACCAGAGTAACTTTAAAATACCTCAGAGGTATACAATTGCAAGGTTTTATAAATATTATTCCAGTTAATCCGGCGAAAAAATTTGTCGAATGTTTATTAATTCGTTTCTCGAAATCAATGCCATTTCCAAAAATTTTGCAAAAGACACTTTCAACTTAAAATTTTACCTAGAATATGGTAGTATTTGTTACTTTGGGAAATTCCGCTATTTTAAAAATATTGACCGCCTTATTGGATCCGCCATTTTGAATTCAAGGAATTTGACAGAGGAATCGTATAAAAACCCTGTAGTAGTGTTATAATTAGTTCTTTACACATACTTTTTTGTCTTATGCAATAAGATGTTATGAAAAAACTCTGTATTTAACATTCAGCGCCCTCTAGTGCTTACACTGTTTCTACAACCAACGTAAGACAAAATTTTTTTGAAAATACACATTTTAAGCTAACTTTAGAAAAAAAAAATTTTTTTTTCAAACCGTCATCCTTTCTGAAAAATTGATTTTAAAAATCAAAATCTTTAAGACAGAAAGAATCCTAACCTCACAAATTTTTTAAATATTTTTATCGTATTTAACGAGAAAAATGCTAACAAAAGCTTTTTTTTGTTTTTGATACACAGCAAATCGTCTACAAAATAAAGAATCTTTCCTTTTCATGAAAAACTCTAAATTTGTGACAGTCACTGACGGCAGGGGTAATGGTCGAAAAATCTGAAAAAATTACTAACTTTTTCTCATAAAGTACTGTTACGTGGGAATTGTGGAGTTTCGGGGTGTGAGGGGATGAAATACACGTAGAAGAAAGTACATGTTCGTTTATTGAAGTCTCAAAGCGAAAGCAGTCGTGTGCGTGGCGTTAGGTTCGGAGGCTGATCGGAGAGAGAGAGAACGAGAGAGCTGATAACGCTCGGGCCCGCCACCGAAAGGTGATCATCATACTCTGTATCCGCTGCTCATGCGCCGTGAGAGGTGAGTCTTGAGCGCGAACTTACAAAGGTTCTAGATACTGTACGTCACAGTACTCTCAATCGCCAGAGTTTGAAGAAACAAAGTTTTTTTTTGTCACGTGCGCGCAAGTGTGTGTATGTGTGTAAAATATAAACAAGTTCTTTGCAATCATGTCTATACTGTCTTATAAT
Organism: Copidosoma floridanum; assembly: GCF_036245765.1. Lineage (NCBI taxonomy): Eukaryota > Metazoa > Arthropoda > Insecta > Hymenoptera > Encyrtidae > Copidosoma > Copidosoma floridanum. The sequence continues at coordinate 9,779,864 of NW_028321885.1, forward strand.
TTGAAACCAATCTTATCTGCAAAAATCACATATACCGTTTTAGATCTACTAAATCACCTATTGTATGATTATTATGATTGTATGTAAATTTTTTTATTGTTTTAAAACTATTGCTGTACAATAATTGAAGATTAAACATGAAAATTAGAATATTAATAAAAAATTAAGATTTTTCTACAATGCATTTGCTAAATACCACAAAAAAAAGTCGTTTTCTCGATTTTCCCGTCATTTTATCTATTGCAGTTTATTTTTTTTTTACTACTAATTAAAAGAAAGCGTAACAACGAGTAAGTATTCTTAATTTGAACTCAGTAGGCTTCGTAATTTTAGATAGGATTTTCGTTAAAAATTTCATTTTTTTCGGAAAAATGTAATTTAAAAAAAATGTTAACATATTTCCTTTCAAAAAAATTACTTCATCTTATCAATACCACAAAGTATCTTTTGTCAATGTTTAGGCTAAATTGATGTCTTTATCTCTAAGAAAAAAATTTACATAAAAAAAAAAGGTTTTTAGCATTTTTTTTCAAAAAATGTCGATGTAAGGATAAATATGGTTGATACAAAAGTTGTAGATTATTTTTCTAATTAACTTTTACATTCAACTTTTTACTATGAAATGCACCGCTCAGCTAAAAATTGCAAAAAGCTGATTTCGACCCCTAAAAAGCCACCCCATTTCACCCCACATAGCGGCTGACTATTCCACTTACTTTTCTTTCTTTTAGAATACGTTATTCTACAATATCCTGGCGTTAGATTGCTGAAATAAATTATTTTCTCCAACTTTTTTTCTTATTGTTACTGGCCTATAACGTTTAAGCGTGAGTATAAAAGTCAAATTAGATATTTTTTTCAAAAAAATTTTAAAAAGAATTGAAAGTATATGAACCATACGAACGAATGTGACTGATGTTTTCGGAATCTACTGGAAATTCTTTTCGCTACGCTTGCAAATTTTTTCGAGTATCCAAGATGTTTTCGTTAGTGGTGAATTTTGTAATTTTTGGATTATAGATGTTTTGATTCTGTAAGGAGTGTAAGCAAGTGATCACTATCCATAAAAATAATAAAGATCAGTAAAATTATGATTGATTGGTTAAATTTTGTGCAGCAGAGCAGAAGAATCGATAAACTAGTGTTTAAAAATTCAGAATCGAATCTAAAATACTTGACAAATGTACTAAAAAGCACTGTTGCCGTTAACAAATTTGTATTTGAAAGTGGACTTGCCTTTCCGGGTACAGATGAAAAGCTTAAATCCAAAAGGAATGGTGATTATTTAGGTATTTTACAATTGATGGCTAAGTTTGATCTTTTCCTACGAAAACATATTGACACATACGCAAAAAAATGATGAGAAAACATGTCCTATGTATCAAAAACAATTTGCGAGGAATTTATTCAAATATTATAGTATGGCAGAATTAGTTTTTCAGACGAGAAAATTCCATTTAATCCTAAAAAATTGATAATACTAATTTATAGATACGTAATAAGTTAAAATAATTTTAATACCTGAAAACTTTTGCAAACGTCCCAAAAAAGTAGTCAAAATGGCCAGAACGTGTTTTTTGCATCTAGAAGAAAACCGGAGAATTGTAGATAGAAAAGTGTGTCGTAAAAAAGAAGTGCAATTAAAAAACGAACGAAATATGCCACGTTGGTTTCTAATTTTTAATACCTGAAAACTTCCGCAAACGTCCCAAAAAATAGTAGAATGCCGAGAACGTGTTTTTTGCATCTAGAAGAAAACCGAAGAGTTGTAGATAAAAAAGTGTGTTGTAAAAAGGAAGTGCAACTTGAATAAGAAGAAAATGAGCCACTTTGGTTTCAAATCAGTTGGGCCGTTTTTTGCAGATCGCAAAAAACACCATTTTTAGCTATTTTTTATAAAAATTCAATAATTCGCTTTTTGATAAATGTGAAAAGCTGAAATTTTTACTGAAGGTAGCCCTTAACAAACAATCAAAGTTTCAGCTTGATCAAGTGTAAACTTTTTGTGGACCGCAGAAAATACTTGAAAAAGGCCCTTTAATAAATTGGCTCTAAAATAGTTTCTAGACTACATAAAGACTTCTTAAACCTTCAACTCTCTTTCTTCAATTCTTCTCTATACTTCATCAAAGTGTCGTTCATTTCGTCGTTGTAGAAGTACGTCAAAATTGAATTGCCAAAAACGGCTTTTTCGTTTTGAACGTGCTCGCTTAAAAGTTCCGAAGTGTGCATGCGGAAAGTAGGCGTGGCCTATTACGGCGGCTCGTTGAACTGCCGCACAGTAGGACGAAACGGACAAAATTCAGCCTACACTTTATTTTTTAACGAATTAACTTGAAATGTTATGGAAGTACATATAATGGTATGAACTTAAATCCCTAACTGCTACTTTTTTAAAATTCAAAAAGACGAATCCAATATAGCCTCCAGAAAACACCAAAATTTGGAATTTCGCTTAAGAAAACGTCATAAGAGGTTTTACGGGTCACTGATTACAAATTTATTAGCAGTTTTGCAAAATTCAAAATAGTGGATTCAATTACTACTCGCATGAATCGACACAACATCTTCAATATGGCGTCTAAAAAATTATGGGGATCAGAATTTAATGACTGATGAAAATCATATTGTTGATGTCGTTTATTTGCTCAATTGGCGTGAAACCTAGATCTTAGGATTTATTGGGCCAATGGTCTTTGTAAGAGCCAAAAAACATCCACCAAATGCCTTGCAGATATTGCTCCACTTGATTTTCAAGACAAAGTCGCTCAAAAGATGCAGCTACATTTTTAGAGAATTTATTTCTACTAAGAAGATTTTAAGCATGCTCTTTATTGGTACATTTAAGACTACAGCCTATAAAGAGCACATTAATTTAAGCAAATATCTTAGTGCCTATGTTAATTGATAAATAAATTTGACAACAAAGAGCATATGACCTCTCCATACAGCATATTTTTCGCTGATAGTCAATAAAATATTTACAAACCCGCTTTTTAAGTATAGGATGATAATTAGCTGATTATTGTCTGGTGTGTTGACACAATATTTAGTTGATATGCACCTGATTTTTACATGTATATTACATGATTTTCAGCTGCTGGTCACCTGATATAAAGTCTTTACATCATCAATTTGAATTTTAGTGAAGTAGCAGTTAGGCATTAAAGTTCCATTTTTTGTACTTCCATAAAATTTCGAGTTAATTTATTAACAAATGAAGTGAAGGCTGAATTTTGTCCATTTTGTCTCACTGTGCGCCGATCCAACTGACCCGAGAGTCCAAAAGCCGTTTCTGGCAATCCAATTTTGACATACTTACTACGACGAAATAAACAGCATTTTGACACGTATTGTAGAGAGGAATTGAAGAAAGAGAATAAAAGGTATAAAAGTCTCTACATCTAGAAACTTTTTTAGAGCCATTTTACGATAGGATCTTTTTCAAGTATTTGCTGTGGTTCACAAAAAGTTTACACTTGATCAAGCTGAAATTTAGATTGTTTGTTACAGGCTACGATACCTTCCTTTAATAAAAATTTCAGCTTTTCATATTCATCAGAATGGGAGTTATTGAATTTTTAAAAAATCGCCAAAAAGGGCCGTTTTTTGCGATCGGCAAAAAAATGGTCCAACTGATTTGAAACCAACGTGGCTCATTTTGTTCGTATTGAAATTGCACATTTTTTTTACGACACGCTTTTTTATCTACGATTTTTTGGTTATCTTCTGGATGCAAAAAACACGTTCTGGCCGTTCTGGACGTTTGCTGAAGTTTTCAGGGGTTAAAAATTATTGTAACTTATTACACATCTAAAAAACTAGCGTTATAAATTATTTAAGATCGAAAGGAATTTTCGTAATTTTACAGGAATTTTTTGCTAACTCTGCCACACTATTAGCTTGACAAGTTTTTTTTTTGTTGCTCACAAAAGATGAAATGAAAAAGTCTAAGATTGAGCTAGAAATATTTTTGCTTATTAAAAGCCATAAAAGTGAACCTGTTAGCTTTGATATCTTACATTTACTGACTGAACATGGTATAAATATTTTTGACTGCCGTCCCCAAACTTACGACAATGCTAGCAATATATCTGGAAAATATGCTGGTTTACAAGCGTTTATAAGAGAACATAATCAGTTAGCATTTCATGTACGATACCGTAAGCCATTCTCTCAATTTAGTCGGAGTACATTCTATGGATAAATGTATCTATGCAATGAACTTTTTCAGTTTCTTTCAGCAATTATACATGTTTTTTAGCGATTCCACATGTTCTCTGTGAGAGTGAAGACCAGCAGTGCTCCAGTGGTTTTTTTCCAAGACCTGAACGTGTCGTGAGCAGATTTTTGTGCCGTGATTCATACGGATTCGGTGACATAAATATTCATTGCAATAAATTAAGAGCTCGTGGTACTCTGCACTTGTAATAAATAAAAGTTTTTGTAATAAGTTATCCATAAAAATTTTTTTAACCTATCACAGCGCTGTGTATCACTAAGAAATATGAAGGGCGAAGATGCAAATGACACAAAAAGGTTATGGGCATATACATGTGTAAACACGTATGTGTTTCTCTGTATGTAGTTGTCGACTGCAGCCGCTGTGCTGACGACGGCGATGACTGTACGCAGTGTACACTTTGCTTTTTGTTACTAAAGTAAAGACATACTAGAGTTACTGTCAGCCAATTATTAAATTTTTCATGAATAACGTATTGCACTAACTTTCATATATTGAAAGTGCAGAGTGCCACGAGCTCTCAATTAGTTGCAATAAATATTTATGTCGCCAAGTCCGTATGTATCATGGCACAACAGTTGGCTCTCAACACGTTCAGGTCTTAAGAAAATCCGCTGGAGCGCTGCTGGTCTTCATTCTCACAGCAAATAGATATTATATTTTAGGTGACGTTATATTTTGGAATTCAGTTCTTGATCGCTTCGATACTGTAGGTAAATTTATTCAAAGAGTTAAGTTACATCTAACAATAGCTGTAAGTATGTCGATTTCATTAGAAAAATTTGTTAAAAAATTTGCGTGATTAATTTTTGGATATTAAAAAAAATAAAAATCCCTCAGCTGTTACGTTAAACAAAAATATTCCAGATCTGCTAAATCAAAAATAACTAAAAAATAAAATAGCAGCGAGACCAAAATTTCGATTTTAACTTATTCTGAAAATTTTAAAAATATTCTTTTTTCTTTGATAAATTAGTAATCAAATTAACTTAACGAATAGAAGCATACACATATATAACAAGTTTATTTGGTTTTTTAACCAAATTGCTTACAATTTTTAATGAAAAAATGCAATGTAATGCAATAAAACGAGGTAATATTTATCACGAAGAGTTAAATGACAGATTGATTATTAAATTATAATAATTTATTCCATCGATAAAATGTCAGCCTAAAAGCACTTTTTCTAATTAAAAAGATAAAGATTTTGAAGTACGTCCTTTAGAAATTTTGAATTGGATTTTAGAAAATAATACAGTTAAAATGTTTCTAAATATTTTTATTTCTTATCGTTTGAATGCAACAATTCCAATTGCTAACTGTGAAGCTGAAAGATCTTTTTCAGTTTTAAAACTTATTAAAAATATGTTTTAATCAGTTATGCTTGAAAATCGTTCATCTTCTTTAGCGACATTGATGGTTCAATCTGAATTACACTTAATGCATTAAATTTTGATGAGCTAATAGAATAATTTGGTTAAGAAAAATGAAGAATAAAATTTTTGTTGAAACAATTTAATATATTTTCCAAGTATAATGTTTGAAAACTATTTCTGTTCAATAAAAATATTCCTCCACACTAATACTTTTAAAGATCTTTGAAGATTTTTTCTTATATTTAAAATTAAATTTTTTATTTAAATTTTGCATTGAGATAAGCAGCTTGTGTTTTAACTCTCGTCGTTTTAGATCATCCATTAATCAAGATCAGCTTAATAAGTTGTCACTCATGAGTATTCAGTCAAATTTGCTGAAAGTAATCATTTATGACTTCATAGAAAAATTTGCTAAAAGAAAATCGTGAAAGGTATCATCATGAATCTAAAAACATTAATGTCAGTTTGTAACAAAAATATAGATTATTTTTTAATAAGTGGAGACATGCTGAATCTTTTCATAAAAATATATTTTACTAAAAATTTATTTTTTTTTACTGTTGTTTTACATAAGTCACATAGCCATAATGTTAAACCAATTAAGCTTATATGTGTTTAAAAATTTATATAAAGTATTGCTAGTTTTTAAATATGATAGTATGTAATTAAATAATTTCAAAATGGCTCCCCCTAGGCCTTAACCAAAGGTTTGCTTAGGGCCTCTCTGCATACTTATTCACCACTGCTAAACATATCAATTAAGTACGTTTTCTTGAATGAAAATAAATTTGATCGTCGAAGAGCTTCATAAAGCTTATATCATAGTTAGAGCTTAGTAATTTTTTTTTTTTTTTTTTTTTTTTTTTTTTTTTTACCGCCTTACCGTGACAGCCTACTGGCCTAGTCTCCGGGGCCACCGACTCAACACCTATGTGAGGAGGTGTATCCCTGCACCTATTTCGAACCCTTTTATTAATGTTATACCTAATCCACGGGCACAGTGCGAGTATCTCCAGTGAAACACCTTGTCAGTTAAGCTGACACTCTCTGCACCGATGGTGCATCAGGTCCAATCGCCACTGTGTAGCTTTTCCCTGGAGAGGACTCCAAATTTCAGGACGTCCACTTGACGGTTAAGCTGGCGCTCTCTGCCGAAGCATCGGATCCAGGCTAATGAGCATTCCACGAGAAGCCCCATGTTTCAGGGACCACTCCTCGCCGGTAAGGCCGGCGATCCCTGCCCGTCGCCTGGCATCGGGTTCAATTACGTAATAAGTCTTTTAGTTGACCTTTGAACACTTTGATTTTTTTTGCTGAATTGTGACCGTCAAACGGCTGGGAGAAGCGGCCAGTTTCAGCTTAATACCCCTACCTACAGCCCTAATACTGTTTCGCATTCACCCAGGCCCGAAAACCTGTGGCGAAAGGAAGAAACCCTGGAATTACTCTGAAAGAAAATTCTATGGAAAATTCCGCTCCGAAACAGGGGGGTTACATAGGAACTTTTCCCGATGAAAACATGTTCTAGGCTTGGATAAAACATGGCAAGCTGATCATGTGGAGGTAATATTTTATACTTGTGAAAATGAAGGTTATAGATATTTGCTTACAGTATGGATGTATTATTCATTGGCTGTGCCCGTCAATAAGAAAACCGGTAACGATGTCATTGTAGCTGTAAAGTTGATATTACTAGAGGGAAGAGTTTCAACTAATTTGCAAACAGATCGTGGCAAAGAATTTTATAATTTTCGAAGTCTCATGCAAAAAAACAAATTAATGTTATACTACACGTATAATAACTTTAAGGCGTCTGTATACAAGCGATTCAATCGTACTTGAAAGCATAATATGTGGAAAAAGTTTAGCTTTCGTGGCAACTGTAAGTGGATTGACATCTTACCTAAGTTACCGAGGGCCTTTAATAATCGGAATATTGAATGATAGGTATGAAGTTACATTGAATTTAGTGGGGGTGAAAAAATACAAGAGAACTGAGAAACTTATTATAAAAAATTTAATACAGTAGTATTACAAGAGACTTAGTCAGAAAAAGACAAGAGAAAGTCTGTTATAGATAAATTAGACAGTAATTACAATTAATTATGTAAGGCTGCAGCGAAAAAAAAATAATACAAAAGGCAGGATTCCAAGTGAGAATTAATAGTAGGGATGAATAATCGTATAAAAGGAGCAGGAATCAAAGAAGGGGAAATTGGAATCGTTCTCGGAAAGGTTAACATTAATTAAAAAATAATAAGTATTAGATTCTTCTTATTGTGAAGAAAAATATTTTCAAAAAAGTTTGGAAAGATTTTTGAAGATAATATACTGAATAAAAATATTGTTGTAGTGTATGAAAGTAGCACCATGCAGCGGCAATAGTAAGCGTTGATTCCATAACAATTAAACAAGCGCAAGTTCTTTTGAATTTTGAGTATTACTCTACGTAAATCCAGGCGTAGTCGTCTCATTGTCACTCTGCACCTATCAGTATTGGTTGTAAGTAACACTAAACCTGAGCCTTAAACTAGCATGTTCATTCATTCACTTTAATACATGATAAATGTATTTGTAGAAGATTTTGATGTGAGAATAGGTAATTTACAGGGTAACAGTGTATACAGCATTAGAGGAAGTAGAAAATCAGAAGATAAAATTACAAATAATAAAGGCAAAAAGTTGATAAATTTCTGTTATTAATATGGCTTTAATGTAAAAAGTGCAACAACTAAGGGAGATAGGAAAAAAAGCTACCTATATAGGGGAGGGTGCGACGCTGTATTTGATATTTTATTAGAAATTGATGAATTTGAAAAAAGTGATGTATTTCATTTAAATGTGGTGATGAAAATTGATTTGGACTACCTACAGATGAGTTCAAAATAGAAAGAGGAAAAAACAAAAAAATAGGCATCCAATAATGAAACTGAAATAAGAAAAAAAAAATATATATAGTATGGAAACAATTAAGAAAAAGTGAAGGAACAAGCAAATTCTAGAGTGCCATAAGAACTTTTACGCCAAGAAAAGTATCAAAACTAAAAAGTATTAGGAAAGAAAAATGGATGGAACATTTGAATCAATTATCTGATACGGTATTTAATAATACGGAAAACAAAGATACATACTCAATATTCGCTTCGTGCAAGTTCGGTGCTGCCCTTATTTTTAAGACGTTCCACGTTAAATCTCATAGTGTAAAATTAGTTTAAGCGTGTGCTGTGGACGTAGTTTTAGGACTTTTCCGTAAGAGTGCGTGTTAAAATGACAAGTAAAACCAGCTCTTTCCTCTAACGACTTGCACGAAGTGAATACGAAAAGACATAAGTAGAGAATGACGAAATAGGGAAAGGGGAAGAATTTAACGCACAAGCAAAATAATTAGAAGTAGTCAGTGCGCTTAAAAAACAAGTATTATAAAGGGAGCCAGAGTAGATTATTATAATAGGATTATTGAAAGAACTACTATTAGATTAAAAAGTGGACATGGCAGGAATCAAAATAAAAAGTTTATCAAAACAAAAAATGCGAATGGATGAAAAAAAGCAAGAATATATCCCTCGTACAAAAGAAAGGACGGTAATTACAAAATGTCAAATTATTGGGAGGGTAGCGCTACTGGAGGTAAGGTATAATTTTCTAACCAATGTTATTATAAAACAAATTGAAAATTGGTCTAAAGAAAAAGCTTTTAGGACGTACGTACAACTATAAAAATGGCTGGGTATGAGATTGATGCTACATTTTCTGGTAAACTCTAAATCACACATTGTAATTTAGTTATATGGATGAAGCGTAAGTACCTAACGCCATTTTAAAAATAATTGAGTTCCTTTGAGAGAGTGTCCGCGAAATAAAAATATAATGCCTATTGCTATAGGACACAATACTTTGAATCTACAGTTGCACCAGCCATTGTTGTACAAATCCCGTTGGTAAAGCTAATTACGTGAGTGAAAAAGTTGTTGGCTATGCAAGTGATCTTAACATATACCTAAAATTTTTGAAGTGCTAAAAAAATAACCAACAGCTAAATATTATTAATGCCAACCATTGACATAACCTTGTTAAATTGCAACATGTAGTAAACTATTTTAAAAAATTGTATGAATTAAATTAAAAAATTAAATTTTTTTTAAGCCATTTTTGTTATGGAAAATAAGAAATTTTATTTCCTTTTTAACTTGCATAATAGTGCCAGTCAAGACGAAAAAAGATTTGAAAAGTTTCTTACACGATAATTTCCAGTCTAACAATAAGTATTTTATCAACACCATTTGTTCAGAAAATTCTGAAAACTTCGCATCCCAAAAAAATGTTAGTTTTGTCAAGCCACTACAAAAAATTTTACAAAATAAAATATTTTTAGTTATGTAACAGACGAAACAATAAAAAAAGTTTAATACTTTCTGGTTTTGCAACTTCTTACTAAAACCAATTAAAACAGGCAGTATATTTTTTTTTCCTTCAAAAAATTATTTCATATATTTTTTCCAATATTTGAAACCACGCAAGTCTATAAAGTTTAAAAAAAATTATATATTTAATTTGGATTGCATGCCTCTATATGAATATGGTTCTTATTTTGTAATTACACTTAATCAAATTCAATTTCAGTTAGGGTAAAAAACAACATGTGAAAAAAAATCATGATTTCTTATGCAGTACATCATTTGTCAGCGGTAAAAGTATTAGAGTCTCGTCATGACGTAAGCTGATGGGGTTGGAGTATAGAGAAACATCAATACATTGTTATTTCAGGAAGTAAACAGTAGTTAAAATAAATACATCTTTATCTTTAAGCGTAGCTAGCTAGTGAATTACTACTTTAGACATTCTGCGCTTGCAGTACTATATCGATCAGTAAACTACAAAACTAACATTAAAATTTGAATATCATAAGAAACATACCATACAGAAGTATTCCAATAGTTTCTTACAAAGTGTGCAAACAATTAATTGTTAGTATTTTTAAATCTTCGTTTGTTTGCATAAAAAGTGTATTAATTGTTGTTGCAAAATTGACATTTCCTTTTAACCCGTCTAGTTGCTGCTAAAACTTCAATAATAAATGATTCATCATTGTGTTAGTAACGCAATGCACCCATTAAAAATGTACGTTCATGACTACTTTTGTTAATACTTTAAGAGAAAACCTTACTATTTAATTTTATGAAGATAGAAAAGTTTTTTTAACAAATATGCATAAGTTAACCTAGTGTAAATCCCATTGTGAATACAAAAGATTTTCTACATAAAATAATTTTTTATTTTTAGAAAAAAAAGCTGCTTAACTCTGTACAATGTTTGGTCAACCAAGCAATAGCAGTTTTGGTATGATTCTTCTTATACAATCATAATATGATCATACTGTTAATTATCAATTATGATTATTATACAAATCTTTTTTAGGTTTTAACACATCTTCCCAAAGTGGCCCTTTTGGACAGTCAGCATTTAGTAAAAGTGTTTCTAATACAAATTTTGGAACCAGCACTCCTCCAGTTTTTGGAAACAACTCATCTCTATTTAATGCAAAAACCGTTGGTACAAATCCAAGCTTATTTGGAAGTAGCACAAGTACTTCCACTTTTGGGACCAGCACATCATCACAGTCATTTGGAGGTTTTACATTATTTCTTACTTTCATATTTACATTGATACCATATTTACTAACTTTTTAAAATCCTTAAAGTTTTTTGTGCTGAGTATAATATATTCTTTACAAACACATATACATTACCACTACATATTAGAAGTTATCAGTTAGGATCAAGTATTAGAAACAATGGTTTACATCATCTTCATATTATCCGACGTATGTTAGTAAAAAGATTAAAGATATCCTAAAGATAAATTAGCTAATGTACGTAAATTAGTAAAACACAGAAATATTAAAAAGTACTTTAACAGCGGTAACGGTTGCACAGTAGGCGAATTAGCTTTTTTTTTATCAAAATCGTAAATCTCGATGCAGGATAAAGATATTACCATGATATTTCTTTCTCTTACGGATACTTAGATGAAGTATAAAGAAAAACTATAGGCAACCCCGTCATATTGTTATAAACAATTATAATTTATCAGTAACAAAAAAACAATTACTAGAAAAACAAAGAAAAATTCTTTATAAAATTTTGGTTTTCTATACATATTTCTTAAAATGTCTTTAGGTTTCTGAGGTCGCTAATTAGGCAGACTATGTCCAATGCACTCATGTATTGTGCACGTTTTTGTTGTGCTCAAATTTTTGTACTCAAACTATCTTGCATTTATGCTTATAAGCTTACGAATAAAGACCACAAAATATTTTATGATTATTTTCATGCGCACAATATTTTCATGTGCTTAAATCAACGTACATTTTGTGCACATCGCATCAAGATTAAATATTGTCTGTAAGCAAAACTCCTTTAATTTTAGCACAAATACTGTGCACGAAAAAATGTTGATAAAAAACTTTGTGACCGTAATTAATTAGCTTGTGCACAAAAATTGGTGCACAATCCTTGCGTGCACTTGGTATAGTCTGCCGCTGATTACGTTTCTGAGATTAGTTTTTTCTAAATTAAAAATGTCTGATCCAATATAGCAAACAAAAATTGAGAATTTTAAAATAATTTGATATGTAGAGGTGTTTGTATGTGCTAATTTATTTGGCAACTTGACGATGGTTGTCACAACTTAAGGAAATGCTTTGCTAATACCCATGAAGAGCTAACTAAGCATTTGCTATGTAATCCTTCAGTACTATGTTGTTTCTGTTTAATTCTTACCCAAATTACTCTACAAGTAAATTTTCGGAAAAGTATAGGTTATTTGTGGCCTAATGTTTTTTAGCATTTTTGTTATCTATAACCATAATTTTTAGCAAACAACTTCTTTGAAGCTGTCTCAAATTGCCTTATAAATAACAATAGAAATCAAAGAATCTTGTATTGGGCTTTATTTAAAACAAATTGTTGAATAAATTTTTCATGACGGATTTGTATATGAAATACGTTGCTCTACACGCCAGTTACTGCTATTAAAGTACTTTTAAATGTCCCTACTTGTGCTGGATAGGTCCTGGGAGGCACTATCCAGCACTGGATAGGGGCTGGAACTTTAAGGGTGACGGTGCAAGGAATAAAAAAATGTGAATGCAATAAATTGAGCGTGACTTTTACTATTTAGAATTAGCTTTATTTCTTTGGCGTACAGATTTACAAAAAGGAAGTAAAAAGCTCAGCGTGGAACAACTGGCTCTCGTACTCACCGTTGGCTGCGTGAGGTACGGAGTTTAGCCAGCACTGTCTGACTCGCTCTAGCGCGGTGCATGCGCTTCTCACAAATGATACACGTGCGTGGAGCACTCAGCTCAAACCGCTTCCGACACCCACACATACACACGCACGCACACATGACATAGAGTGTCTGATGCATAGAGATATACGAATAGCGTGCGTTAAACCCCTACAACCCTGTACTAAGCTGCGTCCTACGGTGTGAGAGAGAACGCTGCTAATATTCCTTGCTTGTCTCTATCTGAATCCTGTGATTGGAAAGTGACACACACATAATCTTTGCACTGGTCTCTCTAGCACTAATGAGAACATCGTAGAACAGGGTTATGTGGGCTTGGCGCACTCTATTCTTGTATCTCTATGGTCTGATGTCATACGCTACTACATGTGATATCACTGATACCTACGCAGAATTTTTACGTGTCTTTTAATCCCTATCCCTAGTATCTTGATTTTTTCTCCCCTCATCCTTTTCATCATTCTCCAAACATACAAATCTTTTGTGTGGCCCTTTAGTGCAAATTTTCTCAGACGACTTGGTTATCTATGTAACTAGCTACTATTTTCAAGGCGCACGATTGTCTCAAGCACGTTTCGCCCATTATCAGATTTAATAGATGGATTTCTTGTAATAACCATGTAACTCGTCTTAACGATCTTTAAATCTGATGCTGATGAGCAGACAAGGTATTGCTTTTCCTCAGAAAGGAAGCACCTTAAAGTTTCGATATCATCTGAAAAAATGCACTGTTTTATTATTTGTTTTATACTCCGTATATGTAATTTAATAGCATTGTAGGTATTTATCATATTCAAAAATTTTGAGAAAAACTGTCGACGGAGTTTAATCACACGATTCTTCAAGTTTCTGAGGGTAAGAGGTTAGCATGCTAACTTGAAGACTAATAAAGTAAATTATAATGCGATGTACACTTTATGGCGTAACTAGCTGGATTTAACCTCTGATAAGTTCAAGGAAATTCCGAGTCATTCTCACTTTTTTCATGATTATTATTAGCTGCTTCAATCTTTGTATGGATTCAATCAATTGATTATATATAGAATTTAAAAAAATTCAAAATTACAAAAGCAGAAGAAAAATCGAATCAACACAAATTCATATTACTTTATTTATGTAGTACAGTTAATAAGATGAAAAAAATAGTACGAACCTCTTAAGTTAGTATTGATTTTATGAATTGAAACGCAACCCTTCACTCTGATTAATAAATTTTTTTTAGTTTATAATTGTTTTCCTTGTTGTAGAGAAATTAGTTCTAATTTTTTTCTAGGCTTTTTTAGTCTTAAGTAGTTCAAACTTATAATTATAGAATTTAGAACTTTTACTAGCTTAATAACTTATCCATAGTTTTCAATTTTAAGGATTCTGTTAATCAGAGTTAAAACTGTAAGAGTTAAGTTTAGGTTTTTACTGTCTTGCAGTCAATTTGTTTCGATAAGTATCGTCTTCATAAAATTAGATTAATTATGTTATTAATGTATATAACTTAATTTTTTTAATCTTCTAGAGCAAACAAAATAATAAATACTAGTTGCGTTGTATTCTCCACATTTCGTTTTCTGAGGCTTTAACCTCTTTAGCCATTATCAAAAACAATACAAAAAATTTCTTGACAAATGACTAACGTTGTAAAAGACATATATTGTTAATAGACAACGCAAAACCTTCATTTTAAAAATCGTGAACGAACAATTCATAACCGTTGTTTGAAATATAATACACAATCCCGACAGCAACTCGTGCTTAATATAAAATCTGAAAGACTTAGTTCGGTGACTACGCTGTGTGAGAAAACCTCGAGCAAACCAGGTCACTGTAAACTTGCCTCAAAAGTGAATCAAGGAGAAACAAGAAAGAAAGGACCGTCGACTTGGGTTCCGATGTTAAAAGCAGAAGCCTAATTATTGTTATTGCCATGAGTACTCTTGTGTAGGATTAGGAACATCGTTGCCGTCAACCTTGTAAGATCTTGTGACTGCGTGCGCGCATGTAGCGGCTAACCAAAGATCATAGAAGTAAGTTATGTTAAGGAAACTATAAGTTGTATTAACATTGTAAATGTGAATCTGATACTTTATTATTTATACTATTTGTAAAATAAACTTTTTTCGGCTTTTCTAAATCTATTAAATCATCAGATAAGACATAACTTGGTTGTTGATTGAATTAATTTTTTTAATTCGAAAACATTCCAATTACTAAATTATATGAAACATTTCAAGTTTCAATATTCTAATAGATTGACACATATCTTACCTTGATGAATAAATTGAATATCGAAGAAAAATTAAATAGACAACGTGTGACAAAGACCTTTACAAGGACGTGAGATAAAAAGAATAGTGTACGCTACTACCGTATGACATAAGAAATAAACTTGAACAGTAGGTCAACGCCAACTGGGCATACACCACTCCATACATATCGCGACACTGTGACGCTGGCTTTTTCCGCCCCATGTTATCGAGGCTTTTAGTATAGATGTAATAGGTTTGTTTGGAAATTAGCTCGAACGTCTTTAGACGCTTGGCAGAGTAGTTACATTTTCTTTTACTATTGACATCTCAGTAGCAGTAAATTTTAAACTTTACAAGACAAAAAATATACAGTAATGCATATTTTATGCACTTTAGGTGTGTAAAAATTTCATTTTAACATAACAAAAATATGAGAGTTACTGTTCGGTTCCTAGTCAGTACATTTCAAATATACCTGAACAATTATAACGACAAAAATATATTGTTATTATAATTTTTTACGGAAGTACAAAGATTTAACATTTAAGATAAGTACACTTATTTATTAATGTTCGTTAAAATTACTCGAACATACTTTGTACTTTGTGTGTATGTATTTACTTATTACTAGGAATATGGGAAGTACTATAATATACGAATATGTATATAGGTATATAAATATATGTTTATTTCTTAATTCTGAAATTTAGTTAGTATATAGAAGAGTGGGAATGTCTTTATTATAAACGAAACTGTCTGTAGTATTTTTTTATATTTATTTTGTATTTTATTACTTAAAATATTTTTTGGAATTGGAATGTCTATTCAATTACAATGAAGCTGCTTGTTGTTTGATATTTTTTACTATTTTCATAGTTATTTTTATCAAATACAAGTTTTTGTTTATTTCCAAGGTAGTCAGCTAAATTTATAACTGTATGACTTTAAGAACAAATTGAAATTTCTTGTACTCCCTAAGCAGCTTTTATCAGACCCACGTATCTAGCATCAATATAACTACTTATTCCATTAAATTTTTCTGTTCCCTGGTCTTTAAATTTTAATATCTGCTCTGACAGTACGTCTATGGATGTATTTATCAAAATATTTTATGCTTTGGATTGATGCACAACATTTCTTTTTTTTTTTTATATTAAAGTGTACTAACCCGTAATGGTATGTACACTAATGCACAACATCTAACGGTAGTGTAACATTTATCCTTCATTAATAAAATTTGTAACAACGTTAAACTACTTAACTATTTACTAAAATGTTATCTTTTGTCCAAGTTTTGTAAACATGTTCGTTAGATATGTTATTTGTTCTTTTTAATTACTGGTAAAATTTTGTTTAAAATGTAGTTCAAAATATAGTACGTTTAAAGAAGGTTTTGGAAAAATTTTTGTACACTTTTAATGAGAATAAACCATACGAAAACTGTGTTCTGTATGGGGCCTGTAAGGCACAGGTTAAACGCAGTGTCTATTCGCACGTATATCCACGTAATTACGTGAATACAAGAAGATACACGCATGCGCGGTTGGCAGTTCTACTGTCGCTACTTATAAGGTCCAAGTTCATTTTCTTTTCTGAGCGAGCGAAGCGAGCGAGGCGCATGCTTATATCCACGGAATTACGTGGATGTACGTGCGAATAGACTCTGCGTAGGTTAAATGACCAATTTTTCAAGTTCCACATTACCAAAAGAAATTTCAGCATTAATACGTGTATTAATTTGTTCAGAGTGATATATTTTTTAACAGGATGTAGACTTATTTAAATGTGTGCATAAAATAGACCACGTTCATGAAATTCAATTGTATAAACATACGCCAACACTTTACTGAAAAACATAATCTTTCTGAAATCAGTAGTAACTTAAAATCAAACGATTTATCTGTAATATTGAGAATATAATTTAGTGTCATATTTTTTAATATTTAGATAAAACATACTTTAATTTTTTTCATTTATAATATATTGCTATTACAAAAAATTCTGGTTTATTACATTTTCTTATTATAGCTTTTTTATCATGATAGTGCCTCTGCATATATTTTGAATTTCCGATACATATAAATAGCATTATGGAGAGATTTCCAGTTTTTTCCCTTCGTACTAAAATTTTTAGAAATAGTAGATGCTTTATTAGTGACTGCATCTAATAACTTATATAATTAAAATCTTAAACTTTTCCCATCGTATCTCAAATCATTCAAATGAATATGTTTAACTGCGATGTAAAAATTTGTAACAAAATGTCAAGTCGATATGCCTCCATATCATAATGGATTCAAATTCTCGTCATCTGATCTGTAGCACTGTTTGTATCCATAATATTGCAACATAGTAAGTTTTCTATTTTTTGTTCAATAATTTTTAATGTGACCAGTACTCCAGTTGAAATCTTCTAGAGGAAAAAATAACAAACTTACTAGTCAATCAATAAAATAGGGGATTTTACTTAAAAATATTTTCTTAAGATATTTATCTGGTAACTCCTTAGGGTATACGCAAAAACAAAATTTTTTTATAAGTCTTCAGTTTGAAACCATAGTATTCACACATGCTGCGGTTAATAGTTTATTGATTTTATGGTTTTTGTGGCCATTTTTTTGTAAAAAAATCATTTTAAAATTTGGTAGTTTTGTTAACGTATGTAATTCATTCAATGTAAATGTTGTATTTTTGGGCTATTCGATTTCTCTTTCTAATTTTCAGCAGAATTTGAATAGGCTCGTTGATAAGATTATAGTTTTTTTTTTTTTTTTTCAATTCAATCTACACGATGTATCTCATAATAGAGCTGTTTTAGGTTTTGGGGGGTTGGTGTGGAATTACTTACACAAACAATTATGTAATATAGACAAATGTATATATTTCTGAGTGGAATAAAAAATGATAAAATGTATACACATGTAAATATTATGTATACACATACATGTGCACATACATACACGACACACACACGTATGTTAACATATCGAGGTATGTGGAGATTGGGAGGGTCTTGAACAGGTTCTCTAGAAATGGTGTGGGGAGGCTGTAGAAAGGGGCAGTAAGGTTGAAAAGGCATCGGGATCTACAAATTATAAGATTGTATTTACTTTTCCTTGTTTTATTTTTAAAACTTGTATATCAATTGAATATAATAAATTTAATTTGATTAAGTAAAAAAAAATTTTTTTAGTCTTATCGAAGTAAGATACTGAAGTAGAAAAAAATAAAATAAAATGTATACATATGATCCCCAAAAAACCTTAGACATAGTTGAAAGAACATTACGTGATTTACATAATAATAATGTTAATTTTGGTGATAAATTAATTGTTTTAGGATTAGATTTCACAAAAATTCTTTCATTTCAAAAACTGGCAATAAAAGTATGATTGTACTAAACAGTATTAAATTATTATATTTTCAAACATTGTTTCGTATTTTAAAACCTAATATCAATACTCGCTTAATTGACTGAACGTTTTGTAATTCATTTTTATTACCTTTTATTTTTTACAGAAAACAATTTTCTAAAGTCCAAGCATTTTGTACGACTGTAAACAAATCTCAAGGTCAAAGTTTTAATAGTATTGCATTACAATTGAGAAAACCACTGGTTTCGCATAGTCAATTATATGTTACGTTATCAAAATGCAAAAACAGAAATAGAATTTATAATGAAATAAAGCGAGATAATAATTTGGAAATAAATAAAAAATTTGTTCGATAAGAAACTTTTGACATTAACTGTTCTAAGGTAGATAAAGATATATAATTTTGATACATTTGCAAACGCATAGAATTGTACGTCATACTATTTCACAGTTCATTTAAACTGTTGAGTATATTGTACATTTTCACCAACATTTATATATGTATAAGTATGAGAGATGGACTATGGGCGCCATCTTTCGAGGATTGCAGTTGTATAATATTTGCGGACGCTTGCGCTCGAACACGGCGCGAGATAGATCTCGTCTGCCCGTCGAAGCATGCGGTCATGCATGCAAGTAGCCGTTTGTCGTTGGCTGTAATGTGTATTATTCTTACAATTATGTTCTTTCTCTAGTAAATCTTGTTAACTATTACAAGGTGTGTTTGCTCATTTCTCGATCCACGGAATAAATCCCTCAATATATATATTAACATGAACGAGGAATAAATGTTGTAATCAATGAAATTATTATTTGAATCTCAATTTATTACATGTTAAAGTAAATTTCAATAATTATTACGTACTGCTTACTTTTTTACAAAAAAAAATTATACTGTATTATTATACGCAGGTATTACGTTTTCGTATGCTGTTTTCTTTTATTGTATACTTTTAATGAAACAAAATTTTTAATTTAATGACTAATTTATATTGAAAAATTTCATTCGTAACATTAGAACATTTAATTGAAACATGAATACATATGTATTACAAAAATATGTACATAAAGTTTTTAAGTAATGTAGAGTTTTTATTGTACATATTTTTTTTCCTTTCAACGTTGCGCATTGTTTTGGTTGGAGAAAAAATAGTAAACTTATTATAAATATTAAACAAACTTTCTTATAGAGAAACAAATAATTTTGACTTTTTCGTGGTAAATAGCGCTTCCAGCGAGGTCTGTGGTTTACACATTCTATGAGATTATTCGTTTTTTTTATTTAGTATGAAATTATAATGTTATGCCATCGCTGGACAATTTGGTTGAAAAGAAATAAAGATGCATACATTATCAGCATAGTCTGAACATTGCTCCAATATTTAATCTAACATATAATCTTAACCTTCCTTAGACATTTTCCACTACTTCCTTAACAATTATTTCATCCATACAATTCGTTTACACATTTTTATACTACCATTTAAGTAGTGCTTTACCACGCTGGTTTTTTTCCCTCTTGAATTATCAATACATTAATTAGTTGCACTATTGAATATATATAGAAAAGCATAACATTATAATTTCATACTAAATTAAAAAACAACGAATAATCTTATAGAATATGTAAACCATAGACCTTGCTGGTAGTAGCTCTATTTAAATATATTAAAATACATTCCTTATAAGCAGTAAATACGATTTGATCTAGGAGATAATGGTGCATTCTTAACTTTAAAACTAAAGAAACAAGTCGTATTTTCAGCACAAGAGAGGTAAAACAAGTATACGTAATTTAAGGGAAAAGTATGGTATCAACTCAAGAGTGCTCCGCTGACCTCGCCCCGGTTTTGGTAGCAACTTACACCTGAGAGGGATTCTTAACAATCAAGCAAACATAAGTCTCATGATTTTATAAAGAAGTGTTTTTGAAATTTACGCTATTGTATCTCAGTTTTGATTTTTCATCTACGTTACTAAGATTTTTGTAGTTTTCTTAACTTTAAAAGGCAAACTTAAAAAATGAAGTATCAAACTGATATTCAAAAATTGGGGGGTTGCCGAGCCGAGCGCGAAGGGGTTAGAGCCCCACTAATGTGTGTGTATATATATACACATATATAGTAGGTCTCTGCCGTCCTGCGCACTTCGCTTGCCAACGCCTTTTTTCCAGTATTTAAAATTAATTAAAAAAATGAAAAAGTTTCTCATTTTTATTTATTTTATTATTACTATTATCATTTTTTTTTTTTTTTACAATTCAAAAAAACGTAAGCTCATCGCAAAATTTATCAAAAATGATCATGTTCTTAATAGGCCCTTTTGCTTGTGTGCACCTCTTTTGTGTTTGCCGCGATTTGCCAACTCGCGCCTGTGGCGTTATTTGCACCAGCTCTCGAAACGCTGCGTCCGCCGAGTTAAGCTATTTAGGAAAAGGATAAATAAAGTGCAAACCTATCCAGATAACTCATGTTTGTGTGCCAGTGATTTGCCCACCCGCTAACTCCTATCCTCTGGCTGGTGCTTGGCCTAGAGCGTGCAAACATTACGCTTTACCAAGCAGCGATTTTAAACGGCATGAACAACTAATATTTATTGTATCTACATATAAACATATAAAGTAAATACATAGGTACAATAAATAGAAAAACATGAATGCTATATGTTATAGTATTTTTTTTCAAATGGCCGTTTTAAAGACTGTGCACATGACTGATTAGCAATGACTTCCACGGTTGTTATTATTATATTGTTATATACATTTTGAATTATTAAACATATGGTATAACATGTCGCATACTTCACAATAAAAAAAAGTCAGCTCGCTCATCTGATTGCCTAATAGACTGTGTGGAAAAAGTAGAGAATCAAGTTTTTCAGTTTTTTTTTTTTAATTTCTTGGAGGTTACTATAAATTATTAAGTTGTAAGTAACAACACATGTATATATATATAAGACTATACAATTTGGAAAGACGTAAAGTGACAAAAAAAAAGGTATAGTTATGTTGAAGTGGAGTTCTCTAATATACAAAAGAATGAACGTAACATACTATTGTATTTCTCACGTATGCAATGGTGGGCATCAAAAAACAGTATAACAGGCCTTTTTCAGAAGAGGCTGTGGGAAATGTGTATACATACGTACCAAAATAAGTTAGAGCAAAATTTAAAAGTAAAATAATTCTACTTACCATCGAGACTTTTCACCTCTTATTTTCATTTACCTTTTTATGTATAATCAAATTTATTGTTATTGAAACAGTATCTAATGAAACGGAAAAAACACATATTGAAGTTATTGAATACTGGAGATGAGGTGTAGACAAATATAAAAATAACAGGTATCTAATAAAAATGCTAATTTTTTCATGAAGTAGATTAAAGAATTAGCCTTTCTTGATCCCATAATGAAGTAATCTCTCAAAAAATTTTAAGTTAATGTGGAAGAGTGGTTTGTGGGGCTGAGGAGGTAACTAACCCATATTGACCCTATGTTAAAGTATCTTTACAACAGATTCTCACTTTTTGTGGCGGCATGTGGGGGCTCCGGAGGAAGAAGGACATTACCCCATATGTACCCTTCTATAACATATTTAAAAAAAAAAAACTAAGTTTTTGTTAGGGGGAGGGGAGCGTCAAAAAGACATCTCAAATTCGGACATGTGTGTGGGGCAGGGGTATGAGGGGAGTTATTCATATTTATTGTTAAGTCAAAATCACGCAGAAATGTAGAGAATTTTCTCTTATTATGTGAGAGGGGGGGGGCATGGGAGTATGGAGTTTGTCAGAAAACAGGTAATTATAACGTTTTTCTAGAAATATACTAAGTTTTTGTGGGAAGATGTAGGAGGCCATTAAATTTGCAAGGGGTCCGTCAGTGTGTAGTGGGTGAGCACGGGGGGTTTGACACGGGAACCTACAACAAAAGTTTCATTTTATCGCAATCGTGATTTTCAATTCCGAAAGTATTTCGACCAAGATAAAAAGTCATCTTTAGTGTCTTGTAAGAATATTAAAGGTTTGATAAATGTGTTCCAACCAAATGATTACCAATTTTTACCATTGCAACTTTCCATCGACTCTTCAAAACTAAGTATTAAAGCTATTCTGCTGCATAGTACAAATGGATTCGTACCCATACCAATCGCTCATTTAACCGTAATGGACAAAAAGTACGAGAGTATTAAAATACTTTGACAAAAAATTCAGTACCATAAACACTTAAAGCAGATTAGTGGTGATTTGAAAATAATAACGTTTCTTCTTGGACAACAATCTAGCTTCACAAAATATCCTTGCTATTTGTGTTTGTGGGATAGCTGAGACAGACAAAATCATTATATCAAATTGAAACAGTGGCCTGAGAGATCATCCTTTAAACCTGGTTCAAACAATATCAATAAATCTCTTGTTGATCTATCAAAAATACTCATTCTTCCTCTGCCTATAAAACTTGATCTTCTGAAACAATTCGTGAAAGCCTTCTACAAAACAGGGGGAACCTTTATATATTTATCTTCAAAATTTCCTAAACTCTCTGATGCCAAGTTAAAAGCAGGAGTGTTTGATGGACCACAGATTCGTAAAATGTTCAGAAACAAAGGCTTTATTGAAAAAATGAATAAACTTGAAAGAGTAGCTGGGTTGAGTTTTAATGATGTGTGTTACAACTTTTTAGGTAATAATAAGAGTCAAAAGTATCAACAAATTGTTGCCAAGATGGTTGAAAACTTCAAAAATTCGGGATGCTTAATAAATGTGAAATTACACTTCTTGGATGCACATCTTGATAAATTCGCAGAGAATCTTGCAGATTTTAGTAAAGAACAAGGAGAACGCTGTCATCAAGAAATAAAAGTTATGGAAAATTGTTATCAGGGACGTTGGAATGTCAATATCATGGCTGACTCCTATTGGAGTATAAAACGAGATACACTAAACAGTGATGGAAAGAGAAAATCATTACCTAGATCGTTTAATAAAAAAAGATCTCGCTACAATAGCAAAACAAAATGATATATTTTATATTTTATACTTACGCATTGTAATTATTTGTTTTTTATACAAGTCACTCGTTTTTTAATCTAGTCATTCTTTCTTTTTTTAGTCAGCCGTTTTCATTTTTGTCCTTTAGTTTTTATTTTCGTCATTTATTTTTTATACCAGTTATTCATTTTTTATCCTAGTCATTTAGTTTTCATTTTAGTCAATTAATTTTTATTACAGTCATTCGCTTTTCATTTAAGTCACTTGTATTTTGTTCTAGTTTTCCTTTTTTTACTGTAGTCATGTCATAAAAAGTCTTATAAAAAGGGCTACATGATGTACAAAATCAGATCGTGCAATTTTCCCGCGGTTTACATCGAGTACCACTAATGCCGACGGTTCTATCATTGTTAAATAGTGTTATGGATTTATAACCTTTGATTCCGCTGCTCATCAATATTCTGAATATCCATGACAGAATATTAAAACAGAATGCCAAAAATAAACAGATTTCTTTTAGCAGCAAAGAGGTTATGGGGTTTAAAGGTTTTGGGGTCATAGTATTATAGAGTTACGGTTTCAAGGTAACATAGAATTAATGTTTTATGGTTTTAAGGGTTTAAGAGGTTTTATATAAATGATTTATAGTTACATAAGTAAAAAATAGGTTTTTTCGAGGTTATGGAAAACTCTAACCCGATGGAATTATTCTGATCCCAAATTCTGATTCAGTGACCCCAAAAATATATAGTTACTATGGTCTGATCACCTAACCATGAAATTTCTTTTTTGTGTGGCTGTGTATCTTTTTTGACATAAAGCGGGTAATAGTGACAGTATGCCCCTTATTTTGGTACCATCTCAAATGACACATTTTTATTTAGAATATACTATCATCAGCACGTCTTAAACATCATGTTTTGAGAAAATTTGTATCTATTAGATTTTTAAATTTATTTTATATTATTTATATGTTATATTTACATCACTTTAAACTGCTTATAACATTTTAAATAATTTTTGTTGCTGTAGGATTTAGTAATGCTAATGCAGGTACATTGTTTGGCACACAACAGAATGCAAACAACAATCTCTTTGGAAGTAGTTCTTCGCCTTCGACATTTGGACAAACTAGTAAACCCGCTTCATTTGGTTTTGGTCAGCCTAGTAATTCAAGTATTTTTGGACAAACGCAACAACAAAACACCCAACAAGCATTGCCATTTGGACAAATAGTATCTACAAACACTGGTGGTCTTTTTGGAAGTTCTTCGGGTGAGAAACTTTAAATAATCACTGTTAATACTCTCCTCATGTTATTTTTTCTGGAAAGTCCAAAAATTCAGCAATCCTAATTTTATAAAAAATTTACATTTACTTGTTTTCTTGTTACTTTCTCTTTATTTTACCATCTTTGAAATGTATTATGGATTTTATTATATTCTTTTGTATACGCATTTCGAGATTTGCATGCTTATTATACGCTGAAAATGAAAAAAAAGTGATCTCTATTAGTTGATATCTTATTAATAGTTAATACGTATAAATATGTATGTATAAATTCATCTCTAATATGGTGGGCATACTAAAATGCAGTTGCCTACATTCAAGCTTGAATAAGAGCAGATATACTTGTATGAGTAATTATCTCAAAAGTTAAATGAAATTCTTCGAAAGACAAGACTCGTTTCTATGTGCTAAAAATGGTTCGTTGAGACTTATTAAAAAACTTTTAAACTTTAAAAAAAATTGAGAAATTCTTAAAAAATTTGTTTTAATTTAAACAAATTTTTTAGACATATTATTTAGTTTATAAATTTTTTAAAAATTGATTCAAGCTCTCGTGAGAAAAATTAGTCACAATCTTTGGTAATAGTTAGTAAATTATAACGATATTTCTGTAGAAAAATCGTTTTAGTATCTATCGCGAAGCTTTCATGATATATTATAAGTTAGAGATTTAAAAAATGCTTATGAAAAAATATGCCTTTATAAAGCACTACAAAAAAAAATTTGTAAATATAAATATAACCAAGAGGTGCTTATATTCTCAATGCACAAAAGAAAAGTAGACATTTTCTTCAGTTAGCACATTGAAGCTCAAACTTTTTTATAAAAATTCTTCTTCAAGTCTTTTAATTCAAAGCCTTAGTCCAAATTTTGTTTATTTTTCTTAAAAATCTCAACATTCAATGGTGCGATATAAAAAAAACCTGTATTTTCAAAAGTTTATTTTATTATTAATTTTTTACCAGTAATCAATTTTTTTACATTTAAGCTTGTAACTCCTTTCTTATTAGTCTGATTAAAATAAAGTATGGTAAGAAAATTGTTAGTGATGGAATTCTTTTATTGATTTAGTCCCTTCCGATTGTTTAAAAATTTGTGTTTTTGCTATTTTATGTTGTTAACAAATGTACATTCATTGTAAATAAATCATTTTTTACGATTGATCATTAATCATTGTGCAAACAATAACAAAAACAAAAGCTTTTTAGTAAATGACCTAGTACTCTTCCTTTATACGGTTTTTTTTATAAAAAATACTTACTAATAACCACGTGGTGCTTTGAACAAAATACCCTAGTGTGCCAAATAGCCCAAATGAGTGTTTGAATTTTTCCGGTGTCAATGACTTTAATGATTAAATTATATTGTAACAAATTTTATCAAAGGGCTGCAGTTATGCACTGTGGTATGTGGTTCGACTTGCTATTCGTAATCGATAACTCAAAATATATCAACAACAATTTAAATGCTCATGTTATCTCCCACATGTGATTTTACATGAATTTTAAAACAAAATTTCACCAAAAATCGTTTCAGCATCAGTGCCTTTACCTTAAATCAACCGTAAAGTTTGTAATATCATTTTAAAATTCCACTTGAAATAATCAATTAACAAGAAACTAACAATTGTTTAAAAATTTTCCAAATAGCTATTTGTTATGCAACTCAATATTTATATTTTCTCACGGTTATGTTCAAATTAACATTATAGTTTTTTACATCGATCTAAAGCTTTTTAGTATAAAAAATTTTTTCCGCATTTTTTGCCATTAAAATGTTATTAACAATTAATAATAAATTTGCAAAAGTGTGAACTTTATAAAAAACTTGATGATGAAGAGATCAGTGGTTAAAAAATTTCTCTAAGAGCGACGGAATCGTAGGTATTAGCAAAAACTAAAAAAATAATTGGCATTTTTTCATTAATGGTTAAATAGTTTAATGAAGTCGACTTTTGTTTTGGATAAAATTTTTTTTTCCTTATTCCTGGAGAAATTCTGTTCCTTACATTTCCTTAATGATCAATTTTTTTTTCTACTGAAAAATGTAAGATTAAAAAATCCTTCGGGCCATAGACTATCATTGAATGGGTTATTGGTTTTTGCAGCAAATTTTTTGCATCTGATACAATAAGAGATTTCGGACTGAAAGACTTGTCAATTTCTCAGAATAAAAAAAACTGCGATGAAGAGTGATCAAAGTAAGACGAGTTGCTTTGTGAGAAGTCAACCTACGATAATATAATCAATAATAAGGTACATTAGGTGATTCTTATCACTCCAACTAATACATTGTTTTGCATTAGAATTGCGTTTATTAGCTTTAAAATCGGTCTGAGGCTCCTTAGTTGACTGGAGTCAGATAATCACAACGAGTCTTGTGAAAAGAGTTTGTTCTTTTTTGATATCACGTTAAAACCAGCAGAAAAGCGATGCTGCTGACAAAGAGCCATATGAAAAGATGAGCCTTCTCTAATTGCAAAGTAAAAATTTTAGTGTGATCTGATTCAAGTAAGCCAAAATGTGAATAAGTGGCGGACGAATTTGAACAGGGGATCCCGAAGATATTTTAGTGTAATTCTTATTGATAGAATTACCGCTACCCTTCTTAGATTTAATTTTGAGCTGATAGTTGTTAAAAAAAATCTAAGACACTAAGCCGTCATTCAAACTAATTTCTCCTAATAAAATATTTAAAATATAAAAAATTTAAATTGCATCAGAACTGTTTACATTTGCATGTGATAAGATTGTATTTTTGACCACTCTTGATCAAATTTACAATAATAGAGTTACTTAGGAAATAAAATTATTATGATGCAAGAGAAATTTTGGACTCACGTAAGAACTTTGATTTCTGAAGCCAAAGCTGATAATTAAGAAGCTGGCTAGCAAGCATGTCTCGAGAGGTCACATCAACGGAATTCAGCTTCGTTGAGATATAGTGCCATTTTACTGAATTGAATATCGAAGTATGGATTAGCAATATGCGTAGTCTGACAGAAAGAAAGACTATTAAGCCAAAATAATACATTTTTCGAATTGGACTGAAAATGTACTGACACAGGGCTCAGCTATGTAACTTCAAAAAAAGTGTTGTACCACTTAAGATAATGAGTGAGCAGCACAAAGTCCCACCGCATTATTCTCAAAACCCTTGATCGGGGTAACCTTAGTTTTAGCCAACTAAAGACATACATAAATATTTTTATGTTGCTGAACTCAAAGATACACTGCAGTAGTATAGGCTTCCTCGGACATATCAGTAAACCCGTAAATTTTAAAAGATTCACTAGAAATCATGAAATGATTATATTTTGTAAAACACAGCTAGTTAAGCAGAAACATCCCAGCTAACTGACGAGACCATGAGTCTGTCACTGAAGTTGATAGTGCATCATCTCAAGACAATTCCTTCAGCCACATGAACTGGAAAATCTTTTAGCAGAAATTATAACAGAAGTGACCCAACTTCAGGAATCAAATTACTTTTACAATTAAGCTGGAAGCAGACGTTTAGTCCAAGGACGCAAAGAGTTAGACACACGCAGTTGAAATTAAATGGTATGTTGCTTAAGGTTCCAATGTAGTCGTGAGACAAAGATGAGCTTATCATCGTAGTTAGAGTACTTAAGCTGATAAGTTGAATATTCAGCATGGAGACCCCTTAATATATCAGCAAAATTTGAGTGCCACTTGCGCAAAGGAAAGCCTCTTGAACTCACTAGATCAGAGAGCTGAATGTATTTGGCTTTAGCATCCTCAAGCAATTGATCATCGGATAGGCATTTATCTACGTTAAATTCCTGCAAAAAAGCTTGAGCCACCATCAGATGAAAATCAGCATAATCACTGGCTACTTTCCGAAAGACGTAGTTGTAAGGATCAGTTTTAAATGGTAATTTAACCATTATTTGCTTCTAGAATCCTAGGAAAGAGGACCAACAAAGAACTTCTCATACGCTTGTTCATCATTACTCAGCTTTTGTATCAACGATAAAAGTTCCTCAAAAGACCAGAATACTCAATTATTAAGTTAAATCCCCCTTGTATTTTTATAATCAGTGATTCCTTATTCAAGGGTAAAGGATATAATTCTGAAATCAACCAACCAAGTTGAGATGTTGAAGCTATGGGTATATTTAGAGAAATCTCATGGACTTAACCACCGATAATTACAGTGTGAGCTGAAACATCTTGAAGAACAGCAATATTACCCAAACTGTAGTACTCTGGATTGGCAAAACCAAGTTCTCACTAGAGCTTATGTCTTCTAACTGACAATATTAGGGTCGTCCGTATGACGAAATGTTTTATAACTCTTTGTGCTTGTGTGACCAAAAAAGTTAAGGCATAGCTGATAATACCGTGATAAAACTTACTCCTTCCTATGCAGATACTTAAAAGCATCATAAAAAGTCAACTTATGCACCCCCTAATAAGAAAAACATTCGCTTAGGTTCGAGGGCACTGTTTGATAAATAGTTAACCAAGTTGACTGGCCCTTTTTGTTTTCCTCAAAACGTTAGATAGAGGCCTTATGATTAGCAGTTCTACTCTTAAATGATTCAAGCGTAATTGCTGGTAAGTTAATATATACTTGCGATTGATTCAAGCAAGGGGAGATCTAAGCTACTACATAACAACTTCTGTCTATCTTTGATGAAGTAAAAGGTAAATTTTTCTGCAACTAGGGCTATAAAAAGATCTTCATCTTTAATCTGACAATTAACTTAAAGAAGAAAGTCCAAGGAACCTATACACTCCATAGATAGTAGCTTTACATCAGAACATAAGTTACTTTAGGGGAACAAGTAAATATAGTCAAGGTGTAAGAATCAATAAGGCAACGTTTATTGTTATAATAATGTTAAATCATCTTGCAAACTGTAGTATAATTATCCTTAGATAAAAGAATATTTTTAATTGAATCCGAAGCTTCGCTCTTTAGATGTGTGCAAATAGACTGGTATTTTTTGATTTTGGTTATATATGTGGATCTCATGTCATGCAGGGTCGGGTAGCTTAGTGAGTAAACGGTAGGCTTTAAAGTAAATAGTAATGGTATTTTATTGTAAGGATACACGTGTGAAGATTATGGAATTAGTGTGAGCTTGGCAAGACAGGGCATCTAGCTTGCTTAACTCGCTTCCGCAGACTCGAGCTATGCTATATCACAGCGATCAGGCACTTGCCTCAGCGGCACTCTCACGCACGCACTCACCACTAGCTCTCGTTGCGGGGCGCGCATGCATTACAATCTTCATTCTGGAACTCTTCGGGAAGAAAGAGAAAATCAATGGCAAGAAGACATGAACTTAAATTATTGCCAAAAGTAAAATATAATCTTGGATTACCATGGTCTAAAAGTGAAAGAACAAAATCATCCAAATAACCCAGGGCACCATAGCAATCTTTAAGGACGTTGAACTGATTTTTCTTAGAATAATCATGATCGGCTGGTAGGGATTCTAACGCTTACACTAGTCAAAACAATTGGAAAGCTTTTAAAGTCTAGAATTGCCCTGACCTCTGGTTATCATAGCTTGACCCAACTTTTTAAAATCAGGTTATTGGTAGGCAAATCTTAGCCATCGTTAGTTTTTGCTAAAATTTATCAAATCCTTTTTTTTATTCGAAATCCTCAACATACATCAGATGCCCATTGACATATTTTATTTATCCTAGACTTATAATATTTGTTTATTTCTACTTTGTAGCAACTCTTACACTGAAGAAAGTTTCTCGCTAATCAAATTTATTGGCAGCAGCTTTTGCAGACCTTAATAACATATACGTAAAAATTACTGCTTTTAACCTAAAAATTGCCAACGCAAATTTTTTTAACCACTTTTCTATTCCAATAATTTTACTAAAACAAGAGCTTTAAAGAAGCCACACCTGCAATTTGAAGGTAGGGACAGCTAAACCCTAAGTTGCTTATTCCACTATGCTGATGAACGCAGTGTAGATGTGAGCCATAAGCTGTCAGGGGAATTTGTACTAAATATGTTTAGATTTTTTTTATTTTACAGCCATTTCTGAGAACTGTGCCCATTGGGCTCTGTAATGCTGTGTTACTATGCATATATATGCCATTATCATTAGTATAGTAAAAAACTGCCTTGGATTTAATGGTGACATTAATAAGTTACACAGCAAAGGAGATATTATTTTATATAGCTTCCGAACCATTAGACCACAGTTGGAATTCGCACATGAGAAAGTAGATTCTCAAAGGTGCGAGCTAAGTGAGTAAAGGCTGGGTCTTGAACTTGGGAGCATTCGTTACCAAGCCCCCAAGCTACAAAAATAGCAGCCGAAACGACTGATACCTTGACCGTCAAACATGTATAGATAACATGATAAAAGAAAGTTGGAATAAGGGAACACTGAGGTAGAGACACTTTTAAGCCGTACTCTAGTTGCGTGATCTAAAAGCTTACGAATCTTAACAGTACTAAGCTCTGCTTTAAGATGACTACTGTACCATTTGGCATTACTAGCGAAGGCTCTTAGGTTTTTGGGAGTTTGCTGCATGCGCAGTGCGTAATCACCTTTTCTCCACACATTAAGTCGGAGAGTTCCCATATCTAGACCTTTAACCTAAGCTGCACTCAATTCTGACAACTTGAATATAAAATCCTGTACCCCTCAGGTGCGATCGACGATAGCTGGGTGGGTTAAGTCTTTGCTTCATCCAAACATGCCAGCTTGAGAATCCCGCGGATATTTTTTTTTTTTGTAATTAACTCAATTTTAATAAATTTATTCCTGTTTAGAAAAAGTGGTTTTTATTTTTTTTTATTTTTGTATTTTTTACATTCATTCTTAGCTACCTGTAATATGTGATAATTAAGCATAATATTAATTTAGCCTCATAATAAGTTACTTTTTAATTAAAAATATGCTCATTTTTTCTTATTTAAATCAGAGTATACACAAAATATAATGCCATGTTTATGTTGTTATACACGTACGTGTGTAATGTTTTAATACTAAATTAAAGTTTTTACAAATATTTCGTACTAAATGAGGTAAGTAAGATACAAAAAAAAATATTCGTCACTCATTAAGAAAATCCAAACATTACTATTTGATTAAGTGAGCTTCGAACAATAAAATTGTTTAACCAATTATTGTATTTTTAGTTGTAATAAAAAATTTATTTAAAAAGTTTTTACTAACACGTCCTAATCGCTGTAAATTTTAATCGTTTAATCAATTATCATTCTGCTAGATTTTTTTTACTAAAAAAGCTAATTTGTGATTGTAACGTAACGTGAAGGACAGAAGTACGTACTAATACCTAGTACAGTATTAAGATTAGACATTACCCGAGTTTATCGAGTCGTCATAGTTTTCGTCTGTCAATGATAAAATTGGTACATTTTTTAACCAAAATATTTATATTTGCAAAATTTTCTCTTGAGGAATCGATACTTCGCAGGTAAAATTTACAAAATGCGCAATAAGTATGAGCTTAAGGGCATTCCGTATATCATATAAAATTTCTACTTTTAAGCTGAAAAATACTTATTTAACAGTACCTTATTAAAAAAAAAATTTTTTCTCCTTTCATAGTTGCATTTTGTTAAGAAGTTTTGCTATTTCTTTCGAAGATCTATTTATTTAGTAAAGTACTATTAAATCAGCACTTTGAAAAGTAATATTTTTTATGCTCACTCATACATTATACCCATTTTATACTAGAAGTTAACTTTTTTTTTCATGAAATTAAAAAAAAAGTATTATTTGCTAATAATATGCTACTTAGGACTAAAAAAACTTACTTTAGTTGTTGAATATTTATTATTGTTAAAATAATTACTTGTAATCTATCATTGTCTATCTGATGCTGTGTATTCTTGTTAGTTAGCATCGACATCCTTTTCCCTGTAGATGGCGCTATTTTAAATTGTTGCACGAATCGAATACTATACTTTAAGGTATGTGTGGGTTATTGCGTAGGTGTAGAAAAATACGGATTGCCATTAAAGCTCATGTAGCAATTTTTCAACGTTTTTCTGTATAGATCCAAAGTCACTCGATACAAAAATGGTAAAAGAGTCAATCTGATTTTAGACAGTATAATTAACTAATTTCATGAATATCTCAGTGCTGAACAAAAAAAAACATGAGAAAAATAAGTTCTAAACAATGAAATTATGAACTCAGTTCAATATATTAAACAATCAAAGCATTAGTATGATGTATACCTGTTTAAAACTTTTTTTAACCATTTAAGCCAATGGTCTATCAACACCAAACACCTTAATACCGACCCCTCGATAGAAAATTATGTTGATTTGAATATTTTGTTGAATACTGAGCCGATTTTGTTATTTCAGTCGAAAACTATGACTACTCGCTCAAATCAGGTAACGTCTGATCTTAATATTGTAGTAGGTATTAGTACTCACCACCACTTATGGTGTCTAGGGTCTGTGTTCATTCACGTTATTTTTATTAATGTTGTTGTCATTGTTGTTCTTTGTGTTATTGTTTATTCAGTAAATTGTGTAAGGAAAACACCCATTGCAATGTTTAAAATCTATCACTAATAGTATAGGAATAGTCACTACTGTTTAGGAATCCAGTTGATTTTAGTCACATTTTTTCATTTTACTATACACTTTCAAATTCTTATTACTGATCACGACATTCTTATCTTTGTGTCATTATTTTAGTTACGTGTTCTGCGAACAATACTATGCAAAATGTAAACAGTGACTTTTTATAATGTTAACGGCAATGTCTATCTTTTCTTAAGTTCCCTTTTCAATTTTTAGATTGCATTGTATTAATATCACACAAATATATTTAGTTCTCTCAATACACATGTATACTTCCTGTTGTACGCTGCTCTGCGAAATAGTATCGTATCAGTCTGAACTGTACACATTTCGTTATATGTAAGGAAGCTCGACGCTCGACGCCTTTCATATTCAACCGCACTTGAGCATTTGTATTATAGTCTGTAAATAAGTAGTTTGTTACTCTCTTACATAGTTAAAGGTTTGTGTCCTCTTTTGCTACCGCTGTTTCGTATACTTTCGGCTGCACAAAGAGCAGTTTTTCACTGACCATATCTGAAATCACTGTCCCGAGCTGTTAAAGCTCAGCCACACAAACCGCAATACATTCTACTAAAGTCAATGTCAAACAACTACAAACAAAAATGCAAGAGATACAGCAGTTAGGCACTAAATGACATCATACTTGCGTTAAAACCACCATAACTGTACGTACATTACAACATCGGACACTTTATACTTTAATCTTCTAAAACTGAAGATATTTTGCTTACTTTAGACAAGGAATAATACAGATTAAAAAGGTGTTCTTTCCTCACACTTATGTGTATTACTTCGAGTTAGACTGTAGTTGTATACTTAAGCTGGCGTAGATGACGCATTCCAACGGGACGTGTCTGAGTAATTCACTTTTTTAAAGTTGCAAAGAGTGCACCTTTCTGCAGGTTTTACTCCGTAAGATATTAGTCAATTGGAAAGTCTCTGATTGGCTATGCATCTAATGAGCTGTTATATTAATAAGGAACAATTTCACTTCCAGACTGTATGGATACTTTAAGTTGTTTTGGAGAGGGCTAAACGTGAATGGTTTGTACCTTGAGTGCATTATTAATAAAGCAGAGCTTTTTAATAGCTCCTTCAATTACTTGAACTGAGATCTTGATTGTTTCGGGAAGTTAAAGTTACTGGCCAGGACGACGTTGCCATTCTCGCCACACACGAACAGCGCCCTCAAGTTCGGCAAGCCGCCTTCTAAAGACACCAATCAAAATGTTAAGGGATATGTAACAACTGACATACATGAATACACATCTACGCTTAATCCACACGAACCCATCTCCACTTTTGGTGTCGGTCACAGAGAACCTGTCGTTGTAGTTCAGGATGGCCGCGCATTGAGTTCCATCGCAGTACCAGACCTGACCTGGTAACATGCAGGAAGGTTCATTTATAAAGAGGACGTCCACACCTTGGGCACGAAAAAACTGGTCCAGAAAATCATGCGCAAGTACGGTCCTAACAAGGTTTACCTGCATAATCACCACCATTTCCGTTGAGCTGCCCCTGTAGACGCCTGAGGCGTTTGATTTCCGGCAGTTCCACCGACGTTTCTGGTGTCTAGCTTCGGGACCACACCCTCGCACTGGTAAAAGCTAACTTTTTTTGGGCAGTTTCGTGCCACGGGCCCTCTTTACCACATTTCCAAGCCACCCCGTTCCTGTCAGGTCCGTGACACTGACTTGCAATGTGGCCAAAGCCCAGGCACCTGAAGCAGCGCTCAGCTCTGGACTTTGGCCGCATCCTGCTGTTTACCCAGCCCATCCTTACGTGGTCCCTCTTGTCAAGAATTAAAGCAGCCATCACAGGTGCCTCGACGTGAGCTCTACGATTTCCCCTGATGATGCCGGAGGAAGCCGTAAAACCATGTTGAAGGGACCCCCTTCTCCGAAACAGCCAGTCAGTGTGGCTCCGACATCTTGCTTCGTTACCGTAGGATCGACGTCTCTTATATCTTAGGTCAGGTTCGAAGCGAAAGTCCTAACGCCGCTAGCGTCCGCCATGGCATTTTTTAGTACCTCCGTGAACGCGTTGTGACGCTCAGGCTTAATTTTTTTTAGTTTGAGTTGAACACCTACGTTTCTCGTATCCCTGATAAACCTCACACTCGCCCCGATCCTGACTGCAGCGACCCTTTTCATCAGGGCCAGCACCTTGGCATACTTTTTGCCCTTGGTCTGACCAAGTTTGCCTCAGGCCTCTCCCTCCGATGTGACTTCCTGGCAACATTAGCTGGTCATCCTGTGCCTTCGAAAGGTTCGTTTTTTCCTGTCTTTTTCTTCTTCTCTTTTTTCTGGACGTTCGTCCACCCTTTACTTTTGACTTGAATGTCAGCCGTAGCACCTTCTGCACGTGTCTGAGAAGCAGGTCCTCTCGTCTTCTTCTCGCATTCTTATCTTCTCTGGCGTCGTCTTTGGACTCGAGGTCTCTTCCTCTGTCCCCGTTTTCTCTTAACCTTTTATCCCACACCTGGTGACGTTGCGTAAGGAGGGAGTTCATTTGTCTCATGGAGCTTCCCAAAAACGCTGGAGGGCGCCTATAGCCGCCAACCCGACGTTGTCCTTTATGGGTGTGATTCGTCACAAGCGCTCCTAGTTGCTACACCGCCTCGATAAAAGTGTCTAACGTAGCGTCTGCATTCTCGTAAAGTTGGGCCTCTCGGTTAGGGTTGCCCGCTCTAGTGTCACCAGAAGAAAATGACTCCATGTAAAAGTCGGCCCACTTTAGCTCTTTGTTTTTCTTTGCCCTTCCCGTGGTTAAGGTTTGTTAAGCCATTCCTGCTAATAAGAATATCTGTACTAGCAGCTCTACCGACTCATCTTGATCCCTCAGCCTGCCGTTGCCGCTTTCAACACATTTCTGAAAAGCGGCACCGGACCAGGCACAAGACTCTGAGATACAGCATGATCTGTCACACTATTCCACCTCCACTTCCTCGAGCTCCATACTCCAACTAAGAAGCGATCGACTCTCCAAAGAGTTTTCGGCAGACATCACGTGTCAGAACGCACTCACCACACTGAAGAAGTCCTGCAGCCAGAGAGAACCAGCAACGCCACACAAGCAACAACGTCGAACCAAGCGAACGCATGCCAGACCGAGCAGGTACAAGAGTCGAGCAATTTTTGCTCAGTCCCTAAGCTGGCCCAGTCGCGCATGCCCCCGCCCACCCAGCAAAATCACTGAATCAGCACAATTAATTCAACCCTAAACTACGTGGCTCCCTTAGTGTTAGCCGATTAATTGGAATTGATTATGAATCCAGCCTCCCGTCTTGCAGTCAGTAGGAGCCAAAGACAGTTTGGGTCATTTCGGCATGTAGCCTAGGTATCCTTGATGCCCAGAATCGCCCTTGGGTCACTTACGGGTTGCACCATACAGCTAACATGGCCAACTTTCTGCTCTTGACTAGGGATCATTCATTAGGAGTTCTCAGAAATAGTAAACTAG
This sequence comes from Copidosoma floridanum, assembly GCF_036245765.1. NCBI lineage: Eukaryota > Metazoa > Arthropoda > Insecta > Hymenoptera > Encyrtidae > Copidosoma > Copidosoma floridanum. The sequence goes on from NW_028321885.1 coordinate 9,816,726, forward strand.
GTGATAAAATACTGTTACAGTGTAGATGTACGGTTTTCCTGTGTCATGACCACGAGCCAGGACAAGACAATAACCACCTTACAAACTATGGTCGTGCGAAAGAGTACTAGCTGATATGAACTATAAGTGCTCTTCTCATTGCTCTTCAATGACCAGATTTCTTAATTGAAAGAATTGCCACATCTTTATACACATAATAGGTATACAATAGGTTTGTATGTTTCTACACTACGACTGAACCGACGCGCTTAATCAAGCTGAGGTATATATATCTATAGGTATGGAGAAAAGAGAAACAGAAAAACAACAGCTGTACCTGTACCATAGGCAAAGTATATGTACGTATACTGTGTATGTTTGTGTGTGAGTGTGTGTGTGTGTGTGTTACACGTCCCGGTCCACGCTTTGCTGTTGCGTACTGATTGTATACAGAATAGTGTAATAGTGCTTGATCTCTTTAAACTCTTCAAAAAAATATAGTGAAAATTGTTCTCCTTTCCTATTTATATTTTCATATGTAAACATGCATGTAAAAAACGTGCATAAATCATTGAGCATGTTTAATGCGACAACCTAACCTTTAAAAACAAAAAAAACCGCTGTATCTCAAAAGGGAAAAAAAATTTGATAAAATTTATCGATTTTTCGAGTGTCCTAAAAAGCAACTACATGATCAAGGTAAACAAATAAAGAGAGGTTAGACTGTGCAGAAACATAACCTCACTTATTTCCGTTTTTGACTGTATCTTGGAAAGAGCATGAAAAAAAATGTTTTCTATGTCGTATTTTAAAAATTAATATGGACATGAAGAGGATCTTCTAAAAAATTTTGGCACATTACAACCTCTCGAAATTTAAAAAATAGTTATATCTCGAAAAAAGATCTAGATAGACCCAACATAATTTTTTTTACGGATTTTTTACAGGCAAACTACATGATCCACGCGCGGAAATAGAAGGAAGTTGTACTATGCACAAACAATCTCAATTCACTCGTTTTTTGACTGTATCTTGAAAAGAATAAGTCAAGAAAAATTTTTAATTCAGTATAGCATGTTGTAAACATTATTACAAATGTTGACAAAATCTTCAAAGAATGTTTGTTACAGCATAAACTCTCAAAATTAGAAAAACAGTCGTATCGTGAAAGGGAAGCCAGAAGGCCAAAAATAATTTCACACATAGAATACAATTATTCAGGTGCAAATATATATATTACATGGATTCATACAAACAATCGTCATAATTCTAAAAACAATGTCATCTTGAAGGCAAAGCTACATTTACATATTATAGCTATAAATTGATGAATCTTCTATTCTCTATCATGTATCATAAAAATAATTGTCTCGTAACTAAAACCTATATTCTTATTAATATTTCAATATTAGTAGAAATTAGTTATAAGCACGGGTAATATTCAATATTAATTTCTAAATAATCATTGAAAACGAACTGAATGACAAGTTACAACTTTACAATGAAAAATAGCTATATAACTATTGTTTCCCTAATCTCAATCGGATAGATGTTTTAGATAGGGAAACTAAAAAATTTATGGAATGAAAAATGTATACAATAAGGTGGTAGACATGAAGTGGCAACTATGTGGCATGAAAGTTACAATGTCCAAGTACAACAAAAAATATAAATGTATGATTTTTCTAAGGAAACGAAATATTTAAGGTTACATATAAAAAGTTTTTATACAAGCAAGAGCGAGTTGCGAAAGTTCTGAAGTATCAAATTAATCCTTAAAAGTATATATAGGGGAACGTGAGGCGGAGGTGGGCATAGCCGATAAAATGGGCATGCAAATATTTAAAAATAACAACATATTTTTAGCTGAATCCTCTTTAATATACATATACAACATCAATAATTTCTCTATCCAAACAAATTTACCGGACTAAACGCTTTTTTTTTACTACGAGCTAATTTAATTCTTAGTCGAAAATAACCTACAAAAAAAAAATGTTTAATCACTTGGCAAATTTATTATATATGACCTACATAATTATCCATGATATTATTCGAAAGCTTAGATCTTTAACTTTGACAGGCTATTTTTTTTATTTTTTTTTTACTTGTAATAAAAGAGTTATTAATAAATAAAAAATATGTGTTGCGAGGGTGGGAATGGGCACCGAGGTGGGGCGCAAATGGGCCCGAGCAAAAAAGCAGTTCCGCATCGAGCGTCTGCTATTTGTAGGTATAGGTATACCAGTTGTATGTGGTTAGCTGTCAGCTGTCACACTTTATAGGTTAGGCTATTTATTTTTATTTTTGTTGATTTTTTTATGTAATTTTTCAAATAGTTTATAAAGTAAGAGTGGTGGTTCGAAACTATTGTTCAAAGAGCACAAAGCGTTCTTGGACTGATGGTGATGTGGAAATTGCCATTAAACGTATCAAAAATGGAAAATCCATTAAAAGTTGTGCAGCTGAACTTGGAATTCCCAGAAGCACTTTGCAAAGAAAGTACCAAGAGTCATCTAAGCCCTCTTCCAATGTTAAAAGTAAATAGTTTATTTAAAAAATAATAAATACACAGAGGTGAATTGAAACTTATATTTGTACAGCAGTGACTAGATTCACAACTGTTTTTTCTGCTGAGCAAGAGACAGCTTTAAAAGAACACATTTGTGATATGCAACGAAGGATAATGGGCCTCTCATCGTACGATGTTAGGAAACTGGCTTTCGATTTTGCCACTCATCTACAAGTACCTAACAAATTTGATCGTGCTGCAGGTAATACGTACAATAATGTGTGTTTATCTACATGTTTAGGTCCAAGATTACCTACCTATGTGCATTTTTTGTTTATAAAGACTATGAAGAATGTTCTCTGTATTCATATAGAAAACAATTAATATTTATAGGTCTTGCTGGCATTGAGTGGTTTAGAAATTTTATGGAAAGAAACCAATTATCATTGCGAAAAACTGAGCATACTTCAGTGGCTAGAGCTCATGGTTTCAACCAGCAAGCAGTCCATGAATTTTTTTCGATTCTCCAAGAAACCATGAACTTGTATAATTTTGAACCTCAAAATATATACAATGTGGACGAAACAGGAATTTCTGTCGTTCCTAAATCCTCGTCGAAGGTGGTGTCTCCAAAAGGAATGCGGCAAGTTGGAGGATTAGTTGCTGCAGAGAGAGGTGAAACCGTGACAGCTGAAATTTGTATGTCAGCTGCAGGGGTATTTATGCCACCAATGTTGATTTTCCCTAGAGTCAATGAAAATACTCAGTTCTTAGAGGGGAAGCCTGATGGTGCTTGGGCAGAATTCCATAAAAGTGGATGGATGCAGTTTGAAATATTTACTCGGTGGTTTAAAAAATTTATTGATTTCTCTCATGCATCAAAAGATAATCCCGTGCTCCTTCTTCTTGATGGTCATGCATCGCATATTAAAAATCTAGATGTATTATATCTAGCACGAGATAACGGAGTTGTAATTATTTGCTTTCCGCCGCACTGCACGCACCGCTTACAACCCTTAGACGTAGGCTTCATGAAACCGTTAAGCAAAAATTACACCGATGAAGTCAATGCTTATCAGCGAGAAGGTGGTGTACCAAAAATGAAAAATATTTTTCGTTTATTTGGAGCAGCATTTATTAAAGCAGGAAGAATGGAGACTGCCATAAACTCTTTTCGAAAAACTGGAATATATCCATGTAACCCGTGTGTTTTTTCTCCATCAGACTTTGCTGACCTACCTCAGACAAATAGTCAACTTAACTCTGAGGAATCAGCTACAGGCAACGAAGGTATATTATTTCTTTTCCTGCTTTTAAGTGCAAAATAATTAAAAAACGCTGAATATTTAAATTTTCGCTGAGTCCTTGTTTTACAGATGTCAATGGATCTGTATCACAGTACTCACAAGTTCTACAAAATTTAGTTGGTGATGTACGTGATCTTAATAAGAAATCCCAAAGTAAATTACAGAGCAACCAAGAAAATGAGCCGGTCACGTCATTTACAGATAATATCTTAATACCTCTTACTCCTTTGATCAAATATCTGGTAAAAAATACCTAGTGACAAAAAATTAATTAAATTAATTATTGTTAACTTTGAATGTTCATTTTTAAAGAATTCTTCGCTGCCTCCTGGTTACGAAATAAAATTATGTCATACTAGTCAAGCAGAAAATACGTCTAGTCAGAATATAATAAGTGACATGTGTGATATGACGCAAAATGAAGACAATAATTCAAACAACCTAAACTATAATCAGTTACTTGACCATCAAAGCATGCAAATTCTATCCAACCACGAAATAAACAAGCCAGTTTGCGCACCTAGTCCTACGGAGAGTTCCTCTTTAGAGTTAACGACAAGGAGTTGTCTGGTTGAAGACAGCTTCGTACAGCCTGTTCAGGCCTTATCAGATAGTCCATTAGGCGATGTGACGAATCAGTGCAATAATAATATTAGACAAACTAATAAAAATCAAACAAGGGTATTGAAATCTAGGAAGGGAAAGAGTGCCGTTATTACATCGGATGATTACTTTCAGCAAATACTTGCTGAGAAAGTTAAAAATATTAAAAAAGAGACTCTGGAAAAAAAAGTATCGAAGCCAAAAGTGATATCGAACATGAAGGTGACGAAGCCTATAAAAATTAATAAAAAAAAATTAAAATTACAATCCAACCAAGTCGATATACCTACAACACATGATACGATTGAAACGACAATCGATAGTGTACTTAACTCAAATATTTGCATTGAGAAAGATTGCATCTCGATTGAAAATATACCAATTATTTTTCAAAACGATATTTAATTCTTTATTTTGATTATTTTTCAAATTATATTACTTTTGAGTGTTGTATTAGCATGAATCAATCCAAAGAAATGCGATAATATTGTGATTAAAATGTGATTTAAAATTAGAAGAAATTAATACTTAAAAATTATGTATATTATATTATTTGTTACAATATTTTTAATACGAATACTGTAAGTACTGCAAAATAAACTTAGATTTAAGATCAGTTTCATAACCTACACACTTTCATACTGGGTGCATTATTTATCCGTGCCCATCCGCGCCCCACCCCCTGCTCACCCGTACCCTATGGTGAGGCACGAGTGAGCAGTTTTGGATGTTCTCGTTCTTCAGCATAAAAAAAATAAATATGTATAGATTAAAGTTTAGCAAAGTATGGCACGGTAAAGTTAAGGTTCTTACCGTGTCAATAACGCTTGGACAATAATAAAATACCCAAAATTGTTGTCACAGTGAAATAATGAAAAAAAGGTGCCCACTTCCGCCGCACGTTCCCCTAATAAAGTGGGACTCATAAAAAGATTACTATATCCTACGAAAGCATGCCGTCTACAGTACAGTTGCTATTTGTCAGATATGTGTTATTTTTTTAAGTTTCATCTCTTACTACAGTATAGTTTTCTTAGACCTTCTCTTCTAATTAATTTTACATGTACTATGATACAAAATATTTTCTTTAAGACAAGTTGATCAAGATGCAAAATATTGTTTTGACATTTATGTGCGAAATACATTATAGAAACGGTTTAATTTATTATAATTATAAGGTCGCATTAACAGACAAAGTATGAAAATTTTATTTTTTATAATAATTTAATGGATTCGTACTAATTTTTAAGCAATGTTTATGTTGATAAAACAATTCGTTTCCTTTTTGTCCCTATTGATGTATAAACGATTCGATGTATAACAACACTGGTTAATGTAAGCTTTTGTTTAGGTTTTGGTGCTTCTACCTCAACAAATAACATTTCTGGAACGGTTGTCAAGTTTAATCCTGTCACTGGTTCTGATAATATTATGAAAAACGGAGTAACACAAACCATTTCAACACGTCATCACTGTATAACGTGCATGAAAGAATATGAATCAAAATCCCTTGAAGAATTACGTTTAGAAGATTATTCTGCTGGTCGAAAAGGTATTATTCAAGGTAATTTTTTCCGTAAATTTTATCGACATTCCTGTGAAAATTAATTTTTGAACTCTTTTATAGTACTTTCTGTAAAATATTATTAACGCAGTTTATTTGAACACAAAACATTAAAATAAGTTGTCTCAAATCTATTTCTTTCAAATTGCATGCTTTTATTGCTATGATTATCGTATTATCGCCTCATTTTTGTAAAAAAAGGTTACCGTTTTTAGAAATTGAATAAAACTAGTTATTTTAAACGTGCTGTGCACAATATGACTCATTGTAACTACATGACAAATGAACAACACATTTTTCTCGTTTTTTAATTTTTTTTTCAACACGTAGGTAATCAGTCTAAATCTCACTCTTGCAACATTTATGTTGCCACTAATCACACAATTTCTTTTTTTGAGACAACTTATGGTTTGAAAGCCATATCGTCGTATAATTATTAAGGTAATAATTTAAAAGTATCTTTCCTATCTTGTGCTTTTAAAAGGTTCGAGTGTGTCCTTGGTAAGAAAAATAGTGTTTGCTTCATAAGCGCCATCGGACGAGGACTATCTTTCGTCCGAAAATAGCCCTGATAGCGATGGCACTTATCTAACAAAAACTTTTATTTCCTACTTTAGCCGTTTTTGAGGGTCTGGTGCGCCTTTGATAGGAAAAATAGTGTTTGGCATACAAGTACCATTTATCCAGAGCTACCTTACGGTCTTATAGGTCTCGAAATAGCCCTAGAGGCAATGGTACTTTTGTGACAAAGACTACCATTTCCTAATAAATATTTATGCGACACAGTATAATTAGTTTTAACTGCATTCAAAAATTACGTGTTATTTTATTTCTCTTGACGTTTGATTAAATTGAAATTTTTGTCTAAATATTCTTATTAATACATACAAGAATCAAGTAGAGATGCTATTGATTAAATCCATGCAGTAAATTTTTTTTATGTAGTTTTTTTTGCAATTTAACGCAATTAATCTCAAGAAAATCCTGCCAAACAAAATCCTCAACCTGTTCAACCAATCACCTAATAAACAAATAATCTTTAGTCACGTGACAATTAATCGTTAAAGATAGGATTCAACAGAAACCTGTGTCTAAAAGAAGCCATTCTCGTTTGACGAGTCTTTGTTAAGTACCATCAGAAAGTAATTATCAGAGAAAGAGTGAGAGCATTGAGACTGAATGAGTTGGGTACCTGAGCTGTCAGGATGTAGAGACCAATTTTATCAGTAGCTAATTAGAGGATGCAACCTAAAAAATTATCATGCGGCTGCGATTGCTGTTTGTATAAAAGTATAAATATATAAACTCGACGAGACTTGTAAAATAAGTATTTTGTGGGAAAAAATTAAATTTAGTAAACTGTTTGCTGTCACAGTAATTATCATATAAAAAACACCACGTGGATACCTTCGGAAAAGTGGTGAATTGGGATCTTGAGCGCTAGTCAACGTCATTTACTGTTGACAGCTCTGCTTAATTTTAGAAACACGCTTATCTTGACCATAACAGAGAAATTTGTCTTGGAGCTAAGATCACAATCAAGGCCTGGAGGAATCTAGTTTTAATTACTTTGAAATACATATGTTTCATTCTCATTATTCAAACGATTTTCTGTACCATAATTGTCGGTAAAGCTATAGAGTAGGATTAACGAGGCTCAATTAATTATATAAAGCATTCCGAAAAAATAATTATTCTTACTCTTAAAAATTTGAGTATGCAAATCAAAAGTAAGCAATAGCGTGTTTTTCGAGGTTTAGTCGGTTTCTTAAGGTTTCTTAAACTTGCCTTGCAGCGTTTCTGCGCTACTGCATCTTTTTTAGAGAAGTCCGCTTACACAATACTTTGTCGCAATTATGTGGGACTTAAGAATTTTAAAAAATGATATTGAGACAAATTACAAGCATAAGATACAAAAAATACTGAATAATAAATCTCAAAACACCATAGAAAACTAATACCAACATCTTAAATTGAACAAAAACAAAAAAAAATTTAATACGTACAAAAGTTAGTAAGTGCCATCGTAGGTCAGAATAATTACACGTAAATAAATTCTTTGTAAAACAATAGTTAATAGTACACACAACAAAAGAAATTGATTGAATCTACATAGATAGTTTATTGAAAATTATTTTATGGTCAAATAGTTATTAATTTAAAATTTCAGTCATTTAGTGCTTCCAAATATTCAAGCGTTAAAAGTTAATAAAATGAATATTTTTGTTCAAAGACGTTGCGTAAATCCAATTTTTGATGAGTTTTGTAAGTTGTTTCTAAAAAGCAAGGTAAGTCGATAGTGCTCAAAAACTTTATTTAGATGCGTATCTCTTAAAACATTATATAAGTATAAATACGTGTGTGCACAAAATTCATTTAGAAATAATAACAGACATTAATTTATCCAAAACTTAGCCATGTTTGCAATATTTATAATTTGATTGCCTTTGATAGGCATACACACTTCGCTTTCATCCATGAGACGCTATTACTTGCACGACTATTTTGAATTACTATCAGACACTGCGTATACATCGTTCGTGCGTTACGCTATCAGTAATGGTAAGAAACAGTTAATTAGTCAAACAGCAGGAAAAGGCAGAACAATGATATTAATTTATGTTTTGCGACAATCCCACTTTTACTCAATTATTTTATCACCATGTGTGCTTGATAATTGAATCTTTAAGTCAGTAAAATTTTTTTTTTACTGTGTACTACATAAATAGAACAGTTTTTTAAAACAATTGGTGGAGAGCAAGGGTATTTTTTTCTGTTGTTTGTATTACTTACAATTTACTATCTGAATTTGGCATGTATAACTTTCTCTTGAACTATGTAACCCAGCCTTTGTCTTCACTTATCCCACAAAAACTGTTAATCCTTCTTATAAGCTAAATAACCAATTAAAACGTGTTTCTAATATTTCTGGAGGGCCTCAGAAATAACAAGATACTAGCTATACAGGTATGCAGGGTAACTGATACGTGTCACATAATTTTCTGTAACTTTTTTAAGTTGTACTTCTATAGGCGTGTTATGTGTGAGAGTAAATCAACGATTTCAGATTAGTGATCTTAAGAAAAAGTGTAACGAAAGTACATTTTCCATGATACTCCCGCCCCGCGCTGGCTCTCGCCACACCACACCACCATAGTACACAGCACACATAAGTTTACTGAATTTTATTTCTTTTACCAATTCTAAAAAAAAAAAAATACTTTTGAAGAGATTTAAACGTGCGATCTCTTGCACACAAGCCAAGGCCCTTAATCACTCTGCTATGAGTGGTCCCGATAATAAGAATTCAACTACTTCTAATTATGGTACGGTTCATAACTTATTTTGAATGTCAATTTTCATTCATTGTCTGTCAATAAATTTGGTTTTATTATGAATCGCATTATTAAATAGATTATTCATTTAATTTTTTTTTGTTCCATAATTTTTTCAACTTAAAAATAAGTATTTTTTTTTCAAAGCAGCTTTTCTATGTATGAATGAATATTTATTTATTTTTTTTTTTACTTTTACTATGAATAAATAATTGTTAATACAGTTTTTTCTTTTTTTTTTAAATTTTCAAAACTTTGAGTATTCTATAAATACATTAATTAATTTTTATTGTGTTTCATTCTTTCACGATTTTTCCATTCGTGATAAAGATGATTCTTTGACTTAAGGACGTTCATTGCAGTTAGCGAGGAAAAAGTTAAGAGAGGTGAGAGAAGTGCAAATATATGTAGTAATACTGTCAATTATGTTTCCCACTGTCAATTATGGATGTACTTACATACACGCTTTTGCGCATACTTGATCCCCTTTTTTCTTGTATTATTAAAAAAAAAACTTGTAGATTGATTTAAACATTGATAGAATTATCTAAAATTAATCTTACATGCCAAAAAATGCTACTTCTACATGATTCTTTCATAATACTACTGTATGTAAAATTGAGATTCTTCAGAAATAAAAGAAAACATAAAAAAAAAAAAAAAATACAGTTAAACAAGAAATGTCCACTGTCAACAAACAATGAACAACGTACTGTCCACTGGTTTATTATAGAAAAAAAATCAATAACAATCTGTTAAAGTGTTAAAAGTTTTCTGTAATTATAATTGCTTCAGAAATTTTTGAAAGAAAAAGCTATCTTTGCTTACTTGGTTCGAAGATACGCATCTTGTCTATGTTAATTCGTAGAGAAATTTAAACTGTAGTTTGCTGTTAGTAGTATTCCAAGGTATAATCAACTAGTAGAAATAACGGAAAAACTGAAAAATTAGTAGTAGTTTTGAATGACTATTTTGTATAAAATTTTTACGGTCGTACAAGTTGAGGAGAAGAGATTCTGCTTTTAAAAGTGGCCCTATGATAATATTAAGATAGTCATGATTGTAAATATGATAAAGCTTTATTTCGGAAAACTTGAATTTTTCAGTTTTTAAAATTTTTTACTCTCGTCAAACAAAAGCGTAACTTTTGTCGATTTATCACAAACAATTTATTATTTTAATATTTTAAACTTAAATAATTTTACTTGATAACTTGATGAATGGGCCCGTGAATTGCTTCTTATTTTTCTCAGTGCTGTGTAAAATTACTACAATACCTAAATAACAGTTACGTATTGGAATTTTACTTTTTACTCGTTAGTAAATTACTTAGCTATGTCTTATACTTCGTTATCTGCTCTTTGCTCGTTCTACAATCAAAATCAATGTTCTACAGACCTTGCTTTATTTATACATTATTAAATGTTTTAACCTTATTATTGATTATGTAAATACTCTAGAACTCTCGCACAAAATGTCAAATGTATATATTGCCCTGCACAACATAGACTAATCAGCTCAGGGTGGCTGGATATAACTCTTCTTTACCAGCGCGTAAGTCTTTAGTCATGTAAACAATGGATTGTACATAGTTCCATTCAGTTGGCATGTATTAATACTTGTATCTTCTTATCTGATCCTCGCTCTAACGTAGATCGTATCTAGCTCGCATTAAAGACTCAAAAAAAAAACAACATTTTTATTGCCGTGAAAAAAAAACTATAAAAAATAAAGAAAACGCTATATTTTTTTGGTTTTTCCGGAATCTACGCTTTCAATGCATCGAGCACCTACTGTACAGTTTTTTGGAGACCTAAAACTTTTTTACTCAGTTTTTTTTTTTAGATTTTATGTTGACCTTTATTTTACAAAATAAAACACCAGTTCAATGACTTCTGCGAATTTTGGAGGTCAGCGATAAATGAAAATGAGAAAAAAAAAAAAAAAAAGTTTGTGTTCTGTATTACAATTTTCTATGTTAACATATTTTTTGTTTTTAGAAAATAACTTCGTCAAATTTCTTATTGGCTCTAGCAGCTTAACTCGACTTTTTAAAATGCTTGAGGTTTTCTCAAATATAAATAAAGAAGTTGCAAGCGGAAACCTAAAAGATAGACTTTTGTTGCACCTATATTGCGGCTTATGCACTCGACTGAAAAAATTTGTTCAAGATAGTCATGTCAGTACTTATTTTTAATTATATCATATTTTTCTTAATCTGAGAAACGTGTGCGCTGTGTTTTTATTATTTTTAGCAAGTATTATCCTTAAGCTATTCAGTCATCAGACATTGTCACTTATTATAAAATACTGTAAATGTCTGCACATTAAATTCTTGCAATTGTAGAAGTAGCAAAAAAAACCATGTTTGAATTAAGTTTGAAATAGACATATGGTATTCCTATTAGTTTTTAATAATACTGTTAGTAAATCACACAATCGGCTTTAGATTTAGAAGAACTTGTCATAACTTCCATAGATAAAAAAGGACTTGATCTTCAAAAATGTCGAGGTCAAGCATATAACGGTGCATCAATTATGAGCGGTGCCATACAGGTCTGCAACGTAGAGTTAAAAATTTAGTTCCTTATGCACATTTTGCTTAATGCGCTAGTCATAATTTGAATCTTGTTTTGAAAGACGCTGTGTCTTGCAAGAGGAAGGTCAAAGAATTCTTTGAAACTATCCATGCTGTGTATGAGTTTTTCGGTTATTGTATTAGTCGATGGGAAAAGCTGCAGTGTTCACGAAAAATGCGTACCAACTTTAAAAACCTTGAATCCGACTCACTTTTCTGGAAGGCATGAGGTAGTTCATGCTTTAAGAAAAAGATTTTGTGATGTTCTCAAATTTTTAAGCCAGATAATATTGAAAACCAAAAAATCCAAGGCAAGAGATACCGCGTTAGGAATTGAAAAAAATCAAAAATTTTGATTTTATGTTTCTTTTTGTTTTTCAAGAAGAAATATCACGAATCTCTAATTTATCTGCCGAGCAATCGCAGTCACAAAAAACGGATCTTTTTATGGTTCATGATCAGTTAGAAAATGCATTGCTGAGTATGAGAAAGTTGAGAAATGGGTTTGATTAAATACTTAAGGATGTTTTGGATGTATGCGATAAGTGGAACATAGAGAGGAAGTTTTTGGACAAAAGATCACGTACGATTAAGATTCTCTTTGATGATCTGTCCCAAGATAAAAAATTCAACGATGCTGAGCAGCGGTCCCGAGCAGTGTTGCGATATACCCAAGACTTCTCTTGGGTGCTCTCGGCTAGTAGCGCAAGCGCAGAAGAACCATGCTCTCTCTCTCTCACCAGACAGGTAGGAGAAGGGGAGCCCCCTACCTAGTCTTCAACTTAAGCTCCGCCCACTTCTCACGACTTAAATATTACTTTTGACTCTAGGTCCCTATGGTTCTCGATGGTCGAGTGGGCTAGCTGTTTTGCCAACGCATGACTCGTAGTCGGGTAATCTTCGATTCCCGACTATGACACTTTTTTTTTCTTTTTTAATATTATTATTATTATTATTATTATTATTATTATTATTATAATTATTTTATCAATATTATTAATATGAAACATCAGGAATATGATTAAATGTGCAATAAAAATACTAAAATTAGGAGATAGTATTTCCTCACCACCTTGCGGTAAGTATCGGGGCGCGTTTTCTTTTTTGAAAGAAAAAATTAAGAAATAATTTCATTACTAAGAAAGGAGTGATAAGGCTACGACTCAAACGAAAAATAGGTTGAAAAAATTTAGTAATTATAAAAAAGATTTATTAATTTATGAGCAATTTTTCTGAGTAAACTAATTATACGAAAAAAATAAAATACGTTAAATAAACTGGACTAATGAAAAAAATATCAATTATAACTGTAATTTTTTCTTTTAGTGGTATCCCCTATAGGCCTATTCCACTAATAATGATGTCTGAATCGATATCTTAAAAAAGCAATTAATTTAAAAAAAAACGAGAACAGAATAATGAAACTTAATTTTAAAATTAAAAAGTTATAACCTACTTCAAAGCAATCATCGATTCAGAAATCTACTTGGATACTGTAAATAAATATCAAATTAATAATTTTATTAAATAAATAAATTACTTTATTACTAAGCAGTCTTTTTTAAGTGACTATCAACGTTACTCTTATAAGCATCAACTATTTCGTACGAACACTAATAATACATTATTTAATGAAACTTCACTTTAGTAAACTTCTTTGGATGAAAAAAAAAACTTAGATTTTTAATTAATACTGTAAAGTGATTTAAATCTAATGACTAATTCAAATTTTTCACAATACACTGATAGTGTAAAACTAAGTAAATAAATAAATTAATGAAATTTTTTACATATGATTTTAATAAAAGTAATTTCTTATCTAAATATGACTTTTTAAATTTAATTTACAATGAACACAAAACAAAGCAGTAATTACACCACTTCTAACTATTTAATATATAGCTTTAAAAATAAACAAAAAAATATAAAATCTTCCACGTTATCATGAAAACAGCTAATAATTGATTTTGCATGAAATACATAAATTATTAAACACATTTGAAACTAAATTATTTAGAAGTTAAAAAAAATTAAAAAACACTGAACTGATTACAAGTTGCCTTGAATTTTGATTTCTGGATTGACTGCTGAATCGCGTTTATACATTTTTGAGTTGAATAATTCAAGATGTTCTTTTGAGATTTTGAAATTAATTGCATTAATACTTTGAATTGGAAAATAAGATCGAATAAAACAAATCGCGTTAAGTAAACTAATTTCCATTTTGTTCCGTTTTTTAGGTTTTGTATCTGTAACAATCGAAAAAATTCTTTCCGCTTCGGCGTTGGAATGTGGAAAAGATAAAATCGCATATATGTATACTTACTCGCGAAATCAAAACAAACAACCTTCACGAAGGCTTGGAGTAAGCCGCGATTTTTACGCGCAGCTTTTGTTTTTACGCTGCCTGTTGGCGCGCTTCTTTTTCTCATGCCCTGTAGTAGTTGATGATGACTGCTCTGCTTTTGAGGATTCTTAACTCTTGACAGATATATATTGTTGTCGATGAACATATAAATCTTGCCAAGAATTGTAATGCACCAGAGCATAAATTGCCCATGACTGAATCAGAGTTACTCCAAATTTTATTGAAAAAAAAACTGCTCATTAATTAATAAATCTTTTGATAATTACTAAATTTTTTCAACGTATTTTTCGTTTGAGTCGTAGCCTCATCACTCCTTTCTTAGTAATAAAATTATTTCTTAATTTTTTCTTTCAAAAAAAAAAACGTGCCCCGATACTTACCGCAAGGTGGTAAGGAAATAGTATCTCCTAATTTTAGTATTTTTATTGCACATTTAATCATATTCCTGATATTTCATATTAATAATATTGATAAAATAATTATAATAATAATAATAATAATAATAATAATAATAATTATAATATTAAAAAAGAAAAAAAAAGTGCCATAGTCGGGAATCGAAGATTACCCGACTACGAGTCATGCGTTGGCAAAACAGCTTAAGTTGAAGACTAGGTAGGGGGCTCCCCTACTCCTACCTGTCTGGTGAGAGAGAGAGAGCATGGTTCTTCTGCGCTTGCGCTACTAGCCGAGAGCACCCAAGAGAAGTCTTGGGTATATCGCAACACTGGTCCCGAGTGACTATTTTTCATCCAATGATTGATACCATAATATCGCAACTTGAAAATAGGTTTGTTGGAATAAAAGATATTTTGGATGATTATCGAGTCTTGCAACCACAGTTCCTGGCAAATTCATCTATTAACGACTTAGAGCAAAAAGCTGACAAGTTCTATCAAAAAATTTCAAATTACAGGATATCTTCATTTACCTCCCAATTGCTGTCTCTTAGATCTACATTTCAAAAAGAAATAATTCACACGAATGATGTGAAAGAGTTAGCTTATCATTTTATTATTCAACATGCTTCATTTTATTCGAGCTATGCAGATGTTTGCACGGCTCTTCTCATGTTTCTAACAATTTACGTTGCCATGGCAAAAGCTGAGCAAACTTTTTCGAAATTGAAACTGATTAAAAACTACTTACGAAGCACGATGGTACAAAAAAGACTGAGCAACTTGTCATTATTATTACTTGAAAATCAGAAAGCACGAAAAATTGATTTTAACGAAGTAGTAGAATAATTCGCTTCAGTGAAATCAAGAAAAAAGATTTTCTAGTATTAAATGTTTTGTGACTTTGATACTAAAAAAATGAATAGAAAGGTGTTAATGCATAATTTTAATAAGGCCAATGTTACCTAAAGCTATAAATAAGTAATTTGGTTATACAAATCTTGTAAAGTGAAAAGGTTTTCAATTGTATTTTAAAAGTTAATATTGGTACTTGAAAATGTAGTTTAAATAAGATTCTAAACATTGTACATCACAAATAAATGTTTGAATGAATTTCAATTTAAAAGTATTATTCTTTTCCTTCTAAGCATTGAAAAAAATTCATAAAGGTGGCCTCATTTTTTGTTCTGCCCCACGGCCACTAAAGAAAAAGTTCTGGCCTTGCACTGCACACCGTCTTGTGCTACACACACTTGAAACTCAGCGCTAGAGATAGCTTTGACATCTTCTTCATGGAGCAACCGATCAGCTCCCTGAAATGTAGCACCTTGATCACTGTGCATGCTTGTAGGAATTCCATGACGAGAAGCTAACCGTTGTATGGAGCAATAAAGGTAAAGGAAGAATAGTCTGAAACTATTTCTCAGTAGATAGCTTTAGTCGAAAGACACGAAAACTGCGATGTAACACTGTTGAGATCGGTTGCCTATGCCGCCCGGCATTCGAACTAGTAGACCTGCGTAATCGATACGACAATGAGTGAATGCCCGTGGTGACTGAGTCACTCTTGATTCAGGTTAATTAGCCATTAATCTACATACTGATTTAGCATGAATTTTTCGCGCAGGTAACACACCTTAAGATAACATCTTTGATTTAAGCATAAAGGTTTCTAAGCTATATGGACTGTGTTGCGTATGCGACGGTTTTAAACTCTGAAGTTTCTAAAAAAAGGCATTAAATAATAATAATATTAAATGATAATGTATATTTGTGTCGCAAAGAGAGTAAGACCCCAGGGGCTAGGCGTCGCTCTCTTAATTGTCACTTACGTAATTCAAGTTAAAAAACTCTTACGGCTATCAAGTTAATGGAAAACAGCATGAACAGGAAAAAGCCTTTTGGCAAAAAACCTGGTTTATTTGAGTGAAAGAAATTACATTTTGATTATAAATAATAATAGTGATAAACTTTAATAGTATGTGATAAAAGAGAATGAGTAAAATGATGCGTAAGTTATTTAAGAATACCTTTTGGTTGGGTTGTAAATCAAACTCTTTCCCAAGGGGGAAGGTCGATCAAGGCGAGCCGTTGCTCTAAAATTAGAGATTGCTGGCCAGGCAGATCCGCGTTTCCGTTGTCACGAAAATGTTGCGTCTAGGAATGAACGTTTTTGAGGCGCCGTGGGCAACCAAAAATTCGCAAAATGTAAAGGTTACAACAATTAAGCTTTTTTTTGTGGGTTAGGAGAGACAGGTAAGTCAGCTTAAACGTCTCAAAAAAAAAAAAAAAAGAACGAGAGGGTACACACAAATTTTTAACTAACCTTTTTTCACAGTCTGAATGTAGCTTATAACAAAAAATCAACGCGTCTAAAAGACTCAACTGTTTCTACTGATCCACAAAACAGTTTCCTTATCAAGAAATAGATAAAGTAATGCAAGTTTACTTTAATGTGTTACACCTATTATTTTTTAACCCTTGACGCCTAGAAGCAAACATTTGACTTTGCAAGACTAATACAAGAGAGTTTTTGCTTGATTTTATTAATTTGATGATAAGTAATCATTTGAAACTAGATTGCTGGTATAAAACTTCCGTTTTTGAGCTTTAATTTTCAACTGATTTTTGTAACGTACTTAGTATGCTGTGACTCCCGCAGCCTTGATTCATGATGAAAATTAATGAGCTACTATATACAATGAAGAGTTAGACTCATCAACTATGTGAGACATGATTTTTGCTTCAGTGGAAGCTTCTGATATAGGATCTGGAGACCAGTTTGGCAAAGCTGCAGGTAAATGCTCTAGCCAACTAGGTTCATTCCACCATAGAGTATTATTGACAAGATTGTGAAGAGTGCATCCCCAAGATGCTAACTCTGCAGGACTCAATAGAGTTAAAACATGTCACCAATGATAGTTTGAAAGCAACTCGTAACTCTCAGCTACGTGGTTTGATGCAAATAATTTTCATGTGCTAACATGTTTGCTGAGCCATGCTAGGGTAATACTAGAATATGTCGAACATTAAATAGTAAGTTCTGAAAATGCTCGCACTTCAAGCAAGGCATTATACAGTTAGGTTTACAGCTAGGCTGCTTAAAGTTCTAACCGATTAACTGACACCTGCTTTGGTGAGGCTACTCTAGTTTTACTTATGAGAAGTGATACTTTAAGTTGACCGGACTCATCAACAGTTTAAAAATATATATAGCTACTCCATAGGCCTCGTTGGATGCGTTAGAAAACCCATGGAGTTCACTTGACTGATTATTCATATGAGACCCATTCCAACGAAAAATTTTAATCTGAGAAAGAGAAGTCAGTGATTGGAAATAAGCAACTTATTCAGATACTGAAGAAGTTAGAATTTCATCCCATTGTGTTTTTATGAGCCATAACTTTGCATCATTATTTCACCCTTGATGATAATTGGTGACATCTAGTTGGGAGGATTTAAAAGCTGTGATAAGAATGATAGGGCTTGTCTTTTTGAGAACGTACGAGGTAGGTCTAATTTTACTGAAAACATGAATGTATCAGTGGAAGAATGCCACTGAAGCTCCAGAACCTTTACGCCACTTTGCTCATGTGAAAGAGAGTGCCACGCTAGTCCATGATTAGCCGGGTCAACATAAGTCACCAAATTTTTATCATTGCTAGCCCCTTTACGCAACTCAAGTTGAACTTCAGTCAACAATGCTATGACTTGATTTCGATTTTCAATGGCACTTCCAGGATCATATGCCCCAAATGGTAAATCATCAACAAATGTATCTTGATTTAAGACAATAGTAGCAAGTAGGAATCGATGGCCTGCATCTATAACTAACTGTTAAATTACTCGAAACGCAAGATACGGGGCTGAAAGAGTTCCATATGTTACAGTATTCAACTCGTAATCAATTGTAGGACACTTAGGAGGTGGGTGCCATAGGATGTGCTGAAAGTCCCTTTCACCAGTATGCATCAGAATTTGACGATACATTTTTGTTATGTCTGCTACTAACACTAATGGGTATAAGTGCCATTGAGACAAGATAATAAAGAGCTTAGATTAAAGTTTTAAATCCGTTAACATACAATCATTTATAGAGACATCATTTGAGGTCTTACATGAAGCATTGAAAACTGCCTTTGGCTTAGAGTTTTGACTTTGATGGTGAGGGAGGTTTAAAACTGGATTATTACTTAATTGACGACTTTCTATGGGAGTCGTGCGACCTAACGACTGATATTCTTGCATAAATCCAGAGTATGGAGCTTGATGCTCTGGATTACGAGTGAGACGTCTTCCTACTTTTTTAAGTAGGTTTTTAGCGATGTGTCTTGATTGCCCAACTTCTGGCATGTCACAGGATTTGAACGGAATACGAACTACGTATGGTCCATCTTGAGTTCGTGAATGAATTTCTAGAAAGTCCTTTTTACACTATACATCTGTAGGAGAATCCATATATTTTAAATAAATGTTGTCTACATTCCGGAATCGTTGAATTAAATAATCTACACTATCTACTGTTACTAAGTGGTGCACGGGAACCACTGGATCTTGCACTTGATTCGCATTATAACAGGGATCCAACACAACCCACCAGAACATTGTTTGCTGTGCAACAGGTTCATACGGTTTTCTTTTTATAACTTAACCGAGAAGAATGGATCCGTATAAATCAGCTTCAATTAACAGTTAAGTTTCATCATCACATAAAAAATCATCTGCAAGTGTTAGTCCTTTCAGATGCTTCCATCTATTTACTGAATTAATTACTTGGGGTTGAAACGAGGTAATTTTAGGTAGCACCAATGTTTGAGTGTGACACACCCGCTGGTCAGCCTGATTAAACAAACGAATTTCCAGAGTATTAGAAGTGCTATCGGCAAGCGATCTACCCAATCCTGTCATTGATGCTGATACTTTCATGAAGGAGGACCATAGTGCATTGGTTACTTTGCCAGATACAAAGGACCATATAAAGTCTTGATCTAGTAAAGCACGGACTTTTATTTCACAATTTTTATTGGATGCAATGTGTACAGTTGCGGTATCTAAAATAATACTAATCGACCTAAAAGGTTGTACCGCGATACAAGTTTACATAGAAGTTTCAACTGAATGCATTTGACCCCTGGCGTGGACTTTGAATTATTAGAACTATTCACACTTAATGAATCTCTGTGTAGCATGGTATGATGCTTTTGTTGGTACTGTTGACAAGTTTCCCAGCTCGAATAAGATTTTGACTTGTACCCTTGTGTTAGACAGTTAATATAAATGATGTGAACGTACATTATTATAACGCTCAGTCACAGTAATATCCTTGAATGAAGAAGAAATAAAAATTTTATGATTATCTTCGCAAATGGGATACGACTCTGGTTGTGTAACAACATATGTGGTAACTTCCAATTTCTTAGACCGTAGATCATTAAAACGTGACTGTGGCTGATTACTCACATGCTTGACATTTGATTGATCAGATCGTTTCAGAGACTCAGTCGAATAAAGAGTTTTAGCGACTGGGCCAATAGGCTGTTGCGGTCAATTGGTATTATATATACATATACGTTACTTTGTCGATGTTGATTGGTCTGGTGATGTAATTAATCGAAAATCTGTGAGAGGCTATGTAACAAGCAAGTGTGGAAATATAATTTATTGGAAATCCAGAAAACAATCGTGTTACAAAATCATCAACAGAAGCTCAGCTTGTAGCGTGTAAAATATGATTTACAAGAAAATATTGGAGATACATTTAACAAAGACGTAGTTGGAACTAATAATGAACGATTTAGAAATATGTTGATAAGCCAAACTCATACAGAATTGAGCATTTACAAATGTAAGCAAAGTCCCCCTAAAAATGGCAAAAATTACACAGGCCAGCATTGTTTTGTTGCTGGAAAGTTGAGGGTCATTTCCGCAGTAATTTTTTGCGTGGATTTCAAATCTGGAGTCAGAATCGACCCATTGCGTCAGAATTTTAAGATTTTTAAGATTATGTACATAAAAAATAGCGTATTTGGTTACTTTTGAAGTTATGTACAGGAAACATGGAAATTTTTTTGGGTTTTTTCTTCAGTCGTATTTACGTACTACTTTTTTTCTTTACTTAGAGTAGAGTCGCAGAGTTTAATCAAGATTTTTTTTTTACCACATTACGCCAATTTCAAATTACGAGATGTGTCGCATTAATGTCATAATCATTTGCATTCAAAACTTCGAGACAGACATTTTCTACTGGTTATTTTCTTTTGAAAATTTCTTTTTAGGTAGGGTGTACTGTATTATTCAAAGATACTAAATTTTTATCTTTATTTTTAATAATATAATTCACAGAACCGTTGTTCACTTGCTGTCATTCAACACCACAGAACTACTAACAATAATCAACTGTTGATGCTTAACTTTTTTATTATACGGTAGTCGTCTCGACATCATTACTTTAATTTCAATACAACAGCTCATTTTCAACAGAGCAACCATGTGAAACTTTTCTTTTAAAAGAACAATTTCAAAAATACACAAGAAGACGACATAGTAACAGACTTCACTATCTACGTGGCCTCTTATAGAACGAATCCAAAACTGTGGAAAAAACTTATTTCCTACAGTTCGTATTTTATGATGACTTAAGATCTTTCTACTAAGATAGTTTGCTTTGAGCTCGTTTCCTTTTTTTTAGTTTTTTTGGTTTTCTACTCTGACTGTTGATTTTCATTTCTGCTCTACTTCACTTTTTACTATAACTTCCACTTTTTTTCTCTCTCTCTTTTTATCTCTCTGTCTCTCTCCCTTTTTTTGTTTTTCATAATATCTAATTTTACATTATCTTATATTATATTAATTTTGTATTACCTCCTTTTATGTTTTTTAAATGATAAAAGTTTATTACTTCGTGTGTTGTTCAATTGATTTAATAACATTTTTTTTCGTAATCGATCTATACATTGGTATGGATAAAAATTTACATGCATTAACAAAACATTGCTTTGCTATTTAAGTATACTTGTACGATTTTCCACTCTAAAATTTGTAACAGTACTGTAATTTATGTAAAATATCTAGTTTTTCACAATAGACACTCAAATAAACTCACTGTATTTAGATATAACACTTGATAAGTTGATCATCGAATAATTTATCTATGAACTTCTAAGGTACTATGTTTTAAATATTTGGATATAAACTTTTTGTTAGTTGTCGATCTGCTATTAAGCCTGCCGTAAATTGGTACGTAGGGATTCCGCGTAAAAACTATATGGATTCCGTGCGGACCTTTCGAAAGAGATCTAGGCAACGGGGTACAATCTATTATTGTAAAATTTTGTGATATCGCCTATCTCTAAGCAAAAACAGAAACATAAAGCAGAGAGAAGAAAATTTAAAAAGAAAACATAATAGACGAGAGTACGTAACCAAACGATATATTAAAAAAATATCTGTCCTTGAAATAACAGACTTTACTTCTTTTATCAACACCTTTAATAAATAGTACCACAACACAAAATTTTTTCTCTAAATGACATACAAAAATGCTAAGTTGTGGTAGTCTTCGTAAAGGTGTCAATATATTCTCGCCGTTTTCATAATTGCCTGAACCCACGGTCTAATTGATATAGATGTATCGTTAATGTTGTTTACGCTTAATAAAGAATTATACAGCAAAAAGAAATACAGATAAAACAGATTCTATTATTTAGAAAATTTGCCATGACTAGGAATAAATCTCAAGGTCAAAATTATGACAAAATGAAATTATATAGATAGGATAGAATCAGCAATCAGTTGGGGGCAAGTTGAAAAAATAAATCATAAATTATTTTTTTTGTTTGGTGTTATTTCTTTTCCAACGTTTCATTAGCTATTATGCCAACCTCATCAAGCTACAAATACATATTACATGTAATGAATTTTATTATAAGAATTTTTCCACAACACGCAATTACAGAAACAGCACAAACAACTATGATGAATTAGTTTTTACCTCAATATCTAAGTTGTACAAAAATATTTTATAGCAAAAATGGTAAAATATGAACATATATTTATTGCGAGGATCGTGTGCTCACGCGTTGGCTAACAGTGAAGTACTATTGATCGAGACGTGAAATGTATGTGTGAAAGGCCAAGGATCA
Organism: Copidosoma floridanum; assembly: GCF_036245765.1. Lineage (NCBI taxonomy): Eukaryota > Metazoa > Arthropoda > Insecta > Hymenoptera > Encyrtidae > Copidosoma > Copidosoma floridanum. The sequence goes on from NW_028321885.1 coordinate 9,839,511, forward strand.
GAGTGATCAAAATATATGTCACAGGGTATACGAAATTTTAAAGAAAAACGGTTATGGATGATTGAACGTTTGTAGTAACGGAAAAAATTTACGATTAAGGAAGTTGTATCTTTTTCTTGTTGATGTTGTGTTGAACGCGTTTCATGTGTATTATTTTTGAAATAAGCCTTTTTTGATAGTTAAATTATCTGTCTAGTATTTTTGTATTGTATATATTGTGTACATAATTTGCCTCTAACTGATTACTGATTCCATCCTATCTACATTTAATGATAATAGGCACTGATTCTTTCGATTGTATTGATACTCTGAATATCTAATCGGAAAACGACTCGCACATCAGACAACACTTCTTCAAGTACATCACACATAAGTATGGCTCTTCTATTTCAAATCACTAACAACGTTGTAAGGATCTACACACAGAATTAGCAAAATGTAAATTGTAACGCAGGTTTTAACTGAAATGCAGGTATGCTGGTGTTCTTTCAAATCACATAACACTTTTAAAAAGAAATTCAAGAAGAAAGCTTTTTGCAGTTTCACAATTCGTTCAAAATTCAATAATTTTTGGAAGTATTTTTGTAAAAAAACTTTTGAAATAGGAAATCAACGACATAAATATACACATCTCGTTCATCCAAAATTGTATAGCATTTTTACAAACCAAAACCACTCAATCATGCTTGAATATTTCAACTTTCGAAAGATTTTTTAATTTTATGCATCAGAAACAGAATTCCGTAATGAAAAATCATGAACAACGTCCACACAAAAAATTACAAAAAATCATTCCAACCAACATTCGTACTAAAAACGCTACAAAACAATCCATATACAATATAGCAAAAATTACGATCCCCCCAGAAGTTTTGGACATAGTGTCACTCGATCCAAACTTTAACATATCGTCTTCTTTTGATAACCATGATACATTTACGGTAATAGAAAATTTAGAATCAAACCTATCCGTACTAAATTTAGAAAGACAATAAAAATAAAATACGAATAAAAATTACCGAGCATCTACGCACTTCATATCAGAGTTAATCCCAAATTTCGAACACAGATAAAAATACGTACAAAAATTAGAAACCACCAAAAGAGATTTAAAAAATAACTCACAAATATTCTTCACTTCCACCGAAAAAAGCTACACTACTGTTTATATGAGCAAAACTGATTACTGTTTAAAAATGAAAACCCTCTCAGAAGACAAAAATACATACACACTAGTTACTAAAAATCCATTGTAGTCTTTAGAAAAAAAACGAGTTTCATTTTTAAAGAATTAAATATTAACGGTTTAAAAAAGCTTACCACAACAATGCTATGACTTTAGCAGACATAATGCTAACCAAATGCTACGGGCCCCTAAAGATTCACATACAAAACACTCTTTTACGACCAATAGCCTCTCTGATCAATAGCCCTAAATGTACACTCTCAAAAATCCATAAAGAAATAAAACACTGCATAACTACTCCCAGATCTCACATTAACAACAGCTCTGAACTGGAAAATAAATTAAAAAAACATTTTAATTGACAACAACTATAGACTAGTTCCTCTACATGTTAGCTCTTTCATCAGTATTACTTTAGATATTATTCTAAATAGTATCAATAGACGGACTCAAACCTTTTTACAAAATCGGACATACCCATAGTAAAAACTAGTGACTGCATACGGTTTTTATTTGACAATACCTATTTTACCTTTGACTATAATTATTACAAACAAGTCTTTGGTACCCTCACAGACTCTCTGATTTCTCCTTTGTTTGCGGATCTTGTAATGGATGACCTAGAGAGTGACTATTTAATAAGACTAGAAGAGAAACTCAACTGTACACCTAATTTTTACTTTCGATATGGTGATGGCATAATAATAATAATACCTGACAAAGAATCAAACTACCAAAAAAGGGTTATTTTAGAGATAATACACATAAAATGCGATAAACACAACGTCAACAAATTTAACTATTACTCGAATTTGTATGCATGATTTTTGTACAAATGATTTTTTTTTTTGTATGAAAATTTTTGAATATTATTTATCTATATTACAAATGCTGAAACATAAGGTAATTTCCTTTATTACATTTTTTTAAAAGTAATAGTATGAAATTTTATCATTCTCATTACGTACTAAACACTCCTAATAATTTATTCTTCACGCACTAGGAGCATCGCCCGAATTTCATAAAAAAAAAAACTAATAAAATCAATTAAATACGTAAGATTTTTAGAGAGTTACTTTTTAATAACAACCTTAAAATTTTCACGAAAAAAAAAATAATTGGCGTAAACTACTGTTATTAACCACAACTTGGAATTGTTCTATTTCGATTAATTACAATTCTCTTTTTATGAGCTTATTTATGAAACCAGTACTTTTTACCACATACTGAAATAATTTATTGGGAAAAAATGATTTAAGAGAAAGCAAATGAGCAGAAGAATAAGAAAAGACGAGTTATGGAGCTAGTCAGGTAAACAGCACGTATGAGATATAACAATATACATAACACACCTGATAAGCTGCTACTCTTGGTTGGCTAGTAAGAAATTAGGGACTGTCCATTAATTATGTAAACACCTTGGGGGAGGGGGTTATATTATTTATTTACTATTGATAACGTGTGGGGGGGCGAGGAACATTTAAATATAACGTAATCCAATTTAACATCTAATATGAAAAATTTCATCTTTCCCTTCTTTCATACTTTCTTATACTTGACACCCGACAAGTAGTCGATCTAATTTTTATCGACACTGCAGATCTGTTAGACGACTAACGTAAGTGGTTTCTTCTGATAGGAGCGTGATACAGGAGACGCGTAAGCTAATTTTTTATTTACTATGATTTGAATAGCATTTTTTTAGTATTAAATTGTTGTTATGTATTCAAATATATTTATAAAAATGCAATATAATACACGTAGCAAATAAATTTAACAAAGACAATTATATCTTAATTCTAATTTTATCTTTTTCAATAATTTCAATACTTTTTAATATTTTTTTTTTTAATGAAATCATTTTTACCATTACTATGGATTATGTTTACTAAAAGGGAAGGAAGGGGGTTCTTAAAATATTACTGTAGCTTACGAGGGGGAAGTAAAAAAAATGTGTTTACGTAAATAATGGACAGTCCCTTAGTTTTGACTACGTATCCAAGTCAATGAAGTTACCACTCCAAAATGTATTTTATTTTATACACTATTTGAATGTCTTGTAAAAAATCACAGTTCCACCCCCCCCCCCAAAAAAAAGTCAAAATAAATTCAAACAGAACAATTCCCGTGAGGCCGAGTGTTTTTATGCTGGAAAATTTGTCACTAAGCTCCAGCATTTAAGGAGCAATCTGAGATAAGCTCGTAGACTGTAAGAAGATAAAACATTTTTCCTCTTAAAGATCATAAACGTTTTTATTTAAATGAATATTAAATACATTACAAGGAGAAACATATGTTTGTAGTATGAGAACGCGTAACAATATTACACACAACATATTTGCAGAAACTTCGATCACCATTGGTGGTAAAAAATGATTCTTAAACTGATGATATTTTTGAAGAGGCTTGTAAAATCATGCTACTTTATTAATTGAGGCAATTTATCACTTGGTTTTCTTTTTTAGGAAATATTCGAGGTAAAAAAATTAAAACAAAAAAAAATTTTTTTTTAACGAAACATCCAACGTAAAGAACATAACATTGCACTTCTATATACGAATGAAATTCCTAAATAGGTAGATAAATCTTGTCATTTTATTTATTCACCAATGACAAAAATAGATGCTTTACAGCAACACGTAGAAAACTTCATTTTACAGATAAACGTTTGATGTATTGATTATTGAACTAGTAAAGGACCGAAACAATATTATGAAAACCATTAGCGCACAAAATTACCAAATTTATAATGTAGACAGTCTTAAAGTATCAGGCAAAACACTTGATAATAAAAACATTCGTTTGTTAAAAAAAATTGTAATAATAGCTTTGACTAGAATTGCATCCGTTTAACTTATAAAAGGCGTGTTCACTGAAAGTTATAAATTAGTGCAATAATATTATTAAGAGGTACCACAATTTAAAAAAAAAACATAAGTTTATTTTATCCGGTCCCAAGATATTGTTAGTTTTTATGCGCCTTTTCAAATTAAATTCACTCACACGAAACTTTCGAAGCAAAAATTGGGGAAGTGGGCGTGGCCTCTAGCGGCAGCGCGAGGGGCGGCTCACAGAGCCACCCATTCCAGTGGCCACATAGCAAGAAGACCATTTTTACAATTAATGTTTAAGATACTTCTATTAAGTAAGGAAAAATGACGTTATAGGTATTCGTTGAGTTAGTATAGAAAAAGAGAAGAACGTTTAAAAAATGTTTCTGAGTTAACTGACAACTCTTTTCGTTTATTGCTGTGGTTCACGAAACATGTAAAGTAGAGATAAAAAGTATGGTAAGAACAATATATAATATCTATCTTGTATTTAAATTTTGGGTTCTACCACTGTATAGAGTATCAAAAGTACCTGTATCATTGTTCCTGCGGAACTCTATATATTAGAAAAACGTTGACCTTGAGATGGCCGTGAATGTCAAGCTTAAGATCAAATTTTATCTCATGAAACCTACATAAATATGAACTACTATATAACATTTACATATCAACATAAGTTATAAGATAACAGAAACTAAAAAAATATTTCAATTTTGTCAATGTTTTTTAAAAACTTTTACGCCCCGTTTTGAATCCGACATCTTGAATTTAAACATTTTCATATTTCGACTTCAAATTCGTAATTGATAAACTCAACACCCTACTTACCTTTTTTGATTTCTACAATATAATCTTGTCCAAAACCATGACTAAATTTGATTTTAATAATAAGTCTAAGGGATGAAAGAATATGCTAACTAAAGTTATAAACTAATGCAAAAAATTTAATGAGTTTTTTTTATCATTAATAAAAGTGTAATTAATATTAAAGCTGGTTGTCTAAACAACAGTTATTACAAATTCAGAAAAATGTGAGTTTTACTAGTTTTAGTCGTAATATAAATAGTAAGCGCAGTGATGGTGAAATTTTATGAGTTCAAAAAAAACACACATAACAGTTTAAACTACCTGATGCGCACGTATATATTTCTAAAAAAAAAAAAAAAAAAAAAAATAGTAGTAAACTTATATTTTCTTTCTTAACACAAAACATTGCTTTAATCTAAGAAAAATACTAAAGTTAAATTTTCAAATTCTGACTATGCAAACAATAGTGATAAACTCAAATTTTCTGACATGAAAATAAAAAACCACTTAAACACAGTTATTTAACCAGAGTAACATGAGAATGCAATGTCAGGATTAAAATTTAACAAAGTTTGTTTAACCTTTACTTATTTCAACCTTACCTCCGCTCTATACATATGAAAAAAAAGAAAGAAAAAACTGAATTTTGGTGGTAGAAAAACGAGCTTTTCACGGTCGAAAGAATACAATATGGTATTTACATCCAACTGAGCTGTTCGTTTGAGATGTCCTAAAAAATATAAAAATATTTATTCTAGACTAAAAAACAACTTCTACTAATTTGTTTCAACAATATCTGACCACATTTTGGTCTGGCAACATACCCTTTGAAGTACAGTGGCACAATTTTTAATGGAATGGCCTTAAAGAATTTTATTCGAAAAATTTTTCCTGGTAAATATCTGATCGACCTCTAACAAAAAACACTGTCCAAAAAAAAGCTGCTACATTATTATCCACATGAGCAAATCTCAAAAACTTTCAAATTTAAGAAGGTACCTAAGCTATAGAAAATCAATTTGAAACTGTCTTAAAAAATGTTATTAAAAAACTGTAACTATACTTCTCTACCATTTTCTTCTTTGTTGAAAAGTATTTTTTATCCAATGGAAACTAATTAATATTAATTTATCTTTTAATTCAGAAATGTGTTAAATAACTAATTCTGATACTTCAATTTTCCTCGTATGTTGATTTACATCTTCATAATTTCTATCCTTCCAGATTTGTAGATTCGTTTGTTAAATTTAAAGATATTTATAAAAATGTACAAAATCTCATCGTTTTCTACAATGATGCATGTTGACATTTTCTCTTTAAGTAAACAACCAAAGGCAATACAAATTTAACAGTGTACTCCAAGTTCATGAAGCATGAAGTGTACAAAATTTGAATTCTTCATTTTACTTTTTATCCTATCTAGAAGAGCAATTATATAAAAATTATTTGGTTCTATTAACTAATTTCAATCGTATTACGACTATAGTTGCTATAAATCGAATTTTAATTGTCAGAGTAAAAACATTTTTGTAATCATTGCGAAATATCAAAGTAACTCTTTTTGAAACAGTGTTTTTTCATAAATTTTTTCTCCTTTTTAAAAGCATAAAATACTCCACTTATATATACACTATAAAATATGTTATTCACATCGCAAACGATTATTTTGTTATTAAAAGTATCATTATCAAACGTAAATACTCACCTACATACTTATAAATAAACAATATCATCTTCCATAACGACTAAATTGCATTGCCCTAGTTGTACCGATTACAAGATCAAATTCTATCTTTCAGAATTCACGGATTCGTATACGAATCTATGTATATTCTTTCTTTTGAAACCTCTAATAACACACAAGGGGGATGGTCGATAAGGCCGGTTTTCGACCCAAATATGATTTGGGTGTAAAATTAAAAAAAAAAAATCTGTTGTATCTTCTGATAAACTAAGTCAATTCCACTCTGAATGAATCATTTCCGACCCTTCCTGATTTTCCCAAACCATCCCTAAAAATAATGAAAATGCCGTCTCTCAGTAAAAAAATATTTAAGGTGTATGCGTACTTCTAGATAACTGTGGTCGCTGAAACCGAATATGTATGTGCATTCCAGTTTTTTGGAGTCACTGACAACAAATATAACTATCAGAAATTATTTAAATTGACCATTCCACCTCTAGCACCCCCTATCCATCCCTAGTGAAATTTCAATTTTCGTACAAAACCAAGATGTACATGTATTTGTATGTTTTTCAGGTCACTGACAACGAATATGACTATCAAAAATTGTTTAAATTGACTATTCCTTCTCTAGCACCCCCTAACCATCCCTAGTAGAATTCTCAATTTTCGTATAAAATCAAGGAGTATGTGTATTTTTATGTTTTGAGGGTCACTGGGAAAGAACATAACTTTTAGAAAACATTCAAATTGACCGTTCCACCTCTAGCACCATTAGGTAAGGAATTACATCTTTCAGGTGCATACAGAACCAGAAAATATTTTAAGGAAAATATAGTAAGATTCTTATGCAGTCCTGACATACAACTTCAAAACAGTACCAACTTTAGATTTACTATGAAACTGAAGGCTTCAATCCAATTAATAGTTGGCACTGCCAGTGAAAAAATGGAGATAAAGTTGTTGACTGCTGTGCTCATATAGCGTCCGTTTTTCGGTATTTAGGAAATTACAGACACTTTAATCTTTTTCATCAATATTATAGTAATTATCTTGATTTCTACTTGATGCAGCTGACTTGGAAGTTTCTGATAAAGAGGAGGTAGAAAAAGAATTTAGAATAAGAAACAAAAATGTAGAAAGAAAAGAAGACATAGAGGAAGAGTAAAAAGAAAGATTGAATATGCACTGAAGTGAGCAATAATCGTGAGAGGCAAGGGGACTCATGCTATTCAAGCACCCAAATCGTGAGAGGAAAGGAGACTCACGAAAATCAAGCACCCCGAAGAGAACAGAGATCTACCACGTTCACGCCGTTGTCCCTGGGTGACGCCAAGAGTAGTACCAAATTACAGTTACGTTGACCTACGTTGATATTTATGAGATAGGTACTATAAACGGGGATTTTATTTTAGATGGTTAAAATGCGGAGCTTTGTACTGAAGGAAAGTTTGGTTGTCCTCTTGTCTTTCAAGAGCATCAGCGCAATTTACCGATGGATAACTATAATTTGGATCTTGCTGTATTTTTTCTAATAATTGTGAGGGAATTCAATGCTAAAGGGTAATTGAATAGGTAGACATAAATTTTGAAAAGTCTCATTTGTTTTCAGTGACCATAAAAAAATTAAAAAAACACATACTTCTTGATTTTACACGAAAATTAAAAGTTTTACGAGGGATGGTTAGGGGGTTGTCAGTGACTCCAATGAAATTATAATGTACATACATATTCGGTTTTAGCAACCACAGTAACTTAGAAATAGGCATACATCTTGAATATTCCTTTATTAAGTGATGGTATTTTCATTATTTTTAGGGATGGTTTGGGAGAATTAGGAAGGGTCGGAAATGATTAATTTAGGGTATAATTGACTTAGTTTATCAGTAGATATAACAGGATTTTTTTTTAAATTTTTTGACTTAAACCCCATGTGGGTCGAAAACCGACATTATATTTTTAAAAGAATAAAATTGACTTCTATTATTTGGTAAAGTATAAAAAACAAAGTTTTATCTTTAGGAAGACTAAGTTGGTTATTTTTGTCAATTTTAACTTACAAGTCATCTGAAATAAATTTTAACTAAGACTACATTGATATTTATTTTTTTGTAGAGTATAAACTATAAAGTTTTGTCTTTAAAAAAGAATGAATTATATCGTTTTGTCTTAATTTAGTATAAATTCCGTAATTTAGTTTTTGAAAAGTAGAAGTCTACTGTTTTTGTCTTTTTACCGCCTAAATTAAGTCTTTTATATTAGGGTGTCACTTCTGGCTAATATTTCTTCACCCTTATTCAAGTTCTCATGAGCCTGTTTTGGTTATAGCTCGTGTTGGTAATAAAAAATTAAAATAAGTTGACTTATTTCTAAAAGAGTTTGTTATGTAACTTGATAAAATATTTACTCAAGAAATTAATGTAGGTTACAAGTATTTCGATGTTTCATTCATGTGCTTTTCCTGTAATCGTTATACTCTTTTATTTATTAAGTTTTAATGTTGTATAATAAAAAGTAAGTGCCTTGGTGCAAAAACAACTTTTCCAGAGTTAAATTGTCTATGGTGGACACACTGAACTTTTATTGATAGGATAAGTGCTAAGCATCGAGTAAGTACTTTAAAATTACCATCTTTAAAAACATTACAAACAATAAATACCGTGAAAAAATTTATGATTTTAATAATGGCCTGGTTGTTCCATACATGGCAAAATTATAAAGCTTGATAGGCAAAGAATATGAAGGATCTTAACTAAAAAACAAAATTTGAGCAATCAACTTTAACTTGAATAGCTACTAGACTATTTTGAAAATAAGCACAATGGAAAATTACAAATTTAGTATTTTTTTGACTGAAGAGTTTTTGTTTCCACTTGTATCCTATAGATAGGTATTATTACTATCTTTTATCAAATGTAACATGTCATACTCTGAACTGTGAACAATTCTATGAATATTTGATCTGTTGCTACACATATTTTCTTAGTTTTGTCAAATAACTTAGTGAGACGTATCGATAACCTTGGTGCCTAATGGTCCACTGAATTAACAACTAGAAAAACGATAAAGATGCGATGGACTCCCCCTATAAAATTAACCAGCGTTATCTATTGAAACTAAGGTTTTATTCATAGGATGCTGCATAAAAGGAATCGTGTTCTAGAACGATGTAATCGATTAGATAACGTTAATAAAAGACATTAATTTTCATAGAATTAAGGTCCCACTTTGTATCAGTATACATTATGTGTACAACATTATACATCCAAAACTTTTAGCATGAATTTGTCACGTAATGTCTAAAACTCATTTTATTAAGAAAAAAATTAATGTACTTAGAATGAATTAAATCGTTTTAACGAGTTATTAACAGATTTTTCATGTTTAAATCACTGGTAAAAAGTTAGGTATGGAATAGGAAAATTTTGTAAACCTTTTAGCTTTGTAAGTAATAAACGTCTATACATGACAAAATAATAACTCGAAAACTGTTACTACTAAGTAAATGTAATTAAATAGCTTTGCAAATTTGATCTGCCTTTGCATGATTAAGACATTAATATCTTGCCACTCTTTCAAAGAACATGAAATATTTTTTACTAAATTACATGAGCCATTCTGCGAAAAACCGGTATACTTTAAAGGCTGGAATGAATACTAATAATGGATTTTTCATTGTTAAATTTTTTTTTTTTACTGTCCGTAACCAAAACAAGCTAAAATTCTTTTGGCCCTAACCGATCTGCGCCAGAAAAACTTTAACAACTTTTTAATTTTATTTTTAAAGTAAAACTTCTTATGTTGGGTCGTAAACAGTTGCGTGAGGAAAAATGCGTTACTAAAAAACAAAGCTACGCACCTTGAGCCCAAGCCATCTCCTCAATCTCCTCTCACATAGTTCCTCCCGCTTCCTCTCTATCCCTCGCATGTACGCCGCGTGCTCCCTTCCCCTCACGCTTCTACTATACCTATATGTATACTAGATATTATAGTTATGTGGTATGTATGTTCCTACGCTACGACTAAAGCTCAAGCTTGGGCATAGGCCGTATAGATATAGAGAAAAAATAAAGCAAGAGAAAAACAGCTGCACATATCTATACTAGAGGCAAAGTATACGTATGTACATTGTATACATATATACATGTTACATGTCCTGGTTATGACATACATGTTTATACGTATACATGTATGTAAAAAAATGTGCATAAAGTATTAAACATGTTTAATAGGACAACCTAACTTTTGAAAACAAACAATAAAAAGCTGTATCTCGAAAGGGAATCAAAATTGGATAAAGTTAACAATTTTTTGAATTTCCCAAACGGCAACTACATGATCGAGGTGCACAAATATAGAGAAGTTAGACTATGCACAAACATAACCTCCGTTTCCTTTTTTTTCGACTGTGTTTTGAAAAGAGCAAGTAAAAAAATATTTTCTTTTCTATGCCGCGTTTGAACAATCAATATGGACATTGAGAAAATCTTCGAAAAATTTTTGGTACAAAATAATACCTCGAAGTTTGAAAATTAACCATACCTCGAAAAGGGAGACAGGTAATATAGACCCAAGGTAATTATTTTTACAAATTTTCTAAATGCGAACTACACGAACGACGCACGAAATTAGAAGGGGATTAGAATATGCACAAACATTACCTTAATTTACTTTTTTGACTGTATCTTGAAAAAAACAAGTCAAGAAAATTTTCTTATTCAGTCTAGCATGTTTGAAATATTGATGTGCATGTTGACAAAATCTTCGAAGAATGTTTGTTACAACATAACCTCTCAAAATTAAAAAAACAGGTCAAATCTTGAATCATATAATTCCACGTATAAAATACAGTTATTCAGGTGAAAAAATATACATTGCACGGATTCATACAAATAATCGTAGCAATTCTAAAAATAATAAGTCAGATATTAAAGGCAAAGCTACATCCTACATATTCTGGTTATAAGTTGATTAATTTTCTATTCTCTATCATGTAACATAAAATAATCCTCTTGTGACTAAAACCTATATTCTTATCATTAATTTTAAGATTAGTAGAATTTAGTTATAAGCAAGGGTAAATTTCAATATTTAATTCTAAATAATTACAGAAAACGAATTGAATTACAAGTTACAACTTTACTATGGAAAATAGTTATATGTCTATTGTTTTCCTAATCTTTATCGAATAGAGTGGATTATTTTAATTTCATGGCAGCTAAAATTGAACAAAAATTTTATTCGTCGTATACGACGATTATAACAAAAATTGATTGTACATATATGTATGTTATATCAAATGCACAAATAGTAATTTTAAATAAAAAGAGTTTTTGTCTAGTGTAACTGGACAAAAGTACCTTTTTTCGTTACAGTAAGGTTCAAGTTTTTGTTTCGTTCTGCATTATATGACCAACAATTCGTGCATGTATTAAATACATATATCATGGCAAACAAGGAAGTACTTAGAATGCGTGAATCACGTGTAACATAAGTTGTATGTATAAGCATAGATTTTTTTGCACTCGCGTGCTTGAATACGTAATAATAATGACATTTTTACTATTACAATACTAGATTCTTAAAGACCCATTAAAATTAGGTGTAATCTAATTCTCTTAGTTACTGTTATACTGAGTTTAATAACATTTAAGTTAGAAGTTTAACTTATGCCAAGGGTCCCGAGAGTCACACCTGATTTTTTTTTAAATAAAAGCGTTATACGCTTTAAAAAAACGATTTTAATCAAGGTAATAGCGCTGACAACAGAAAATAGACTTTATTTTAGCATTTTTATCGTGTACTTATGATTAAAATTTGTTTAAGTCACTTTCCGAGTTACAAAGCGTTACAGGATAGCGTTGCAGGCTCTTAGCGAAAAAAGAAGCGTGACGAGCATTTATAAATTTGCTAAAAAATCGAGATGGTAACGCATTAAACGAATATTTAACTTTGTCTTTGCACTTCCGTTGTGTACAAATCATCTGTAATTTAATCTATCATTGTTTGAGTCAATAATCTATCGTCTTGCAAAGATATATGACATTCTTAAGCGTTACGGGCTTTTAGTTTTCATTTTGGAGATACCAAATTTACGAATTAGTGAACCTGTAGCTCTGGCTTATTAAAATAAGAAAAAACTTTTGCAACATCCTTGACCTTCGTAGAATATCAATGCCTGAACTGTAACACCCAAATTCAGTTACGTGCAGTTGCAAGAGCATTTTTCGTAAAAATCTTAAATTGGTCAATTTTCTGTCCCGTAATTTAATTAGCATCTAAGGCTTGGGTACATTTCCTTTTGTTAACGATTAAAACCTTTTGTTAAACATTTTTTAACGATTTTTCACTTTATAATCTACTGTTACACAAAAAAAAACGTTTTCGGTAGAATGACCCACACATAATAAAAAAGTTGTAGATAACTTTCCAGTAGTTACCATAATATTTTTAGATTACTGATGCGTAGTTGACAAGTTTTATACTTATCTATATATATAACTATTTATTTATTTATGTAGCGTCAATATCCCATATTAGATAACTACACTATAATGAAAAAAATTTATAGATGTAAATATATTTATCTTTCTATATCATATAGTGATTTCAAAAAAGTCGTTTAACTCAACCCTCTGCCACTTTCTAGCTCTCTTAGCCCTTCCTTAGTTTCCCGCTTTAATAAGGTGAAATTCTATTGATTATGACATTATTTTTATAAGATTAAATTTTTGTTAGGCCTCCACTACCCTTCCTTCAGCCCCTCTGACTGTTAAATATAATCCTACAACCGTATAACCCAGTAAGCTTTCCTCACTTTTTTAAAGAACTATCTCCAGTCACCCTTCAGCTGCATCTCTAAGTAAAATAAAAGTATATGGTTTATTATGTCATTTTTGGTTAAACTAATTTTATTACCCACCCTTTCAAATTTTTCTACACTTATCAAAAAACCCATCTCAGCCTTGTCACAATTTTTAAACAAATTTTCTGAGCAACGCTCCAATGTTAGGTCTAGTCCTCTTTAGACATTTTTCACCACTTTCTTCGAAATTATTTTGTCAATATAATTTGTTAACACATTTTCACACCACACGGAAAGACCTTTTTCATTGAAAATCACCTATTACATTCAGTTACGAGTTTTTAATAGCTTGGTAAGGTTTTTTCCTGTACCAGGTCCGTCTAAAACCTACGCTCGAAAATGTTAGACATGTAAAGTCTTCTACTGGCAAGTAAGATTATGTTAATTCTAGGTACGGTATTTTCTTTCTATTGTCTCACTAAAAATCCTCTACCACATGAAGTTATGTGTTTGTCAAAGCTTGGTAAGGATTTTTCCCGTACCAGGTCTACTTAAAACCTACACTCAAATACGTTAGTCTTCTTCTACTATTAGGTTATATTATTTTAATGTTAAGTACTGTATATTTACTCTCCAAGTACATATCAGTGTCAGATTTAAAGAGGCTTACTACACACACACGTATTAACACAATGTTTCTACTGCTTTTTTAAAACACCAAGTAGAGGAATACGTGAGGAAGACGGAAGTGGAGTGGCTTGAATTTGGTACGTGACAAGGGAGTGAGCGTGAAAGAGCGTCGGGTAGTGTAAAGGAGCGTGAGGAAGCATGGTGGAGTAAACTGACTGCCCCACGTAATTTAACTACATCATATAAGAAGCCATATATATCGTACAAAAGCATCTGTAAAAAAGACTATAAAAATCGACATCCATATTTTTAATATTCTTTTTAGATTAGTAAGACTCAGAACAATCAAAATAATTTGCTTATTGGGTTGTTAGTAAACACTACAAGAAGTGACAGGTGGTAGTGTGTTACTAGTTGTGTTTATTTTAGACAAAATTGGTTTTTTTTTTTTCAAAACAAGTTCGTTATGGCATGTTTTACTGGGGAGTTAACTGGAAAAATTAAAATGCGTAGCATGAATTTGCTGTTTTCCTATGCAGGTGCAGGGGCAGATAAGAACTTGAAAGATTCTCAGGGCAGCGAGATGTGGAGCTAGAAAAAGAGAGTACATGAGGGGAAGAGAGTATGAAAGAGTTTTATGCTTGTTATTTTGCGTGTGTGTTTATACTTGCATATACAAAGTGACCATTTTTATGTTGCCCCCCCCTTTAAAATTTTTGTTTATTGACGAAACGAGTTGTCGGACGCATCTAGTTGGTAAAAATTTACGAGGATTCTCGTGGTGTTTTCAGAATTAGGGTAAGTTTCCTCGTTTTAAAGATAAATTTTCAATTTCAACTGAAAAAAAAATTATTGGTTAGATTTGATGACATAATCGTAATCTCCATCACTTTTTACGTTGATTAGTACCATCTCTCGATGAAATCATAATTACTTGATTAAGATAACTGTAATTAAAATAATTAATAATTTGAAAAGTACTTGAGTACTTGGACTTAGCGTTCTTTAATCTCAGTTGCAAACTTCGCTCGAAGATGTAGAACGATGTGTTGTCAGTATGTTTGTACGGGTATTTCTAAGGTTATGCCTTCTCCGCAATTGTTTGCATTGTCGCCGCGTATAATTAATTTTAATATCAAGTTGAACTGTTAAAATAAAAAAAAACTTGAAACGCAATTGCTTTTTTCAAGGCTTTGAGGGGGGTGCGAGAGAGAGAGGTGCGATGTTTTACGTTATGTACGCATGGTATGGGCGCGCACACCCTACCTTTTTACATTGTGGTCTTAATTACTCTAGCAAATATTTATTAATATTGTTTTTCACAGCGAACCAACTGACTTGAACTGTGTATATTACGATTCCTAAGTTACTATTTTATGGTTTGTAGGAATTTCATTAAACATTGTCTGTTCATTCTAGTTAAGTTTTCAATCATAAGAGTGATTTTTGACAATTCTCCGTAAGAGCTCCTGTTAAAGTACGAGAATTCGTTTTATTTATAACTCATCTCTGAACCAACAAAAGATCTTATATGAATTATGATAATTCATTCGTAGAATTGTACTTAATTTCATCAAAAACTGACTATTTATTCCTTATGGTTATTTAACACCTTAATAGGCATCTTAGTCGTGGAGAAAATTATGAAATTTCAAAAAAGGTACTCGTCGGAAAATTTTCTTCTTGCTCTGCGTTTATTAAAAATAGTGTTTCGTTTAATTCCTAGTGAACCCTTGTGGTTAACTTGGGAATAATTTATTAGATGTTCAACTACTTTAAAATTACAAGACAATTTACCTTAGGTCATATTACAGTTTGGATTACTACTTATTAATCAGCATAATTTATTGACACTCATTCTCTTTTAAATAATTAATATAAGGAGTAAAAAATAAACTGAAAAAATGTAAAGGCAACCTTGATTTTATTCGTTGATAAAATCTTAACACAAATACAAATTCGCATTTATCTTACAAATCGAAATTTTGAACTTATTATCACTGATATCCACTTTTTTTAACATATTGAGGTGTCGGAAATAATTAAGGTGCAGATTAATAAGAATGAAGGGTAAATTTTTACCTGCGAGAACGGATGAATGATAATTGCGAGGACGACGGTCCATTGCACAATTACTGATTGAACCTGTTGGGCTGATGCGTGTTACATTTGCACGTGCGAGCAAATATCAATATCGTGTAGATTAGTGGTTAATCTCGAAAGTATAATGACCCTGATGGGTAAAAAATAGCCTCCAGACGGATTTTCTCTGACTAATGTCATATGTCCCTAATTCAAATAATCCTGCATGACAGCTGTATATTCGTCGCAACAACCATGGTCCATCCTAAATTTTCGTTCTAAAGCCTTAAAGCGTTGAAATGCCTTGGACTGGAAATTATCAAGGTCCGTTTTTGGTTGTATGAATGGCAGTTTGACCACGTACCGTCCCTCGTTGTTGCGTAAAAATTTAATACTGAAGATCCTAAAGACACATCTTAATATGTATATTTTGGTTTTTCTGAAGCTTTGGAAAAGTCAGGGGTGGTATTCCGTAACTTATTTTCACCGTGTGAGTTTATGTTGTAGCATAGGCTGATGTACAGCAAACTAGTTACAGAAAATCACTCCAGTTAATCCTAAATTTCACATTGATAAAGTTGTTCAATTACAGTATAACGTGGATGGAGTCTCTTCATCTAAGTCGAGTAAGACTGAATTATCGCACATCTTGTGCAAAGTGTATACAACCACAAATTTTAATAAACCATTCATCGTTTCAGTGTATTCTGGTAAAGGGAGACTAGAATGAAGGCAGAGTTCAAAGAACTGTTAAAAAATATCAACAAGAGTTAGAAGGTAAGAAAAAAATTGATCGTAAACAGTTAACAATACAAAGATTTGTACTTTTATTTTGTAATACACAGCTATTTTTTTATTTTCTTGAATTACTTATAAATTTTTGGTTGTATGAATGGCAGTTGGACCACGTACCGTCTCTCGTTGTTGCGTCGAACATTTGCAACGTAGTGTGCTTCACAGTCTATTTCTTCCTGAGATTTAATTTTTTTTTTACCCAATTTCCTCTATCTCCCAAAATTTAGTTAATTGCCCATTAAGATCCAATAAATTGCACGTTTCTGATTTCTGTACATTAAGATTAATGCCGCCCGCGATTATCTACCCTAATAGTGTCTTTTGCAATTATAGGTCGCAATTTTCTCTCGTCAAATTAATTTGACCCATTGAGAACAAGGATAAGGTAGTACCAGAAGCAATTATTAGATCTATGGGGCCTGGGCTGTAAAAATTGGGATCGGCCAACCGAACTTTGGGCGGAATATGTAAGGTTTCACGTGGGAAAATCTCATTTGGGACCTTGTCTGCGATGACGTTGACCACCAACAAGGTTAGAACCCTTTGAAATTTATTAATCCTAGATTAAAGGGTTAATTCGACACTTCCCCTCGACTTCACTTGTACTCCTTCGATTGCGCTATTTGACATTTCGTGGCTCTTTATCGCTAAGCCGAGGCGCTGCACCAAGTTTTCTGTAACGAAGTTGGCAGTGGTGCAAGTATCCAATAACGCGAAAATAAAATAAAAGATTTCATTAAAAACTTACTATTTATTCGTTATGGTAGTTAACATCTTAATAGGTATCTTAGTCGTGGAATAAATTATGAAATTTCAAAAAAGGTACTCGTCGGGAAATTTTCCTCCCGCTCTGCGTTAAGGTATTTTCCACGCATATGCAGTTTTTGGCTGATTTACTTGACGGAATAAGGCAGCTCAACACGCAATGAGCCTCGGGCTGGCGCGACAAAAAAGGTACTTGTCGGAAAATTCACTTCCTGCTCTAAACTTAGTTATTATCTACGCACAAAGAATAAAAATTTTTCTTAATGTAGGCCTCATTTAGAACTTATATTTAGTCTTAAGATACGTCTAATAATTATTCTTTATATTAGCTGGAACACAAGGCCTTAAAACAATGTTAAAATTGCATTGAATGTCAAAATTGCGCAGCTTAGCGCGCTAAGACGCTCGGGCAGGCGTGACAAAAAAAGGTACTCTTAGACAAATAATATACATGAACTGTGCGGGGGCATTGTCCATAAGAACAGTGCGCATGCGAGATAGAAATTACGATAAATGACATATCAAACTTCGAACAGGTCACAGAATAAATATAGAAGTCAGCTTCAAATAAGTTGCAAAAATAAGTATGAAAATTATTTTCAATGTCAGTCACATTTCAAACTTATATTAAATATTAAGATACGTCTGACAATTATTATTTGAATTAGCTGGAACACGAGTCTTTAAAATGATTTTAAAATTGCATTAGGTGTCAAAATTACGCAGCTTGGCGCTCTAGGACCCTCGGGCAGGCGTAACAAAAAAGGTACTCTTAGACAAATAAAATACATGAACTGCGCATAGGCATTTTTCATGAGTACAGTACACATGCGGGATAAAAATTACAAAAAATGAGATATCAAACTCAGAACAGGTCACAGAAAAAGTATAAACGTCAGCTTCAAATAAGTTGCGAAAATGAGTATCAAAATTTTTCTTTAAGTCAGTAACATTTCAAACTTATATTTAGTCTTAAGATACGTCTAATAATACTTAATATACGCTGGAACACAAGTCTTGATAACGATGTTAAAATTTTATTGGATGTTAAAATTGCGCAGCTTGGCGCGCTAGGACCTTCGGGCAGGCGTGACAAAAAAGGTACTCTTAAGCAAATAATATACTTTAACTACGTGTAGGCACTTTCAATGAAAACAGTGCTCATTCGAGATAAAAATGACGAAAAATGACTTATCAAACTCAGAATAGGTCGCAGAATAAGTATTGAAGTCAGCCTTAAAATAAGTCGCAAATATAAGTATTAAGGTAGTTCATCAAAAAACGCGATGTCGATAGAAAAATTTAAATTTATGCTTAAATGGTACTTAATAATTGACTTAATACGTAGCTAAAATTTTATTTATTTCTGATGTACCGTTTTTTAACTGTACTGCTTCAAAAGTATCTTTTTTAGTACGTGTATTATAGGTAAACAAACTCTCCTACTGATTAAAAAAAATTCTATCGATAGAATATTGAAAACTTATATTCATTCAGAAGGCAATGTCTTGCCGATCAAAATAAAACCAAGAATTTTCAAATCTGACGTACCGTTTTTGAGTAATCATAAAGCAAAGTAATTAATTTTGTATGAAATACATAATAAGCTGAAATAAATAATGTGAGAGCGGCAACAGCGCACTATGTCGATAATTTCCCTGCAGCTGTGACCTATGTTATCGAGCTCGAATTTACTTTCTGTTTGGTACATACAATTTTTATTGTGATATATACAATGAATACTACATTTACAAATAATTATAAATAGAACATTTATTAATAAATAACACATTTACAATGCTGCAATAATTTTTTTCAGTACTTTTTTGTCTTTGGTGACTTTTAGCTTACAATTAAAGGACTGTTCTGATAGAAGATCAATTATTGCATCTTTGCCTTTGGCATTATACAATTCTTGTAACTTATTGTATGTATGACTTAATTTAGTCATTCTTTTAATTATTTCCCTAGATATAATTCCTTTAAACTTTCCAAGTTCAGGCAAAATAGTAAGCCATGTCACTTCTGATAAATAATATTCATAGGTCTTATAAATATTTATACACTCGTTTTCCACGTTTACATTTTATACTAACTTTTGAAGCACTTCCACATCATATAAAGCATTATGAAAATTTTCTGATTCTTGTGGCCCTAACAAATCTTGCGCTAAAGAATTCAATTTCAAGGCACCCGGTCCTTTTCGATCAGGAAATTTTCTTCGTAAAATACATAAGGTGTCAGCGAATCCACGAATGCAATTTAATTCCTTCCCTAGATTATTTTTTTCAATAGCTTGGACTAATCTACGAGCGTCGAAAACTGCGTTATGAGCAATTAATAATATTGGTTTTTTTGCAAACGATAAAAATTCTTTAAATGACATGAGTGCATCTTTCACATCATAAGAAATTAATTTTTCTTTATTAAAATACAGGCTTCCTGCTTCGTAGTGCAGATTGTTTACCTTCGTTGCTGAGTGAAAAATTCTTTTGGTTGGTGTTATGTATACGCTAAAACTATGATCATTATATTAAGCTCCAATTTGTAAAATTTCATCTTGCATATTAAATTCTGCTGTTTCCAAATCAAAATATACCAAGTCATAATCAAAATTATTCGATTCTATTTCTCTATTTATATCTAAATTAGATTCATACGTTTTCCCTTCAGCTTTTTCATTTTTTTTCCGTAATTGTTCTCTTTCTCGAATTAGCTCATGTCTTGTATTTTTTTTTGTTTTCTCGCATGCTCTTCAAGACCGTTCTTTTTTTTTAATATCACACTGTGAGGCATGAGCTTCTGTATATTTACCAGACAATATATTTAATTTATTTTGTACAGATATTAGGCTTCTTTCCCCGTCGTTTTTACCACAGACTGCACTTGCTACTCGATAATCGGCAGCTGCACTTCTACTATAACAAATGTTTTTAGGAGCCTTGTGCGCGATAATGTTATTAACACTTTCGTTAGATTGGCTTGATGCTGAAACACAAAATTTAAACGCATTCTTTGCATATTTATTCATCATCAATTGTAATTTCTCAAACAGTTCATTATCTTGTAATGTCACGGTCTGATGCAGACTATCGTTTCGTCTTTTGCACCAACTTTGACAGTTTTCGTGCCTTCCATACAGATAGTCAGGAATACAACGAAGTACAGAGGCAAGTTCGTCAGAGTTACCTTTGTTTTGAGCTATACTATAGGAAAAACATTTTTTAATATGTTTTATAACACCATTTTTTTTAATTCTTTAAAATTGTTTGCCAACACGTATAACTCTTTTCCAAAGTTTTTAACTAGATAATTTTTATCTGACAACTTATGTACAGTCATTACTTTGTTTTTTCTTATAGCAGCAATTGTGCTGCTATCTTCATCGCCAACAACAACACGAACATTTACTTTTGTTGCCTCTAAAATTGGATTTTTATTCACAAGCTGCATCCCAGCATCTGCTTCCATAGATTTGGCGCTTCCAGAGTAGTTTTTGTGACAGTCGTGTTTCTCTCGATCATGACCTAGTTCACATTTGATGCATTTTCGATTTCTTGTTGTGTAACTCATAACTTTACCACTCAAAAATCTAATGATAGTGGCATACCCATTAAGGCTATCATAATTTCGACCTGTTCCTCTTTTGCTCCATCCCATGTTGTAGGAAACAATAATATTAACAACTTCTCCCAACGTTGAATCAAATGTGCATGCAGGAGTCATTTCATGCGAGGATGATTGAAGTAAGTTTATGTTGGGATACAGATCTTGGGCAATGGAAGGAGGTCTACGGATAATAAAGTAATACTGTATGATTTATTATTTATTAAAATAAAAGTATATACATATATATGTGTGTATACAAAAGCAATTCAAACATACATAGTATAATAATAAGTAAATTACAAGGTAAGAAAAAAATTCTTTTAAAAAATGCAATAATACTGAATGTATGATCAAAACCAAAATAAAATAAAATTTTAGATTAATTAAGTACTGTATAATAAAAAATTTTAAAAATCAATTGCTTCACGATTAGAATTTATGTAACAAAGTAAATTCATCAACTGTTTATATGCACATGTATTAATGCATTTCATAATTTGACCTATAAGTTGATCAAATTAGTAAAAATCAATGAAAATAATTATAGTAACTTAAGGAACCTTACAGGAGAGCAGTAATTTTTTCAATGTTTTCTATTACCAATTGTCTTTCTTCGTACGCAGCTTGCTTGCAACTTTCTTTAGCTGCCTGCTCTATAGATTCTCAAACTTCTTGCTCGTAAGCTTTATACATCTTAGACGTCATCCCTGGCATATTTAAGCAAGCAAAAATTTTTTGCAAGGCATTGTGACCAGTGCCAGAGTGGACAGCATCTAAAAAAAAAATTATCTCTTAAAATGAATAGAGAATATTTCAGTCAATTGTCAGTTACGAGTCACTGACTTTATTATTTTATTATTATTATACTCATTTTATATTACTTACCAAGTACAACTGCTGTGTTGATGTTACTACAAGGTTTGTCTTGGTACTCGTGTGTTTTGCTTGTCTTAACTTTATTCATTACTTTAAAATAATCACACACAATTTTGAAAGTACTAGATAAGCCACAGTGTATTTCTTTTACTGCTTTTTTTAAATCCAACAAACTATTGCAATGATAACATTTCAAGTTTTTGGCAAATTCCTTAATGTCGATTACTCGGCAACCATCTAAAATACTTTTTGCAATGCTTAAATTTCCATCATTCAGCTTTTCACTTAACTTCTTTTTCACTCGAAGATTTACGAGTCTTTTTTTTTTACCTTCGACAGAATTCTTTTTCGCGAATCTCCCGTTGACAATAAACTGCTCACACCGAGGCTTCGGCATTTTTCGCGTGTTTACAAAAACATAACCTTTTAGACGTCTACTTTAGGATAGTAGTATTACTCAATATACGGGCATACTTACAATGTTGCCAAACCATTCCAGTACTTCTTATGAGACTATGTTAGTGTACACATGCACACATCTTAACCTATGTGATAGCCAGTGGTGCTCAAAGTTTAGATTTTCGGTTATGAATGTTCTCATGCGGGGAGCCACATGAAAAGAATGAGAGACACTTGTGTGGATGAACTACCTTAAATGTATTCTCAGTGTCAGTCACATTTCAAACTAACATTTGGAATCGAAGTACGCTTTACAATTAGTCTCTCAATGAGTCGCAACACAAGTCTTAAAATCGATATTAAAATTTCTCTGGATTTTGAAATTCCGCAGCTAATTATACTTTCTTACTTCTCTTATCGAGGCTGCGTGGGATGCTTGATTAGGCATGTTTGTATTTTTTTAAACAAAAGATTATTTTTGGAAGGCTACCAATGATTGCTTGCTTTGATTTGTTTATTTGTCTTTATTTATAAATCAAGCAATCACAATTAATTTCACACTTTATAAATTTACTAACAAAAAGAGAAGAGAATAAAAAAAAACGATGAATTGTTTTCTAACTAACTGCAACTGAAATAAAAGATTTATTTTTTTAAATTTTTTATAACGTTTATATTATATTATATTTATGTATACGTAAAATAACTTTTATCTTCCTAGAACTAATCGTACGATAATAATGTAGAAGGCTGATCCATTCTTATTCGGCAGACGGGATACACATACACACATGCTGGTAGCTCCCAACACTCCTAATGACAAAAATCCTCTATATGTAGAACTTCTTCAGGTTCCTAAGAAAACAATACATATAATTGCAGTTAAGTTACTTCACACACACACACACAAAATTTTGTATATTACACTCATACACGTACAATTTCACAAATACAATTACACATTCGTACAAGTATTTACACTTACTGAAGTGCAGTTGCACAAGCATACAGAGACAAACAGTTGGGACGGATCTCCGCAAGTGGTGAAATTATAGAGACAGCTGTTGCAGGCACTTTCTAACTGACAAATCTCGATTCAAGTTGAAAATAAAAATTGTTTAATAATTGATAATATGACATTTAATAGCAAAATATGATAGTAAACTAAATTATAATTCATAAAACTGTTTTTAAGACGTATTTTACTGTCATCTTGTAGTGATTACGAAATAATTTTTTTCGCTCCCTTAATTGACTAGAGAGTTCCTGTAGAACCACTTGAATGCATTGTCGTAAAAAAAAAAAAAAGAAATAAATAAACAAAGTTTTTGCCAAAGAAAGCAACCCATCGCAAACATAAATTTCTAAATTTTATAGAAATTGCGTTTCAAACGTTACGTAAAAATGCAAATTTTAACAATTAATGCTATTTATTATTCTTTAAAAGTTAAATAAACTTTATTTACAAACAGAATATTCATTTATCGAGAATGTAAAAATTGCTCAGAAAAAATGCTTTTCTTTCTATTCAACAAATAACTGAATTAACCAAATCAAGCAATCTCTTCTAGCCCTGAAAAGCTGCTTTTTATTTAAATTATAAATTTAATAAAGCGACATCAGGCGTTTTTGAGGGTTGAGTGTTCCCTCGCTAGGAAAAATAGGATTCGCCACACCAGTGCCATCGCTCTGTAGCTACCTTACGGCCCTCGGGCCGCAAAATAGCCCCAGAGACGATGGCACTTATCTGACGAAAACTACTAGTTTAAGAAGTTCCACAGTCTTAATAATAGCTTTAATTAACTTCTACTTAGTAACCGTTAAAAAAAATCAAAATTAGCAAAAGAAGTGGAGCCGCCGTATTTTATGTGACATCGTGGAGAATGTACCATTTGCAGTAGATGTTTTTTTAAGTCAACACCTCCAGTTGTACCAAAAAAAATAGTGATAAGGCAATCTCTTGGAGCTGTTGATAATGATTCGATGGAGATGATAGTGGAAGATGACGAGGGGCTGGAAGAGGAAAAAATGCAGGTAAGTTAGTCAGCAAATTAATTAATTCCATAAAATATATGTATGTACGTCTGTATGAGTACTTATGTATGTGCGTATCTGTGCACTTGTGCGTAACTGTATTCGTGTGTGCCTCTATGTAACTGTACGTGTGTGTGTAAATTTATAAGTGGGTGTGTGTATCTGTGGATATGCGTTTGTCTCTGTATGCTTGTGTAACTGCACTTAAGTAAGTGTAAGTACTTGTACGAATGTGTAATTGTATTTGTAAAATTGTACGTGTATGAGTGTAATATCCAAAATTTTGTATGAGTGTGTGTGTGTGTGAAGTAATTTAATTGTAATTATATGTATTGTTTTCTTAGGAACCTCAAGAAGTTCCACGTATAGAGGATTTTTGTCATTAGGAGTGTTGGGAGCTACCAGCATGTTTGTATGTGTATCCCGTCTGCCGAATAAGAATGGATCAGCCTTCTTCATTATTATCGTACAATTAGCTCTAGGAAGATCAAAGTTATTTTACGTATACATAAATATAATATAAACGTTATAAAAGATATTAAAAAATAAATCTTTTCTTTCAGTTGAAGTTAATTAGAAAAAAATTCATCGTTTTTTTTATTCTCTTCTCTTTTTGTTAGTAAATTTGTAAAGTGTGAAATTGATTGTGATTGCTTCATTTATAAATAAACATTTACATTTTTTACAAATAAATAAATCAAAGCAAGCAATCATAGGTAGCCTTCCAAAAATAATTTTTTATTTAAAAAAAATATAAACATGCCTAATCAAGCATCCCACGCAGCCTCGATAAGAGAAGTAAGAAAATATAATTAGCTCCGGAATTTTAAAATCCACCGCAATTTTAATATCGATTTTGAGACTTGTGTTGCGACTCATTTAGAGACTAATTGTAAAACTTATTTCGAGACCAAATATAAGTTTGAAATGTGACTGACATTGAGAATAAATTTAATACTTATTTTTGCGACTTATTTTTAGGCTGACTTCTATACTTATTCCGTGACCTGTTCTGAGTTTGATATGTCATTTTTCGTCATTTTTATCTGGAATGAGCACTGTACTCATGGAAAATGCCTACGCGCAGTACATGTATATTATTTATCTAAGAGTACCTTTTTGGTCACGCCTGCCCAAGGGTCCTAGCGCACCGAGCTGCGCAATTTTTACATCCAATGAAATTTTAACATCGTTTTTAAGACTTGTGTTCCAGCTTATTTAGAGACTGAGTATTAGACGTATCCTAATACTAAATATGAGTTTAAAATGTAACTGACATTGAGAATAATTTTGATACTTATTTGAAGCTGACTTTCATACTTATTCTGTGACCTCTTCTGAGTTTGATATGTCATTTTTCGTAATTTTCATCTCGCATGCGCACTGTTTTCATGGAAAATGCCTACGCGCAGTTCGTGTATATTATTTGTCTACGAGTACCTTTTTTGTCACGCCTGCCCGAGGGTCCTAGCGTGCCAAGCTGCGCAATTTTGACATCCAATGCAATTCTAAAATCGTTTTTGAAACTTGTGTTCCGACTTATTTAGATACTTATTATTCGACGTATCTTGGGACCAAATATAAGTTTGAAATGTGACTGACGTTGAGAATAATTTTGATTTTTATTTTTGCAAAAACTCAAACAAGTGCCCAGAAAGTTTCCTTCAAGCGCTTGCCAAGAGTTCGCCAAGTATTCACTAAGCTCCCAGCATGTAGACACCAAGTATCCGTTTTTCGACTATGAACTTACGTGTCGCACTAGCCCGAGACTCGTTGCGCGTCAGGATTCTTTATTTCATCAAGAAAATCAGCCACAAACCGCACATGCGTGGAAAATAATTCAACACAGAGCAGGAAGAAAACAAATATTTGCTAGAGTAAATAAGACCGCAAAGTAAAAAGGTAGGGTGCGCTCGCGCTTACCATGCGTACTCAACGGAAACATCGCAGCGCTCTCTCGCATCTCCCCAAAGCAATTGCAACTTAAGTTTTTTGATTTGAACAGTTACTGTGTGTTGGTACTGACTCTTTGGGGTACTGTTCCCAAGACTTTCTCTGGTACATTTTGCGGAAATTTCTTTAGCACTTCTGCCAAAATTTTTTTTGGTACTTTCTGCCGTACTTCCTCATACATTTTCTGTGGTACTTTTTGTGGGACTTTCTCATGTATTTTTTGAGGTACTTTTTCCGGGACTTTTTTGTGGTTTTTGCGGGACTTTTTCGTGTATTTTTTGCGGTACTTTTTCCGGGACTTTTTGCGGTACTGATTTCGGTACATTTTGCAGGACTTTTTTGGGTAATTTTTCTGGGACTTTTTCCAGAACTTTTGGTGGAAATTTCTCATGTACTTTTGTCGGTATCTTTTCAATTGGTACATCTGTCAAAACTTTCTTCGGTACTTTCTGCGGTACTGTTTACTGGACTCTATCCGGTACTTTTTACGGGATTTTCTCAGTTACTTAGTCCAGTATTCTCGCCGGTACTTTTTCTAGTGCTTTTTACGGTACTTCTTCCGGGACTTTTTGCGGTACTTATTCCGAGACTTTTTCCGGCACTATTTGCGGGACTTTTTCGGGTACTTTTTCCGGGACCTTCTCCGGTACTTTTTGTGGTACTTTCTCCAATTTTTTTTGCGGGAATTTCTCATGTACTTTTATCGGTACCTTTTCCAGGACTCTTTGAGGTACTGTTCCCGAGACTTTTTCTACTATATTTTGCGGAACTTTCTTGGGTACTTCTGTCGAGATATTCTCCGGTACTTTCTGCAGTACTTTTTTTGGGACTTTCTCTGGTACTTAGTCTGGGATATTCGTAGGTACTTTTTGCGGTACTTTTTCCGGAATTTTCTTTGGTACTTTCTGCGAAACCTTTTCCAGTTTTTTTGGGAGTTTTTACGGTACTTCATGCGGGACTATCTTCGGTACTTTTCACGAGACTGTGTCTGGTACTTTTTGTGGGACATTTTCTGGTACTTTTTACGGGATTTTCTCGGGTACTTCTGCCGAGACTATCTACGGTTCTTTCTGCGGTACTTTTTGCTGGACTTCCTTATGTACTCTTGTGGCACTTTCTGTAGGACTTTCTTCGGTACTTCTTGCGGGAATTCGTCAAGTCCTTTTTGCAGTACCTTTTCCAGGACTTTTGGAGGTACTGGTCCGAAACTTTCCTATACATTTTGCAGGACTTGCTGGGGTACTTCTTCCGAGCCTTTCTGCGGGACTTCCTCATTTATTTTTTGCGGTACTTTTTGTGGGACTTTCATGAGTACTTTTTGCGAAACTTTTTCCGATACCTTTTGCTGGACTTGCTTATGTTTTTTTTTTGGTCCTTTCTTCGGTATTTGTTGCAGGACTATTTCTGGGACTTTCAGCGGTACTTTTTCCCGGGTTTCTAGCGGTTTCGTTCCCGAGGCTTCTTCTGGTGCTGTTTGCAGGACTTTCTCAGGTACTCAATCCAATATTTTTGCCAGTATTTTCTCCGGTATTTTTTGCTGTACTTTTTCCGAAACTTTCTTTGGTATTTCTTGCGGAACCTTTTCCAGTACTTTTTGTGGACTTTTTCTGGTTCTATTCGATGGACTTCTTTAAGTGCTTTTTCGGTACTTTACGCAGGATATTTTCCGGTATTTTTTGCGGGACTTTTTCCAAAAGTTTTTCTGGTATTTTTTGCAAGACTTTCTCAGGCACAATTTGTACATGATATTGAGTTTGTACAAGAGTACTTTGAAATTTTTTCCCGTACCTTTTGCGTAAAGTCACTGCCAAGTCTCTACAAAGTCTTTTTAGTCCTCTTAAGTCCTCTGGATTCTTCTTGAGTCCTCTCATTTCACCCAAAGTCCACTTAAGTCCACCCAAGTCCCTTTAAGTCCTTTTAAGTCCTCCAAAGCTCTCTCAAGATCTCTACAGTCCCCTAGAGTCCCCTTGTGTACCCTCCAGTCCTCGTAAAATCCCTTAATTCTCTTAAGGCCCCCATAAGTCCCCCAGAGATTTCTTTAGGTCCTTTGAAGTCTCCTAAAGTCCATTAGAGTCCACCAGAGCTCTCTTATTTCTTATAAGTCCTTTAAAATCACCTTGAGTCCTCTTAAGTTCCCCAAAAATCACTGTAAGTTTTTAAAGTCCATCGAAGTTGCCTTAAATCCACCAAAGTCTCCAGAAGCCCCTTTTAGGCCTCTCAGATCCTCTGAAGTCTCCTCAAGTCCTCAAAGTCCCCCAAAGTCCCTTCGTGTACCTATAAGTCCCCTGAAGATCCTTAAGTTCTCTAGAGCTCCCAGAGCTCTCTATAATCCTCTGCAGTCCTCAGATTTTTTCTTGAGTCCTCTTAAGTCACCTAAAGTCCCCTTCAGTCTTTCAAAGTCCACTGAAGTCGCCTTAAATTCATCCAAGTCTCCCGAAGTTCCTCTTAGTCCTCTAAAGTCTTCTGAAGTCCCCTCAAGTCCTCCAAAGTCTCATCGTGTACCCTTCACTCCCCTGAAGTCCTCTTAAAGTCTCTTCAGTCTCTTAAAGCCCCTTTCAGTCCCCTTAAGTCCTCTAGATCTCCCAGAGCTCTCATTAGTCCACTGAAGTCCCTTCAAGTCCTCTCAAGTCCTCCAAAGCCCCCCAAAGTCCCCTTGTGTATCCTTCATTCCCCTTGCGTTCCCTTGAAACTCTTAAAGTCTCCTAACGCTCCCTAGAGATTTCTTTAGTCCCTTAAAATCCCCTTAAGTCCCTTAGAGTTTCCCAGGGCTCCCTTATTCTTTTTAAATCTTGTTAGGTCTTCTTAAGTTCCTTAGAATTCTCTTTAATTTTTTAAAGTCCACCGAAGTTGCCTTAAATTCACCTAAGTCTCCGGAAGTCCCTTTTAGACCCTTGAAGTCCCCTCAATTCCTCAAAGTCCCCCCAAAAACTCTTCGTGTACCGTCAAATCCCCTTGAGTTCCTTTGAGTCTCTCAAAGTCTCCTGAAGTCCCCTTAAGTCCTCTAGAGCCCCCAGAGCTCTCTTTAGTCCACCGAGGTCCCTTCAAGTCCTCTCAAGTGCTCCAAAGCCCCCTCAAGACCTCTCAAGTCCCCTAAAGTCCCCTTGTATACCCTTCAATCCCCTGAAGTCCTCCTAAGTTTCCTTCAGTATCGATTGGTGTAGACAGTCGATAATTTTTAGTTGCTACGTAATTGATAACTTTGACAGGGACGATATTTTCACTGTAAGAAGTCGTTTATTACTTAGAACTTTCTCCGGTACTTTTTGCGGTTGTTTTTCCGAGATATTTTTCTGTACTGTTTGCGGAACCATTTCTAGTACTTATTGTAGGAGTTTTTAAGGTACTTTATGCAGGAGTATCTCCGGTACTTTTTTCGGTATTGTCTCTGGTATTTTTGTTTCGACATATTCTGGTACTTTTTACGGGATTTCTCGAGTACTTTTGCCGAGACTTCCTTCTGTACTTTCTGTGAGACTTCCTTATGTACTTTTGCTGCACTTTCTTCGGTACTATTTGCGGAAATTTCTGATGTACTATTTGCGGTACTTTTTCTGGAACTTTTTGCGGTACTAATTCCGAGGTTTTTTTCTGTACTGTTGAGTATCGGAGCGGGAGTGTGTTTCTATGTTAAGTAAATAAGACTGATTTATATTTAAAACTCTTAAACGTATTTATTGAATAGAAACACCGAATTAATAATATTGATACAAACACTTTACTATTCTGAGGTAAAGATTCGGAATAATCGAAACGAGAAGTAATAGAAGTAATCGAGTTATAAAGAACGGCAGTAAATTGATCGTTAAAGTGCGCGTGTAAAACTTTGAAAAGAGTAGTATGTGTGTGCTCATGCAAAGGTGCGTGCACCTTGCTCAACGACCGAGTACGTAATCTTAAATCTTAGGTCCTTAATATTGAACATGTACTGTTGGCGAAACCATTGCCAGTACTTGTTGTGGGAGTTTTTACGGTACTTAATGCAGGACTATCTCTGGTACTTTTTTCGGGATTGTCTCTGGTATTTTTTTTGGGACATACTCTGGTACTTTTTACGGGATTTTCTCGAGTATCTTTTGCTGAAACTTTCTCCTGTACTTTTTGTGGGACTTCATTATGTACTTTTGCTGCACTTTCTTCGGTACTATTTGCAGAAATTTCTCATGTACTATTTGCGGTACTTTTTGCGGTACTGATTCCGAGACTTTTTCTGGTACTTTTATCGGGACTTTTTCAAGTACTTTTCCTGGGACCTTCTTCGGTACTTTGACGGTACTGTTTCTGAGACTTTCTCTGGTACATTTTTCGGGATTTTTTTGGGAACTTCTGCCGAGACTTTCCCTGGTACTTTCTGTGGTTTTTTTTGCGGGACTTCCTCATGTAGTTTTTGTGGGATTTTCTCCAGTACTTTTTGCGAGACTTTTTCTGGGACTTCTAGCGGTTTTGTTTCCGAGACTTTTCCCGGTTCCTTTTGTGGGCTTTTTTCAGGTACTTAGTCCGAGATTTTCGCCGGTACTTTCTCCGGTATTTTTTGCAGGACTTTTTTTGGGACTTTTTTCGATACTTTTTGTGGAACCTTTTCCAGTACTTTTTGTGGGACTTTTTCTGGTCCTTTTTCCTGGAGTTTTTTATGTACTTTTTTTGGTACTGCATGCGAGATAGTTTCTGCTACTTTTTGAGGGACTTTTTCTAGAAGTTTTTTTGGTATTTTTTTAAGACTTTCTTAGGCACTTTCTCAGGCACAAACTGTACATGCTATTCAGTTTGTACAAGAGTACTATGGAACTTTAACCCGTATCTTTGCGTTAAGTCGCTTCCAAGTCTTTTTTCTATGAACATTAAAAATTTGTATTTAACAAGTCATTCTACAATACTGAGTATCAAACCTGTAAAAAGAATTGAAATTTATGCGTATAGCTAGTCTACAATTGGATGTTATTTGACGAGAGTTTATTTTGGACTACACGTCTATACAACATTTATGTCAGCCTTTGTCTTATTAGTATAGAGCCTTGATGATTGCGCAAGCGTAATTAAATCAGTACATTAGTGGGAAAAAACTAAAAACTCAACGTACATACAGACATATATTTACATGTGGAACATTACCCAGATTACAGTTTCGAAGAAAAAAATTATCGTGTATTAAATAAAAAACTGCATTAAAGTTTGTATTAAGCAAAGCTTAAAACAACCTTCAAGCTTTTATAAAGAAGGGAAGCATTAAACTGCACATAAAATAAGGTATTGGTCACAACAGCATAATCATGTTTTTCCATAACGATTGTATCTTCGTAAAATCAAATTCAATAGTTTAAAAAAAAATTCTGCTTTTGTAGGAAATGTATGAAGACATTACCAGTTAACTAAAAATTGACTTTAAAAAAAACATAACCTAAAAATGATAAAAAATCGTACATCTCGAAGGGTCAACGAAACAATTTTGAATAGCCAGTTTGTGAAAAATCCTTAAGAGGAAAATAATAATTAAGTTTTACTAATAAAGGAGTGCTTATAAACAAAACAATATAACTTAAATTTTTTATTTTTTTTAAATTCAATTTTGGTGACAGTATGGTGAAATTCATCTTAAAATGAGATCACGTTCATATTATTGATATAAATGTGAAGATCCTTTAGAAACAATTTTATGTAATCTTAGCTGTTGAAAAACTAAAAATCAGTACATCTCACACATAACGCAGAATTGGCTTGAAAATAAGAATATTGATAAGATTTTCAGTGATGTTTGAAGGTAAAGAGGCAAGAAAAAACTAAAAGGTTTGAATCACGTAACAATTTCACCTTATTTTTATGTTCTTCGCATGGATTTCGATAAAATTAGGGGAACAATTTACAAAATAATCGTAATATATTCAGAAGAACGAAGAAGAAGTGTACATATTATTTTGAAAAGATTTTATGACAACATGATTTTTAAAATACAAGGATAATTCTATAACTCACGGAAAAAGCACAATTGGTCAGAAATGATGATTTAGACAAGTTTCCGTAATGATTAATTTATCAGAACCATGCTCAGTGCTATGGCATAATATTTACTTCGTCATTCTATATTTTATTTCCCGTTATGTGCCTTAGGAATTTTGTTCTTATCGAAGTTTTTTAAACCCGTTAAGTGTTTTTGGATTTTATAACTTTGTCATCCATACATGCATTAGTTCATGCTGATGAATATTTAATTCGTGGCCAAGGTATGTAAATTACTATCATTTGATGTTTTCATTATTTGTTATTGTATTTAACTATTACAAAATGTAGGTTTTGTGCTTATATATTCTTAATCTTAAGTTTCAGATTAGTTTGAACATAAAGTATTCGTTAAGAAAATTTGTGATCAGTGTTAAAGGACTTCATAATCTCGTAATTATTGTTCTGACATCTTCTCGCAGTATTCCAAAATAGTGTACTTCACTTATGACTATCCACTTTTGTTCGATCTGGATGTAATTTTTACCGATAAATTAGTGAAAATGAAATACCTCCTCTTGCTATGTTCATATATTACCCCTACTTGTTCATTGCAGAGTTTAATGAGTAATTTTATTTAATTTTTTGATATTAAATGACATACTCGGGTTATTATATTCCTTATTTAAAGTTGTAGTTCTCACATAATTTAACTAATATACAGATTTAAGTCAATGAAAACTAACTGTGGACTTAAAATCTTCGTTTTCAAAAATTCGCTTATTCTTAGTTGGAACAATGTCAAGTTGCTTTTTATTCTGCCCTATCTTCCGTGAACTACATTCACAGATGTGGTATAGATAATACTATTTTGTTTTTTATAAAATATTTGACTATTTCTGTTTTAAATCCCGGAATATGTAGAAAAATTAATATTTTCTGCTCCACTTTGTGCAAATGTGGTTTATAATGTATAAGGAAAGTAGAAGATAACTTTAGATGTAATGTATGTGACGAAATTTTTTTTTTTTTTTACTTTATTGCAGACATCGTAAAGAGGCTATTTCTAAGATGACATCGTCAACCAACATTCTTGAAAGAATTTATAATCTATTAACTAATAATTTGTTTGTCCCTTTAAAAAAATCGATTAGCTGTAAGTATTCATGACAACTAAAAAAAATGTGCTCTTATGTATAACTGTTTGGCTTTCTAAAGCTATAATAATTAAGTTGCAGAAAGTGCTCTTTCAGCAAATGAACAGCTCCTACTAAAGCAACGCAACAGAATATTTAATGAAACAAAAAAACTTGATTTAAAAGACATTAAAGCCTATAATTACTCAACTTTTGGTAAGCCTACGTTTATAATTGTTTATTTGAAAAATTATTTGATAATTATTAGTTTTTTTCAGCTTTTTGAAATTTAAACAAAAAGAAAAAAGAAATCAAATCGCACCAAATCTTATTTTCTAGCCCTTTAAATTTAAACTCATATTAAACATACTTTTCTATAACAGACAAAAAAATGTGTAAGTGTTAAAAAATATGTATTCGTTTATCAAATTCAATAAGAAGGAGCTTTTGAAATCTAGGGACATTTTTACTTAATCCTTAAATGTACCCAATTATAAAAAACTGTCGCTGTCAGTATTTTTTTCTTTAACCGCTCCTGAAATTTACAGCTTCGATGATTCTAACTGTTACATCTTTTTCTCAACCACAGGCCATCATTTTTTATGGCTTTATCAGGCTTTTTCTAATAATTCTTTTCTTCTATTTTTTTTTCGGATGATATTTGGATCCCTTATTTTTTATTCTATTTTAAATGTTTGT
Source organism: Copidosoma floridanum (assembly GCF_036245765.1). Taxonomy (NCBI): domain Eukaryota; kingdom Metazoa; phylum Arthropoda; class Insecta; order Hymenoptera; family Encyrtidae; genus Copidosoma; species Copidosoma floridanum. The sequence goes on from NW_028321885.1 coordinate 9,873,730, forward strand.
CTTTTCAATTTTAATTACCGTGTTAAGACTACAGCTTTTCTCTATTTGCTTTACTTTTTAAACTTCATTTAGTTGTTAGTCTATTAATCACCAATTTTTTTCGTAGTTACATTAATATTTTGGCCTACGCTATTAAATTTTTGTGTACTATTGCTCGGAGTGCTACTTTCAAACAATCGATTATCTGCCTATGTTTACTCTTTGAATCATTTTAGCCACATATTTTCTGCTTTTTTATGTTTCATTCTCTTTTTTCTCTTCGCAAATTAATTCTCTAAATACACTTTAACGTTTCTTACTAAACCTATAGCTATCCAAACAGCTTTTATGTTTCACCACTACGTGTTCTTCAAACTTTAAGTGACAGTTAAATTAATTTTTTTCCATATCCTCCTTATTTCTTTATTCTTCTTTATCTATTTTTTTGAGACTCAGATATTTAATAAGACAAAAAAAATAATCTTGTCTTTCGATTACTCCTGTAATTTTTAGCATCTTTCTTTTTCTTTTTTTTTTCTTTGCCTAAGAGCAGTTGTCTATTCACTACATTAAGTGCTATTTAAGAACTTAATATTAAGCTTGTACAAATAAATTTTTTTTCAATTATTTATTTTAAATGGTGGTGGACTTTCTTTAACCTTCTTTTATTTACTAAATCTTTCATCCCAAATCTTCAATTTTTTTAAATCTTATTTTTCTGCATGTTTCAAAAATAAAGGAAAATTTCGACATCTATAATCTTTTCACTATTTTCAATTTTCAAAATCATTCTTACGATTTTTTCCAATTTTGCTATTAATTCAAATAATAGACCTTATAACCTTTTTACCGTATTATTTTAACCTTCTGCATTATCATTTTCATTTTTTTTAACGCTTTCAATGATCATAATCCTTGTATTTTATCAAATTTTTTTTTGTATTTTACGCATAAACTGCCGTTATAAATAAATAAATATCATAAAGACTATCTCTACAAGAAATATATGTATAATGCACATGGACAGATTAAGTACCATTTTTATACTATCAAAGAATAATCTTTCCTATGAAATAAATTAATCCCGTGCAGGTCAAACTAAAAAATGTGTCAGCATTACACTGTTCATCAATTGAATATCCAGACGTATAAACATACACAAAGCTGCACAGTACAATGACCCAAGCGTTATATTGACGCCCCGGACGAAGACTATGCCCTAATTGGCCCTGGACGAAAACTATGCCCTTTAGACGTCCTAGGCGAAGACTATACCCTTTTTTCTAGTCCGGACGAAAACTATGCCCTTTTTGGCCCCCGACGAAGACTATGCCCGTCTTTTCGAGTCCGGGTGAAAACTATGCCCTTTTCTCAAGCCCGGACGAAAACTATATCCTTTTTTTGGTCCCGGGCGAAGACTATACCCTTTTTTTTGAGTCCGGACGAAGGCTATGCCCTTTTTTCGCTCCTGGACGAAGACCATGCCCTTTTTTCGCACCCGGACAAAGAATATGCCCTTTTTCTAGTCAGGACGAAAACTATGTCATTTTTTCTGAGTCTGGGCTAAAAATATGTCTTTTTCTCGCTTCCAGACAAAAACTAAATTAAAAAACACCCCAATATTATTTACTAAGCCCTCTACTAGCTACTAGGATGCTGGAAGAAGCTCACGAATACGAAGCTTCTGAAAACGATTTAACACTTTCAGATTTCTCGATGCCGCTGTATATATTTATATTGATATAAGTTTTATCTTCACATCGAGATTCACATGTACGTAAATCTACAGACGCCTTTGTAAAAAAACAACATGTAATCATTATTCTTAGCAGGTCTAACAGCTTAAGAATTTGGAGTTTTGGTAAGTGTTCAAAAAAAGAGGTTTTCGAGCGGTTTTGAGGTTTTTGAAAGATGCCGTAAATTGTATATAACAATAACTGTAATTAATTTAAACTTTCTAATTCATTTATGTGTTAAAAAACACTTTGTAATCAAAATAAGCATGTCTTACAAACATTAATTAATAAAAAAAAGCTTACTTTTTTCTCAATTTTCTTACGAATATTATATTTTATTACATCACGTATTGTACGAATTTTATTCATTTTTTAACTTCAAGTTACAATAATTATATTAGTTACTTATTATAGTCAACAAAAATGCAAAAAAAATAACAAATTTAGAAATAAAACATACAAGAGACTTAAAATAATTTTTGCCGTACAAAATCTATGAAACTTGAGCAAATAGACATGTGACTTCTATGTGGTGGTATAAAAAGAGGTGAAAAAGAGCTTACTTGATATTTTGCTTCCACATTTGTGAACCAGGATAATTTTATAATTTCGAAGAAAAAAAAGAAAAACATTTTTATTTCTTTTTCAACCTAATCTTCTTTTACTACAGTATACTTCAATAGACGGGCCTCCAATTTTTTGAAACTTCCAGATGAGTGTAATTGTGGTAATTCCTTAGAATAAGCATTAGTGTTAGTGATGATTTCCTCATTTGATGTAAATAGTTGTCTGCCGAACGATTTTTGAAAAATTTAAATACATAAATTAGTCATATCTCTAACTTAAGGCCATGTCTAATAAATACGATTGATGATCTATCTATTTCAACTTTAATTCCTCAATTTGAGCCAGTGCAACTGGGCACTTCTAAACTTGTGTATTATTCTGTAGAGAAAGGACATTTTTCTCCAAGTAAGGGCGACCTTTATTGTTTTTTTCTTTAGCTGACCCAATAATAATGCATATTATTGTCTAGTAATCATATGTCCTATTTTCAAATTGTCAATAAAGATAACACTAAGTGCATCTCAAATCGCTCCCCCTATTTGTTGATTTGATAAAAATTCACAGATATTGTAATGAAAACAATATTTCTGTATAGTAGAACCTAGCTTATTAATACCCATTTTTAAGAACGTTGTTAAGAACATTTTTAAAGTTGAAAAAATTTTATTATCGTATTACTACTGCTTAAATATAATAGCACATACACAAAATGAGTTACCGTAAGAAATGTAGCACTTAGAAAGATCTGCAAAACAAAAAAAATTATAATCAGTTAATTTTTCCGTTGAGTTAAAGAAAAACTACTGAAAATAGAATTTTTTCAATTGTTAATAACAAATATCGTCTTAAACCAAATATTTCCGAAGTAAGTGAGAATTGTGTGTTATAATGATTTTAATAAACTCTTGAAATTTCATATCGATGTAATTATTCGTTTTTTCAAAAAGTAATTTGTATATAACGAAGGTGCTTTCGTAAAATCGCAGTTAATTTTTCATAAAACAACTTACACTGTGGATATTGATTAGATTTTTTAAGAGTTATTTTTAATAATTACAAAATTTTTATCGTCGATTTTCGCAAATTGTATCGTTTGAAAACACGTTTGAAAAACAGGTAGGTTTTAACGGTATGAATAAATGGAATAGCTTAAACATTTTAATTCGTACGACGTTGCGACTAGGTGCACATTGTAGTTGCTGTTTTTCTACAAAATGAAAAAAAAGTTTGCTCTAAATAACTTACAAGTTAAAATAAGTTGATTTTTTTTCATTGCATATATTTTAAAAATTAATATTTTTCTTGAAAATTATCACAGTTAATAAATCAATTGTGCGCCATAAAAGATGATTTTTTTCGACAGTTGTTTTATTTATACATATACCGATTACAACAGAAGCATAAGATTAAATAACTAATTAAGAGGGCCAGAGTATAAGAATTGCAAAAATTAATAGATACTTGTAGACTTTTTGTGTAAAAAGTATGTTCTGGGCGCAAGCGCAGCTATATTAGTAATTTAGGCAGGAGGAAGAAATATCATAATTATTATTATTTTGTACTTTTCTCTTAATTTTTTTTAATGAAAGTGTTGAAACGTATGTTTTTGGAACCTTAAACAAAACTTAAAAAAATTTATATACACATCGCTTCTAACAACTTTATTAGGTTTATCATTACTTTCAAAGTTATATCCCTTATTTTAATAGTTTCCATAAGACTATGTGCTGTAGTGGCAAGTTTTCAGTGCTGATTCCCTTGAAAATAGCCTTGTCAACCTAGATATTTCTTAACAGTCAATAAATTTAGCATACTTTATTTATATTAGTATTGTAAAAGAAACTCGCGATTTTTTGTTTGTTTTTTTTACCTTCAATATCAGACCCATATCAAAAAAACTTGGTATCTAAGACAACAGTTATTTAACAAAAGATTTTTTAGTGTATTTGTTAATTAAATATTTTTTTCTCTTACATACATTTTTAATTGCATTAAAATTTATTCGCAGGACAATCTTCATCTCTGTTTGGCTCCACATCACAAGGGGTACCATTTGGTAGTGGAGTAACTAATAGTGGCAATACAACTTCAGGTATTTTTAAAGTTGTATTAAAATACATAGCTTAATTTTAATTGATATTTTACACCTGAATAATGACGTAATATTTTCAACATGCAATGTTCTTAGGATTACCGCGATATTAAGTGGTATTCATTTTAAAATTTGATTGATAAATCATGCACCATGTATTTTTTTATTATTCCACGATAAAAACGTAATGTCTTTTCGAATGAATCGTTAACTCCACATACGTTACACCGTTTTTTTTAAAAGCTTTTTTCTTGCAGATAAATTCGGATCTTGATTAAAATATAAACCATACATCTAGTTTATTTACATCGTTAAATCTCATCACACTTTCTATTTAAAAAATGTGCGTCACTGTTTGATTATTTCACTTTTTGCCTTTTTCTAACAGTTTGATTCATATAATTTAATATATGTGTGTGTGTGTGTGTGTGTGTGTGTGTGTGTTGGTGCATTTTAAAACCAGATGACTACTGTAGAAACTTGAGAAAACAAAAAAATTGCAATGGTAATTATATGGACAAAATCGTACCGATAGGCTGCCGGAGATAATCTTCAAAGGGTAAATGATCCTGTTCGAACATCCTACGAATTATTCACTTGAGCAACAGGAGCTTTGCAAAGCATAGCGTGTCGTTATTGAACTAATGATAAGTATGATAAGAAAGAACAAATATTGTCAGAACGATTTCAAAAAGCTTTAACAATTCCATGGCATGATACCGATCTATCTTCAGAGACTAGAAGCAGAAATATTTTCTTTCAATGACAAAACAGCAATAGTAAAAATCTTTAGATAGACATCAAGTTAATTATTTCATGTTTCAAAATAAAAATAAATATATTTTTTCATTTACTAACATGTAATTATTTTTATAACTGTTAATGTTATTGAGAACAAAAATTTAGGGTTAGAAAAATAGGCGCGCAAAGGTACCCGCGCTCTGATACAATATGTCGTGCTACGCAAATTAATGTATTTCTCACAGTGATAATAATTTCTCCATTAATTAATAACTTTTTTTTATAGAAAGTTTAACGTAGAATACGCTGGTTGTATCAAATAATCTTTTTATTTTGGGGATCATAATTGACAATCAATTTGAACATTAAAATTTTTAATGACAATATGAAATAGCTTATGAATTTTGTTCCAAATATTTTTATCTTTAAATTTACTTTATTATCTTTAAAATGAGAAAAGAAATTATTTTAGCCTAAAAAAAACCGGAGTTACAAGTGTTTGAAAATAAGTCTCTAAAGCAAAAATCACAAAACTATTAAATTTTTAACTACCTCTATCTTAGGAAAAAAAATCCTCGAATAGGTGTATTTTTTTCAATATACAACCCATCAAAAAATTTTCAGCTAATTAAAAAATATGTTGGTCAGATTTTGCCTCAATCTGTTCGGTTTGTAAAAGAATTACTCCTATGCAGACATTACATTCCAATAGTGTTGGTGTATGTGTATACCTACGCCTCGTACGAAAACCAGCCGAGTTCAGATTTTTAAATGTTATTTTAAATGGGAAAATTTGAACTGGGCTGGTTTTCGTCTGAGGCGTCAATACATACTAGTAGAGCTTTGCCCCCTGTGCGCTCCGTGGGACAACTTCTTATAAGTTACACCAACATTTATCTATTTGGTCTATTCAAATTATATTTTGAGAAGTAAATCATATTCAAAATAGTTGTTGTGGAAATAATACTTATGGATACTGGATACATTCAATAATTGTATAATTCACAATATTTTTGTTACAAAGATTGGTGCTTCACGCGCAGGAAGTTAGTAAATGAAATAAGACATAAAAAAAATTCATTTGCATAATTTTTCCTATCTCTTCAAAAACCAAATTTTCAATTAGCTAAGGAATTTGTTACCCTAATTGTTAATTAATAATAGTAACATTTAACGATAGGTAGTCTTTTTATTTACTGAAATTGTATACAAACTTTTATTTAAGGTTTTTAACGTTTGCATTTCAGTAAACAATCATTTAAATTTGTCATAAAAAAAAAATTAAAAATGTGGTACCAAACTATAGTTTTGATTTTTAAAGAGTTTTGTTACTTTAGTTTAGAATTAGAAGGTGATTTTTGTCAAATTTTTTTAGTTAATAAAAATTATAAAAGAAGTGTTATTATAGATCATACAATAAAATTAGCAGTTCTTTAGCCATTGTTTCAAATTTAAATATTAAATGTAAGCATTTGTTTTGTTTATAAAATATTTTCATCATTACTGCTGAAATCAGCTGGACAAATACATTATTTCAAAATTTTAAAGAAATGTAGAACCCAGGATAATTGTTCTAATACGTTCGGTAACTATCAAAATTTTTTGGATGAATAACGTTACTTCAACATCCCACAGTAAGTATTTTTTGAATAATAACATACTAAATCAGATGTTTAGAACAAAGAGTGCTTATAATTGTATCAATTTTGTCACTTACGAAAAAATAGATAAAATGTACAAAAACATTTTATGAAACTTTGATGTGAGAATTCTAAATAGTACCATATAGAAGGTCTCTCACCACATGAGCTTAATTTCAAAGTAGGTGCATATGTAACGTTTATCGTAACTGGAGAAATAATTAGGAATTTACTTTTTATTCCAAGAATAACTTTAAATACAGAAAAAAAAACCTCCTTTCCTGTTTATGTTATAGAAGAAAAAACGTCCTCTTGTCTTGGAATTTTAAATAACTATAAATAAATCACACGATTAGTGTTTCGGGAAAGTTGGTTTATATTTTTAAAAAACCATTGTTTTCTCATGGTCAACTGTACGTAGCCTTAACTTGATGCCAAAATCTAAATGACAAATCAATTTAAATACGATTTGAAAATAATGAGAAGTATAAAATATTGTGTGAAACAAAATGTTCATGGTATAAGTAATTTTTTTGTATATATTGAACAATCAATCGAATTAAAATGTCAAAGATTTAACTGAATGTAATTATTTGATTAATATTAGTTCATTTTTACATGTACTTATAATTATTATAACTTAACATAACAAGGTATTATTGTCGTATGTATACATTAATTTTATTCTAGCAATTTTTACTATTATTGTTGTTACGTAAAAGCTACTTCTTGTTAACCTGTAAGTTAATTTTACAATGGACACAAATTCATGATATAAATTTCGTGGTATAGCGTGGGGGAGTAAACTGACTTTCTCACTCAGTACGACTGTATATCAAAGTAAGATTTAACATAATTTTTTGTTTGCTTTTTTAAAAATATCAAGTAGAGTGGCACGTGAGAAAGATGGTTGGGGGGGGGGAGTGGCTTGAATTTTGCGTGAGACAAGAGGCGGAGCATGGAAGAGCATAGAGGAGGACCAAAAAATTTTTTTAATCGAATCAAGTAAAAATTTAATAAATTTGGCCCTGTTTTGTGGAGGAGCTGTTTGGGTGGCGTAGAGGAGCGTGGAGGAATGTGGGGGATTATGAAAGAGAAAACTGACTGTCCTACACAATGCCACTATATAATACAGAAGATGTTTATTTTATAAGTACGTAGAGTTTGCATGAGTCACTTTTTGGTTTACAAGAAGAGAAAAAAAGAATGAGACAATGATGAAAAGGAGATGCAGAGTAGATGAAACAGATTGAAGAATTATAAGTTGTAAAAAGCCATTTCAGTAGCTCTCTATTTATTGAATTGTTTATAATGTTTTCATAATGGTTTGAAGAAAAGTAAAAGAGAGGAGACATGAGGAACGAAGAAAATTTTGTAAAGTTCCTATGGCAGATAAGGTGACTACATAGATTAACTGACTGTTGATGACGTAGGCATACCACTAATAATAAAGATTATTTAGTTAAGAACGGTTAACAGTTAGTAAGGAAAAATTCTGATACATCTATTATGAAGCAATAAGAATCACTAAGAAAATAAATACAAATGTAAATACCTGAAGTACCATTAACATGAATTTAAAGGAGAAAGGTTAGCCTCTTTTTACCTTTGAGAGTGAAAAAAAATAATAACTAGAATATGAATGATAAATACATTTGTATAGTTAAATCACACAAAGACTACAGAAACTGTGTAAAATATATGAAAAAATTAATTAAGGTAGTAGTTAGTGAAATGATGAAATGACGAAATGTCTCCAAATTTTAAACGTGTATTCTCTGAACTATTTTTGATCTTGTGTAGAAATTTCAGAAGGCTTAGCGGTGCCGAGACTAAAATATTGCTTCCCGAAGTTCAGAGTTTCAGTACGTGTGGTATAGGAAAAGTTACTCAAAGAGCAGCGTAAACACTGATTACTCAGTCAAAAAACGAAGAATCATTACTAAAAACTAACGTATGACGTAAAATAATAAAGTACAGCACATATCCTAAAATGAATATGCTTACCCGTATGGTTGTTGAATAATCTTGATCGAAAGATAAAAATTTTCAGTGAATGACGACAGGTGGGCTCTCGTAGCAAACGCCGTATCAGGTGATCGGCAACGCCGCAGTTCTACTTGACGCGGTAAATTTGAATGTAATAGTATAACATATCAGTATTCATTAATTTCATTGAAAAAATTAATTTTTTTAATCAAATGGAATGTTTTTTTGTAATTAAGTGTGGGAAATGAGTTTGAGCGAGAAATGTTATTTAAACAACCATAACTTAATTTTAACTCTTTAACAATTTTTTTCAACGATTTTTATTTTTTTTTATTTTTGATTTTCCATTGACAAGTTTTTCAGAAAGTGTTCTATTAACTTCTACCTCACCTCCTTCTTTATAAATCTCTTTTAAGTATTGGTAACTCATATTGTACTTGGATAATTTAAGTAATAAACTACGAGAAAGAACAGATTTGAGAGGACCTAACCGATCAGAAAAATTAGCGAAGGTTACATTTTGTTTTAAATTCATTAAACGTTGTTCATATGACTTAAAACATTTTATCAATGTGGTTGATTAGTTTTTCTAATACTTTTACGTCGTACAGTGCTTCATGAAAATAAGAATTAGATTCATTTTTAAGTAAATCACGAGCTAACACTTGAAGTTTTATTTTTCCTGGACTTTTTTTGTCACTATCATCACAGAAGTGTCTACTAAATATAGGCAGAGTATCAACAAATCCAAGAATAGTGTTGATTTCTTTACTCAAATTATTACCTACAATAACTTACAACAATCGAGGAATGTCAAATATTGCTTTGTAAGCGACTAATAAATTCATAACATTTGATTCATTTAAGAAATTATTAAATATAATCGAAGTTCCTTTTACATTTACTGTTAATATTTTTTTGTTGTTTAAAAAGAGTTCTCCCGATACGTTTGTTAATCTTGTTACCTTAGATGCATTTAGAGAAATATTTTGGGTAGGAGTTACGTAAATGTCAAACTCTTGGTCATTACATTTTGCTGCACTTTGCAGTACATCATCGGTCATTGGTAATCCCCCTGTCTCAAGATCAAAATAAACAATAGAATAGTTACATTCTTTTACATTTGTTTCTGATTGGGGTTTGATCTCAAAATCAATACTTTTATAAGTAACTCTCTCAAAACGTTCTTCACTTTTTCTTAATAATTCTCTCTTTTCTTTAATTCAAGTCGTTTTCTCTTTTTCTCCCTACTTTTAGCTTTAAGAGCTTTGTTTTTTCTTGCTGCATCATATCTACAAGCATATGCGACTGTGTTTGTGCCACCTGTAAGTTGTAATTTTTTTTTAATACTTATCAAAAAACTTTCTCCCATGTTTTTACAACAAACTGCACTTGCGACTCTATAATCTGCCGATGCAGTTTGGCTGTAGCAAATGTTATTAGGTGCCTTGTGTGCAATCATATTATTAACGCTTTCGTTACCTTGACGAAAAGCTCTTACAGGAAACTTACTCGAGCTATTCGCATGATTATTAAATAAATTTCGCACTTCGTTATGAAGACCTTGATCTTTTAATTTTATCGTCTGTCCTTCACAATTTTCCAAACAATGACACCAGTTTTCGCAGTTCTCGTGACTATCAAATAAGTGATCCGGAATACTAAGTAATACTTTCGTGATCTCGACACCAGTATTCTGAGATATAGCGTATGAAAATAACTTTGGTATGCTCACAATAACTCTGGCCCCGCTTTTCAATTCAGAGAAATTATTTTTCATACCATGTAACTGTTTTCCGAAGTTTTTGATTAAATGATTTGAATCGCAAACTTTATAAACTTTTTTTAGGATTCTCCTTTTGCACAGCAGCCATAGTCGTACTATCTTTGTCACCCATTACTACCCGAACAGATTATCTAGCGTCTTTCAAAATAGTACCTATATTTATTATTGCAGCTCCATCAAATGCTTCCATGGCCTTTACACTTGAAGTTTTCTCGACATACATGGTCGTTTTTGTCACGGCCAAGGTCGCAGGCATATCACTTTCGGTTACATGTAGTGTTGTTCAAAATTTTTCTACTTAAAAATCCGATGATAGTACCATATCCATTTAGACTATCATGACTACGACCATTCCCGCGTTTGCTCCACCCCATGTCATAGAAAATAACTATATTTATAACACTTCCCTATTTTTCATCAAACCTTTTCAAATTATCCTCAGCGCTGCAAGTTCCTGATGATGAAGCTATTTCTGCAGCACATTCTCGAAGAATATCTAGGTTTGGGTGTACATCATCAATAATTTCTGGAGGCTTAGGAAGAAGAAAGAGGATAAGTATATGCATAAATAAGCAAACATAATTTTTTGTATTAAAAAAAAGTAAAATAAGTATTATATCAGCATCAGAGTGAATATTTTACACAGCATAAATGTAATACGGGTATATTCACACTTTCTAGGAATAGTAATACAAACATTTTTAATTTAAAAATGTTCCTAATCAATACAATTAAAGCACTACGGGTTCTATCGATTTATAATATAAAAAAATGATTTAAAAAAAAAAAAAAAAAAAAAATCGTGAGTTCACTATAAGATTAGCTTCAAATTATAAAAACATGATTTGACAATAAAAAAAAACAAAATCAAAAATCATTTGTAATTAAAAAGTTACAATAATAAAGTTGCAACTTGACTATAAAAATAGCTTTAAATAAAAATAAAAATCTACTGAAAATTTAAAAAAGATAAGGAATTTGGCTTACAGCTTTTCACAAATCAGTTCTATATTTTTAACAACTAAAAATCGTTCTTCTTCAGCGGCTTCTCTACGAAAATCTTTGGCTACGTTCTCGATACATTTGCCGACTAAATCTTTATATCTTCTGTACGTGTTTTTTTTTTAATAGCTGGCATATCCAAGCAAGCAAACAATTTTTTCAAGGCAGTACAGCCTATGCCCGAGTGGACAGCACCTGCAAACAACAATAACAGGAATTAGAGGTTAGGTAATTTAAAACAATAACACAGCCATTTTCAACAGTAATTCAAAAAATACTAATGATACTGGACGTTTTGGTAAAATCATAAAATACTTACCAAGTACTGCCATACTGTTTGCATCATGGTACTTCTGATTTTACATATTTGTCACCGTTCCAAATTTGATTAAGTTTGATTTGTGACATTTATCACAATTGACGATAAAAGTACTATCTAAGCCACATTGATGTTCTTTACTCACTCGTTCACCATCCAACAGCTCGTTGTATTCACTACACTTTGAGTTTTTTTCCCACATTTACTAGTCGCCATCCTTCGCGCTCAAACTTTTTTTCTTCTACAGTCTCGCTTTCTACTGCCAGGTTTCGCTTTTTTATGTTCTCTTGAATAACGGAAGCTCATCTTTTTTGCAGCAGCTTAGATGTTTTGGTAAACCTACCATTTGACTCTCGTAACTGATTTATTTTGTTTCTTTTATAATTATCAACATTACACTCAATATTTACACTTCTTCTGGATCAAGATGCAACAATGCCAGATATTTTTTGACCTACTCGCATACCGCACTTGTGCATATGTAAGTACGTACACGTGCTAAGAATTTTTCTGTCCATGTAACCTCTATTGTGCATGCGTTACCGTCGGTCAACTACTACCTCAAAGTTTCATAAAAGTTTTTAATATTTTTATGTCTATTACAATTTTTTGGATTTCAACTGTTTTTTCAACTTGGAATTTTTTTTTTTACTTCACACATGCTGATGTAACTCAAAGCGAGACTATATTGCGAAAACACTAAAGATAATTACGAAATGTAAGGTTTCTCAATTTTTGTAGTATTGTCTGCATGTGTTAGTTTTTGCTTTATCTGTACCCTAGTCCTCGGTCTCAAACGTATGCAACTCATCATTCGGATAACGGTATAGGACGTTAGGATGTTCAAGTATAATACTATTTTTTTATTATTGTTAATACATGGAAAATTTGTTTACTGATACAAATCAACAAATAAATTTTTTTTATAAGTTCAAACAACAGTCTATATTGAAAATTGATCGTAATAAATATTTAACCGTCAATAAGTTTTGTTAAAAATAAATTATCGCAATCAGCAGCTGGTCAGATATTCTCCGGAAAAAAAGTATTCGGACGAAAATTTTTGATGCCCTATTGTTAGGAATGTGCTACTGTACCTAAAAGTGCATGTTTTCAGATTAATATGTGGTCACAATTGGTTCAAACAATTTCGTCAAAGTTGTATTTTTGGTCTAAAAAAATATTATTATATTTTTCGGCATATTCGGAACAAAATACTAATTGGAATGTATTTATACAAACCCTACAGTTTTCGAGTAAAAAAAGTCCCAAAGTTTAGAAAAATAAGTTTTTTTCTGATTTTCAGAGCCTTTGTAAAGTATAAAAATAAATCATTCTAGCAAGGCATACCACGTGAAGAATAACTTTTAACCTTTCTCTAAAATCTCCAAAAAAGAAAATTTCGATGATTTGAAAGGCAACATTGTATTTTGCAATATACGTTCAGGGTAGTTTAGGGCTTGATCCAGTGCAAGTGTACACCTATAGGTGTATACCTATATATGTATGTTTACGACATGCTGAGTTACGAATTGTAAGCACGGATATATAGGTATACACTCGCACCAGACTGCGTGCTAAAACACTCTAAACGTTTATTGAAAAATACGAGCAAAGTTGCCTTTATCAAAATTTATCAAAATTTTCTTTTTTGGAGATTGTAAAGTAAGGTGAAAAGTTATTGTTTACGTTGTATGCTTTGCAAAAATAATTTATTTTCATACTTTCTCAATGCTCTAAAAATCAGGAAAAACGCATTTTTTAAAACTTGAGGAATTTTTTTAGTAAAAAAATTTGCCAATTAACAAGAAACAAAATTGTTTCAACCGATATTCGATAACTTTTTTATTTGTTATTGTTAATAGTTAAGAATTTCAGGAGCGTGCCTTACAAAATAAGAAACATAGTCTTAATTACTTCTAGAGTGAATAAAAATACTTCACACATAGATCTACGAGTATACTCTGAGATTTTGAGATTCTAATTTTTTTTTTACCTCAAAATTGAAGGTTCCAGAGATTTGCTTGTATATATTTTTTTTGGAGGAGCTAAGAAGAAAGAAAAAGATGAGCGAAAAAAAAGAATTAACTTAATTTAATAGCTTAAAAATCACTAAATAACTATTGAAAAATTACATTAGTTGAATAGGAACGGGGAAAAGTCGAATGATGATTCAGTTTCATACAACTATGTAATAGAAAGATATATCTTCTTATATAGTTGTATTAAGTGGGGCTGTCCATTTTCTTCTTCATGCTCCCCCTGCTCCCTCACACTTCCCTCGCTTTTCTCTGCTGTTTCCTGCTTCTCCACGCTTTCCTATTGTTCCGCCTCAGCTTCCCCATGGTGCCCCTACTAATAAATAATACGGTACATAAATTATATTTCAAATACTTTTTCTTAGACTTAGACAACCATCTTAATTTTTCAGCAATTTTTATATACATTTAAATTGATATGTATTTTGGATCCTCACTTCGAGAAAAAGCTTCACTCAACCGACCATAAGCAAGCAATAGTTTTTTTTAGTGTGAACTAACTTAATTAAAACTTGGATCATGTGATTTATTTATTGTTATTCAAAGTGCCAGAACCAATAAAAATTGCTTTTCGTTTCAAATAAATGGCAAAGAAGACGTGATTTCAAATTTAAAGTTATTCTAGGCATATAAACTTTATTTTCACTTTTTTCTCAAGTAATTATTTCTGCTTCCTTATTGTAATTGAATGAATTTGTAATTTATAGACTTGTTCCATCACATAGACCATCAGTTGTACTCGAATTTCTTATCCTCATTGTTATCGTACCTACTTTCAAATTTAACTCATAGGATAGGAAATCTTTTCTGATACTGTTAAATATTTCTACAGAGTTTGTTTAAATAAATTAACAAAATAAGTTTGTTTTAATTGCTAATGAAAGAAAAGTTTCTTTTTGTCTTTTTTGTATACCAGAGTTACTGATGCAGCTAATGGGCTATAGGATTTTTCAATTTAATTTTTCGCTAATAATTTTGCTACCTGGTTTTATATTTTTTCTTATCTGCGATTGAACATCCATACGGTCTTTTTTTACAATATTTATTTATTACTAGGTCTAGGAGTTCCGTTGTGGATGCGAGAGAGAGCGGACGTGTCGAGTGAGCGCTCCGGAGAATAGAATATGGAGAAGGCATTAAAACAAAAGTAAAAGAACAGAAAAGTACGAATTAGTGTAGAAAGTGGAGAAATAGCAGAGGAGAAAGTGTAAAGTGAACAAATATAAGAAATTGTAAAGATAAAGTGAGATTAGTGAGGTCGTGTCAGTGGAAAGGGGACGGTACACGTGAAAGATAAAGAGTAGCGAGTAGAGAAGAAGGTAGATAATAAAAGAGGGTGATAGTGAGCGGAAATATGAGTGACAAGAAGACAGGAAAACAGTGTTAAAGTAGTGGTGGTAAGTTGTAAAAAAGTAAAAAAGTGCAGTGAAGTGCGAGAAAAAAGTGAGGTTAATAAAGTATAGGAAAGAGGAAGCGGCAACTTAAGAGAGGTCGATAAAAAGGGTCAAGCTGAGAGGTAGATAAGGATGGTCCCTGGCCAAATAAAATAGCGGTAAATAAAGAAGAGAGGTTAACAAAGATATAGGTCGATAAGGAAGATTTATAGAAGTCCAACACTAGATGAAATGATATATTCCTTGCGAGGCTTCGCTCATGGGTATATTCTGAAAAAGCTATATACATACATATTGTATCACCTTTACTTTGTTTATCTTCGGAAAATGATTACAGGGGAATCTAACTCGGGCGGCTCGACGCAAAGTTAACACATTGGGATTTTGCGCAATAGAGTTTGGGGGATAAAGCCGCGAAATTCAGGTATCTGGGGGTACTGAGGTGATAAGTTGGATGAAGTAAATTAAAAAGGTAGTTTTTAATTACGGGAGAAAACAGCAAGGTCTCCCCAGTAATCTAAGGCACCTTGGATACTTTTCCGACATCACGCTTCAAATTTCTTGATTGAGTGTAATTAGACATCCCGTCTGAGCCACGAAGCCATTCAACTCGTTTTCGAGTGGATTAAGGTGAGCGGGTGGTAAAAAACGCACACGGTAAAGGTCACTT
Source organism: Copidosoma floridanum (assembly GCF_036245765.1). NCBI lineage: Eukaryota > Metazoa > Arthropoda > Insecta > Hymenoptera > Encyrtidae > Copidosoma > Copidosoma floridanum. The sequence goes on from NW_028321885.1 coordinate 9,889,684, forward strand.
GCAAGTGACCAGACACATATTTAAGAATTGTAGAGATACGGGAAATAAGGAAGAAATAGAGAAAGTACTAAGGCATGATGCAAAAGAGATAGAGTCACTAAGATGTTTTATTCGAAAAAAAAGAAAGCAGAAAATAAATATAAGACAAGAAGAATAAAGAAAGTTTAAAGTAAAGAAGAGAAATGGATAAATTGCAGAACAAGGAAGAAGACAAGAAAAAGAGAGTGCAGTGAAGAAAGAAGAAGAAAAGAAATTAAAAGGACAAATTAAAGAAAAGAGATTCATAATTCAATTTTTAAATTTAAAATTTCTTTTTTTTCTGAATTGTTTGTTTTTTTTGATTTTTGTTTTTTGAATTTTTGAAGGTTAAAAATTGATCTTGTTTAATTTTTATGAATGATTATATAATATAAAGGTAAAACAGATTTTAAAGTATAAGCAAATAGAAATAAAGATAATATAAGATAAAATGAAAATTATTAAATTATTATGTAAAAAAAATGTTAAATGTGTAATGGAACCCCTCCAAATCCGAAAAGGGCGGAGTATGAAACAAGTAAATGAATAAAATAAACAATAAATAGTACTAGATTTATTCTAGCTTCCTAATCTATCACTGTTCCTACGTCATATTTGTCTTTTGCAAGTACTGTGTTATATTTTTCTATTATTTCTTAAAAAAGTATTTTTTGGGGGTAGGTAAATGGGCAGCGAGAGGGTGCTGGGGAGAGCGAAGGGGAGCTGAGACTCACTTTCGTTAATACAACTATATAATATAGGGATGTGTGTATACATATATATATATATATATATATATATACTAGTAGGGCTAACACTCCCCTGCGCTCTCCGCGCGCCAACCCCCCACTAACAGATTGAGTAGACAAAATAACGACATTACTCGTGTATTTATCAATGCAGGCTGAAAATTTTTTTACAACAGCAGAATACGTGACTCACAAAGGAGTTGATAAAATATATGATTACATAATTATTAATTTTCCATTAGTATTTTGTAATAATATTAGAGAGGGTCTTCCACCTCACGAATTGAAATTAAAAATAAATGCTATAGTAGTGTCAATAAGAACTTTAAGTATGTCAGACGGTCTCTGTAGAGGCACAAGATTAAAAATAACAAAATTATTTCAGTGTAATATAGAAGCAGAAATAATTATGGAAGAAAAAAAAAACAAAGGTTATATTTCTAGAATAACATTAAATACTGGCACCTTATTATTACTACCTTTTATCTTCTATAGAAAATAGTTACTCTTCGTATTAGCATGTTCTATATTTAATAAAAAATCAGAAAAACAGAGTTTTGATTCTTTAGGATTGTATATGAAAAAAATCTTTATTCTCTTATGGACAATTATACGTTGCTTTATTAAGATGTAAGAATCCAAAAAGAATTTTTATTCAAATTTCATCGGAGAATAAATCAGAAACTAAAAAATATTGTTTAGCAAAAAATTTTTTAGTAAATCAAAAATATGTAACTTTAAAGATCGTTACATTAAAACAGACGTATGTTAATTCATAAAAACCATGAAAAACAAATATGTGAAAAATGTGGAAAGGGTTTTAAAAGAACAGATGGGTTTAAATGACACATAAAATGTCACAACATGAAGCTAACAGAATGAATTATTGTTTTAAAAGCTTAATTGCGTTTGTCTATTTAATTATACCTCCTTCTGAATTCTGTCTTTTACTTAATAAAGTCTTTAAGTAATTAAGAATTTTATTTTTTTGTAAAGTAGACATGGACCAGAAAGAGATTTGAAATGAAAAAGTTTAATCAAGTTAAACAAATAATGGTACTTCAGAGACACATAGTGAGTAAGGGGAAGCGAATAGACAGAGGGAGACCTATGATCAGTGACTTAAAAAAACCCTAAAAACGAGGTACGACTCAGGTACTAAATTGCGTCTATTTTTTAACGTATGTGATCGTAAAACATTAGATAAATAAGTTTTTTATTGGGGGGGGGTGGAAGGGGAGCGGGGGGAGCTCATTAAAATATAATTTGATTAAAAATTACGTTAAAACAAGCAAATAACTACGTAAATTAAGGGGGAGCGTGGGTGAGGGGAGGGGGCTGAGACTCACTTTCGTCAATACAACTATATAATATAGGGAGAAATATCTATATACTAGTGAGGCTTCTCGTGCTAACCTCCTGAAAATGAATTTTCATCCCTTACATAATCATCATAGGCCTTGAAGTAGGAGGCAAAAGGTTTAAAAGTGAAAAAATAAATTACTCTTATAATTAGTTTATACTTAGAGATAGAGAAAGAGAATCGTTTAATATTTTAAAAACATGCATTACTGACGATGTCTGTACAAAAATATTTAAACAAAAGCATTGCTGAATATATAATGTTATTTCACCTTTACTTCATAGCTACACTTTTTTCCATCGATACAATTATGATAATATTAAAAGGAGAGCCAAAGTTGTGTTGTAACACAGATCAACTAACTTACAAAGGTTTTGATAAATGAGACAATAAAATTCGTATAAGTTTCCCTGTAGCAATACCAAATAATATTCGAAGTGACTATTTGACATTTTACATACCCTTTAACTTGTCATTAACTCATGAAGTAAATTGAAACTGGTACCAAGTAAGTAAGAATGAGTGGAAAATCTTTTGGCACTATCAAAACTTGTGTAACATGAATGATTCGAAAAATACATATTCAGCAGAGCTCTGCCGATGACCCTAGAAAGATAGACTCATGGGCTACAACCTAAGTTTCCTGTGCGGGAATCTTCGATGAATGCAAGACTCGGAGTTCAACGTCAAAGTTTCTTGACAGAAATTGTTTAATGGACTTATTCTATGCGATTAACACTGAAAAATAAGTTTTTCAGCAGAGCTCTGCTAACGACCCTAAGAGCTAAACTTATAGTAACACAGTTAATAAACCTCTGTGTCTGAGGAAGGTATAGTGTACCAAAACAATTGTAACACCCGTATTTATTAATAAATTGTTGAGATTGACTTATAAACTTGTTCTTCATTTATTTAAAAATGGAGTTGAAGCTTTATCAATTGACGACCAAAACTGTTGAATATATAAGCAGTTTGTTTAATGTTCTATTAGTAATACTGTGATGCATTTTCAAACTTTCAAATAACGTTGTGTTGTGCACTTTATTTAGTATTTATTTCTAATAAAACGTCATTGATTTTTGATTAAAATCAACATTTACTTTTTCTGTAGCAGTTCAATTTTTGTGCATTTTTTTACCAATGAAGAGTTTGTTATTAAAAATATAATTTTTGAGGGTATTTCCGTATTTCATAAATTTTGTAAGGTATTTTTTTATTTAATTATAAACCAAATTATTTATACAAGTAAGTAAAGAATCAAATTTATTAAAGTGTGTTATTCGCCGTTAGTGATAATAAGTGGTTTTTGGACGTTGCCATATGACGCCCTGGACGAAGACTATGCTCTACTTTGAAGCCTGGACGAAAACTATGCTCTTTTCCCAAGTCTGGACGAAAACTATGCCCTTTTAGGATTCCGGACGAAGACTATGCCCTTTTCCGGAGTTTTGACGAAAACCATGCGCTTTTGTGTAGTCTGGGCGAAAACTATGCCCTTTTTTTCTAATCCGGAATAAGATTATTCGATTTTGTCCGAGTCTGGACTAAGATGTTAACCTTTTCTGGAGTCTGGATGAAGTGAAATTCATTTAAGCTCATTCCACACTTGTGTTTGTAATTAGATATATAGTCAAATATATTTATTAGTGGTTGTTGCCTACAGTTTTTACAATATTCACTTTACGAAATCTTTTAAAAAAGCTTATTCTCTTTTATTTCAAACACTTTGAAGCTACTAGACCTGATAAGAATAATGAATACGTGCTGTTTTTTTTACAAAGGCATTGGTAGATACATGGATATAAGTACCCGAAACCTTTGTATAAAATGTTAAATCGTTTTTAGGAGCTTCGTTTTCGTGAGCTTCTTTTAGCTTACTAGTGGCTGGTAGCCGCTAAAATCATGAATCAGCAAATCTGGAGGATTTTTTTCTAATTTTTGGGAAAGTACAACATAAGAGAGGTTAGTAAATAATACTTAAACATTTTTTAACTTAGTTTCTGTCTAGATACGGGCATAGTTTTAGCCCAGACTCGGAAAAATGGCATAGTTTTTGTCCGGACGCGAGAAAAGGGCATAGTCTTCGTCCGGACTCGAAAAAAAGGCATAGTCTTTGTCTGGGACCAAAAAAAGGGCATAGTTTTCGTCTGGACTAGAAAAAAGAGCATATTTTTCGTCTGGAATAGAAAATAGGGCATAATCTTAACCCAGGACGTCGAAAAGGCATAGTTCTCGTCCAGGGCCAATCTGGGCATAGTCTTCGTCTGGAGCGTCGATGATATATATATATATATATATATATATATATATATATATATATATATATATATCAGGATAATATAAAAATAATGAATTTTTTTTATTTTTCAGCTCTATACAAAGAAGACTGTATACGTTTGCTTGTTAAAATATCAATCGTTACTGTTTAACAGTTCCAAATCAGTAGTTGATGGATTTATTCTTAAAAGATTTCTGGGCTATTTGATGTAAAAAAAATTATTCACCCACTTTTGCACTTTTCCAAATGTTTAAAAGTGTACACCTTGAAGTGCATTATTACCAGATCTGGAAAAATTATAATCTATTAGTTGCGAGATCTTCAGAGTATGCCGGAGGCCGCAATATTTCCCAGCTAAAAGATATTTTGACTGACAGGTTTTGCAATGTGTGGTCCAGCGTTATTATGCAACAATTTTACGGAATGTAGTTGGTGTTAATTAAACAGATTTTTTTTCGTATACTATTTCATCTAAATGGTTAACTTGACGTTTCGCTGTAACGATTGTCTCCGGTTCTAGTAGCTCATATTATGAAATTTTTTCTAAATTTCAGCTAACACATAGCATTCCTTTCAACGCCAAAGTTCTGCATTTTAAAATCGACGTAGAGGTATTCCAGGAACAACATATAATTTTTTCCACTTCGGATTATTGAAGTAAGCCCAGTTTACATCTTGTGTTATGATTTTTCAGAAAATATCTTTAGTTAACTGGTGTGGAACCCATTCTCCTGCCTTTGCAATTTTTTTATCGCTTTTAAATGATTGTCAATTGTTGTCAAGTCTGACATGAATCTTCTTTAAACAACGCTTGCAAATTATCGCCTCAACACTTTTGTAGACGACTATTTCGTTTACATCGAAACTGTTGAATATGTTACCATACTATCATTAAAAACTTTATTTAATGATCAAAAGGCTTCTTTGAGTTTTTTCCCTTCTTGATTTTTATATCGAAGACAATAGCGAAAATGTTTTGTACCCGGAAAGGAAAATATTAGGCTTTATGCTCGGAGTTCGTCGTGAAAATAGACTAGAACAATCTTTCTTGGCTTTGTAACACGGAAGTTTTGCGCCGAACTCGAGCGTTCCGTGCGTTCATCGTGCGACAGTTCATCATGGAAAAATTGCAAGGTTGCCGTGGTCTCTAGACCACGGCTCCTGTTGCGTTTGGCATCAAGGAATAGAGGCATTCATTGTATATATATCGTATTTATTATTTACCTATTATACTTGTGTGATGGTAGAAAAGGTATTACATTGTAGTAGACCAGCATAGGTTGATAGTTATAAGAATTTTTTATAGCTATGCATAGAATGTATACACAATTTATGCCCTTCCCCCACTCCTTGATGCTTAACGCTAGAGCGGCCATGGTCTGGAAACTACGACCGCCTTGAGATTTGTTCATGCTGAAGTGTCGCACGATTAATGCAGGGACCGCTTGAGTTCGGCGCACAACCGCCGCCCGTGCTATGTAGCCAAGAAAGGTTGTCATAGGCTATTCGCACAAAAAACCCCGCGCGTAAAGCCCAAGATTTGCCGCTCCGTATACTCAGCGACACTGTAAACCCTGTTTTTCAACAACTTTTTTTGCTCATCCCTAATATATCTATAGGCTGATATATAAAGGTGGCATTTCCCGAGAACAATGTGTAAAGCGACGTTTGTTTTGAGCTAACCTCGTTTAAGTTAATTTTTTAGGGCAAATAGCTTTTAAATGGAAGGCAATTAAAAATACGGTCCTAACTTCCCCTAAATGGAGTTAGAATGGGGCTATGGCGTGCCTGCATTAACGCGTTGCGTTGCCACATTTTCATGGAGATTGGTTGGTAATAAGTGAGAACTGTATTTATGGGTATATCCATGCGCACGCAAGAGCGTCTTGTTACTGCTTGTAAAGTTAAGGTTGTAATAATTGTTTATACATCAAGCAAAGACTAGCACAAAATATGTATGTACGCTCTTGCTGAACGTAACTATAATGTGCTCTATAAAAAGATAAAATAGCGTATTCCATCTCAAGAGGCTGAAATGTATTTGCTCGTCATTTAATCAAATTATAACCAGTGAATTAATGACATTCGTACTGTCACCTATGTGTCACACCTCTAATGTGTATAATTAAAAGGAAAACTTCTGAGTGGATAGTGAAACAGGAGTCATGAACTGGTTATACCCTTTGATAAGCAAATTAAAAAAAAAATGGGCTTGTCTCTTGTGTGGTTTGTAAACTTCATGTGTCGAAGATTGTTGAACGATGTGATAAGAAGTTAATCGTAATTTTTCTGCAGAGCCTGCTGTTGCCAATATAATAGTGACAAAAATCAGTTGTATATTAAAAATAACAAGCAGTGCAACAATAAAGGAGTTTCGAAATTATAAAGACTGTAAGCTAATAAAAAAAATCTGCCACTCCGGTAGATGACAATTTCGCCATATTTTACGTTTTGTTGTTTTTGAATAAAAAAAAACAAATAATTGGTAACTTATTGTAAATATGCATTGAAATAATCAGAGTATATTACAGTTCACATTGCTCATATAACATAAAATTATTTATTTATCATACCAACTTACATATTTAAAAATAATACGTTTAGAACTTCTGTAACGACTATCTAATGATTTCATAAAAATTTATAGAACATGTATTAAAAATATTCGTATGCTTGACAGTGTATCGAACAATAACGTAAATATGTCATGGCAATACAATGTATGGCTGATGTACTTCTTTATTCAATTAATAACTATCAATTTAAATTGGTACTGAGAAAATAGGAAATCCTTTGCACCATACAAAAAATAAATTAAATTAAGGAAACAATAAAAACAAATTAAATATAGAAGTACAACATCTATCATGAAAAAATCAGGCAAAGTTAAAGAATTAATTTTTTTTTTTTTTGTCTATTGAGAGACACAAAAAAAATCAGGGAAGCAAGCATTTCCTGGGCTCTTCCTAGGCACTTGGTAACTACGTAGAAGCAACTTGGATAATACTTCCTGATTACGTTGCAAAAGCTTCTCGGGCATTAGGCGGACGCTAGACAATTGAAAGGGTTCATGGTAAACATGCGATGGCGTGTACTTCCTCAGTGCTGCGTGTAATCAGGTACTTCTTGGACCCGTGGTGTGTATTTATCGAACTGTAGACAGGTGGACACCTAGTGGGTACCTTCCGGGTATTCTTTTCAATTTTCATACTACATTTTTTTTTTGATCTAATAGAAATTACTCATTATGATAAGTAGTGACATAAGCAAGTGATAAGTAAAAATAATTTGTTACAATTAAGAATTTTAGTATCTAGGTATCAATAAAAATTTTTTTTTTTATGTTAGAAGAAATCTGCAACATAACCTTATAACAATGTTATTCAATATCCTTATAACACTGTAATAGACCAAGTTATAAGTTGTCAATTTTATTATACAAGTCTGTTTCAAATACCTTCTAGGGTTGTCACTCATTTTTTTTTTAATTTATGTAGTGTCTATTTTTTACACTACCCATAAGGTGAATGTAATAGGCCCATCTACAGGGATTCGAACTGACACTAGGATCTTATTTTTTGGTTGAAAAACTTAAATATTAAACAGAGTATGCACTAAAGTAAATTTGTAACATTTAGCGTAAAATGCTATTTTTTGCTATGCTAATTTCATTTTGTGGATGTGTAAAAGTTAATTGAATCAAAAACTATTTGAGCAAGATTGAGATGGATACGACAGAGTAGTTTATTTGTTCATCATAATTATTATCTTTCATGCTTGTAAATTTCTAATCGTTTGAACTTTTAATGATTTGATACTTACAAAAATAATTCAGTGATTTAAGGTTACGAAAGTACATTCATGAGATATATTAACATAATTGAAAATAAAAGTTTATGTAAGAATATTAACCATAAAATGTAAGGTTTTCTTGAGATCTCATTGTTAATTGTCAAAAAAAACTAGTCTTAAAAAAAATTTTTGTTCGCTTTAATACATTTTCCTAATTAAATACATAGATTTAAATTACTGTAAGACATCATTTTTCAGAACTGCTACATCAATACTAGTGTTTAACATCAAATTAGTATTCCAAACATCAACTATATAGAATTTATATCTTCGCGCGCTAGCAATTAACTTTAGTATTTTGTAACCAATAGCGTGCGTACGATGGTCCTGTGTGACCACCAATCATAGCGCTCCACATTTAAGTTACTTTGGCTGCTCACGACTGCTCGCCTGTGAGCATTTAGTCAGTCCGCACCGATCGCTCGTCCAGTGAACCACAGTGTGATCACTGTGTACACTAACCAAGCAGACATTTTCTTGAGTAAATCATTTTAAATAGAAAGAGAAAATGTCTTCTTTAATAACTGTTCTTTAATTTTGTTCAATATCCTTAAACTAGCGCACATAAAACGTAATTTTGTTATTTACCACAGTTTTTCAATTTTTTTTCTCATCAAGTGTTGTAATTTCCGCTCTTAATATACTTTATTATTTTGTTATATATAAAAGGTGTGAGTGTTAATCTTTCAACAAAACCAAGCAATTTGGCTCCCACTCTTTTCCCTCGCAACCGGTAAATCAAATCATACAGTCCACAATCATTGGGTTTTCAATCCCAAACAACTAGTAATATTATATTAAGAATGTTAAAAAGACATTTATTTTGTGTTTTTTAAAACTTTTTTCTTCATGTTGTATGTGCAGTATAAATAATAGTGTAAATTAGTACAACAAACAATAAAAACAAGTTACAAAAACTAAAAAAAAAATTATTGTCATGTCATTTTATACATTTACATTGGATTGTGTGATTAAAAATAGATGGCATGTAAAAACAGTAGGTAAACGACCTTCTTTCCATGTTATATTGATCTTCAAATTTTACATTTATCATAGCTTGTCTATAACCTGTCCCTAAAAAGCGTTATTAAATAAATACAAGAAAGTATTGATGCATAACCATCCATTAAAAAACTTTATGTTCCGTTGAAACTTAAAATATGGTCGTTTTTATAGAAGTACAATTTTTTTGCGTTCGAAATATGCATACTATTTCATATTTAAATGTGTTATAGTTACATACATAGGTATTTGAATCAACATTATTCTTAGAAATAAATGTACGGAAAACCTACATAAAACTATATTAAATTGTTAATGGGGATTCTAAATATATTTGCTGCTCTGTATTTCGCCTCTAACAGTATGGACATCTTTATATATATATATGCTAATATTGTATTATATTTTATTTCCACGAAGAGTTTTGTTAGTATATAAATACGTTTGTTAAGTAAAAACGCTACCAACAGTAAATTACTCAATTCAGAAGGTGCTTGAATCACCTCTTTTTAATTATTGTTTTATTTCGATAATGTAAACGCACTCTCAGCCTGCATTAATAATTGTACAAGTAATCTTGTTATTTTCGTATGCTTATTTATATCAGTAGAACTCAACTAAAATTAGCAAGTGAAGACAGCAGCTTTATTAACTAAACAACACAATGCTTGTCCAATTTCAAAATATGAAAACTGAAACTACAAGTCAGACTTGAAAAAAAAAAAATAAAAAACGAAGTATAATTAAATCTAAAAAAATATACTTTGACTTAAAACAGTAAAGATGCTGAATTTATCGTAACATACTTTGACCCACGGACAGCACGTCAGCTACAGTTTAATGAAAATAAGGAGTGCTGGATTAATAAATTTTAGAAATATTTAATAGCACATACAGGATATAATGCTCATTTCAAAAAGGGGCCACTATAAGAAATACTAAAGCTCACAAAACAAAAAAGTCGAGGGCATATCTGTCTTCCTACATAAGCTTTACCACTTTTATTTGGAATTAGCAGCATGTTCTTTATATTTCTTTAAAAGCAGCTCAGTAATATTTCCCCAGCGTAGAACATCTATTCCCGAGTATTTTTGAAAAATGCCGTAGTCTTCCAAATTCCGTCTACCATGTTCTTTTTCCTACTATCAATTGATCATAGCACTTCTTTAAGCTTTACAAAACATCAATTCAAAGCTTATTTCGAAAAAAATTATTATAATAACACTATTAGGAAGGTTAGTGCGCGGAGCGCTTAGGGGGATTAAGCCTTATGCGGACACTCACATGTATGTAAGGGTAATTATAAGGACAAAAGTGAAATTATGCGGACGTCCGTGCCGACCCCCCAAAAATATTTGAAACTTGAAAATTTATTAACAGCATACAACAACAATGAAGATAACATAGCTTTTTTCATATTGAACAAATTTGGGAATCAGAAAATGAATCATGTAAATGCTTTAATTTACCTACACCAAAAAAAATAAAGAATAAAAAAGAAGACATAAATAAAGAAATACATTTCAGTAAGAAAATGTTTAACTCGATGTATAAAAGTTTAAATAATGACCAAAAAAAAAAAAAATTTCATATTATTGGTGAACAAAAAAATATTTTTTCTATAGATGATTCTGGAGGGTCGTGAAAAACTTATTTATGTAAAGCGTTAATTTATTTTTTCATTTCTCAAAATAAAAAAATTTTGTCAATGGCATGGCCTGGCATAACATCAATTTTGCTTCCAAAGGGGATGACAAGTCATAGAACTCTTAGACTTTCTTTAGATCTTAATAATATAGGAAGTGCCTTTTTAGAATTTGAATCCGATGTAAAAAAAATTGAGAGAAGTTGATTTAATTACTTAAGATGAGGCTTCAATGATTCAAAAAATAGCATTGGAAATAGTAGACAGAACGTTAAGGGATTTATGTAATACTGAAAAATATTATCGAAATGAATTAATTATCTTAGGAAGTGATTTTTGTCAGATTCTTCCAGTGATAATAAACAGTAATAGAAGAATTATAATCAAACAAACTATTAAATCTTTATTTTTATGAAACTCATTTCAAATTTTAAGACAAGAAATCAATATTCGTTCAAACGATAAAGAATTTTTAAAATTATCATTGGAAATTGGGGGAGGAGAAATAAAAACTTTTAACAGTCCTAAAAATTAGATATCAAATGATGTATGTTCTCAAATATTTTCTTATATTTATAATTGTTCGATAAATAGTGCCATACTTATATTACATAATAAGTACAGCTTTTATTTAGATAATAAAATTTTTTTTAAATTAACTAGAGAAATTAAAACTTACTATAGTATAGATAACGCAACTTATAAAGGAGTTGATTAATCGAACGATAGTATTTATGCAAATTTTCCGGTGAAAATGTTGAACAATATTCGTAAAGGATTACTCCTCATGAACTTTAAAAATTGGTACGTTAGTGATGTTAGTCAGAAATTTAAGTATATCAGATGAACTGTGTAATGGAACACGCTTACGAATCACGGTATTATTACAGTATAATATAAAATGAGAAATAATAACACGAGAAAAAATTGAAAATAGAGCCTTTATTCCAAAAATAACTTTAGTCACAGGAATTACCTCAACATTACCCTTTACGTTGTATCGTTAATAATTTCCAATCGTGGTGGCATTTACTATGACACTAAACAAATCTCAACCTCAAAGTTTTGTATTTAAAAAATCCTTTTTTTCTCATGGTCAATTATACGTGGCTTTATCAAGATGCCAAAATTAAAATCATTTATTTATATAAGTAGAAAGAGAAAGAAATACAGAAATAGACAACATTGTTTAGAAAGAAATTTTACATAATTAATTGACTTTACTCGACAATTCTCACAGATAAATAATAATTTCTAATGAATTGACAAAATTTATGGCAATAAATAAAAATTTATTATAGTTATGAATATATCATCGTTTAACAATAATACACGACATGATGTATTCTTTTCTCATGATGATACTTTTTTGTTAAAAAAATTTAATCTTTAATTTTTCTGAATAAAGAATGTAATTTTTATAACAAAATTGATTGTAATATAGTAGCTTGGTGTACATGTTATGAAAAATATATTATTTATTAAATTATTATTGATACATGTATGAATTGATAATATTTATAAATCTTGTCAGTTATTTTCCTAATTTAAAATTGGGTACGGGGAGTTCTGTCTCTTCGTGGTTATGATATAGCTGAATTTCATATATTATTAACTTAACTTCTTTAAATAAGTTGATACTTTCACAGTTATTATTGTTTTATAATTATGTAACGTTTTAATTTGCATATGTATTTGTATCGTGTCATACATGTACATGCAAGAAATAATGAGTGTTACATATTTCTAAAATAATAGTAACACAAAAAAGTTGAATGCACCGAGAACCTTATGCTTAGTGATAAATCAAAACAAATTTGACAATTTTATTACAATACATTATTTATTAATTGCAACTGCATTGATGGTGCAGAAAAAAAATTTTATGTGGACCTGTGAAATTTATAGTGATTAAGGAGTTAAAAATCTCATGACTGGTGAAGATTCTAAGTATTTGTAACATTCTATTCTGGTAAAACATTTTGTTGTTAATTTAGAAGGTCCATTCAGGCAATAGTTTATACTAGCTGCAATTTAAGCCAATATATGAAGAATAAAAAGTTGTCAAAAATGGGTGTTATTTTTGGCAAGATAAGAATCTGTTAACAACCCGAATATGGAGCTCCAAAAAATTAAACACCATTATTTTATCTTTGATTTTATCTATAATGCCTCGTATTTAATCTTAGATAAATATTTATGGACAAGATAAGTGTTTAATAAGCTATGTAGCTTTTACATTCTAACAAAAAATGGTTGTTCTCCCCCATTATTGAATGTAAATATTGTCGAAACTCTGGTTACCGTTAAAAATTATTGTAAAAAAACGATTAGAATAGTTGTGGCAGATAATGTTTTGGACGGGGGTGTCTATTTCTTTAAAGGTTGATTCTCTGGTAGTTGATTCTAATATTGCTGTAAATAGCACTTTATGGAGATGATTTCCTATTTTCTATTTATTTACTAGAGTTGCTTAAGTTGCAGATGGTATATAGTATTGCTAAACTGGCACTTTTTAATACTAACAAAACCTCTTATCAAAATACAATATGACAAATGTTTATGATCTTTCAAAATAATGCGATTTTTCAATTGCTGTAAGAGTCGTGGCTTGTTTTAATCTTCTCACCACCCTTAGGACTCAGCTCTTTGTCTAATACATGTTCTTATTAACTGTAACATCCATATTGTATTTAGCATCCTTGTGCTGCAGCACCCTTTGTCATCTAAGATTATCAGATTGTCTAATTGCATAGAGATTTGTATAGGTGAAGGTTATTCCGTCAGGTTGTTTGATCACATATTTTAATTTAACTTTCAATAGTAAATATCGGATTAGATTGTGGCTGGTATTCTGTACCACATGGCACTTTTTTAATACCAACGAAACTTTTCACCAAAATAAAATATGACGAAAATATGTTAGATTTTCTCAAATTGTGAGATTTCTCGATGTCTTTTAGAATTGTGGTAAGCACAAATTCTCTTTAATAGCTGCATTTTCTGTGGAGATAAATGTCTTAGGGTCAAAGTTTTCATAACTTCGGGATGTATTCAAATAAATTTTTTTTTAATGCTTATTATAGATAGTTTTTTCAATAGTTCAAAATCTAAACAATATTGTTACTTAAAATAAACTAAAAAATAATATAAAAATTAAAAATGTAGTTTCAAAAAAGGTCTTTAATTTATAAACAAATAATAATAAATCCATTCCTTACATTTAATGTAAATCGCGTACAATTATTTTCTTTCTTCAAATATTAATTTTAGTTAAATTCATGAAATAGTCAAATTTCTATGGTCTGCATGCCTAGTTTAGAGAAAAAAATATGTACCTCTTAAAGTTGTCGATATGATTAATGTGAAATTGTCAATTTCAATGCAAGGATTATGACTATCCTGACCAATTTTTACATCGATTGAACCGTTTTAAATAAATGTTTCTCCCAACGTAGTGAAGGATTGTATAAAAAAAACTTTCAGTGCACCTCAGTTGTACCTTCTGGGTGGTGTAAAAATCACCTAAAAATGAATAACTAATGATTACAATGTAGACCAAATAACAGTTTAATATTCTAAATTTTTCTTTGTGACAGCAATACGATTAATAATTTTGGAAATCTTAGTTGCTAATCTTGACAGTAACATAGTTGTTTCAGTGGAAAAATTTTAGTTGTTGATCCGTAATTGAATCGTTAAGAAATAAAGGAGCATCAGAGATTTTAAAAGATATGAGTCATAATTTAGTGGTGCGGCAATAAGTGGCACGGAGCAGGGCAAGGAGAGGTGAGGTGGCTAATTTCCTTTTTTTTAGAACTACGCAGAAACAAGCAGATCTTTACGTGAGTTTGTAGAGCATGGATGTATATGGTGGAGATATGGACCCACAACAACTATGTAATTTACATAGATATGTATATGCATCTATCTTTCTACATTGTATAATTCATTGTGTGGAGAATTACACACAAACCTTCACTCACTTCCAGGTAACCCCACTTCTGTCTACAAAATAAGGTAAAATTCCGTCTTTTTCTTCGTTATTTTGGTACATAAACATTTTTGTCTAAGCCCTACACGGCCTCCTGGAACGCCCGCAGACCCCCACAGACACCCAGTTGCCCCTTGCGGACCCTTACTCTTCTTTTCTGGACTCCCGCCACCCTCTAACCATTTTGGGAGAACCGTACTGAGACTCCACCAACCTTTGCAAGCTTTGTCTCACCCACATAAGAATACGGTTAATTGTATTTTGAAATTAACTTTTTTATCAAACTACAGTCAGACATAACTTTTTATCACTGTTTTCAAAAAGATCATAAAAATTAAATTAAAAAGTTTTAGACAGTAATATAGTTTTATGTATCATAAATATGTTTTGTACTGTTTACATATTTATTAATAAAAAAGTTTTAACCTATTAAGTCAAGGTTTTTTCACTTGGCTTATAAAAAGTTGCCGTCTAGAGTGGAGGCACTAGTTAAGATTTTTACAAATTCAAAATTTATGATATGTATAGGAATACATATGCAGTAACTTTTTATCATAAGCAGGATTAAGAAAATAAGAAATGATTTGGTTTTTTTTTGTTATTTAAACTCAGTACTTTTTATATCAACACACCCCTCTCCTTCTGATCGAGCGTATACATACTTGAATTTAATTTTTTTTTTACTTTTGAAAACTTCTTATTATTAATTTATTTTTATTTAAACTGCCAAGGATTAATAGATGTTAAATGTATAAATAATTTATAATTGTTGCATTTGTACAAATAAGAGTAAAAATTAATTTAAATTAATTGTGATTAATTTATTTGTTAACATGAAATTCTTGGTGCGCCAATCTCTTTGGGTAATACTCATACTAACTTACATTCAAAACTTTCTACATTTTTTAGGAGACAGACGGATTGACTTAAGATGTATGTACAGTTGATAGTTGTTGTACTCATACCTTTAAGTGTAAAGTGAATAGCTAGTTCTTATGAATTATGTTAATTTACATTTGAGTATGTAATTCTTGTGTGTCAATCTGTTTTTGTAAATTTTTGTTATAAACTGGGTAAAATATTTTAATTTCTCGTATGTATTTGTATGGCATGATACTGATACATCTTTATATTGAAATTGTACTTAGTTGTATCATAATTTAAAAGGTTAAAGCATCGCCCTATTAGTATGAGTCAACTCACAAAGGAGAAGATTATCCATACGTGCATATTAATAAATGTTGAAGATTATTCAATGGCAACCTAATTTTTCCTATTGAATTATTTTCATACCAATTTGATAAGAATATGAATACCAGTTATTCTAATGCAACTAACATCGAAAATGATAAAATTCAAATAAATCGCAAAATTACATTTTTTATGTAAACATTTATTTCATTACATGGAGAACCACGGGGGAAAAAAAAAAAAAAATTGTGGGTGTTAGCACAAAATATTGATCCTCACTAGTATGAATATTACATTAGTAAAGCTAGTACTAATATAGATTAATATTGTGTGAATATTGTAGGGATTATAAGGACATTTGGCTGAGAAGTTTATATACTGAATGGAAGATATTTATCCATGTGGTTTTGTTAGTTGTTTATTTTATCTTTGAATTAAACGAATTTCGGAAATAAGCATTGAACTAAATTCAATTGAAATATCAACTTTGAAATAGGACTTTTTTTTGTTAAAATAATTTTAAAAAACGTCTTGGTTGGTCAACGTTCCAATGCACATTTATTTATTTAACATTTTAAATTGTAAATTAATTTATGGAAAAAATTAAATTATGTTAACATAGCTAAAAGAATAAAGTCTTTTTACTATCCTGACTTAAGAGTTGTGAGCACAAACTATTTAAATAGTCTTAGCAGTTCTCATCAAGCTTAGTTGTTACTAATATTGAATATACGAAATGAATGTTATCACAAGAAAAATTTGCTTCAAGGGATTCAGGTTATTTTTACGCTCAAAAATATAAAATATTTTGTGAAATAAAAAATTCTTACTAAATTTTATTTCTAAGGCATTATTAAATATAACTGATCTAAAAAAACAATATAGCGTGTCATCACACAATACTCAAAGATGCTCTCCCATAGGGATCAATAAAGAACAAGTCTTATTATAATGGCTGAAAACGTTACACATATTTAGATGCAGAGCATGTTTATATTTTCCCAAAAAAATTGTTTGAGTACGTTCAAAGAAATGAGCTTAGGATTCAACATAATGCTTAAAAATTCTGTAGATGTACATAAATATGTATATAAGTACCTTGTCACTGTTCGAATCCTGACATTTTTATCTAAAACCATGCAGAACTTTTACAGATCTGGTTTACGTTAGAGCACGTACTTTATCATATCTCGTTAATGTTAACATTTTTATGATCTTTGTAGTTTTATTCAAATAGTAATTTTAATAGTATTCTTGTCAGATTAGGACTAGCGTTTCTTTAATTTTCATTTAATATTACTTAGACGGTTTTTTTTTTTTTTTTATTCCGGATTACCAAGACAGTCTATTAACCTAGTCGCCGGGGCCACCCACTAAACACCTACGTGTGGGGGTGTATTGCCTCACCCATTTCCAAAATTTTTACTGATATCATGCCTTACATTTTATGGGCACAGTTCGAGTATCTCTGGTGAAACACCTTGCCAATTAAGCTGACACTCTAGGCACCAATGGTGCATTGAGTCCACTTGCCACTGTGTAGCCTTTCCCTCGAGAAGACTTCGTATTCCAGGAGGTCCACTCCTCGCTGGTTAAACTGGTGCTTTCTGCCGAGGCATGGGATCCAAGCCAATCAGTATCCCCTGAGAAGCCCCATCTTTCAGGGACCACTCCTCGTCGGTAAGGCCGGGCATCCCTGCCCAACGCCTGGCATTGGATCTGCTAATCCCCACCTATAGCCCTGATACTGTTTTGTATTCACCCAGGCTCGAAGACCTGTGGGTCAAGGAAAAAACCCTGGATTACTCTGATAGAAAATTCCACAGAAAAACCCGCCCCGAAATAGCTGGAGTTGCATAGTAACCTTTTCCGGTGATTACAGTTTTTGAAAAAATCTGCACTCAACGGGAATCGAACCCACGATTCTTAGAATGGCGTTGTATCAGTTACTAGCATGCTTGACACTAAGCCAACACCGCTCCTATTTAAAGCGTTGTTATTTTTTCGTGTTTTCTTTCATCATTAGTTCTCTAACTTGTTGGCCAACCATCTATTCCCTTTTTTTAAACACTTTTAACGGAATTTTCCAATCTTCTTGACAATAAGTAATAAATAAGCTTGGCGTTGTTTGTTATTGACAAATTAGTTGAAAAAACATGATCGTCATCATTTTTTCCAAAATTTTAGAGAAGCTGTAAGTCGTATCGCAGCATGTTGAGTGTAAAAGTTATAGCTTGATTAATAGTCAACTTTTAAAAGAAAAGTCAGGTTATTACCAATAGTAGCGTTACAAAATGCAAAAAAAAATTATGAGATTTGATTTGTTGAACAGGTATTTTTGTAATTGTTATAAGATGTGCAAAATCTACTTTCATGTAAAATAAAATAAATAGAGGTAGTAGGCAAATGGACCGATAGACTCTCTGAAATAGGTCCTACACTATTTGATTCGTACAAAAAAAATTTTTATTATGTCTGTTATAAACGATGTCTATTCCGATGACACGTGATTTTTCCACACTTATTATTATTTTTAGCTTAATTAACTGTTAAGAAGTTGATTTAACTGAAAAAATTGCCGTACGATTAATGAGAGCGAATTTTTATGTTAAATCACTGTTGCTTTGCTTGTTATCATTATAAGGTCGAAATTAGAGAATATCAAAGTGTATCAGTTATACTTTTTTTTGACCTTCAATTTGGTGGCGTACGAAGTTCCATTTTAGTGCTGGAACGAAGTTGACATCCGTATTCGATACCAAGGAATGGAGGAGAGCAAATCATGTTGAAAAAAATTTTTACAAAGTGCTGAGCAGAGTATACGCCATACTATTATCGCTGCGTTTTAGCTTGGTACAGAGTGCTCATAATACAACCATCCGCGAATCAAGACTCTTTTTCTATAAAGATGTTACTATACTATTAAAACTCAATTAATTTTTCTTACTCCTTTTTTTGTTAAGAATACTTAACAGTTGCTCGCCTAAAAAGATGTTTGTAAGAGCTAACGTATGAAATCTCATTGTGTTTATATTGACAAGCGTATGTTATTATTTTATATTCTTCCACTGTTAAACAGTTCGTGTTTGGATTTTCCTATATAATTTAGCGTATAGAGTAGTCTGGTCGAAATATGGTGACTGTAGAAAAAGACTAAAACATATTAATCCTGTAATACTTATATAACAATTTAAAAAGTAATATTCTTATTGTTAAAAGACCGTGGGATTAGAGCATTTCAGTTCAGAAAGTGTGTTTGTGTATGCAGTACCACGTTTAGAAGGGATATATGCAAATATATTTTCCATTGTAAACGGGAGGCTCTTCTTTCTTGCCCTGCACTACAGAGCTCCAGTTCCTTTATTACATGATATCTACTTAATTAGTACGGAACATCTGTACACAAGTATTACATCGTCAGAAATTCTACTCAACACTTCTGATACTTTTTTAGACTACACAGTTCGCGAACTCGAGCAGTATGAAAACTCACGTGCTGTATATGTACCTGAGTTCTATATGCGCATTTACATAAATTCTTCTTGCGTCTTGGTTTCTTAAGCCATTGGCGCCAACTTACCAAACTGTAGATGTTCATTGTTTATGGGAATCTTCTTTATTGGTTAACACGTTACCTCTCGAATTGCATACAGGCAGTTAAAGATTTTGTAGAATGTCATGAATAGTGGAGTATTATAGAGTTCTACGAGGGCCACTTCGCCATTTATTATTTATACTAACAATGAATGATCGTTTCACCAATGTCCACTGTTTGCTGATGCTACAATATTGTACTCTCTCGCAGAAAAAATTTCCGATACCTTAATTAGGCTGGTGCCAAAACGAATTTTTAACGCAAAAAAAAAAAAAAAGAAGAAGAATCGCAGGCAAGGACCAGGTGAAAAAATGTTATTAAGGCTCCAATTTTAAGGAAAAAAAATATGTAAACACGAAAATATTCCAAATCGTAAAATGGGGATGCAATTTAGGACTTGAAAATGGTTTTCTGCGATTTACGGCAAAACGTGACCACTGAGCGGAAATTGTTTCACACAAAAGTTGTAGATGGTAAAAAATGTAAAAACTTTTGTACCAGAAACTTTTTGACATAGCCTTAAATTAACCGTCAAAATGGTGAAAAACCAATTTTCTTAGTATTTAATTTTTTTCTCGCGTAAGAATGATTTTATTTAAATAAAAATTTGTGAAGAAA
This sequence comes from Copidosoma floridanum, assembly GCF_036245765.1. NCBI lineage: Eukaryota > Metazoa > Arthropoda > Insecta > Hymenoptera > Encyrtidae > Copidosoma > Copidosoma floridanum. Next base: position 9,909,989 of record NW_028321885.1, read on the forward strand.
ATTTGTCAGAATACAAAAGATTTTATGGCATATTTTATACAGTACATAAAAAGTAATAAAAATGAGGGTCAGTTTTCGATCAATCAAAGTAAAGCAGATTTTACCGAAGATCCATTTTACAAATTTCCCGACATCGCAACATGGAAATTGAAGACCCCAAGGATGTCGACGATTTTGAAGATGCTTCTGAAATTCCAACTGTGATTGACGAAGGAGAAGAACAACATCGACGCAAAAAATTTAAACTTAATTAGAATTTTATTTTTTCTAAATTTTTGTAAAATGGCGTGGGTATACGTTTGAAAACAGAACAACTAGTTGCAAAAAATAAAAAAAATGGTATAAATAAATCAAGTTTTTAGAGTAATTATGTACTTCAAATATTTAATTGTAAATCATTAGGTCTTAACCAGTTTATATTATAAAAATAATAAAGAAATAAAAAATTATTAAAAAATATTGAGAAAATCATGATTGAGAAAGACGTTTTTTCGGTTTTTCGCAATTTTAAGCAGTTTAACGATAAATAAACCACCATCTGACATAAACCATTTTAAAGTAGACATTTCAAAGATAAAAATAACCACTCATATAACTTTAAAATGCAAAAAAACATCAAGACAATTGTTCGTGAAAAATAAGGGTTTTTTTTTTCAAAAAATGTACATACCTCCGAAAATAGTCGTATTCTTAACTGAAAAATAATCATACTTATTTAAGATAAAAAAAGATATACTTTCACGTTTTTCGCCATTTTGACGGTTATTTGAGGTTGTGTCGAAAAGTTTTTGTACAAAAAATTTAGATTTTTAAAATTTTTCAACCCCTAAATTGCATCTCTATTTTACCATTTTGCATGTTTTAAAGTTTGAGCCTTAGTAACATTTTCTACCTGGCCCTTGTCTGCTTTTTTTTTTTTTTTCTAAAAAGTATAGGCATCAGCCTAAATGTTTGAAAAGCCTAGTTGCTCTTTATAACTAAGCAAGTGATAAAATGCACACAACTAATGCCTTCAAATTCTATGTTGCTCATTAGAAAATAGGAAAGTAGTTCCTAGAATAGGTGGGACGTCGGATACTATTTTTTTGTCTCTATCTTTTTCCAATCATATTACATACATGTTTCCGTGGATTACAATGTGTTAAAGACACAGCAAAAATACAACAAACATTTCCAATAATTGCTGTAGTTCGAGAATACAGATGTATTCTCATTAGCTTATAGATTTACCCTAAAATATACACTTATACCAGTGCACACAGTAATGTTATTATTATCACTTAAAGTTCATAAAGTACACATTTCTTCTCATTCTAGCTTTTTACTCTTTGTCTCCTCTCTTTGCTCATCTCACCAGCTGTATTTCTCTGACATCGTCTTCTCCTTTCTCGTATAAAACATAAATAAAGACAAACAAACTAATTTGGTGCATTAAAACAAGCCATGAGCATTAATATGTGTACCGAGTCGACTTTTGGTGTTTTTGGCCCAAAAAGATAAATAACCCTTGGCATAACGTCTGAAGTGCAGTCTGGGTATAACACAAGCCGCACTTGTAATTAATTTAATTCTATTAAAATTTATTTACGCTTGCAATTTTCATGTACTATTATTCATACTATTCATTATTAGTAACTAGTCTAGAAGATTGTATTGCTTCCTTATTTCTTACATGAGTCATTTTTTTATAAACTGAACACTTGACTGACACATCTCTGGTTTGGTTGAATTTTTTTTTACAGATTCTACTTTAAAAAAAAAATACAAGCACGAGGTTTTTTTAAAATGTATTTTAGGTAATACAAGCGATCGAAAATTTAATAAAAGCGAGTTCTTTTGGCTTTAAGACTAGTTTTCGAAAATTCATAACTCCGGTTCTATTGGAGCTCAAAATTTGATTTTTTCTTCATTTTAAAGCTAAATACGTCAATTTTAAGTAAAAAGTATGTAAAAAAAATTGACAATAAATTTTATATCGTTATAAACAATTAAAATGTTTAAATCAATTTTTAACAATGAAACTCACCACTTGCCGTGTTTTAAAAATGACTATCGTATTCTACGACCAATTTTCCATCGAAACTGCTTTTTTCATAAATGGAGAAACGATTATTACTTAAGCAAAAAAATCAAATAAATTGGCGCGGTACGTGACGTCAGCGCCCCAAGTTGCAAAGTACACCTCCCATTTCCGCCTCTTACCATTTATCTCTGTTCTATATTACAAATAGTGCATATAATATGTTTTACATTTTTAATTGAACGATATTATTTATTATTAATTTAAGTTTTCTAAAAAGTTGGAAAAAACAAATGAACAATTACATTATTTCAGAGAAACAAGTCATGCATTAAGATTTCAATTCAATAGTATTTTGCGTGTACATTTTTTTAACTTAATAAAAAGTTGGTGTAAAAATTTATTACTGTAGTGCTAAGATTTTACTTGACAACTTTTACAATGTTTTTTTCCGTACAAAGAGAATGGCTTTGCTTCCAACTTTTTGAGAGAGATTAAAATCATACAATGATATTTTAAGGTTCCTTCTATCATTGCAGCTTTTTCAAAACGTGCTGACAGTTGTTTCTTTTCTTTTTTGTACTCGTGATTGGTTAAATAACAACATGTTATATTTGGTAGAGCTTCTGTAGCCCAGTCAAGTCACTTCCTTGGTGTACGGATAGGATTATTTACTCTTTAAAGACTTGCTCTAGCAGCAAGTCTTTTTGAAGTTCCACCTACTTCGTCACATGGTGCTTTGCCATGTGATATGGGGAAAAAGTGCCACTCGGCTGCCATTTTAAAATCTTCTGCGTGGTGCGAAAGATTTATAAAATTTTTTGTTTTTGTACTGTTCACTTGCCTCGTCCGAAAAATACATTATTTTATTAATGGGTTTTTAATTTTTTTTTTAAATTGTATAAGTTGCCCTTAAAATAAATCAACATCAACAGTATCATGACGTAAGCACTCAGACATAAAAACAGAACTTTTAATTTGTAATTTGTCATTATTATTTTTGAAATTAATAGAAAATAGATGTATTTTTGCTTGATCGTTATTCCAGTGTATACCTTAAACAGAATTTTGTATCACGAATGCGTAATTTTTAGAAAAGTCACAAATTACAATACATTCATTTTTCATCAAATTTTTTTTCTTTATATTCATAAACCCCTCTTGTTTCTTTACTAAAAAAGATTTTAGAACAATTTACTTAAACTACTACTCAAAGATTCTCAAAAATTCATCTACACGAGACTCCAACGTTTGTAATGAAGTTCTTTCAATTGCTATCTTTTGTAGTCGATAGTTTTAATTAATCTCACTTCGAAATTTTTTTTTTCAGTTGCTTAATAATATTAGTCACTCCAGGGCACTCGTTACAAAATCCCAAAAAACAATTTACAGATTAAACTTTACACAATATACAATTCACGCAGTCATAATTATTTGATATTGGTTCTTGCGATTCAGCTGTAATTAATTTGAAATTCGCTCCATGTATCAATAATTTAACATTTTTATGTACTGGGCAGACACAAACAGAATGAGTACCACTGGTGCCTTCTTATATGCAATGTTTTGGTCGCAAACTGGCAAACTTTGAAAAACTACATTTTACAGCTAAGTACGTCTCTTTAAATAATTTAAATAACACTTTTAAGTTGTTCGAGAGTAAACGTATTTGCGTTACGTTAAGACGAGAGAGAGCGTCCTGCGCGAATTTTTGTTTTTCCAAGAAAGAGTTTTGTTCCCACGTGAGTGTTTTTCCGTCCTCCCCTCCTCTTCTGTTGAAGCGTGGTCTGCAATGGCCGTGTTCGTCAGCGATGGCGGGCGCACTTTTGTCTTTTGTTTTAACTTGACAAAGTGAGAGAAATAGAAAATAGAGATAACTAACTTCGAGTAAATTCTTATCCGTGAGGGAGGGATAGCAGAGATGTTCACGCTCGCACCCGTAGATGCATACAGGCATACAGGCTGAGAGTAAAATCTCTTGGATTATTTTCGTGCGTTGTGTTGTATGAGACACTGCAGTGAGGGCAGGTGTTCTGTTCATGATTATTTTCGAGCACTTTTACCTTGGACAGTTGTATGTGGTGCATTTTACTTTAAATAGAAATAAAAAACACGTGAAGCATATCCATATACATTCTCGTTTCGGTACTTCAGTGAAATTACACACGTACATGCATGTATGCAACGGCGCGCTACTTCGCTGCAAGTTTGTCTCCATTCTCCTGAAAACGCTGAGCAAAATTTTTTTACTTGCATGCACACTTATAAAATCCATCTTATAGACTCAGTGGTACGTCTCAGGGTTGTGATCAGTGGAAAGCGTGCTGTGCCGCTGGAATCTGGTGACTACTAAAAAAACTGTGTGAACCCGTTCGAGCCCCGTGCAAGCACATGATCCACCTACCTCCGAACAATTTTATTGCCGTGCATGAAATTCTGACTTGGTAACTGGGTGCAAACACGCGTTTGGCTCGGCCGGGAAATCCCGTTTTCTGTTTCGAGAAATTGACGTTCGTTTCTCTTGGTTAAGAACCACTCAAATGACTCTTTAATTTACTAGAGGTTACCTGTCAGAATACTACAAAATATTTTAATGTTTTTGAGGTTCGAGTTTGTCTAGTCTATAAGAGTCCAGGAAATTCAGAACTACTGTAAAATTCCAGATTGAAATTAGAATACATGGTAACCTAGAGTAAGAGAGTTAGTTTCACAATATTTTTTAGAATGCAGGCTTAAAATATTTGAGAATATCGCAAAATTCAATTGTAAATTGATAATCACAGTGGCTAACTAGGTTTTGAAACTGTGGTGAGAGCATTTAATTAACATAAGTCTGAGTCATTTGTACAATCGCGTGACAGATGGAGAAGCTGTTGCACATCGTCAAAAAGGACAGAGATTACGACTCCTTCAAGGTAGAGAGCGAGTTAGCCATGAAGGAGGCCATTAACTGACACCTTTGCTGCTGATTTCCCACGGTCTAGGGGTTTGCACGCCCCGTCATCACTAATCAGCGAGACCATTCCGAAGGTGACGAATATCGTGCACCTCCCGACCACGTATAAACTTGCAGACTCGATGAAGAGTTTAGAGTCTCCCTTGGCTAACCATTTCGAGGGACTCAAAAAAGTGAGTAAGAGTCAAGTGGCCACGGCTCAGACTATGGAAGAGGTGATCGACAAGGTGCTAGAGGCATCAAGAAATAACTGAGAGGCTGGAAGGCTGCGCATAAGAATACTAGAGGTAATTAAAAATTTTAGAGATAATCCTAATAAAATTGTTGATTGAGAAGTTGAGAAAAGTATCGAAAAATTGAGCATGGATGGAGTTTAAATCGATGATCTCAAAACCCCAAAAATAACATTTAAATGAGATTACAAGCTTACACTTGAATTAAACTTGAATATTTGGATTGATTATTTGAAATCCGAGCTGATAAATAATGATTTGTACGACGTTGTTGACTTGAATCACAATGGTCCGAAAAATTTAACTGAGGAGGCCATAAATAAAAGAAAGAATTAAGTAGGAAACAAAGTCATTAATAACCTTGATAAATTTTATTACAAAAGGATCCTGGACGTTCAAGAACCAAAAGAAAACATAGAAAAATTAAGTTCGTTTGAAACAACGGAATTGAACGTGACTCGTGCGTCTGTTAGAGATAAATTATATCAAATTAAGATAAAAAGAGGAGAAAAAGTAGATGATTTCTGTGTACGCTTTAAATCCATAATTAGAGAGTACGAAATGTGCAAAAAGGCTAATCCTCTAACAGAGTAAAAAAAAAGAGTAGCCTTCTATCAGGCGGTAGTTCAAACCGTCCCTGAAGTCAGAAATGTTGATCTTATTAGAAGACAAACTTTTAATGAATTGAGCCTAGAGGAAATTAATAAAATCGTTTTTGTTTTAGCTAGAAGCAACAAAGAAAGAAAAGATAATTAGAGGACAGAGATATGATAATCCTTAAGTCCGTAGAGCGTTCGCCCAACAGGGAGCTGGAGTTTTAGAGGACCGTTGCTACCGTTGCAACAACGATGATCACTGAGCTAATGACTGCCCTCTACGTCCCAAAAATTTGTGATTTTGCTACTATTGCCAGGCAGTACGAAACCACATAGGCATGGACTGTCCTCAAGCTAGAGGTAAGAGTAATAACAATTCTAATAATTATAATTTTAATAAATATGCGATTGATGAAGAAAAGAATGCTCAAAATTCGGAAAACAATAAAGATGAACTCAATGAGGTTATAAGAGGTAGAGTAAGCAAAAACAATAACAATAAGAGAAATCAGAAAAAACTTAAAAACGAAGCCACTCAGTCGTCTTAGGGCAAAGAAGAAACTGGAAAAATGAACCAAGGTAAGAATATTTCATACATAGATTTTATTGCTGATTCGGGTGCAACTGGTCACATAGTTAATAAAACAGTGATTCTATCAAATTTTAAGAAGTGCGAAAACAATGTAATTAAAAGTGCAAATGAAAACGAATTTGCTGACATAAGAAAAGATGGTACAGGTAATCTAATTCTCGAAACAGAAAATTTAGAGAATAACGTCTTTAAATTAACAGAAGTTTTTGCGGCTAAAGACATTTCAGAGAATCTATTATCACTTGGAAGGTTAGCAGATGCCGAGTTTGGAATCTACTTAGATGATGAGATATTTAAAGTATGTTATAAAAACTCAAATAAAACAATCTTAAAAGGGGATTATAAAAAACCCAATTTGACGTTAAGATTCAAAATCTATGATAAAAACAATCAAAATCGAAAGAGCAGAGAAAAATATAAATTACTGTTGTAGAGCTCAAATATGTCCCAACAATGAGTCCTTTCAATAATTGCAGTTGGACAGCACAAATATAGGATTGTCAAATCCAAAGAGAGAGACACTTACTTTAAGGCAAAATCCATCTACAATTGGGAGGGAGAGAGAAAAACTCATTGAATTGGAATCAACTGAAACTGCAGAGGAATCAAAAGAGACTCCCATCGATTGTGACACGAATCTGATGACTAGGCATACTACGAACATAGATTAATTAGAATCGATAGAAATCATGAGCTAAATTAGAATCGATAGAGAGCATGATCAGTCAGGATAAGTTAGAGAATAGTAATTGAGAGAAAAACAAATACACAGAGGGTATGCTATGGCATGTTAGGTTAGGTCACGCATCTCTAAGTTATTTAAGAAAACTCCAAAATTACGAGAAAGAGTTAGAAAATGTGAAGTTTGATGAATCTATACTGGATTATGAGGTTTGCATAATGACAAAAATGAATAAACTCTCGATTAATAAACTAAGAGCAAGGGCACAAAGACCTTTCCAAATTATACACACAAATATCATAGGACCCATTAAGAAACCTCATACCTCGGTAATAAAAGATTTATTATTATATTTGTGGACAAATATCCGAGACTATATAGAACTTATCCTATTAAAACTAAAAAGGAGTCAGGAAGTGCACTTAAGAACTTTTTTATGTCTGGAAGAGATACACTAGGTAAAAATGAAAAAGTATGCTTTATTAAATCAAATCAAGGTACAGAGTACCCTAGAGGTAAATTTCTAGAGATTCTTAAAAAGGAGGACATAGAATTAGAGTTTTAACCACATCACACACTGGAGCTTTATAGTTGAGCAGAGAGATTTAATAATATATTACAAAGGAAAACTAGAGAATTAATATTTGATTCAGACCCACCCAAAAGTATATGGGAGTTAGCCGTAAAAGCCACTGTATATGCATAAAACAGATCACTATACAGAGGAATATAGTTTGAAACACCATTGAGAAAATTAGCCCCAGAAGCAAGAGTCCATTACAATGAAATAAAAAGGTTTGGATGTATAGCGTATGTATAACTACCAAAACCATCTACAAAATTCGGAGCGAGAGTAATTAAAGCTGTTCTAGTTAGATACCAATCAACGTCGTACGTTCTCTGGCATCTAAATTCTAGAAAGTTGTTAGAGTCCCAACATGTAAAATTCAATGAAAAAATAGTCTACAAAGATGTGTACAAAGAAAAACAAAGTAAAATCGAGAAAATCGAATGGAACTGATTGAAAAATTTGGAAGAGGAGGAAGAAAAAAAAGTAAAGAAAAAAACCGTGTAAAAAAATAAGAAAAAAAGAAGATCAACAAAGCAGAAATTAGAAGAAATGAAGAGCATGCAAATGAAAATAGAGCCTCTGAAACAAAATATGAGTATAGTTACTAGAAGTGAATCCAAAAGAAAGATTGAAACTCAAGAGCAGACACCAAGAGTAAATGCTGTAAAGCATGTAGAGGACATAGGTTTTTCGAGATTTGTTAATACAAGTCATAAAAAAGACTTATAGGGATAAGACTTGAGATATGTTTTTCTCGCATCCCTTAACAGAGATCCCATACCATATGAAGAGGCCATTAAAACTAGTGAGAGAAAAAACTGGACGAGAGCAATTGAAAAAGAGTTAGAGTCAATGAAGGCAAACGAAGTGTGGGATCCGGTAGAAATACCAAAGGCTGGAATCAATAAGGGAAAACTCAACATAATCGACTTAAGTCACACTCACAGACAGTTTTAGCAATTGTGAACAAATACGACTTAGGCGTTATTCAAATGGACGTAAAAACCGCTTTCTTAAACGAAGAAATTGAAGAAGAAATATATATGAAGATCCCTGACGGTTTACACGTAGACGAAAACATTAAATTGAGAAAAGTTTGCAAATAAAGAAAGCTCTATGTAGATTAATAATAAGTCCAATGAGATGGAACAAAACATTTAGTGCAGAGATGCTCAAGTTACGCTGAGAGAATGATCTTCATGAACCATGTATGTTCTCCTGGAGGAAATAAGGAAAATTTATTTTTGTAATACTTTACGTAGATAATTTGCTGGTAGCAGGGAATGCTCGAGACAAAATAGACGAAATCATAAAGAGTTTGAGCAAAGCGTTCGACATGAAAAATTAAGGTGTACCTAAAATTTTTCTTGGTATGAGTATAGAGATAAATAGAACTAAAAAAACACTGATACACCCATGGTGACTAGAAAAGTAAGTAACAGATCCAAGAGATATAAACTGAAAGAAAAAGAACTTAAGAGTACCATATAGACAAGCTTTAGGGAGTCTCATGTATTTAGCTAATGCTGCACGACCAGACATAGCTTTTGCAGTAAACTATTTATCTCGAAGTCAACTGAATCCATTAGAAGAGGATTGGCTGGAGGTAAAGAGAATTTTTAGGTATTTAAGAGGAAGTTCAAGTACAGGCATAATTTTTTAGAGGCAGAGCTGGATTACTAGAAGCGTTGACAGATGTAAGTTTTAGAGATTGTCAAGACTCTACCTCCACGGGAGGCTATATAATTAGGCTATTTTAAAATAGAATTGCATGGAGAAGTCATAAGCAGAAGTACGTCACATTGTCTACTTGTCAAGCCGAGTACTTGGCGATGAGCGATTCTTGTCAGGAGTTAACATCACTAAACAAGTCAATAAAATACATATTAGGAAAAACTCTGATACCTGTTATAATGTAGTGTTACAATATGTCGGCTTTCAAGTGTACTATAATGGACGATTATCATAAACTTAAGACTTTTGAAGAGGATTAAGAGGAAATAACGAATAACCTACTAAAGAGAGAAAAATCAAGAGTTGAAGTACATATGTCAGTATCGCATGGAGACTATATGAAGCAATGTGTGGATCGAGGAAAGGTGAAAGTCCTTTGGATACACACAAAAGAGAATGTTGCTGATATTACGACTAAACCATTTCCATTAGAGGCACATAGAGCCCTTAGAGACAAAATCATAAATTTGGATTAAATCGATTGAGTTGGGCGGTTAATTTAGAGGTTTGTATTTATCTTGTATTTAATAAATAGAGTTAATGAGTTAATACTCTTTTCTGTAAGTATTCATTTAACCTTGTGCCCTGCCCATCCATCTCATACCTCCGATAAATGTCGTTAAAATTGTCAAATCATCGTCGTCATTATCGCTATCATTGTCTGGACCAACGTTGCTAGTATTAAAAACTTTTTTTTAATAAGTTCTGCGATTTTTTAAACTTTTTCCTTTGAATACCTTACATTTAAGTGTTTAATACGACCGGTCTGTATTGTAGCACTTTCACGAGAAGGTCCTGAAGAATATGTAAAGTGTATCGAGTAAATTTAGAATTTTATTCATTACTGCTACATACCATTTTAACTAGATCATTTTCTTCTTTCATTTTACTGATGCGCAGGTGGCACTAATCACAGATTTTTTTGTTTTAGCGATTCATTAGTTACCGGTATTCTTTTTCAATTCAGTTGATTTGCATTCACTTCTCTTAATTTAAGTGTTTTTTTTTCTTGAATGTTTCGCTAATTTTAATGGATTAAAACAAGCATCATTACGAATACCGCCTTTTGAGCGTTTTGCAGGCATTGTTTTGCTTATTGTTGGCTTCTTCCTGATAGACACTTTAACCTGTAAACACCGTACTCAATCGGTGCCAAAAGTTGCAGTAATTATATAACGAACCTCAAAGAATTAGCATGCACAGCAGTGATCTTATAAGCGATACCTTTTCTCTACTTAGCGGGAAACTTGGTAGTAAGAAAGGTGTTTAAGATGTTCAGTTAGGTACCACTTACGAGAACACTGGTGCACAGTGAAGGTTAATAAGTTAATTACCGATAATTATAACAAAAACTGTGACACTAAAGACGAAAAAATAAACAGAAAATGCTTCAAGCCACTTAATTAAAAAAATCACTATATAGCACGAAGACACTGTCACATGGATTGGCAGGTAGGCCAGGCACAACTGCTGCAATAGCTGAAGTACAGAATAGATGTAGCCTTTGAACGAGTTGTAAAAACTCAGTATAACCAACAGTTGATGATTATTGGCTGAAAGATTCAAGTTTTAAAACGAAGATTTTCTTTTATTAAACGACAAATATTTTATGATAAATACTTTTAAATTTTTTTAAAATTTTCATTAATAAACGATATTATCTAATTAAATAACAATAAAATAACAACTACACTATACACCATTTCTACACATTACATAGTATATTTTATAGTATAATCCAGAGAACACTTTGTACTTAGTAACTTGGGGCGCTGATGTCAGGTACCGCGTCAGTTTATTTGATTTCTTTGCTAAAGTAGTAGTTGTTTCTCTATTTATAAAAAAATCATTTTCGATGAAAAATTGGCCGTAAAATACGATGGTCGTACTTATAATACGCTAAGTGGTGGATCTCATTGTTAAAAATTGATTTAAACATTGAAATTGTTTATAACAATATGAAATTTATTGTAAAATTTTTTTTTCTTTAAATTCACGTTTCGAATGAAAAAAAAAATCAAGTTTTGAACTCCAATAAAACTGGAGTTATAAATTTTTGAAAATTAGTCTCCAAGCTAAAAAAACTGGCTTTTATTTTTTTTTTTCAAAAGTAAAATCCGTAAAAAAAATTTCAGCCAAGTTGAAGATGTGTTGGTCAAGAAGTGTTTTGTTAAAGAATGACCCTCGTGCTTGTGTTCTTCCTTTGCGCTTTCCAAACAATTTGTAATGTCAACACTACCATGTTGTTAAGTCATTTATACTTTTGCAATGTTTTCTCTAAACAACATACGTCGCATTTTAGGATCATATTAAATGTATACAAAATACATATTACGAAATTTTTTATTTTGTTGAAAATTTAGTTAAACAGAATTTTTGTCTAGTTGTTTTTTTCACAAAGATAAAACTATAAAATAGGATAACTATTTATCAATCACGTAGTAAAACAACATTTTATTTTAAATAGTTTCACAATTCAGTTTTTCATGACTTTACCAAACGGTTTCATGAATCACGTGACCTGGCTTAACAAATCCATTAATTGATGAAAAGTCTTCCGTAATGTATTTTTTCATATAACTATTTACTTCTGTTAGCAGTAACATGTGTCAATGATTAACTAATAAAAGAGTATGTATGTTTTATTTCACGTATTTGGGGTCACGCTAGGATGTTACAGTTAATTTTTTACAGAAATTCAATTTTTCTTTTATTTTATTTAATTACAACTTTTTTAATAACTTATCAACCATATTGACCATAATGTAAAAATACAAGGTGTGGCGTTGCGCATCGATTTTGATTGACCAACCATGAACGCTTCCATCGCGCCGCCATGTCTGTCTGCGAATTTCAAAAGCTTTTAAATTATAAAGCATATTAACATCAAGAAACTCGTGAAAAAATATATATTTCTTATTTCAATATTTTCATTCTAGTTGTTTCAGTGACCAAATGTACGATTCGTGAATATTTACACAGAAAAAACTGACTAAATAGGTGATCATTCATCAGTTGACGTACATGTATATTCATACGTATGTATATATATGTCTCACTTCGAGGTGGATCCGGGGGATAGGTTTCAGTTTCAACTTTAGGCACTTCGTTTCATTGTATAGGCTCTTCGGTGCTGTAGTAGTCACATCTCCATTAAATATGGTATCGCAATGGAAGGCGCAGAATGGCACGAAAATGAAACCTCGGAATGCCACACCTTGTATTTTTACATCATGTTATTGACTATAACTTAAAGTATCTGGAATCATGTGAGGTTGAGTTGTAGTCGATTTTTTACGGAAAATCTATATTTTGCCTACTCAATTAGTTTATAACTACTGTAATTATTTGTTACTCGTGTTAATAATACCATGTGCTAAAATGTAACAGTTGTTAGAGTATTCACGCTTAATTTTGGAGCATCTGAGATTATGCTGGGCCGTGTTATGATCAATTTTTTACAGAAAATCGATATTTTTCATGAATCATTCGTTTGTAACATTTTAACTAACTTTTCACTCGTGTTAACTATAACATGTGCTAATGACTAAGTATTGTAAAGTATATATCTATAGTTCTAAGTATCTGCGATTACGCTGGGCCAAGTTATAGCCAATTTTTAATAGATAATCAAAATTTTGCTCATTTAATTTATTTATAACTTTTTTAATAACTTTTTGGCCATGTTTGCAACAACATGTCCGCATGACTTTTCAATAAAAAAAAATACGTGTTCAATTTTTAGTGTCTGAGATCGTACTAGGTCAAGTTACAGTTCACTTTCGATTCTTCACAGAAAATTGAAATGTTGTCTGTTTTAATTTGTTTATAACTTTTGTTACAACTTTCCTCCTGTGTTGGAAATATCATGTTCATCTTAGTAATGAATAAAAGAGTATAAATGTCTGATCTTAAGTTTTTGGAATAATGCTTGACCATATTACAGGTTTATACCATTTATGCACTTTCTTTGGTTAAAAAACAAAAGAAAAAAAAAAAAAAAAAAAAAAAAAAAGGAACAAGTTACATACATTTTTTCTGTTACATCTTAAACACATACAATGATTGTAATGTTCTGGAACTGATATAAAGTTATAAAAGAAATCCTCAATTTAATAAATGTAATTAATCACTTATGATATTCTAGGATTTGGAGGTCTAACTGCAGGGTTTGGAGCATCCAATGCAACAAATTTGTTTTCAAAATCTGTTCCTGGATTTTGTGCACCTGTGACAACATCAAGTACTTTTGCCTTTAATACGCCATCTTCTAATCTTTTTAGTACACAAACCAAACCTTTTGGCTCTACTTCTTCCACTCCATTATTTTCATCGAGTGGGACAACTGTTACTCCAGGAAATGTTTTTGGTAGTTCAAACACGCAAACGTCAGGATTTGGCACAAATTTTAATACTGGACAATCAACTCAAGTGTGTTACAAAAATGATTATTTAATAATAGTGCAACTTTAAAATATTTAAATACATTACTGTTATTTAATACTATTTTAGAATATCAGCCTTTTTCCTCCAAATAAGACAACATTTAGTGTACCGTCTAGTTCAACAAACTCTTTTGTATTTGGCCAACCTTCCACATCAAATAGTAATACCTTATTTAATTTAAAACCTGGAGAAACAGGTTTTAATACCGGATTTGGGGGAAATTCACAAGCTACATTTCAGCCTAGTAATACAGGTTTTGGATCAGCACCAAACACAAATGCATCATTATTCAACAACTCTTTTAAACCAGCTATACCATCAAGTGGCTTCACGTTTGGTAATGCATCTAGCACTCCTTCTGCAGCAACTGGTTTGTAGACCTTTAATTATGTCTAAGTACAAAATTTATCATTATTTTCACTATAACTATGTATTATTATTACGATTGATACAACTATTATAATTACTGTTCTAAGTTTTATATTTTAGCTACATTTGAAATGAATACGGAAAATTTTTAGTTCTTATTTTATTGCTTTACTCTTACAAATAAAAGAAGTATTTTTTTGCTTCAAGGTGGTTTATGCACTACTTTCGAGTCAAATGTGCCACTGAATAGATAATTTCTGTTAAAGTTGTAAATATTCATAAAGATATTATTAAATACTCTACTGAACGAAAATGAAAAAATCATGTTACATTATAGATCACAATTGTGAATACAAAAGCTTCTTAAAACTATTATGTATGAGTGCGATTAACCTCAAACAATTGGCTGTCATCTCTCGCTTATGCTTTTGATATAGTTTTTTCCCATCCAGACTCAGTTTTACGGAAAGAAATCGCATGACTTTCGGTGTCAAGATTGTGTACGTCTATGAGAGCCCGTGCTACACAAGTGCTTAACAGCGATTTTTAAACGACTTGTTCTCGTGATTTTATCCGATAAGCCTATCTGCAATTTTGCAGAAAGGTATATAAAAGATTTATTAACAACTTTTTCAAGTTTTTCTTTGACGGTCCAGTCTTTAATTTTCGCATGAACCACCTGCAGGAACAAAGTTACAAGTCGGTCTTAAATGTGTGCACGTACGCAAACAGTACTTAAGCCCTTTGGTTACGTAAATACCGTTTAAAATTCACGCACAATATTGTTTGGAGGTATGCTATTTTTAAATGACATGCTTTGGGCTACAGACAAATACTAAAACACATCATTGACGATAACGTCTCCCTAATACAATTACAACATTCACTTGAGCGAATACAATCTTAGGTTCCTCGTTGTACCTATATGAGATAACATCTACTTGCTACGCAATAATTGGAGTTTCAAGACCGCCATTGCGGTGTAAAAGCTACATAAATGGCACAGCAGCTACTCCGAAGTGAGGAGTAACAATGTTCCATAACACTTAGAAGCACTTGTTAGGTGATAATCGATGCTTATGCACACATATGAGCCAACGCGAAGGAGTATGTGCTTGCGGGTATGTGTATGTACGGCGTAGAAGTGTGAACAGGATAGGTCTTTAGTACGAAAATGTAAAACAAGCGACCAGCAAGTGAGTCCGTAGGTAACTGCTAACTAGCGGACACATGTAATTAGGAGTATTGAATAAATGGATTGTTAAGTTACATCTTCAGGGTACTCCTTTATTTGATCCCTAACTACAAATACACAAAGAATGGTGATAAGGACGGCATTCTTTTTAAGTGCGCAAAATCTTGAGTAAAGTGTCGTGGTATCACAATGTGCTGACATAGTGCGGTTAACCTCTTGTGGCATGCTGGGCGTCTTTGGGTAGCACGGTTTGTCATTTTATTCTATTTTCTGTTGGTGTAATTTAAATTCCTCGTCTTGTGAGCCAAAATGAGTACAATGGGACAATGAACAATACCTACAAATACGACTACAACCTTGGTAGAAACGTTACTACATAAACTGGCTAAAAACTCGTCAACATGTTATAAGCCCATTTACTCATGCACGTTAACGAGTTTCTAGCCAGCTAATGTAGTAATTTACTAGCAGCAAACTACTATTACGTAGATGCATTCCTTATCATTACATGTGGAGCCTTTCGTCCCAATAACTTTAGAATGGTGCAGATGACTATAGAGACGGGAAAAAGTTTTCACAATTATAAAGCTGATACTAGAAAAAAAGGTTCCGCACCTACTACGTGACATAGATAAAATCACATTCAATAACTTGTGGAACAATATAGGTGCGGGAAATCCTAACGAAAAATTACACGACACTCTGAAGAAAAAGTTAAAGAAGTTATACACCTCAGCAATGCTCAAGATCGCAAAAAATTTCAAATTTACAAGCACGATACAGTTATCGGGAAAAGATACACAAAGTTACGCGAACACTCTTACAAAGATGAGTCTTACATACAATTTTGGAAGTTTTTAAGAAACTGCTTTACAAAATTAGTTTGTTAACAGTATTTTAAATTACCGGATTCTAGGCCGACTTTTAGAAACGAAAGAGGTACTCTTTGTAAACGCTTTATAAATAGTATCATCAATAGAACTTTCCGTAAATGAGGCAAATACGTTACATCAAAATACGGTACAAGTTAACTACACTAACACAAGTACACGTAATGACAAGCAGCGTACATTACAGCTAAAGTCGAGTTAAAGCCATGATTCAAAGGGCAAGCAAGTTTACACTCGCAACAACAAAACTACAAGTAGCGATTCAAACTCAAAGAATTTCAAATGTTATTAGTGCAGTTCCGATCACAAAGCTAATACGTGTGAGTTACCAGTGACTATCACGTGCCATTTCTCTGGTAAACAAGGACATATAGCAAAAGTATTCTTCAAGAATAAAAATTTGCTATATGCAATGGAAGAAGAAGAGTCAGCAGTAAATATGGATTGCATAGATGTACTGGGTATCACAACAGAAGACGCACGAAAAAAATTTTTTTAAACACTTAAGGTCAATGGAAAACGAGTTAACATTAAAGTTGACACGGGGGCAGCAGTCACGCTCATAGAAATAGAGCAGGCAAAACAACTTTTTCCAGGAGCACCAGTTCTACAAACAGATCTATAGCTGAATATGTACTGTAAGCAAAAAATGAATGTTATAGGATACATTACAGTAGGTTTTAAGTGCGAAAATTTTCATAGTACATGAAATTTACACATTACGAATATTGAACGATTGCCACTGATGGGGCGTGAATGGATTAAAAAAATTATGAGAGAAAACGGAACAAATACTTTATTCGAATCAATTTTACAAGTAGAAATTTCAGAAGTGCTGAAGAATATGTTAATCAAGAAATCATTAAATAAATACAAAATAATTACGATCGAGAATAAAAGCGCAATACACAACATTAAAGCGTCATTAATAATAAAAGAAGACGTTAAACCTTTTTTTCTGAAGCTAGGGCCGTATCGTTCAAATTAATACCTTTGGTAGATGAGGAATAAGACTTTTTAAGAAAGGTGTTGTAGAAAAAGTTGACACTTCAGACTTTGCAACTTCTGTGTACCTGGGCTTAAGAAAAATAACTAAGTAAAAATTTGTGAAGACTATAGCGTTTCAATTATACAACAATAAACAGTTAATAAATACCTGCTACCTACGGTAGAAGAACTTTTTTCAGAAATGGCAGGTTGTACTGCATTTGCAAAATCAGATTTTACATGAGCTTATTTAGAATAATAAGTCAAAGATAAGAGTGTTGACTTACTAACGATTAATACTCATCAGATATTATTTAAAAGTAATCGACTTATGTATAGTGTAGCCCCAGCACCAGCAATTTGGCCAGAGAAAATGAAAAACATACTTCGCGGTATTAAGGGCGTTAAAGTTTCTCGAGACGATATTCGAGTAGCAGCTAATGATTGCACAGAGCTTTTGTTAAAGTTAAAAGAACTTTTAAAAGTACTGTATAGATACAACATAAAAATAAATCGAGAAAAATGTAAATTTTTTGCTTCTAAAATATACTACTACGGTTACATAATAGATAAAAACGGATTACAAAAAGATACACAAAAATTAGAAGCAATTGAACAAATAAAAAAACCAACAAATATTTCAGAGTAACGAGCTTTCGTCAGATTTGTTAATTATTACGGTAGATTAATCAATAACGTAAGTTTAATTTTAGAACCTTTGTATGAATTTTTATGCATATAAAATAAATTTACGTGGTCAAACCGCCAGGAAAAAGAATTTCTTGAAGCTAAGAAAGCTTTTGTCAGTGAGCAATGCTTAACGTATTATGATCTAAACCTAGCTCTCATACTGCCAACGGATGCGAGCCCATACGTCGTTAAAGCAGTGTTATTGTATCGCTTCCCTGATGAGACCGAAACGCTGATACAATACATTTCACAAACTTTAAATACAACACGAAGGAAATATAGTGGGATGAATAAAGAAGCGTATGCCATTGTTAATACTTTTAAAAAGTTTTACTAATACCTCTACGGAACCAAATTTCCATTAATTACGGTTCTCAGACCACTTACACAAATTTTTGCAAAAAAGTAAAGAATGGCCTCGTTACAGCGCAATGAGAAAATCAACCATTACGCAATTTTTCTACGTGGTTTTAAATACACTATTGAGTACAAGAAATCGGAGAATGATAGCAACGCAGATGCATCTCTGACGTTTCACTAAAATGCCCTCGCCACTGTCTTTGCGTACGTTTTGTTAAGCTAGTGAAGACCTAGCGATTGCTTAGGATAGGGTGATCTTGTCGGATGGTTTTCAGTCTTCATGTAATTCCTTTTATATATTAAGAGCCGCTTTAATACTGAAGGTGTCTTTCAGAAACTTTTGATAGTCCACATGCGTTGCCATTATTCTCCGATTTCTTGTTCTCAATAGTGTATTCAAACCCCCGTAGAAAAATTTGCTGAATGGTTCATTCACTGAAGTTTACAGCAATTATGACTGCCTGGATACCTCAGGGTAATCTTATCTGGCCTGCTGTCGAAGTCCCAGACTGATCGGGAGGAAAACTAAAGTCCGAAGCTTTGGAGCTAGTTGTAGAGATCTTTCCCAACATCTCCTGGTATAACGTCGAAGACGTTGGTTTCTAAAGCACCTTCTTTTTTTGCAGACTCAGTTGTTTTGGTTATCTAAGATAGGGAGATTGGTTCGTGATGCTTGTAAGTTGGAGACTGTCCCGTTATCTCAAGTTTTTTTTCCCTTCATAGCTGTTAAGTTTACCCAGCGCAGACCTTGAAGAGGATCGATGATTCCTGGTTGAATGCTTAGAGTCGAGAGGGTAATATAGAGTCGTCGGTCACTGGGGTTTCCAGCCTGGCGAAGAAAAACTCCGCTCGTGACGATTGCCAGTGAATGACTGACTTGGTTTAATAGTGGCCGTCTTTAGTTAACATAGTCTTTCAGTCGAAGTAATTGCTTCCGTAAACGGTGGTAAAAATGTATTTGTTAGCAAGGTAGTTTAAACTTAAGTGGCCCTCAAAATACCGATGAGGTTAATGGTTAAGTAGGAAACGTAAATACTTGAAATGGCGCTGAAAAGGGCCACTCGTGAAACTTTCAGCTATTCCTTATTATTATTTCCAGCTGCATGACTATCATCTATATTATCGATGCAGCTCGATAAACTGCCGGTAGACGACTGCAGAAATTTTCGAGACGTTCTGGCCTATTATAACCACACTTATTCAATTTTTATTTTAGGTAGCTTCGATTTTAAGTCGATGCCACCTAGTGGATCCTGCTGAACTAAAGTAAAAAGCTGGCGTACTTTTGCAAAACGTTAAGCTTATTTATCGCTATTGTTAATAAATTTTTTACGATAAAAACTATATATATACTAAAAAAATATATATATACTAAAACCATCTAGGAAGTTCCAAAAATGGGTATGCAAAATTTCAACAAAATTGGTTCAGTAGTTTTCGCGGTTAGCGATTGCAACGGTTTTAGCGACTTAGCTTTATATCTTAGTAAGATATGATTCCTCACCGTCTCACTATATTACTTATAGTGATTTATTGAATGACAATATGAAACTGTTGTAGCCGTGTTTAGCTTATTTATTTAATAGAAAGACATTTTGCTGAGTTAAGGCATGTACAATTATTATATACTCTATGTACTTCTGCATTTGCAATTTGTAATTTACATTTTTTGATAATTTTAAGCAAAAATAGTCGGTGGTTATTTTTGAATAATGTCCATATAGAAAAGGATCTTTTTACTCAGACGAGTGACTACTAATTAGTTTTAGATTTCAACTACAAATATTTTTCAGATATTTTTTACTGCTGTAATCACTTGTTCACACTTCTTTTATTATAAGAATTTTTTAATTTTTTATTTCTTTCGTAGTAACCATTCTGAATTTCTACTTTCAAGAATATTTTAAACAAGCATAATACTATGATTTTATATAACGCAAATTTTTATTCAATTTTGTTTGATTTAAGTAGAAATAACCATCATCTTTCAACAACGTTCTTGTTGCTTTTTGACTGTATAGTGTCTTTACTATTCTTGTCTGATTCTATTTTTTTAAGTTTACAAAAAAAAGTTTTCATTTAATTACAAACGTCTATCGATGTCTAATGTATTATCGATTAGGTTTTAGTTTTTCATTGTTTTTTTTGTCATAATACAATATTTTTATAAAATACATTACACACTAAAATCAGAAAAATAATGATTTTATTTTTTGCCAGATGCTTGGCTGTCGACCGCAGTGTGTACCGTAGGTTCAATGTCCTTTAAAATGTTGGGATTTTTTACTCACATTTCTATAATAGCATTTACACCTGGCAAGCACCAAAATTATGTATTCAAGTTTTAAGTATGAGGAAGTTTGCCTTGCAAGCTCAAAGCAGATGGCGTCATGGTGAACCAGCTCTGTCATGCCGACCCCTGGGAGAATTAAATAGTATATTACGCACCAAGGGAGCAAAGTGCGGCATTCCCTTCTGGGTGTGTAATTGCCGTACTTTGTTCCCAAGGCCCGTATACGATTTTTTCTCTTCCTCCGTTAAAAATATAACATTTTTTCCTGATTTGAGGGAGAAAAGTGCAACATAACCTCTCGGGTAAAAGTCGCAGTTATTGCTTATTAGGTATAGTAATTTGGCATCCTCTGCGAGCTCGGTATCCACTTACAGGATGTCACAAAACTTTTCCCATGAACAGTACATGCAGTTTCTTACTCGATAGAAAAGTGGCACTTTGCTCCCTAAAATCAGTGACTAAAGTTTTACTTTTGGCGGGGGTATGAGAAAAAATGTATTGTTTTTTAAAAAAATTTTTTTTAAGACCTACTATTGGAAATAACAATAATTAGTCATATAAATCTGAGAAATGCACAGAAATATGAATAAAGAAGTTAATACATTAATTAAATGGCTATCAAGTTTAGATCTATACATGCATTTTACATGCATGCATTATCATAACAGCTTGTCCAGAAGCTCAGAAGTTGTGAATGCGTTTTTGAGAGTTTTGAAATGGATGGGCAAAGTATGTATGGTAGGATGACAATTAAACAATTAAAGGTAAT
This sequence comes from Copidosoma floridanum, assembly GCF_036245765.1. Classification (NCBI taxonomy): domain Eukaryota; kingdom Metazoa; phylum Arthropoda; class Insecta; order Hymenoptera; family Encyrtidae; genus Copidosoma; species Copidosoma floridanum. The sequence goes on from NW_028321885.1 coordinate 9,931,372, forward strand.
GTATTTTACAGTTCATAAGATATTCTTTCTAAAGTACAATCTTCATTATATGCTAGTGTAAATGATTATCACAATGCATTATATGTGACATAAACGTTATTTTTTAGATGATATTTATTTTATAAGAGCTAATTGTAAGGCTGAACTTAAGAAACACGTACAATATGAAGTTAATGTTAGCTTTAATATAACAGGAAAAGTTCTAGAATTTTTAGTACTCTGATTTAACGGAAATCTAAATTTTACTCGCTTTTTACAATTCAAAACACTGAACTTCATTCTTTAATTCAATGTTGTACTGTTTACTTATAGGTTATAAACATACTTGCCTACTCTAACGATACATCTCTGTTGATGTGTACAGATGAGCTTCATAGATGTTTCATCGATTTAATAATTCTACACAAAATATAAGAAAAAAATATTTCATATTTTTTAATTGCTTACTAATTCTTATTAAATACAGTGTAATATATTTTTGACAGTAGTTCTTAAAAAAAATTTTTTTTCTTTAAACAGTATATTTAGAATTTCCCCGCGGGTCGCCATGACAGAGCTGGTTTACCCCGGTGACATCTGCTTTGAACTTGCAAGTCAAACTTCCTCATACAAGTAAATTTTTTTTTTATAATGACTGGCCCTCCGAAAGCTTATTTTCTAAAAAAGCTAAAAGCTTTTAAAACGTTTGTATACTTATTTAGATAGTCAATAAAAGAGATTTTTTTTTATTTAATCGACTATCACCTAGGACGTGCTCAAGACACTTTTTGCGCTGTACAAATTTTACCTTGTAGGATTGGTTGATTACTCGTCTAAGAAAAATCACTATTGCTACGATTGGTGCTAATAATACTACCACTGCCAGTGCTACTACCATTTTTACTACTACTAGTATAATTAGTACTGCTACTGCTTCTTTGGCGAATACTACTACTAACACTAATGCTGTTTTTTACTAACATCAATACTGTTATTGTCAACATTATCGCCGCCATCATTACTATCTTTAAGGTGGTTGTTTCCTAAACCAAAAGTATCTAAAAAAGTAGGAAATTGTTAGCAAAACTAATATAAGCGTCGAGAAATATGTGTAAGAAATTTGAGACCGATTTACCACGTCATTATTGAAATATCCTCGTCAAAAAATCACCCTTTTAGCATTAGAGCAATGATGCAAACACTACATACATAGCCTCATTATTTTGAAAAGTGTAACTTACCGTATATCAATGACAATTAAAAAACTATTGAAAACTACCTGAGACAGTAAAAAAACATATACATTTTTTTGAGAATTTCATACCACATACTTGTAAAGTAATAGTAATCGAAAAAGTGCTTTTGGTTTGATTTTGGAAAATAACCAAGCAAGTATGGTGTATGTGACAACGTTGCTTTGTCACATGGATAAAAGTAGAAAGATGTAAATGTTTATGTATGTATGTATAGGTATACTCACAGACATTCTCATTTCATTCTGGTATTTTGAATATGGATAAAATATGTATATTGTATACCCATGTATAACATTAGATATTGATGTTATTAATCGATGGGTAAGTATTATGTTAAATTATTATATATTATTGACCTCTTCCATCTAAATTGCGCTATCTATATTTTTTTACTTAATAGAAACGTCGCGCTTATTTTTATAGTGAAAATCGCTGGAGTGCGAAAAACTTTGTCAATTAAAGTTACAAAGCAGTGAAAAAAAGTTATCCGCCTCGGCCAGGAGTCGAACCTGGACCTCTTTCTTGCCGGGAAAGCGCGTTAACCAACTTCGCCACCGAAGCCTCGGTGGACACCTTTCTCCACTACTCTGTTTAGGCGTGTCTTAGGTCGAACGCCGATATCATAGATATTGATATTATTAATCGATGGGTAAGTATTATATCAAATTATTTTATATCGACCTCTTCCATCTAAATTGCGCTATCTATATTTTTTTACTTCATAGAAACGTCGTGGCCGAAGCGGATAACTTTTTTCACTGCTTTGTAATTTTAATTGACAAAGTTTTTCTCACTCTAGCGATTTTCATTATAAAAATAAGCGCGACGTTTCTATAAAGTGAAAAAAATATAGATAGCGCAATTTAGATGGAAGAGGTCAATACACAATAATTTGACACATATATAAGATTTTTCTATGTATTGGAAACAACTACCTTCAACCACCACTACCACTACTACTATCACAATCTTAACCACTACCACTACCACCACTGTTACTACAAGGCCTTTATTACCACTTATACTATTATCATTACAATTCTAAAATACCGAAAAAAAGGCTGGAAAAAATGGCTCTAGTAAATTGCTATTAGTCTTAAAGAGGCCTTTGTTCTAGCAAGTCATGCTAGAGTGATTTAGCGTAAATTCCAACGGGGCATAATGAGCCGCATAGCCTTAAATTTTCTTAAAATTTTGCTTTTATTTATAGCCAATTCGTAACATTTTTGGCTTAGTACGTTGGTGTAACTATAATCTATAAGAATCAGATTTCTTTAGGTGTATGGCAACATATTTTGAGTTCATATATTACGGCTCATAATTTATACTAATCCATGCACTTTAAAAAATAAAAAGTTTGTTTTTGCTACTTGCTGGCATCTGACGCAGCTAAATTATAGCATAGGTCCTACGTTTTAAGGACAGTACAATAAACTATATGAGACACTATATTACTCTTAATATAGTTGCTAAAACATAGTTGCGAATAACCATCAAATATTGGGATACACTAAGTAGGGTGCAATGAACTTCGTGTTATTGTTGAAAATTGAAGATTGGAAGATTGTGGCCGAAACAAACATCTGACTACTTTTTTTATAACTCCCCTAACATGGATATCATCTAAAACGGCACAACAATTTGGACACAATAAGCTGTAGTCCATTAAAAATCTAATGTCGTGGCTGAATTAAATTGATGGATGATTTTTTTTTTTACAACTCCTTCTATCAAATCGTAGGTCATAAAAATACGTGGGGTATTATAATCTGTAAACCAATATTAAAAGTTTATTTTGGTACTATATCATTGTAGTACTTAATAATAAAATACCATGAAATTTTCTTAGTAAACTGTTGATTAACTGTCAATACTGTACAGTTTATATATTATCTGTAGACGATAGAAGTGTATGAAATGATAACTCTATGTCATATATCTACCTATATATATTATGACAACAGCTAATGTCAAAATATCATTATTTCATTAAGTTTTAGACCCTTATGTGACTGTTCTAGATTTTCACACATTTCCACACCATACAATACTTAAGTCAACTTAAATAACTAATATATTGGAAAATTATAGTTTCGATGTTAGTTAAATAAAATGTGTAAAATTGAACGTTAGATTAGTCTGAAAAAATTAGTGTATTAAAAGTTGATCAGTATTTACTTTAAATATTAGTATTTTTAGGCATTATACATTAATTTAGGAGAAATGTATAGTAGATATGTTACTTACTAGTTTGAGGTCATAAAGTGTTCCTAACTAAAGTAGATTACTTTTTTTATTGCTCTTTTTATCTTCATTTTAAAAATTTTTAACAGAAATCGCTGTTTCCACATTGACTATTGTGACGAGAATTTTTCAGCCGATAAACAGCCGCCCGGATCCTGTCACAAAAATTCACTTTCTCCCTCTCTCTCTCTCTCTCTCCCTCTCTCTCTTTCTCTGTTCACTATAAATATCAGCATTTATACATGGTGCCTTCCAGGTCAGTATGTTAATCGATGTATGTGTTCTGGTCGTTCTCCCTGTCTAACTTCTCCTTGGCTCGGCTGTCGAAGGCCCGCACCTACTTAACATACATACGCATACATCTAGACGCACCATGTCATGCACACCTCACAACGGTCACTGTCCTCGCGCGTGTCAATACCCTGAAAAGTCTCGCTCACTTTAACATTTTCCTAACGTCCACCTTTCCCCCACACGCCCTTGATCATTCGTTCGCTCGGATCACCTGGATATCCCTATCTCCGTACCTAATTCTAATGTACTAGGCACAGTACACCTACCTCTGTCAAATCCTCACGATCACGGTGCGCTACCTGGAGCTCGCCCTAGTCCTGGCTCGGTTACACAGCGTCTTCTAGTGATTCTCTTTATGGCAGCGGTCCTCTCGTCTAGCTGGATACTCTCCTAATTTATTTTTCTCTCTCACTCTGCTGTTCTCCCCTGTATCACCTGTCTCTTTCCCTGTAATTCTCAACTCTGATCTCTACGCTCTGCTCTCTCTGATTCCTCGTACCATACTGCTTATGCTATGCAGTAAGTCTGCAAAGGTGCACTCACCCCTTCCTTTGCATCTGCAAACCTCTAACGCCTCTAAAAATCGGTAAATCGTTGGAGGTTTCAAAACTAAGTCCTTGACGCGATGAACTGGCCCTCAGCTTATTCTCGACAAGTCGCGAGCTTAACCATCTCCCTTTCTTTCTCTTACACATACACTCACTCAACCTTACCTCACATACATTTAACTTCTCTCATTGCCTTTGGTCCTTCTCTCTCTACTTGGCTCGTAGTCAGTGGTAACAAGAACACATATTAAATAATGTCAAAAAATTGTATGTATAGCAAATATATACCTATTATAGGACTCGGTATCCACCGATAGCTTGCCCAAAAATGTAGGTATATAGCGATGTAATAGCTTAAGCTACCACGTCACACAATGCTCTTGTATCACAAGATCGACGAAACATCAATCATTAAGTGCAATATATGATAGTTAAGAGCCTAACATGTTTTTTTTATTTGTTTATTTATTTATTTTTTGTTTATCTGGTTACCGCGACAGCTCTTACGCCAAGTCGCCGAAGCCACCCACTCACCACTAATGTGTGGGGGTGCATTACCGCACCCATTTTCCAACCCTTTTACGGATGTCATACCTAATCCATGGGCACAGTGCGAGTATCTCTGGTGACACACCTTGCCAATTAAGCTGACACTCTCTGCACGAACAGTGCATCGGGTCCAATTGCCACTGTATAGTCTTTCCCCGGAGAGGACTCCATATTTCAGGACGTCTACTCCTCACTGGTTAAGCCGGCGCTCTCTGCCGAAGCATCGGATCCAGGCTAATTAGCATCTTCGGAGAAGCCTAATATTTCAGGGACCACTTCTTCGCCGGTAAAGCCGGCGATCCCTGCCCGACGCCTGGCATCAGATCTGCTAATCCCTACTTACAGCCCTAACACTTTTTCGCATTCACCCAGGCCCGAAAACCTGTGGGGCAAGGAAAAAACTCTGGAGTTACTCTGAAGGAAAATTCCACGGTAAAACTCGCCCCGAAACAGCCGGGGTTACAAAGGAACTTTTTCCGATGAAAACAGTTTTTTGTAAAAAATCTGCATTCATCGGGAATCGAACCCACGACCCCTAGAACAGCGTTGCATTAGTAAGTAGCACGCTCAGCACTGAGCCAACGCCGATCTTTATTAATTTTTTTAATTATTAATAAAGTTCTGTAATTGATTAAATAAACCTTGGAAGAACTCACAAAGCTGCGAATCTTGCTGTGTACTACTTCAAAAATAAATAAAAATTAATTTTATAAGAATATAAATACTTAAAGACAGTAGATAAATAGTAGACACATCTCACAGCTTGGTTCGGATTAAACAAAACGGATAATTTTGCAAAACTACTCAAGTGTACTTAAATTCCAAAAAACTATATTTTTAATAACTAACTCAAAATTTAGGCAAAAAAAATATATACAAATGAAATATAAAATATGTACAAAAATTAATTTACTGAAGGTTTTATTAATAATTTTTGCTCTTCTACTCATTAACGAAAATTTTTGATTGGAAACAAAATCACGTAAATCATCTGATTCATCAACACCAAATCAAAATGACTTGCAAGACAATCATAATACTAAAGATATTATATTCTTTAAAATATGTTTGAAAATTACGTGTAAAACCGTTCATAAAATTTATGTAACAGATGGTCCCGGAGGATTAGGAAAAACTTGTTTGTTTACGACATTAATTAATCACTTTATATCACGAAGTAATAAGAAATGACAGTGGCTGAGACTGGCATTGCGCCAGTACTTTTCTCGTAATGAAAGGCAAGTCATAGAACATTCAACTTACTTTGTGATTTGAATAATTTTAATTGTTTATTTTGAACATTTGAATCTGAAAAAAAATCACGTAAAGTCGATTTCCTTATTTAGGATATGGCTTTTATAATAAGAAAAAAAAGCTTTAGAGATAGTAGACAGGAATTTACGTGATCTGTGTAATATACACATTTATTTCCAGCAAGCAAAATAAAAAAAAATGTTTTCATCAATCGCTTCTTAATATAGAAAGCAATAATATAAGTATGATAGTATTAAACCATCAAGTTACTATTGTTACTATTTACTTTAAGATCTTGGTTTAATCTCAAATTATATAGAAGCATCGTTTGGTGAATAAAATTTTTTTTCAAAATTTCGTGTTTAAAATTGCCGTACAATAAAAAAAATTATTAAACATTCCTAAAACATAAAAATTAAATGATATTCAGTTGAAATACTGACTCATTATAAAATTATTTTTTTTTACCAGGCAACCGTGACAGCCTACTATTCTAGTCGCTATAGCCTCCGTTTTACCACTTTTATGTGGGGGTGTATTGCCACACCCATTTACCAATCACGCAACTAATTAATTTATCATACCATGGGCACAGTAGAAATATCTGACGTGGAACACCTTGCCAGTTGAGCTGGCACTTTTTGTACCAATGGTGCATTGGGTCCGCCCGTCGCTGTATAGCCTTTTCCTAGAGAAGACTCCATATTTCAGAACCGTTAATGGATATCTCATCAATTAAGCCAGTGCTCGCAGCTGAAGCATTGGATCCAGGCTAATTAACAATCCTGGAGAAGCCCCATGTTTCAAGGATCACTCCTCGCAGGCGGTTTGCCATGTCAGTAGACGCTTAGTGAGAGAATAAGTGTGACCTAATTTGGTGGCTTTCCCTATCTTTCGCTGCCGTGGTATGCTGCTGAGTGCGAACTAAAATAATTGTCTGTTTTGTATAACATTTGCAGAACCTGCTAGCAAGTTAGAAGTACGAAACTTGGATAGGTGTTGGAGTTACTTCCGAGGAATGAAAGTGGTTTTACCCTTAATATGCAGAGGAAACAATGTTATAAATTTCCTAAGCAACGGTCAAAATAGCGGTATCTAAAAATTTGTAAAAAAAACTACTAAACTGATTTAAGAGTTACATGGCAAGTTTTGTCAGGCTTCTCATTGCGCATCTTTTTTCGAAAGACTTTTTTTCTATCTACTAATGCTTCTGTTTTCGGGACAAAAAACTTGTTTTGGACACTTTTGACATTTATTAAGCCATGTCCTGACAAATTTTAAACGTTTTAGTACAGAATATTTAGTTTTAAATACTTTTATCTACCTAATTTAGTTTCATATTTGCTAGTAACGATTTCTGAAAATATGAATGGGGTGAAAATAAATTTTATTACATTAAAAGAATACTATTTATTGCCAGTGTATACAGGCTTCAAAAATTTCCTAAAAAACAACTATTCAACACATGAAACTTATCTAAACTTTTAATTTTAATAGAAGATATTTTTATAAGGTAATCATAACTTTCAAGGAAAATATCAATTATCATATTTAGTTTAAAAACTTAACACTTCTTTTTTTCCCTCATATTAAACTACTTTGTAGTGTAATTTTCAGCTGTTTTTTTTTTAAGCTGATTATATTTATTGAATCATTTTTTCTGAAAAAATTTTAATAATAACACACTTCGTAATTAAACTTATCAAAAACTTAAATGCCTCATCTCTTTTAACAGTTTTCAATATTGAGTATATCTTTTTATGAACTGATGGATTACAAATATTATAAATGACAATTGTTTAATAACCTAGCATTTTTTTACAAAAAAAAAATTATTTATTACGTACTTAAGCCGTCAAAGCGATGTACATACAAGTTACTTAAACAGTAGTTTTGATTAACAATTATATATTTTACTACTACTGGAAAAATTGATTAATTATGAATAACTAATAATTACAAAAATTACTAAGCTGAAGAAGGCTTAGGTTCACAGCTTGTTATCAAGGGCACTCCGGAAGATAGTAACAGCGTTCTACCTATCGGTTCAATCGATCAGATAATTTTTATACTGTTAAAGCTGTGTTGCATGACTCATGTAAGTAGCTATTTTGTTTGACAGTATGTGCATAAATCACTTAATTTATTAATTGCGTATTTGACTTATGTCTCATGACACACTGTCAGAAAAACGGAAAGTTAGGTTATGTTTCAATCGGCTGTCATTTTGTTTTTCTCCTTTAGCTCCAACATTTTGTTGCTAAATGTGAACTTAATTCTACAGACCTTTTTTTTATAAATACCATCTTTATGTGACTCCTTTATAAGGTTACGTGTTAAATTACAGTTTCTTAAATATTCAATATGTATATGAAAACGGTGTTGGAAAACTACCTAACATTTAGAATATGATAAAAAAATTCTATAAAAAACGTTAAGAGTAATTATCGCCCTTAATAATTGTGGAGAGATATATACACCACTTCGATTTTCCACATACTTTATAATTTGTATTACTGATTACTTATTTATGGGGCTATTTTACTATGAGAAAGTCATCCACCCTAACATTACTGTCTCGTTATTCCTTATTATCAGTATGGTACTGTATAAATAAACATGTTATATGTAATATATGCAAGTAAATAGAAATATACAATAAAAGCATTAAAGATCAGGTGGTTATAATACATTGCAGTGATAAGGCCATATAAAAAACCCCACAGATAACCAGGAGAAAGTGATAAAACGGAGTCTTGAATCTTGAATTCGTGGCATCTAGAGCGCTCTACTACTTAGCTACTAAGAGCTCCCGACGCTGCGTGCTGTCTTCTTAAACTTGAAAAATACTTGTAGCCAACATCAGACGCTGTTGACAGCACTGCTTTATTTTAAGAACACATCCATCCACACCATAAGTACTAGAAAAATTTGTCTCGCAGCTAAGTTAATAATAAGACCTTTTTTTATGAAGCATGAGCCAGAAGAACATATCCGTGGACAGCCGTGGAACAAAATGCACATTTTTTTTTAAGTGTGTGGTTCGTACCGAAGAGCATGCGCCTACGAGAAGAGGAGTGGAATCCCATGGAAATGGGTACACAGGTGCATATTTTGGAGACACGTGGAAGGGGTATTACAAATGTGTGTCTACAAAGCGAGAAGTAAAAATGCCGACTATAGCTATACAGCTAAGTGCACAGACAAAGCAAGTGACGAGTTTTTCTTTCTTATACTGTAACCGAGTAGAGTAGATGTGGGTATTACTGATGCTGCTTCAGTTACGGGCAAATCTAACATAACCTCTCGATATTAGTTACACCACATTATTTATAACATTTTATCTCTCAATCTTGACGCTATGTACCTCAAAAAAGATCCCGCCTTACTTAATATAAACGAGTTTAATGTTTTTCCGTTAATAAATAAAAGCCCACTGCCAGAAGCTCAAAACTTATGGCAAGGTCGGACAAAACCAAAAACTAATCCACCGTGAAAATCTCTTGCTGATTACCTTCATTGACATTCTCAAGATGCCTTAAAATTAAGCAATAAATGAAGAGAGTTAAGTTTAAAACTTTCTCAGTCCTATTAGGTCCTTTGTGGCAAAAATGAATCAAGAAGAACGTATTAAGGATGAGGAAACGGAAGTAGAAAAACAGCTAAGAGTAGAAAAGCAGAATAAAATTCGTATGCAAAAAAAAAATAATAAACTGCAAAAGCAACAACAAGTTTATCAAAAAGAGTAGGAATTGAAAAAAAAAAAAAAAAAACTTATTTTACAACAACAAAAAAACACGCGAGAATGAACCGAAAAATAAGTTGAAAGAAGGATTTTTACTAAAAATAAAAAAGGAGAAGATTTGCATACCAAGATTACTGATTTAGAAGCTGACTTAGAAAAAAGGATTAGTTTATAGTCATTTTTTTTTTTTTTTTTTTCATTTATTATTAATTTAATCAAAATATTTGATGACTGTGATCAAATGTGATATTTTAGTTAGAATAAAATTTGACAGTGTTAGGGGGCCAGTGATTGAAACGTGCCAGTGATCGATGTCGAGTAATAGAAGCATGCTGCCAGTATTAGATGCATATTGCCTATTGGTAAAAATGTTTGTTTTAATTTAAATTTAAATGCATTTAATTCAGTTGAAGATGAATTAATGTTCGTTGATTAATAAACTTAAGAATTAAAAAAATTGAGTTAATTCATTTTTCTTCTTTTATTAGAACATTAAAGTGAACTGAAAAAAAACGCCATTAATACCCACATCTACCCTATTTGCTCTTCAACTGGCTGTCGCTCTTGCTTCACTCTTATCTATCAATCTTGTTTAATTAAATCATGAAACTAAATGCTCATAATTATGTGCACAGACTTAACATTTCAAGACATTTCTTAATTATTCTTCCTCGACATAATTGCAATGAACTTACTGCTTAAATCAATCATTTATTTTATTTAATCGTATACATTTAATCAGTTATAATAGAATACACTGTATGATCTTTACATTAAAATAAATTCTTTCAACTCATACTCAACAAATAATGAATGACACTATACAGTACGCCCTAACTTGATTACGTAAAACAATTTCAGCGAAATGTATGTACTTATAGAAAGGCATATAAAATTTCTAAAATATAATAATGAAGTTCGTAGTGGTCACTACTATCTATTTTTGATGCTAAATGCTGACTGCAAAATTTAAGAGTCTGCTTTTATACTGACAGGAGGCAACAATCCTCAGTCGCCCAATATTTTTAACTATGTACACTTAATTGAATGAGTACACTATTTCACATCCTAACAATCATTTTGGCAGTAATTTTATCTAGTGTAATAACTTTAGCGATGTTTAATAAACTAACTAAACAATACCATAAGCATGTTATCCTCGATAATTGGTAGTTCTAAGCAAGAATAATTTTATACTAAGGTGTGCTACTCTTTATAAAAAAGTTGACCCATGGATGATGCAGAAAAAAAGCTACACTCGCGTATATTCATCTATATTTATAATATAATAATTTTGGGTCATTCACCCTTTCTCTGACTTCATTCCACTTTCCTTAAAATAAGGTTAAATCCTTTAAATTTCTCCGTTATTCTAAATAGGTTCAATATTTAATTTTCTCCTCTGCCTCTTCAGTCCCCTCATCATCTCCTCACCTCAGCCCCCTTTTTTGTGATATAATTTAGTCGAATTTTTCGAAGAAACCTCCTCCAATTTCCTCGGCCACTCCTGATTTTGATAATATCTCTCCGACCCCCTTATTTATATTTTACCCATTTACTCTCCTCATTTTTATAATGCCCCTTATCGCCTTTTAGTCTCCTTCAATATTAGTGAAAAATATTTTAGTTCGTCCATATTACTTTCAACACAACTCCTACCTCCTAATAATCTCTGATATCCTCTGAGCCACGCTTTAGCAATCTGTACTACAAGGTTCAACTATTACAGTGGGTTTGTTTTTAATTAAGTTAAATTTTCTATTTAATCTTCTTATCCTAAAACTCTAAACTCTTTTTTAATTTCTACTGAAGTAAATAAAAAATTTTTTTATTCTTTTGCCTTATTTAATAGGTCAACTTTAAGACATAGTACCTCTTAACTTTTTTTAAACATCGAAACAAATTTGAATTTTTATTTATAGTACTTTAATAGCCGTTTAAATTGTTTTAGTCAATTTTATTTTAATGTTGAAATTTGTAACATAATTTTTTGTGAAATTTTTTAGCAAAATTCCAAACCATAATTGATTTATGACTATGGCATGCTTTTTTGCTAACAAATTTATTAGTTCTAGTATTAAGCATGTTTAAAAATATAACATGTAATGTCATACGCCGTAAAAAATCGATGAGGAAGCTTACTGAATGTTTATTTAGTGGACTTACTAGTATCACTAATTACCACGTAAAGACAAAAATCCTGTTTTCTTTTTTATCGAAGTATAAAAGGTTGTTTTAAGTAAGTTAAACCTTTTGTTTTTTATTTGAGCTTTGTTTATATTCACAAAAAACGCCTTTCTCGTTAACAGTACCATCTCCGTTTTCCTTATTGCAACTTTGAGCCCGTGGTTCTCTATCCATGGACCTACTCTCCGCAAAAGGGTAAGTTTGGCTCGTTCTTTACAGCAAATGTGAGACTTAATTCGTTGATCAAGCTGCGAGAAACTTAGGCTACTGTAGACTTGCCTAAAAGCGAAATAAAGAGAAACAAGTAGGAAAGACCGTCGATTTAGGTTTCGATATTGAAAACAGCAGTCATTATTATTATTATTATTATTATTCTTATTATTATTATTATTATTATTGTCATTATAATTATTATTATTATTATTATCATTATTATTATTATTATTATTATTATTATTATTATTATTTCATTTTCTTTTATTTTTTTATCTTTATTTTTTGTTCATCCGAGGTCGTCCAGGCTGCTTGATGTGCGCTAAAAAGGGGTACAAACCTCTTCATTGGGTAGGACTCGCAGTAAGCCTATGAATGTTTTTTTCTCGCTATGGTGTTCGTAAATACGGTATTCGTTATAATGACTGAATAATCACAAAACTGGCAAGACCTATCTTCTGGGATACCTGGCTCGGAATCTGCTTTCACATTAATACTTCGAGCCAGGGCCAAGGAGTGTTGACCATTGACGTGGCCTTCCATCAGATCCTTCCATCTGCAGTTTTGCGGAAACATCGATTTCCATTGCTTCTCCTTTCTGATGGCTTGGGTTAGTCAGCGCAGCTTGGGTCTGCAACGGTCATCTAGCTTCCATCCTATTAAATTCTATCTGCGTCTAGTAGGCACCTTACTTTTGGCCTCTTGTGCCTTTTTAAATGCTGGGAAGCTGCCACTACCTGCTCCGTGTTTTGCACCTTCTCTTTTGCAAGCAAATCATCGGGCCTCCTCCTGGCAATCTTTTTAAGGAAATTGCAGCTGTCTTATCGAAAGCATAGCTTCGGCCAGTATTCCTTGTTGCAGTTCCGGGCTATGTGTTCATACCCCAGATACCGATAGCATCTGAGGACATCAACCCTTTTTCTCACGTGGCAGCTTATGAAGCCTATTAACAGCCTCTTTGTTTCTTCTATACATCTGGCATCAGTCTCTCCAGTATTTACCAAAGCTACTCTTTGCCCTATCTTATTCGCTCCTAGTAGCGTCACTGTTCTTATCTGTGGCGAGCAACCAGGGATTCTACTCAATGCGAGTTTGACGTCAGCTTTCTCGGTAATTGTATCCAGATCCCGGATTTCGAGCGTTACCCTTTTCTTATCTGTTTTAACTGATCCTAGACCTTTAACGGTCTTAGCTATACTGTTAACCAGGGCCTTTCTGTCCTTACTCCTTTAACTTTAAGAAGAAGGTCTCCTTTATTAGTCGTAGTGACTCTTTTGACTGTAATCTCATCCTGTTCCGGCTTCAAATCGGTCCTCATCTTCTTTAGGACCTCGGCAAAGCTCTGTCCTTCCGCGACCTTAACGAGAATTCTTCCTCCTTTTTTCTGACATTAATACGTTTGCCGCTGTCACTTCTGTTAATTCTTATCTTAATTATCAATTATCTTTGGGATAAGCTGTTGATTTTTCCGGGCCGTTTTTCCTTTTCAGAATGGGGTTAGGGGTCTTCTTCTGAGTTTCTGGACTCCTGTTCCGCTTGCCTGTGAGCACACTTTTTACGAATCTTGATTGTAAACAGCGTGTGATTCTCTCTCTTTTTTCTGATCTGTACGTCTTTCGCGTCAGATTATCATCGGCTTGTTCTAGGAGGTTTTCCATCTTTTTCTTAGTTTCTTCACGGCTATCCTTAAACTTATGCAGAAGAAGGTTCAACGCCACTTTCATACCTTCTTTTATCGGCAACGCTGTTTTTGTGTGCGTTGTTGTTTCTGCTTTCACTATATCTTTGATTATTTTCTCGAATTCTGTGAACATAGTGTTCTCCTTTGTCTGCTCCATAGTAAGTTCTGTTCCTAAGTTCTTGGTATATTCAAGATCCTTCTCGGTGTTAGTGCATAAAAAGGTGGCAGTACTGACATCACTCGTTCCGCTTCCAGTGCTTAGCAGCCTGTCTCCTCCATGGCTGGGCAGGTATATAAAGCTCTTTTGTGAGTGTTTCTTATCAGAGGTTGTCTCCTCGCTTTTGTTCTGGACGCCTTTGTGGCTTTCCCCGGAATCCGTGAGGCCAACACCCGTTACCCGGGCTTTTACTAGGTTAGATCTATCGGCGAATTCCTTTAGAGAGATTACTGCTTAGGGTACTAAGTTTTATTTATCGTCACCGATTATTGGTTTTATTCGGGAACCTACCCTAGATTTTTTACGAGCTGTTCGAATCAGGCGGCGTTTTGGTCCACAGAAATTATTTTATTTTATTTCAACTACCCGCGGTTACAAGCTTTAACCGCCGCAGTGCCTTGGAACCATACAGCCATGGAAATCTTGTCTTCATCCGGCCAAGTCTTCAATGTAAGCTACCTATTTATTATAAATAGATTTTATTAATTTATGAATATCTATGTCTAATTTTTTTAAAATAATTCTTTGATTAATACTCATATTCAAACGTTAATATCTATCGTTTTTTTCAATCTTCGGAGCGCTTTAACAAATCTTTTTTTGTATAATTAGATTCATCTTTCTCTTCGATGATTTTTTTATTACCTTAATCGTGACATGACGTAGTGTCATCCTTTAATGGATCTTTAATTTTGGGATCAAGAATAGTCACTAAGTTCCATTTCTGAAATTTATGGTGACTGAGGCAGTAATAGTGTATTGATTTTTTATCTACAATTTTTGCACAAGCAATAATGTATGAGCATAGGCCTTATCAAGTAGCAAAAGCTAATTTTTATCATCCCAAGAATTCGGATATTCCTGGTGCATTGCTTAAAAAATATTTTTTATTAACCGTACTTTTCTGTGGCAAGAACTTATAATGCACCATGCCTCTCCAGTCAAGAAAAACTTTAGTTAAAACCTTTTCATTTTACCGAACTTAGCGCGTTTTTTGGTCTTGGCATTTAGTATTGGGTTCAGAGCGGTTTTTCTGCCGTTTAAGGTAAAAACCTGCAACATCAAGGTTTTATAAAAATAATGGACCTTTTTGATTTTAATTAGCAATGACTTAGTCCGTATTGGTTGTTGCCTAATGATAATTACCAAATTAAATGTTCAAAACGCTATAAAAAATTAACCTACATTATTAGAAA
This sequence comes from Copidosoma floridanum, assembly GCF_036245765.1. Lineage (NCBI taxonomy): Eukaryota > Metazoa > Arthropoda > Insecta > Hymenoptera > Encyrtidae > Copidosoma > Copidosoma floridanum. Next base: position 9,946,735 of record NW_028321885.1, read on the forward strand.
AATCTGAACCAAACTAAACTGTTAGATTGTCATGAATAATTTTGTCAGTTTTTTAAACATGAAATACTTTCATAAGAAAAAAGTAATCGTTATTTGGCAGTAAAATCTAGCTTTTGTGTATATCGTTCTCCTTATGTCCATTATAACTTTGCCCAAAATCAATATTTTTAGTTACAAAACCTGTCATCCTACAGAGTAATTAAACTACTACACAGTATATTAAAGTAACACATTTCGTTTTTCAATACGCGAAAATGCCCAAAACTTTGAAGAGTAAGCGATCAGGAATTTGTTAATAAGTTGGCACATTTTTTTGAATGGAGTAAAAAACGTTAAAGTCATTATTATTCATAGTATCTTCTTTACATTTTACGACAGTTGTTACGGGATTAAATAGTACGAATAAGAAAGAAACGTTTTTGCACAACTATCCGAATGATGCATCGCGTGGCTTTAACATTCCACACCTTGAATAACGTACTTTCCACTGCCAATAACCTTTGCCTAGCTTTGAATAATTATCTTTTAATTCTACAACCTTCAAAATTTCAAATATAAGTTTTCTCTTAGTATAATTTTATGCATATTTTTTAATTGTTGCTCATTATATTGTTTATGAAAATCGTGACGAAATTTTCATTTAAAATAAAACTGCCAATTTTCTTACGAATTGTGAGTACGTATTTCAAAGTAAGGCACCCACCTGTAACCACGTGATGGATCATCCGGATGATTTGAAAATAACTGTTTTTTTAATCTGTAATTTTCAATTCTGCAAAAACAAGAACATTTTGTGTAAAACAGTATAATTTACAATGATTCAATTATTTATCACCTCGTACACAAAAAAAGTATCCACTTATAAATCGATTACTAGTCGGTTATTCAATAAAGTTTTTGGTATTTAATCCCATTTAAAAATGAAATAGGTTTCATTCAATTACTGTTCATGATATTTAAATCTTGGTTAGACTGTACTCCTTAAAATAACAGGTTTTTCAACTTGAAATATCGATTTAAAACAAATTTTGATAAGAAATAAGGAGCACGATAGGCATTGAAGCTCAATTTTTCCACTAAATATGCAATTTTTTTTAATGTTAATTTTTTTTTTTAGAATTAAAGTACTTATGTATGCCAATGTTATAATTAGACTTGATTTTAATCTTTCTGCGATTGTTGTTCAATTTTTTATAGCGTTTTGAACATTAAATCTAATTACAATGATTGAGCAGCACCCAATACAGGCAAAAACCTTACGGATTTGGATTCCGAAGGTCAAAATACGTTCAGAAAACCATAGTGTTCCAAACGAGCTTGACGGTGGTGGAGTCCCTCTAGCCTCTACATTACTTGTGGCAGCTTTAATTGGGATGATCGCTCTTCAGTTTACACGTGGTAATTATAATCCCATAATTTGACTTGAGTTATTACCCTCTGAAGCAAAATTTCATCTTTATGGGCTGAGTCCAAAATAGCCTACGCAATTTTAACGCATTGCTGTTTAGCCAAATTGAGCAAATTTGGCACAGATTCAGCGGGACCATGCTTAAATCATTGATTAAAATTAAATGATGCGAGCTAATTGATATTTTCAGTTTCTCAAGAGCTTAGTTAACGGTAATCTGACGATTGGCCAATACTATTTTCTTCTCTTAATCAACGTTTTTTTCTATTGTTGACATGCTCGAGTGTTTGGTACGCTCTTCGTTGTTTGCATCTTTTCGACTCTTTAAGAACATATTATACCACTGCTAAGCTTTGCCTTTGTCCAAGATACTTTGACTTCATACAATACATACATGACCTTCACAGCCTATGTAAGAGATATGAAAATCACCATAACGTCATGAAAAAATCAAAAATCGAAAAAGATCTGCCTTCTCTTTTTTAAAATGAGTTTCAGCATCAGAGGCCCCCTGGATGCAATCAACAGAGTCCACCTTTAATATTTTAATGGCCATTCCAACAACTTTTTTGTCAGCATACCTTAAATCTTTTAACCCTGGTTTACGTGCTGTTCATGGGTGAAATTAGGTTACAATATATTTTTGTAGATGCTGCCTTGTTGTATGTAAAATTTATCATTGTTCTCGAATTTTCACTTATTTTTAACCTTCATTCACATCAAATAGTGTTAAAAGGTCTTTAACGGCCATTACTGGCCAGTTTACATGGATTTTGCAGAGAAAAGGAATTTGCAAGAGCTGGCAAGCTCAACAATGAATAAAAATTGATATATTGACAAAAAATCTTAATTTTCTTGCATTTTGATCTAAATTTAATGTGAAATTTTTCCTATCATTTCTTTATATCCCGGCAAAGATGCGAGACGGTGACGCCCCAAATAATCGAAGTGAGTTGTTAAAGATTGTATCCGGTATTAATTTACTTTTTTTTTTAATTTGAGAATAAATCTGATGCACTTGCAAGTACTCCGTTCGGTTCATCTTGATTAATGGAATAGCTATGGCTTTGCTTGTGTCTTGAATCACGTGTCAAAGACAAGGATGTTGATGTAAATGGAGTTTTAGTTTTAGAAGTTATACAAGTTATACAAGTTATACAAGTTACATAAGTTACATAATTCAGCCTAGTAAACCTTGTCAGAAAACAAATACATACAAGTTACTACTACTAATCTGTCACTTTTCTATTTGTACGAGGCTGACTTGTATAACTTACATAAGTACGACTTCCAAAACTAAACTTACATTAAAGCCGCTATCACATGGGCCAGGAATAGATAAAATCATAGAACGTGATTTGTTGTTTGAACGGGAAGGACCAATCGCATTCTATGCTCTATTCTATTCCTGGCAGTCTGGGCTCATGTGATCGCAGCCTAACATCCCTGGTCAAAGGATTACTTGTTATCTGTTTTTTTTTTCGTGATCCGATCCTTAGGCTCATCTGTCACATTACTCATAAAGTATCTCTATGATAGTACTGTTGTAATGTTATGAAAGCTTGTTTGAAATTTTGAAATAATGACAAAAATATTGAAAAATTTATGTACCAAGTATCAGTTTTAAAATTAAAGGCCGTATTATTTGGATGATAATATAATAATAACTTCTAATTTTTCACTACAAAGGTATATTATATACTTTTTACTATATTTTTATTTATTTTATCAATGAATATATTATTGACTGTATTTTTGAAAAATGAGAATTTTATATAATTCCAATATCTTATTTATTCATAGTAAACTTATAAAAAACAATTTTCCGGTCATTTTTCATAAAAATATAAAAAATGTCTTCCACTAGCAGATTCAACAATATTTTTTTGATTGGTGATGATATGCCACAAATTATTGGTAATAAGCTACTAACAAAGAGGCAATTATTAAAAGTTTTTTTCTTCAATACAAGAGACGTTAATTTAACCGTTAAGGATAGTGTAGATTTAGTAGTCAAAGAAGCTCTGATTTTTTGGGAGAAAGCTAATATTCCAACCCAGAAGTTTGACAGATGCTGTAAGAAGTTAAGCAATTTATATGAAGAGTATAGAAAGATTCAAAAAAATCTGAAAGCACCAAGCAGTTTAGTTCATGAAAATAATTTTACTATGAAATTGAACATGTTATTTGATGTAGCCCATGGAGATATTTTAGATAATATAAGTGATAGGCAGAAAGCATTTCTCCAAGATCAAAGATCAATAGAACCAAAATTATACATAGGAGATTTTATTTATGATATAAGTTTAGACACAGTTGAGGGTACAGTAAAGTTTTAAAATAAATTAAATTAGTTAACTATTTTAATTTTATTTCAAATATCATTACTTTTCAAATATTGTGAGCAATATACTCTCTCCTAGTCTTAAAGTGCCTTTTGATAATATGCCTGATAGTAATAAGCTTTATGGTTTACAGCGAACAAACTTAAATCCGACGGTAGTTCTTGAAAAGTTGATTTTTGATGAGATGACTGATAAACATGGTTAAATATTTTTTGATAACATTTTTTGTTTCCAATATTTTAGTAGTATTTTTGTTTTTAAGGATGTATTACTCAAATATTTGTCTTTTTTTTCAACTTGTTATTCAAACAAAAAATTGATAGCTAATGAATCTTTCAAATTCAAAAAGCTAATACAATTTTAAATATTGGAAAGTATCATTATTATTTGTATTTTTCAAGGCTTGAATTATATACTAAATTTGAAAAATTAAATGATATATACTTAAATCACATATTAAATACTTGAATTACATATAACTTGAAATCCCTATGTAAAAACTACATATACAATTAATTATCAATATTTTTTAGAATCAGATGAATTAGCTCAGAGCTTTCAACAATCTTCGTTAAATTCATCAAGTGAACCAAATTCACAACAAAGCACTGCTTCAAAATTGATCTTGAAAAGTCGTTATTACGAAAAAAAGTGTTCGAGGTAGTATTGACATAATGACAGAAGATGTTGTATCCGTTTTGGATGCTTGTAGAATATCCTATAGACATTCTGTTTTATTGATTGGAATAGTTGCTAATACTTTAGACATTGATGCTCAAACTCTAATTTTGATTAAAATTTAATTTAATTTCATTTAATCAATCTTGACTCGATGTTAGGCAAAAGAAAGCAGAGAAGTTAAAAGACGCATTCGATTCAAATTTAGAAGCAGCTGTTATTTACTGGGATGGAAAAATAATACCTGACGCTTGGACTAATAAAAAAGTTGACCGCTTACCTATTCTTGTTACACATGGTGAATCGGAAAAGATTTTGAATATACCAGTTCTTCCTGATGGAAAAGGTTCTACACAAGCTAATGCTATTTATGAAACTTTAAATGATTAAGGTCTATTAGGCAAAGTGAAGGCTTTATGCTGTGATGCCACGAATGCAAATTTGGGTAATGTAAATGGCGCTGCAATTATTCTTGAGCATTTTCTTGACAGAAATTTGTTGTATCTACCTTGTCGACATCATATTTACGAAGTCATCTTGGCATCCGTCTTTCAACTAAAATTGCCTGGAACTAAAGGTCCAGATGTTCCATTATTTAAAATATTTTATGATCAGTAGCTCGATTTAGATCCAACACAATTTGATATTACTGATGAACTTGAAGATTCATCATTACTTTCACAAAAAAACGAAATAATTATTTTTCTTTAAAGCTGTTTGAAAGAGCATCAACCTAGAGATGATTATAAGCAGCTGCTTGAACTATGTTTGATCTTCTTAGGAGAACCTCAATCATTCGAAATTCGTAAACCGAGAGCATACCATCATGCTAGGTGGATGTCGAAAGCGATTTACTCGTTAAAAATATTTTTATTTCGTAAAACTTTCAAATTCAATGCTTCAGAATTTAAAAAAAATTATATAATGTCTGTATATTTATCGTTTTCATCTATGTAAAAGCCTGGTTTTTAGCTCCAAATGCGGTGCAAGCTCTGAAACATGATTTGGATTTTATTAAAAAGCTCCATAATTATGCTGCAGTCGATCCTTTGGTATCCAATACTGCCTTGCAAAAAATCACAAGGCACTTATGGTATATATCCATGGAACAAGTGCCATTTCATTTTTTGATAAGGATACATCTTTTGAAATAAAAGTTCGAATGATTTTAGCATTAGAATAAGATGTAGGGAATGACGATTTTATTTTGAAAAAATATATAATCTATTCTGATATAGATTTAGAAAATTTGAAAAATGTGGAATTAGATCACTTTCTTAATTGGCAATCATTACGTTTTTTTGACAGATTTGATATAAATAGAAACTTTTTGAAAACTGACTGTAAAACTTGGTCTAATAACATTGATTATTTAAAAGGTTTAGAAATCGTAAAAAATTTACGAGTCGTTAATGATGCAGCTGAAAGAGCAGTCAAACTGGCTCAAGATAATATGAATATCACGAAGAATGAAAATCAAAATTTATTTTTGGCTTAAAATGTAAGCAAATTTCGTAGAGAATTTGATAATTCAAAAAAGGAAAGAATAGTAAAAAAACTAAAAAAAAAAAAAAAATTGAAACTTGACAAATGTTAAATTATAAAATTGTATTTTTAATAAGTAAATTGTTCCTCCGTAATGATTATTCTTGTAGATTTGCTCAGTGCCTCTTATTTGCTTTTTTCCTTTTCTATTATCTATTACTGAACGGTATTTTTTTTTTTCTTTATTAAAAGGTAAAAAAAACAATACCAGTGAAAATTGTTAGTACTAATGCAAAAATTATAGTTACAATTAATTTTTTATTTTTCAAGTATCAAATTTTTTTCTTACATAAACAGATATTTCACCTGTAAATTACAAGTAACGTATACTACTTTTTATCCATTTTTGAGCTTGCCAGTTCTTTCAAATCCCTTTTCTCTGCAAAATCATTGTAAGCCGGTAATGGCCGTTGAAGACCTTTTAACACTATATGTAATCGAACTGTAGGTTAGAAATGAGTAGAAAATTAGATTCTACGTTGAATTTCACTTTAAACTCGCTGCTTTTATTTAGTTACGAAAGTTTTATCGAGCTTTAATGCGAAAAATCATTGAAAAACGGCCGTTTATCAAAATCAAAGACCTTTTCACGGTATTTGATGTGAATAAAGGTTGAAAATAAGTGAAAATTTGAGAACAATGATAAATTTTACTGAAAGAATACTATCTTTGTTCATTTACGAGAGTGAAAACGACCTCACACGGCCCTTTTCTATGAAAAATCGTTAAAAAAAGGCCGTTTAACGACGTAAAAGCCCTTTTTACGCTATCTGATGCACTCTCAAGTTGAAAATAAGTGAAAATTCGGATTCTACGACAAATTTTACATGAAAAATATTTGTCTTCCAAATTGTTAAAGGTCAATTTTAAGCAAACTCATTTGAGAGAGCATATTATATCAAGCATAATAAGCATACGTGAACTAAAAACTAAATTTTAAAATAGGCACGGTTAAATCTTTTTAAAAATCTGAAAAATTCAGGGGTCATTTTTTCACCAAATAGATGGTTTTAGGAGGCGGCACGGCAAAAAAAAGATATTGGTAAATAAGGGACACCCTAATATATAAATATCTTTAAGATCCAAAAAGTAGAAAAGTTAGCGTTTATAAAAATATTAGTCTGTAGAGATTGAGTAGGGTCGACGAGGATTCCACTAAAATCTCGTGGAGGCCTTGTCAGGGGCTGGGGGAGTCAGTTATCAGTATCATAGGGTGGTCAGAGCAAGAAATGTCTAACTGAATTTTTCCTTATTTTGTAGACAGATATCGTGGAGGAAGTATAGGTTGGTTGTGTCGGGAAGAGGTTGTGTGGAACACCTTACACAAACAACTTTGTAAGATAGGAATGTATTTACATACAACGGGGTTTTTCCTCTCTGAGCGCTTCATCCGCTAACTTTCCACCACTAGGTTGTGATTACATAGAAAAAATTTATATTTAATGTGATGAAATAAATTATTTTATTAAATAATCATACTCATCTTCTCTTTTTCGATTTCTTGAAAACTTGATATAAGAAAAAATATCATTCAAAAGATAGTAAACGCATAATATTATCTATTTTTTTAAAGGCTAGTGTCTAGATGCTTTTTTCAGTTAAAAAAATAAAAAAAATTGTTTTATGTGACGTACAGTATCTAGAACCTTTGTAAGTTCGCGCCCAAGACTCACCTCTCACGGCGCATGAGCAGCGGATACAGAGTATGATGATCACCTTTCGGCGGCGGGCCAGAGCGTTATCAGCTCTCCCGCTCTCTCTCTCAGATCAGCCTCTGAACCTAACGCCACGCACGTGACTGCTCTCGCTTTGAGACTCTAATAAACGAACATATACTTTCTTCCACGTGTATTCAATCCGCTTACACCCCGAAACTCCACAATTCCCACGTAACACTTACAATAAATTTTTATACAAATGATGAAAGTCGTAATTTTTTTCATATAAATAAAGCTCTTGAATTAAAAAATAAATTTTGTCACTTTTTTATTGATTCTCAGAATGGATACTTCACAGCAACATAAAGATACTGTAGAAATTACATTGTCTGAATAAATCTTTCACTAATTATTTATTGAACAATACAGTTATAAGAAAAATATTCTTTAAACTATATCTGAGCAAAATGAAACTTATAGACGGAGCTACACGATCAGGCAAAAATATTTTTATAGAAAACTTAAAATAATTATTTTATGTTTCAATATAAAATAACATGTTCATGGCTTAAACTGGCATGGCATTTTCTTAACTTCTAAAAAGTGCAACGAAAAATGAAGCTCTTTGTTTAGCTTTAGATTTCACGAATAGTGTAACCGTTTTAAAAATGTAAGAATTGAAAAAAGTAATAAGTGAATTTAAGTATATGAAATGAGGCCTCTGATTTTACAAAGAAGATTTCAAAATATAAGACAAGTCTACTGAATACTTTCTGCTTTAAGAATTAAAGCATGATTGAAAAAAACTTTTAATCACCATTTCGTTAATATCTTTTTTTTGTATTGTACGATCGAATCTTAAAATTTGACTTAAAAACAAACAAATTGAAAAATTACATTCCAACGTTAAAGTAATAAGAAAATCACAATCTTTTAGATGAGCATTAATTATAAAATACGTTCTTAAGTACTTGAATCAGTAATTTTTTTAACCCAATAAAAAATACCAACAAAAAAAATATTAGTACGTTTATTTTGCATGCAGATTTTTATCAATCACAAATTTTCTCTTTAAATTAAAATTATTTTCTACTTGATTATTATCCAATTTTTTTTTAGTGCATTAAAAAATACTAATAAAAAAAATTAAAACAAAATTTTCAAGTCACGAGTGATTATAAATGCAAGAAATGCATCTAAATTTAATTTTATTATATACAGAAAAAACATTTTTTTAGTCTTGGAAGAAAACTTAAGTTGATAACAAATGTCAAACTTGATGAAAAGACCTTCATATTTCACTGAAGAGGGAGAGTGTGTTCACCTGGTAATTAGGGGTAATGGCAGGGTCCACTGTCTGATCATTCCGTAATCTATTAATTGTTTTTTGACTGAGTATGATATTTTAATATACGTTCAATAACACAATGGACAACCTCATGGGGAGTTAAGAAATAAAATTAAAATTTCGTAGTAATATCTAAAAGTTCGTTTGAAAATTCGCTTCGAAATTATGCATTAAATAATATTGTAATAAATTTTAACGCTAAAATTAAATCAATTTGATCAAAAAACTTAGTTATCGAAATAATGCTATTAAGAATAAAATGTTGATTTCATATTTAAAAAAAACTAAATGTATTGAACTTGTTTAACAAATCAAAATAACGTAAGAATTTTGTTCATATTTATTTAAGTAGAAATCAAAGAAGAGTTGTTGTGCTAAAAGGATGTAACAGAAAATTTAACCACGTGAAATAACAAACCTATAGTAGTCATTTTACCTTATATCAAAGGTGGCTAAAGCTGATTTTGTAGTTCAGAGAGCATCAGAGGAAAGGAATTGTGTCAGATAAGTATCAGACAAATGAAGGTAGTCCAAGGGGTTGTATGTCATTTTAAAAATTAAAGAGCGCTGAGGGGTGGCAAGGGGTATTATTTAAATATGTGATTGTTTAGGTGGGTTCTTCACAAAATTCAATTCAGGGAAATCGAAAACAAACATAACTTATTATTTCTAGTATTGCGAGGGATCAAGGAAAGGCTGAAAAAGCGGGATATAGTGGGGGGAGGGGGAGAAATCTAAATATATATGTTTAAAAACCTCTGTAAAAAGTGATCCGTATTTCAATTCAGTGTAGCCATATGCAGACCTAAATAGTCAACACTTACATTTTTTAATCCTCAGTATTTTTACTGTTGTTATCTTAATCTTACATCAATTGTACGTTTTTTCTGCTTGTTATTTTTGCTAATTGTTATTCAACCACCAATATTAATATTATCACCAAGATACTTCGTGATTTCATTTGATCTATTTGTTGAGTGAAACATGTGATTATGTAAGTTTCTTAGTTGCTGTAGCAGTGTATAAAAATTAGTATGTAAACTAATAATTATGCATAAAATATTAGTCGTGCCTCGAGTATTTTGTTTATTTGTTAGGTTAACAAGTAATATTTGAATGTATTTACTGTTTTCACCCTTGAACAAAGACTGACAAAAATAAACGAAGTCGTGAGATGTTGGGATCTCAGAAGGAAGTGGAGCTACGATGCAGTTTATTTACAATATTGTGTATCCTGACACTCAGTGCTATGTTCATAAGTAAAACTGGTAGACACATTATCAGTAACTCTGTACTTATAAACACTTATTTCGACGGTTTTCATAATGTTATATAAATTAAAAACTGGGCAACTGATATTCTGTGTCAAATTTCGAATTTAAATGTTGCATCTTTGCTTTTACATTTACTGCTTTCAGAGATATTCTCTGAATTATTTATTTTGTTTTTTTATAAAAATTTTCACAGCTTTAGTTTTATTCCTATTATTTTTCAAAACATACTGTATTTTTGCACTCGACATCATTTCTTAAACATGTCTTTATTCGTATCCACTACGAAAATATATTGAATATCCTGTTATCTCTAGGTTACACAAATCATTGGTTTGTGGGTATTTGGGTATCTAAGTCTGGAGTTATGCTTCTGTGATAGTCAATATCAGAGTACAGACACACTTTTAACAAAATGATTACTTTAACCAAACCTTTGTGATCTATGTAGCTGAAGTGCTGCAATTATCATTGAAATCTGTATATTTAAGAATTAAATGTGGTTTCAATACATATTTTAATACTAAATTAGCAAATAATAACAAAAAGTTAAAAGACGAGCAACATCCTGCCAAGCTTGCTAGTAAGAGACTGTCTGCATTCGTTGACTCTTCCTATTATTTCGAAACAACTTAATATACGCAAATATCATATTTAACGTCACGCTTGTAACTGAATTCGAAAGATTGCCTTGGCTTGTCCAGTAGCAATAGAGTTCTCACTCACTACGGTAGAGGCCGGCTTCACCATTAGCCACCAATGTTTTTGTTGATGTTGTCTATGGTTATCATAGCGTGCGAATGCTGAAATAGTAATTAAGTTACTACTTACGCTGCGTACTAGCTGATGGTTAGAACTAAAAAGAAAATAGAAGGTAAGGTATCTGCTTTATGTTGTACCACTTGAGTGTTGTACCAGTAATTATTCGAGTGAGAGCAATTATTGAGGCATAGTTAAAGACGTTATTTTTACCGCAGAATCTTGCGTTTTTGCTATTTAGTTTTGTATAGAGGTAGCCATATATGTTATCCAATGCTCTTATCTGATGCATTTTTATTTTTATTCTTGGTTGAATTTTTTTTTTAAGTTATACATTTGTACATTATGGCTATACAGGAGAACTTAAATATCTCATGATTAACGCTGCTAGTTTAGAACGCATTCGACATACAGTATTAGATGCCGTTACCATCTCAAACCGGTTTAATATAGATAAGTGTAGTCATTATTGTATAATAGTGAACCAGCCTACGTGTGCTGAATTGCTTACAATTGGTTATTTTATCCGTTGTGGGCTTGGTGTACAGTTTTTTTATTGTTATTAATGTGTCTATCTTCAAGATCTATTTGACTTTCAACATGTACATTATTTTAACGGTATTGTCTGTCTTATCTGTATGTTGACATCAACTTGTCTAGTTTAGGCTTATTTATCTACTTGTTTGCATATTTTTGTTAAATTTTTTTTTGTTTCGTGCTTACCAGCTCATAGGTTGTTCTTTATCCGTCTCTGACTAAATTCCTGGCTGGATACATGGTGAGGCACTAGCACGTTTTGGATGCTTGTGAGAAATAACGGAGCATCGCAAGACATACTTGTTTTTTTATTCCAATGTCTTCTAAGGTTCTCTCCATTCTAGTTAACACAATTGCATCATTTAATTCGGCCCATTAATTCATTTCGGTTTTTTCTTTCTTTTGTAGGTCACGAGTGAGATTATTATTGCTGATTTTGATTGTTTTGATATCGGGCACGTTCAATAAATTTGCTCAACTGTAAAAAAACTCTGATCCACAGTAGTAAATCTCTGTCAATTCCAGTGTTTTTACTCCATACAGGGTATGATCAGGAGCATGAGCTATACAATTACCATTGATTGTTAATAATTCCGTACCTTTTAATTTATTTCAGTTGATTGTATGGTTGAAGGATTATGTCCGCATGCTACTTGTATCGTGGTAGTATTTTGTGTTAAGTATAACCATTATTCGATGGTTTTAAGTCTTGTCCAATAAATTTCGGTTGAAGTTGTCAATGCTTCTGTTAATGGGTTTATAAATAATAAGAATTTGCGAGGGTTACATGTATATACATACTGACATATGTATATACTAGCAGCCCCAGGTCTCGGCTTCGCCCGAGACTTACTAAATAAAACACCGCAGTGTGTTGACATGTAATGTGAAACATTTTCAGTTAGAAATTTTACACATATTCCTGATACATCTCAGAACAAAAATCTTCTTATTAAAAACGTATTTTTTCGGAATCCATATAGTTTATTTGGTCAAATAATAAGGTGTAAAAATTCAAAAAAATAATTATGCTAAAAAGTACCGTGCGTTCTTTATGCCATAAAATAATTGGTGGCCATAAGAAGCCGTTGATTTACAGTTTCTCCCGTGTAATTCACGAAAATGACTATTTTTTAAAGCTGTTATGATTTTAAACCCCCAAAAAATTTATATTAAAAAAAAATTTTTTTTCTCATATCTCACAACTTTATTACCAGAGCAACAAAGTTCTGGACCTTAAACCCTACATTTTTATTGCCACAAAAACACAAATACATTTTCTACTCATTAAAAAATCTGAAGTAGGATCTTTAAAGATTTCAGAGATTGCTGTGAGGCCGTGAGGGTACAATGAAAAGCTAATCTCTCACGTAATGGACTCTTTAGTTGTCGATTTTGACGCTGCTGTTTCAATCTCGATAGATTTTCTGCGTCAGTTTCTTGACGCCTAAGTGAAATTGTATTTAATAGATACACTTGAAGTTTTTCTTCCAATTCACCCTCTTGCGACTTTTGGCATGCTTAAAATTTGTGTGACCCCTAAAGGCTGTTTTCTGTCGACTTTGTTAAGTTCTAATATATTTGTTGGCAAGGTAGTTTGACGTCCGATGGCCCTAAAAAAGACCGGTGAGCTTATTAAGTAAACTCTTTCTTTACTTTAGTTAACAGCAATAATGACTACCTGGATACCTCAGGGTGATTTTCTCTGGCTTGCTGTTGAAGACCCAGACTGATTGGGAGAAAAATTACAAAGTCCGAAGCTTTGGGGCTAGTTGTAGTGCTCTTTCCCAACGTCTCCCGGTATAACGTCGAAGACGTTGGTGTCTAAAGCACCTTTTTTATTTGCAGATTCAGTTGTTTTGGTGATCTTAGGTGGGGAGATTGGTTAGTAATACTTGTCCAGTGGAGGCTGTCCCGTTGGCTCAAGTTTTTTTTTCTTCATAGCTGTTATAGGTTTGCCCAACGCAGACCTTGGAGAGGATCAGTAATTCCTGGTTCAATGCTGAGAGTCGAGAGGGTAGTATAGGGTTGTCGGTCACCGGGTTTTCCAGCCTTGCGAAGAACAACTCTGCAGGTGACGTCTGCTAGTGAATGGCTGACTTGGTTTAATAATGCCCGTCTTTAGTTAATATAGTCCTTTAGTCAACGAATCGCTTTCGGAAATGGTAATAAAAATGTATTTGTTGGCAAGGTAGTTTACACTTAGGTGGATCCAAAAAAGAACCGATGAAATTGATTGTTAAGTAGAGAACGTAAATACTTATAATGGCCCTAGTAAGCGCCAGTGGTAAAACTTCCAGGCTATTTTTATTCCTGATAATGAAGAGCTGGCTACGGGTTGCTTGATTCTTACCCTGGGAGTCTCTATGTACGGAGACTGTGATGGAGGGAGGTACGTTGCTGACCAAAGAATATCTCGTCTCGGGTCGTTCCCCGGATAACCAACCGCTCATCGTTAGACGGGAACATGTGGGTAAGCGCATTGGGGACGCGACGACCAAGAAGGTAGCCGTTGTGGCTGCCCATGCCCCTCAGAGCTCAGAGCTGTTTTCTTCCCTTGCTTACATTTGTAGCCACAAATTCTCTGAGTGTACCAGGCGGGATGGTGAGACTACCACACAACTCTGATGAGTAGGAGCAGATTGTGCTCTGGCTAGATATGTCTCCTGGTATTGTGGCAGAGACGGCATTGGTTGGAATTAATTTTTATTTTTGATCGCACTCGTCGAGATTCAGAGTGAATGAACACCTACGTCCCTTCCCCCTCAGAGAAGAGTGTCGTCCATAACCGGGATACCCAGCTGCAAGACTGTTATTAGCATTCTCTATACAGCTCGTTTAATTGCCGAAGCTCGACTACAACGCTATGGAGACGCTCCATCGTATTATAACCACACTTATTTAATTATGTCGCAGGTAGCTTAGATTTTATGTTGATGCCACCTAGCGGATTTTACTGAACTAAAGTGAAAAGCTGGCGTATTTTTGCAAAACTTTGAGCTCATTTATTGCTATTGTTATTAAATTTTTTAGGATTAAAACAATACTAAAACCATCTAGGAAGTATCATGAATCAGTGTGCAAAATTTCAACAAAATCGGTTCCGTAGTTTTCGCGGTTAGCGATTACAACCGTTTTAGCGCTTTTGCTTTATATATTAGTATTATATATATATGGGACAAACGTGTCAACCGGATCATTCGTGCCCTCAAAATTCTATTTTACCGTTAAACAGTTTTGTGGTCTTAAATTGAAGGTTTACAAGTATACTTCATTTTGCCGTGTGCGCTTTTAAAAAAATCCAAAACGGCGTATTAGTATGGTGGCAATAATTTGTGTAAGCCACCATGACTAATCGATTTCATAATTATTTAAGGGCTCAAATCATCGTAACATGCAGAAAAAGACATTATTCCAACATCTGCCCTATTTATAGGTAAAAAGATAAGCTACTTTTTCTTTCTGTGAGCAGAGGTATGTCCATAACCTTGATAAACTGTAGAAAAGTTGATTTTTCGGTTTATAGTAGCTGAAAATGCTTGAAAATTGAAATGTACGGCTTATTACTAATGATTATTTTTTTTTTTATGCAAATACGTCCTGCTCTGTATGCATGTACACACCAGCACACCCCTAACCTTGAAAAAACTACATAATTAAAAGAGACAAACTATTATTTAGAACTAGCATCGTATATTTAAAAAAGTCTTTGAATGAAAGATAAGTAATTAATGATATAATGAAAATAATTATACCGTACTGGTCGTTATAAACCATTACACTTTTGTTTTAGATAAGTAAATTGTGAACCATTATGAATTAATGAGAAATAAATTTTTAATAAATAAATACAAATAGAATTTTTTTTTTTCAGTACTAGAAAACATGAGCTTTTTATCTTATGCCATGATTTTTTGCTGCCCCAAGTTACTGTATGTTATGTATAATTTTTTTACAAAGAAGTTTTTTTTTAATTAAAGATTCAAAACTGTGTTCTTAGGCAAAGTTAGGTGACACTTGTATCCGTAGACCTGTAAAACGTTCAAATAAATTTATTCTATCTTTCTTAAGATCTCTTAGTGACTACAAAATACATGAAACTGATTCTTTGGATTTTTTTGAGGTTAGGGGTATGCTAGTGTGTACATGCATACAGAGCAGGACGTATTTGCATGAAACAACAAATAATCATCAGTAATAAGCCGTACATCTTAATTTTCAAGCATTTTCAGCTACTATAAACCAAAAAATCAACTTTTCTACAGTTTTTCAAGGTTATGGACGTACCTCTGCTTACAGAAAGAAAAAGTAGCTTATATTTTTACCTAGAAATAGGGCAGATGTTAAAATAATGTCTTTTTCTACATGTTACGATGATTTGAGAACTTAAATAATTATGAAATCGATTAGTCATGGTAGCTTACACAGATTATTGCCACCATACTGATACGCCATTTTGGATTTTTTAAAAAGCGCACACGGCAAAGTGAAGTATACTTGTTAACTCTCAATTTGAGACCACAAAAGTGTTTAAAGGTAAAATGGAAGTTTGAGGGCACCAGTGATCCGGTTAACGCGTTTTGTCCCATATATATTATTTTTAAAAGTAGACATATCTGATTGGCAATGTTCAATCTTCTTTTCTTTAAGGAGGCTCCCTCGTGCAGAAATGCCAACCCACGTCGTAGGTCACAAATTTTATCGCAAATGCAAGTATAGTTGGCATTACTGACGCAAGAAAACATAGGCTAACCTGTGGAAATACAATGACTTGATCAATTTTTAATAGAATATCTCGAAATTTTCCAGGGTAACACTTACTTTGCTAGGCGTCATTTGAAAGAGGAGGTTTTTTTCTACAAAACGTTTGCGTTTTTTTTACGAGAACTGTTGATTTATTCGAGTTTTTTAATTGTTTCCATCGTTTGTGCGAGCTCTACTACAAGAATACGTTTCTAAAAGTGCTACATCAAGTTGATAATATCTCAAAATTCTGCTTGGTAAGCTATATATATATAATTTTATCATTAGATTTAGTAGATTTTTAACTATTAAATTCATTTGGTCTTGGTTCGGGAACTGTCACAAAGGAGCCTCCTTAATGCCATCATTCAAGAATTTTTCGTCAGCAAAAAAATTTTTAGTGGAAAGGACGTTTCCATTGCGAGCTAAGCACCCTGAGCACGTTAAAAGCAGATTTTGTAAAAGGATAAACGAGATATTCAAAAGTTCAACTTTAAAGCGGCATTTATGTATAATTAAATGGTATACACATGTGCTGACTGAGTGAAACATTCAGATCAGCAGCGGCACTTGCTTAGACTAAATGTGCTACGTGTTTATGTATACAAACTTTTATGCGAATCTTCGAAAAGATTTAGCTTTAAGTCATATCAAATTAAATAAAAGTACATTTAGTCTCCGCAGGTAACAATTTTTGAATGGATTATAAAGGATCAATCTCCTTAAAAGTATAAATATATAAATATAATACATTCTCTAAAATAGTGTTTTAATCCAAATAACGAAGTGTATGAAAAAAAGTAAGTAAATTCAACAGCACTAGCAATTTCGCATGGCAATTAGAACAATAAATTTTGCGGCACATTTTTTAGTACAAGCCTACATTAAACTGAACAAAAATAGTTTTGAAGAGTATTGCTCACGATCAGGTTAATATTTCGGGGCTCTTTGCTAACATATTCTTTTAAATGTAAATTCCTCGGAACTAAAATCGAGTGCATAGCATAGGTACTGAAGTGTTCTTCACCTGTTGGTGGGAAACTGAGCGTAACTGCTAATCTACCTTCTATTACTACTGCGTTTGTTTTGGACAGTGCGTGCTGGCGTTCGATAGTTACGGTTAAATCGTCCCAAGGTAGCGTATGCTCTTTTTTGTATGAATTAATTTTGTTACAAATTTGCGACAGTTGTTCGTTTTGTATCATTAGCGGGTGTAGGTGTCCTTGTGACATGTTTTCTGCTGCACTGACAAATGTTTTGTAAGAATTTAGTACAATTGATGACATCAAAAGGCTCAAGTTCTTGTGCAGAGATTTTTATTTTTGTAGGCTTATTTCATGTGTTTATAGGTATTATATAACAGTGACCTTCTTTGCAATCTACTACCGCCTCGCCTATGTACACTTCGGGTACGGTAGTGATTCTACGCAGATAATCATGGTCGGTAATCTTGTTTTTAGTCAGTAATTACATAGCTACTTTTGTTCTGGCTGGTTAATTCAAACTTCTGTTTTTATTTACTTTAACTCCTTGGGATTATAATCATTAGTATCACGTAGGGCTGTTGGTATTTGGCCTTCGTCGAGAAATGGAAAATAAATTTTTCAAAAATTAATTCAAAATTTTGTTTAGTTTTCAGTCTCAAAGGTTTTTCTTGTTTTTTAATTAATTTTATAGAGTTAATTTTACTATCTCGATAAAGGAAAAGTATATAGGTTTAATTGGTCTTCTTCCTACTATAAATTTATTTTATCCGTAATCGGTTCTAGCATTTTCTTGCGTAAAAAACGAACCTTTTAAAAATCATATATTCTTTATTGGTGATTCTGGACTCATAACGTAAAATTCGTGATCTGTATTGAATAAGTTTATCGTAACAGTCCCTATAGTGTATATACACTGTGAAGCTATTCGTTTTCATTCAATCGTATATCACAATTAATTTCTGTGCCGTTCTTTAATGCGTTGTAAATAATGACATTTGCTTCTGTGCCTGAATCTTATATAAAAATATCCGAATTTTTCCGAAATGTTTCGCAAAGTAACTTAATCACAGACGAATTTCGTATTGTTCTTGCTCAAAAGGCTCTGTAGATTCCATTTTTGTTACTGATTTTGGACGCGTGATTGGATTTAATTTTGAAGTCGTGTCCAAATGGCGAGTCTTGTTCTCGTTTTTTAGGGAGTGAAGGCAAAAGTCTCGGTGTCGTTCTTGATTATAATTTCGATATTGTTTTTGGTTGTGGTATTGAAGTTAAGCTTGTTAAAGGTTAGGATAGCCTTGAGTATGAGGATAAAGATTATACATTTGTGAGTAGTAAGTGAGGTGTGTACCTCAGTGCGAGATTTACAACTGGTCAACCACACTCGTCGAATTTCTGTTAAGTCCAATAACATCAGTGCTCGATTTATACTTAAGTAAATACTTCTTGCTGATAAATAAAAAAATACAACTTCTCAAATATAATCTGGAATAAAGATTTTTGTAGGCTATGAATTTTAACTAGAAATGTATGTCAACGTCTGTTGATCTGTGAGAGTAGAGAAGCGCATGTGAAAGTCGATCTACATTATGGCTTTATTTGTACGTATACAGTATTCATACACGGTGCTCCCACGTACATACGGATACATACTTTTCTAGGATTGGCGGCTCCTGGCACCCTCTGACCTGAGATTTGCAGTATACAAAACTAATTGGTACACCACCCAAATTGTAAAATACAAGAGCGCAGCAGTGCACATATTTAAGAGTAACTTACTCTTACTGTAATAACTATTTAATAACAATTCATAAGTGCAACTCATAACGTAAGACGTAGATAACGTAACATTTAACCTAGTTAACAAATAATCAAAATTCACATGTACTTACTCTAATTATGTTAGAATTGATAGATTTTGGAAACTATTAATATATACTTTCTAAAAATCGCAGAATCTTGTTGGTATGGACTTTTCAAAATTTAAAGACAAATAATTTAGAAGAATATTAATTAATACTTGATTTACAAACAATTTCTAAAATATTCAAATGACCAGGAAGATTAATGTATTCAAGTGAACATTGCATTGTATATTTATAAATTAAATTTGTTTACATGACAATTCTTGTAAGCGCTTCCACTGTTTGTATTGTTTAATAATAATGTAAGGTTTTTATTTAAATTTGTACTTTTATCATGTCATATGAATACATGTAATAAATTATAAACGGAATATTGTTACATAATGTTATCCAAAAAAAGTTCAATGAACTGAGAGCTTGATACTCACTAATAAATTAAAATATTTTTCGTATTATTAAAACATTATTATCCTTATATATGTTATAATTTAAGTAGTCATATCCATTGTTAGTAACATTAATTTGAGGAAACAGAATACATGGTTAAAATAACACAAATTAGAAATCATCACTAAAAATGAAGCTTATCTATTTGCCTCCTGGGCAGTGTAGAAAAAAATATAACAAAATTTTTAACTTTGAAATACGTTTAAAAAAACTTTACTACTACCTCTGGTGGCGCCGTTAACACCATTTTTGGACAACTAGATAAAATCGAAAAACTGAAAGAAACTGATGGTCTAAGAAAAAAGCTACTCGTTTCTGATTTTCTATTGCCTCTCTCATTAAAATTTAAAAAAACAGCCGATTGGAGAAGTGCCAATGTTGTGAGAATCATTATTTTTACTGTCTTACATAGTTAAAGGGTACGTATATAGGTAGGTGATCACTAAAAGGGCATTAAAAATCGTACAGTAATCATGCAGTCTTGTCGTAGATTAGCTAACAATGCGAAATCATTGAACTCAAGACAGGTTACAGTGTGCGATTTATGCTAATGTAATCACTGGTTACATCATTGTTTTAAATTTATTGCTATGTCGAAAGCTCAGACTTGAGTTTTTAAAAAAAGAGAAGCTATGTTTAAACTGCTTGCATACATTTAACTTCGCCAACAAACGCCCTTCAATGTTGCGATGCTTTACCTATCATGACCAGCTCCATACAAAGTTGCACTTTGACTAAGATAATTCAAAGAATCAGCGAAATCTTCGATCGAGTGCTTCTAAGCAGAACGAGAATCCTAGTAACGGTTCAGGGTCGTCACATAATCAAAAAAACAATTAACCTACAGTAATCTCGCACTTCACTTTAGCGGAAACCTACATTTTACTAGCTATGGTGTAAATTTCGATTTTAACTGTTGAAAGGTAACCTCTTATGATTTATGCGCTTATAGACCTTGCTTCTGAGTGGAGTCTTGTAACTCAACGCGTAGCTTCACAATCGAAGTTAAAGTTCAAACGCATGTCACTATCAATACTTGGCATTAGAGCTGAGTCAACGGCAAAGGCTATTATGAAGATGAGCTATATTGTAAAGTCAAATCAAGATCAAAGGTTTTTTATTAGGATTTCAGCAATCGTTCTAAACGCACTTACACGACTCCTACCCCAAAATAGAATGAATGTAAGAATATTGGACTCGCATTAAAAATCTGCTACTTGCGGACTCTCAGTTTGCGTCCCTGGCTCGGGTTGATTGCTTATTGGGATCCGACCCTTACCCTGCAGTGATTTTACAGTTCTTGATTGAGGGAGTGACTGAAACACCTATTGCGCAAAATTTCATCATAGTGATAGTCAGTAAAATATGGGAGCTTGAGGATATCCACCGCGAACCTCCCTGTTTACAAGACGGAGAATCGTGCGAACAATTATTTACTCATACTCACTCGTGGGACAACGAGGGTAGATTTATAGTTCGTCTGACTATCTCGAATACACCAGCTCTCGGCAATTCAAGAGGTGTTTCCAAGGCTTGTCTTTAATCTGCTGAAAGACGTTCACTGCGAAATAAACAGCTTTTTGGAGCATACACAAAATTTATACAGGAGTATCTTGATCTCAAGCATATGGAGCTAGTCTCCATAGTTCAGCTTTCACACCTTTGTACGTATTTACCCCATCATGCCATTGTTTAACCAAAAAAGCCTAGTGAAATTCAAGTTGTTATCAATGCTCCGCAACAAACTACAAACAAGTGGTCTCTTAACAATATTTTATTCTCTGGGCTAAAACTTTAAGCTGACATTTCGATGCTTCTGACAAACTGGCGTTGTTGTGAGTTTGCTTGTATTGCAGACGTAGAAAAGATGTTTTGGCAGATAATGGTGCATGGTAAGGACGTGGACTGGCAGAAAGTGTTGTGGCGCAAAGACTTCAGTCAACCAATGCAGGATAACAGATGCGTCACGGTAACTTGAGGCACAGCTGCTGCTCTTTTCCTGGCGCTTTGTGTAACGAAGCAACTTGCTAAAGATGGAGCTCATCAGTTTCCTAAAACTATTACTATTCTATAACATCAACAATAAGTGGATGACATAATCAATAGGGCCGATTTGATGGAGGAAATTCTGCAATGCCGAGATCAAGTAACCGTGCTCCCTGCTTTTGCTAGAATGGTTTTGGAAAAGTAGGGTACAAATCATGGTAAAATAATCCAAGATTTGATGCCTGTTGCATCCAGTGCATTTCAGCATTGCAATTTTAGCATTGGGCCTCAAGTAGTAACCAGCATATAATTATCTATAAAATGTTGAGTAAATTTTTAATTTCACAGTAGAAAACCTGTATAGATTCAGTTCGTAGCTTTATCTTCATAAAGACATGAAGAATTCGACAAAAAGAGAAACAGTTCATTTAAAGATGCTGCTAATGGTTTTGGTTTAGGGACCGTGATTCCCAAATTTATAATATTTTTAAAAAAGCATGTAACGTTATGCTACCATGCCAATTGAGAAAATTTTTTGAATGGTTTCTAATGTCTGATATCTGTGATAAAAGATATTTGTGACAAAGATTTACGGGAAAAATTTACAAATTTTTAATTAAAGATTGTAAAAAGCTAAAAAAAATTATGGTTTATTAAGGTAAAGGGCCCATCCATGAGACAGCTTACGAGTGGTGCCTCATTATTTGAATTAATTTATAAATATATGAAGGTGTTTGTAAATAATTTTTTTATATTATCCACTAATTTAGGGTTTTTACTTGAAAATTTTTTTTTTTTATTACTGTAAGCGTAAAATTAAAAAATATATGATAAAAAATTGAAGTTATCTACATGTCAGTACTATGAGACACAGAATTTATCCCATGTACCAGTGTCTCATACTTTATGTCCCCCCTTATGGGACAGCTGTAGAAACTCAAGATTCAAAGAATTTAAAAGGTTTTTTTTTAATTTATTTAACACTGTTAATATAAAAATATCATATTTATTACAGTTTACTAAATAAACAATTGTTTATAATAAATTACATAAAATATGTGAAAAAAAAAAAATTCGCTAATCTTAAAAAGTAAATCATGCAATTGAAATGACATATCATGACAAAGCTTCTTGTTTAATTTTTTTTTGTACAGCACTCATGGATTTTTGTTTAATTTGTTTTTGTATAGCATCCATTTGCTCTTGTAATTTCTTTTTCTCTTCAGCTAATTTTTTCTTCTTTTCTCTAAGTTGTTTAGCTTTCTCAATTTTTTCTTCCTTTTGTTGCTTTTCTTTTTGCTTAGCTATCTCTTGAGCCCACCACTTATCCGAAGTTCCTGCTGATGGTTTTTTCATTTTCCCAGATTTTTCTATTTGGGCTTTTTTCTTTTTTGATAAATACTTAACGGGCATTGTAAACACATGGTTGAATGTACTTGAATCTATTTGTATTTAAGTAAATATTTTGATTATGTTATGTTAACAGTTTTAAAGTAGTAAATGTTATTATTATTCAAGACTAGATACCTTCAGTAGATTTATTTTCTTGGTCACTTTCTTTCTCATTACAGCTTTCTTTGTAATTATCAATTGGAGTGGAGCTTCGAGTAACATCAAGTGTGCTTGATTTATTCGAGTCACTAGCATCAAGTGTGCTTGATTTATTCGAGTCACTAGCATCAAGTGTGCTTGATTTATTTGAGTCACTAGCTGAAAGTATTATAATCACATATTTTAACATTAAACTATTGACATTGATTATTAAATTTTACATAAGAATTGATTGTATTATTGTATACATACCATAATCAATCGAATTAGTATCTAGTGAATTGAAAAAGTTGTCAGCAATACTAGTTTTTGAGAGAGAAACTTGAGAAGAACCAATTTCAAATACTGAATTATCTTTAATACTAATTTTACCATTACTTGATGCTATGATATGAAAATTTTGTACACTAGTTCCATCATCACTGTGACTTGCATCTTATACAAGTTCAAGTAGTACATTTTCTTGAGTTTCAGGTTGGCCCACTTCTTCAACTAATGAAGTTGGGATTGTTTGAGGAAGGGATGATTAACTATTAGGATTAACTACTTCTAAGTTTAAATCTAATGAATTTTTAGAAATTTTAATGATAGAATCATTATGCGTAGCATCATCTATAAAAGTAAAAAAAAAAACAGATTTTACATAAGTAAATCAATTATCATTAAAAATATCTAAAAGAAAAATCTAGTCATTATTAAAGTTTAGTCATTTAAAAATCTAGTCAATAAAAAATTAGTCTTTAAAATAAGTGTTTTTTATATTTATATTAAAAGTTACCAATGGGATATCCCGTGATTTTAAGCCAATACTTGTATAATGACAAATCTTCTGATTAATTATTGTTGACTTGTTAAAAAGAGAATCCTGAAATTTTTGTAGAATTTTAGAATCCAAATTTTTTTCAAAATTTTGCAAATGAGTACTATCTTTGTCGTTTAAAAAACAATTATCCTTTGATTCTGCCTGCATTCTTATATCATCTGAAGTTTTATCATCTTTCTTCGTTTTCTGCAGAACATTATAATCGACTTCTTGGGGATTCCAAGGAACTAATCCACATTTTTTAAACCCACTTTGAACTATTTCCTTTTTATTCTTCACTGAATCCAAGGTTTTTTTCAGAACTAGGGGAAAAGTGTCTTTTTTAATTTTTTGAACTTGATTTTCGTTTTTAAATTGAGGCACAACTTTTTTCCAGTTTTCTTTAAATGGGTGGAAGAAAGAAACGTCCAAGGGCTGGGTTATATGGCTAGAATTTGGTGGAAGTCCTATTACTTCTATTTGTCTATCTCTACAAAACTGCACAACTGGAATAGTAAAGTGCGAGGAATGATTATCCATATAAATGATAATAGGAAATTTAATTTTACTTTCTAGCAACCAGGGGTAAAAAACATTTGTTAGATATTCATAGAAACTTTCAGCTGTCATCCAGCCATTGTCCGAGATGCCAATACCCCAGCCCTGAGGCACATTTCGAATGATATCTTTTGGGAGACTACTTTTGTAAGCATACATCAACAGGGGTGGGGCTCGAGCACCAGCAGCACTGTACATAAACAACACTGTCTGACACTCTTTACCAGCATCGCTAATCTGATAAACTGATTTACTCCCTTTCTCTGTCAGTACTTTTTCTCCATCAGGAGACAACAAAAGACTTGATTCATCACAGTTGAAAATTCTGGTTGGAGAAATGTGAAGCAAAGCTTTTGACTCCAAACAATCTTGTTGTTCACTAAACCACTCCTGTAACACTTCTTGAGTCACCGCAGCTCTGGTATGACTTAACTGCTGAGCAGTTCTTATTGTAAGTGCTGAATGTCTTTTTCTAAAAGACTCATACTAATGTCTTCCCGGTCTGTTATCAGTAAAGGGGTTCTCCTTTTTTTTCTTTCACCACATAATTTTGCACACAGTCTGGAAGTTCGGTTTTGCTTACAGGGTGTCCTAGCCTTGCTTTGGTTACAATCCAGTTGAAAATTTTCAATTCTTCTGCTTCTGATAAAACAGTACCTGGTCCAGCATATGGTTTAGTTGACTGTTGTATTTTTGAATTGTTTTTTCTGGAAAGTGTTGATGATGGGACACCAAAAGCATGAGAAGCTTTTCTAAGTGATACACCTAATTTTACAGCTGATAAAGCATTTTTTAAATTTAATTCAGTATACTGTTTTCTTTTCAATTTTGTTTTAGCTGTGTTACTATGAATAGATTTTGATTTAATTTTAACATTTTGATCTACTGGTTTTTTAGCAGTATTCTTTTTTTTAAATTTATTATCTGTACCTTTTGACTTGTTACTACGCTTAGTTTTCATTTTTATTTCGAAAATCACCTAAAATAATTAAATATTCTAATAAAACTTAATAAATATGCTATACTAAACAAAAAACACTGAACTTTTTAGGTTATATTATACGTTACAATAAATAACATTTAATTACCTTATTATTTTTGAGATACAATAAATAAACTTTATTCAACGCGCTTCAGAGCTGCATTCAAGACAATTGTGACCAACTGATTTTGTTTATTTAAACGTTAAAACGATAATATTTATTACACTCACGCGTGTGTCTAATAACAACGTACAACATGTACCCCACTCATGGGACAGACTACTTACTGTACCATAGGTAGGGACATGACTCGCTGAAATGTACGTACGATGAGACAGCAATATTAAAAAAAAGAGCCGGTATATAATTCAATGAAAAATTATTAGACATTATTTAACATCTTTTGGAAGGTGACTTAACTATTTTTTTTGTTTTGATTTAAGTTAATTTTAATATTCTATCCAAAAAGTTAAACTCGTACATGTACTGCTTAAATTCTGATAGTAGAGAAATATTGATCGATCCTCAGACTCGAAGTACTAATTATTATAAATACTTATGAACTACTCTTTAGATACGTTGAATATTAATTTTTTAGTTACGTATAATTAACAAAAAGAAGAAAGATAGTTTTTTTACACCTTCACATAACGTTATTAATTCTAAAAATATATATTTTCATTTAATTTACAAAAAAAATTTTTAAATTACTACTAGAAATTAAGCAAAAAAAAAAAATAAATAATTTCAAGTGCTAAATAAATGAAAGTCAACTGATCGATATTTTTGGTAAATACATTAATTCTTTGATAAATAACGTTATGCTTACTTCTTTCAACAAAAATACTTACTTTTTGAATAATAAAACTCTAAATCATGTAACGAAAAAATAACATATTACAGCATAGATCATGATACGTTCTAGGGTGTTAATAAATCTAATAGTTATATTCATATAAATTTTTCAAATCAATTTCGAAACAATATTTGTGAAGGCTCATCTCTGCATGAGCTTAATTTCAAATGAAAAAAATTGTTATGTTGATACGAGATAATGCAATCAGCGAAGTTATTCAGAATTAAAGGTAAAAAAATCAGCGCGCCATACCACTGCCTTAAGGGTGGTGTGACAATATGTTAAAATATTGTGAAGGGGCTGAAGGGGATTATTTTTGAAGTGTAAGGGAAACAGAGAAAGGGGTGTATAAAATAATTTTATTGGGAGTACAGAGTTCTTTGAAAGTGTAAGGAGTAAATTACTTTTTATTTACTAACATATTTTCACAGTTTTTTAAATCTCAACTTGAATTAACACATCGTATGCAACTGTTATAATCTACCAGTACTGCTTTTTTAATGTTCCATTCCAATATCTTGTAATTTCTTAATCCTGACTTTATTAAAATGTTTAAAAAACCTCTAAACTTAATGGTAAAATTACGAGGATTTTTTTTTGTAGTATATATGTTTAATAATAAAATAACATGATGTAAAGAGCTCAATCAAGAAGTACAATTTAAAGTCTTGTTGTGTAACATCACATTTTTTAAATATTTTGTCATTACTTCTTTATAACGTTTATATAATATTTAAAAATGTTGTTTCTTTTAGGTTCTCCAGCAGCATCAATATTTAATGCTACAACAAAACCCAATATTTTTAGCCATCCTAGCACTTCAACTTTCAACACTGCTGCATCGTTTGGTTCAGTACCTTCCTTTGGATCTGTTTCAACCACAATACCTTTACTTGGTTCGAGTTTGTTTGGATCAGGGTAAATAAAACATTTACATGTCTCATTTGATTTTATCATAAAAAATTTAAAATTTTATCATTAGAATAAGTGCAAGTAGTCATCAGAACAGCAGTGGTATCATACCAGTACATCAACAAATATTAGCATTGGTATCGACGCCGTTTGGAGACTCACCGCTTTTGAAAAACCTTTTGCCGGTAAGAATTCAGTTTCATTATTATTATTTAATTTTTAGACTTCTTTTTATGATTGTTAAAAAATTGTTCATTTAAAGAGACGATTTAAGCTTATTGCAATATGTAGCTAGGGCCGCTGAAAATTGTGAACACCTAGCTGTAATTAATTTTCTTAATAATTAAGGGACCGTTACTGCAAAATTAAGTATTAAGGTGGCTTGGGCGGTTAGTACCGTACCTAGAGTACGGTGCCGTAAGGGCCCCAAAAAAATTAACACTTTTTGACGGTAAATTTTTTAATAAATATAGTTATTTCGATGAAACTAAAGTATAAGATCAAGTAATTGACAGAAAAGTACCGTAAAATTATAACTGTAAAAATTGGGAGGTAAAGGTTGCGAGGCAAGCCAGATGATTATTTCATACTTTTTTTCTGATTTTCTCTTGCGTTAAGTCGTTGACCCTATATTTTCAAGAATTTAAAGATTCTTTGTAAAAAAATACACGAGAACTATTTTAAGTTTTTGAGATTAATCAAGTACTTCTAGAGTTATACCCGTTTTAGTGACAATTCCCATAAGACTGCATGTTTAATTGGTGAATTTTCAGTAGCGATTTGCGAAAAAATTGAGTCGTTGACCCCAGTATTTTTTTATCGCAAATGAATTTGGCATACTTCATTTACACAATTACAGAATTTCAGAGGTTTCGCTCAAGCCGATAAAAATCGCCCAAGCCACCTCAAGTACTTCCTGAGCTTGCTAATAGTAACGTTTGTAGTAAATATATCAAAAACTGGAGAAAAAAATATGGAACAGCCAAAAAAATGTTACAGTTTTTTCTTTGAAAAAGGGCTTAATATATGTAGATCTGGCTGATGTGTATAACATCTCTACAGTTGAGTATTATTTATCCTTGACCTTTAACTTTGTTATCTTTATTAAAAACTCCTGCAAAAAAGTAGTGACTGACATTCTGAGACAGTTAATTGATAAAGTGGTTGAAGTTCTTGAAGTGTATATTAAAAAATGTTGTGAAACCCTAATAAAAGTTTACTTAAAATAATCATACCAATCTTTGCATTAACATGTTTCCAGATTTGTAACCAGACAAATTATTCATACAACAATTTTAATCGTTTCACAATTCCAGTAGCTTTTGATCATTTATTTTTGTTTTTTCATTGTGTTTGCAAGTAAGAAAAACAGGAGCTGAAATCAACTGATCGACACTTCCGTACTTATAGGATGGTTTTAATGTTCTATAAACTAGCAGATTGAATATAATATCCACAGAAAATGATAAACAATTTTTATAGAAGTTCTTAAATATTGAGGATTGATAAATGAAAAACATCATTCAAAAATTTAAAAATCTACAGCAATAGTACGTAGAAAGCTCTTGAAGATACTGCAACTGCTATGGGTTGAATTAAGAATAATGCTCTAGTCGAAAAAAATTCTAGCAAAGTAAGCACAATTATGCTGCCTATGCAATCACGACAATTTTTTACCAGTAATGTAATAAAAACCAGTTATGGAATATTCCATTTATTCTTGGACTTGAACAATACAGAAAGTGTATTTTTTGAGATAGAATCAGAAAAAAATGTGTGATGAAGTTGTGGTAAAGTCTGTTGTACTAACCTAGCCCAAAAACACCCACTCTCTTAATTACGAAAAATGTATTTGTGTTTATCTAGCCAGTTCTTTCTAGCGTATTTATTATATGCTTTAATAATATTACAGAATATTCTCTAATGCACCTAGTTTCTTACAGTATAAGTAAAATAGTAAAAATTTTTTTTATGTTGGAGATGAAAAAATAAACTGTGAACGGCATAGTTAATCTGATCTTCTTTCGATAAAAGTGTGATATGAATTTTTGGGATTAGAGATTTAAATGGCGTAGCATTAAAGTACAAAGTCTCATGAAAGGCTATACCAAGTTTTGGTTAATAATTTTAAGTAGAGTGACTCCTAGAAGTGATTTTCTGAAAAGCCATCGTGCAACGTGAAAAGCATAAATGTAGCATACGAGCCACAAGCAAATTTGTTTATGATTTTGAAAATATCTGTACAACTGCAGACGCAATTTTGTTAAAACCTTGCATGAGTATCAATGAAATGATCATAAATAACAACTGTTTTTCAAAATATTTATTACGTCCAGCGTAATAGGTATTTTTCAAAACCTTTTTTGACTACTTAAATTTTAGCTTATGTTAAAGACAACGAAAAAAAAGGAACTTCATGAATTTCTTAAAATAATTTGTAACTGCGATCTTGATTAAATTTATTACTAATTCTATGCAGTGTTTCCTTACAGCATATAAATACTTGATATAAGCTGGAGGAAGTAAAGGAGTAAAAAAATCTGTCAACTGTAATATCAAGTATCAATTGCATGTTATAATAATTTAAGAGTAGCAAAAAAATTGAATACGCCTATTCTGACTCTTCGAATGATGTAGGTTTCCTGAAAAAAATGTAATAGAGATGAACAAGGATTTTAAAGAAAATTTTAACAGTTAAATTTAAATAAAGAAAGTTGTTTTAGGGGACGGCTAATAGTAACTGATGTGATTGGTGGCAGGATTTTTCATGAAATAAAGTGCAGGTGCGGCGAAGGGGTGTAGTGGGTTCTTAATAATTGTTGGAGGGATTCGTGAGGCTCCAAAACAAA
Organism: Copidosoma floridanum; assembly: GCF_036245765.1. Classification (NCBI taxonomy): domain Eukaryota; kingdom Metazoa; phylum Arthropoda; class Insecta; order Hymenoptera; family Encyrtidae; genus Copidosoma; species Copidosoma floridanum. The sequence goes on from NW_028321885.1 coordinate 9,976,819, forward strand.
TAAAGTCTTGACATATAATATAGGCAGTGACAGAATTTCCTATTATTTTGCGAGGGATCGTAGGGACCTACAAAATTCGGTGGTGTGAGAGTGTGAAAAGCCCTACCAAGAGAACTGTATAATATATGAAAGTATATATACATCTTTCTACATTAAACATTTACTTCGTGTGGAGTGGGAGTTTAAGCTCTCCTTGATCCCATGTCTCCTTACATTATGTTAAATACTATCTAGAAAACCCTTATAAAGTAAAGTAAAAATATGTTTGAGTTTGTAGATCAGTCCCCCTACGCCCACATACTTTTTTGGGTTTCCCCACAGCCTTTCACGTCCCTTACAAAATAAGGTAATTTTCTCTTGTTTACCTTGTTAACATATTCCTCCAGGCTCCTGAAGTCCACCATAATTTACATTGTCCTTCTACAGCCTTCACTGCCCTGTCTAAAACTTCCCACAATCCCCATATTTTCTTAATCTGCTCGCATGATGATATTGTTTTTCTCAAGATCTGCACACCCGACTCAGTTTTCCTGCGGCCTATTTACCAAACTCAGAAAATTTTGTTGTTTCTTACCTTTTTGAAAAAGTTTTCGTCCCCTTCTATCTATAAAAAATTCATTTTTGTATCTGTAAAATATATCGGTATCGTAAAGCTATGATTGTTTTACGTTTAGTCAAAAAAATTGTATCAATTCTTAACATTATGTTTTAAAAACTTTATCGCATACTACGTTTCGTATTTTACTATAATTGACTAACTGATCCTAAAAAAAGTATATTTCTGATTCTTACATCTAGATAATGTAACATAATATTGATCGTAAAGAAATGAAGGATTTTACAAATAACACCCTAATTTATTCAAACTCTTACCTTGTGATTTATTTATTGATTAAGAAAAATTCAGTTGTAAAGGAAATTTTTTTCTATATTTTTGGGTACACGGTTTGTTAAAGTTATAATTGAGTTTTCCGTCAGGGCTGGGTGTTGTCTTTTAGGGTTTGAGACTGACGAATAGTACTGTTTGTAGTTTTTGAGCTGCTCTCTTGCTGCAGGAGCTGACGTCAGTCTCTCCCCCTTCCTTGTGTGGGGCCGACAACTGCCAGGTTGCCGTTCGCGACTGTATGGAAAAATCCTTCTTCGCCCGCCATCCTGGGAGCCGTAAACGTCCCTCTAGGCCTCTTGTTCAAACGATTGTACCTTTGAATCGGGCTAGAGCACTACAGTTTATCATATTGGTTTCTTTGCTTGAATCGACTTATTTTGGCTTGTATCAGTTGGACGAATGCCCTGCCTGGCTCCCAAAGGCTCTTATCAATTTTTTTTACTCAGACTCTGCAAGGTAAATTTCATACTGTTTTGTCCAGATGTCTTATCGATGAACCGCTACTTGATTGCAATCAACAGACATTTTTTTAAGCCCTCCGCAAAAGCTCTGCAAATATGTTTGTAAATATTTTCTTTATATTAAAATGAAATCTGTTTCGTTAAATTTTCGGAGTTGCTTCCACTGCTTTATTATTTCCAATCCTACAGTTAACATTAGTCGTAGTTAATTTAACATGGTTGAAGAGTCGTGAAACGTATGAGTTACCGCGCGAGCAAAAATATTGCTATGCGTTTCTAGGTGTAGTTGTTAATAAAAAAAATAGTAGTTTAAAGAGATTGTAACCACAAGCTTATTACTTCTGTTAACTTCTGTTAATAAAGTAATAAAGTAAAAGTTTAGTTTCGTCTTATAAAGTCACGTGTTTTAATTGTTACTGGTAGGCATAACAGTTTTATGGGCTCGTACGGAATCCAAATGTCAAGATTTTCGAGGTTGAAAAAACCCTGATGAAAGAGTCAGAAACAATAAAGCGGCAGTTAGAAGAATCCAAACAGCTATGTCTGAAATTAAAAAACCAGCTAAAAATACAAGGGAAACTGTGAAAATTCTTGATGAAACAATAGTGAAATTTGAAAGTATACTGGTTCAGCTTCAGAAAAATCGTACTCATTCACAGGTTCAGCTTGATGACGTACAGCAGGAAATAAATAACACACCGCGCAAACAACAGAAGGTTCATGAAAGGACACTCTAGCAGTTAAAGTCAATTATTGCTGATACTCGCGAAATGATCGTGGATCTATACGACTTTTAGGGGTCAACAAATCCGGGGCACAAACCTGATAAGTTTTGCACAAAATCTTCCTTTAGAACCACCACAATTTTCACAGCTGACACGGACATCATAATCAACACAATCGTAACCGACTTAACATGCATCTTTAAGGCAATCTTTTTCAAATGGTTTAGTGACAGGCTCATTCCCAGCTTTTAATGTCCAGATTGTATATTATTACGGTAGCTATCTAGTTGGAAATTTCTCCAATCAGTTTAGCCTGATTGCCAAGTTGAATAGTTGAGATATGATAACAGGAAAATGGTTTGTCTAAAGTCTTGTTTACAAGAAAAGTCGAGATAGGAGCTTAATAATTTTTCAGAGTCAGGGGGACTGCTGGGTTTAACTTTATAAATTGGGGTTGGTTTTGGGAAAAAGTATTTGGCAGCAACGTGTTATTTTCAAATACGGAATAAAAAACAAAAGCTCGATGAAGATTTTTTTAAGTTTAGCTGCTGATTTACTTATTAAGAGCTAATTTTAGTAGTTTACCCTAATTGGCCGTTATCTATTACAGATAAATTTGCTACTTCACAATTTACTATTAGAATTACTGGTGATTCTGTTAACGAAGTGCTTCAATTAAGGAGATTTAAATCGTTGAGAGTTGTTCTTCAACATGAAACGGAGATTTAGGCAATAGGTGCTAGAATTGATTTATATCGCGTTATGCGTGAGGGTAAATCAAAGATTTCAGATTTTGGCCTTATGAAAGAGTGTGATGGAAGTGGATTTTGCTTGATTCTCCCCCGTCACCTTGACATCCGTGACGTACTTCTGGTTTCCTCTACACCACATGACATTACGACGCCAGACTTTTAGAACTTTATTAATTTATTTTTTTTTTATTTTTCTTTTAACTAATTCTACATAAAAGAGAAGAAAAAAAAACAGTTTCCAAAGAGATTTGAATCCTCGACTTACATGCTGACTGAGGTCCTTACCAACTTTGTTATGAGCGTGCCCGGTATGCGAAATTCGATTACTTCGTTTAATCATACAGTTTGTTGCTTATTTTTGATGTAAATTTTTATTTATTGTGTATTAATTAATGTGGTTTGGTTATACATTAAATAAATACTTAATTTATTTAATGAAACATATTTTTTAGGTACATGTTTCAAAAATTTCGAAATCAGTATATATTAGCAGAACCGCTTTCATATTATATAGTATGTAATAATAAACATTTACTTGCGCATCATTCATTTATTACTTTTAAGATAAATAAATAATTGCTTACACGATTTTTTTTATTTTTTAAAAATTTTTAAAAATTAAAAAAAAAACTTTTTGTACTGCACAAATACAATAATTAATTTTCATTGTTTTTTATTTTTTTACATTTATGTGGATGTACTCACATATATATGCTTTTACGCACACTTCATTCTCTTTTTCTAAATTCGTTTGAAAACCAACTTGTGGGTCTATTTAAAAATTTGATAGGTTCATCTAAACGTAATTTTTTGTACCCAAAAAATTAGCAGATTCCTACAAATCACACAAATGTTTTTTAACGTTATTTTTGATAAGGTTACATGTTAAATATCGATTTTTTGAAACAATATAATATTATAATAGTAACATATGTATAATAGTAATAGTATAATTTAATAGTAACATACATAAAATAATGGCACATTCAAACGAGCTGCAATTTTTGTGGGTATTTTTTATGCTATTTCAATATACGTTTGCAGTTTAAATAATATCTGTCAAAAAAATATGTATGTGTGATGAACGTCCTGAAGGGACATTCACTGACATGTAATACTACCCCATTGAAGAAAGCTATACTACAGGATAGTTTTTCTTACTTTTCTGTATACAGTTATATCTTTGGTATTAAATATGGACGAGAAATAAGTGTTGGAACGTATGTGATGAATGTGAGCGTGATGTTACAGGTGTAATCAGCGGAGGCAGTAGGAAGTTGTTCTGAAATTCGATGAAAGCGCACAGTCTTTTACTGGCCATCCTACATATTATTTTCATTGTGTTGTGCCGTAATATATTGTTTATAATCTGTAACTCATTAAACATTAATTAAAATCATACCCAATTAACTTAGGTAGAATTGTTATGATCAGACTTGTTTAGAGTATGGTCCTAACCGTTTTCTTTTAGTGTCATTCGTGGATCTCTTAGAATTTAGCTCGTGAGCTTTATTTGTTTTTTTTAGTTAAGTAAAAATATTTATTTAAATAATATTAATGATTTTAATTAATTAATGTTTAATTTTTACTTTTATTAAAACTATTTAAAACAGTTATTCTTTGAAATACAATCCATTCAGATTACTTTAACAAAGTTTCGGTATTCATTATATTACTGATAAACAACTTACATCTATCACTTATTGTTGTTACTGCTGCTTCAGAGCTCCCTAATGCTTCGTGCCGTAATTTTCAGTGGTTCCTTAATCTACACGAATGTGTTTGTGACTGGTAAGATGTTGCGGTTTCTGCTTTCTCTGCCATCGTCGAAACCCCTTTCGGCGGGCCTCCTTTGTTGTATCTTGCTCCTTAGCGTAGTTATTCACTATTAATGCTCTTGAACTGCACCCGAGTGTCCGTAGCCAATACATTATGCCTCACGCGTTTAAGGTACTCGTGAGTGACGTGAGTCAAGAGTAGATTAAAACCTTAGAGGACAGGCGGCAGACGTAAAAAGAGCGATTTTTTCTCTTGGTGGTGAGTTTTTATAGCGTTAGAGTGAGTAAAAGAGGCCTTTGGTTGAATTAGGTCAACCAATGATCGATGTTCTTTCAGACTGGGTTGACAGCAAAACAGTAGGCTTGCACCATGTTATGGCTTTATATATTAGGAAATAACAATACAACAGTACTAATCGCATTTTTGCGATCAGTGCGATTGAGTTTTTTGGATCAGTGATGATGAAAGCTAGCATCAGCAATAAAAGAACGTCAAATAAAAGTTCAAGTATAATGAAGTAATGTGTTAATTAAATTTCTAAATTGGTATACATTATTAGAAATTAACAATGAATGCGCAAGTCAACTATTTATTCATGCACACAATACGACTTATGCATTTATACATGTTACGTACAATATCATTTCATACATGCATTCTTACAATGAGGCTGGCCGTATTATATGTCAGCATATCATGAAACATTCACCTTAAAGCTAATACACACCCATGTATTTAAGTGACGTATAAGCTCCACTAGTCATTTAAGCTTACTTTATATACACAATACGCCTTGTATGAATTTTACGGAGGAATCGCGTTTTTACTTACAATATGATTCGTCTGTATCAACTCGAGATGTAATGTAATCACTCCCACGATAATTGCACCACCTTCGTACACAATATTGTTTTATAGAAGGTATTTTTATACTTAAAATTATATTGTTTGTCATAATTTTATAGGAGTATAACTTCACACTTGGGTACCCAAGTACCTACTGTCCACTGCTTTTTCACAAGTTTCTTAAGAACGTTTATTACATAGTTAGTCGTTGAAAGTTCAGGGGAGTAGGAGGAGCGCAAATATATGCAGTAATGCTGAATATTAATTTTTTTATGTAGATGTTCTTACATTCACGCTTTTAGGCATATTTGACCCTTTTCCTTCTTGCGTTATCAAAAAAAAAAATTAAAAAGTAATGGATTTATTGAAAAAATAAAACAGGTTGGTCTAAAGGAGTTTTTATACTAAAAAATGAGAGACTTATACCGATTTTTTGAATGCAGTTTTAAGTAATATTTCCATAAAGTTACGTGTTACATTATAATTTTTCTCACGTTTAAGAGCAAAAGACGCCTTTTTTTCTATTTTTTACGAGAAAAAAAATCTTTTTTTTTTTTTATTTCGCATACTGATAAAGGTATACAATAACGTGTGTGTTTGCAGATTTAATAATTTGGGTTATTTTATTTCTTAGAATATCACAAAAATATTTAATTATATTTTTTACATATTATTTAATGTGGTGGTATGATATATTAATCTTAGCAAAAAATAAATATTGAATTAGTTAATGTAGTTATTTTAAATATTAAGCACAATTGTTACAGTTGGCAACTCTACTCTATCACTTTTTCTTACTTGTGTTCGTGCAAAATGACGAACAGTCTTAGCCTTCAGTACTTAACGAGCTACTCGTAAATAACGAACCAATCGTGTCTAGCTAAGTTTGTTTTTTATCAAATAGTTGATTAAGTTGCACACGGAATGTACTATCTATAGAATACAGCGTTGATAACTTTTACGGATAGTACCTATTACTTATCCATATGTGATGGACGTGCATGTACCCTCGAAGCAGAAGACAGAGCGATAGGGTGACAGCATTTTTTTGTTTTGATAACTTTCTTGATTAAAAAGTTTCATTCAAAAATATGTTGTGCATCTTTTTCTCTGTATATAAGAGAAAATCGTATGCATAACTAGGGAGGGAAGTAAGCTTTCTCTTCCACGTACATAGGAAGAAGAATTTCAATCCAGAAATAAGTCAGGAAAGAAAACCCTTGAATGTCATCAATGTTTAGTGCTGGAATCGAGGAAAGATGGAACATATATTAAGTACAGTTGTCCTCAACTGCAAACGTTCAGTCGGCAAAACAAAGTTTTGCTGAACTTCCAGGAGTGAGTTTTACAGTAAGTTTATCACCTTTATATTTAGTCTTGAATAACTGAAGGATTAATGGAATTTCCAGTAAATTAATGTTTAAAGGTACATTGAATAACAAAATTTGTAATTTTGTATCAGATTCTGGTTCGGACGTAACTATTCTAAATTAAAAAATTTTTAAATTGAGTGAATATAAAAATTTCCATTAATTCTGCAACATTAAAGTATCCAGCAGGTAAGAATTTTCTTGTAAAGTTTAATCTTAAAGCATTTGTAGTTCTAGGAAAATACAAGGTAAAAATGATCGTGTATGTAGCGGATATGGTTAATAATTGTGTTCTCGGAAGTAATTTCTTTGATAGAATAGGTTTAACCGAACAAATTCATAGTTTGATATTCAAAAAAATAGATTTGCAAGAGAAAGATAATACCCTTTTTGACGAATTATGAACCTACAGGACATCGTTCCATATAATTCACTGAGTATTTTTCAGCAAAGTTCTGAACAGTTGGAGTATCACAAGAAATTAAAGTTTTGTCGATTTGCTAATTGATTATACAGATATTTTTGAAGATAACAGTGTCGTAGGAAAATGTGATTTGGTCAAGCACGAGATACACTTAGAGAAGAGAATAAGACCAACTAAACAGCCACTAAGAAGAGTCCTCATTCACAAACAAAAAGAACTTGACACTCTGATAACTAACATGGAGAAACATGGAGTTATTGGAAGATCATTAAATTCCTAGTGTCCTCCAGTCGTCCTCAAGAAAAAGAAAGATAGTTCTACAATAGCTCGTATTGGTTTCTGTCAAGTAAATGCAACAACGATTAAAGATTATTTTCCTTTACCACAATCTGAAAATACATTAGATAAATTATCAGAAAAATCGTTGTTTTTTAGATTAGATTTAAAGAGTGGCTACTGGCAAATCAAAATTAAAAATGAAGATAGAAAAATCACAGTTTTTTCTGTTGGACAAGGATTGTAGTAATTCAAATTCATGCCATTTGAATTATGCAATGCACTAGTGACTTTAGAACCACTTGTTATAGAAGTACTTAAAGGATTGTTGCATAAAATCTGTCGAGTTTATTTAGATGACATCACAGTATTAGCAGATTCGTTTAGAGAAATCTAAGTGAATCTAGAGAAGGTAATTTTTGATATCAAAAAGCTAATTTTCAAATGAACAAAAAGAACAGTAACTTTAAAAAAAAAAAAATCAAATTTTTGGTCACATTGTGTCAAAAGGAAAAAGGAAGACTGATCCAGAAAGGTAAAGACTGTTTTTTAATGGCCAATTCCAAGATCAAAATGTTGGATATCACAATTTTTTTAGCTCACAGATCTTCCAAACATACGCCGACCGCGTTATCTCCAGCTACGATGCACACTTTTGGTGATCTCCGACTTCCACTGGGTTTGATGATAGGACCTGTTCTTGATGATCTTGTTAAAGTTTTGTCACCTAAGAATTATGTACAATAGCTGAGAAAGAGGATGGTAGATATCCATGACTTGACAAAAACCACTATAGCTGTAACATCTAGCAAGGTCAGGAGTCATTACGATAAGCGGGCAAGAAAAGTCGATTTTTCAATAAGACAAAAAATTTGGTTCTATAATTCACAATGAACCAAAGGAAAGATTCCAAAGCTTTAGAGTAACTTTGATGGTCATAACTTCAATTTAAATTTCAATATTTTTGTAAAAAAATCGTTTTTAGCATAAACGTCCTTAATTACAAGACAGACACAAGAGCCGACTACATTGTTATTGAAAATGTATAAGTAAATCCATACTCTCATCACTACAATGACTTTTTATTATGTACATATGCAACTGTTTAATGCTAATTAATACAGAAACGTCATTTACTAGAGTAACGTAATTCATTTAAATACGCGTCATAGAAGTATGTATAATAATATTATTTTATTAGTTTGATATTTTTTTCACATTTTTTACTGTTTTTTAGGTTTAAAGGACTTCCAATAAGTACAATAAATGATTTAAGAAAATAAAGTTATTATGATACTAACTAAAAAAATCAGTCAACAGCTTGTTTGTTATCTATTACAGTGCTGTTTTAATTTGTCGTCTTCTGGCGATTTTTCTACTTTCAATCTTGTGATCTATTTTTTTAATTCTCTCTTGCTTCACTCGTCTTGATCCTCTGTATATCTTCTTATAATTTCTTGCATTTTTCTTTTGAAATCTTCTATTACAATTTCTTGATTATTTTTGCTTTCCAGTTTTTATATCAAGTTGTGAAATCTTTTATTCCAGTATTGTTAGTTATTCTTTTCTTTATTCTTTTCAATCTATGTATAGTATTCTAAGCCTCTAATATTCATCCGTATGTACTGAGTTTCCTAAAATTGTTATCATTTGTCTTTTTTTTAAAATTCATAGATAACTTGTTGTGTTGATTCTCTTATCGTTTTTCTTTCTGTTTCATTATTTTCTTCTCCGTTGTTTCTTTTTTTTTACTACGTATGCTGCTAGTATCATATGATAAGATTCTGATTCTGTCCTATTTTTATCTCTTTTATCTGGTCAAACATTTTTTGATTCTCTATTACATAATCTGTTTATATTTTTCTTGCTGCTGTTGACATACGTAAACTCTCCCTCTTTTTTTCTTGTTCTTCTTATTGTCCATTCACTAAACACATTTTTTGTAAACATTTCTTCCATTAGTTGTGTACCGTCTTCCATAGTATTTATTTCGTTTTTTTCCACTTTCTTTGCCTGTCCGTGCTTTCCAATATCTTTCTAGCGTTATGCTTCCGCTTACTTGTGCTTATATCTTTGACGTTAAAATTTTACTGTCTCTGATGCCTTAGCTGTAGCACCTTTATCTTTCGATATCTGATCTTTTTGTCATATTTTTTTATCAGCACATGCTTCTCCGTTTTTCAATTATCCTCATTTCCGTGTTCTTCCAGCTTGCTATGAATATTTATGCTTTTGCTTTTCTTTCTTTACGTTTTTTTATTAGTGGGAAACATTTGTATTCAAAACATTTTCGATGAATCACTTTGTAAATTTTGCCATTTGTCCCCTTCTACCTGTGTTTTCACTTGCACTGTAAAGTTGCTATCTATGACGAGAGATTCTTGCGTAAATACTCGTAAATACTTTCATACTTTTTTGTCTATACTTAAAACTCCTTTTATATTTTAGACACACATTCTTGAGTTTTGTAGCTTTATTCCTTCCGTATTATGATTTTTTTATACTGTATTCTTGTTTTTTTTAGATGCTTTCTTGTTCTCTTCCAACATTTGTCCTGCCTATACCTTGTACTTAAATCATCGGTTGTTAATAATTAACTTTATTAAGCCAATTTTCATGTTTCTTACTTTATTTTTTTTTAATTTTTTTTTTTTTTTTCATTAACTATAAATACATTTCTGTTTTTTATTTTTTTTCGTATCCAATTTTGTATATGTGTACTCCAGAATTGACCTCGCTTTCGATTTTCATAACTTTTTTTTCTATTCTTCTACGTTCAAACATAATATCAAAACGTGTTTTTTCACATCCTACTCTTAAAATTTTCATCTCCACTGCTTCGTTCGCTTTGACTTGCATCTTGAATTTCTGTGCAACAATTGTTTCAACATTTTTCTCAAGGTTCTTCTTCTAAATATTTGCTGTTCTAAGGATAATGTTTAATCTTGTTTCATCTGTTTTGTTTTTTTCTCTTTTCTACTATATTTCCGTGACTATATTCGATGGCTTTTTCTATTGTGCCCGCTGTTTTTATTCGGAATTTCCCCTCTATCTACTCCTTTTTTTTCTAAGTTTTCCATGATTCTTCCCCCAAATTTTTTTTATTGTGCCTATTCTTTTCCTAGTTTTTTGACATTCCTAATTGTGTTTGTATGTATTTCTGTAGAATTGTTTAGCGTTACAGTTTTTAATGTTGAGTTGTTTTTCGTCACATTGATTTTTACATTGATATAAATTCTATCACTGTTTTGATTTGTATTCTGTTAAAATTTCATTTGTTATTGGTGCTGTTGATATATTGTTTATTATTAACAAAAAAATGAGATATTCTCCTTTCTAGCACAAGTTATTTGTATATTTTATAAACTTTTTACAATTTTAAACTTATTGTGAATTCATTTCATATCTATGAAATAAATTTACTTCTTACTCACTGCCTCTGGTAGTTTTCCTTATCGACTTTATTCTTTTTCACTGCTGTTAGCAAATTTGAAATTCTTTATAAACATATTGTACTACTCTGTACACTTGATTGCGTGCTTGTTTTTATCTGCTTGCCTTGCTATCGCTCTTTTCTTTTACCACGTTTTACTTTATTTCTCACTTTACTTTGTGTTTATTTTATTCACTACTATCCTTATACTACGTAACCAATAGCCACTTGTTCTATTCTCTTACTTTCTTGATTATTTGTAACCGCAAATATGTTGACTGTCTTTTCCTTAACTTTGACCTACTCTTTATCCTTCGAATTTCTTGTTCAGCCTATATTTAATTTTTATTTTTAGTCGCTTTTTGACAAAATGTTGACTGTGAGTTGCTCATGACACTGAAGTTCGGAACGTTCCGGGAACGAAATTTGATAACTAAATTAATCACTTTAAAATAGAGCGAAAATGAAACAGAACAACTAAAAACAGCATAAGACACTGCCAATCATATATATAAGTCGTAAAAATAATAATTTTCCATGATTATACCCGGACCAAAAAATATCATATATGTGCCTATGCTAACTTCCAACTCATTCAAACTTCTAAATTTCATAACTCAAAATCCAGAACGAAGGCCCCGCCAAAAATGATACACATTATTTGTAATTACATAAAAAATGTATAAAAATTTTAATATCAGAAAAAAAACGAAGGGGCGGGTAGGTTTTCAGCGATTTTCCACCTCACGCGCATATCGAGAACGGCCAAAGTGCGGCTTCTGGAATTCATAACTCGAAATCCAGAACGAAGGCCCCGCCAAAAATGATACAAATTATTTATAATTACATAAACAATGTATAAAAATTTTAATATAAAAAAAAAACGAAGGGGCGGGTAGGTTTTCAGCGATTTTCCACCTCACGCGCATATCGAGAACGGCCAAAGTGCGGCTCCTGGAGTTCATAACTCGAAATCCAGAACGAAGGCCCCGCCAAAAATGATGCACATTGTTAATTATTACATAAACAACGTATGAAAATTTTAATTTCAGGAAAAAAACGAAGGGGCGGGTAGGTTTTCAGCGATTGTCCACCTCACGCGCATATCGAGAACGGCCAAAGTGCGACTTCTGGATTTCATAACTCGAAATCCAGAACGAAGGCCCCGCCAAAAATAGTGCACATTGTTTATTATTAAATAAACAACAAATCAAAATTTTAATATCAGAAAAAAAACGAAGGGGCAGGTAAGTTTTCAGAGATTTTCCACCTCAAGCACATATCGAGAACGGCCAGAGTGCGGCTTCCGGAATTCATAACTCAAAATCCAGAACGAAGGCCCCGCCAAAAATGATGCACATTGTTAATTATTACATGAACAACGTATAAAATTTTTAATTTCAGGAAAAAAACGAAGGGGCGGGTAAGTTCTCAGAGATTTTCCACCTCAAGCACATATCGAGAACGGCCAAAGTGCGGCTTCCGGAATTCATAACTCGAAATCCAGAACGAAAGCCCCGCCAAAAATGATACACATTGTTTATTATTACATAAACAACGTATAAAAATTTTAATTTCAAGAAAAAAACGAAGGGGCGGGTAGGTTTTCTGCGATTTTCCGCCTCACGCGCATATCGAGAACGGCCAAAGTGCGGCTTCTGGAATTCATAACTCGAAATCCAGAACGTAGGCCCCGCCAAAAATAATACACATTGTTAAGTATTACATAAACAACGTATAAAAATTTTAATATCAAAAAAAAAACTAAGGGGCGGGTAAGTTTTCAGCGATTTTCCACCTCACGCACATATCGAGAACGGCCAAAGTGCGGCTTCTGGAGTTCATAACTCGAAATCCAGAACGAAGGCCCCGCAAAAAATAATACACATTATTTATAAGTACATAAACAATGTATGAGAATTTTAATATCAAAAAAAAAACGAAGGGGCGGGTAGGTTTTCAGCGATTTTCCACCTCACGCACATATCGAAAACGGCTAAAGTGCGGCTTCTTGAGTTCATAACTCGAAATCCAGAACGAAAGCCCCGCCAAAAATGATACACATTGTTTATTATTACATAAACAACGTATAGAAATTTAAATTTCAGAAAAAAAACGAAGGGGCGGGTAAGTTTTCATAGTTTTACCACCTCACGCACATATCGAGAACGGCCAAAGTGCGGCTTCTGGAGTTCATAACTCGAAATCCAGAACGAAGGCCCCGCCAAAAATGATACACATTGTTTATTATTACATAAACAACGTATAAAAATTTTAATATCAAAAAAAAAAAGAAAGGGGCGGGTAAGTTTTCAGCGATTTTCCACCTCACGCACACATCGAGAACGGCCAAAGTGCGGCTTCTGGAGTTCATAACTCGAAATCCAGAACGAAGGCCCCGCCAAAAATGATACACATTGTTCATTATTACATAAACAACGTATAAAAATTTTAATTTCAGAAAAAAAACGAAGGGGCGGGTAAGTTTTCATAGATTTTCCACCTCACGCACATATCGAGAACGGCCAAAGTGCGGCTTCTTGAGTTCATAACTCGAAATCCAGAACCAAGGCCCCGCCAAAAATGATACACATTGTTTATTATTACATAAACAACGTATAAAAATTTTAATTTAAAAAAAAAAACGAAGGGGCGGGTAAGTTTTCATAGATTTTCCACCTCACGCACATATCGAGAACGGCCAAAGTGCGGCTTCTGGAATTCATAACTCGAAATCAAGAACGAAGGCCCCGCCCAAAATGATACAAATTGTTTATTATTACCTAAACAACGTATAAAAATTTTGAAATCAGAAAAAAAACGAAGGGGCGGGTAAGTTTTCATAGATTTTCGACCTCACGCACATATCGAGAACGGCCAAAGTGCGGCTTTTGCCCAATAACCCAATAACCCTATGAAAACTTACCCGCCCCTTCGTTTTTTTCCTGAAATTAAGATTTTCATACGTTGTTTATGTAATGATAAACAATGTGTATTATTTTTGGCGGGGCCTTCGTTCTGGATTTCGAGTTATGAACTCCAGAAGCCGCACTTTGGCCGTTCTCGATATGTGCGTAAGGTGGAGAATCTGTGAAAACTTACCCGCCCCTTCGTTTTTTTTCTGAAATTAAAATTTTTTTACGTTGTTTATGTAATAATAAACAATGTGTATCATTTTTGGCGGGGCCTTCGTTCTGGATTTCGAGTTATGAACTCCAGAAGCCGCACTTTGGCCGTTCTCGATATGTGCGTGAGGTGGAAAATCGCTGAAAACTTACCCGCCCCTTCGTTTTTTTTTTGATATTAAAATTTTTATACGTTGTTTATGTAATAATAAACAATGTGTATCATTTTTGGCGGGGCCTTCGTTCTGGATTTCGAGTTATGAACTCCAGAAGCCGCACTTTGGCCGTTCTCGATATGTGCGTGAGGTGGTAAAACTATGAAAACTTACCCGCCCCTTCGTTTTTTTTCTGAAATTAAAATTTTTATACGTTGTTTATGTAATAATAAACAATGTGTATCATTTTTGGCGGGGCCTTCGTTCTGGATTCCGAGTTATGAACTCCAGAAGCCGCACTTTGGCCGTTCTCGATATGTGCGTGAGGTGGTAAAACTATGAAAACTTACCCGCCCCTTCGTTTTTTTCCTGAAATTTAAATTTTTATACGTTGTTTATGTAATAATAAACAATGTGTATCATTTTTGGCGGGGCCTTCGTTCTGGATTTCGAGTTATAAACTCAAGAAGCCGCACTTTGGCCGTTTTCGATATGTGCGTGAGGTGGAAAATCGCTGAAAACCTACCCGCCCCTTCGTTTTTTTTTTGATATTAAAATTCTTATACATTGTTTATGTAATTATAAATAATGTGTATCATTTTTGGCGGGGCCTTCGTTCTGGATTTCGAGTTATGAACTCCAGAAGCCGCACTTTGGCCGTTCTGGATATGTGCGTAAGGTGGAGAATCTGTGAAAACTTACCCGCCCCTTCGTTTTTTTTCTGATTTTAAAATTTTTATACGTTGTTTAGGTAATAATAAACAATGTGTATCATTTTTGGCGGGGCCTTCGTTCTGGATTTCGAGTTATGAATTCCAGAAGTCGCACTTTGGCCGTTCTCGATTTGCGCGTGAGGTGGAAAATCGCTGAAAACCTACCCGCCCCTTTGTTTTTTTTCTGATATTAAAATTTTTATACGTTGTTTATGTAATAATAAACAATGTGTATCATTTTTGGCGGAGCCCTCGTTCTGGATTTCGAGTTATGAACTCCAGAAGCCGCACTTTGGCCGTTCTCGATATGTGCGTGAGGTGGAAAATCTATGAAAACTTACCCGCCCCTTCGTTTTTTTCGTAATATAAAATTTTTTATACGTTGTTTATGTAATAATAAACAATGTGTATCATTTTTGGCGGGGCCTTTGTTCTGGATTTCGAGTTATGAATTCCAAAAGCCGCACTTTGGCCGTTCTCGATATGTGCGTGAGGTGGAAAATATATGAAAACTTACCCGCCCCTTCGTTTTTTTTGTGAAATTAAAATTTTTATACGTTGTTTATGTAATAATTAACAATGTGTATCATTTTTGGCGGGGCCTTCGTTCTGGATTTCGAGTTATGAGTTCCAGAAGTCGCACTTTGGCCGTTCTCGATTTGCGCGTAAGGTGGAAAATCGCTGAAAACCTACCCGCCCCTTTGTTTTTTTTCTGATATTAAAATTTTTATACGTTGTTTATGTAATAATAAACAATGTGTATCATTTTTGGCAGGGCCTTCGTTCTGGATTTCGAGTTATGAACTCCAGAAGCCGCACTTTGGCCGTTCTTGATATGTACGTGAGGTGGTAAAACTATGAAAACTTACCCGCCCCTTCGTTTTTTTCCTGAATTTAAGACTTTTATACGTTGTTTATGTAATAATTAACAATGTGTATCATTTTCGGCGGGGCCTTCGTTCTGGATTTCGAGTTATGAACTCCAGAAGCCGCCCTTTGGCCGTTCTCGATATGTGCGTGAGGTGGAAAATCTATGAAAACTTACCCGCCCCTTCGTTTTTTTTGTGAAATTAAAATTTTTATACGTTGTTTATGTAATAAATAACAATGTGTATCATTTTTGGCGCGGCCTTCGTTCTGGATTTCGAGTTATGAATTCCAGAAGTCGCACTTTGGCCGTTCTCGATTTGCGCGTGAGGTGGAAAATCGCTGAAAACCTACCCGCCCCTTCGTTTTTTTTCTGAATTTAAAATTTTTATACGTTGTTTATGTAATAAGAAAAAATGTGTATCATTTTTGGCGGGGCCGTCGTTCTGGATGTCGAGTTATGAACTCCAGAAGCCGCACTTTGGCCGTTCTCGATATGTGCGTGAGGTGGTAAAACTATGAAAACTTACCCGCCCCTTCGTTTTTTTCCTGAAATTAAGACTTTTATACGTTGTTTATGTAATAATTAACAATGTGTATCATTTTTGGCGAGGCCTTCGTTCTTAATTTCGAGTTAAGAATTCCAGAAGCCGCACTTTGGCCGTTCTCGATATGTGCGTGAGGTGGAAAATCGCTGAAAACTTACCCGCCCCTTCGTTTTTTTTCTGAAATTAAAATTTTAATACGTTGTTTATGTAATAATAAACAATGTGTATCATTTTTGGCGGGGCCTTCGTTCTGGATTTCAAGTTATGAACTCCAGAAGCCGCACTTTGGCCGTTCTCGATATGTGCGTGAGGTGGAAAATCTATGAAAACTTACCCGCCCCTTCGTTTTTTTTGTGAAATTAAAATTTTTGTACGTTGTTTATGTAATAATCAACAATGTGTATCATTTTTGGCGGGGCCTTCGTTCTGGATTTCGAGTGATGAATTCCAGAAGTCGCACTTTGGCCGTTCTCGATGTGTGCGTGAGGTGGAAAATCTATGAAAACTTACCCGCCCCTTCGTTTTTTTTGTAAAATTAAAATTTTTATACGTTGTTTATGTAATAATTAACAATGTGTATCATTTTTGGCGGGGCCTTCGTTCTGGATTTCGAGTTATGAATTCCAGAAGTCGCACTTTGGCCGTTCTCGATTTGCGCGTGAGGTGGAAAATCGCTGAAAACCTACCCGCCCCTTCGTTTTTTTTCTGATATTAAAATTTTTATACGTTGTTTATGTAAAAATAAACAATGTGTATCATTTTTGGCGGGGCCTTCATTCTGGATTTCGAGTTATGAACTCCAGAAGCCGCACTTTGGCCGTTCTCGATATGTGCGTGAGGTGGAAAATCTATGGAAACTTACCCGCCCCTTCGTTTTTTTCGTACTATAAAATTCTTTATACGTTGTTTATGTAATAATAAACAATGTGTATCCATTTTGGCGGGGCCTTCGTTCTGGATTTCGAGTTATGAATTCCAAAAGCCGCACTTTGGCCGTTCTCGATATGTGCGTGAGGTGGAAAATCTATGAAAACTTACCCGCCCCTTCGTTTTTTTTGTGAAATTAAAATTTTTATACGTTGTTTATGTAATAATTAACAATGTGTATCATTTTTGGCGGGGCCTTCGTTCTGGATTTCGAGTTATGAATTCCAGAAGTCGCACTTCGGCCGTTCTCGATTTGCGCGTGAGGTGGAAAATCGCTGAAAACCTACCCGCCCCTTCGTTTTTTTTCTGAAATTAAAATTTTTATACGTTGTTTATGTAATAACAAACAATGTGTATCATTTTTGGTGGGGCCTTCGTTCTTGATTTCGAGTTATGAATTCCAGAAGCCGCACTTTGGCCGTTCTCGATATGTGCGTGAGGTGGAAAATCGCTGAAAACTTACCCGCCCCTTCGTTTTTTTTTTGATATTAAAACTTTTATACGTTGTTTATGTAATAATAAACAATGTGTATCATTTTTGGCGGGGCCTTCGTTCTGGATTTCGAGTTATGAACTCCAGAAGCCGCACTTTGGCCGTTCTTGATATGTACGTGAGGTGGTAAAACTATGAAAACTTACCCGCCCCTTCGTTTTTTTCCTGAAAGCAAGACTTTTATACGTTGTTTATGTAATAATTAACAATGTGTATCATTTTCGGCGGGGCCTTCGTTCTGGATTTCGAGTTATGAACTCCAGAAGCCGCACTTTGGCCGTTCTCGATATGTGCGTGAGGTGGAAAATCGCTGAAAACCTACCCGCCCCTTCGTTTTTTTTTCGATATTAAAATTCTCATACATTGTTTATGTAATTTTAAATAATGTGTATCATTTTTGGCGGGGCCTTCGTTCTGGATTTTGAGTTATGAACTCCAGAAGCCGCACTTTGGCCGTTCTCGATATGTGCGTGAGGTGGAAAATTGCTGAAAACTTACCCGCCCCTTCGTTTTTTTTTTGATATTAAAATTTTCATACGTTGTTTATGTAATAATAAACAATGTGTATTATTTTGGGCGGGGCCTTCGTTCTGGATTTCGAGTTATGAACTCCAGAAGCCGCACTTTGGCCGTTCTCGATATGTGCGTGAGGTGGTAAAACTATGAAAACTTACCCGCCCCTTCGTTTTTTTTCTGAAATTAAAATTTTTATACGTTGTTTATGTAATAATAAACAATGTGTATCATTTTTGGTGGGGCCTTCGTTCTGGATTTCGAGTTATGAACTCCAGAAGCCGCACTTTCGCCGTTCTCGATATGTGCGTGAGGTGGTAAAACTATGAAAACTTACCCGCCCCTTCGTTTTTTTCCTGAAATTAAAATTTATATACGTTGTTTATGTAATAATTAACAATGTGTATCATTTTTGGCGCGGCCTTCGTTCTGGATTTCGAGTTATGAACTCAAGAAGCCGCACTTTGGCCGTCTTCGATATGTGCGTGAGGTGGAAAATCGCTGAAAACCTACCCGCCCCTTTGTTTTTTTTTTGATATTAAAATTTTCATACATTGTTTATGTAATTATAAATAATGTGTATCATTTTTGGCGGGGCCTTCGTTCTGGATTTCGAGTTATGAACTCCAGAAGCCGCACTTTGGCCGTTCTGGATATGTGCGTAAGGTGGAGAATCTGTGAAAACTTACCCGCCCCTTCGTTTTTTTTCTGATTTTAAAATTTTTATACGTTGTTTAGGTAATAATAAACAATGTGTATCATTTTTGGCGGGGCCTTCGTTCTGGATTTCGAGTTATGAATTCCAGAAGTCGCACTTTGGCCGTTCTCGATTTGCGCGTGAGGTGGAAAATCGCTGAAAACCTACCCGCCCCTTCGTTTTTTTTCTGATATTAAAATTTTTATACGTTGTTTATGTAATAATAAACAATGTGTATCATTTTTGGCGGGGCCTCCGTTCTGGATTTCGAGTTATGATTTCCAGAAGCCGCACTTTGGCCGTTCTCGATATGTGCGTGAGGTGGAAAATCTATGAAAACTTACCCGCCCCTTCGTTTTTTTCGTAATATAAAATTTTTTATACGTTGTTTATGTAATAATAAACAATGTGTATCATTTTTGGCGGGGCTTTCGTTCTGGATTTCGAGTTATAAATTCCAAAAGCCGCACTTTGGCCGTTCTCGATATGTGCGTGAGGTGGAAAATCTATGAAAACTTACCCGCCCCTTCGTTTTTTTTTTGATATTAAAATTTTTATACGTTGTTAATGTAATAATAAACAATGTGTATCATTTTTGGCGGGGCCTTCGTTCTGGATTTCGAGTTATGATTTCAAGAAGCCGCACTTTGGCCGTTTTCGATATGTGCGTGAGGTGGAAAATCGCTGAAAACCTACCCGCCCCTTCGTTTTTTTTTTGATATTAAAATTCTCATACATTGTTTATGTAATTATAAATAATGTGTATCATTTTTGGCGGGGCCTTCGTTCTGGATTTCGAGTTATGAACTCCAGAAGCCGCACTTTGGCCGTTCTCGATATGTGCGTGAGGTGGAAAATCTATGAAAACTTACCCGTCTCTTCGTTTTTTTCGTAATATAAAATTTTTTATACGTTGTTTATGTAATAATAAACAATGTGTATCATTTTTGGTGGGGCCTTCGTTCTGGATTTCGAGTTATGAACTCCAGAAGCCGCACTTTGGCCGTTCTCGATATGTGCGTGAGGTGGTAAAACTATGAAAACTTACCCGCCCCTTCGTTTTTTTCCTGAAATTAAAATTTTTATACGTTGTTTATGTAATAATTAACAATGTGTATCATTTTTGGCGGGGCCTTCGTTCTGGATTTTGAGTTATGAAATTTAGAAGTTTGAATGAGTTGGAAGTTAGCATAGGCACATATATGATATTTTTTTGGTCCGGGTATAATCATGGAAAATTATTATTTTTACGACTTATATATATGATTGGCAGTGTCTTATACTACTTTTAGTTGTTTTGTTTCATTTTCGCTCTATTTTAAAGTGATTAGTTCAGTTATCAAATTTCGTTCCCGGAACGTTCCGAACTTCAGTGTCATAGTTGCTCTTGCCACCTTTAATTTTTCTTTCCTTCTGACGTCTTCCGAAATGGTATGATCTTATATATATTATTTTTTAGATTATTATTTACCTTTATATAATAATTAAAAAAAAAAGAAACTGAAATACTTCTTTGTTTAGTTGCCACACCGCCCATGAGGCAAATAAACAGGCGTGATGACTTTCTGTTGTAATTATTTATATATTAGTATATACATTTTTCTATATAATGTACATAAGGGTGCGATATTATTTACACATATTTAATCTTAAAAAATAAACTTGGTATTGTGGAGCATGACTATTTGTTATATACATATGTTTAATAATTTAAAAGTCATCGCTAATCACTCTGGTGCACAGTTTTCTAAAAAGCCATTAAAAGAAAAATACTAAAAAGTATGGTATTTACGTTTTACTATTTATTGTACCTATATATTAGCAATATATGTACATATGTAGATAACATCAGTATGAGTGCATATTTGTCTTTAGTTATTGTTATTTCGAGTAAATGGTATTGTTTTATCTAATTATTTTTAGAAAAATTTTTGATGAGCTTACGTTTTGTTCCAAGCATGTAAGAAAAAAAAATTATGTCACTGGTATTTTTCTAATCAGTCTTAAATAGTGGAAATGGGTGATTAGCGCGTGAAGCGCGCAGGAGGGTAGAGCCCAGCTAGTATTTAAATGTCTACATTGTAAAATAGTGATTATTATCTGTGATCTCTTTTATAAAAATTGAATATTGAATTGCTATCAACTGTATGTATAGTAATTATGATAAGATGTCTTTTTAATTCTCTTTGGTTCGATTTTTCTTGATGTTTTATGCATCTGACGAGTATTGCTGATTTTTTTCTTGATTCTTCATACATAGCTATTTTTTATTTCATACCATATAATTTTGAACTGCTCTTTGATATTTTGTTTCTTCAGTTTTTCTCTTTCAATCTTTCAAATTTTGTTCTTTTTATCGTTCAACAGTCTTATAACCCTTTTTTAGGCAAGAAATTTTTTGTACTCTCTTTCTTTGTACAGTTTTATTATTCCAATTGTAAAATAACAAAATCATTTTTCTCTTTGTTTTTTTGTTTTTCTCTTTCATCCTTTTTTTTGTTATTCTTACCTTAACTACTAAATACATTTCTATTAACATGTGTAATTTTTAATCTTATATGTACTTTTAAACATCTGTTGTATTTCATCAGTCTTAAGTCGTCATTCTCTGTCTAAAAGTTAAGCATAATCTAATCGTTATGCTTCCGATGCGTGTTTGTAGTGCTATCCAGATTTTTTTAGTGTTCACTGAGTAATAATTTTTTCTTACCAACTTATAATGTTTTCAATCTGGAAAATCGTGTCAATGATCAAGGCGATATTTTATGAGTACCACTTGCCGGTACGTCTAGGTTTTTACACTATTTATAATTATATATATCTCTCTCTCTCTCTGTCTCTCTTTTTATTTTGTTACCCATTATGTCTCTCTCATTCTCTTTCTCACTAATGCAAAAGCTTGTAACTGGGACTTTCAATGTATATATTGACTTGAAGTAATGGTTCGTGTCAGATTAGTATACTCTAAGGGTGGCTTCACTTTGATAATACTCAACTTTTTGCATCACCTTTCTAGTACTTAGAGACATAGAATAATAAAGTCCAAGAGACTTCTACCTTAACAACGATACAGCAGAGTCCCACCATTCTTGTGATTAAATAGAGTAAAATGTGTGAAGAAATATAGGAGCTTCAAAAACAGTACAACGTTTCGCTTATGCCTAAGATCATTGCCATGGGCGTACCAGATAAGTAAGCTTACGCCCTTTTATCGGTTTTCGCTAAAATCATAACTATTTTGAATTCGTTCATGTTTGATAATTATCGACTTATTATCTGTCAGGTACCAAGTAATTTAATACTATTAGTCAATATTTGATAAAGTTCCATGCAACATTAATTAAACTATAAGTAGACTAATTTACTGTCAATCTCTACGTTCGTTATAAAAACATAATTTTTCTATTATCACAGTAATTTTTTAGACGTATATAAAAAAAGATTTAGTTATACATAGCTATATTACATAGTCATAGTATGTGGACATTTTATGTCTAAAATGATGTACAAATTGTTATGAATTGCAATATCTGTGTGGGTAGGTTGATGGAAAATACTATATTCTTATTTATCGTGTACTGTGTGTGTTGTTACATCTAAGAAATAAATTCTTTTTATTGACTTCTTGTCGTATTGTAAATTATATATTTTCTTAGAATGTATTAATGTTTTTGGAAAGTAGGTCTAGTTATTTTTTTATACTAGTCCAACAGAAAAATCACATTATCGATGTAACAATTCTAAAAGAATGAGTTATAACTAAGCGTATATTTTATTATTTCTTTTTTCAAGTAATTAGTAAAAATCTCTCTTAGGAGTAGGCTAATCAAGTTAGTCAATCAAAAAAAAACTATTTTATTTAAAATTAGGAAATATTTTTTTTTAACAAACTTCTAGTTATTATAATATTACTCTTAAAACTACTTTCATTCACATAAAATTTTTGTAAAGGTTTGTTGTAATGTTCTCTACTTCGTGGATAGAAACATTTACGAAGAGATTTTTAACATTAAATGAAATTGAAGTTAAATATTTAGGAGTCGTAGAGTTTTTACACTGTTTATAATTTCTATTGAATTTCATATTTGTGGTTATGAATTTCCTGTGAGATGTAATTAGTTTCATTCATTTTTTTGATAATTTGTATGAGAATTTGCACGATAATAAACTATTACACGAAAAAACTGGTCTGATAGTCATATTATTGAGTATTGAGAAAGGTATGACTGGTGATCGTTTTTAGTTTTGTTAGGTCCCATTTACAGTAAGTGCAGCAGCCGACGGCAAAGGTCGGCAAAGGTAGGGAAAGGTTAGAAAAAGGTAGGCAATTAGCACCACTAGCTGTTGCTTGCGTTTCCTTACTTTTGATTTATGTTGATAGCTGTTACTCTTTTGTATACAGGTATACAAAGTAGTATCAACAAGGGATATCATTTGCTAGGAACGTGAACCAAAAGTAAGGAAACGTTAGCAACAGCTAGTGACGCTGATTGCCTACGTTTGCCTAACCTTTGCTGACTTTTGCTTTTAGCTGCTTTTAGTTGCTGCACTCACTATGAACAGGGCGTAAGAAAAATACAGGATTAGGTAACATATTTCAAACAAACTCTACTGCCTTTTTTTTACGGGATAATTAAAAACTAAATAGTAAATATAGCTAAGTATACTTATGGAAAGGAAATTTTCATGGAATCTATGTGAAAAAATGCGAAATGGTTTATAAAAACCAGTTTTTTCCTTTATTAATTTCGTACAAATTTTTAAGAAAACATAAAACTCAATTTCTCTAATGGGTTTGTGTATATCAGATATTACTCTGTAACGCAACAATTATTTTAAATTTTAACAATATCAAGAAATTTTACATTCTTTAATCGGCACAAAAAAATGAAGTAATAAAATTAAGTGCTCTTCTACCGAATATCATCTCAACTCTACTGTGCATTTTTATGAAATACTATGTAAAGTTTTAAAGATAGTAAGTGTTTTTTATAGATGATTTATAGCATTTATAGATTAAAATAAGATGATCAAGAGAGAGTTGAGATGAAAGAGAGACTCTTTTAGTGTTCGTATTACTAGAACTCACACAAAAATCGTCTCGGCAAGGAAATTTACATACATTGAGGAGTAATACTTGTTTGCTATTTTTGACGGCTGATCTCGTCCTTCGAGTGTGTCTCTCTTCAGTAGTGTGTATTCTTTGTGTTAATATTATGCTACAGAAGATTATTAGGAAAGAATGAGGTGTTGTGAATAAAAATACATATTTTAGAGTACAGCTGTCTTTGGTACATTGATTTCATTACCAAAATCAAACAAACAATAGCAGCCCGTAATTAGCTTAAGTTTGGCAGTCATAGAAAAAAGAAGGCAACAGAATGTAAACCTGACCACTCACAATCAACTGTCTATTGACGCTTCGCTTGCTTGCTTACTTTGCTCTTTTGAACTGCCTTATCCATTGTAATCATGTGATACTAAATACATAGTTTTTAAGCTATTCTTAGTACAATAAGGTAGGGTATTATTGATGTGTGTAAGGAGAGCAGGCCAGAGAGATTGAAGAATAATACCGATGCTGACCTAAGGCAAATGTTGACTGTGCCATTCGTCAAAACATAAGAGTTCCATACCGTAAATCCCAACTCAGTGGCTAACTACAATGATGCTATCAATTACTTTTTCATTGACAACAGAGTTAATGTGTTATGCATGTGTGAAACTAAGTTTGAATCAACCTATTTTTCCTTACTTCTTATGTACTAAGATATTCTTATTTAAAGGGGCTGTGGTTTATTATCTAGGACTAACAAAGTATGTATGCTCATTTCAGTAAGGAGGTGTTGTAGTGCTTTGTTCTTAATCTAGTTTAAAGATTAACATTCTTAAAACGGTTAGGATGGTTTAAAGGCGATCAAAAACGCTAGTCCTTGCATCTTTTCTTAAGACATTCAATAAACACGCTCTTAATAATCCAGGTATCATAATAGCCGGTGACTTCAACGTACATCTATTTGAGCATAATTATTATTTAATTATTTATCTTTGTCGTCCGATTTTTAAGTGTTTGCTTTACTTGGTGCCATTTGCAACAACGCACTAACTGACACCTTACGAACAAAGTTGAGTACCGTTAATTTTTTTTCTATGACTTGCTCAATCAGCAAGATTAAAAGCTAATTGAGCCTCGAATCATGCGCGCAACTATATTATTTCCTTTGTTGCAAATTGACGTTTCGAAAATTAAACAGAATTCAACAACAAATCAAAATTCCGAGTTATTACGACGAAATAAAACATTGACATGTAGAATTACTTTGAATAATGTACTTAATAAATTTATTAAACTTAATAATCGTACACTAATTTTAATCGCTATCGCAAGGAAAGACACTGCGATGCGATACTAATTCAATGGACGAGATCGAAATAATAAAAAAAACTCTACTGAATAACAACGGAAGAGTTTTCTCGTGACAGTAAAGATTCAAGTCGATTTATTGGATAAGGTTATAATCGCAGTAGAATAAGCAAATTGAAACGATACTTGTAAATTTTTCAGTAGGTACTATGCGAGACGTGGACTTGAGCTCTGGTCCCAACGAGGCGCCGTGCGCTAGGAGCGGGGGGACACTCACGTGGTGATAAGAGCGCATACACGTGAAACAAAACCTAACATTATACCAGCACTCGGTACTTTTACTCATCACGTTTGTCGGTGTTGGCTCCTGTCAGACACCTCACGGAAGAGGTTAACACTTGCTCTGCCGCAAGAGTCATGTGTCTTAGTCCACGTCGCTACATATATATTTTAATTTGAACAACCGTAATCGTCAATCAGGTGAGCCCGTATTTGATATATTTTTAAAATTTGTCTCTGGTCACATGTGTTCACCTTCAAATAAGGAACTTGCTCCTATAGGAAACTTTTTTACGGTGTTGGAACCCTAAGATGCTAATAAAATGAACTCAGTTGTTAACATTTTTTTTATTTGATAAAACACTTGATCATGTGCTGGTCAAATAAATAAATGTGTACTAAGAAGAAAAATTTTTCCTTTCATCACTTCAGTCTGGCTTTTGACACTAGCATAGTACTTAATCTGTATTCACCAGGATTATTCTTTTTAGGATGTTGTTACACTTGTAGACTACTAGGACTTTCACTGTGTTTTCGATACGATAAGTCAGGTAGCACTTTAGCGTTTAATGGCTGCCTTTAACTTGTGGCTAATGCTAGTTGTTAAATACACTTATATCTATTGGACCGCTCCATTACCAGTCCTGCAGCTGTAAAAAAAAATCCAGTTGTTGTCGGATTTACAGTGAAATTAAATGTATTTGGAAACTTAGAAAAAGGGGTCAATTAAGGTTATTCTATATCGCAGAGCTGTATTGATATCCTGTAGCTACAATAAAAGAAGATAAAGGTTAAAATTTGGAGTGGTGTATTGTGTTTCGTTATGTGATTGTCGGGATTACCATTTGAAAGAGGAAAGAGAAATGTTAGGTACATGGTTAAATAATCGTGCAACGTATGAGTTAACGTGTGATCAAAGATGTTGCTGTGCGTGGCAAGGTGTAGTTTTTGTTGGTAAAACATAGTAGTCTAGTCAATATTGTAATCCATAGCTAGTTACTTCTGTCCGCCTCTGTTAATACAGTTTAGTTTCGTTTTCATACAGTCATGTGCTTCAATTGTTTTTTGTACACGTAACAGTATGTATTTTCCTACTTTTTAGACCTTTGTGTTCTTAGAAACAAATGAACTGGTGCCTTTTTATTTATTTTTTGTCTTTGTCTCAATCTTTTTTCATGTCTCTACATTCACTGTCGAAGTCAAATCTCTTGGACTTTTTAAAATCGGTTTTGCACTATTGTTTAGCTTGCAGCATTCTCTATTTGCTCTTAAATGTTTTTTTTCCTTTGTTTTCACTTCGAACTACAACATTATGTTTCTTCTTATTACACAACTTCCGATTTTATGTTGTTGTCACGTTCTTTCTTAGTTTAGTTTAATTTTTGTTTATGTTTTACTTCCTTA
Source organism: Copidosoma floridanum (assembly GCF_036245765.1). Taxonomy (NCBI): domain Eukaryota; kingdom Metazoa; phylum Arthropoda; class Insecta; order Hymenoptera; family Encyrtidae; genus Copidosoma; species Copidosoma floridanum. The sequence continues at coordinate 10,003,856 of NW_028321885.1, forward strand.
ATCATCCTCTACACATCATGCTTATCTCACTAGCTTTTTGACACCCACATATGCTTTCTTACCTTTGCACTACCCCTTCCATTTTTTTTCTGTTTCTTCTTGCTTTAATTTACTAATGTTACGTTTTCATTTATTCTGAAACTTTTTGTAACATACTTTTTATTCTATGTACTTATTTTGTTTCTTATTAATTTTTCCGATGGGGTAACTATGGGTATTATTAGCACTGCTCCAATTACTGGCAGGCAATAGAAATAAATACATACAAAATTATTTAATAATGATTAATATGCAAAAAAAATTTTGTCGTGAAGTAAATAACTGCACAAATATTATTCAATCGCGTATCAGTACGAAACATAAATTTTAATCATTTTATAAGTGATAACACAGACAGGTGTGTGATTCCCTCTTAAAAAATTAAATTTCACAGCAAAAAGCGACTTGCTTTCAGTGGTATTTTTATTAATAAATATGGCAAAATCACACAAGAAACAATTTATTGAATTAAAGAAAACCTCAATTTTTTGATAAATGCAGTGAAAATAAATTTTGAATGTCTTTTCTTTTTTAATTTTTGATGCCAGTATTTGGTACAATGTTTGTCGCTACTGTTGAATTACTGGCAGTGATTGTCTTGGCCTTCTGAAGATATTTTTCAATCAGTAAACAAAAAAATGAGTATAACTAAAAGTCCATCAGTTATATCAGGTCCTCTGTGGCAAAAAATCAGTGAAGAAAAAAAAAGATAAAGTTGTTAAATTGGAAACAGCAGCTAAAAGAAAGTGAGATCAGAGAAAACGAAAATGTTGTAAATAAAAAGAGAAAATGACAAATTAATCAAGCAAGAAAAAAAATTTATAAAACAACAAACTAAAATTGAAAAAAAAAAAGCCAAACTTGTTGCACACCAAAAAATAATTAATAAAATTGAACAAAAAAAAAATCCCAAGAAGAAATTTTAGTGAAGATATCATTAGAAAAAGATTTGAAAAACCAAATAAGTGAATTGCAAACAAAATTAAAACACATTGATAGCTAAATTTTATTATTTTTTTTCAATTATCATGGATTGTATTAGATTAGGTAGATTTTATTGTGATTTTACGGAAAAAGGGTTAAAAATTATATTTGCCAGTATTACACGGTCAGTAATTCAAATTGAGACAGCTTTGGGGGGCCAGTAATACTTACATGGTGTCAGTAATAGGAGCATGTTGACTATTCACAAAAATATTTATTATCAACAATATGATCTTTTTTATGTCTATTGAAAAATCATTTATTGATTTTTATTAAATAAAGTCAATAATAAAAAAAATGTATTAGATTAAAAATTTTTTTTTTCATACTATACATTTAAGTAGCCTAAGTCAAAAAAGTTCCAGTAATACCCTCAGTTACCCTAGCCAGTCTCTCGGACACTTACTCTGTCCCACGTGTTATCAATAAACGTCTAATCCATAGTACATAATATAACCAAGTTCAGGAACAAATTATGCACTCTTAAACATTTCTGTTTACTTGAATTTAGGTGTAATTGTAGTATTTTTATTCATAATTTATTTAATTTTAGCAATTTTTAGTAATATAGTAATTTATTTTCTAGTTTATGTGCATGTGTCATCGTTCAAAAAAACTACCAATACTGTTTTCCTTATTTTACTGGTATACACAGTTGTAAAAATAAATGTGTAACACAACTTTGGACCAAGAGAATATATATATATTTTTTTTTTTAAACGACAGAGTACCCATAGAAATAAGTGTGATTTGGGCAAAAAATCTGGTATACAGAAAGCAGCTTCTTTCTTTTTATGGCTGAGTGGCAATTTACAATAACTCCTAGCCCCCTTATTATGTAGGCTATACAATACGTCAATTATTTTTTAAAATTTCTTAGGAGGCTTAAGCTCCTTATTAATTTTACTTTTTGTGTTTTATAATTTCACGTTCCTATCTTATTTTAGATAACATAGTATTTCTTGTTCACATCGAATATTGAAAACTTGATATGAATTTTGTTGAACGAAATATACACTTAGTCAGTTCAACTACCCGTAATTAAACGAAGTACTACTTTCTTACCTGTCTTCTTTTATCAATTTTTGTAGCTACAATAATTTTTAATCTGCTGCTATTGATATCGTGTACTCTTAAATAATTACAAATAAATCTAAAGTAAATTTAAAGAGCATAAATTTTTCAGGCGTCTGGTAAAAGTGAAGAGTTTTTAAAACCATGTAACTCTTTATCTAAAGGAAATAGTAATTCTCATCATAAGATCTTTTCTCGTGATAAGACTACTATGAACAAACCGAAAATTATGACACCGGTTCCATTATCAAAGGTGAGTTTTTTAATACTTACTATCCATACAGCTAAATTTTTCTACCTAGAAAGGAAAAACTGACACTACTGAAAAACAAAAATAGGGTCATGTATAACTCAAAATGTTAAAAATGCAGTATTTTTAAGCTATTTTTAATTATAATATACACATATGCATAAGAACTGTTATTTTGCAATTTCTCCTATTGATACTTTTTAAAAAAATGCTACTCCACTTAGGGACAGACGGTCCAAAAAGTTTTTTTGTCAAAATCTATGCTGATTAATTATTCTTAATGAAAAAACTATACCCTCACTTTTTCAGGTTTCTTGACTAGTCAAGCCATCAGTAATAGTCAGGAGTTTTTTTTTTATACATTTTTAAAAATTTTCTTCCTTATATATAAGAAAAAAAAAAAAACTATAAAAGAACAAAAAAAAATTAACTACTAGAGCTGTAAGTTTTTAAAATTTTTAACGCATTACCGTTTCAAAATATTTTTTTTAATCATTCAGATTATGAAGCACCTTTTTTAAGGTCTCCAGAATAATACTACATCATGTGCCAAAGGGTTCATTTCTTGTTTGTTTGTGTCCGAGTCGCGTATATTCTTTTTCTTACAGGAGGGTCATAACAGCCGTTGCACTTTGTGCTCATAGTAAGAAGACAATTTATAGAAGAAAAGACACAATTTTTTCTTAATTTTTCTTTAACTGCACCCCTAATTCTACCCATATGATTTTTACGTAGGAAACTTGCCGTAAAAACAAATGTTAGGTGACATTCAATTTCAAATTAGCCAAATTTAAGATTGTTTACCTTAGGTTTCACGGATATTTCAACACTAGCAGCCCCCCGTCTCGGCTTCGCCCGAGACTTACTAAATAAAACACCGTAGTGTGTTGACATGTAATGTGAAACGTTTTCAGTTAAAAATTTTACACATATTCCCGACACATCTCAGAGCAAAAATCTTCTTATTAAAAACATATTTTTTCGGAATCCATATAGTTTATTTGGTCAAATAATAAGGTGTAAAAATTCAAAAAATATAATTATGCTGAAAAGTACCGTGCGTTCTTTATGCCATAAAATAATCGGTGGCCATGAGGAGCCGTTGATTTGCAGTTTCACCCGTGTAATTCACGAAAAGGGCTATTTTTTAAAGCTGTTGAGATTTTAAACTCCCAAAAAATTCATGTTAAAAAAAAATTTTTTTTCTCATATTTCACAAAGTCCTGGACCAGAGCAACAAAGTCCTGGACCTTAAACTCTACATTTTTATTGCCACAAAAACATAAATACATTTTCTACTCATTAAAAAATCTGAAGTAGGATCTTTAAGGATTTCAGAGATTGCTATGAGGCCGTGAGGGTACAATGAAAAGCTGATCTTTTACGTAATGAACTTTTTAGTTGTCGATTTTGACGCTGCTGTTTCAATCTCGATGAATTTTCTGCGTCAGTTTCTTGACGCCTAAGTAAAATTGTATTTAATAGATACACTTAAAGTTTTTCATCCAATTCACCCTCTTGCGACTTTTGGCACGCTTAAAATTTGTGTGACCCCTGAAGGCTGTTTTCTATCAACTTTGTTAAAATCTAATATGTTTGTTGGCAAGGTAGTTCGACGTCCGATGGCCCTAAAAAAGACCGGTGAGCTTATTAAGTAAACTCTTTCTTGACTTCAGTTAACAGCAATAATGACTGCCTGGATACCTCAGGGTGATCTTCTCTGGCTTGCTGTTGAAGACCCAGACTGATTGGGAGAAAAATTACAAAGTCCGAAGCTTTGGGGCTAGTTGTAGTGCTCTTTCCCAACGTCTCCCGGTATAACGTCGAAGACGTTGGTGTCTTAAGCACCTTTTTATGTGCAGATTCAGTTGTTTTGGTGATCTTAGATGGGGAGATTGGTTAGTGATACTTGTCCAGTCGAGGCTATATATCTTGTTGGCTCAAGTTTTTTTTCCTTCATAGCTGTTATAGGTTTGCCCAGCGCAGACCTTGGAGAGGATCGGTGATTCCTGGTTAAATGCTTAGAGTCGAGAGGGTAATACATATAGGGTCGTCGGTCCCCGGGTTTTCCAGCATTGCGAAGAACAACTCCACAGGTGACGTCTGCCAGTGAATGGCTGACTTGCTTTAATAGTGCCCGTCTTCAGTTATTATTTTAATATTTAGCCTTTTATATTGATATTTAGTATATATTTAGTCTTATAGTCTCTGAGTCGACGAATCGCTTTCGGAAATGGTAGTAAAAATGTATTTGTTGGCAAGGTAGTTTACACTTGGGTGGCCCCTAAAAAGAACCGATGAGGTTGTTGGTTAAGTAGGGAACGTAAATACTTATAATGGCCCTAAAAAGCGCCAGTGGTAAAACTTCCAGCTATTCGTTATTCCTGATGATGAAGAGCTAGCTACGGGTAGCTTGATTCTTACCCTGGGAGTCTCTATGTACGGAGACTGTGATGAAGGGAGGTATGCCGCTGACCAAAGAATATATCGTCTTCGGGTCGTTCGCCGGATAACAAACTGCTCAGCGTTAGATGGGAACATGTGGGTAAGCGCGTTGGGGACGCGACGACTAAGATGGTAGCCATTGTGGCTGCCCGTGCCCCTCAGAGCTGTTTTCCCTGGCTCATATTTGTAGCCAAAAATCCTCTGACAGCACCAGGCGGGATGGTGGGGCTGCCACATAACTCTGAAGAGTTGGAACAGGTGGTGCTCTGGCTAGATATGTCTTCTGGTATTATGTCAGAAGCGTCATCGGTTAGAATGACTTTCTTTTATCGCACTCGTCGAGATTCAGTGTGATTGGAGACCTAGGTCCCTTTCCCCCCAGAAAAGAGTGTCGTCCGTAACCGGAATATACAGCTGCAAGACTATCATCTACATTCTCTAAGCAGCTCGTTGAACTGTCGTAGTACGACTGCATTAGATGTCTAGACGCTCCGGCGTATTGTAACCACACTTAATTAATTCTGTTGCAGGTAGACTCTATTAAATGTCCACGCCACCTAGCGGATTTAACTAAACTAAAGTGAAAAGCTGGCGTATTTTTGCAAAGCTTTGAGCTAATTTATTGCTATTGTTATTACATTTTTTTAGATAAAAACTATACTAAAACTATCTAGGAAGTATCATGAATCAGTGTTCAAAATTTGAGCAGAATGGGTTCAGTAGTTTTCGTAGTTAGTGATTACAACGGTTTTAGTGACTTTGCTTTATATATTAGTTAGATTTGAAGGCACGTAATACCTGTTTATGCAGCAAGTCCACTACTTGAAGGATCGCGTATAAAAAGATCATGAAATTTGAAGTTTACAATAAGTGGTAAAAGATTATATGGTTTCCTATTAATGAAAATTTTTTTGGATTCTGGTTTTCCCTCTCTTAAAATAAAGAGTAAAATACACTGAAAACTTCTGGAAAATGTCTTAAAGACGTTATTAAGAAACACTGAAAAAAAACTTTGAACATGTGACCATCTCTATCAGCTATAGTCTAAATCAAGAATCTAAAAAGTGCAGTTAAAAAGTTAAATTTTTTACAGAGAATTATCAATTGACATAAGTTGCGACTAAAAACTTTTTTCGATCATCTGACTTGACTGTAAAAACTTTGTCCTTACAATTAAATAATTAGTATAGTAAACGCTAAATCTAAAGAACAATGCTTGCTGTTCGATACTAAAAATGATAGTATTAAATGATCTATATTTTAAGCTAGACGTAATAAAAAAAACTCTGTTTCCCATTTTTTCTCTGGTTATGATTTTTGCTTTTATTTTATACTTAAACAATTTAGTATTTTGTAATCGTATAAGATTGCACGCATATAGTACATGCTTATGCTTTACCTAGACTTTAATTTTTTATTAAAATAATTTTTACTTTAACTATAACTACCCAATAACGTTACTTTTACTTCTAAACACAGTTTATAGGATAGATAACTTTAAGTAACACTACTTGATGTTTGAACTGGAAATTTTACACAAGTTTTATTATTTGTATTGTCAGCACCTTTGTAAGTTGCGTGTTAGTCCATTTATTATTAAGGGTCAGAACGACCCTTCTAATCGAATACTTATTAAATTTTCCTAATGTTTTGAAATATATATTATTCGTTTTCTGATTTCTTTAAATTTTAATTGTTTTGGCTTTTTCTTCATCCATCTCCCAGAAAAATTCGAAAAATTTATATCTGTCAGAGATACACATCTTTTACTTTAATATGTAACGTAGTTTTTTAAAAAATAATGATTAAATAGTTCAAGCTATTACCGTAATTCTAGTAATATTTCAGAAATCAAAAGGGATATGGCGAAAATCTTCTGCCAAAACAGTCACGTTGTTTCCAAACTGTATATTTTTATTGCATAGATCACGCTAAGTCCTGTTTGCTGATTTTAAAATTCTTTTGATACGGTATAGACCTTATCCTAAACATTTAAATTACCGTTGCGTATTTAGTATGGATTTTATCTCTAACTATATTTAAATTTTATGATAGTTGTGCAAGTTATATCATTGCCCTCCAATAAATAAGGAAGTAAGGTGATCGGTGATCCATTGGATTTGAGATTCAAGAAATTATAACACCTAGAGTTCTTGTATTTCTTATTTTAGTACAGCAACGTTTCGCTGACTATTTATACCAGCCTCATCAAGAGATTTTAATATGGTTACATACGCACAACGACATAATGCTCAATATAATTTACAATATGTCACAATAACATCAGGTAAGCGAGAGTATGAGTGTTTACGACTTACTTGTTACTGATCGAACGATGGACTAAGTTATATGATAAGGCTTCGCGGCGCTTACATAGCTGGTGTGACAAAAGTAGGTGGCCAAGGGCATTACCCTCGCTCGTGACATTTAAACTTCCGTAATATAGGAAGGTATGATTTATTTAAGTATACTACATTTGCCGTCTTGTTGATGTTATTACTGTCTGACTTTACAAAGAAATTTTTAGAAATAATTCTTCTAATATAGTTAGCATCATTGTCAAGTATTTTTGCATTATTCCAATCAAACTTGTGGTTATATGTAATCTGATGTGCAAGAACGACAGAGTCAGATTTTTGTTTTTCTGTGTTCATTGATGCGTATTTAAGTCGTTCGCTGTGTTTCACTGACATAAGTTGCTGGATATTTTTAACAGCATAATTTTGAAACAACGCTGGTCTCTTTGAGATTGTCCGTTTTGTTTCCAAACGAATGACGCCGTTAAGCTTATTAGGTACAAGAGGGTATGTATGAATGTTGTTAGATTTTAGTATGTTAGATATTTTATCAAAATTTCTGTTAGTATTGGTGTTGGTTCCGGTATTTTAATTTCTGGGACTCCCTTTCGTTTTTTTCCATGCAAGCGACCTTTTTTGCTTTTAACTATTTTTATCCTAACTGCACGGTGTGCGAGTCTTTCGTGCGGGCCTCTTGCAAAATTTCCCTCAGATGACTCCGTAATCCATCCTGCTGGGTACTATTTATAAGGAGCCGTGATCGTGTAAAGCAGGCCCCAGTTATTATCAAGTAAAATAAAAAGATAATTTTTAAAAAAACATCTAATTTGCTCTAATGACCTTTTCACAACCAACAGAGACTTTACCCGGTGAGATGGCCAGGTGTTGGCTTTCCTTCGAAAAGGAAGCCCTTGGAGGTCCAGACATCACCAGAAAAATTGAATTTTAGTTTTAAAAATCGGATAAGTGGTGTTTCGACATTCTGGGTACTCATCTGATTGTAAGAGCTCGAAAAAAATATCTCGAAAACATTTGACAGGATTCAAACTCACGGCCCTTCGAGTATCTCTGGCTAGGAGGACAGCATATTTACCACTAAGCCATCGAAGCTTTTTCAATTGCTACCTGTATTTGGTTTACCAATTTTACATATAGGAAAAACATTCGGGGTGATTTTACTATGGCTGACGTATTTTTATCTTTGTAATCTAACGTTTACATTTTGGTTACTAAAATGCAAAGAATTATTGTTTCTTTTCAGAAGGTTTTTCACCTTTACCTTATTTACTCTGTGATATATTTTGCTATCACGTAAGATTGCTCTATCAATCAAATTAAATACGATGTTTTTATTATAACTAGTTAAAAGATCTGAAAAATAATTTGAAATAAATTTTGAAAACGTAGGTTTTTTGATCTAGTCAAAAGTTAGATGTTCTGAATTTCTGATTATGGTCAAATGTAAAAATTTAAATTTTTAGTTAATCTCAATTTTATGTGTAAACTTTAGGTTAGAATGATATAAATTGAAAACACTTATTATTTGGTCAATGTGGTATTTATTGACAAAAAGTAAAATAACAAAGACATAGTGAAAACAAAATACAAGGTTAATGTTATAAATATTGTTTAAGATAGAAAGACTGCCATTTTCCATTTCTAATTCGTTTTGATATGTATTGTAAATATGAAAAAAAGGTTAGAATTTCAATACATACAACCATGAGTTTAATCAGAATAATACAAAAATACAAGACAATGATGCTAACTATAGTAAACGAATCACTTTCAAAATGCTCTCTATAAAGTCAGACAGTAATAACATCAACAAGAAGGCACACGTACTATACTTAAATAAATCATGCCTTTCTTTATTACGGAAGTTTAAATGTCCCAAGTGAGGGTAATGCCCTTGGCCATCTACTTTTGTCGCTTCAGCTATGTACGCGCTGCGAAGCCTTATCATGTAACTTACTCTATCGTTCGACCAGTGACAAGTGAGTCGTAACTCTCATACTCTCGCGTACCTGAGGTTATTGTGGCATATTATAAATTATATTGAACATCGTTTCCTTAAGCGTATGTAACCATATTAAAATCTCTTTTAGCCTGATGAGGCTGACACAAATAGTCAGCAAAACTTTGCTGAATAAAAACAAGAAACATACGAGTTGTTAACTGTTTTCACTTGAATAATGCTGACTTTTCCATGCTATAACCGTTTTTGTCAGTTAGGCTAAGTTTTTTGCCCCTAGAAAATATTTTTATATAACGAGACTGTCAACAGCAAAAGTCCCTACAAAGTTTTATGATTTCATTTATCTTTCTTTTGGAGATGTACCATTAGTCATGGAAAAACGCTGATTTCTCAAGGATTTTACATTATTTTTAGTTATGAAACCCTTTGACATATATCATGACATTTTTCCAGTATTGCAAAACTATCTTCAGTTTTATTAATTTTAATGGCTTTAAGTACATCTGTTTTGGAGATTAACTATTGTTAAAAAAAATTTTGTTTTTTCTCCCTATGTGGCACCTTAGTCACAATTCCTAAAATATACTCATCATGGTCTGTATGTTCTCAATTTACATAAGTTAATTTGCTTTTATTAGTTAAAATGATATATTCTACGGTGATGTTCATAGAATGATAAAATATTCCTCTTATTATTAATGATTTTTTCGTTAAAACAGAAAAAATCTTAAAATAGTGATTTTATGTTTTTAGATGGAGAGAACTACAGTAGTTTTTACTGTAAAAGCTACGGTGATGTTAGGGTACTAGTCTACTAACTCTAACTTTTATACATGGGTTAAGTAAATTTTATTGTTGTCCGAGGTAAGACTCATAATAATGGTAATATGTTTTGAAATATATATAAATCTTACTCTAGGCTTCGTTAACTTTTACAATAAAATTTAGATTTGTTTGCGTAGTAGTTTTTTTGTACTACCTACCTCCGATATCGTCTTATGATTTTTATCAGGGAAATATTTCCGTAGCCAAGAGTAAAAACTATTGCAGCAAACAGTAAAAATTATTGTAGCAAACAGTAAAAATTATTGTAGCAAACAGTAAAAATAATTTTAGCTAAGTGAAAAAGTTATACGTAATACAAGACAAATATTACTATTATTATCAAAATTATCATGAATTACAGTAAAAATTACGTAACCTTTTTATAATGAATATAGTAACAAAACTTATGTACAAATTTTACCGCAACTTTTACAGTAAAAATTACTGTAACTTTTCTCTCTATGTACAAAAACATAAGTACCTCACTTTGTCAAGATAATGTTTAAATTAAATATATATTGTACGTTCATTTTAGAAAAAAAGTGGAAGACTACCTCTTAGTTACAGTTAATTACATAACAAAGCTCAGTATAAAATATAGTATAATTTTTTTTAAAATTTAGATTCACATACGATTTAGGCTGTTGCAAAAAAAAAGAAATGAAAGTAGATCATGAGTTTTGAGTTATACACGTAAATCTCCAAAAACGTCTTTTAAAAACACATTAACTTTATTGATCGAAGCAAATGAAATAAAGACCTTATATAATCTCACAAGATGATCAGCAATAGAGTATAGGAACGATTTTTTTCCTTATGGTGAGGTATTTAAATATTTAGAAAATAAATCGTATTTTACACCCTTGTTACATAATATACTACTTCAATCAATGATATACGAAATGCTTTAAAAATTGTGTTTTTAACTTGAAATTGCATAGTTTTCTGTAGATAATTAGGGCCACAAACAATAATATCCAGAAAACTTAGTAGTAACGGAAAAAAAAGTGGAAGTACCTTTTGTAAATCTGTTACACCATATCAAGATTGTACTCATTATTAGATTAAAGATTAAAAGAGAAAAGGGGCACAAAATTCAAATTAACTTGTAAAATCGAATTTAATGGCAAAAATGAAAATACATTTAAAGAGGCTCCCTCGTGAAAGTTCCCGAACCAAGACCAGATGAATTTAATAGTTAAAAATCTTCTAAATCCAATAAAATGATTATTTATATTGCTCACCCTGCGAAATTTCGAGATATTATTAACTTAATGTAGCGCTTTCTAACACGTACTCTTACGGTGGAGCTCGCACACGCGATGAAAACAACTTTAAAACTCGAATAACTCAACAGTTCTCTTGACGATGTTAGACGAAAAGGTTGAAAAGGTTATATATATATATATTCTTGTGTACTTATTCTTTTTTAAAGAAATGGCCACTATAAACGAGTGTTTATTAAAGCATTAAAAAGTGGAATGTTTCAATTTGGTAAAACATCACTAAAATTTCTTTTCGTGTTATTGTACCTTGAAATTATAAATTAAAAATAGTTCCATTAGAAGCAATGATAGCTTCATTTTTTTCTCATGATAAATTACTTGGCTGACAAAACCGTACGTGGGTATTAATGTATCTACATCTAAAATGTATAAGTAATATTAACAGCTGGGTAAAAAAGTATTTACAATGATTTTGAAATACAGGTAGTGATAATCGTTTTTTGAAAAGCCACACCTGAATGAGTCATAAAAATTGTCTAAAAGAACTTTTTGAATTTAATTTAAGGCTCAAAAGGTACTAAAAACGCAAAGGCAAAATAACCACTTTTGCTTCTTAATCAGCTACATCCTTTTATAAAAAAAAAAGTTTCAAAATTTTTGAAGTACTTTCTTTTAAGCTATGGTTATTCACTCAAGATATTATGTTTTTCATTACGATTCTGTACAGAATATTAAAATAGGGGCACGACTCAGACCTTTTTTTTGTCGAGTCTCTTGGTTCAATCAATCTCAATCAATTCTATCGTCTTATTAACTGATGATTTAGTAGCTAATCTACAAGAACTAATCTTGAAAATGACGTTAATATTGTTGGATTTCTCAATGCTAAGTATTAGATTTAGGACACTCCTAACATTATTACCCTAAAATTTTATCAAGTTCTGTTTTAATTTTTTTAAATTAGACAATGTCTTAAAAGTATATTAACATGAATTGAAACTATATATTGTCGGATTTTTAATTTTTAAAATGGTACATTCAGTCAAAAGTGCTGTGTTTGCCAAGCTAGGATTTTCACTATGAACAATTTACAAAGTATGGTAATGAGAGAAGTTAATGTTAAAGCACTTTCATAGGGGTTTTTCAGTTCTTTATGCATACATACGCTTTATAAAATTGATGTTGGCACTTCATATACCGAATAAGATTAAAAATCTGAAAAGTAAAAGCGTTTGCAAAAAAATGTCTATTTCTAACTAATATGTTCAACAACAATCTTTTAGCATGAGAACTTGAAAGATTACAAATAATAAAAATAATATACCAAATAAAAAAAATTTGTACAGATTTCAAAAGACATACACCTTATGCCTGACCATTAAAAAAAAAAAAAAAAGAAAAAAATAATTATTCCAAGATGAACTGGGATTACAGGTTGGTATGCCAAATCAAGTATCTGAAAACACTAATAAATAGGACGCAGCTATAAAATTTTCTGATAGTAAGGAAATTGTTTTAAAAATTATTTGTTAGTATGCTTGAAATAATAGAGCAAAACTCAAAAATAGTAGAAAAAAAATCTTCGTATGGCCAAAAAATAAAAAAAACCATCTTAAGCAACAGCCACTTATTAATAAAACGTTGTTAAAAAATTGCTGCTGTTAAGAAATTAATTTTTTAATAATAGTTCAAAACTACAGATTTTATGAAAAACGCTGAACATAAAAAATGTAACTGGTAAAAACACCTACAAAATGTCACCAGAAATATTAAACTCGGATAATTTGCTTATCCACAAGTTTAAAAGAATTGTTACGTGGGTAAACCGAAAGGTAAGGAGGTGCTTCACGAGAACGATCAAAACCTTGGAACCTTAAAGACTTTTATTCAAGATACTTATTCATAAGGCAAAGACGTGTGTGTGTTCCCGATTAATTGCCCGATCTCTCCGAGTGTTCTCTTCGTTCTCCCGGTCTGTGCGAGTCTTCTCTTCGTTCTCTCTGTCTGCCCGAGTTTTCCCTTCGTTCTCCCTGTCTGTCCGAGTATTCCCTTCGTTCTCTCTGTCTGCCCGAGTATTCCCTTCGTTCTGCCGATTTTGAAGCTTGCCGGGCCTTATATTACCTCGTTCCCCTCCCGTCGGTACCCTCTTGATAAGGTAGCTTCGTGGTCACCAGGGGGAGTTAGTATGATATGCCTAGCATGCCGTACGTAACAGAATCCTATCAATAGAGCATTTTTTCAACTGTAAGTAACTAATAACCCTTTTATCCAAATGTTGCAAAACCAACCGTATGATAAGATTTTTTACAATGTTAATAAACTCTTTAAATTTAAAATCAATCGCCCTTATATTTCGCAAAAACTAAATTATTTGTTGAAAGGTCTCTTTGCTCATAGGCTGTCATTTCTTTTGTGGGTAGCTTCGTGACTAGGTTTATTGTAAAGCTGCAAATTTTTTACAAATTAAAGAAAATAGTTACTCTGGGTAACTTGGGAGCAAAGAAATTTTTTTATTAATTGACCGTTGTTTTATCAAAAAACAATACTTTTCTACCAAATTTGCGCAGTCAATTAATTATTTAACAACTGTGCAAACCATGATGGTAACTTTTTGAAACATTTTTTTACTAACTTTAAAAATAGCAACGTTTTTGCGCTCGTGGTCGATAATTAATGTAAGATAACATCATTGGCCGTGCTCGTTGGTTTTGGTCTCCGGCCTTAAAAACCACATCAACCAAAAAATAACGCATTATCTAAACAACTTTTAGTCGTACAATCTTTTTTCGTTGGGGAAGCTCGCGAAAATGATAAAATTGGAATATTTTCAACTATCACAAAATTAAGTTAATCAATTTAATTCACAATAAATAATTTTTTTAACAAATTATCAGTTCTGTGATTTCTAAATCACGTATGAATATAAATATACATGGGGCATTTTTTGTGGACGTGAGACGCTATATTGGCCAAAATTTGTTGAGGTTTTTGAAGTTGTTTAAGATCGAAAAATTTAGCTTGAAACATCTAGTTTTTTATGCCGAGTGGCAGAATATGATAATCTAATATGGCGGTTGAAAGTGGTAAACGCAACTCAAAAACAGCACTTTTACTCAATTTATATGTTTTCAAGGTATAAAAAAAATGTTTTAAAAAGCCAATGCAACTAATTTCTTATTGCCGGATACAAATATAATCTTTTTTATTGCTTAAACTACAACTATTGGTACCTAACCTAAAAATATGCTTTGAAATAGCGTTTTCTCATTTTCGATCATTTACATTAGTTTGGTAGTAAACCCAAAATTTTTTCAACTAAACGTTAATTACTTAACAACAATTAAACATTATTTTTATATAATCTTACAACATCCTGTCCCTAACTTCAAAAACCCCTCCATAAGAGCTTTTTAGATGCAATAGTCTTTATATACAACGTAATGATGGCATATAAGGAAACTTTTATAAATTGTTCGTTGTTCAAATTAAATTAGGACATTTACTTTAACTAAACACAACGTTTTATTTCTAGCCTTATAATTTTTCCTCGTAATAGCATTTTCATGTTGCTTGCAGTCGTTTTAGACTACTTCAAAATAAAGTATGAGATGTAATTCAAGAAATTATTATTGCTGCGAAAAATTTGACATTACGTTTGATCAGACTTTAAGTAGTCTTATTCTAACTTTGAAAAAGTAAAAGTTTCTAATGAAAGCCATTTTATTTGGTAGACTAATCATTCAAGGTGGTTAAAGTGAAGCAATAAGTGATTTCGCAAGCTTTGATTTAACTTGGTTTCCCATCTGTATGTCCGAGACAAATCTTGCAATCAATGTTTGATCACTTCTCGACATCCGACCTGGTTGAAATTTTGTACACACCCTTGTTTCTGAAGACAATGCAAAACTATTCATTTAACATTATTGTTGATCCAATATGGTGGCCATAAAAAGTAGTGAATTACATTTTTCCTACAAGTCTCTCGAAACGGCTATCAAAAGAAAGCGTACGACGAGTAGAATACAATAATCTATTTTATGTTATAAGAAATTTAGAATACGGACCGACACGGAATTGAGGATTACCTTTTCTCTTACAACCTTCTTGATATGGGTATTAAATTAAAGAGCATGAAGAGTTGAATACAGTAAGCTATGTAAGAACATTAAAAATAAAATATACTTTTACTGAACAGTATTTAGAATCCAAATTAGTTCGATACATCAAATTTCAGGTATAAGAACATAAGTTCAATTATAATATACTTATTTGGGCTTTCCAAGCTTTTATTTATAGTCAGATACAGGTAACTTAAAGTAAAAAAATTATTTTCCATTTTTTGGTTTAATTAATAAAAGCTTGTTTTAAAATTCTTTCTTTATTTCATTCATTCACTTTTTTGTTTCTTACTTTAAATGATTCAAAATTTGATTCAAAAAAAAGTAATTTTTTTTACTTTAATGTACCCTAAAAAAGTAACTTGTGATGTTAATAGTTATTTACAATACATAGACCAATAAAATTTTTTTTTCTCTGGAGCGCAATGTTCTTGGATCACGTATCAAAAGCCACATATTGCGAAATCTAGGCAAAAAAGGTCGATCGTATTTACAATTTAGGATTAGTATTCTGAGGACTAACAATCTTATTGCCATCATAGACGCTTCAATCGATTTTATTATCACCTTCAGACAAACCTACAAAGCAAATACAATAATTTATTTTTGATAGGATGAGATATTTCAAAATTCATATTTTAATTAAAATTTTTCTTAATTTTTTATTCCTTTTTTTATATTGTAGATCGTCTTTCATAATTAATTTAATATACAAACTTTATCAATAAAAATTTTCTCTTGAATGTTATTCTCTTTCTCCCTTACCTCCATACTTAAATACTAGTAAATTCTTAACATTTAAATCAGCAACTACTTTTAATATTATACAAAAAGCAAATCAAGTGAGCGGTAAAAAAATTAAATAAATAATTTTAATGATTTTTACACTCTACCTTTAGGAAATCGTTAAAGACATTTTTTTAGAGAGGTTTCCCTATTTGCCTTGATACCGTAACTAGTATTATAGCTAAAAGTATCCTTAGGTATATTATAACAACAGTTACTTAACTACTTTTTTAAGACCAAAAAAAAAGCCTACTTTACTTTCTACTGCTAACACCGAAAAAAAATGTTTTCATATTGATTCAGTCATAAAAAATATAATTTTACATAAAAACAAGTAAGTATTTAATTGTTATCCGTAAAAATTTTTTCGAAACTATTATTTGAATAGTATTTTTATCACTTGACTGTAACTGAACGAACACATTCTTTGGACTTTTGCATCTGGAGAATGCTACATATAATTGTCCAGAAAAAAATTACGGTTTCTTACAGTAAAAACTAATTATATCAAAGCTTTGTCTTTAAAATTTATTTATGGGTATTGACAATATTAATACTATCGGTTACAGGTTTTTATGTAAATCAAAAGGTAAAAAAGAATCATTTGAAGAAGATAGTATGATTTGAAGCATAAAAACTTCAGTTACAATTTTTTGATTAGTAATTTAAACTTGAATGTTAAACTTAAATGGTTTTTTTTTTTTTTTAAATTGTGTACCTTTACAACAATTATTACTAATACTTGAGTTTCTTAAGAACATAACAATGGCTCCTCCTTTTAAATTTTGTTGATGTAGAGATAGACCTTCTCTAATATTATTTAAAACTTCCACTGAAAAATTAATGTATGTATCATCAGATCTATCGACTCCTTTGTATATGTCCTTGTCAATACTGTAATAAGTTACTGCATTTCCTTCCATTCAATGTAAACCTTTATTATTAAAAAAAAAAGTATTCATTATGAGTGGTTAATATGTTTTGATTGTTCCGTTACCAAAGTTCCACAAGAAGTTTAAGAAAAATTTCATTAATTGATCAAATATTAGTGTGTAGTTCAAGAATTTGAAATAATCTCTATCAATATGACAATTTTATCGTTTGAATAAAATACTTCTATTACTATTTTTAATGATGTTAAATTGGAGTGAAATCTCTACCTAAAACAATTAATTTGTTTCTAAAAAATGTGTCATCGTAACATAATTATCTTGAAGTCTTATTTACTGTTTTTAAAGCCTTCTTCGGAATCATGCAAGCTCCTTCCTATATAATTCAATTAATGTGTCTTAATTTTTTTCCGTTTATCCAAATTCTAAAAATGAGTTTTCAATATTGTTCAATTCCAACCGTAATTTACAATTTTGATGACTTGTCATATCTTTTGGAAAAAGAATTGACGCGATACCTGTCCATACCATTTATATAACGTTTCTGATTGCTTAAATATAATGATTTATTTACGTTTCATTTATCAGTGTTTTTCTAGATCCTTTTGGATTTTGAATAATGATTGAAAAATAAAAATATTAACAGAGAAAATACTTAAAAAAAGGTTCGTACGTGAAACATTCATACACACATATCGACGCCCCGGGCGAAGACTATGCCCTGCTTCGAAGCCTGGACGAAGACTATGCCCTTTTCTGGATTCCGGACAAAAACTATGCCCTTTTGTCTGTTCCAGACGAAAACTATGCCCTTTTAGGATCCTGGACGAAGACTATGCCTTTTTCCGGAGTTCGGACGAAGACTATGCCCTTTTTCCTAATCTGGACGAAAACTATGCCCTTTTGGAGTCCCGGACGAAGACTATGCCCTTTTCCGGAGTTCGGACGAAGACTATGCCCTTTTTTCGAGTCTGGATAAAAACACTATACCCGTTTTTTCTAGTCCGTGTGAAGACTATTACATTTTTTCCGAGTCTGGACGAAAATATTGACTTTTTCTGGAGCCGGGATGAAGTACAAATCATTTTAGCTACCGTACATTTGTGTCTGTAATTAGATATATAGTCAAATATACTTATATAGTGGTTGTTGTTTACATTTACATAAATAATTGTAAATAATAATACAAACTCAGGAATCGTTTTATAAGCATGGTAATTTGCAATTAATTAATATAAAAGACTCTTTTATGTTTTATTTTTAAATTTAATTTTTTTTCTGCATTTTTGTTGATTATAATAAATAAATAATATAATTATTGTAACTTGAAGTTAAAAAATTAATACAATTTGTACAATTCGTGATATAATAAAATATAATATTCGTAAGAAAATTGAGAAAAAAGTAAACTTTTTTTTATTAATTAATGTTTGCAAGACATGCATATTTAGATAACAAAGTATTTTTTAACACAAGAATAAATTAGCAAGTTTAAATTAATTACAGTTATTGTTACATACAATTTACGGAATCTTTTTAAAAAAAGCCACAAACCCCCTTTTTTTCAAACACTTACAAAAACTCCAAATACTTAGGCCATTAGACCTGCTAAAAATAATAACATGCTGATTTTTTACAAAGGCGTCTGTAGATTCACGTACATGTAAATCTCGATGTGAAGATAAAGCTTATATCGATATAAATATACACCCAAGTATCGAGAAATCTGAAAATATTAAATCGTTTTTAGAAGCTTCGTATTCGTGAGCTTCTTACAGCGTACTAGTAGCTAGTAGAGGGGTTAGTAAATAATATTAGGGTGTTTTTTAATTTAGTTTTCGTCTGGACGCGAGAAAAAGATATATTCCGAGCCCAGACTCAGAAAAAAGGGCATAGTTCTTGTCCGGACTAGAAAAAAGGGCATAGTCTTCGTCCGGACTAGAAAAAAGGGCATAGTCTTGGTCCGAGCTTGAGAAAAAGGCATAGTCTTCGCCCGGGCTCGAAAAAAACGGGCACAGTCTTCGTCGGGGACCAAAAAAGGGCATAGTCTTCGCCTGGGATGTTGAAAGGGCATAGTTTTCGTCTAGGGCCAATTAGGGGATAGTCTTCGCCCGGGGCGTCGATATGTGCATGTACATAAATCTACCGTAAGTGACTTAAAGTGCTTTAAATATTCGATAAAGAAAATTATGGCTGAAAAAATTTTTTTTCATAGTAGTTGTACCTCAACTACCACCAACAGCAAGTATCGGAAGCGGTTATAGTACAAATTTTTTGGGTCAAAAAATAGACAGTATTTTGTATAAATCAATTGTAGTCAATTTTCGAAAAATTACGTCTGCTGCTGATGCGTGTAATGTAATGTGTACCAATAATGATGCACGTTGACAAATATTTAAAAATGAGACGGAGTTAAATTCATATAAAGCAATTTTCACAACACGCAATAAATACAGAAACTGTTAAATCAAATTAAATTTGTATTCGATTGGTCCTTACTCATCATGGTGAGCATAAAACAACAAATGATTTTGATTAAATTAATGTTATTATAAAATTTATTTTATTAAATCTTAAATATCGTTTTTAGCGTCTTTCACCGTAAAAATAATATGTGAAAATCAAAATAGCAGTAATGTTAATTAGTAAAGTAGATGTAGGGTTAAAAAGTAGGGTTACTTAACGTTACGAAATTGAGAATAATAGAATCGTTCGGTTATGATATTAAAGCAAAAACAACGCGTGATAATAATTGAGATGTGAAATATACGTATATGTATAATCACCCCATTAAAATATTATTAATCGTGTTTACTTTTTGTTTTCTTCTTAAAAAAGTTTAATTGTCTGTAGAAATCATACGCAGCTTCTTAAGGTGTAAATATCCAAATAACTTTTTATTCAGCTATAATGGGTTAATTAATTGCATATGGAAAATCTAGTAGGGAAAAAAGTTATTCCGTTGATTCAAAAAATCTTTAAACATATTTCACCCGTGTATGTAATACATAATAACGGTTACTCAGTAATTCAAGATTGTAGCAACTGCAAGGATAAGTTGAAGATATCCAAAATTCATACTTATTGTTGAAAACTCAATATAATTTATTTTTTGGACATGAATCCGTGACGATTTATAAAATGTATAATTTCAAAAAAAACTCACTAATGTTTCCTCCACGGTTTTTTTTGCCTTAATCACCTCTTTCTCATTGCCCTCGCACACGATTTTCTTCTTGCACTCCACTGATTCTTTATTTTTAAAAATTTGCTATTAAAAACAAGCTTTCTTAGTATGTTACTCACAGACGATAATAGGGTTGTATAAAAATAATATACATAAAAGTTCATGACTTTATATTTACTTCTAAGAGATTTTTACATTGTTTTACAAGATTTACTTCATATTTGTATCATGCAGTAGCAATTGAAATTTTAGCACGTTAATCTTTTTTTTTGTTAATATTCTCATACATTTAAGTACCTAAATTTCACATAGTTATAAAATAATAAATAGTTGGAAAAATTCGCTGTATCAATATAACTTGCTTTTTCAAGCCATCTTGTAAAGCCCTATTAAACCACATAAATTATTTTTTGTACTACACTTTTCTTAATAAGCAAAGCAATATGAGGAATAAGTACATATTTTGATATGCCATTACCCTAACTCCCGCTTTATCCGTCCGTGTATTACCTTAGTCGTCATAAAAATGTTATTTAAATCTAAACTTTAAAAAGAACTAAAAATTTATTAAAAATTCTGTTACAAAAGTATTGTTGTAAAGTCTCTTTCCCGTTAGTTTTCCTACTTGAATTACTCTCTGTTTTTATTTAAAAGAATACCCTAATTATTATTGCATCTCGATAATACAACATAACATTGTGTAATAAAAAACAAAAGTTTTATTAAGTTGAGATTTATATTATTAAATTTCACCTTAAATTAATGAATGGTCGTAGCAAAAACTAAAACTCAAAAAAAAAAGTTCAATATAGAAAAAACAGGAGTAAAAAAGTATTGCCATTGTTTGGAGTTATTCTAGGAATGAAATTTTTCTTAAGAATTTTTCTCTATTTATTATTTCACTTTATATATTGTACTTGTACACGCTAATGTGCACTCAGCAGCATAGACGGGGTAACGCTACACAGTCACCAGTGGTGTACCCCTCCACTGCCTTACAGCATGTACAGCTACACCGTGCCTGGCAGTGTACACGGCTATACGGCGTGTGAACGTCTATACGGTGTGTAAACGAGCCGCGCCGTCCCAAATTGTGCAAGAGAGAAAACGGTAGTCGCTTAAACTATTTGAAAAATTTTATGGTCAGTTTACCAGCATCTTTTATACACAACATTGTAATGAAACCTTACATGTCATATCAAGTAAATTTAAAAAAACTTTGCCATGAAACGCAGTAAAAAATTTTTGTATATTCTGAGTGTATAGAAATAATTCCTAACACTTAAAACTGTTTTTACTCTTGCCTTTATACATTGTACTCCAATACTGCAGCAGTTGGCATGAAGCAGCGATTATTACACAAATGTAATATTATTAGTAGTGAAATTAACTAAAATTATGTTTATTTCACAAAAATAACATTTAAAAGCGTTAAAATACTGACGATGTATTGGATGGATGCAGCGGTGTTAAAAAGAAATACTGAAATGGATTTAGTTGACTATCGTTCTCTCTCTTGCACAATTGAGGACGGCGCGGCTCGTTTACACGCCGTATAGCCTGTACAAGTACACGGTCAGGCACGGTGTAGCTATAAATGGTGTAAGGCAGTGGAGGGGTACACCACTAGTGACTATGTAGCGTTACCCCGTCTATGTTGCTGAGTACATATTTGCGTGTAGAATGAGATTATATGTAAGCGTGCACAAATAACAAATTTATCTCATATGCTTCCGATTATTTTTAACATAACTATGTTTTTTATATTGTATATTTAATTTATGAAGTGGTAAGCCTCTATGGACATTGCTCAGAATTTGTACGGAAAAAATTATATAAATATTATCCAAAATACGCCAATATACGCCAAAAATGATACACATTATTTATGATTACATAAACAACACATCAAAATTTTAATATCAAAAAAAAAACGAAGGGGCGGGTAAGTTTTCAGAGATTTTCCACCTCAAGCACATATCGAGAACGGCCAAAGTGCGACTTCTGGATTTCATAACTCGAAATCCAGAACGAAGGCCCCGCCAAAAATAATACACATTATTTATAATAACATAAACAATGTATGAAAATTTTAATATCAAAAAAAAAACGAAGGGGCGGGTAGGTTTTCAGCGATTTTCCACCTCACGCGCATATCGCGAACGGCCAAAGTGCGACTTCTGGATTTCATAACTCGAAATCCAGAACGAAGGCCCCGCCAAAAATGATACACATTGTTTATTATTACATAAAAAACGTATAAAAATTTTAATTTCAGGAAAAAAACGAAGGGGCGGGTAGGTTTTCTGCGATTTTCCACCTCACGAATACATCGAGAACGGCCAAAGTGCGGCTTCTGGATTTCATAACTCGAAATCCAAAACGAAGGCCCCGCCAAAAATGATACACATTATTAATAATTACATAAACAATGTATGAAAATTTTAATATCAAAAAAAAAACGAAGGGGCGGGTAGGTTTTCAGCGATTTTCCACCTCACGCGCATATCGCGAACGGCCAAAGTGCGACTCATGGATCTTATAACTCGAAATCCAGAACGAAGGCCCTGCCAAAAATGATACACATTATTTATAATAACATAAACAATGTATGAAAATTTTAATAGCGAAAAAAAAACGAAGTGGCGGGTAGGTTTTCAGCGATTTTCCGGCTCATGCGCATATCGAGAACGGCCAAAGTGCGACTTCTGGATTTCGAGTTATGAATTCCAGAAGCAGCACTTTGGCCGTTCGCGATATGCGCGTGAGGTGGAAAATCGCTGAAAACCTACCCGCCACTTCGTTTTTTTTTCTGATATTTAAATTTTGATTGTTGTTTATGCAATAATAAACAATGTACATCATTTTTAGCGGGGCCTTCGTTCTAGATTTCGAGTTATAAAATCCAGAAGCCACACTTTGGCCGTTCGCGATATGCGCGTAAGGTGGAAAATCGCTGAAAACCTACCCGCCCCTTCGTTTTTTTCATAAAATTAAAATTTTTAAACGTTGTTTATGTAATAATAAACAATGTGTATAATTTTTGGCTGGGCCTTCGTTCTGGATTTCGAGTTCTGAATTCCAGAAGCCGCACTTTGGCCGTTCGCGATATGCGCGTGAGGTGGAAAATCGCTGAAAACCTACCCGCCCCTTCGTTTTTTTCCTGAAATTAAAATTTTTAAACGTTGTTTATGTAATAATAAACAATGTGTATAATTTTTGGCGGGGCCTTCGTTCTGGATTTCGAGTTATGAATTTCAGAAGCCGCACTTTGGCCGTTCTCGATATGTGCGTGAGGGTGAAAATCTATGAAAACTTACCCACCCCTTCGTTTTTTTCCTGAAATTAAAATTTTTATACGTTGTTTATGTAATAATAAACAATGTGTATTATTTTTGGCGGGGCCTTCGTTCTGGATTTTGAGTTAGAAAATCCAGAAGTCGCACTTTGGTTGTTCGCGATATACGCGTGAGGTGGAAAATCGCCGAAAACTTACATGCCCCTTCGTTTTTTTCCTGAAATTAATATTTTGATGTGTTGTTTATGTAATAATAAACAATGTGCATCATTTTTGGCGGGGCCTTCGTTCTGGATTTCGAGTTATGAAATCCAGAAGCCACACTTTGGCCGTTCTCGATATGCGCATGAGCCGGAAAATCGCTGAAAACCTACCCGCCCCTTCGTTTTTTTTCCGCTTTTAAAATTTTCATACATTGTTTATGTAATAATAAACAATGTGCATAATTTTTGGCGAGGCCTTCGTTCTGGATTTCGAGTTATGAAATTTAGAAGTTTGAATGAGTTGGAAGTTAGCATAGGCACATATATGATATTTTTTGGTCCGGGTATAATCATGGAAAATTATTATTTTTACGATTTATATATATGATTGGCAGTGTCTTATGCTGTTTTTAGTTGTTCTGTTTCATTTTCGCTCTATTTTAAAGTGATTAATTCAGTTTTCAAATTTCGTTCCCGGAATGTTCCGAACTTCAGTGTCATCCCGGAGAAGCCTCGTGTTTCAGGGGCCTCTTCTCGCCGGTAAGGCCAGCGATCCCTGCCCGACGCCTGGCATCGGGTCCGCTAATCCCTACCTATAGCCCTAACACTGTTTCGCATTTACCCAGGCCTGAAAACCTGTGGGGCAAGAAAAAAACCCTGGAATTACTCTGAAGGAAAATTCCACGGAAAAATCCGCCCCGAAACAGCCGGGGTTACATAGGAACTTTTCCCGATGAAAACAGTTTTTGAAAAAATCTGCATTCACCGGGAATTGAATCCATGACCTCTAGAACTGCGTTGTATAAGTAACAAGGACACTTACCACTGAGCCAACGCCGCTCATACCATACTCTAATTACTAGTCAACTTATTTCTTAAATACATACTATATTATGCCGTGTATCTCACAAAAGGAATGATAATACTAACAGTAATTTTCATGTAACTTGTTCTACCCAAGTTTTAAATAGTATTTACAGAGATCCCCTGCCGTATAAACGTTATTCAAGAGTTAGAGCAATAGTTGTGTTTATAAGAAATTTAAATATATGTGGCGATCCTTGCAATGGTATACGATTGTAAATAACCACATCATTCAGAAATCATATAAAACTCACACAAAAACTGGATGAAAACCGTGAAACGAGTTTTTTATAACAAAAATAATTTTTCATACCGATAATTTATAATTATTACCTTTCATACTTTGAAGAGAGCGATTCTTTCAGTTCCAGCATTTGCCATGACAAGTATTAAGTTAAAAGGACAAAGTTTTAACAATATTGGCTTATATTTGAGAAAATCTTTATTTTCCTTCAGACAGTTCTCTGTAGCATTATCACAATGCAGAGTTAAAAATAATATGTTTTCTTAAACTTAAAGTAAATAGTAATTACGAAATAAAAAATCTAGTGTAGAAAGTGATTTTTAGTTAAAACTTGAATAAAAAATATTTATTATTGGTTTATGTCCTGTACAAAAACCGTTGAACAAATTGATATCAAAAAATACTTATCTTACTAATATATAAAGCAAAGTCGCTAAAACCGTTGTAATCGCTAACCGCGAAAACTACTGAACCGATTTTGCTGAAATTTTGCATTCCGATTCTTGACACTTCCTAGATGGTTTTAGTATGGTTTTTATCTTGAAAAATTTAATAACAATAGCAATAAACAAGCTAAAAGTTTTGCAACAATACGCCTGCTTTTCACTTTAGTTCAGCAGGATCCGTTAGGTGGCGTCGAGGTAAAATTGAAGCCACCCGCAATCAATGATAGTGACGAGTGGTTATAAGTTGCCCCGCCGAGACAACGATTTCTGTAGTCGTTTTTCGGCAGTCCACTAAGAACAAAGGTGTTTGTCGTAAAGCTGGGCATCCCGGCTACCGCTGACACGCTTCGTTCATGAGCAAGCGAAATACATCGGCTTTTACCCCGAATCGCCAAAATAACCGATTGCCACGGAAAAATAGGCGTTCGAAGCATCAACGTCTCAGGTGAAATACCAGGAGATGTCCAGCCAGAGCTCAACCTGTTTCATCAACACTACAAGGTTTGGAAGCCCTTCTTCCATCCAACCTGGTCCTAGAAGAGCAAGACAAGCAGAACAACCATGAGGAGCGTGAGCAGACATATCGGCTGGAAGGTTTACCAGCCTCCTCCTCAAGAGTTGGTCGCGAGAGGAACTTCTCGAAGAAAATATTCTTCAGGCCCACTACCCTGACTAACAGTCAGCAGATAGTGATCCGGGGAACGACCCGGAAACGAGATTTTGTTCAGCCAGCTACATACCTTCCTCTAGCGCGTTTACCTTTTGCAGAGACTCCAAGGGCAAGGACGAAGTAACAACGGCTCTAGATACCCGAGCTCCGCGATCCCCGTCGACTGAGCAGAGTTAAGCGGCAAATATTCGCCGTTTATCGAACGCCTGATAAAGCATGACAAATAATCGACCCTCACCAGCTCTCCATCGTTAGGAAAAAAAAAAATGAAGATAAAAACTGGCCCTTTTTAGGGCCATCAATAAATTTTACCGTAAAGTAACTGCCTTCAATCTCATCGGTCTTTTTAAGAGCCATTCAACGTTGAACTACTTTTCCAAAAAAATGTATATTTATTAAGACTGCTGTTTCAGAGTAATGTATTACAGAAACATAAAGCTAATCAAGGATCTGCTCTTTGCTGGCAGACATTAAGAGCAGAGCTGTTTGTCGTGAGTCTAGGAACCCCGGCCACCGACGACTTTCTACACTCGAATTACATAGGCCAGAAATTACTTTTCCTCCAAGATTAGCGTTCAGCTTACTTGGTCAATCTCATTGGCCCTTTTTAGGGCCATTAAACGTTGAACCACTTTGCCGAAAATAATCTTATTTGTACTTTTGGACAAATGTCTTTAAGCGAATTGCAGCGATTCTTCCAACAAAGATCTATTTAAAGACAGCTGATTCCAAAACTAAGTCAGTTATTTACTGACAGACATCGAGAGCAGAGCTGTTTGTCGTGAGTCTGGGAACCCCGGCCACCGACGATTTTCTACACTCGAATTACATAGGCCAGAAATTACTTTTCCTCCAAGATTAGCGTTCAGCTAACTTGGTCAGTCTCATTGGCCCTTTTCAGGGCCATTAAACGTTGAACACCTCCTAAAGTATATATTGTAATTGACAAAGTATAACAAACACAGCACTTTTTAAGGCGCGCAAAATTTTTTAACAATGCCTCGAATCGCAAGAGGGCAAATCGGGAGGAGAACTTCTAGTGCTTTAAATGTTCACAACTTTGGGAGTCGAGAAACTGATGCAGAACATTCATCGAGAGTAGAACAGCAACGGCAAAATCGACGATTAAACAACTATTTAAGTGACAGGTCCGCTTTCTGTTACAATCCTGACATTGATTACTTAAATCTTCCATTAATTCAAATTGGCGTATCCTCCAGTCTTACATTTAGATGTTCACCTTGAAAATTATCAAAGAGTTTACATAAATCAGCAAAACATTCAACAGATTCTCGAAAATCCGAGAAAAACAACGTTGATGGCGTTTTTTGAACTTTGCGTAATAGATGATTTTGCTAAAACTCTTTTGTATTCCGAAGTTGCCGCCTATTACCGATGGGACAGCAATACGTTTGTGAACAGAAAACAGGGTAAAGATGTTCCAGGCTGGCCAGGAGTAAAAAAAGATTCAGCTATAGGTAGAGTTTATACGATTCATTCCACCCAGTCGGAATGCTTCCATCTTCGAATGTTACTTCAATATGTTCGAGGCCCAACTTCATTTGAGTACTTAAAAACCGTTGATGGTGTTACTTACGCAACTTTCAAAGCTGCCTGTCACGCACTTGGTTTATTTGAAAATGATGATCAATGGAAAAACACACTCGCAGATGCTGCTTTGTCTGAGAATCCATCTAAATTACGTGACTTATTTGCTATTATTTTAGTTTTTTGTGAGCCATCGCAACCTCAAATTTTGTGGGATATGTTTAAACAACAATTACGCAAAGATATTCTTCACTCTCGACGAATTCAACTCAATGATTTTGAAGTTGAATTTTCTGAAGAAGTGTTCAACAGAGGTTTAATTGAAGTAGAAGACAAGATCATCTCTCTTTCAGAAAAAAATTTGACTGCATTTGGGCGAAACTTACCGGTTCGAGATGAACTCTGTACTAATGATCCTTTGGAACATTCTATCAGACATGGTTATGATCATAACTATTTATACAACTACGTTGAGCAAAATCTTCCTAAGTTAGTTCCAGACCAACGACAAGCTTTCGATAGTATAATTGATAGTGTCTTAAATAGTAGTGGAAAAGTCTTTTTCCTGGATGCTCCTGTAGGCACTGGAAAAACATTCCTAATTAATTTTATGTTGGCCCAAGCAAGATCGGCTGGAAAACTGTCCCTTGCTGTTGCATCTTCTGGCATTGCTGCCACTTCCTTGAGTGGAGGTAGAACAGCTCACTCCACTTTTAAACTTCCATTATGTGTTTTTTCCAAGGAAGATTACACGTGCCCGATACGCAAAAATGGCCCACTTGCAAAAATTCTTCAAGATACAACATTTATTGTATGGCATGAGTGCACAATGAGTCACAGAGCTCACATTGAAGCAATTAATAGAACATTGCAAGATTCAAGATCAAACCAGAATTTAATGGGTGGCATTACATTTGTTTTTGCTGGTAATTTTAGGCAGACGTTACCAGTAATTCCGAGAGGAACTAGAGCTGATATTATTCATGCCTGTTTAAAATCATTATTTCTCTGGCATCATGTAGAGTCTCTTCATTTACGTACTAATATGAGAGAACATCTCTGCGGAAGTAACACGGAATTTCCAACACAGCTATTAAAAATTGGCGATGGCACGATGGAAAATGAAAACGGTTTTTTCACCCTAGATCAATCCATTGGAAAACTGGTTATAACTGTCGATAATCTTATTTTTGAAGTTTGAAGAACTTGAAAAATTTGACATTGAAAATTTATCAAACAAATCATACCAATGGTTATATAAGAGAGCGATAATTTCACCGAGAAATTCTACAGCAGAGAAAATTAACAACATTATTCTTCAAAAGTTTGTAGCTGAGTCTCGAGAGTACCTCTCTATTGATTCAGTCATCGCATCTGAAGATGTTGTTAATTATCCTCAGGAGTTTTCAAACTCCCTAACTCCATCAGGACTTCCACCCCATAAGTTGAGTTAGAAAGTTGGAGCTCCAATTATGCTACTACGTAATCTTCAACCCCCGAACCTGTATAATGGAACCAGACTGCAAATAAAAACTCTGCGAAATAATCTTATAGAAGCTACTAGTTTAATAGGTCCAGCATCAGGACAAATAGCTTTTATTCCAAGAATTCGGATAATTCCAACTGATTTACCTTTTCAGTTCAAGTGATTACAGTTTTCTGCCAAAGTTTCTTTTGCGATGACAATTAACAAGTCGCAAGGACCAACTTATAATTTTGTGGGGGTAGATTTACGTTCAAACTGCTTTTCACATAGACAATTGTATGTCGGGCTTTCAAGAACTGGTGATCCACATCATCAGATTTTTTTAATTCCTTCTGGAAATAAAACTAAAAATGTCACGTATACTGAAATTTTGTGAATAAAAAAATTATTTTAAATTATATATTTGTATCTTTCCAGCTTTAACAAATAACTCTTTGTTATATCATAACGTTAACATGTAAAAATCAACGGCCCTTTTCAGAGCCAATACCTATTTTATGACGTAAAAAATCCACGATACTTTTTACCATCATTTTTTTCCTTTTTTTGATATTTTCAATAAGAAGTTATTTGTTCCAAAAAGTGTCAAAAATAGATGTGAAGTTTTTTAACTGAAAACGTCCTATATTATTTGTCAACACACATGTGTTTCATTCAGCGAGTCTCGGGCGAAGTCGAGACAGGGGGCTGCTAGTTAATCTATAAATGTATAAATTTTTATTGTGTTTTTTAAAGTTAGATACAAAGAAGTTAAACTTTTATAGTTGTGCAAAGCTATTCGCTACAATCACAACGCTTATTATTATTTAATCAGAATGTTCAGTAGTAGTTTTCGTACCTAGTGGCGCATCACACCTGATTCCCAAAAGTGCCCCAGGTAAAACAATTCTAATATTACACATAGATATAGTATATTTTACAAGATGTGTTAACAAATTTTAGATATTAATATAGCAATAGTATTATCTAAAAGAAATTATAACGTTCTAGAATACTTTTTATTAAAAACAGCGTCAAATCATATTTTTGACACAATTTTTATTTTTTAGAAACTGTATATTTATGTAAAAGAAGTTACATAGCATTATTTAAAAATATAAATTTCATCAGTATGTATCATGAGCAGTGTAAAAACATAATTATCACTATGGTGGCAAGACTGTGAGAGTAGTATGCTGGGGGCATGGGGGGGGGGTTTATTGAAATACGAGCCTGTGAAAATAGTGGAGAAACAAGCAAATTTTTCTAATTTTGTGCGGGGCTATAAGGAAGCATGGGGTGACTGGACGGGTATTCAAGGGTCGTAGGATGGCTGTGAAGGAAATTGTGGTAAGCCCCATCTTAATCACCATCTAGTACAGCAAGAAATATGTTTACCGTTTTTTGGGCTACTTTTCGTGGATATTACCTTAGATTTTTCCTCTTATCTTGGTAGTGTAGCTAGTGTACTATTTTTTCATTTGTTTATTCTTGTTGTAGATAAGAGTGGCTTTGAGCATTTTAATGTGTGTCCATATTTGTTGTTTTAGAATCCTCTTGTTTTGCTTAATAATCTTTTCTTGTTAACAGCCTTTTATTACTATACTTAGCTTTTTTTCTTCCTGTTTCTACTTCTATTTTCTTCTCTTAGCTTTAACACCCTATCTTGTATCCCACCCTTTTTATCTCTGCGTTACTCTTTAATATTTTTCTTTTTTTTTTTCGGTCTGTTTTTCTTGGTTAAAATGGTTGCTATTATACTACCAGGTAATTATCTCCCGGTGAGCTCCACCCTAAAGGTATGCTAACATTTTTTCAGGGTGCAACTAAAGCCAAGGGGCATAAGGAATTTTAATGGGTATTAGGGTTTAATAAAAAAAATGCATGGACTCCCGCACTACCATAGTCCCTACGGTATGCGTTTATGCATTTTCCCTTCCTCCACAAGCAACTAAGTGATTATCTGCTATTTTAATATTTTCTTTTAGCTACCACTTTTTTCCGCGGATCCCCCTGTGAAGCACTAGATCAGTTTGTATTACTGACACAGGAAGTCTTTTGTTTTTGCACACTACACTAGCGATTTTGGGATTGTGCCCTTTGCGTGGGAGATCTTGTGAGCTGACACTTTGATTTTAGCTAAAAGGCCGAAAAGCAAAAAAGGAGTAGCAAACATTTACTTTTTATTTACTTATCTATCCATTTTTTAAGTACATATTCTTAGTAGTCTAGGTACTGGAGCAGTTAAATATACAGATTTCAGTTTTGACGTGATATAAGAGTTCTTTGTTGAAATCGGTCACCAATGGCATTCCCATCAATATCTTGGAATGCACAAACATGAAATTAACAGAAAAATTAACCGGAGCATAATTCAAAAAAATTCCGTTTTTTTTACACACAAAAATTTCGTATGTACAATTAAAAGTGTGAAACCAAACGAGATGGTAGAGAGGGAATGAGAGAGCACCAACGCGAGGAAACCTTAATAGAACCTTTATAATTAACGTAATAAATCAAGGAAAGTTTAACCATCGTAAGTAAAAATAGGGCTATATATTTTTAACAACAATTTCTTAACAAATTTAAAAAATTACTCCATTTGTTGAAAAAAATTTTAATACACTTTTTTTTATAATTTTATAATATGATAAGCTGTATTTTTGCTATTACAAAATCTGTTGTTATAGATAGTAAATTATTCATGTTTAAGAAAACAGGTTTCTATTCGTATTTATTTGGCTATGCTACACTACAATCATGTCATTAACTTAATTTCTATTTATTTTTTTATCTTCTTTTTCTTTCTCTTGTCAATTTACTTTTTTATAAGTTTTAATATTGTTTATAATATCTTGTTAATCAAGTACAAATTATAACATGGATAAAAATAACTGCTTTGTCATGGAACGATCCTTATACACACGTGTATTATTAACGAATCATTCTACCGAAACTGGCACATTTCAAAGGCCTATTCTCGTACAGACACTTAAAATGGATTTTTAATCGTTCAACTGTGGTTTTCACATTGCCTGTGACCAAAGTAACACAACATTTTTTGGGTCTTTCTCACTGTGCGTGCATGAGAAACATTTTAACGATGTGTCTTTCATTTTATTTTAAAAAAATAGATGCTTTCGGGGCTCTTAAAAATCCTATCACAACTGATATAACAGCGTTGTCACTATTCAAGTCAATAATCCAACATCAAAGGAAAATGCAAAGCGTTACTCGATAGCGTTGGAACTCTTATCGAAAAAGAGGAGCGTTACGGGCTCTAACAAAATCGTTGAAAACTCAATATTATGATTAACTTAATGATTATTTAACTTTGCTCTTGCACACAAAATATCTATATCATAATCCATCATTCAAATAGGCAACCAACTGTTATTACTTATTTTAAAGCATGCAAAGTGCAATTGTCTGTGCGTGTGTATTATGGAAGAGAGAGTGTGTATGTGTATGTCATATAATCCACCTGAGTTAGTTCTGCACATAAAAATAGTCTGTATCTAGTCATTTATGAAAATGTATTATATTTGTGTATTATAAACCATAAAAGCAAATCCATCATTGCAGAAGATAAAAAATTCATTGATAAAGTAAGAGTACATAAAACACTTTGAAAAGGTTTATCTGTGGGTGGTGCACATCGTTTTGCATATTCTGTAGATATTGTCAAACCTACACATATCTACTTTTATTATACTACTGATATCTTCTTTAATTATACAGTTGTTTGTGAGGGGCATTTCAAACAAACCGTCCACAGCCCCCTCACCGACCTCACGCCCCCCCCCGCTACAAAATAAGGTAAAATTCTGTCATTTTTTCTTTAGTTTTGGCTAAGTTTACTTTTTGTACAGACCCCCCACCACCCCCTCACAACACTCTATTGCCCTGACCTCCCGCATACCTCCGCTTCCTCCCCACAGAATTTTTTTACCCCTTATCGCTTCCTTCATCCTCTCAAATCATTTTTTTGGGATTTAACTGAAACCTTACCAACAATCTTAAACTTCGACACCTGCAGACACACTCATCGTAGTTAACTAATAAAAGAAAGTCATAAACAAAATATGTAAACATACATGTGCGTATGTATAAATTTGTGGAAAGTGTGCTGACGTCGTTCCTTTTATTTTGACTTAGAAAATTTTTCATTCATTTAGGAGTAGTTTTTTTTGAAAATTTGGATTAAATTAGTTTCCTTTATTTCCATTTTTGATTGTGTGTAATTGTTATAAACAAGTCTGGTCCACCACATTTTCTCATAATGGCCATAGCATCTTGGTAACGTTGTTGCATGTACCTGGGACTGCTTATACATGCTGATGATAAGATAAAACGATAGCAAATTTTCTCTTTTTTTCAAAATTTTTTGACATGTTCGAAGCACTATTAACAATTGCATCCAATAATCCTTCATGGCATTCTATTCTCAATCGTTTTTGGTTATTTAAGGAAATACCATTGTATTAACGAAATGCGACAATTTATTTAAATATGTTTCTTTTGAATTATTGTCTCGTACCTTTTTAGGATACATGCCTAGATCAATTTTTTTCGGTAAATCTGAGTCCGAAACAATAACTGCACCACATTCTGCCGTTAACGGTTTATCACATCATTGTTTTTGATGATCATTTGTTCGGAAAAAATACATTTTATAATTAGGAAGCTTTTCAATGGTTGTAATCTGATGTAAATGCTTGTAACTCTGAGCTTAGCACCAGTTACTTCTAAAGAGGCAAGCTCCTCCTAGGTCTGGTGGCTAAATACTATTACGGTGCTGTCCTTGGTGTCGTTGGTGCCTATGCTCGACAGGCTTCCTCTTCGTCCTTTGTCTGTGAGAAAGGGCCATGAAACTTAAACAGTACCGGTTGGCCATAAGACACGTCTTTGAGGCCCTCCCAGAATCCGTAGGGCCTGCAACAGTCACGCGGGCTTTCACCGTATCGGAACTGCCGGCGGATTCCCTCAGAGAGGTTACCGCCTGGGGTACAAGTTTTGCATTGACGATTTTCATGTTGGCATCTTTTTTAATGTGGTACTCACCCGTGAAGGCCAGCACTACCCTTTTTTTCAAAAATGAATATTTAGAAAGGCTTAAAACCAGGGTAGCGGCCCTCTCTGTTACCAGAAAGAACCGCTACTTGCTCGGGCTGGCCGGGAGTCGCCACTGTCCCTCAGTCCTACCTGCGGAGACTACCCTGGCATTGAGTAACAAGTGTAAGAATGGTGTTCGTATGTATTGTATGTATATGTTGGTTAACTACAGTCATCCCAGCTAGACGAGCGGTAAGTGTACAGTCCGACGACCGCATAGACAACCTGACAAAACGAGCTGGCGTACGGCACTAAGATGCCGCCATATAGCCTCCTTAGTGGTACTAAGCCTAGATTAGTCAGCCCACCACGTCTTTTTTGTTCATGAGGCGACCAGCTATATCAGATGTTGTTACCCAGACCCATTAATGCCGCATCGTCCGACTTCACCCACCGCCAGGCCTCCAACGCAAGCCCGGAAAAGGACCCGCCACACGCAACCCAGAACAATCCGTAAGTGTCCCTGTGTTTGTTTAGTGAGAGTGTGTGATGCATGTATCTGAGAAGAACGTTTTAACTGCCGCTTACTTTTATACACGACGGGTGCTAGTTTTTGTTGGCCTGCATCAAGCAATGGAGTGCCATCCACGGAAGCAGCAAAAAGCGAAGAAGAAGGAGCATAAGCAGAGCCGGCCCATGCATCCACATCGATGAAGACAGAGGGCACAAGTCCCCCGTCCACACCGCTACAGATACACACGCCAACGCCGCACATGCCTCTTAATTGCTGCCCACGACTACCACCACAGAGAGCTCCCCAACCGCTTGTCGTCATCTAACATCTTAAGAGGATGCCCCTATTCGCCACCCGGGAAAGCGCTCAGTATAGAAAAACTAGCAAAACCTCACCCGGGAGTAGTTTTTTTTTTTTTTTTTTTTTTTTTTTGTGGAGGAAAAGGGAATGCATGGAGGAACACCGCAGAGACAGCGGTAGTTTGGGATTTGGTCGATTTTTTGCATTAGATCACCCATACCTACTAAAATCCCCCCATTGAGTTTCTCCCCGAAACCGCGTTAGTGTTACTTCGGGGTGGAGCCACCAGGGAGACCATCGCGTCTCTTAGCATTAACAAGCTAACTTGCAACCATTTGCTAGAGGTGCCAGTTCTCTCGAGTACTGAGAAGGACTCGGGGTCCTGGAAGATTGGCACCCGTTTTTTAGTGCTACAACATTTGTTGTTTTCCCATGCTGCCGCCTAAAGGGCAGCCTCGGCTTCCCGCGTGGCGTCTGTTTCCTCTTCCTTTTTGCGACGGACTACTAACCCGACGTAATCGTCCACTGCCCATCAATCTCTTCTGTGCGAAGCATTTCAGAGATGATGTTTTTGGAAGTACGTGTCACGCCGAGCCTGTCCACTAGTTGCTGGTGCTCACGGTGCCATCTCTCGCACACAAAAAACGTGTGTTTGACGGTATAACCTACCGCGGGGCAGTAAGCACATCGGCAGGATGCTTTCACCGCCACGCGATGGAGATAGGCATCGAACTGACCATGCCCAGAAAGGAACTGAGCGAGGTAATAATTCACTTTTCTGTGCCTTCTTTCGACCAATGGTCGCACGTTTGGGAGCAGTCGGTGCGTCCCTATCTATCCTCACTAGCCTGGTCCCACTCCTGTTGCCACGTCGTCAACGTTTCCGCCCGCCTGTTGCCATCACTTTCATCACCGGAGCCCAGTAATTTCTTTCTCTCCAGCGTAAGCAATATGACGGGAATCGTTCGTGCTATCACCATAACAGCAGCAGAGGAAACCGTGCGGTAGGTGAAAGCGATCCTCAGCGATCCGATGCGCTGCACCGAGTTAAGGGGCTCCTGGATATCCCTTTTCGCTAGCGCGTCCACCCATACCTCCACGTCGTACATTAGTATCGAGCTGGAGACCGACGCCAGAAGCCGTCTTTTGGCCTTTTGCGGGCCCCCAACGTTTGGCATTAACCGTGAAAGCGCCCTGGAAACCCTAGCGGCTTTGTTGGCTGTTCTCCTGTTGTGCTTCCAGAAGGTGAGCCGTGAATCGATCCATACTCCTAGGTAGCGCGCCACCGGACTCGTGCAGATAACCTTACCCGCAACGTTCAGGCAGAAGTCTCCCCTGAACCATCTCTGCCTGGTGGGAACGACCATCTCTGTCTTTTCAATCGCAAGCTTAAAACTGTGATCCCGCAGCCACTCTGACACTACCGCGACCGCCCACCGAATTTTACGCTCGGCCTCCTTTGGGATCTCGCTATGACGTGCAGTGCTATGTCATTAGCAAAACCCGTCAGCTTGACCCCCGGAAGCATTTTAAGGTGCAGAAGTCCGTCATAGACCAGGTTTCATAAGTCAGGCCCGAGGGCAGAGCCCTGTGCGACTCCCGACGTCAGGCGCCTCTGTCTTCGTCCATCCTTCGTGTCGTACCGGAGTATACGATCCTGGAAATAGCTATCCAGTATCTTTCTAAAGTAGTCTGGTTCATTCTGGCGTCTTAAGGCCGTCATGATGTCAGACCGTTTGGCCGAGTTAAAGGCATTCCTGAAGTCGAGAGTTGCCAGGATACAGACGCTTCTCGTCTTATGAGAGGGCTTCCATGCCTCCTTAACCGACTCAAGAACCTCGGCTACAGCCATACCCGTCGAACGCCCCTTTCGGGATTCGCACTGATTTTTCGAGAGGCTGACTTCTTCTCTTAAGCGAGTTCTTATCAGCCTCTCGAGCATTTTTCCGCAATTGTCCAACATACCTAAGGATTAGAATGACGACGGGACCAGAGGGGAGGTTTGCCCTTGTCCTAAAGAACAAGCCTTTGAATCTCTCAACGCTTGCTGAACAGTCTAGCGCGCAGGCACGGATTGAACATGTCCAGCTAAACGTCCGGTTTCTCCACAGCTATGACTTTAAGGACTCGGGATGGCACCCCGTCCGGGACAGGGGCCTTTCGCCTCGGCGTTACCGATGCCACCAACCTCAATTCATCAAGGGTAAAGAGAGGCGCTTGGCCTGTATTTGTGTCCTCATGCCTCCTATAGGTATGCATCGAAAAGAGGCAAAAGACCACCCTCTCTGAAAAGAAAGGTTTCTTCGGCGGCGTTGGATCTTTTTAACGCGATGCCTGCAGTCTTTTTATCGCGATCTTGTAGCCCAGGCCCCAGGTATCTCTATCCACTTCAGCGTTGAGTTCGCGCCAGCATTGATTCTTGCTCACCTTGATCGCCCTCACCAAGGCTTTTTTGCGTTCCTGTACATGGCAACAGCTACCTTGGCGTCTTCGCAAGTTCTGTGTCGATGTGCAAGAAATCGTAGGTGCTGCGCTTTCTCGCGCAAGTTTTTGATTTCTTCGGTTCACCAGTAATACGAACGTCGACCGTGTCTGGCAGACCTTTTGGGCATACACGCATCCCACCATTCCTTGACCCGTGTCATAGTGCCGCTCATGAGTTTCTTGACTTCAGCTGTATTAGTGATTTTGCTCAAATCAACAGGAGGGGGTGCACTTACCATGGCTTTCTGCAGCAAATCTCGATTAAGTTTTGCCACATTTAACCCGGTAATTCGCCTGCGGATTACTTCCCCCGACCTTTTTCCACAGTTCTCATTCAACATGAAGCTGACACACTGGTGACAACTAGACGTGTAGTTCTCTAGGACTTGCCAGTCAGACACCCGCGCCGCCATTTGTGACGACACCAGCGTAAGATCGATGATCGTGCCTTGGTTAATCGGCTGCTTGAACGTTGCTGGACTACCAGAGTTCATGACGATGAGATCTAGCCTTGCGGCCATCTCTAGCACCGCCCGCCCCTGGAGTCGGTTCTTGACTTTCCCCAAGCGATGGCCTTGGAGTTAAGGTCGTTGGCCAACACGCTCACAGCATCCTTGAGTTCGGCAAGCTACCCTCTATAAACCCCAATCGGAATGTTAGGGAAAATATAGCAACTAACATAGTATACACTCCCACACCAGATCCACCCGAAACCGTTTCCGCCTTTAGTATCGTATATGGAGAGCCTGTCGCTGTGGATCAGGATGGCAGTGAATTTCGTCCTGTCGCAGTACTAGCCTCGGCTCGGGAACATACGGGATGGCTCATTTGTAAAGAGCAAGTCCACTATCCGGGCACGTGCAAGCTGGTCCAGTAGATCGTGTGCGAGTACGGTCATATCAAGGTTTACCTGCAAGATCACCGCCATTTTCACTGAGCTTCTCCTGTAAACACCCGCATCGCTTGAAACCCAGCAGTCCCAGCGACGTTTCCGGTGTCCGGTTTCGGGACGACGCATTTCCACTGGTAACGGCTCACTTCTTTTTTCGAGCAGTTACGTTCCACATGGCTCCTTTCACCACACCTCCAGCACGCCCTGGTCCTGTCAGATCCGATTTAATGTAGACAATTTATTTCCCTCTGACAAAACCAGACGACAGCTGCACCATCATGACAGGGGCCCTTTCTTGCTCAAAGCAGCGCCTAAGTGAAGCCTGCACGTCCTTCTCTGTCACCGTAGGGTCAACGTCTCTAATCTTGTTTGTAAAGCGCGGGGCAAGGGTCATTACGCCGCCAGCGCCCGCCACTTATAGTAGCAGTATTAGTAGCAGTAGCAGCAGCAGAAACAGCAACAGCAGCAGTAGTAGTAGTAGTAGTAGCAGTAATTGTAGCAGCAGCAGCAGCAGCAGCAGTGTTTATTATGATACTGTATTTTAAAATATTAGAAAAAATAGTCATACTCACATTACAAAATTTTTCATGCATAATGTAATTTGCACCCTTATCTTGAAAATCGTGAATTTTTGTGAAGTATCGATTTCACAAAATTGAAGAACAGTACAGCCTTTAATTTCGTACTTGAAAGTTTGTGATGATGAAAATCGTCGTATATTTTCAAATGCCAATTTCTTAATTATAAAATTTTATAATCTTATTTTACGTGCCAAACACCATATTGCTGATACGTACTAATAACATTTAAAATTGATCCATGAATATTTGAATCCATACTCTTATACAGATACGTATATTTTTCTCTTAAAAAAAATCCTCGACATTAAAATTTTGATCTCTGAATACTTTAATTCCATGTGGTATATATGTTTATGTAATGAAATATTGTCATACAAAACTATAAGTCGTATATTATTTAAGTGTATTGAAATAATAGAAACATCATTAACAAAAGTAGAACAAACTGAGTAACACTTGATAATACTTGATTATGTTACTAACAAGTCTATAATTTTGTAGATATGCATATTTATCATTTTTGTGTCTTTTTTATTACTCTGTTTGTGTTGAATTGAACAATGTTTCTTTGTTAAACTAGAACCATAAGTGTATGTATTGTTTTACTATCTCTGATTTAATCTTGAAGTTGTTAAGTTATCGACCCAATGCAGATATAGAAGTAGCACAATGCCTGGCTTTTTTTTATTCTCTTTTGTACAGATCTTTGTATATGATGCTGTATAACCTCCCCCTACTGATATATGTTTTGCTGGAGCCAGATTTTGCAGCTGTTTAAGAAGGTCACACAGCTGATACTAGACCTATACTGTCAGTTTTGACTGATTCAAAGGCCCTTTTAGCTATGTATTTGTCACATCAAATGCTGGACGCTGACACACTTAGGGAATAGTGCCCTGTCTAAATATTACATCATAGGAAATTTTAACTCAACTAAGTTTCTAGTTCAGCAAAGAAACGATTCGTAATTAGATACTTGATGTTTCACTTTCTCTTTATCAGCCAATATCATAGGAGTTTTATCTTTTTTATCCTTCAAATCTCAAAAGACACATGATCCCTTCGTAAACGTATGTAAGGAAGTTCTATATAGTATTTAATAAACTTTCTGCGCTATTTATCGACTGCTACATCTCCTAATGTAAATATATATTTCAATGTGAATACATATTCATATTGTTATCAATTTAAAATAGCTTTACAGGTGTCTAAAAAAAGAATAAAATAATCAAGGTGCGTAAATCTTCTGTTAAACTTTATAATTTTCTGCCTTAACTTTTTTCTCACTAATAGTTATCTTCATCATTTTTTTCCGTCCTTACTATTTACTACTAGCGGCCCCCCGTCTCACCTTCGCCTGAGACTCACTAAATGAAACACCGTAGTGTGTTGACATGTAATGTGAAACGTTTTCAAATCACAATTTTACATCTACTCCTGACACTTCTCAAATTAAAAATCTTTTTATTCTTCTTAAAAACATATTTGTTGGAAATCCATACAGTATATTTGGTAAACTAAAAAGCTGCTAAAAAAAAAATAAGTATAATTATGTGGAAAAGTACCGTGCGTTCCTTATGACTTTAAATGATTTTTAGCCCTAAAGGGCCGTTGATTTGCAGTTTCTTCCGTATAATATATAAATAGGGCTATTTTTTAAAGCTATAAAGATTTAAAACTCACAAAATATATGTCATTTAAAAAAGTTTTCTTCTTTTATCTGACAACTTTATCACCACAGCAACAAAGTCCTGTAGCTTAATCTCTACATTTTTGATCGCCAAAAAAATACAAATACATATTCTACCTATTTGAAAATTTGAAAAATTCAAGAGATTACCATAAGGGTTATAGTAAAAAGCTGATCTCTTACTTAATAAATTTTATACTTATCGATTTCGATGCTGCTTTAATGTCAATAAATGTTCAGCGTCGTTTTCTTTACGCTAACGATTGCATTTATTAGATACATTTGAAGTTTTCCTTCCAATTTGACTTCTTGCCACTTTTGTAAGCCCTGAAGGCTATTTTTTTCAACTTTATAAGGTTGTAATGTATTTGTTGGCAAGGTAATTCAATGTCCCATGACCCTGGAAAAGACTGGTGAGCTTCTTAAGTAATCTCTTTCTTAACTTAAGTTTCCAGTAAAGGTGATTACCTCTATAACTCAGGGTGATCTTCTCGGGCCTGTTATTGTAGCGCCACACTGATCGGGAGGAAAACTACATTATTCAAAGCTTTAGAGCTAGTCGTATGGTACAACGTCAAAGACGTTGTTGTCTAAAACACCTTTTTTTGCCGACTCAGCTGTTTTGGTGATCTCAAGTAAAAACATTGGTTCGTGATGCTTGCTCGTTGGAGACTGTCCCGTTGGCTTGAGTTTACTTTTCCTTTATAGCTGTTAGGCTCTCACAGTGCAGATCTTGGAGAGGATCGGTGATTCCTGGTTGAATGCTAAGAGTCAAGAGGGTAATATAGTGTCGTCGGTCATCGGGGTTTCCAGCCTTGCGACAAATAACTCCGTTTGAGACGTCTGCCAGTGAATAACTGACTTGGTTTAATGGTGGCCAGCTTCACATAGTCTTCTAGTCACTGAATTGTTTCCGGAAATGGTAGTATAAATGTATTTGTTGGCAAGATAGTTTAAACTTAGGGGCCCTTAAAAAACCGATGAGATTGATGGTTAAGTAGGGACCGTGAATACTTATAATGGCCCTGAAAAGGGCCACTGGTGAAATTTCTAGTTATTCCTCATCATAATCCTTGATAATGGAGAGCAAGCTGTAGGTAGCTTGACTCTTATTCTTAAAGTCTCTGTGTACAGAGACCATACTGGAGGGAGGTACGTTGCTAACCAAAGAATATCTTGTCTTGAGGTCGTTCCTTGGATAACCAACCGCTCATCGTTATCCGGGAAAGTGAGCCTGGAAAATATCTTCTCTGTATGTATGTCGTTGGGATGACTACTAAGAAGGAGGCTGTTGAGGCTGCTCGTACTCTTCAGGGCTATCTTTCCTGGCTTGTATTTAAAGTAGAAATTATCTGACGATACCAGGCTAGATGGTTGAACGGCCACAGAACTCTGAAGTGTTAGAGCAGGCTATGCTTCAGCTAGACACGTCTCCTGGAGTTCCGCTGGAGACAGTAACATTCCGAACGCCTATTTTTCTATGGCTTTCGGTTATTTTGGCCATTCGGGGTAAGAACCGAATTATTTCGCTTTTCTATGAAAGAAGAGTGTCATCGGTAGCCAGAATGCCCAGCTGCATGACTAACATTTCTGTTCTTGGTATACTGCTGATGAACGACTACGATAATCGACAAATAGATGGGGCATCTCATGACTATTCTTCACTATCTTTGCTTGTGGGTTGCTTCAATTTTGCCTCGATGCTACCTATCAGATCTTACTAGACTAAAGTGCAAAGCTTGCTTATTGTAGCAAAACTATGAGCTTAATCATCGCTTTTATTATTACAAAAAAAAAAAAAAAAAAAAAAAAAAAAAAAAAAAAAAAAAACTATGTAAAATCCTTCTCAGGATTATTAAGAATCAGTACGCAA
The DNA here is from genome assembly GCF_036245765.1 of Copidosoma floridanum. Classification (NCBI taxonomy): domain Eukaryota; kingdom Metazoa; phylum Arthropoda; class Insecta; order Hymenoptera; family Encyrtidae; genus Copidosoma; species Copidosoma floridanum. Next base: position 10,046,082 of record NW_028321885.1, read on the forward strand.
AATTTCAGCAATTTCGGTTCTGTAATTTTTGCGGTTAGTAATTACAACGGTTTTAGCCACTTTGCTTCATATATTAGTAAGATTGCAATTGTCTTTTCTCGTGCTTAACAGGTTTCTCTCTTCTAGCTACTGATTTTTCTGTGACTATTACTCAGTCGGTTGCTTTTTTTGTAATTATTTCCCTAGCGCCCAATTGTTATATTGGGGTTTCTGTGATTGCACAATATAAAGAGAGAGGTTATTATAGCGAGTTAGATGGTTATTTTATTTTTTCAGTAGATACCCTCATTTTTATCTTAATACCTTGATCCGCTTGCATTTTTTTCTAATATAAATACTTAATACAACCTTAAAAAGGCCCGATATTTTAGAGAAAACGCTCTAAACATTTATTCAGTACCGCCATTCAAAATTTTTCTAAATTCAACAGATAGCATACCAGTGTTCAAGACCGATCTCCGTCGAATTTCACTTACAAAGTTATAGTTGGTTTTATCCTATCATAATACTTTCCTGTTCTTTTATTATTCTCAAGTGACAATAAGTTTACAGTATTTAACTGATAATTTACGGGCTGATTTAGCTACCGAAACTTTGGTCCTTAGGAATCTCAAAGCCATTTATATTTATCAATAACCTTCGGAGCTTGTCCTACAGTTCATAACAATTATGAGGAAAATAAAAAATTAGGGATTATAACTGAACTGCCATCCTTGAAAAAATAGCTGAACATTTTTTTAAAATACTGAATTTTGAAATTAGTATAAATAGTAGGGGTAAATGAAAAAAGAGCGAGAGCAAAAATCAGTTTAATATACATACGATGTACTTGGTTGCAGTCAAAAGAGAAAAACTCGTGTCGTCGCTTGCTTTGGCTGTGCGCTCAGATATATAGCTATAGTCAACATTTCTACTCCTCTCCTTATAGACACACATTCGGTATACCCCTTCTACGTCTTTCCAAAATGTGCACCTATATGACCATTTCCACGCGAATCCACTTCTCTTCTCGTAGGTGCACGCTGTCCGATTCTAGTAGTAAGATGTGCACCCGGTTCGACGGCTGACCGCGGCGGGGCGCTCCGATCAGTGCCAAAAAGTCGTCTCACATCGTAGCGTTGGCATTAGCAATCTCTCTACTCATCTCTGTTCAGTGCTGTTCCAGGCTTGTACGTGTTTAACTCCTAACATATATATATATATATATATATATATATATATATATACATACATACATACATACATACATGCCAACTGATGTAATAATCAATACATCAATATTTGCTTGTATAACTATTGGAATCACATCAATATCACTTTAATGTTATATTTCAAGACAGCTGGGCTATGTGGTATCTAACTGTCATTCACGTTAGCAACATTAGCTACTCTTCTTGTCTCCCTTTCTTACTCTCTCTCTCTCTCTCTCTCTCTCTCTCTCTCTCTCTCTCTCTCTCTCTCTCTCTCTCTCTCTAAGTGAATGTACGACGAGCGAGCACTAAGCAATAAGCATTGAGCGTTTAAAAATTCCAAAAATTGTAAGCGGTAAATCTTGTAACTAAATAATTTTATACATTTCTTATTATTTTTTACTATAATAACGTTAGAAATGTACCCATTGATGTTCGCCATATGGACTCAGGGCCTTGGCGTAAACTAAACAATATCTCTCTCTCTCTCTACCTCGACTACCTTTCCTCGACGCCGCCCTTGCCCATGGATGACGGATGAGATTCATTCTCTCATTCGAGAGCGTAATAGGGAGTGGAGGTTGTATAAGAGAACCAGGCGTGATACACATGGAGTAGCTTTTCGCCGTCTGCGTAACAGGGTGCAGGTGCTTTCCAGAAATGCGCTTTACGCTTATAATAAAGATAGGCTTTTGTCCTGTAGGCGTCCTGCGGACATGTGGAAATGTCTTCGTGATATTGGAGCATCGTCGAGTGCGAGTGCATCACCTGCTATCGCATTCGATGGTGACGCCCTTAATCGACATTTTGTGGGTGCTCCGTTGGTTACCGGTTCCTTTGCTGGCCGATCATGTGATGTGCCATTTGAGGATAGATTTTTTTTCGGCCATATTAATGAGTTGAGTTTGCTTGAGGCTTTTAGTGGATCAAAGACCAATGCCTGTGGAGTAGATGGGATCACGTTACAGATGTTGAAGCTCGCCATGCCTTTCATTACGCCCATCCTTTTAAACATATTTGATTGTTCCCTTCAGTCGGGTATATTCCCGACTGTTTGGAAGAAAGCACTTGTGACCCCTCTACCTAAGGTGAAACAACCCTCTGAGTTAAATCATTTTCGGCCCATTAGCGTGACATGCGCGCCATCGAAGCTTCTCGAGGCGGTGGCACTCAGGCAGATGTCAGCTTTCGTGGAGTCTAACAGACTGCTGTGCCCCCAGCAGTCGGGTTTCCGTAAGCACCACAGTATTCATACTGCACTGATCAATCTTGTTGATGAAATTAGGGCGTCCATGGATGTAGGTCACGTCACGTTACTAGTGTCCGTGGACTTTCGGCGCGCTTTCGATGAGCTTAACATTGATGTGCTAGTAATAAAGCTCCTTTCTCTTGGTTTTTCCGATTCTGCTTGCGGCTGGATCAAGTCTTTTCTTTCTGGGCGTTCACAGGCGGTTAAGATGCGGGGCGGTTTGACCTCTGGTTGGCTTGATCGTTGTTCGGGTGTTCCTCAGGGTACTCTATGTGGACCGCTATTATTTTCTTTATATATCAATGATTTGCCCTCAGCTCTTACATCTTGCTCGTGCCACCTCTACGCTGACGACTTTGTACTAAAATTCTCCGGCCCAGTTAGCCAGATCCGTCGTATTGTTGCGGTCGTGAACGATGATCTGGATCATGTTTTGGGTTGGGGTCATGACAATTGTCTTTATCCTAACTGGCGCAAATCTTTTGCCGCATGGTTTGCCTCTAGAAGAAATTTGGCCACCATTCTCAGTGAGGCTGACCATGCCCCTACCCTTGATGGCCAACTGCTCCAGATCAGCGATACAGTTAAGCTGCTTGGTGTCACTCTTGACTCTACCCTTTCTTGGGGCCCTTTTGCAGCGGAAACCTCTCGAAAGAGTTATGCTGCCCTCGCTCGTCTTCGGAGATGCCGCGACGCCTTGCCCCGTTCAATTCGCCTGAATATAGTGAATGCCCTCGTGTTCCCCTATTTTGATTTCTGTTCCGGCATTGCATTGGACCTATCAGGTGTTTTGGTTACTAAGTTGTCTCGTTGCAGAAATGCTGCTTTAAGATTTGTCACCGATGTTGGTCGTTCCGAACACATCACCCCCGTATACAGAGCACTTCGTATATTGCCTTTTACTGAGCGACGAGTGTACCTCTCGTTGTGCCTCTTGGTCTCGATCTTGCGGAATGGTCTACCTGAGTACATTGCTAATCAACTCCAGTTTAAGCCTCTTGGAGATTGTGGCTCCCTTCGTCGCTCCCAATTTGATTTGGTGATCCCATATGCTAGCACCTCTTACTACCAAAATTCGTTCCGCGTAGCTGGTCCGCGACTATGGAATACTCTTCCGCATGATCTACGCCGACGCTATGATCGGCCCTGTTTCAGGGTGCTCCTTTACAGTTACTTTGTTGATAAGACGTTTGGTCGCCTTTAGTTTGCAAGTGTTCTGCTCATAGCACATTACTATTTACTAAATTGTTATGTTTTTATATTTGATTTTTTTTTTTTTTGTTTTTGTTTCCTTCTCTCATATATATATATATGTATATATTTTCTTTTTGAATATATATGTGTATGCATGCGTATGCATGGTTATGTGCGTATGTATGTGTATATATTTATATTTTCTTTCCTTATAGTTTACTTCTTTATTTTTGTTATACCTTTTTTTTTTTTATTATGATTTATTAATGCGAATTTTGTTAGGCCGATGCCATTGTATTAGCTCAGTCATTTTGTTTCTTTTTATTATATATACACTATGCCTCGGCGTTGTAGGACCTTGAGTCCATTGTCGATGAAATAAATTCAACTCAACTCAACTCAACTCTCTCTCTCTCTCTCTCTCTCTCTCTCTCTCTCTCTTTCAGTCTCTTTCATATTAAATATAAAATACCTAAATTAAAATGCATTCACGCTGATGAACGACTTAACGACTGCAGTCGAAAACACAGCAAACGACACAATTTTTTAAATTAAATTCACGTAACTATCATAATAAATAACCATTTGAGGATGGTGAACTTCCCGCTCGGTGTAAAGAAATATCGTATTCATCTCTTCTCCAAGAAGTACTACATCCTAAGCCACGTTCATCGTCAAAGGACACGCAGACGGGTTTGTGTTACTTTTTTGCCTCGTGACGTTCTATAGAATTAATTATTTAATATTTTCAATTAACTTGTATGTCAAAACGAAAACTTTAAGGCGCTCCCAAAAAATTACAGTAAATATTATACTTAGTTCTTTATTAAACAATCGTTTGGGGAAAGATTGTGGGAAAAAGTACAGTCGCCTCTTGACTTAAATTGTACTCCTTCACAATTGTTCTGTAGATACCTACTTTTTCTACATATCCTGCTTTCAACCTGTGTTTCTTTCAAAGAGTGTTTCGCTTTCGCACTATTCCGCTATAGTGAGTCCAGATGCATGCATAGACGCGTATTGTACGTGGCAGTGAATGTCTTTGTATTTAAATATTAACAGAAATCGAACTTATAGTTATATTACAAGTAAATATAATAAATACAAAATAAAAAATTAATGAAAATTTTATGTAAACATTCAAGTATTGCTTTAATAAATAGACTTTTCTTTTGAAATAATAAAAATTTTAGTCATCCCAATCTAACACACCAGATAAGAATAACTAGAGGTTTAAAAGAAAGCAGTTTTTTATTACTCATATCACAGAATTATTTTAATAACTAAATTTACAGAATTTTACCCTAAAAATTATGAAAATTCATGCTCAAAAGAATAAAAAAACTTGTGTAATAACAATAACAAGATACATAAGTACATTAATATTTTTTAACTACTCTAAAGATGTAACATGAAATTTCATAGCTCTAGATGACGAAAATTTGTCAAAATTTGTCTAAGATACGACTAATTACACACGCATTAGTTAATATTTTTCCAAAGTGTCGTATTTCAATCATCTTCTATATGTACAGAGAATATTTTTTATACACATTCGATAAAATTTTCCTCATGACCGAGACAAAAGTCCATTTATGAATAAAAACAAGGAACAAATATCTAGACTTTTTTTTGATGGACTAATTGCCAAATCTTGTTTTTACGTGAAAATCAAAGTAATTTATCAACTATTTTATGTACTACTTGATTTTTACGACAGAACAATTTTTTAAGTTTCCACCAAAATAGTTGTTAATAACCCTTGACGATAAACAAAAAGGTCGTAAACTGCAACGGAAATCTTGCATGTGATATGTTTATTCTAAGCTGCCCTATATTATTGACTTAGTAATGATGTAATTTCACTTATTTTGCACTAATTGTATAAGATAAGCATTTTATTACTTATGTGCTGTCTGAAGTTTTTACGGAGAATGCTTTATATGTCTTGGTTTAATTAAAATGTAAAATAACGTTTATTAATCAAATAAAATGCCTTTTTTTGAATGTACGTCATTATATGTTTTTTCAGAAAAATTTATTTGATGGTCTTGAAGAGGAGAGTCCATTAGTTGAAGCATTTCAACCTCGACTTCATGCAAAGCGTTTAGTTTTAAAACCAAAATTAGTCGTTACCAATATAATAGATGAAATCAATTCAGCTGAACAATGTAACCTTAGCTCAGCAGAGACAGATTATGCAGATCCTGAAAAAGAAAATGATTTACAAAATAATGACCAACAGTTGAATTCAGGACAATCTACCTCTTGGTTGAAATCGAATATTCCTCGAATAAATACAAATTTGAATGAAAAGTATCAAGCCAATTCAAGTAATTGTTCAAAATCTGTAAACTCATCGTCAATGGTAGAAAATTTGAACAACACTGTAGAAGAATTTCAATCACGTGGCAGTTCTCAGATTTGCACACTATCAAATACTAAAAAAGATTTAATAGAACGAAGAGACTTTGAAATTCCAATTGAAGAACATTCTACAAACTCTGAGTTAGAAGATAGTCCTTTGCCAAGTAATCCTTTTCAAATGACAGCTCAACAAAAACAATCTTATAATTCAAACATCAAAACTAATATTCAATTACAACGTCATGGCTACTACACAATACCACCTTTAAATAAATTAGACGAATATGTAACAGATAAAACGTGTTTTGTTCCTCATTTTACAATTGGTCGCCATGGCTATGGAAACGTTTATTTTGCAGATTCTTTTGACGTATATGGACTGAACTTAGATGAAATTGGTACGTACAAGTGAAAATATTTGAATTTACATACTAGGGTCATTTTTTTACAAACCGGACAGATTTTGGAAAAAAAATAAAAACATGTTTTTCATTTAGCTGAAATTTTTTATTGGTTCTATATTGCAAAAAAAGGTATACGTCTTTCTCAATATTTTTGGAATTGTAGGGTATTGAAAATTTGAGATATTAATGGTTTTTGGTGTGAAGACCCATGTAAAAAAATTCATTTTAAAATTTATATTCTAAGCTACTAAAAATATTTAAATCAGTTTGTAAATATTGCCCCACTCTCCTAGCGAGTTGTACATATTTCAATCGTATTCTACGTCAAATTTCCTATAAAAAACTTTTTTTATAAATGGAGAAATTATTTTTACTATTAAAGATAACTTAATTATTCTAGCCATATGCGTCGCACTGGCAGCAGCGGCGCGCGGGTTCCTTTGCACGCCATACGCACTCTCTAACCCCATATTGTTATCTTAGTATTATTAAAATTCATTCTATAGTTTTTATTTGTTTGATAAATTAAAAATACTTACAAACGAATATGGTTGTATAAATGATTTTAAAAAAATATTTTAGAAATTACATAACAAATTTATGGTATATTACGTGCCTAAGCCAAAAAAGTAAAGAAGTCATAACATCGCCCGAATATTATTGCCCCAGGTGAAGCCAAGGATGGTATCGGGGTGATCTGAGACTTCTTTATTTTATTGAACGTGGCGCGTATACGATTTTGCAAGCTCGTAGCTAGAAAGTGACTTCTTCTGTCTACGTAAAGGACAGTAAGTAGTCACTTTCTGGCTATTAGCCGGTAAAAGACTTTTACTACTGTTTTATTATCATATTAAAAATTTATCAGCTTTTAATGTCTAAGAAGAAATTAAAATCATACTATGAAACTGTAAAGGGTCTTTTGTCGTTGTCACGTCAGCGCGACATACTATTCGAGTTTAAGGGTTCGCTTAATACCTCGGGACACATGCTGGGCACGTAAATGGGACACGGGGCTAAAGTGGTAGTTCTCACTAACGACACCATATTTGCAAAAGAGCTACGACTGTTTCACCCGACTAGAATGGACTTCTGTGTAATATTCCGATGCACTTGCTCGCGGCTCGTTTAAGATTGGTTGACTCTACCGGGAGGGTCGTACCGAAGGGTATCCCGTCCGCGATCTAGATGATACTGTCGCGGTTTCAGGACAAGGTATCGTTTCTAGAGGTTACATGGGGGTAAATGGTAATTTGACTCGTGACCTGACTCGGTTTTACTAATACCGTTGCGAGTACTGATTTTCGCTTTAATCCGATTAGTTGTTGCTCCGATGGTACCTCTACCGTGGTGGATAATGTGTACGCGTGAAACAAACTTAATAATTATCGATGATCCACGGGTACCAATACCGTGGCGGATAATGGTGTTCGCGTAAAACAAACTTAATAATCCTCGATGATCCACGGGTACCAATACCGTGGTGGATAGTGGTGTGCGCGTAAAACAAACTTAATAATCCTCGATGATCCACGGGTACCAATACCGTGGTGGATAGTGGTGTGCACGTAAAACAAACTTAATAATTCCCGATGATCCACGAGTACCACTACCGTGGTGGATAGTTGTGTGCGCGTAAAACAAACTTAGTAATTGACCCGGCCGCAAAAGAGTAAGAACTAGAAAAGAGGGGATACCAAAAATTTGTCATATAAACTTTAACACTAACTTTTATATAAATATAAAAGAGAAGTACACGGCGAACTAGTGCGAGCCGAGGCGAGTGAAGTATTTGAAATGTTACGTGCTCGTGGAGGACTGAGTGATAGTAGAGGCGGACTCTAACTATTTAGTTGACCGTTCGAGGGTGCAAAACAAAATTAACTGTCTTTTCTGGGGCCTCCAGGCCTCTTTATAAGGAGTAGCGTACCTCGGTCACGCGCTGGTTCAATAACAACGCAGGAAAGCTTGCCGGGGGAAAAACTGGAAAAAATGACAATAGCTGAAAATCCAATTGGCTAGAACTGCTCTAGTTTAGCACTTTCCGCATCCGGTTCACTCTCCTCTTTGCGCTAAGAAAAGGGACGGAGATTTTCTTCCTTATGCCCTTTCTTTCCCTTTTACATACAAATTTGACAGGATTTTAATATGATTTAACATTAACATTAAGATAGAATATTATTAATATTTACTAATGCTAAACACCGGTCGTTTTTTCAACTAAAAACTTATAATTATGATATAAGTAGTGATAGTTATAATAATCATAGTAGTAATAATAATAATAATAATAATAATAATAACAATAATAATAATAATAATAAAAATAATAAAAATAATAGTAATAATAATAATAAAAATAGTAATAATAATAATATTTGTAATAATAACTAGGCTTTTACTAATGTTTTCGCTTACTTCTATGTATTAATTCTGAGCTATCCTAATGTTTAACTTTATGTTATTTAATCCTTATCTAAAATTATATTTTTCTTTAATATTTTAGTTTAACTGTTACCAGTTAAACTTTTGTATCTATGGTTGTCGAAAAATAATTTGTTTTTCGTTTCCGGTCAGCGTAGGCCAGCGTGCATGTACATAAATCATCATTGTACTGCAGGTATAAGTTACTTGCAGGTGATTCACCCCTTTTCAAATGCACGTTGGTCTTTGCTCAAGTGCCTTCAAAACAACATGTTTAGGGAATGGGCAGGGAAAAAAGAATTTGTTTGTAATTTTAGTCTACCGACATGACATCGTTATAGCTTTTTGAAAACTTGCTGATTACTATTTTTCTTCATTGTTATACTGATCATTTGTCAAATAGTAACACATTTCATTAGGAAGAGCTTCTGTTCTACAAGTAAATAACTATTTCAGAGTGCGAATAGGATTATTTATTCTTTGAAGACTTGCTCTAGCAGCAAGTCGTTTCAAAGTCCTACCTATTTTCCTCACACGGTCCCTTGCCGCGAGATGTGGGGAAAAAAATCCAGTCACCCGCTATTTCAAAATCTTTCAAGTTATGTGTGATGTTAATTATATTCAGTTTATTTTTGTACTGGGCGTTTGCACTTTCTAAAAGATACATTATTTAATTTATACTTTTTAAATTAGTTTTTATGAGTTCTATTTGTTGATTTTGTTACACGTTAATAGCAATAGTATTATTATGTAAATATTCAGAAATGGAAACAAAACTGTTCACTTGTAATTCATTTTGATTATCTTTATAGTAAATTGGAAAAGGATGTATCATTACTTTATCATTATTCCTTCGAAAACAACAAAAATCGTACGTCGACATCGCTGGATTAACTAAATTATTCTTCATTGTAAAAATGATTTCTATATCAATGAAAAATACATTTTCAATAGAAAATTTGATGTAAAATACGATAGTAACATTTAAAACTCACTTAAAAAAGTGGGATAATGAATTAACATCGATTTTAACATCCTAATTGCTTATGACAATATATTGTGTGGTGTTTGTTGGACAAGGAGAGGTAAAGGCTAATAAATAAAAATATTTAATAGCTTAACTTCCAAAGAATGAACTTGAATACGAACTTGCTAAGTCAATAACGAACAAAAATAGTTGAATAATATTCTTACGAACATACAAAAAAAGTTTTTCCTCGATGTGAGAAAGAAAATGATATTTTAGATCAAATGTTGTTAATTTACACAATATACAAGAATGAAAAGCAAGAATAACTTTAACAAAATTTCCGTGCGATAATCGTTTTACTTTTTCTACTATCTCTTTCAAATATAACTTTCAATGTGCATCGAATAAGCTTGAAAATAATTCAAAGCAAAAAATAAAATAAAGAAAAAAAAGAACTCACACTCCAAGCCTATAAATGGTAGTTTTGAAAATGTTCTCTTTTTAAAAGAGTAATATTCAAATTTTATTCATTTAAACAAAGTGAAAAGCCAAAATCACTCTTTTTAAAAGAGCAATCTTAAACCTCCTCTTTTGGAAAAAGTAAAAAGTCAGAATTACTCTTTTTAAAAGAGCTAACTTGAATTTCCTCTTTTTAAAAGAGAGATTTTTGAACATTACTCTCTTGAAAAGGGTAAGAAGCTTGAATTACTCTTTTTAAAAGGAGAAACTAAAAATTCTTATTTTAATAAAATTCGCCCTTTTAAAGAACCAAGTACGCTTTATTTTTTAAACCACAAAAAATACGAATTAGCATGGAAAAGACTTTTTACGGTGAGAGCGGAATATGCCTGCTCGTGGATCCATAACCTCGCAAGTACCTATGTAGACCAAAAGATGAGGCCCGAGGGTGGTCGAAAATTTAAACCAGCCACGACCCCCCCCTCCCTAAAGTTAAAAAAACATGATTCGTGGGGATCCTAAAAATTTTTGTCATATTTAATTCTCGTAAAGAGTTATGCGGTAATTAAAGTAGTGCCATGTGGTCGATTTACAAACTAAGTGGTTTTTTGACCAACGGATAGGAAATAAAAAATTGAATTGTGAAGTTTTGTTTTGTGGCAAGATTAAAATTTGTCTTCTACTTGAAAACCAACCATGGATCCATTTTTTCGAAAGTTGAGCGTTAAGTAGAAGAAAAATTCTAATCTTTCCGTAAATGACACTTAAGACTGTTTAATGCGAGTTGTATAAAACTTAATAGTCACTTTTTGGATGGAAAACCACCTTTACTTTTTTTGTAACAATTTTTGTGGAGTAACTAGCTTTTTTAATAATTCGCAAAAAGATAATCACACAACGAACAAATAATAAATGTCATCATTTAATTTTTATAACAATGAAATATCTTGATAATTCTATAGTAAGTGAGGAATATATCGTAAGCTAATTATTATAGAATTAAGAAATCTTTTCGTGACTAATTTAATCAATTTGCATAGTACAGCACTCGTACACCGAGATCAAACTGTAAAATAGATTCTTGATTAGAATAGAACTTGATAGAAAAATCGCAAAATAAAGTATCGAAATTGGAGCACGACACAAGATTCAACGGTTTATCGGCTTATAAACTACGAGGTATCAGAATTAATAAATTTATGAGATCAAGTGGAACTCTCTGTTACGAAGTAAAGCATGTCTACGAAGCAACCTCAAAGACTTAAACTGCTTTTACGACAAGGAATCATCAGCAACAAATCGCGAGCTTGAGTTGACCCTCAGAAACTACTCATTCTTACTTACGGTTACCAATCAACTAAACTTGGAACCGGACGACAACTGCCCACGAGGAAAGAGATACCACTAGGTGCGAGACTGCTGCTGCCAAGAAAAGAAAGAAGTACTCCTTGTAGTCAAGCTCCTTGACGAAGTGTCCGAGTTCTCCACGCCCCATTTCTTTTCATCACGCCATCTCCCCTTAATTACTCAAAGCTGCTGAAACCGCCAATTTTCTTCGTTGGTTTTCGCATTTCCTCGCATTTGGTCGTAATCCTATGCGTGCTTTACTTATGCTCTTTATGGTCTTCCCATATCGTGACTCCGCAATATATTTGTCATTAGTTTCTATTAAAGTATTTTTTTTGTAAATTACATTTTTTAGCTTCAGAGTAAAAAAAAGTTTGTAGCTCTAATAGAACCGGAGTTGTAAATTTTCAGTCCCCTATATTTCTAAAAATATTGCGGAAAAAAATCCTCAAACGTGTATATCTTTTTTTCTATAGCCCCTATTTGTGTCTTTTTTTTTTTTTTTTTTTTTTTTTTTTTGGAAATTGTGCTCCATAATGAGTAATTGCAGCAATTCACAAAAATATTGCAAAGAAATTATTCAAGAAGTAAAAGAATATTACAATTTTGAATAACTGTACTCATACACTTATCATCAAAGCTTGGATATTTTTTTTAACAGCCTGCCTTTGGCGTATTTAAAAAATATGCGCAAAGTTTTTGTGAAGGAATCATGAAATGTAGATACGCTACTTAGCAATGAAATTACGTTCTTAGTAATTAAATGTGCTCCACAAAATGCTCTTTTTTTCAGCAAAACATCACTGGAAAACGTTTCTTATAAGTTTAATTTTTATATTTACATGAAGCAGATTATTATTAAGAAATCGAGTTATCATTAGGTTATGTTAGCTTGTTTATGTTTCTGTAGTAAATGAGCTAGAATTTTTTTTGAGGCTCACCATTTTTATAAACATACAACTATGATACAATTAAATTCTAAGGAAGTTAAACGGACGATCCGAGGCTTCTTTCGTCCGTGGGTTATATTTTATGTTTCGTGCCCCCGTGGTTGGGACGAAAAATAGTTTTTTAAAATTGTCAAAATTATAACACGTCGGAAAAATTACTAAATTTTATGTGCATTCTTATTTTAAAAGCTCTGCTATTTTGAATGGTAAAAATCCTATTAAAAATTTTCTAAAATTTATTCCAAAGTTAGTAAAGAAAATCGTTAAATGTTATAAGCTTTCTACAGGTGTATCCATACACTCATAGACTAATGCATGTATTGCTTTGTATTATGTTAACAACACTTGTAGAAAATCAAATAATACTTTGAATTCTACAGCATAACACATCATCATATAGAGAGAAAAAAATTGATGAATTTTTGTTACTTTAATTTTTTTGAAACTGGCCACCTCAAATAGGAAAATTAATAAATTTAAATAATGTTTTGGAAACTATGCACCAAAAGCAAAATAAAAAAAAAATAAATAAATACCAAAAAACTAGCCGGCAAAAATAATAATTTTTCATCAGTATTTACAGGTATCAAGCGAATCCTGATACATAATAAATTATGTACGTATAAATTTATACATTTTTTTCCGAATATCGAATATATTGCCAATTGATTTTATCTATAAAAACTGATCGACAGAATCGAAACATTTTTCAGCGTTAATAGATACCCAGAAATGAAAAAAGAATGAAGTGAAGAATTTTCAAGTTAGTTAAGGGAGTCCTGAGATATAACTGATAATGTACATAACTTAACCCCCCCCCCTCCCACATACACACTAATGGAGAGAGAGAGAAAAAACAGACAGGCACCTAAGGTAGAGTTCATTCTAATTTTCAACTTTGTGAAATACATTATTCTCATTTTTTTAACGTTATTTTGTGTACATTACAGAGCTTTTTTTGAGAAAGTAAAGTTTCAAAAATACGTACTATCGAACTCAATATATCTGTGTATGAGACTATCAAGTGAAAAACACGAAATTACATTAAGAGATACCAATGTTATAATCATTAACTGTTTTTAAAAGGAAGCCAACGACCTAAGACTCAGAGTCATCCAGACGACGCTCGTCACGAAACGTGAAACTGGGGTTATTTCTAGCTCGAAAATAATTCACTATTTTCCTGCACAAACAAGGACAGTGGGTTAAGCATGCAGTCTCGCAAACTCAGAAGGCTTCTCGTGAATAACATTTTACCTTAGACAAAATTCTCTGTGAATTGAAAATAGTGTTATTTGACATTTTTTTTACCTCTAACATATCCTTGGTCATCGTGACAAAGATATGTTGGAGGTGCGGCACAAAATGTCAAATATCTAGGTTTAGGTTAAGACCATAGTCTACGAAGATGATACTCTGTAAAAGAATTAGTATTAGAATTAGAATTTGCTTTATTTAAGCCTTGTGATAAAGCACGTCTGGCACTTTAAGATGAATACATATACAACGATAATAATAAAAACAAAAACAACAATGCAGCATTTGACAAATTCCATTGACTCAAGTAATACAAAAACACATAACATAACACAACGAGTAGATAGATGATCAATATATATACCCTAGCTTTATAAAGTAGACAGTAATACAATGAGTAAGTAATACAATCATGATAATATAAAGAATAAATAAATATTAAAATAAATAAAAAAATAAAACGCAGACGGTAGTTAAAAGTTTTAAAATAAAAATCTTGTAATAATTATTATAATAAATGTCACAATATCATAAAAACGGATTAGGAAGCTGAGCAGGACTGTCACACCTCCAATTAGCTAGTTCATCATCTAACAGACTTCTAAAGAGAGTCTTTTTAAACCTCAACGAGCAATACTCATTCAAATCATTGAACTCACATAAGTTTAAGAAATTAATAGCCTGTATCAAAAAAGAGCGTTGGTAGGCCTCGGTGCGGACACGAGGGGGACGAAACAAACGTGCAGGTAGCTGAGCTGATGTCATGGTCACAAAGTGAGAGAAACCGAGAGAAAAGGTACCAAGGGCAGCCAAGACAGTAGATCGAGTAAGCAAGTGAGCGTAGAAGAAATTTACGACACTTAATTACCGACAACCAACCCAAAGCCAGGCGATAAGGAGTCACCCTGTCACGATGGCCTATGCTACCACATACAAAGCGCACACAGGTATTAAGGGCTCGATGGAGCTTAATATTTGAGGCACCAGCAATCGAGTGGTAAGCCGCTGCCATGTAATCAAAATGCGAGAAAATAAGTGACTCAATAAAACGCTCTCTCAATGGGAGAGAAAGAGCACGACGACAATATTGTAAAGAATACAAGGATCTGAAGACTCGGCCTGATATATGACGTGCATGTCTCTCCCAACTAAGCATCGGTGTCAACCATAGGCCAAGGTTTCTAAACTCAGTGACATAATCAAGAGGCATATTATTTCCTGTGATATGAGGTAACTGTGACAAATCCAAGCGATAAATAAAGCTGTGGCTGCCCAGAATCATAACTTTAGTTTTAATAAGATTAAGACGTAGGAAATTATTAGATGCCCAACGAAAGATAACCTTCATGTCACGAGTGACCCTCAGCAACCCCTCATGCAAGTCACTGAAATGGAAAGTATGATACAACTGAAAATCATCTGCATAGGCGACATGAGAGCAGTGCTGCAAAATCATATGAAGATCATTGACGAATATCAAGAAAAGAAGTGGTCCAAGCACGCTTCCCTGTGGCACCCCAGCCGAGGGGTGGAGCCAATCAGAAACCGCCCGACCATCCCGGAAAATGGCTTGCGAGCGCCCACGAAGATAATTAAACATCCAAGTAACACTAACGTCATCAAAATTTAATTTTCGCAGCTTTTTCAGTAAAGGTGCATGCAAAATTGTATCGAACGCCTTCGAAAAATCCAAGAAAACCAAAATCGTAAGCTTTACAGAGTCAACAGCCTCTTGAACATCATCAAGCACACTGAGGACCGCAGTCTAAGTACTGTGTCCTCGGCGAAAACCAGATTGTCTCTGATCAAGAAGTGAATTTTCTTCAAGAAAACTGCTTGTTTGCTTGTGCGCCAAGCGTTCGATGATTTTTGAGACCTCAGGCAACTTATAAATATGCCTAGTATATTCCACAGATGACAGGACCCTAGTCTTGGCCAACGGAGTAATGAGGGCTTTTTTCCAACTTGATGGAAACAAGGAAACATTAAATGACTTATTGATCACTGATGCAATCGAAGATACAACCGCCTCACCAGCCAACTTCAACATTCGGCCAGACAAGCCATCCACCCCACAGGACCTGGAGTTCGCACTGCAAAGAGCTTGCCCCACCTCACGTGATGTAACAAGACGAAAGCCAAAAATTGGCCTGAGAGAATCAACTGGCATGGAGATAACATCACACAAATCAGCGTCAGACAACGACGCAACGGCACTTGAGGCATCAGTGTAATGTCTTATAAGATCATTGGGCAAAAACGTATTCAGAGGAGACGGGAGAGAAGATCCAGTGAGTCCCATCCTACGCATGGAGGCCCAGACCGCACTCGGAGTACCCGCAGTGTCAAGCATATTAGCCAAATATTTTATTCTTTAAAGTATCCAATGAGTTCCGAACCTCACGACGAAGCCGCTTATATCTCTCCAAATCAGCAGGAAGAGACGAGCGCTTGGCACATCTGTACGCAGCATCCCTGAGCCTCATACTTGCTTTAATTTTGGAGGACACCTAAGGCTTACCAATAGACTTAAGGCGCACCTTTTTGAGAGGAATCAACCTATTAAAAGTAGAAAGCAATACCTGGGAGAATCCCTCGGCCAGAGCATCGAGAGAATCCGAGGAGCAGGACAAACGAAAAGCACTGAGAGCAGCTGCTGCTTCCAAGTTCTAGTTGCCTGTATTCAAGTTCCGAAAATTCCGCGAAAGAACAGTTTTGTGCATTGTGGGTGGCATTCCCAACTCGAGATCAAGCGAGATATAGCTGGAGACGAATGATGAATCATTTACGAGGAAAAGATCAATTCAAGTGTGTGACAGACGATCACGACAGACTGCATGATGCGTAGCGCTCGGTTTAATAAGTTGTAGCGAGTGGGCCTCAAGGGACGAACGCAAAAATGCTGCATCATGTCCGCTGCCAAGCATATTAATATTGAAATCTCCAGTTATGACCACAAACCTATATCGCGTTGCATGGGTTGCAAGGTCAGCAAAGAAATTAATTGGATAAGCAGCCTTTGGGCGCCGGTATAAGACAGCAAACAAGAGTGTATGGTTATCCCAAGTGAGCTGTAGTATAATATACTGCGGGGAGTTATTAAAGTTTGGGTCAGAATGACACAAAATTTTGACTCTGAAAAAATCACGAACATACACACCCACGCCACCGCCCTCCTTACCAACTCGGTCATGACGAATGAAGTTATAACCATGCATTTTTAGCACTGAGTCATCATGTGACGCGTTAAGAAATGTTTCAGTAATTGCCAGTACATCAAGGTCATCGTCCAGACACTGAACTTCAATCTCATGGAAATGTGATTTAAGCCGATTTGCATTAATATGACCTATTTTGATTGAATGAGCTGAACCCGAGAACTGTGTATCAGAGTTATGTGATTGCGATAAATTTGGCACACAGTACGCAGGACATGAATTGAACAAAGGTGCAGGGTCTGGAGAGCCCGCTATAAGCTGAAAGGGTAGCAAGAAACTATCATAAAAAGTCTGGTATTAAGGATTGGTAAAGGCTTTGTGTCAGTCATTCATCTGCCGATTGTCTGAAACCACCTTGTTTAAATCTGCCTCAGTGAAAATTGGGATAATTTCAGTGTCTCGTGATTTTTGCATGAAAACAGTAGGATTTTTAAGTATCGGAAACAAGAAGCTCATGGATTTATGGGCCTTAATTGCTTTGCGCCACAGCTGATAAGTATTTGGTGGTAAAAGCGGATGTATGTAAATGAACGAGTTTCCACCAGTACCAATATAATTATCGACCTTTACCTTCGCAAGTTTCTTTGATCTATTGAGAATTTCATCACGCACATTCGGAGAAACAAGGTGCGCAACGATAGCCCGGGTGGTCGGTCGATTCGATGACGCATTTGAGTTACCCCTCAAGACCCCCCAATCACGCAATGAGAGAGTATGTATTGAAAACTTGGGGCAACCCAAAAAGGTAAAAATGCTCTTGACGATATCAGAGTTAGATAATACCACAGACATAGGAATATTTGTGATAAGAAGCTCGCCCGAGTCATACATGAGAGAACGAGATTGCATGGCACTAATCTGTTAAGACACCACTTCAGTTTGCACTCTCACAGCAGTGTCCAAAGGTTCATACGCTCACTCAGTGACTCAAACAGGGAAGATACAGCGGAGTCAATTCTATTTACGTCGCCACGACTCTCACTCTGCACATTCATAAATTCAGCCTTGAGATCATCCTGAGACGACCTAATTTTAGCTTTTAATGTATCCTGTGATGAGGCAAAATGATGGACAAATTTTTGAAAATATAGAGGGGTTGGCTCGCTATCATTTGATGCCATAATATAGTTTTTATACGGGCAATGCTCATAAGAAACGTCAAGACGTAGCAACTTGCAATCCTGTACTCCTTCCGAATCTGAGAGCGGCAAAGAGCGTTTACGAAGGTTACTAAAAGATTCAGGAGTAATAATGGCAGGTGTACGTGTAAAAGGCAGGCAGGCAAGAGTTATTGGGGAACAACAAACAAATCTAAGCACCTCAATATTCGTGAATCAACGCGTATTGGTGCATTTAAGATGAAAAGGCCTAGAACACGCTGAGCATCGAACAGATGACCGATCACCAACTTTAAAGTAATCAGCCCGTCTACAAGTAACACAAGATTTACGATTCATACACAAGCAGCCAATATGCTGACCTACCGCAAAAATACACACTACACCATTCAAACCCAACGTATACTATCAAAGAGACAGGACACTACAGAGCACAAAGTCAACAAAGAGAAAATGAAAGCATAAATAGACAAGTGTTCCAATGAAGAAACGAAACTGATTAAAATATATACACACCACTAACACAAATAAGACTGACACAAACACATCAATACTTTCAGCAATAGGCAGTGGAATAGACCAAACCGATAATATACGAAAACACGGAAGAAATGATAACAATGTACGAAAGATTGAGATAAGAAACAGGTACAGAAAGCAATAGAGTGTGATGGAAACTTTTCAAAACATGTTTCAAATTTAAACGGTCATTTTATTAAAAGCCGTATTTAAACAACAGAATAAATAGTACGATATACCGGGTAAAAAAAATAGATTGATTATATTGATGTATATAAAGTGTCAGTAAAAATCAGTCAGGACTAAAAACTCCTTCTATATATATAACACTCACTATGAAAGGAGTAGCTCCGGTACAAGAAATCGTCAATCCAAGGATCTAGTCATCATACCGTGTAAAGAATGATGAATTGGCGATTGAGGCACGATGAGGATACAGATTAATTCAGCACTTTCACCAACATCCAGGAGACGATCGGGGAAACGACGATGCAGATGGTCGTCCTCACGAGTGGCAGCACGGGAGAACCATCAGTCACACAATAGGGCCATCGTCAAGCATACAAATTTAAAAGCAGATAACTACCAACTCCCCGGCTCAAAAAGGAGAGCCAATGGTATATCTCTCTCACAACTAGAGCCAGCAGGAGTCAGGGTACCTATAACAGTTGAAAGCCTCCAAGAGGTCGCACGAAACGAGCGTGAGTATGGTGTTTATTACAGGACTAACAACAGGAGCAGAAATAGACACGTCTGTCTCTACTCACCTCTGAGACGCAATCTAAAAGATAAGTTGCTCACGGTTGAACCGTGAAAATTCCAAATCAAAGAATAACAAACTATCTTCATTTTAGAAGAAGCTTCATAAGTTTAGATATGCGGTAAAATCTGCTCCTGGAATAGATCAACTATGGGTGATTGCCACATAAAAAGTAAATATGATTGTTATACCTCAACTGGTGTAAAAAGAAAAAAAAATAAACATCGTGTGCTACCAAACCAGACTGAATTAACAGAGGCAAATATTAACATCTCCAGTGACTACATACAGAAAGAGAGAAATGTGCAGTACAAGTTAAACAAAATGCTGTCGGAGAGAAAGCGAAAGGTCCAGAAATTAAAGAAGGTTACAAGAAAGTTTTAATCAACTTAGACTTCTTGTAGTTGATCATGGGTGATTCTAACAGTTTACCTTAAAGTAAGTAAAACTTTGCTGAATATCGGCCCTTTTTCCAAATTTCTCCCCAAACGAATAAAAAAGATGACTTTGATAAAATAATTTCGAGGAACAGCAAATACTTTTTTTATCAACGCTCCAAGAAGTGGACCCTACTTTTTCTGATAGCGCAAATTTGAAATGTGAAGCATTATTAAACTACATTAGTAATATGGCCCGAGAGTTGGCTTAAACCAGCTATCTCCATAGAAAATCTTAACAGCAATTATACAAATGCATGCAAATCTCAGCGAAAAAATTACTACGGATGGATAAACCAAGGGACTGAATTTCTTGGGATACCCTACATAAACTCATAAAAGACAACAAGAAGCTGTAAAATAAGTAAAATAAAAATTGTATGAGCTAAGGGTAGGTGGAGCTTGAAAATGCATGCGACCATCGAATGACCCTCTGGATAACGAACAGAAAGCTCAGAGCTCGCAGAATAACCCTGTGCCCTCTCACGAAAAAGTTAGTTGAGGGCTTCTATAAATAAACCTACTTATAGAGAGCCCCCAAGTGCCAGTCGGGATTTCATTGCAACAGATCATGCTACGACAATATTTTCTGTCTTTAAGCTAAAGTTGCTGTCGAGCTCTCCAAACCTGAAGGGTAACTGTAAACAGCTTTCATTGAATTCAAACGAGCCTTCTGTTGAATCAGTCATGTTGTGCTGTGGAAATCTCTTAACAAGGCCAAAGTTAGCACTAAACTAATTGAGGTTTCACAAAATTTTCACCAACAAGTTAATATAAAGATTTGGTTACCTGACTACTCAAACACTAACAACATTGAAGTTTCGATGAGAGTCCTACAAGATGACTCGCTGAGTGTCCTTCTTTTTTCAATACTAATTCGAGACATTTCAAAATTTGTAGGACACATTCATGTCAGTAAAAGTTGGTATGTACCCTTACTAATATGTTTGTAAAATCTCTTATCAACAGTGTGTGCTACACAAAATGTCTTGAAGATAACTTGAGGATGATTCTAAAATTGTCTTACTTTAGCTTTCAGATGACAAAAAATGATTCGAAAATAACTTACAAGTAACTTGAAAATAACTCTCTTTCACCCATTAGGCCGTTTAACAAAATTTTTCACGTTATTTATGATGTGAATTTAGTAGCGTGCTTGGTAAGAGATGCAACTACTGTATAGGATATATAGGTAGTCTCATTGTTTATATTATTTGCAGAAATTTTTGTGAACATTTTGTTTCGTTTTCGCTTTCTCGCATCAGGTGTCGCATAAGTGTCGAAGACCAAGCAGACGAGTGCCTGGAGCCAGTGAACACTCCAAAAGAGAGAAATAAAAATAATAAAAGTAATTGTAAAAACTATGTTAAAAGTTGTATTAATTGATTTAAATATAAATTAAATAAAATAGACAAAAAATGTTTTGTGAAAGACTGTTAAAGTAACTTAATATTATTTAGTGCACAAAAAAATGACGAATGTCTGTATACAGCATGAAGCGAGGTTATTTGATGGCTTGTGAAGTCATTTTAGTAAGACAAAGTTATATTTTTGATAAACACTTTATCAAAAACGACATTAATGGCATTAATGTCATTGAAGACATATCTGGCAAAATTACTCTCCAAGTGAAATAACCATTTATTTCTGTATTTGACATAAACTTTTATATAATATTTGTTTATTCGAAACGCATTGTTACTGCTAAATTCATAAAATTGTTAGTTGCCATTGGCAGAACTGGTACACGTAAAAAACCGTAAAAGACTTGTATATGTCCATAGCGATTTATATGATTTACTGCAAAGTACACAAACGTCTTCTGTTGAGCGCACGAAAAATGATAAACATAATGTATATAGAGCAACTACTAAAAGGATCATACGAAATTACAATTTCAAGTTCCCTCATAATGAACATAAATAGCAAATGATTGTGGAAATCTTACATGATTACATTTTTATGAGATTAAGGCAGTGGGTAAAAGTATTGAAAAACGACATTTTAAAACAAATCAAAAAACACAAGAAACTATAAAAATCATGAAAAACTTAGTTTATTAGTTACTATTTCCATATTTCATTTTAATTATCTTATTATACAGCATATTATGATATTTTATGAAAATAAATTATTTTGAAGTAAACGACTTACTATAACTTTTGCTAGTTTATCTGTATATACGGTCTTTGACTTCTATGCTCTATCTGTTGGAACTTGAATGAAACAGGAAAAATTTTTCACAAAAATTATGCCTTTGTGGAATCACCTTTTCCATATCTTACACCGTGGCCTGAACTAAACGCTCTTATCTGTGATGTGCAACCATTGAATTTTATTTCTCCAAAACAAGCGTAGCAAAAAAAACATTTTGTTCACCTATTGACTGCTAGATGGTGCTCGTAAATTGAATAATATAGGGAAATGTCCCTTGGAGATGAGGATCTGGGTACTGGAAAGTAACGAGAGACTTTAGTACGTGGTTGACGTGTCCTTATTCAGTTACTATGAAAGTACAACGACTGTACGGTGTGGCAGACGCAGATCAACTAACTGCAGAGGCGCAGTGACTATAGCGCTAGAGACTTCTGCCTATATGCTAGGGATATACCCTACAGGACTCCCCCCAGTTATGCAAATAACTTCATACAACTTATAAACGAATTAGTTGTATGCTGTCTGCAGTTATGATAAACTATTTCAGTATAAAAAAAATAAAGTTTGATACATTTAAATGACTATTTGTAATCGTTAATCAGTCTTGAAATCTTGAGAATCGCTTTAGAATGACTTTTTTGTTTTTGAACACAAATTACATGATTTTAATCGACACCTACAAAAATTTAGCATGAAGGTAGAAAAAGAAGGAAATAAATACAATATTAAATATATTTGGTCACGAAGTGTCAGAGTGGAAGGTTACCTTTCTTGCTGTATAGGTTTTTAAGAACATCCGAGGAGGATCTTTACGCAGAATAGGAATCGGAAAAGTTCCAGTAGAAGCTGGTGGCTTCAGGTCCTCCAGGATAAAATGTGCAGGCTTCAACAATTCCGTGGACACTACAGGGGGAGATATGTTAACCTCTATTTTATAAATTAAATCGGACACCCGCTCCAACACTTTGTGAGGACCTGAGTAGGGGTTTTCGAGAGATTTTTTCGCCATTACCTTTAGGAATACATGAAAACAAGTGCGTAAATCTTTGAAAAAGAACGCACGCGACTTACAGCGGTGTTTAACTAGAACCGTTTTTATAGTACGCATGTGTTCGCGGTATTTTTCTAAAAATGCTTGTGGGTTAGGCGCAAAATCGTCTTCAAGACAAAATTCTCCAGGCACATGCAAAGTTTTACCGTACAAAAATTCCGCTGGGGATGCACTGGAGTCTAAGCGTACATGAGTTCTTAAGCCCAGCAAAACAGTAGATAACAATCGGGTTCAGTCTTTGCCATTACTATGATACATAAAGGCAGCTTTTATATCTCTATGCCAACGCTCGATAAGGCCGTTCGCCGCTAGGTGGTAAGCCGTGGTACGATTTCGTTTAGTGCCTATGAGCGACAGGAGAGCTTGGAACATTTGAGACTTGAATTGCGAGCCTTGATCCGTTGTCAGAAATTCTAGAGGACTGAAACGCGACACCCAACTATCGAAAAAGGCTCTCGACACAGTCGTGGCTGTGATGTCCTTTAATGGAATCGCCTCCGGCCACCTTGAGAACCTATCTATCATTGTTAAAAGGTATGTATAGCTATCGTTGTTAGGAAGCGGGCTAACGATGTCGAGATGTACATGTTTGAAACGTGTGTCAGGGGCCACAAAGTCACTAGGACTCTTTTTGACATGACGCGTGACTTTAGCCTTTTGGCACTCTACGCACGTCTCACATTAAGATTATTGCGTTCGACATATAAACGATCCAATCGCACTTTAAAAACAAAATGTGGCCAAAGCTCAGTCTTCTCAGGAATAACAAGTGGCTAGGTATTCTTTTTGATCTAATTGCAGCTTACAACGCTCGCAAGCATCGAAAAATTGGTATGAAGCCTGCCGGTGTAACAGCCGGCCATCAAGCTCAATTTTTACAAAAATCCACGGCTTACGAAAAAATGATGAAAAGGCCGAAATTCAAACTGAATAATGAAGTGCGTGCAAGTTAAAATAACAGTACATTTGAAAAAGGCTAAACGCCAAATTGATCAACTGAAATATCTACCGTTCATAAAGTATCAAAAACTAATCCAGTTACTTATCATTTAAAAGATTATAAGGGTAAGCTTGGTCTCTGGTGGCTTTTACAGGCAATAGCTTTTAAAATCTAAATATCCAGATATGTATCTGGTGGAAAAATTATTGAAAAAATATGATCATATGTTTTATGTTAAACAGTTGGGGTTTATTAGGTCTCATAATAGTTGGATTGACATATCAGGTATTTCAGAGAAAGAAAAAAGGTGGAGGGGGCTTAGTCTAGCACCTTGTCCTGTGATTACCAGCCTTTCATACATGTCCGTCTCTGTGAACATTTTTTTTCATTTATTGACAATATTACAAAGTAAAACTTATTATCACCATGAAATTCAATAAGTAAAGCATATTTTTAAACTTTTTCTCTCATTTTATTGTATAAACTATCATTAGCTTCTATTGCTTTTGAAACACGATCTGGAATGAAGGCTTGAAATTCGTCATCTATGGTTATAACTGCAGTTCATCAAAAGCTAGTATTGACCTTCTGAAGCTTGGTCACCATGTATTTATGCTTCTTCTCCAGCTGTGACTACCTCATTGTTGAGAGGTAGTTATTGTTGGTGATACGGTTTAGTGCAGCAAAGTCAATTTTACTGAAATAGAAAAAAAATTAATGTACCGCATATGAGTAAGAACATGGTAATTTATCTCAAAGAGTTAAATTCGTACTTTCTTGCTTGGAGTTGTATACTCCCAGCGAATAAGCTCTCTAGCTCGTCAAGTGACAGAATAAGCTCTACTGGAAGTTGTGGCTTTATTTGTAGCTCCTCTCTCTTCATTCCTTCTTCCACCATTTCCCTCTCTTTTTAAACCTCTTCATATGGATGAACAAGCAAATCGACTAGATCATCTAATGCCATTTTCCACAAATTAAAGCGTATGGGTAATTCTACCGTAAGTGGCTAATGTCGTGTCCTGAGCTCATGCTACTACAAGAAACTAAAATTGAATGATCAAGATGTGTTAGGTTATGTTTAATGTGTTGAACTTTCTTGGAAAAAACTTTCAAGCTAATAGGTTGACTCTTCAATGAGATTATTCACAGAATATAGTCAAAATGTCACTTCCGTACCCTGTTTTAGTTTCAATTTTGCACCTTAAAGCTCCTACATAAAAGAAAGCTTTTCTGCTATATCCTCACACATACATTGACAAGTATAGACGTCGTAGGTTATATTTATTTCGTAATAACTTTAATTTTCAATCCAAATGCAAGAGTTTTAATCAAATACTAAATGTCTTACGATTTGAACTGAAATGGCAATCATATCCGCTATCACATTGAAAACCACACTGTTGCATTTCGTACACCTTTTAATAGTTACTTTTTTAGTCTCACATCATAATAGAACAAACACACAAGCCAAAGCTGTCAGGAATTCTAATATTCTTAATTGACAAATATTTTAATTTTCAATTTTCATGTGTACGTCCCCCCCTACATCCACCACTTTAGTACCCATACAGGTAAGGAATTTTTTTCTTGTACTATTTATTGACGACAGATGTTTTGTCAGTGAAAAACGGTTCATGTTAAGTCTAGGAGCCGCAATAGTACTCCAAAGCTTAAAATGTCACTTCCATCCTTGTCACTTCCATACCCCTCAATCGTAAAAGTGTCTCTTTATCTAGCTTTCGTACATCAGAACTTAACGAAAATTTGTTTTCAGCATTGTTGGGCTAAAACATGAGACACGTATCTTGGTGTTTGGTCTAGTTAGCCTTTTTTCGCAGAAAAACATCAATGAATATCGATTTTACTTTTAATACTAGCAGTGAAAGATTACACTACCTTAGGTACTTTAAAATATGCTCAAATGTTTGCTGAAAAGAAGCTTTATTGATTGAAAACATTTTTTTTGTATTTGGTGCAACCAATCAAAAGTTATAAGGATTTTTTTTTTAAATTACGAATTTCCTGCAAAAATCTACGAAATCTCGCTTTCCGTGATTTCCGTTACTCCGTTTGAAATAGCTACAACTTTTAACCAGAGACACTAAATAGAACTTAATTTTTTTTAATCGATAAGGTCTAATCCTAACTTTTATTTTATTTCGGTCAGAACTCTATTACTATGAGCTACACGTTTGAAAAGCAGACGTTTTTTTTAAATTGACTAAAATCGACTTATACAAAATACCGTTAATCTGTTTATCCAATAACTTTGTAGTAGAATCGCTTTGAATATTTGTTGTGGGTAGTATTTAAGGTAGAACTACTATGTAAAATAAATTTTTTAAGCGTTTTTTTTAACGATACTTGAAGTCATTTTGCGCGACTTATGGCAAAATCACCCATATCTATATTAGTCAGTATCTCTAACTCAACTTCTTTGAGCTCTATTGTAGCATCCCACCTTAGACCAGGCGTAGTGTAATAATGTGTAGGATCTTACTCGTATGCTCTAAAATATATGGAGCGAAAGTTTTCAAAGACGTCTGCCAACAGCAAAACATCGGTAGTTAAGTACAAATCAGTGTATTTTTTTAGCGTTTGAATTCCAAATGTTATCCAAACATTCTACGCATGCTTATAGTCTGCATCGAAAATTTTACGATCGTTTAAGTTACCGTGAGATTCCACTTCGAATGGCAGGGCTATTTCTCTTAGTTTCTTAATAAAACTTGCATGGTCGTAAAGTAATATGCCCTTTCTTACCAAAAGTCTCGTCTGCTCCTCCATTTATACACTTTGGAATTAATCGCTAGTGATATCACACTTATCCAGGTATCATGCTTATTTTTTCAAGGAGGAGGGCATGAATCAGAACAAATCGATAAATTAAAAATTTATGTCACTACCCATTATGTGCTTCTTAAAAGAAATGTACTTTTTCTTATTTTAAGCAATAAGGTTAACTTTTTCCTCAAAATCTTTACTAGTGGCCAACTTTTTAAAGATAAAGTGTGAGTCGTAACCTGTCAATTTATGGTATATCACTGGAATGAATTTTGTATTTTGGTAATTTATGTCGCATCTTTTGTGAGCAGCACCTCTGAATTTTCTTTTGATTTTTTTTAATGACTTACCGTAAATAAGTCAAATCTGAGCTTTTTAAATTCATCCCCTTCTAAATGATTTAAGTTGGTTGGTTTTGGATTTTCATTCAACAGTTGCAGGTGTTCTGCAATAGCTTTTAGTTCTTGAGTTAACCGCTTTGCTCGAGTTTCCATGTAGTCGTCTTATCTTCGATAACTCTCATAATATATGTATTCCACGTAATATAGGCATTCTGTAGGCATCATGCTTTTAAAATGCACACACGTCATTTTTCACAGGCTCTAGTAAATACTCAATGTTTGCATGGATGACGTAAGGAACTTATTTAGCAGAGTTATAGTTTTAAATCTTGAAGATATCTTTTCCTTCCATTGGCAGCTTAATACATCACTTTTCTACATTAGCAAAGTTCGTTTCATGATTCTTAAGCTTACCTTTGTTATAGAAAAAATGTAAATATCCATCACAGCCTAACACTTTACGTATTTTAGTGATATCTGGTCTGCCACTAATATTGACAGATTCTTTATCCATTCATAGTGATTTTTCAGTTTTGAAACATTCTGATCTTCTTCTTCTTTATTATCTTCATCATTGTTGAAACTTTGTAGCAAAAGTAATTTAACATGACTTCCTTTCTTTATTGAGGTTATGTGAGAAGATCAAACTGCGTGCTAATGACCTTATTTACTTAATATATAAATGTTGATAGAAACAGAATTGTGCTTCTTAAATTTATCAGTTTTCTTACAAAAATTGGGAATGTTACATTTTTAAAATTAAATTCACTTTCGTATGGCTTATAATGATTAACACGTTGTAAATTTTGATTAATAGGGCGCAAGCCAGATAAAACGGGCTACTTGAAACACTGGTCATCATTATTTTGCACATTAACACATGCTTCTTTCTCCCTTATATTATCTGGCAATAGAATACATGAGCTCACTCTTACAGGCTTACACTTGATTATATTGACTGTCATGCTAATTATTTATTAAAGTGGCCAATCAGAATATCTCTCTTTAAATTCTTTTATCCGATGCATGATAGGTTACTTTAAGTTTAAATCGAACCATTTGTCCTCGTTGATTTTAGTTGGCTTTGAAACTTCAGCATTTTTAGTATTAAATGTCTTCTGATTAATGACGTCTGCATCATTTTTGATCGCGTGGCAACGTATACGTTCCACGATTTTTTAATAGTGTGTCCAACATCATTCCCTGCACTTTCAGATGATCGTTCCGAACATTATAAACTAAACATAATACAACTCTCCAGCAAATCTCTTTCATCTTCTTCCATTACATACACATCTTCTTTTGACAGCTGCAGGACTTGAAATTTATACCTTGACTCTAGTGTCAAGTTATCGAGCATCTTTAAACCTATTATATCTATTTCATTTCACGACGTCTCATTTTTCAGAGTAATGTGAGGGGTATGTGCACGGTTAAATCCTTGGACATAGAATGAGGAATCACGTTCCATATATCCTATTTTACGTCCCTACTATAGCATTTTCCTAACGTCTTCAAAAAAGTAAACTACGCAAAATAAAACTAAAAAAACGTCTGCTAGAATAATTTTCTTTCGTGGAAAATTACAATTATGTTCGCATGTATTATCTTTGTCTTGTATTTTGGTGACTTTTCTATGGCGCAGACAACGTTATCAATCTTCTTGAGAACTTCAAATGGACCGTCTTAGTTACTCTGCACTTCAAGACTCTTTTCTTTGGTTCTTTGTGGATTATAGAACAAAACTTTAAGCCCTCCCGAAAAATCGACTTTTCTTGCTTGTTTATCGTAATAGGTCCTAATCTAGCTAGCTGTTACATCTTTGGTGGTTCTTTTCAAGTCATGGATTTCTGCCATCTTCTTTCTCAGCTTTTGTACATAATTCTTTGGTGACGAAACTTCAACACGATCATCTGGAGGAGGTCCTCTCATCAGATTCAGTGGAAGATCATTACCAGTGCAGATCTCAGCTGGAGAGAACCCAGTCGTTGTTTGTTTGAAAGATCTGTAAGCTAACAAAAATAGTGAAATCCAAGAACTTTAATCTTTTTGATTTTCGCTTACCAATTTAAATAAATAATTAAAAGTCGTCTGATATTGGCGTTCTACTTGACCATTTAATTGTGGGTTTTTATAGGTGTAGTACGCGTTTTCTTGATTTCTGAAAGTTCTGCTATTTCTTTTACTAGAAGAAAATTGAAATTCGTACTCTGCTTAGCATGATCTTCTAAGGGCACACCATGATGACAAACCACTTCAATAACAAAAATTTAAGTTATTGTTTTTGTTTTCATGTTTGATAAGGGAAAATATTTTACCTATTTGGTAAAATTATAATTATTTATCACAACAAGGAGATATTTCTTGCTGAACGAAGAAGTTGGGAATGAACCCAAAATATCCAACTGAAGTCTGTCAGAAGGTACTCCCGAATTATTAACATCCAGTACACTAACTTTTTTTATTTGATGGACCCCTCTTTGCAACACAAATTATACATGTATGACACCAATTCTCAACATCCTTCTAGCAAATGATCGAATAAAGTATTTTCCTAATTATGTTAAGTGTCTTACTAATTTCAAAGTGTTCTCATGTAGGTCAAGCGTATGCTTTTCGTAGAACTTCATCCATCTTCTTCCTTGAAACGATCTTGATTGTAAAGTCTTGGTCTTTTTGGTGAAATCCATTCTTTATATAAAACTTCATCCCCAATAAAGACTGAGTCCCATTGACTACAGTATACTTTTGTAAATTGGTCTTTCGATGCGATTTGCAGCCTACATGGTGAAGTGTTAGTTGTGTTGTTGGTATTGGTATTGGTATTTTAGTTTTTAGGACTCTTTTTAGCTTTTGCCATATCAGAGATCTGTTCAGCTTTCAATTTTTTGCCCTAACCGAACGATGTGCCAGTTTTTCGTGCAGGCCCGTTGCAAAGCTCCCCTTAGACAACTCTGTCATTCAGCCTACTGGGTACTATTTACAAGGTGCAGCGATTGTCTCAAGCACACTGCAACTATTATCAAGTTTAACAGAAAAATACTTTTCCAATAAACGATCTCACTCGCTGTACCGATCTTTTTATAATTAACTGTGACTTTACCTCATAAGCTGGCTAGATGTTGGCTTTCCTTCTAAAAGGAATTCCCTGGAGGTCCAGACTACTATAAAAACTGACTATTAGTAATAAAAATAGGATGAGTGATTTCTTGGCATCCTGTATACTCCTCCATTGTAAAAGCCCGAAAAAATATCTCAAAAATTTTTCACAGGATCCGAACCCAAAACCCCTCGAGTATCTCTGGCTAGGAGTCTAGCATGCTAACTATAACGCCATCGAAGCTTCTAGTTTTCTTATTGACAATAATTATTTTTGTTGCCTCATCTTCCATTTGATGATTTTGCCAGTTTGATCCTGTTTCTTTAACAAAAATGATTCGACCGTTTGTTTTATTCTCTGCTTTATATTTTTCTTTTATCCGATAGCAGTATTCGCGGAATTTATCTTTATATCGTCGTTTGCATAATCCATCTGCATTTCCGTTTATTGTTCCTCTCATAAGAAAAATCTTAAAATTGTACTGCCCTCATCATGCAACCCATCTAGTTAACTGGCTATCCAGCTCGTTAAATGATAACAACCAAGTTTAAGCGGAATAATCTGTTTTAATTACTAATTTCGTTTTGTATGAGTACAAGAAAAAAAGTGTGTTTTCGACACATTTTCTCTGCTCTGCCTGTTATCTTATATTAATGATCTTATAACTAGATTCTTTTGGTTTGTCTTGTAGTGTTCATGGTGTGTTTCTGATTCTTTGTGCCTGTGGGTGAACGGTGCTTTCATCCTTTAGAAAAGTTTTGTTGCTCGAACTGCATAGTGTCAACTCCTAACCTCGAAAATTCTTTTGAGCTGTGTCCTGCCGCATGAGCGTAGATGATTGATGGCTCCTGCAAGAAGTTGGTTAGCACTTGGTCCCGCTGTTGCAAATTTAACAGAGCCCATCACGTTTCTTTTACGGCTCGCTCTGTGACTGATTTTCAGGTAATATACGTTGCTACGGAGATATCTGCCTTCCCACTGACGAATCACCTTCTATCCTTCAGCAGTCAGAAAAACAGTTCTCTGATTCCCAGAGATCCTCCACTGACAATTTATCTACTTCTGCAGACATTTGCAATTCTGCAGATAATGCAAGTAAAACCTTTATCATAGCTCAAGTTGATTATCTAGATGAAAGCATGAAAACGTTACAATTCTTACTAGCCTCTATGTTGGACATAAATAAAAGGCTTGAGACCTTAAAACAATCTTCACTTATTTCTCAGACTCTCAAAAAGGTCTAAGACAAACTTGTTGTAGTCGTAATCTTCTTATCCCAATGAGTTAGCTCTAGGTAGCTTTGTGACAGAGATGGAGGACAGGCTCAAGAGGTCTCCAAATGACATTTTTTACAATGTTCCGGAGCCATTAACTGGATCTAGTCAGAGTACAGCAAATGAGATGGCTGCAAAAAATATGCTTTCAACTATTGGAATCATCGACATTAACCAGTTAGTTCATCTAAGCAAATTTCCCTCTGCAGCTAAACCTAGGCCACTGTTTGTTTCTCTGTACTTACAGCTATTTTTCAACTTTTTATATAATCTCATCGACAAATGCGTTCCTATTCGTCGGGCGACACATTTCAGATCGCCTGTTTGGTTCACCCAAAAACTGTTTAACCTGATCCACAAGCAAATATGTTCTCATCGGGTCTGGAAGCACACTGGAATACTGTTGGACTTAATTACATTTAAGAGACTCAGAGCTAAATGCCTAAGAATTTTACAAAACACTATACAAAGGATTCACAGTGAGGTCGGAGTTGGGACTGACGACTTGCATTGGGTAATTTTGGAACTTATTAAGGCTTGCTCAAAACACGATCAGTTTCTGGATGTGCTAGGTCTAAACTCGGACCTCGCTTTTACTCCTATCGAAAAGTGCAACTTGCTCGCCAAAAACTTTTTCTCTGTATACAAATATTCCTTCTTTATCTTGGCCCCAACCATCCAGTATTCCTTAGACATAGATCTCACTTTCTCCCCGTTGACTATACTTACTATACTTACTGCTATCTCGCTATTTAAAAAAGCCAATCATCCTGGCCAGACTTAATTCCATCCTCCTTTATTATCGATCGGTCTTCAGGACTCTGTCATCTTCTTGTGCTCTTTTTCACTAAATCTTTTGCTAAGGGCGTCTTTCCAAATTCTTGAAAACTGTCTTACACATTTTCTGCATATAAATCTGGAAATTTACAACAGGTCATTAATCACAGACCTGTCCTTCTGCCGAGTATTATACCAAAGCTGTTCGGTTAACTAATTTACGAAAAACTTTTTGCACCTCTCTTACCATTTATCTCGCAACATCAGCACGGATTTATTGAGGGCCACTCTACAGTTTGAAATCTTTTGACGCTAAGCCACTATGTCTCATCTTCATTTGAAACAAGCGTACAGGTTGATATTATCTTCCTAAATGTGGCTAAAGATCTTTACAGCATTTCCCATAACATACTACTTACTCAGGCTAGCATTTTCGGTATAGGTGGTGCACAATATAGATGGCTTGCCTCCCTTCTCACAGACAAAACACTGAGAGTCGGCCTCCTTGGCGTCTTGTTGGATACATTCGTTGCCACCTCTAGGATACCATAGGGCGCTCACATGGGTCCACTACTATTTAAACTAGGTCTAAACAGTCTTCCATCAGCACTCTTGGCTAAATTATCTTGCTTTATCAATGCAGATGACATAAAAATCTATGAACGCATTCAATCACGCACAGATACTCTACTGTTACAGTCAGATCTCTCTAATGCGGCCTTGTAATGCTCCGATAGTGAATTCACGGTCCATGAAAATAAGTGCAGGGTTCTATCGGCTTACAAAACCCGAATCACATTACTGTACAATTACTCAATTAATGGCAGTCAATTGAAATAGGTAAAGTCTCTAAGTAATCTGGGTGTTACTCTCGATTCCTATTGATCCTTCAAATACCGAATCAGTAAACTCATTTCTGTATGCTTTAACTTTCTGGCCTTCTAACAGCGAACCACACGTGATTTCCCACTACCAGAGTCCATCATACGCTTATTTAAGTTTTCAATGGTTCTACAGATAACTTTTGCCTCGGTTATTTGGCCTCCTTACACTTAGTA
The DNA here is from genome assembly GCF_036245765.1 of Copidosoma floridanum. NCBI lineage: Eukaryota > Metazoa > Arthropoda > Insecta > Hymenoptera > Encyrtidae > Copidosoma > Copidosoma floridanum. The sequence continues at coordinate 10,079,424 of NW_028321885.1, forward strand.
AAGTTTTCCTCAACTTGACAGTGTACTACATCGCACTCTTAGACTTCTCTACTATAAAACAGATTCTCCTCTAGCATACACGAATCACATATATTCTTCTTATTTATCTAATTACTTACTCTTAACCTGTGGAAATTGATATAGATACCATGACGCACTATTTATCTACAGGCTCATCCATAACTTTATCAAATGCCCTAACCTGCTACTGAATTTATAATACTTAAACTTATTTATTATCTTCATTATTAATATTCTTATCAAGTAGCCGGCTCACTCAACTAAAGTTGTACTATTCAATTTTAAATATTAAATATACAATATTATTAACAGTCGCTTGATCTTAATATTACATACAACTTTCAAGAACTAGTCATATACAAGAGCGGCGTTGACTCAGTGGGGAGCGTGCTTGTTACTGATACAACGCTGTTCTATGGGTCGTGGGTTCGATTCCCGGTGAATGCACCTTCAGAGAAATTCCAGGATTTTTTTCTTGCTCCACAGTCTTCGGGCCTGGGTAAATGTGAACTTGATTAAAACACTGTTGCAATAAAGGCAGAAATGAAACATAGATGGTTGCATTAAGCCTTACCTACTGTATTATAAGTCCTTTTGTGATTAATAGGTTAAATTAACCTTTCAACATGTTTGTTACATTAGCAGTTTTTGTATCAAACTTACTTTAAGAGTATATCAAGTTGAACAGTATGTTGTTAATACTGGTATGAAATATATGTTGAATAAATTAATTAACTGAGTTTTAACAAAAAAAATCAGTGCATGATAAAAACTAAAGTAAGATTAAATGTTAAATATTTGATGGCTAGCTAAAAATCAGGCTTAAGCATTAACTTGTTGAGAGCTAGTTGCCAACTAGAACTTTGAGTACATGTATCAGTAGGTGATGAAAAAATGTGCAAACAGCAAAAACTGACTGATATTCGCTGACGATGCTGTTTGTTGTTTCATTGGTAGGTTCACTAAATTATTCGGGCGATTTATAGCTTATGTATTGTTGCTACTGTTTTTTCGGAATTTTACTGCAAGTGTCTCTGTGCTTAGAATTATCTGATTTTGTTTATACGACATATGTACTATTTTCTCAAGTACTGTTTCTTTTCCATACAGATGTGTAGGTATGCGTACATGTATGTTTTTGTTTCAATTCATTCCAGTCTCATCGCATAAAACGAATTTTTTCTAGAAATCTAAGTAGTTGTTATTTGTCAATCACTGTTCAGTTTAATATCACGATCGATTACGTTAACATAACATTTTCTCTGTAATTGCAGGGCAGACGATTTTTTAAGTTAAACAATTAACCATTTATTTTTTCCGTTGATTTTATTTGTAGGGGAGGAGTATAAGGGTATTCATGAGGTCATTAAAGGATTATAGCTGAGTGACTTATTAATCGAAATTTTAATTTCCTTTTTTTTTTTTGACAATTTAGATTAAACTACAATTTTTTCTTTAACATTACCGATTTATTAATCTTCAAGAATCTACTAATTACATTAATCTGCAATAGGCCACATTTATCCGTAAATTTGTTTGTAGATAAATATCGTTTTTTTTTTGTTTTTTTTTTTTTCTTGTAACTAACGTTTTTCTCTTATTTTGATTTTTTTTAACGTGGTCTTTTTTGTTTACATGGTAACACAAAAGTCTTTTTAACTACTTTTTTAATGGTTAACACATATGTTCTTTATTTTAAATAATATCCCTTAATAATTCTAATAAATTATTTTTAACGGTTGCAAAATATAATAGACTCATTATCTATGTTTCTAGGAAATGCTCTGCTCCTTCGTTTTTGCTTGAAAATTTTAATTTGAATATTCCATTTATGTAATAATAAACAACTGTATTATATTTAGCTGGGCCTTTGTTCTGAATTTCCAGCCATTCAAGCCAGAATTTAGAACTTAGATGTTTTTATCTCAAGCAACGGGCTGAAAATCGCCGTAAAATGACGTGCCCCTTTGTGTATTCTTTGATATTCTTATTTTGATGTATTATTTATATTATGATTTAAAATTTAAGTTATTTTTAGCGGGGCCTTCATTCTAGATTCTTAGCTATAAAAGCCAGAAGTCTTAACTTGAATGTTTTTGCGTCAAGTGAGTGGCAGAATATCGAAGTAAAATGACCTGTCCCTTTTTTTGGATATTTTATATTTTAATATATTGTTTACATAATGACTAACAATACGTTTTCTTCACAGTGGGGCCTTCGTTCTAAATTTTCACCTACAAAAGTAAGCAGTGTGAGCTTGAATATTCAAGCCTCAAGCGAGTGGCAGAAAATTGCCTTAAAATAACCCACCCTTTAGTTTGTTCTTAAATGTTTTCATTTTGATGTATTATTTGTATAATAATAACTAATAAACATTTTCTTTGGCAAAGCCTTTATTTTATATTTTTTAGTTGTGAGAGCCTGAAGTCTTAACTTAAATGTTTTTGCCTTAAGCGAGCGGCAGAAAATTGACGTAAAATGACCTGCTCTTTTTTTTGGGTATATTTTAATTATAATATGTTATTTTTATAATTATATACAATAAGTATCATTTCCAGCAGGGGCTTCGTTCTAACTTTTTAGCTATAAAAGCAAGAAGTATGAACTGGGATGTTGTTGCCTCAAACAAATGGCATAAAGTCACCGTAAAATGACGTACCCCTTAGTTCATTTCTGAATATTTTGTTTTTGATGTATTGTTTATATAATAATAAACTATAAATACCTTTCTTCTAAAGCCTTCGTTCTGGATTTTTAGCTGTAAAAGCCAGAAGTCGGAACTTGATTGTTTGTGCCCCAAGTGAGTGGTTGAAAAATGGCGTAATATGTCCTGCTTCTTTGTTTTTTCTCAGATATTTTAATTCTTATATATTTATGATATGATAATAGACAATGTAGTTATTTTTTGCGGAGCCTTCGTTTTGGATTCTTATCTATAAAAGCTAGAAGCTTAAACTTGAATGTTGTTGCCTCAAGCGAGTGGCAGGCAATCGCTGTAAAATGATCCACCTCTTCGTACTTTCTGAGATGTTCAAATTTTCATACATTGCTGACATAATAATAATCGATGTATATTATTATTAGATAAGCCTTAGATCTGGTATTTTAGTTATGAAAGCCAGAAATAAGAACGAGTACGAATGCTAGCATAGGTTCTCATGAGATTTTGGGTTTGGGATATAATCGAGGATAATTAAAGGTCATTCGACTGATGTGAGTTATTGCCGGATTTTAATACTATTTTTATCTACTTTGTAACAAATTTGCGTAGTTTTAAAGTAATTATTCTAATTTTAAAATTTTGTTCTTGGAATGTTTAGAATTTTAGTTTTATAAAATTCAAGCCGGTAAACATCACAGTTTTTTCTGCTTCTCCTCTTTATCATCGTTATTGATATTAATATCCTTATTATTATTATTTTTTTTTATTTTTTTTTATTTTTCTTTAGTTATCTGAGGTCGTTGAGAATACCTTAATGCACAATAAAAGAGGGTACCAACCCCTTCCTTGTGTGAAACTCGCAGTCATTCTAGAAATGCTTATGTCTTTATACGATGTTCTTAGCGATTCTGACTAAATACTCACCAAACTGGCAAAACCTATCTTCTGTGACACCTGGCTTGGAACCCGCTATCACATCAATAGTTTGAGTTGAAGTCACCGAGTGTTGACCATTGACGTGGCCTTCCATAAGATGGTCGTCAACGTCTTGATATTACCGTCTCTGTATTCCGTCTGGTCGTCCGCTATTTTGCGGGAACATCGATTCCCGTTGGTTTTTCTTGCTGATGGCTAAAGTAAGTCGGCACTGTTTGGATCTGCAATGGTCATCTAGCTTTTATCCCCTCTTCTAGTACCTTTCTAAATGCTGGACAGCTACTGCTACCTGTTCCGTGTTTGTTACGTTCTGTTCCGCAAGCGAAACTTCGAGCCTTTTCCTTTTAATCTTCCTTGTGGTGATAGCAGGTGCTACATTAGTAGCATAGCTCTGATAAGTCCTCTTTCATGCAGTTTCGGGCTATGTGTACATACCCCAGATACCGGTAGCATCTGAGGAATTCAACAGTCTTTCAAGCGTTCACCAAAGTTACTCTTTTCCCTATCCTATTCGCTCCTAGCAGCGTCACTGTTCTCATCTGTGGTGAACAACCAGGGATTTCACTCAATGTAAGTTTGACGTCAGCCTTCTTGGTGATTGAATCCAGATCCCAGATTGTAAGCGTAACCCTTTTCTTGTCTGCTTTAACGGATCCTAGCCCTCTCTAATGGTCTTGGCTAGCGATATACTGCTAACCAGAGCTTCTCTGTCCTTTACTCTATTAACTTTAAGAAGAAGGTCTCTTTTTAGTCGTATTGACTCCTTTGACTGTGGTTTCGTCCTTTTCTGGATTAAAATCAGTTCTCATCTTCTTTAGGACCTCAACAAAACTCTTCTCTTCTACGACGAATTTATCGAGAATTTTTTCCTCCTTTTTTTTGGCATTATTTCGTTTGCCACTATCACTGCCATGACTTATCTTGAGGGTAAACTCTTAATTTTTCTGGGTCTTTTTCCCTTTTTTAGAAGAGCAATTAGGAGTCTCCTTCAGAGCTTCTGACCCCCTGTTTTGATTGCCTGTTAGCGTGCTTTTCAGAAATCGTCGTCGTCGTCGTCGTCGTCGTCGTCGTCGTCGTCGTTGTCATGGTAATAGATTATAAAAATCAAAGTGAAATATAAATTTAAATATAAAAATTAAGATGTTCATACATAATTCTCAACAGCAAATGTCAAGCTAGAACTTACGCGATTAACTTACTCTTGACTAAGCAAAATTAGGAATGATGCTTCTAACTGATTTTATGGGCCTGTTATATACGTTCGAAAGCTTGTGAGAGATAACCAGAAAGAGAGAAAGAGAGGGAGAGAGTGAGAGAGAGAAGATAGGGAATAATACCAGAGGGTCGAGTACTCTACGCTGGGGATTGGAGGATATATTAAGAGCTTGAAAGGAGGCGAAAAGGTCAGTCGACCGCAAGTTGGTTGAGAAGTTGGACCTACCAGTCCAGGCCTCGAGTCGTGTATGTCGCGCACGTGTAAGACAGCGACTTAACCCTCCAGCTCTCATACCATTACCCTGTATAGGTAATTGGGATGAAGAGTAGGGGAAACTTAAGAAAAGTGGGTAATCAGTAAATGTAAGGAGCATGCTGAAGCTGGCGAGGTGAGTTGACAACGAGTTTGTCAAGAGATCAGACCTGCGTGATCATTGACTATATTGTGGAAATTCAGGGCCTTAAAAGGTCCAAGAATATTTTTATTTCCAACGTGCTGGTTACTTTACCCCTGAAGGCTGATGCTCAGCAAGAAAATTTTTTACGCCAGCCTTACATGTAAATGGTGTAAGCTTCTACATAAGAAATGCACTATTAATAGTTGGCTGGAAATAGACTTTCATGAGATACCATGAAACTTAAAATGTACATCTTTCTCTAGAGTTATATTCATTTTTTGATATTTCTTAAAAGACGCCAACATCATTTGCTACAAGGCATGGAAAAAAATCGGCTAAAAGAAATATTGTTGGAGAAGTAAGTACTTCGAGCAATAATTGACAATTTTTCAAAAAATCTTAATTCTACTATGTTCCACACATCTGCAGTACTGAAGGCTTGGGTCGACCCACTGTCAGTGCAACAAATAAAAAGTATAAAGCATGCTCTGTTTATCATTTATGCTCAAAACCTGTTTGTGCTGTAAAAATTTCTCTGCTTTAAGGGAATGGCTAAGAAAAAATACATGATTTTTCTCCACTGGCCGGGGCAGTATAAGCCTTCTACCGCTTTCTTCTTACATAATCGTTCAAGTATTTAACTAAAATATAAATAGAATCTGGTAAATGTATTTACGAACAAGAAAGTATTTATTTTATGAAAAGCATACATTGGTTGAGGTGCAATAGGGTGGTGTACTTTTGTAAATTTTTTTAAATGTTATACGTTGATTTTATGAAAATATAGCTAACTATCGCCCCCCCCCGTCTCAGCTTCGCCCAAGACTCACTGAATGGAACACCGTAGTGTGTTGACATGTAATGTGAAACGTTTTCAGTTTAAAATTTTATATCTATTTCTTACCCTTCCGAGAACAAATATCTTCTTGTTGAAAACAAATTTGTTCGGAATTTATACAGTTTATTTGGTTAAGTAAAAAGCTGTAAAAAGTGACAAAATATAATTATGCTAAAAAGTACCGTGCACTTCTTATGCCACAAAATAATCGTTGGCCCTAACACGCCGTTGATTTGCAGTTTCTCTTGTATAATATTTAAACAGGGCTATCTTTTACAGCTGTAAAGATTTAAAACTCACAAAAAATATGTAACTGAGAAAAAAAAATTTCTCTTTTCTCACAACTTTATTTCCACAGCAACAAAGTCCTAAAGCTTAATATCAACAATTTTTATTTCCACAAAAACACAAATACATATTTTACCCATTTAAAAATCTGAAAAATTAAAAAGATTACTAAGAGGGTTATACTGAAAATCTTATTTCTTACTTAATAAATTCTTTATTTATCGATTTCAATGCTGCTTTACTCTCGATAAATATTCAGCGTCGTTTTATTGACGCCTAAAATTGTATTCATTACAGAAGTAGCAAGAAGTCGAATTGGAAGGAAAACTTCAAATGCATCTAATGACTATAATCTTAGGCGTCAAGAAAACGACGCTGAATATTTATCGAGAGTAAAGCAGCATTAAAACCGATAAATAAAGAATTTATTAAGTGAGAAATAAGCTTTTCACTATAATCCTTAAAGTAATGTTTTTAATTTTTCAGACTAAAGGCTATTTTTTTCAACTTCATAAGGTTGTAATGTATTTGTTAGCAAGGTAGTTCGACGTCCCATGACGCTGAAAAGGACCGGTGAGCATCTTAAGTAAACTCTTTCTTGACTTAAGTTTCCAGAAAACGTGATTGCCTCTTCAACTCAGGGTGATCTTCTCGGGCCTGTGATTATAGCGCCACACTGATTGGGAGGAAAAGTACAACGTTTGAAGCTTTGAAACTTGTTGTAGAGCTCTTTCCCAACGTCTTCTGGTATAATAACGAAGATGTTAGTGTCTAAAGCACTTTTTTTGCAGACTCAGTTGCTTTGGTGATCCAGGGTGGAGAGATAGGTTCGTGATGCTTGCCCGTTGGAGACTGTCCCGTTGGCTTAACTTTATTTTTCTTCGTAGCTGTTAGGATCTCCCAGCATAGACCTTGGAGAAGATCGATGATTCCTGATTGAATGCATAAGCATAAAGTCGGAAAGGTAATTTAGGGTCGTCGGTCACCAGGTTCCCAGCCTTGTGACGAACAACTCCGCTCGTGACGTCTGCCAGTGAATGACTGACTTGATTTAATAGTGGCCGGTTTTGCATAGTCGGTTAATCGGAAAATTGTTTCCGGAAATGATAGTGAAAATATATTTGTTGCCGAAGTAGTTAAAAGTTAGGTGGTCTTTAAAAGGGCTGATGAGATTACTGGTTAATTAGGTAACGTAAATACTTATAATGGCCCTGAAAAGGGCTTGTGGTGAAATTTCCAGTTATTTCTTATAGGTAGCTTGACTCTTACTCTTGGAGTCTCTGTGTATGGAGACTGTACTGGAGGGAGATACACTGGTAGCCAGAGAATATTATCTTGTCTTCAAGTTGTTCCCCAGATTACCAACCGCTTATCATTAGTCGGGAAAGTGAGCCTGGAGAGTACGTTCTCTATAGGTATGCCGTTGGGACGACCACTAAGTAAGAGGCCGTTGTTGCTGCTCGTACTCTTCAGGGCTATCTTGCCTGGCTTTGATTTGAAGTAGAAAATTCTCTGATGGCACTAGGCTGGATGGTTGAACGACCACAAAACTCTGAAGTGTTGGAGCACTCTGTGCTCTGGCTAGACACGTCTCCTGGTATACCACTGGAGACGCTGACGTTCCGGACGCCTATTTTTCTGTGGCACTCGGTTGTCTTGGCGATCTGGGGTAAAATCCAATTTATTTTGCTTGTCCATGATAGAAGGGTGTTTATAAGTATCCAGGATGCTCAGATTAACGACTGACAACTTTATTCTTGGTGTATTGCCGATGAACAACTACGATTATCGACACCTTGATGGGGCATCTTATAACCACTCTTCACTATGTTTTATTGTGGATGGCTTAAATTTTACCTCGATGCTACCTAGCGAATCCTACTAAAATAAAACGCAAGGCTAGCTTATTTCAGCAAAACTTTAAGCTTATTTACCGCTACTACTATTAACTTTTTTAAGAAAAAAAAATATGTGAAAACCATCTCGGAAGCGTTAAGAATCAGTATGCAAAATTTCAGCAAAATCGGTTTAGTAGTTTTAGTGGTTAGCGATTAAAACGGATTTAGCGACTTTATTATATATTAGTAAGAAAAAACAAAATAGATATTATTCTGTCATATTAATACCTCTCTATTTTCGCACCTTGAAATTGCTTCTTTCTTTAATAAACTGGTAAAATGTTTTGGGTTATCTTGCTTTATTTCGAGATATAACGCTTTTTTCATTTTTAGGTGAATTCTTAAAGTTAAAACAGAATGCTGGTGTTGACAAAAATTTTCATCAAAATAAAGTTATAGGACTCAATATCACATTTAAATCAGTGAGGAAGTTGGTATCGTTTTTATACACTTACACAATGAGTGAAAAAAAGTAGAAATATTATTTTTAATTCAGTTTTTTAAATAACACACGATTCAAATTTTCTTTTTTTTTTGTACTTGCTTACATCTTAAGCGTCGATTATAATGGTTTTAGTTTTTTTTATTTTCTTTCGTATTAGACTTACTCGCTCTTTTATTTGCCGTTCTTGCGATACCTGCAATCATACATGAAGGTTTTGATATTAATTTTAAATTTAACTTTTAACTTGCAAATATTTATAATAAACTGTAAAAAAAGTTTGTAGTATTAATACCCCTGTAGTCACAATAAAAAATTTCGTTCTAGTAGTTCCAATAGTTGTTTCTATCGAAGCTGAAGTATAAGCAGCTGTAACACTAACTTTAGCAGTAGCAGATGTAGCACTTACAATACTGGGAATTATATAAGCAGAACATGTTCTTTTTTTAAAACTTTTTTTACCCTACAAGGTACAAAATAAAGTTTGCAAATGAATAATTTAACAGGTGGAAATTAAATAGCAACAAAATTAAATAGTAACAATAGTTATATTTATATTGCACAGAGATTTTTTGGCAGACAAAACTTGTATCTGCTGAACAGATAGAGCTTGTAGCTGCATAGAGCGAACTTGAGTTTGCATTTGCAGAAAAAGAGCTTGTGATTACTGTGCAGAAAGAGCTTGTACTTCCTGCTGCACACAGAGAGCTTGTGGCTGCGTAGAGAGAGCTTGTATCTGCTGCTGCACAGAGAAAGCTTGTGGTTGCGTAGAGAGAGCTTTAGGCTGTTGCATAGAGAAAGCTTATGTTTGCTAAGAGATTTTGGGAGATTTCTGATGTCAAGTTTGCAAATAATCTCAAAAAAACTCATCAAATAATTTTACAGAGAATATTTACCTTCTAACGGACGTAATATTGGCGGTCTTTTAAAATTGTCACACTTGCATTCTGTTTGTCCATCTTTGTATTCAGATTAATTGACAGCTCACTGCTCATTTTCAACATGGCTTTTAAAAGAAGATTTGTTTAATACTAAAAGATTTTAAAAATCCAAATTGTTTCATTTTGAGTTCTGTTTGTTTTCTCTTATTTCAGTCGGTGTAACGGCTTTATCAGTTAACAATAGTAATTCAGCAGCACTTGGTATTGGGCACTGTTGCTTTTGAAGTGAAGATTTAAAAAATTATGATGAGGACAATATTTACGTAATCCATTAGAGTTTAGCAGATGAAAAGCAATGACGAGTAGATAAGAAAACAGCACTCAAACGCGTGTGTACACATGCACGTAGCTGCGTTCAGCATTAATAGGTCGTAGATATGTATGCCACAATGATAATGATTACGGCAACGATGACGATGATAATGAGACAGCAGGAAACGAGCACCAAGAAAGGACGAAAATGTAGGCACCCGCACTTACGACTCTCACAAGTCTGTAAACTTATGTACTACAAATAAACACCAGAAGAGGACGCTACAAGCACCATCTATACCCTATATTAGCATCAGTACTTACCATCTCTTTGGTAGCACAGTTGCCTATTATACTGGAGGCTGAAGTTCAAATTCCATTGAGGGCAAAAAAGTTTTAATACTTAAAAATTTTTTCTTATCTTAACATAATGTAAAACGTGCGCACGCTCATTTAAATTTGATTAGAGTTATTTAAAATCAACAAGGTCCTTGGTAGGCTGGCCACAGAAGTGTTATGAGAACAGGACACTAAAACGCTTGTCCATTCAAAACGGTTGGGCACTTATGTGGCAGCCATGGGCATAAAGGCATAAAAGCGGGACGAGCACACGGGTGGATACGATATAGATATGACAGCCATGGGCGCCATGGGTACAGCTAGTGCTCATAGCCACGCGAAAACGAGTACAGGCGAGATAGGGGGACTGTGCTTGTTTACGTGTGGGTATGGAAGGGGAGAGGTAGGCTCGTAGCCGCTCTGTTTACCTACTAACATCGTCATCTCCACAGAAATGTTTTTTTTCGCTGATGACCTCACACTGTTGGCAAGAAACCCCGTATACCTGTAGAGCAAACTTGACACGTGAGTAAAATACTGTGACTGCAAAGATGTAGAAGAGAATACTATCCAGACTGAGATTGTAGTTTTTCAAAAAGGTAGCAGAACCAAAATATCAAGATCTCTAAAATTTAATGGTATTTCTCTCCAACAGATAAAAGAATTCTCTTACCTAGGAGTAGTATTTTTACAATCAGGCTCCTTCGAAGCCGATGTTCACAGAGCCGTAAATAGAGGCACGGTAGCAATTAGAGTGCCTTACCAGATTCTCTGCAAACGAAAACTATTGTTTTCTTCGAAACAGAAATCCTGAAATGTGGGCACCTGATCATCAATGTATAACTTTTTTTTTAATTTTCGTTTTAGTTCTTAGTGTTAGTGATTGCTTACGTGAATATCTACATTAAAAATATTAAGATGTAACTTTGAATCTTGATCTTTAATTTTTTACAATTATACTATTACTTTATTACGTTAGTCATTTTGCAATACATACCAAACCCACGAAACTAATTCAATAAGTAAATAAAAAATAGTATCGAATCTATAGATCATATTTTACTTTTTTAAGTAGCGCTTCAAGTACTTATTTGTTTATAGGCTGATTATAGGCTAATTGTACGTGTTTTTTTTCCAATAATCTCAAAATTCAAGTAATCTAAGTAATTTTACTGTTTCTGCATGCTAATTTATATTGAAGTGGACACACAACCGAATTTTTGGGCTTACGGTTTGTTCCTTACAACTTATTTCTAAAATACTAAAAGCAAGTTGTAGACCATTTCAAAAGTGCCACAAAGGATTTGTCTTGCATTGTACGCTATTTTTGTGTTATCGTGACTAAAAAAGGCTTTAGTTTTATTTTTGCTATCGCTTTTGATATAATCTAACTGAAAATTAAGTGCTACTATTTATTGATTCAGTAGCATTTAATAATTTAACTTTTCTCTTCTATAAGAAATGTGTAAACGTGAGGTCTGTTATCATGTTTATAACTTTTTGTAAAATAACTTCTCACAAAAGTTACTTCAAAAAATTGGTTTAATATTTATTGATACTTTTGAATGTTAAAGTTGTTTTAGGACTAGTTGAAGCAATAAATGTTCATATTTCTTCGAATTCAGCTGGCTTGGATAAAGATTTTTCTGAATTTTTCAATTATCTCGTCTTATTATGTGCTAACTCCTTAAACAGTTTCAACTCTTCAGCTAACACGACTATTACTACAAAAACAAGCGCCTAAATACTTTTTTGGTCTACGTTTATACTTAAATGGCTAATGACATTATTTTTGTTGTTGAGACAAAGGTCCTACTTAACTTTAAACCAATGGTGACAAATAGTATATGGAAACAGCGTGAAAAACGGTTTCTCGTAACTTTTAATCTGTTAAACATCAATAAATTATGTAGGCGTTCTATTTAATAACTTTGAAAAACTGTGGAATCAAATAAAAATATTAGAGAAAAGTAAGTATGTGTAGTTGACTGTTTCTTGCTAAGTAATGAAGTTAAACATGCACTGAGACAAGTTTTACAATGTATTTGTTTTTGTTTTATAAGTTGTACTATGTGGTTGTGTTACGAAGAATTATAATTAACATTATCTATTTTTTCAAAAACTAATTTTTTGCTTAAGCTAGAAAACAACACAACTTTTAAATAATTCAAAATATTAATTATTATAAGCGTAATAACGAAAAAACGTTATAAATGGAGATGTAGCAGTTGTCTTGAAAAATATATTGCTGGAATCAAAAGTATGCTGCTGGATTTTATCCCTAAAACCAGTTGCGTGGCATAAAATTCCAAGTTGAGACTTTATTTCACTATATTTGAATACGATTTTTCTGCAAATTAAAGCAATTAAAAGGTTAGTTTTGATACTTGCATAGCTGTTTATACCAACTAGACCGTAGACAATTCAGAAGTCCTAATGTAATACTACGTAATTTCGTCCAAGTCAAATTTTTTAAACATGTGAATTATTATTTTTTATTTTTTACATTGCCAAGAAGAATGATACTGAATGATAAAATTTTTATTTAAATACTGTAGACTATTTCTTTAACTGTTGGAAAATTCGATGTTCTTCAAATCTATCATTACACTACTCACAATTTATTTTTTAAACAACTGCTGATATTGTTTCAATATTAAATGCCGTATCTTTTACCTTATCAATTCGAGTAATACTATTATCATGATTTGAATTTTTTAAACTAATTTAATAGATGTAGTTTTTTTATTAAAATATACTTTTTTACAGTTCATTTCAGGCATAAGGAAGTTATTATTTATCCAGATGACCACACTAAGCCTCCTGTTGGGGAAGGTTTAAATCGTAAGGCACAAGTGACACTTGATCGTGTATGGCCTCATGATAAGTGCAGTCATGAACCAATCACTGATCCAAAGCGATTAATTGAGATGGATTATGAAGGAAAATTAAGGAGGGTTTCTGCAAAACACGATACAAGATTTTTAGAATACAGACCAGAAACAGGGTCATGGGTGTTTAAAGTAGACCATTTTTCTAAGTATGGATTAAGCGATTCAGATGATGAAGAGGCTGTAGTTAACGAAAAATCTAAGAAAGAAATAATGAAAGCTACGGAAATTCAAAAGTTTTCTGAAAGTCTTGTAGACAAAAAACTTTTTACCAAGAAAACATGTTTCGTACACTCCTTTTACTCAACCGAAGACTATGATGAAGAAGAGTCAAATAAACTAGAAACACAGCAAAAAAAAAGTAAGTTGAATGATGCAATTTTCCAAAATAATTTTTTTCTCATGTCATTATCAATTCAGATGATTCAGGAAAAATTCTTTCGACAAATACAATTCAAAGTTCTTCTGCTGTTAATGCTCATCTTGCGGGTACTAAATCTCATACTCTACAGTTAATGAAAGCAAGTTTTTTTGAGTTAGGTAACCTATCTTTTCCTGAAGGTAAATTACTGTACACACAAATATTATTAATTATTAAAAAACATATGCTCATTTTTATACATGATGATAGAGTATTTTCAAAATGATGAATCCATTGACCAAAGACACCTATCATTCGTTGAAGCTGGTACTGGACTTCAACAAAAAAAAACACGAAATTCTTTAGATGAGTTAGCTCCTTTGTCTAGTGTCAACTTGTTGAGAAACCAATCAGCTTATACAAATAAATCCATATGTGACGTAGAAGTATTAAGGAATTTCAGTAAACTCGTAAAGAATTCGACACTAGAATTTCAGCCAAAAGTATTTAATTCAGAATATCAATATTCTACGGATTTGGAAATCTTTGATAGCAATGAGTGTTATCTCAAATATGTGGCAGATATTGGTAAGATTGAATTTAATTCTCATACGCTATGATACAATTGGGTTTAGTTACTAATTTTGCCAATTCTATAGGCCTGATATTAAGCTTTTCTTAAGGAGGGGTGGTGATGGAGCAGTTAGTGAGCTTGATATAATATTTGTTGGGTAATAATAACGTAGAAATAAGACGAATTTTACCTTAATTTGTGAGGAGGCGGTGGCCGAGCAGTGGGGGGACGGTGATGGTTTTTTGAGGGCGATAGGGGGCAGTAGAGGATTATGTGAAATGCCCTACACATTTGACTACGTAATATAGGAATATATATGTATATACACATATATAATGACTTCACTTCTGTAAAAAAAAACGTTTGCCAAAATAGACTCTTATTATAAATTTTTTTTTTTATGTACATTTGTTTTTTTATTCCTACCGTGTGTTGACACACTTTCTCCCCTTTAATATTGTCTTCTTATCTTATTCAATTATATCTGTTACTAAAATTTTTTATTAGAAATTGTACTTTTCAAATCGTCTTACAACTTTCTTTTATTTTTGAAATTATAATAATGTTATGCTAATAATCTCCAGTTTTTCCTTAATTTTGACATTATTATGTTGTTATAAGTTATAACGCTTACTGTTACTATCACCAAAAATGTATTGTAAAATTCACATTACTTGAATTATTTCCTATAGTATAAGTCAAATTTAAATTTTCATATTTAATTGTTACAAAATTATCATGAATTTCAACAAAATCTTTTAATTCAACATCTATTCCGAAAATTCTATTTCTTGCTATCAAAATATTTACATGCAATATATGTTACATTTTGAGAATAAAATCACATGACTCATAATTTAAAGTAAAAAATAAAGTAGTTATATTACATTACACATTTCTTATTTCGGAATAGAATATTAAGGGTTGGTGCACGAAGCGTGCATCGAAGGGAGGGGGGCGACGCCGAACTATTATATCGACGTCTCTTACGAAGACTAACAGAGCTCAGACCTTCCTATGCTAACCCAAATAGTATAGTCCGAGGAGCGTTAATCTTTGCAAAAGGTGTCAATATATCCTTGTAAGGCTCCTCCAAAAGTCTCACTTATATATTTACTAAGCCTTGAAAAATTATATTAATAATTGTTTAGTAGGTAAAAAATGTATTAAAGTTGATCTGTTCAGATTCAGAGAGCTACGAGATTTCTTGGAAAAGCTCACGAAGACACGATCTGAGAGGGAAGCTGGTGGGAAATTACAATTCTGCTTTTAAGGACATGTAAGGAATAGAATTTCTTTTCCAGATATAGGTGGTAAAACTCACGTAGAAAAAAAAGATCTGCTCTTAACTACTTTTTCTATTGAGGTAAACTTAAGTATCTCTGCCACTGGCCTTTAGTTTGAAATAAGTAGTCTATCCGTTATATATCTGTAGACTTTTTTAAAATTTATTTTTAAGTAAGCACGCTTTGTCTTTTTTCCATTGTTTGCATCTTACACTTTCACGTTGAGTGAAGAATATTAAATTAATCTGTGAGTTTCAGGTGTTAATTTAGTTTCAGCTCTACTCTCACTTATACAATATTTTGATTTCCCTATAAGAAACGTAAGCTACAGCATCACATGTTGTAAATTAATTGTAACAAAGAGTTGGGCTTAGATAAATCTTTCCCTATTACAAAATAGTGCCGCCCCGCGATGTTTCACCAGCTAATCACACGAAATCACGTAAAATTCTGCTTGTTTCTGCATGATTTATAAAGAAATTAAATTGAATGAAAACCATCTCTTGCTGTCCCATAACCACCTCGCAGTGATGGTTGCCAATAAAAAGAGATGTATGCCCTATAGTTGGTAGAAATGCCTATGATACTTAATTCTGTTAAGTCTTTTCATACAATATAAATGGGAGAATTTATAAGGATGTATAAAGTCTTAGAAAAATCATCCTTTAGTACCGTTTTATTTTAAATAGAATAGTATTACATACCGGTAAATATCGCTTTAAGATTTTCATCACATACAGGTTTTTGATAGATCTTATTGAAATATTTAACTTACATTTGTTGTTGTATAACAAAATTACGTTTTATTAAGTTTTGTATGATAGATTACTATTACTATGAGGTACACTAATTAAATTCAAATGGATCTATAAATGGTTACTTTTATTAAATTAAAAAGAAGGGATCTAGTATGCATGAAAAAGTGAATAAAGCATTTTACGTCAACTCTCCAAGTGCGTAGCGCGAGTGCAAAATAAACATATTTTTTAGTTCGCTGCTATGCTACAAATATAATTTTATTTTATTTTATAAATAGTTGAAATATGTTTTCAATGTATTTTTTTCTCTTTTTTTAAGTAAATTAAGTAGTTTTCTGAAAAATCGTCAACATAACTTCTTAATTTGCAAAAAAAGCGTCTTAAAAAATTCATTTTTCATTTTTTTTAAGTAGTTAAGAAAAAACTGGTCTTTTTACGTCGGTATAGTGGTTTTAGGAAGAGCGTTTTTTTTTCTTCTGACCAATTGAAAAAATTAAGCATCGCGCGTTTTTCTTAGCTTAGCTTGAATACTTTTTATGACTTGATTTTGAATCTCTTAATTGTATACTGCAAAATATATTTTAATAAATAATAAATATATAGTTTCGTTATTTTTATTTATTAAACTTCCCATGCTCTCATTTATTTTTGTGAATGACAAAAAATATGGTATCATGAATATATTTTATTCTTATCGAAAGAGTTCTAGTTCTTAATGCTTTAAAAACAAGTAATTACAAGAATGCCTATAGTGATACTAATAATTACAATGCCTATTATAATAAAATAAATAATACTCAATTTAGTAATGGATATTGAAAGAGCGATTGTTATTCAAACAGTTACAAACTCACAATATTACAGTAGTAAAAATACAGATTATCTATCTTAGCTGTTCAAATTAATTTTTCCGTTTGCTTTATTTATTTAATACGATAATAATAACCTTTAGTGTAAGATGCACAGTAGTAAGACAAAAATAACTTGTATTATTTTTTTGTGACGGACAATATGATTTCAAAAACACAGCAGACAACATCTGCGTTTGCTGCTTATAGGCACGGGTACGCTACATAAAACCGCAGCGCGGCCTTTACGAATTGTAGAGCTCAAACTAACGCGTGATACTTTACTTTCTTTTTTTTTATTTCCAAAAAAAAAGTACTCTTTGAAATCGCTTAAAATCGCTACACTGACGTAAAAGGACCACTTATTTTGATCTATACAATTAAAAAGAAAATTAAAAATGGAGTTTTTAACATATTGTGCTTTTTTTTCTTCTTTTGTTATTTTGGAGGTTATGTTCTTTTTTTTACATTAAATAATGCATCTAAAAAATGAGAAAAAGATACATCGAAACACATTTTAACTTTTTGTAAAAAAATTACTTAAAAACCATAGTAGTGAGCTCAAAAGTATGATTATTTTGCACTTACGCGACGTGCTTGGACAGTTGACATGAAACGCCTTATATATAGGTAAATCCATACAACGAAAGTAATTGCCAGGGTTGCTGCACAGATGTGCTTTTCTTACCTCTCTAAACATTCGCTCTGCCAACTGTAATGAACGTCCTTAATGCAATTATTTATTTTGAAAGTACCAAATGAATTAAAATTAAATAAATATTTATTGATGTATAGAAAAGCAGCTCTTAAAAGATATTTATTTCGTAGTTTTGAAAGTAGTTATTTAATTACTTAAAAAAAAGTTCATTTAATGCATAATTCACTAATTGATGTAATGTATAATGGAACCTTATTCAATATTTATTATTAAACAGTAAATTAATATCAAAGTTTGAGATAAGTCACGAATGACACTGTAACAAGAAAAAAGCGTTAAATTTATAATTGAGATTGCTCGTCGTAGATTGGATAGGGTACTTGGCTAGTGTGCAGAAGCACACTGGTTTGATTCTTAAGAAAAGTGTGTGTGTGTGTGTGTGTGTGTGTGCGCGCGCGTGTGTATGAGTATTTTTTAGAAAAATACGTGCAGCATAAAGAACAAAAATTTTTAACTTTTCTTTTTTTGCAAATGCGCATTGGTGCTGTCGTATAGCGTGATGAGATCGGCGAAATAGAATGAAAAGTTTACTTTTGTTACGTATGTTCTCGAGGTCCCCAATCTCAAATTGTTGGGTGTAAAAATCTAAAATTTTAATTTTACATACGTTTTCATTTCATATATTAAATGGAAAGACTTTTCTTTTGAGTCACAGTATTAAAAGATTGGCCGAAGGTTGGAAACGGAGACAAAAAAATGTTTATACCCCAAACTATGGCTATATACAGCATTACGTGAGCAAAGAATACCATCATTTTTTTAGATTTTTCAATTTACATACAGGCTGATAGTGACAATCAGAAAATTAAAATTTTTCCTTGGATCGCCACTTTGTCAATTTTGTTGTAAAACAAATGTGAAAAAGAAAAAATCTTAAAAATTCTTATTTTACAGGATTTTTTTCGTAGAACATGATTGACATGTTAAAAAAAAATTTCAGATTATGTTTTACCATTGTTTCGGCATTTTTAACTTATCATCTAAAATTATTTAATGATAGACATGATTATTTTTTGCCCTTTGTTATTTTACTGAAAACAAAATTGGTTGCATAATGGTAATCGACCGACAACTAGCCCAAAAATGAGCCCAAAGTAAACAAGCTAAGATTTTTCGTTATGTCTGACTCTCAAAAATCGTAAGTTTCAATAGAAAGACAAATTGCATCATTTCTTGGGTCACTTGATACGAATCTATGTTCAAAAAGCCAAAAAACAAAATGGTGGATTTAATATACTGGAATATAATATATAACTTACAGAATTTTTTACAAAATGCCGAAGAAAAGGTAAATCATAACCTGAAGTTTTTTTTAAATATGCTAATCGTGCTATACGAAAAAGATTCTATAATAGAAGTATTTTTATGGCTCTGAATGTCTTACATTGATTTTACAGAAAAATTAACTTGGCAGCGGTCTGAGGAAGAATATGAATTTTCTGACCCCCATTGACATCTCATATGTGTGTTAAACAATCTAAAATAATTAGTGTATTATTTGACCACGTAGTGCTGTCTATAGCTTAAGTTTAGAGAGAAAAATTATTTTTTTGTCTCTGCTTACATGAAATATCCCATATGTAAATACTAGTAAGGCTCTGCTAAAACTCTTATTATTTTCATTTTAATAAGCTTTAAAGAATTATATGAATAATTGTTTAGCTGATAAAAAATATTCTAAAGTGGATTTGACCAGGTTTGGAGAACCACGACATTTCTTGAAAATGCTCACGAAGTCATAATCTGAGAGTGGGCTGGTCAAAAATTACAATTCTGCTCTGAGTAACATGTATAGAAAATAAAACTTCTATTTCAGATATAGGTAGTAAAATTTACCTAGAAAAAAAGATCTGCCCTCGACTTCTTTCTCTATTAAGATAAACTTCAGTACCCCTACCTTTAGCCTTTTGCTTAAAATTAGCAGTCCATCTTTATATGTTTGTAGACATTTCTAAAATTTATTGTTTGAGTGAACACATCTTATTTTCTTTTAGCCGTGATTTTCGGCTGCATATGGGTTAAGCTGTGTTACAATATATTCACGTGATCGCAGCCGTGGTGTATGTGTCCATGGGAATAAAATTTGATAAAGTGCATCTGTGTTTAATTATCAGTGATCTTTATACTGCATTTAACATTATTTACATTTAAGGATTATAATGTTTTTTTTAAGGTTTGAATCGCAGTATGAACTTCTTTTAAGTCTAACTTCAAGTTTCAATTTAATTATTGCTGTATAATATGATACTTGCAGCAACTTTCTTGATTAAAGATGACATTGTCGCCACTTACTAATGCGAGGATGATTGAACTCTTTTTTTTACCTAATGGTTACGGTGATAGCGTTCTTGCCTAGTCACTGGGATCACCTACTTGTCATCCATGTGTGATGCTCATTGCCACACCCATTTATAAATTACCATACTGATACCGTACCCATCGTACCATGGGCATAGTGAGAATACCTTGAGTTAAACTGGCACTCACTGCACCAATGGTCCATCGAATCCACTCGCCACTGCACAGCTTTCCCCTGGAGAAGACTCCATATCTCAGGACCGTCTACTCCTTGCCAGTTAAGACAGTGCTCTCTGCTAAATCATTGGATCTAAGTAATTAGCATCCCTAAAAAGGCCTTATGTTTCACGAAAAAAGTTTTTAAAAAAATACATTGATCGAAAATCAAACTCATCACTCCGAGAACGGTTTTGTGTAAGGATCAAGCACGCTCACCACTGAACCAATACCACTATTTAATAACTAAATTAACTATTTTAAATGGATTGAATTTCATCTGTGAAGAAACAAAAATCATCTTACTTAAGGTGGCTCCTCACTAAATCAAAACACTGGAGTATTAAATGATATTTTAAAGAATGATTCTTGAAGGTGCAAGGAGTCTTTTCCCAAAATTTTAGACCTCGTCACCACCAAAATTGTTGAAAAAAACTAACTGGAAAATAGACTCTATAACATAGCCTCTTATGGAGGGTCGTCAAATTGGTGGCGCAGGTTGTATGATATCTCAGCAAAGATACTGTAGTTCTTAATAGAAAACTATGTAGCAGATAGAAGAAATCAGAATCTTTCCAACGACATTCAGGTACTTGGACATTACCATGGGTTTTATAGGATATTTTGTGAAAATAGTAGATAACTGTGCAAGTCCTGGAACAGATGAAAAGTGTGGGGCGTCTGCTACACCGAAGAGCGGTAGCCCGCGTAGTTTGAATTGGTCAGAAAGTTGTACGTAAAATGAATAGGAGTTGTGGGAAATCATAATTATAATAAAAATAAATGAGACGCTGAACTAAGAAAATAATTTAATGCGGGGCTGACTTATGTACATTTTTGACTAATAGATAAAATTAATAGAATATATCACGATAAAGTTAGGACACGGTTGTATTTACTCGTCACTAATAAATAACTTGTAGATTTTTTCTAAAGTTTTTTTGTCTTTGGTCACCCGTGGCTTATTATTAGGTACTTATCGTCAGCTTATTATTATTTACATACAAGGGTTATGTTGTCAGATTTGTATATATACGTCTGCTCGAGTCACTGTATTGTACGATATAGGTCAACGGTGTAGATGTGACTAAACTTTTTTTGAAGGGACTATAGATACCTATCCATTTTTAGTCAAGAACCTCCACAGCCAATGAAAAGCTGTGTTGCAGTATGCTTACTCTTCTTGTGGGATTTATAGTGAGGAGCCACCTTAAGGGAAAGCTTGTTAATGCCTTAAAATTATACAACCTTGTAAGAAACCACACTATACAAAACTATACCCTTAAAACATGTATACGTGGAGGTTGTACGAAATGCTAGCGGCACGAGGCGAGGTGTGAGAGAGAGAGAGAGAGAGCATTACAGTGTAAGGAAATAATATCTCTCTCTCTCTCTCTCTCTCTATCTCTTTCTAGCAGCTTATGATTGGCCCAACCTAACCCGTTGGGTAGGCTAGGAGGGAAAACTCGCACGTATGTAGGCATTTATATGTACATTCAACATATGGTACAGCATAATAGCAAAGGCTGAAAGTTACTTTTTTTTTTTTTTTAAGCATACATTGCATGTAGGGTGAGATTTAACGTTAAATCAGACTAAAATTTGACGATAAACGAAAGAATAATTTATTAAATTTATATCTTGATTCAGTATAATAAGTTATGTCATTAAATCGAATAATTAACCTATTAATAGAAATAAGACGTAAAAAACAAAAGACTTGTGATGCAGTTGGTAAATATTTTCCTTCGTGATTTAAAGACAAATTTTTTCGTATTTCCGTAAAAACCTTTTTTTTCTGTTTATATACCTACAAATCAACAAGATAAACCGATGTCGTATCTTAATATTTCATTTTATTATAAGTTTTAAACATTAAAATACTCAGTAACATTAATATTTCATATGTTCTTGGTACCATCAACTAATAGGAGAAAAATTTCACTCTTTTCTGAAGGTATTTATTATGTATACAGAAATTACACAATTAATAAGTATACAGAATCAGTTACGTCTTACTTAATAGAAACTCCTGACATGGAGTCATATTATTTTTTAATCATCGATTATTCGTTAGTTTTTTAATAAAATTAATTTTGTATAGACTGTTCTTACTTTTCTTACATTATGTGCCTTTCGAGATTCAAAATAATTAATTTTTATGCGTAAATATGTAAAAACAATTTTTTTCAATAGTTCTTAGCAGAAAGTTCTTTTGTTGGAAAATTTATATGATAAACTTCAAAAATGTAATAAGGAACTTTTTTTAAGCTAGTTTTAAAAAACTGTATGAATATTCTAGTTTTTCTATTGTAATTTATTCTAAAAATTTTATGGGAAAGTTTACAAATTTTTATCACTTTTATCGAGGCTAGCAGTAATTTCCCCTAGTTTTTTATGTCTTTCAAAGCCGGTTGACTATTTTAAGACGTTAGAATGATTGGGCACTGGTAGCACTTCCCTTTTTTCAAAATAGATCGAACTACAAATCTAGCCAATTAAGTGACAATATTGTATACACATTGTTTATTGAAGTCTTGACCATAAAAATTACGTGCATCGAAATTTATACATTCTCCCTAACAATCTGACGATGAAATTAAATTATTATTATAAGTTGTATCATTTTTATTATTCTCCAGAATATGTAAAAGTTCTGTATCATCCAATCTGAAGCAATTAGCTTTTTCTGATTCCTTTACGGTCACCTTTTGGTTTTACATAATGTTCGAAGATATTAGCTACAGAATTCAAAGAAACAGTTATTTCAATAAATCATGCCTTTCTTCTGGAGCAAATAACTGGCTGGCCATTAGCAAATTCAAGAACACATATGTAATTGCTAATAAAATGAATTCGATCTATTGTACGGTCAATATTTTCACAAGTTATCCCATGCGTTTAATTGTACTTATATAAAACTTGTGAATTATGGATATTGGAATTCTTATTTATTACTGAGTGAAAATTTGCTGTGTCTTCAGATTTTTCAAAACTAAACATTTTCTCTGCTTGTGGGTAACGTAGAGCTACAGACACATTTTCACTTGATGTGTGTGCAGCTAATTTGACATTTATTTTATTTTGTTCAAAATCACTAAGCTGCTTCCTTACTTTCGTCCCAGAATGATCGCCTTGATTTTCCTGAAATGTGAAATGAACTAGATTTTTAATATTATCCCACTTTATAAGATTTTTTTTACTATTACAAACATCACTTGACGCAAATGTATTCCTTATTACCTTCAAAACATGACAGCCATTAAAAGTTATAGAAACTGTTTCGTTCGTTCTTGGGTGATTAAAAAATTGTGTATATGGATGAGCTGGATCATTTCTTACTTCCAGCTCTTGACACATTCTCAAATTAGATTGAAGGTTATCAAAAGTCATTGATGTAATTATGATACCAGTATCTTTTAACGCTACAAGATTTTTTTGAACATATCAGCTTTTTCTTGACGATTTAATCAATTCATGAAGTAGAAAGATGCAAGTATCTTCCAATTACTGTTGATTGCAACCACTATTAAAATAAAAACATATCCAGCCTCTGGCATGGAATCAAAATTCAATCCTATTTTAAAAACTATACATCCGTATTCTTTTCCATTAACTAGGTCAACTAGTTTCTTATTTTCAATTTATTCTTTGCCAAGTTACGTAAAATACTTTATTTGCTATTACTATGTTTTCTAATTTGACTTTTAGTTTAATTGTCTCCAAGCACTGTCTATTTATACTAGAAGAGCCTTGAATTTTTTGACCATTTATTTATAGTAACGGGGTGCAGCAAGTATTTTACGAAAGTATTTCTGACATAATTGTACCCTTCTGTCGAATAAAAATGTAAAGTGCTAGCAAAAGATTATACTTTAGGTGACATTTGAGATTTATTTGTACTTTTTTGTAATATCCTTGATAAAATACTATGCGCTTTATCTGCCGAACAGTCCTTCAATAAAATAAAATGTAAAAGTCACAGTTTTTTATTAATTCTTGAATGCATATAGTATGATTTAGCCTGTTAAGTACAAGGAAAAAAAGTAAACATCAACACTCATCGTTTTCAATGCAATATCATTTTTTGTTATTTATTTGTGTTAGACAATATTGCTAATAAATTTTATAATCATACAGTAATCTGCGGTTTAAGTGAATTTTGTTGCATTTTTTACTTTTGTTTATAGATCTCAACGATTAAAAATCAGTACTTGCTTAATTTATAAAAATGATTCTATTATAAATTTTTATAAAATTATTTATCTTCGATTTCAAAAACTAAACATAAAAAAATCTGTATTCTCCTTATTTATTTTATACTTAAATTAACACCTCCCTGGTTATTATTATTTTTTTGTACAAATTAATTTATGTCATGGCAGACCCAAAAGATATCGAGCATTGCATATACATTTTGTGGGCCTCTGTATGAGCTGTGTTTTCTTTTTTTGGTAAACAATTAGTAGTAAAGCAGAAAAAATTAAGAGGCAGACAAAAAAATTAAACATTCAATTTACTATACTGTAAAACTCCTTCGTCGATAAAATTTTTGTTCTCAATATGAGAGATATACAGTCTGTAACTTTTTTGTTTAATCTATTGATTTTGTTTCGTTATATTCTATTCCTTCTTCGCATTAACTTAATTTCGTTTTGAGCTTTCGCTAATAAATTAGTTAATATTCTCTCTCTTTCTTTTGTAATTTTGGAATCTTTGATCTTTGCATAATTAAAAGATTGAATGCACCTGTTGGTTTCAATGTCACTGTTAGAAAAATTTTGTAAATAGAAAATAAGCCAACTTTTATGAACAAACAATAATTCAACCTTTCTTTCTTGTCTGCTTCGGTATTAATAGTTTCTTCTTTCATTGACTCTAAAAGTGTATGATAATTATATCTACAAAAATTATAGTACACATGTAAATGCTTTTAGTCATGCCATGTATTTTATCTAACAAAAATGTAATGCTAACAAGCTTAATACAAGTGCTTCGAGACTTCCGTTGCTCATGTCAACAGTTACATTTAAAGTGTTTACATCATTATTAACGAAATCAACACAAATTCATAAGTTATTAAATGATCAACTTCTTAATGAAAACTTAATTCTTTCTAATATTATATCGTTTTCTTCATTTCTTTGTTCCCTAACCTGTATTCTGCTCTAAGAGCTGCTTTACTATTCCTCGTGAGAATAATTGACAAACGAATTAAAACGTATAGTAGTCAAAACCTATCTCATAATTAATATATGATAAACAATTATAAAGGAACTTCTAATTTGAAGATGATGTTCGCCCTGCTTGCAATGTACGCATAAAAAGAAAGATTACTTAAAGAAAATATTACTATTAGTAGTTAAGTATGTCGTACATATACAAGCCTACATATGCGCGTGCGTGTGTGTGTGTGTGTGTGTGTGTGTGTGTGTGTGTGTACTGTTCATAATTTGATAGTAATTTTTTAAATTTTACATTAAAATTTTGTAAACAAAATTATTTTATTTTAATATTGAAATTTTGTGAATAACATTAAATTTCTCTAATTTCAACGTGTTATTAAAGAATTAATTGCATTAAAAAGAATTGTCAATATTTAATCAACTGAGTTCTCGCTTGGGCTTTAAAGAAACATTTTGAATCAAAAAATTATTAATAACTAGGTTTCCTATCAACTATTAAGAACTTTCGCTTTGTTTCACAATTTATTTCTTACTATAAGTAAGGCTTAGTTATAGTAAGTCTTACTTATAGTAAAAAATAAGTTGTAAAACGAAACAGAAGTTTTCAATTATAATTAATAAATCCAGTTATTAATAACTTTTTGTTAACATTGTTTGTTAATATGTGGACATGAAGTTAGCTAGAGAAAAACGAAAAAAAACATTTAAAAAATTTCTAATGCAAACATTGTCAGAAAATAATCAAAAAGAAATAGTAGTTTTCGTCGGATAAGTGCCATCGTCTCTGGGGCTATTTTGCCGTCCGAGAGACCTGCGAAGCCTGAGGGACGTAAGGTAGCCACATTTTTTCAAATTCTTAGACTTCAAAAAATTATTCAAGCTAAACCAGAGCATGGCTTACGCTGTTGTATTGGAAGTACTTGAGCAGCTAAGGATACCTTCTGTCTTTGAACCCTAGTCACATCAAAACGTTTTTGTTTTAACTTGTAGGGAATCTTAAAATCTTTTATAAACAGGTCAAGAATTTTTGTAAGACAAGTGCTGTCAAAAAAAATTATTAATGTAAATACTATTATCAATTCAATGATTTCTTAGTAGTTTTGATAAGTAGGGTATATCAGCAAACGAAAATACTTTGAGATTGGAATTCTGAGAGTGTGAAAAAAATCATCGGTCACTGTTTTCAATTCTAATTTTAAATTAACTTTATACAGTACTATTGGTATCTTCAAGATCACATACAAATGCCACAACAGTATAGTCAACATCGTACAACTGTGTAATTGTTTCATTCACTATCTCGTTCGTCATTTCTGTGTCAAACGCATAAAAAATAAATTGTTTCCAATTCCGAAAAAGGCCTCTAATCATCGGCTCTGAGGAATAGCTGAGGCGAAATTTTCATCAGACCATTTTATATATTTCTTCTTAGTCAACAAGTAACTTACTTGACCTTGTATAAACACTGATTTTAATATGTCATACACTTTTTGTTCTACTTTTTTCATACTGTTTTAAGTTGAATTTTTAATCTTTGACTGATCTTCAGTACAGTAGCTTTTGAACTACGATAATTTTTTTGTTAAATACTATGTAATGATCTTAAAAGATCGTTTTCTTTATGCTTCTTGTTACTTTGTTCTTATAAATCAGACCTTGGCCTTTGCAAGTGAGAACTTCCAATGTGTTTCACTGTCTTATTGCTATAAATAACTCGCTAAGAATAAAACTTCAAGTAAACATGATAAACATAATTACAATCTATTTTTCTGAATAACTAAATTCTTTTTGTACCTGTTACTAGCATCAGTCAGAGAAATCCTATCATTTGAATTACTTGCTGTAGTATTATGTTGAGTTTTCTTAGCTCAAACAGATGAAATGAACTTGTCTACGTACGTAGGCGTTTCAGTACTTTTTATCCTGTTATAGAACTGTTATTATTGAGCAACTTTCTGTAAGTCTGTGTAAGACCAAGTTTAAGATCTACTTTCTAAAATCTTTATACTCGTCAGTTTATTTACTTGTTTATTGTATCGATTTAACTTACATTTTGCTTGTAGATGGACTATTTTTCGTCTTTGTGGAATCATTAAGGTGCGAATTTAAAGTTGGAATTGCTGTTTTTGATAGCCTATGAATGTTTATCATATTTTTATTATCTATTATATATAATGTTTAACATCACCAGGGACACTTAAGTGTTCTAGTTGTTTAACCAAACAATTAAAAGTAAAATGAATCAAGCAGACATAAGCTGTAAACATTTGTTAACGGTAACGTTCATTTTTTTACAGTATACTAATTTATTATGCAAACCTAACTATTACATTAAATATTTCATATCATTACCATAAAATTGCTTTTTGGTGCATTTTACATTGTTCACAATATGAGGGTTGATAAGATAATTACGTGTTTTAAAACTAAGTTTTTCATTGCTGCAAGCCACCACCAGTTGAGCAATAAAATCAGGTCCCTTAGGAAAGCTACAGGATTTAACATTTTTAGTTTTTTGATTATGATTTTTGCATCCTTTGACACTGCAAACTGGCATGTTAAAATCAAACAGTGATCATCTGGTTTTACAATATAACAGAAAGTGAGACGTGCACATGAGAAACGAAAAAGAAGTTTGGGATTGAGCACACCTGTATTTCTTACATCATACATATCTAGTGCTCCGCCTTCGTGAGCGCACCGTGCGCCAACTTCCCCTTCTCTTACTAAAAAAAAAATCTTCTAGTTGAGTAATATGAAATAGAACCATTTGTAAAATTAAAATAGTAAAATTTAGAACAAAATGCCTGGTATTTCAGTAACGTATAATAGTATGGATAATGCTACTCATAAAGATGTAGATCAAACAGATGTTAATATATATTTGAATTTTTCAGTAGAAATTTTGAATAATATAAATGAAGGGCTTCAACCCCACGAACGCAAGTTAAAAGTTAAAGCAATCGTTTGGTTAGTCCAAAATGTAAGTACATCAGATCGTTTATGCAATAGTACAAGACTATGTATCAATGAACTATTTAAATACAACATTGAAGCAGAAATAATAACAGGAGAGACAATAGGAGATAAAGTTTTTATCCTAAAAATAACTTTAAACATTTAACTGGTAATTCTTCTTCTCTACCATTTGTACTTAAACGAAAAAATTTCCTTTGATAATCGAATTTTCCATGAAAAAAATAAGGTTCAGGGTCAAAGTATTAATAACGTTAGGATGTATTTTAAAAAATCGTTTTGTACACGGTCAAGCATATGTAGCTTCTTTAAGAGTTGTAAATCTGAACAATATTTTTATTCAAAATGAATCAGATTACACATTTAAAATCCAAAATGTTGTTTAAAAAGAAACATTTAATTCATACAAAAATCATCATAAATCTTCTCTATTTTAAATGTCAATAATATTAAATTTTTATATTTATTTAAATGCTAATTTTTTAGTTAAATTTGTAAAGTGGTAAAACTATAAAGGTTTCTATGGCTATTTTAGAGAAAAAATTGTATTCTCTGACTATTTTTCTTAGAAACACAATGTTATTGTTAGGATTTTCTAGTTTATTAAAAACTTTATTACGTTTTAAGTGTTATTATGCGTTTAAAAGATATTGTAACATATAATGATGATTCTTATTAATGAAATTACTTGGTATTTTATGGCGGTATGAATATTCAACACAAAACAAAAAAAAAGGTTTTTTTTACTTACATTCGGATTAATAGAAAGTTTTCGAAATTAGCAAAGCTTGACATACCTTTTTTCTCTGAATATAGTAAAGGGTTCTATTTGAAAAAAAACTCAACGCACTGCAGTAATACCTTCTAGGTCGTGCACGAATTTACTAAGAAATGCAGAATTAATGTTTACCGATGTAGAGCAAATAAGAGTTTCGAGTACTATAATTTTCTTTCTCTGAATAGCAATAAGTTGGTCAGTTTGAAAAATCTTGTTTGCATTAAAGATTTCAAGTAATAAGACTCTCAATTCAGTGAATAGCTGCGGAGTAATACGGAGCAGCGTGGGGTGGCATGGGGTAAGGTAAGGCTCCACGCATCATGCTTCCCTCCCTAACAGATAATCCTATTAGTATTATCTTTTCTTAATAAGTTTTGTATAAAGTAAAATAGTAAAAAATTTTTAAACATGAAAAATTGTCCAAAATTTATAAAAATACTACTTCACTGTTAACACCGAATATTTTTACTGATTCCGTTTGCAATTTTATGAAAAAAGTTAAAAATTTTAATAATTCATTTTCCTCATAACTAGTATCTTAACATGCAGAGTGATAAATAAGAAAAACCATTTTTTCTTGTACCTAAAATATCAAATTTAAAGCACTTAATGCTGTTAACAGCCAATTCAACACTCAATTATATTTTGGTAAAAATATTATATCTGAGCTTAACAGCTATTACAAATGGCTTTTCAACAGACTTACTAAACTTATTAGGCAGAGGTCTTGTAAGTCTATATTACACGTCTGGAATGTCTAAAAGGCTTACCAGACTAATCAGACCCAAGTATTATAGGCATTTTTAACATGTCTGCCTACGACAGGGCCTACATCTCTGTGGGGTGGCTCGGGGGAAGGGGGCGAGGGGTGCCGCGATGTGGCTAGCAGGCATGGACCTAAAAACATCTATGTAATGTAGAAAAATATATACAAATGTGTACATATAGTAACAATAATGATGGGCAAATATGTAGTAGGATTGATTTTATCTACATATGTACATATGTAGTAAAAATATAAGTACAATGAATAGAAGAACGTAAATGCCATACGTTTTAGTATTTTCTTTCAAATAACCTTTTTAAAAATTTTGCCCGAGACTGATTAGCAATGACTTCCACGGTTGTTATTACCACATCATTATATGAATTTTGAATGATTAACACATTTTTATATCATGTTTGTTATTTGTTCTTAGTTCCTAGTTTATTTAAGTCCTGTAAGCCTACTAAGACTTATGGTGATCTGTCATAATATTGTTCACCTAAAGCCAACTTTAAAATAAGAAGAATTATGTTGGAAATTAGTTTTTAGTAGAACAATGTTTACGCAGCCTAGAATACAGTCAAAGTAGTCTAATACTGACTAATATAAAATTTGTACAGCTTTATGCCGTCAAATTAATTGTAGCTGTAACGATGCAAAAATGGTTTCCACGTCCAAAAATTCTCTCGCTAATGCAATACATACATGAAGTATTAATATGAAGCTTCTCCGAATTAGTTTGATTCCTGGGAGATGTATATACGCCAAGAGGAGGCGAAGAGGACGCAAACATACAACTAGCTGAGCTGCAGAGACACAGTAGTGCCAACGAGAATGGAAAAAAAAGTGCGTAGGTGACTACCTGGACACACAGTAGCGGCTATGTCAAAAGTGACTGCGAAGGAAGATATGTGTCAGCAGCAGCGGTGGCGGCCATTGCTCAAGTGAGAGATCGCAAGTTAGTCTCGAGAAAAGTCTCGAGCTGAGCGCCTAAGTGTGAGCAGCGAAAGTTTTGGTGATTTTTGCGGGTTTTCGTAGTGAAAGAAGAGTTCGAGAGAAGAGTTACATGGCTTTTGTATCGGTTTATCACTTAATAATTGGCGATTAAGCACTTTTGCGTAAACACATAATCAAATTATAATTGGCAAAAATTTGTTTTAAATATTCAAGTTCATTGAAAAACTTCAAGCTTATTTAGACTTACGTTAACTAGTCCATATATTTTTTACTTACATCCAATTCAGGAATTATTAAAGTTATGTAGACAATTACTTTTTAGAAGTACACTGTTTACGCTGACAAACATACAAAGGAAGTGTACCAACTCATTCAAAATAAATTATGTTGGTTTTATGCTGACTTAAAAATTACAGTTGTTGTATGTGTTTTTATGTTGAAAAATAAAACATATTTTTTATTTTAGTTTTATGCAAACAAATGAATTATAATAATGATATGGATTTAATGTTGACGTCTCGAAAATAATTGTCGTTCTGGCATTTCAAATAAAAAATTTGTATACGTTTCTGTATACATTTGCTTAAAGATGTGAGCAAAAGCTTTAACACAAAAAGAATAAAAAATAATACAAATAATGACGAAGTTAATTAGTATATTAAATACGTAATTTGTATGAAGTAGGGTGAAATAAAATTAACTAAATGTTTTTCTATTGAAGATGAGGATTTAAGTTTAAATGTAATAATTTTTTATGCATAATGTGACCCATTAATTTGTAAGAAAAAAAATTTTTTTTTATGTAACGGTAGATTAAGTACTTTTTAGTGGATGTATAGTAACAACATAATTAGTTATTATTTGTCTGAATAATTATGATTAACTTGAAAACTTAATCAGACTTATGTTGACCAGTCAATATATTTTTTACTTAAAGCCATTTTTAAAAACATAAGAATTATGTTAGTACTTCCTTTATTAGTAGAGTATTTATGCTCACTTACATACAGTCAAGGTTGTCTTACGTTGACTGATAAAAATTAGGCATGGCATTATACTGCAAAATCAATAATAATTTTTATGTCAGTTGGATGCTAACTTATGAAGAGTTTTGAATATATTGGTCTTATGCTTATAAAAAATAATAGTTGTATAGGTTCTTATATTGACAGAAATAACATTTTTTGTTTATTATGTTTGTTCTGCCAAAATATTATTCTAAAGATACTCCAGATACAAAGTCATAACCACTAAAAAAATTTTAATTTAAGTTCTAATGATGCCTACTCCCCCCCCCCAAAATATCGAAGTAAATTGGAAATTAATTTTTTCCCAACAGTAATTTACAGCCTATAAACGAAATAACAGTTTATTTTTCTGTTCCATTCGGTCAAAATCCTGTTAAAACATAATTTAACAGATAATTTATATTGAATTGTTTTATTTTTATATGAAGAATAAGAAAAGAAAGCGGCGTTGGCTCAGTGGTAAGTGTGCTTGCTACTGATACAACGCAGTTCTAGGGGTCGTGGATTCGATTCCCGGTGAATGCAGATTTTTTCAAAAACTGTTTTCATCGGGAAAAGTTCCTATGTAACCCCGGCTGTTTCGGGGTGGGTTTTTCCGTGGAATTTTCTTTCAGAGTAATTCCAGGATTTTTTCCTTGCCCCACAGGTTTTCGGGCCTGGGTGAATGCGAAACAGTGTTAGGGCTATAGGTAGGGATTAGCGGACCCGATGCCAGGCTTCGGGCAGGGATCGCTGAACTTACCGGCGAGGAGTGGCCCCTGAAACACCAGGCTTTTCCGGGGATGCTAATTAGCCTGGATCCGATGCTTCGGCAGAGAGCGCCGGCTTATCCGGCGAGGAGTGGACGTCCTGGAATAATGGAGTCTTCTCCAGGGAAAGGCTACGCAGTGGTGAGTGGACCCGATGCACCATCGGTGCAGAGAATGTCAGCTTAACTGGCAAGGTGTGTTCCACCGGAGATACTCACACTGTGCCCATGGATTCAGGTAGGGTGTGAGGAAAAAGGTTTAGAAATGAGTGTGGTAATACACCCCCACACATAAGTGGTGAGTGGCTGGCCCCCGCGACTAGGCCAAGTAGGCTGTCTTGGTAACCCGGTTAAAAAAAAAAGAAGAATAAGAAAATTTTTTAAATAAATTCTCTAGGCAATTAGCAACTTATCTAAACTCATTTTGATAGTAATAGAAAGGCAGAAACAATAATGTTGACTCTTTATTCATGTGCTTCGTGATCATTGTACATTATGAATAACGGTTTTCACGTAGTCTATGTTTTGGTTTAGCTACTGTTCTTGTTTACAAAAAAATGTGTTGATATTATTGAGAAAGATATAATCCACGTCCAGTTACAACTTTTCATTTCAAAGTATTGAATCATTCATTTATACAATAAACAAAATACTTCAAACTTGTAGTACAGCCGATACGATTCGGAACTGTCATGTAAAAATTAGTAGTAGTTTTTAATTTTATTTTTAAGACTTGCTTAGTCAAAACTAGCTAAGGTATTTTTTAGAGTTTCGAAAATGTCTATATTGTAAATGAAAGATCTTTAATTTTAAAATCAATAATATTTTTTAATAAGTAATTAAAAAATTTTATGAAATAAAATCGTTCCGTACTCTTTTACGTAACATTAATTTAAAATTCATCAAAATACTTGAAATTTTTATTATTAGGCTAAAAATTGAAGAAACACAAACAATTAACAAGTTTGCAATAATTACCATAGTACAAGTTTGCTAAAAAATGATGACTAATTCGCGTTTCAATATAAAAAGTTTGACAAAATTTCTGAAGTAAGTAATAGTGTCATGAAAAATACCCAACATACTTTTTTTTTAACGTAAAATTAAAGAAACGATAAAGATTATAATTTTTCTCTGTTAATACCTATTCAAGAAATATTGTATGAGGCAGTGATGCTAACAACCAAGAGTTCTCGTGCGAGCGCACAACGATGTAACTGTCTCCACGTCAGGCAGGCACTGCCAGGCAGTGGAAGGCGAGCTTCTCCTACCTCCTTTCATCTAAGCCACGCCCACTTCCAAAGCTTGAATACAATCTAATTCTTTCACGGATCGTAGCTGTCATCGTCGAGTTGACTAACTCTTTTGCCTGCGCGTTGAATCTGAAAAACTCAAGTTCAAGACATGCTGTGAAGCAATTTTTTTTTGTTCTTGTTAAACTTAAGATTATTTTTCGCTTCATTTCAACGCTGCAAATAAATAAAAAATTATGACTCACAGGTTGTATTATTGCTTATGTATAAAACGAAAAAAATTAACTCAATTTAACTTTTTTTTTTTTTTTTAATTTATTCTTAAAAATTTCTTAAAAAACTTAATAAAATGGTATTGAATGCGCTTCTTACGATCTATGTTACAGACTCTACTATCGTATAGCTACCGTGTCCTACAATTTAATTTAATATCAACTAAAAACCAGCTCGAATTTTTTGCAGGTGATTTTTTTTAGTATTAAAATAATCAACAACTATTTTTCTCTACCATTTTTTAAATATATTGTTACCATTGTACTAATTATCTTTTTTACAAACCCTACCGAAAAAATTTTGTGACCAGTCGTCGCTAATTACACAACAAAGAATGAGGATTCAGTCATGTCATGATCAAATTTTCCTATAAAAATTATTACTAAGTTGAAAAGAAATACAGAACATTGGAATTAGGAGAAAGAAATGTTATTAGTTGACTACTCCGTTTTGGTCTTTTTTTTCTTGAGTATTTTTGAACATAAACCACCACCACTTGTAATAACTGGTGGCGAGTTGTTCGTTTTGAAATGAAAACCTAAATGTAGCTCAAGATCTTAAAAGATCTTTTCCGTACAGCGATGTCAACTAGGAATTATAAAAAAATAATATCGTCAGATTTTATTAACGATGGATCACAATTGTGTAAATTAGGAGTCAATTTTTTTTTTTTAAGTAAAATTATTAACATGCGTTCTGAAAACAGTATTTTATTATTTCCAAATTTCAGAATAGTTGTCCAAGCTATTCTACCTTTGCCACACTCTAATGCTTAGCCTGAAAGAGTTTATTTTAATTGTTACCGATTTCAAGCAAAAAAAAAATGAATAAAATAAAAACGTATTCACTGGATGAAATTAATTTTATTCGGTCTTGTTTTTCCATCCTTGGTTTAACTGCATTACATTTAAAAAAAAAAAAAAAATTATCTTGATTCATTCAATTCAAAAAGGGATGAACATAAAATTGATATCACTACGAAACATAAATCTTACAAGTAAATAATCTTGTAATTATTGCAACTCACATCTGCTTTTAGCTTTTTTGTTTGCTTTTTGTGCATGTAATAATAAGGGTTATATTCGTCACTACATCAGTATTTCATTTGTTGCGTTCAACGTTTTTTTACCATTAATTTACTACTTTCTAAATTGATACAGGTATAATAACGATTGAAGTATGCCTACGTGGGAAATCATTCGAAGAAAAAATTAAGAGCCAGAGTAGTCATAAAATCATGAACATTTCTTTAAAATATTAATCCAATATAATTTATTCCTCTTAAACTACCTAGTAATTATAATAATAACATATAAGTAGTAACAAGAAAAAATAAACTAAGCACTCCGTGAGTGCAGGCAGAAGTGAAAACTTGAACTTATGGCGCGTTGGGCACTTTTTTGGGTGAGCATTTTTAGGTGCGCTCGCGACATGAGAAATTGTACAAAAAAAATCAAGTTTATCAAAGCAATGTGGGCACTTTTTGAATGGACATGAAGTATAATAATATATAAACTATATTCGAAGGAAGTGGTTTTATTTAAATGAGTAAATATTAGTAAATAGTAAATACAAAATTTATCAATTTTTTTAACACAATACCATAGCAGCAACACAAGTCAAATTGAACATTTAAATAAATAAATTTTCCGTTTAATATTCATTTATAAAATAAATATAAAAAACTCTCAATCTCGTCTGTCGCGAAGGCACGAACTAATGCCCATGCAAAGACTGCGTATCAGCGTTGGTCTGAGCATTATTCCACGCTCACAGTTCATGCTTGATCGCACATAGAGCCGCTGACTGGATCCCACCGAGAACTACTTCGCGCGAGAATTCGAATTCAAAACCGTATGATTTCTTCAACAGACAGTAGGCGCGGGAATTCAAATTCGAAAGAATTCTTGGTATACTATTTATGTATGTAATCATACAACATTATCCAATATTATTAGGCATTAATTAGCCAATACATACAAAGATTTCTTTCGAATTTGAATTTCTGTGCCTACTGTCTGCTGAAAAAATCATACGATTTTGAATTTGAATTCTCGCGCCAAGTAGTTCGCGGTGAGATCCAGGCAGCGGCGCTATGTGCGATCAAGCATAAACTGTGAGTGTGGAATAATGCTCAGCCCAACGCTGCTGCGTATAGCAGGCAGCGCTCTCGCATACCTATACACTCTGAATATACATACAGGTATGTAATCTCGTCTGTCGCGAGAGCACGAACGAATGCCCATACAAAGAGCGCGTATAGTATACATATATTATAAGAATACACGCGGAGTTTATCTGTGTGAAATCTCATCTGTCGCGAGAACGGCTGAAAATGCTCACCCACAAAAGTGCCCAACGCGCCATAAGAAGTTTTCACTTCAAAACTTGCTCAGCAGCGTGTCCTGAATTTTTTTAGATTCAACGCGCAGACAAAAGCGTTAGTCAACTTGACTATGACAGCTACGGTCCATCAAAGCATAAGATTGTATTGAAGCTGTGAAAGTAGGCAGGGCTTAGGTTAAAGGTACGGTAGGGGGAGCTCTTCCTCCACTGCCTGGCAGTCCCTGCCTGACTTGGAGAGAGCAATCGTTGTGCACTTGCACGAGAACTCATGGTTGTTAGCATCACTAGTATGAAGTCGTAGTATAAACAAAACACATCATATTCTACGGAACCAGACATACCTATTATTATTAAGTTTTTTTAATACTTCCAGACAAGTCAACTGGACATAAGTCCTGATACGTATGGTTCATATATTTAGTCTACGGACAAAGTAGCCGAAAAATCAAGTATCGCATGCTCTTCTATAAATTACAGTTCTATCTGTAAGGTTTTAATAATACTCATTAGATCTGTTCTTACTATGGTACAAATAAAGTTCTTAGCTGCACATACTTCATATGATCAATGAAACATATCACTATAAAAATAACCTGAAATTTTATGTAAATTTAATATATAATCCTCAAAATTATTAAATTTTTTTGCCCATAAATACAGTTTAATGTAGAAATGATATAATTTCGTGTATAAATTTTGAGTATTAAAACAAAATGTTATGTAAATTGATAGAAATTTCACAAATTAGTACTCTTCACTAACTTAATCATAAAAGAAATCACAATAATACGTCAATTCTACAATAAATTTATTAAAAATTAAAGCTCATTGTATGTTCTTCTAGATTAAATTATAAGAAAAGAATAGAATTTAATTTTACAGCGTCAGAAATAGACAGTTGGACAATTATTCGGCCAAACTTCATCAGTAGTAAACAAAAACAATTATCCAAGTTTACGTGTCAAATTTTATGTAAGCATGACATAAATTATATACCAAATATTTTTCAAAATAACACAAATTTAATTATGTTTATTACTAAATAGTTTTTCGTTTCTAAACGAGTTTTATGTAATTTTCTGAAATTTTAGTCACTTTTCCATATTTTTTGACGATAAATAATTTTGATTCAAATAAACAAATTTGATCTCAACTTTATGAAATATTTAAAAAATTTCAATAGTATGAAATTTTAGTGCAATAAAATATAGTATAATTGTACGTAACAAGACTGTAAACTTTATTTAATTTAACAGCTACTGAAAACAAGTTTTTATGCCTTGCATGAATAAAAAATTCAATTTAATACACGTGGTAGAATGTTGCAGAAATATTCAATGATTTTCTTATCAATACACTCAAAATAATGTAAATGTTTATAAAACCACAATAAATTAAACATAGAATATGATATACATTTACTTTAATAAATCAGGGATACATAAAAACGTAATTTACAGTACCTTAAATTAAAAAAAAAAAAAAAACTAACCCATTAAGTACGTGTTTCGTGTGTATGTTGAATAAATAGCATACCAATCTGTAACATTGAAATAAATTTAATGTTTAAACTCCACAAATACTAATCTCATTAAACATTAAATGCATACATAATATAATTATGTCTACTTGTGTCAAACATGTCATTTAAATGTAATTCAAATTTTTTTGCTTTTTAAAAATTGACTCTTTATTCAAAATGTCTTATCATCTTTTGATACAATAATACGTCAACTTATTTATAGGCAAGTAAAAGTTCTATACTTCAGATAGTTATAGTAGACCAAGAAACGAAGACCCGAAGTCCAGAAATTTCTTCCACCTCGAATTTTTGATATATTTTTTACAGATGAAAACGTCAACGTTTTTATAATACATAGACCATTCTTTGTACCTTTGTTAACATAACAATATAACATAAAATAACATAACATAACACTCTTCCAAAGCATATTTAATAGGTTTGCTGTATTTTGTTGACAGAAGAAATGTAAACAGACTAAAAATTGAAGACATTACGAATACATCTAAATCCTTTTTGACAGTGAATTTACTACTGCAAACAAGTTAATTGTTAATTCTAGGCGCTTTTTAGTAATATGAATAGTGTTTTTTAAGTTTTAATTAATTCTTGTTGAATCAAGTTTTTTTGTTACTTGTCAAAATATAATTTAGCATGATGATTTACTCTTGACCTAAGAAACACTTTTATAAAACTTGATTACGCAGCCGACAGAATAATTCATAACTATGATGTAGGCTGTCTACTAAAAACGATAATATCTTTGTAGCAAAAAGCACAGGAACAACCATACAGTAATGTTAGTGAAAACTTCAGCAATGTTCATACCACAAACATATGGCTTTGATTAGAAGTAAAGTCGAGTAACCATTATAAAAGCAAATAAAATCGATATAACAAAAATTTTAGTCTGCCTTTGCCCCTTGTTATCTGGTGCTGTAGCGTGTTGACGAAAATAAATAATACCACTGTAGCAAAACGTACAGGAACTTTTATCCAGTAATGCTGTTCAGAACTTCGTTAATACCATACCACAATCGAATGGCTTTCTCATGGAAAGTAAAGTTAGGTAACCATTATAAAAACTAACAAAAAACGTTCCAACAAGAATAAAAATATACTTTAACATTGAATTATTAATAGTCATCTTCATATTAAGCTAAATAATACCTTATAAATATGCTTTGATATTGCTAAACGTTGAAATATTTATTAGTATTTGGTCAGAACTTTAACCAAAGCCAGTAGTCGTATAGTTAATCTTCAGGTTGAGTTTTGTTTGTATCAAATATAAAAGATGAAGTTTTTAAAATAACAAAACCCTAATCTAGTACTTTTTTGTGGATAAAAATTGATGGTTAATGCTTCAAAAGTTTTCTATGTTCTGCTAAAAAAAATTTGTGAGGCAGGGAGTGTACAATGTACAAAATAAATGTACTCTCATTTTTTGGTGTAAAAATACCTATAAAATAAAACTGTTTATAAAATAACGCTTTATCTAATTCTAGCTCATCATTTGTATGATTCTTCATTATTATTTATAAACTTTTTTTTAGCTACTATTAAATAAAAAAAATGCAGATTACTGACGCCGCATTACTTCCTGTAGTATGTCTATAGGCTACGATTCTTTTCGACGGATAATGACGTCATTGTTTTTGCAATTCATGAACTACGCTTTAGATCTTTGTACAGTCAAAATTATTCAGAAGTATTATAAGTAGACTTATTGTTTACTGTTAATAAAATATTAATAATGAGTCTGTTGATTTAGGATGCATTTATGCATTGCCTTTTAAGTCTTTGTTATATATACACTTCATCAGTGCGATAAATTTTATTGCAGTGTGTAAGCCTTAATAAGTAACAGAAATAGTTCTTAGGCAAGTGTCATGAGTTGTTAATTTATAATAAAAATACTATTTAATAGAATCAAAAAAACCAAAAAATTTTTATAAGAACCATCTTGTACTCTTTAACGTAATATTAATTCACAACTTACAAAATTTAATTAATCGATTTTTCTGAGCTCACAAAATGTGAAATTCCTAACATCTCACGTTTAAAGCGAAAATCTTTGTTTAAAAATGTGAAATAATTTGCATTGCGATACAAAGAGTGTTACAAATTTTCTTAATTTAAGAATAGTGGTAAATTCAATGTTATACTAATATAAAGACACGAAAGGTTCTTTTTTACGTATTATAAAAGTCAAAATGATAACACTCTTATATCAATCTTGATCATTAAAATCATGTTTATTACTCTGTTGATACAGTAGTACAGAAATATTATGTAAAATCACACAATAAACAAAAAATATTTTATTTTACTTTAGCCAATATATTTCTAAATATCATGACAAGAATTCATAAGAAGGCTTTAAAAATCTTTTATTCTAGAGATAATCATCTATGTTATGGGATAACTTTAGTAAAATCCATAAGTTGAATTTCCTGTATTTTGTATCCTGCAAGTCACAACAATATTGCCTTCACATAACAAAAATAACTACGATAATGTTTTGTATTTCTGCCGATACAGGAAATAAAATATGACATTTAATAAAACAGCAATTACTGTAAAACACCAAATGAATTTCTAAATATTATCGCTAAAATTTTATAAGAAGGCATTAATAAACTTGTTATATCAATTTTATTTGTTGATATAACTGTCGCTTAACTTCACTTTTCGCAGGAAAATATTTGTTTCTGGAATGGATATTGCTAAAGTTTTCAACAGCATTACGGTATAGATGTTTCTGCTCATTTTTCTATGATGATATTATTTTTTTTAGTTAATTGACAGGCTACAGCGTTTTTCAGACTTATTCTTTTGTTTGCGTAGTCCTGTTTAATAAAACAAGCTATGTTCCGTAAATAATAAATAAATCATTAAACTATTAAATATTTTTCCATGCAAAAAACGAAGTCAATCAAACAATGCAATAAAATTCAAATGCAGAGAACATCATTTATGTGACTTTAAAGTGCTAAACACTAACACTTAACTTTTTTTTACCCATTATTTGACTATAAAAAAGACTTATAAAAAATTGTAAAATTGGTCTCTCATTGCAGCTTCCTT
This sequence comes from Copidosoma floridanum, assembly GCF_036245765.1. Classification (NCBI taxonomy): domain Eukaryota; kingdom Metazoa; phylum Arthropoda; class Insecta; order Hymenoptera; family Encyrtidae; genus Copidosoma; species Copidosoma floridanum. Next base: position 10,120,527 of record NW_028321885.1, read on the forward strand.
ACCTTTGCTTTATTAATAAAATATAGTCAATATTCTCAAGATGATCCAGACGGTTTTCGAGTTAACGGAAGTTCAATAAATTGTCTGCAAAAACAAATGACGTCTTTATCTCTTGAAGAAAAATCGTAGTTAATAATAGACCACATGCCTATTCGTTTGTAGTATAAAAATAATGTAGTTTCATTTAGCTGCCTGTATCATCATCTCTTAGTATGGCGTTTAAAATCACTGTTACTAATCGTTGAACCAAATAATATCATTATAACAATCTTAAAGTTTTTAGCATACGAACAGGAAAAGATATTTTCTTAGGGGTTGTAGATTATATACTCCATTATTTATGTAACACATGTAAAATCATAACAGTTGTTCTACCCTAACGAGTTAAAGACAGGTCTCATAAGTGCTTCAAAAATCAAATAATAACAGCTGAAATTTTTAAGACCTTGGGGGTAGACTGAAAAGATAAACGATGCTTTAGGCAGATTGCAACACCATCTATTAGTGGTATGGTAATATTGTGAAAATCACCAATTGCATTTTTCTTATCTGTTAAAAGAACTTTTGATTGCGGTTTTATCAACTTTTAAGTAAACTTGTGTCCTATTCAATATTAGTTAGTAGATTTTGAAGGCAAAATAATACTACCTACAAATACAGAATACTAATTAGTAATATGTTTTGTGCTGTTGATAGAGCAATCTAGAGCGTCATGTGGGATGATGCTATTAACGAAACACATTTTATTTTGCTTTAGCAAATGTATTTCTGAATATTAAAACAATATTTTATGAAAAGGCCTTAATAATCTTTCATTGAAAAGATGATATCCTATTTTACGGGATAACTTTGAAAAAATCTTCAAGTTGTATAATCTGTATTCTGCATCCTGTGTGTTATATACCGCGAGTTAAAATTATATTACCTTATACAGCGCAAAAAAGAGTGTTTTTTATTTCGGATTTGAGAACACCATATATATACTTTAGTATTATTTCTAAGAGTTCACAAAAAGGTCTTAATAAACTATTATGGGAAGAGTCATTACATATTTAACTAAATAATTTTAATAATATTTATGAGAGAGCTATCCACACTATTTATAACGAAGTGCAGAAAAAAACTGAAATTTTAGTTATTGCCGTTTTAATTTGTTGCTCTAACGGTTACTTAATTTCACTTGTAATAAAAACCCATATTTTTGTAGTATGGACAATGCTGAAGTTTTTAACAGCATGATAATATAAATTCTCCTGTGTGTCTTTCTATACCAGATCCAGGCAAACACTTATACTAATATATTGGGACAGTTGCTTTTCGACTTTAGAAAAGTACAGCTTCCTACGTATGTAATAAATTCTATATATTTTGAGTTTTTACTCCCTCAATGAAATAACCCTGCTATATCACTTGATAAATAGTAAAAACACTTTTAGTTCAGAATTTCTGATTGTTTTCTTATTACATAATTCATTGAAAAATACAAATTTTGTGTTAGTGTATGTTTCTGTTTACGTATACAAGTAGCGACATCTCATAGATGCTTAAAACGATATGGAATATTGATCAAACAAAATTTTTTTTTTTTTTCTAAATGCTTATAACCAATAAGTAAAAAAAAAATAGTTAAAGTCTTTGTGTGATTAAAAATTTTAATTTTTCGTATTTAAGAAACCAATTTTTCTTGTAAACTTGATTTTTTCGTTGTTATCTTGTTCTATTTAAATTATGAGTTAAAAAATATACAAGGCTTAAGATTTTTCTATTCAGTATCGTTTTTTGATATCAAAAAAATAATAAAGAAATTAAGAGTATTCTTGAAAACATAAAAGAAAAATAATTTTTGGTATACGTAGCTTCATTTTTATTTACTTTTACAGTCGATTATTTATCATTTATAATTTGATCAACTAATTTTGATTGTACAGAGTTTTTAAAGTCATATTTGTAAAAAAAAAAAAATTGTATTAGATCAATTGAGTTCTTGATTGGACGTTGGTGAAACATTTTAAATCAAAATGTTATTATTAACTGGGTTTGTTAATAATAATTGAAAACTTTTTCTTTGTTTCACAATTTATTCCTTACTCTAAGGATGGCTGACAGCTATTTCGTTAATTATAAATTTGTTTTGTCTCTGTGCTTTTACAATCTCTGTTGTTTTTAATGAATCTAATTTTTGGCTTTTAGGTACATTACGTGACAATTTTATATTATTTAAATCTGGGAAATGTGCATGTAAGCTACGATGTTCACTAAAACGAGTCGAGCCCTTATTATTGTGAAAAAATTTACATGTTCTTCAATACGTTTAGACAGGGCGCATCATGTTTGTCCAATACACATAGCGTCACAATCTGAGCATTCGAAATATGTAAACTACCCTGCACAGCGACTGTACCTGTCGCCGCGGTTACGAGGGTTGGGACGATCTCAATATCGTTTCAATGGTTTTTTTTTTTTTTTTCATCTAATTTAAATTGAACATTTTTAAACGGATTTACTGTCTTCTGAGTATTTATTACGATTGCATTGATTAATAAATTTTTAGAAGAACAAAAAAAAAGTAGCATTACTCGAATAATTTGGTAATTTTGGAACTTTCAATTTACAAAAAAATTCAGAAAAATGAAGAATACGATATTTCAGGGAGTGATGATGAATAACGGTATTTTTCATAAAATTAATTGAAATCTTGCGACAGCTGTTCTATACACTTTTTATAATCATATAATAAAAACTTTTACAGAGATATTCCATATGATAACTTTAAAGATGATATACTACCTTAAGATAAAAATGCCATAAGTTGTAGGAATAATATAACTATACGACAGTTTTATAAAACTTTTACAAACTATTTTGGTTTTTGATGCTCTGTTTATGATCCTTAATAGTTTTAAGGAGATTTAATAATGGCTTTAGCTTGTCATACAGAAATTTTACAAATTATAGCTTAGAATAATTCTTTTGTTTTATTTATAAATTTTTCTTCATCATTCGTTTGTCGTACAAAAATTTATAATTTTCACATCATTTTATCCCTGTAAAATCAATTGATTTATGTTCTACCGGCAAATCTTTTCTCAGTAAGAACAAAAATCTTTCAATGGCTGTTTATAGTGGTTTCCGATAACCGAAAATATCACAGTGTTCAACTTAACTTCAGCTTGTATCTAAAAGATTAATTTCACCTAAGATACCGTTCATGCAAATACGAAGATGACGTCACGTAGAATGGCAGTGAGATATTTTCAGTCAAACGTCCCCATGTCTGTTAACACTATAGTAACTTTTTTGCCGAGAAATATTAATGACGATCACAGCTTTTACGTGCACATTCATCGAAAATAAATACCCTAATTAAGCTACGTACATGGCTTGATTGATGAAAGAACGATTAAACTTTGGTTAAACTATTCATCACGATCACCTTCATATCTTTTTTATAATATGACTATAAATCAAAAATTTTTTAATGAAGAGGTTCTGATCGATGAAAGCTAACTACGGTTTTTATTATATCTTGCAATAAAAATTATGCGATTGAGAGTCAGAGATTGTCTCATGGTTGGGTTTAAGCCTTTAAGATATATTATGAACGTTACCAAACATAAAATATGATCTTAATCTAAAGAATGCAGCTGCATAGAAGATAATCTTGCTAAAAGAAAGATTTGGTTGCTATGATGAGACAATTAGGTAGACCAACAGCATTTACGACATCAAGTGCCAATCAACTGAGATGGACTAATGTATTACTGACTTTATATAAATTACTAATAAATAGATAACTAATTACATCAGAAGCCTTGTTAAAGTTAAAATTCTTTTCAAAAAGTGCATTAATCAATAATAATGCTGTGACCTGCACAGTTTACTTTAATAAATTAGTTGATATTATTATAAACATTTTAAAGTCAAACAAATTTTTTCCACTTGGTCCGTATACAGTTTCCCACTATTTTAAAAGCATTGAATTTCCACATCGTGGAAGCCGACATGTGTCTATTTTACTTTGGATGGAAAGTGCTCTAAAAATCTCCTTAGTGATGGAAATCAAGTTTAAACTATCTATATAATTGATACTTGGATCTCTGTCTTTGAATCTGAGGCGTCTGTAAAAATAGCGTTTCAAAAAAATAAAAACATTTTTACGTACTACGAAAGAGTAATTGCTAATAAATCACAGATATGCAGATTTGAGTCATTATTGACGCCTTCTTGATAAACTGTTATATTTATTACTACACCAAAAAAGAAGCGAGATTTAAAAAGTATGCTACCCGATATTCCGAAATAAGAATAAATGTAGATAACTTTGACTATGATACTTAGAAATAATACATTCAATCCTTTTGCTCTCAGTATAATGAGATCAAATATGGATTTTCAAATTATTCTTAAAGAATACTCCTGTTCGACCTATATTGTTGAATACGTCAATAAAACTACCATTAGTCGTTTGTAACGAAAAATTATAAAAATTATGAATGAACATCTAGAGTTTGATATTGTTGAAATTTCTTGAAAAACGAGTGTTAATACGTTAAACTGTGTTGGAATAACAAGTCAAGAAGCAGCTTAATATATACTACGAGAGCGTATGTCTAAATGTTCTGTTGTTTTTATTTATATCAACACTGTATGGCTCATCAAGCGACAAATAATTAGAAAATTGCTTAAAGAAATTCACAAAATCGATGCTAATTCAACTTATATTTGAAAAGAAGATTTTCTTAAAACATATAAAAAATAAGCTGATAAATTGAATGACGTTACACTTGTAAAATTTGTTTTCGAATATAACAAAATTAAAAGAAGACTATATATTTAAAGAAATAAACCGAGAGTTATCAGATATAGAACTTACGTTATGGGTAATGATTATAATGATTATCAAAGATAAACGGTCCCTTTACATATGCCACTTTGAAATGAGGATAATGATATTACGCATAACTTATAATTTGTGAAAGCTTACAATAAAAATGAAGATCTTATTCTAAATAAGTAAGACGCATTTGAATCGAATTTAGATATTGGTAGAACAATAAAGATATGTCGCTAGATGTGTCAAAAATGAGGATCTCAATGGAGATGACATGATGGACATAGCTGAAAATATTGAGGCTCCTAATCCATTCTAAGAATAGAACAATAGTCCAAACGCAGATTCAAGTTTGGATTTGCGTATTGTTACTTCAAATGAATTGGCTATTATTGCAAACAGAAAAAAAAACATTACGGAACTTGATACCTTTTGTGTATTGATAAGACGCGCTGATAAAAAAAAAAAAAAAAAAAAAATACATTAATAGAAGTTGCAAATTATGTCTTGGTGGGTAATAATTGACCTTTTCATATATTTTTACTGGACCAGCTAGCTGTGAAAGGACCTTTGCTATTAAATTGATCATAAAAATGTACAATTAATGCGGTGACATATATGCTTACTGCAATGCATATATCACATGTGCTTTAACTAGAAAAACTGCTGTTGTCATAGATGGTACAAATGTTTGCACAGTATTAAAAATTTCTATATTAAAACTTCTTTCACTATCAACAAAATTTGTCTAACAATACAGAACATTGGTTTGTTAGTATATATCAGTGCCCTCCGGTGAATTTGAAAATTCAAAGTGATCAGTGATCCGTTGGGGGCGAAATGTGAGAAAATAAATAAATACAAGTAAAGTGTATTTAAATTTTCTTGCGTTGATTTATTAATGCGCAACGTTTCGCTGACAATATGCGTCAACCTCATCAGGCTACAAAATTAAAATTAATTGGTGACGAGTAAGTCAACCAAACGTACGAATTCTCGCGTACCTGCGATAACAATTTACATCAAAATTTATTGTACTTTGTGTTTGAGCCTGCCAGATCACTCATTGTGTGTTTTTAATTTTATTTTTGTAGCCTGGTGAGGCTGACGCATATTGTCAGCGAAACGTTGCGCATTAATAAATCAACGCAAGAAAATTTAAATACACTTTACTTGTATTTATTTATTTTCTCACATTTCGCCCCCAACGGATCACTGATCACTTTGAATTTCCAAATACAGAACATTATTTAAATATGTTGAAAAAATCAGTACGATTAGAGTTGAACTATTTAATTAAATCGACAATAGATTTCAAGAAAATAGCAGATAACTTTAATACTAATTCTGGTTGATAAGACATAATTTTGATCGGTGACTTTCGTCAATTACCTCCAGTTCAAAGTACTGATGTATAGAAACAGTTAAAGTAACGTATGATCGGACTAGTTTTATAGTGTGGATTGAAACATCATGAATAAACTCAAGTAATGAGACAAGTAAACAAACAATTTACTTAAATAGGTAATGGTAAGGTTCTTTGTGATAATGATATTTTACTGATTGAAAGAAGATTTCTTACTATAGAAGATGCTGACAGGCTTTTTCCTCACTGCATACGTTTATTTAATGAGAATAATTATGTTTCTTATCATAATAATCATGTCTTACAAACGTGTGAAGACAAAATAATATTAACAGCTCTTGACGTATTTACCTGATGTTACAACAATGAGTAAGAAATTTTTGTTCAATAGAAACTTCATTAAATGTGTTCAATTTACACTTAAGAAATTTCATATGAAATAACTTTCATGTTGAATAAATCTTACATTCATACGTATAACATTGACTTAGCCGATGGTTAAGCTAATGGTGCTAGTAGAATCTAGGTTCGCTTAGAACAAAAAGATGGACCGACAGTGGCATCTTTGGTACCGTATTTGGCCCGAATGATTAACAAAGATAAGTTTTTATTTGGGATTATACATTTATAGATTTCAAAGAAATTCCGAAGTCTTTTGAATTTGGCCAGATACACTAGAATGTTTTCTTGCTTAATTAACAATTAATTATACTATTTTACAAGGTTTAGTAAATAGAAATGCAAAACTGTTTTAAAAAGATTATAGTTATAGCATATTGCGCACGAAGCGCTTACGGATATGCTATAACTACAATCTTTTTAAAAAAGTTTTGGATTTCTATTTACGAAGCCTTGTAAAATGGTATAATTAATTGTTAAGTGCGCAAAAAAGCATTTTTAAGTGTATCCAACCAAATTCAAAAGACTTCGAGATTTCCCTGAATTACTTAGGAGAAAAACCCTAAAGGGATATGCTGCGAGAGATTCAAATTATATTAAAATATATCTACGTAAATGCTGCTTTACCGTCTGTAGTTTTAAAATGAAGATGTATTTATTCAATTTCAATTGCACTTATTTATTTTAAAATGGGTTCAGCCGTAGATTTCTTATCAATTCTAATCAATGAAGACTTTTTATTGATTCTTCAACTCGTGGTTTAGAAGCAGTTGTTTTCTATTGTGCAATTTCATATGCATCAGTTCCCTTCGGGTGGTCAAAAACACTAGATAAAACATATCAGATTACAAAACTGCGTTTGAAAAAAATTAATGACAAAAATCATAATTGGTTTATGTGCTCTAATTTCAAAGTTGTATCGATTCCTCTTAGTCAGCAACCTGGTTACACCATGTATTTATGTTTTTTTCTGCGAATAGGATGGTTAAGCTGAGAACGAGCATGGAATAAAAAAGGGCTGGCCTGAAATACAGCACCTGATGCCTAGATCAATGAAAATTGTGAATAAATCGTTACTCGACACGAGAAAATTACTTTGCCTCCTTTGCACATCAACTTGAGGCTTATAAAACACTACGTTAAAACACTTGATAAATCAGGCGTGTGCTTCCAATATTTGAGCAAAAAATTTTCAAAGTCTAAGTGATGCAAAAATAAAGGCAGTAATTTTTATCAGACTTCAAATCAGACTATTATGCACCGATAAAAAAAAATAAAAAAAATATGATCCCCAAAGAAAAAGGTGACTGAAAATTGATATCCAGCAAGATGGAGTGCTGTTGTGATAGCTGACTACTGTTGGCTGTTCGCTCCTAGCCGATACATAGATTGCAGCCCTCTGTATCAGATATTTGACAAAAATTCTGCTGTGTAAAAAACGGCCTCATTCCATTTGGCTGTGTATAATTAGCAAAGAGATCTAAAAAGAGATCTAAAAAGAGAACGACGATACTCTCCTGCAGTATCAGGAATATAAAAAAACTGTCGAGTGGAGGGGAGAACATGCGAAATCTAAATCTCGCAGAAAGAGAGAAATAGAGAGAGACGCGGAGAGAGAGAAAGAGAGAGAGACATTCGAAATCTTGGAGACGTGGAGAGCGATAATGTGCAATATAATAAGTATTTAATTAAATACAGTAAGTATATTGCTTTGACGGGCGATGATGTGCAATATAATAAGTATTCTATTAAACACAGTAAGAATATTGCTTCGACGGGCACAAATTAATCTCGCAAATTGTCCTTTTGTACTAATTGAGTGAAAATGAACTAAGTCACACTGTAGGTATTTTAAATTTTATAAAAATTTTCGAAATTTGTATAACTACAATTTATAAGCAAGTATTGTTAGAGATAAGAATAATTTAACACAGTTTTTATATTATCATACGTATTATACATTTAGTATCAGACATCATAATACTGCGATACGGGTCATTCTTTTACAAACCCAACGGATTTTCCTAAAAATTAATCGTCACTTTTCCGATTCGGCTAAAATTTTTATTCCAGTTTTTATATTGAAGAATAAGAGATACGTGTCCAAGGAATTTTTTTTATCGCCTATTTTCGATTTTATAAGTTATAACAAATTTAATAATAGTGATTGAAGACTCATTTTAAACAATGTATATCTCTGAATCCTTAAGAGTTACAAAATTTTTACCAATAGCACTTTTGCAGCTAAAGAGTTAAAACTGAAAAAAAAATTATCAACAAATTGATATTGTTATTAACAATTTAATTTTTTGAATCAATTTTTAACAATTGCTCCCAAAATGCATCGAGTTTTTATTATTACCATCGTATTCTGCGTCAAATTTTCCATTCAAATCATGTTTTTAAAATATGTAGACTTCTCAATTGTTATTGTTGTAATATTAATTTATGTAGCGCGTAATGGTAAAAAATACTGTTTTTTGAGTAGAAAATAATATTTGTACCTCGTATCAAACTAAGTTGAACGTAAAAGTTGTAGATAATTGAAATATCTACAACTTTTGTGCTTACCATTTGTCAGTTTAACCTCAAAATTTTGTATTATCATGCAAAAAAGTGAGAAATCACCATTTTATCATTTATTCAGGATACATTTTCAATAAAATCAAATCGTGAGTGATTTGTTTTTCAATCTAATTTTTCAGTATAGAAAAAAAAGCTTATTAACCACTAGAGAAAAAAATAATAACAATGCTCTAAGTAACATCAACACGTAAACTGTTTTTTGTTCTTAAAATTTTTATTGCTACTTTGTTTTTCATTGTTTTATTAATGGTCTGCTTTTATATGATTTCTTTATATAAAAGCAACAGATATTTAATCTCTTTAATTTTTTGGAATTTTAAAATTTCTTGGGGAAACCTGCCTAGACAACTCCCTTCGAGCTCCGGTCCCCTCACGCATACAAACATTCATACTTTCAGACACTGTTTTAAGTTCCCTCTTTTTTGTTTTTTCTTTTGTTTTTAGAAGAGCCTAGTCTCTCACACATTCGGACGGCTGCTCACCTATTTCTTTAGAGCCTACCCCATTCCAAGCCAGGCACCCTCACCAACGACGAGGTCTAGCAGCCCCTAGAGGGTGTGTAGTAGTAGTAGTAGTTTTTTTTTTTTTTTTTTTTTTTTTGTGGAGGAAGCGGAAATGCATTAAGGAACACCGCAGGGACAGCCGTAGTGTTGAACTCAGTGGATTTTTTTATTAGACCACCGATATCCACTAAAACCCCCCCCCCCATGCCGCGTGGCTTTTGATCTACCCCGGAACCGCGTTAGCATTACTTCAGGGTGGAGCCACCAGGGAGACCATCGCGTCTCACAGCATTAACGAGCTAAGTCGCCACCATTTGCTAGAGTTGCTGATGCTCTCGAGTCCTGAAAAGGACTCAGGGTCCCTGAGGACCAGCACCTTGTCTAGCGCTTCATAGTAGGCCGCCTACTCAGCCAGCACCACTATAAGCTTAATGCTTTCCCTTGCTGATAGGTAAAAAGTACCCAGCGCAGCGTGGGTCCACATAAGCCTTTCTTTCAACTCAAGGCCTTTTTGCCTTGTTCTGATCCTGCTTAGGGCTTATCCCTGGCCTCTTTCAGGGCTCTCCTGAATAAAGGGCAGCTCCCGCTGCCTGCTTCGTGCTCGTTGTCCGTTGTTGGGCAAAGGAAGCACCGTGCTGGGCCTAGACACTCTTTCTTTCGATGGTTTGAGCTTCCACACCAGAAGCACAGCTTTGATCTGTTTTCTTCTCTACAGTTGCCTGAGACGTGTCCAAATCCCAGGCATTTGTAACATCTTGTTACTTCGATTCTTCTTCGAATTCGGCAGCTTACAAAGCCAACTCGTAACCTGCCATCCTTTTCTACTTGTCTGACAGATGCTTCGTCCATCTTCATTAAAGCCCGCCTCTGTCCTCTGGCATTTAGCTTTAAGAGAGCAACTTCTGGCTCCTGGCTTTGATGTCCGAAAGTCCTAGCAAAAGCCTCTTTGACCTCATCTTCCTCTACAATGGCATCCAGAACTCGGACCTCTAATGTCACTTTTCTGTCGCTCATTTTGACAGTACCCTGTCCAGCTACCGACTTTTCAATTTGCTGTGAGAATGCAGTAGCATTCTCTACACCTTTGGCTTTAATAAGTATGTCTCCTTTTTTTGTAGTGACAACATTTTGGACTGCCACTTTAGCCTTATCATGGTCAAAGTTCGCCTTTATAGTCTTCAGCACCGTTGCTAAGGACTGTCCTTCAGCCATCTTCACTACTACTGTTGTTGTGGCGTCCACTCTTTTCTTCCGGCTTGTTTTGTCATTCAGTGAAATTTCTTCTTGTTTTCCACTGCCTGTTTTCTCTTTTTTTTTTTTAAGACATAGCCTGCTGGCGTTCCTCAGGGCTGTCCGATGGGCTCCTGTTTCTCGTACTTTGTTCTATTTTCTTTAAGGCAGTGTTCAGGGTTCGTTTCTGTACATTCCGTCGGAAATTATCTCGCCTTTTTTCTTTCCACTGCAGGGATTCAAATGACGACTTCCAAGCGTCATTATAGGAATCTTCTTTGATAAGACAGCCTTTTTTTAGCACCTCTGGCTTTTGACGATGCTTAAGCGCCGCTTTAAGCCCATTTTTAACAGCGTTCGCTGTGTTGCCGTACTCATCATTAATCAGTTGTAGCGTCTCTGTAATGTCATTCGTTGCTGATTGGACTTTATCAGCAACTTGCTGTCGCTTAACTCCGAGCCTAGTGACACTTTCTTCTAAAAAGGCAAGCTCTTTCTGGGTCTAGTGGCTAAATACCGACACGTTGCTAACCTCGGTGTCGTTAGTGCCTATACTCGACAGGCTTCCTCTTTGTCCTTTGTCTGTAAGGAAAGGCCATGGAACATTTAGCACTCCCTGTTGGCCATGAGACACGTCTTTGTGGCCCCCCCCCCCCCAGAATCCGTGGGGCCTGCATCTGTCACCCGGGCTTTCACCGGATCGGAATCGCCGGCGGATTTCCTCAGAGAGGTTACTGCCTGGGGTACTTGTTTTGCATCGACGTTTTTCATATTGGCATCTTTTTTAATATCGTACTGACCTGCGAAGGCCAGCACTACCCTTTTTTTCTAGAAATAAGTATTTGGAAAGGGTTAAAACCAGGGCGGCAGCCCTCTCTGTTACCAGAAAAAACCGCTACTTGCTCGGGCCGGCCGGGAGTCGCCACTCTCCCTCAGTCCCACCCGCGGAGACTACCCTGGCGTTGAGTAACAAGTGTAAGAATGGTGTTCGTGTGTAATGTATGTATTTGTTGGTACACAACGGTCATCCCAGCGAGACGAGCGGCAGGTGTACAGTCCCGAGACCGCGCAGACAACCCAACCAAACGGGCTGGCGTGAGGCACTAAGGTGCCGCCATATAGCCTCCTCAGTGGTAGTAAGCCTAGATTAGTCGGCCCACCACGTCTTTTTTGTTCATGAGGCGTACAGCCATATCAGATGTGGTTACCCAGACTTACCCGGGCCTCATCATCTGGCTTCACCCGTCGCCGGGCCCCCAACGCAAGCCCGGAAAAAGGACCCGCCACACGCAACCCAGAACAATCCGTAAGTGTCCCTGTGTTTGTTTAGTGAGAGTGTGTGATGCATGTATCTAAGAAGAATGTTTTAACCGTCGCTTACTTCTATACGCGACGGGTGCTAGTTTTTGTTGGCCCGCATCAAGCAATCGAGTGCCACCTACGGAAGCAGCAAAAAGCGAAGAACAAGGAGCACAAGCAGAGCTGGCCCATGCATCTACACCGATGGAGGCAAAGGGCACTAGTCCCCTGTCCACATCGCCGCAGATACACACGCCAACGCCACACACGCCCCCCGATCCACGCCCCCGACCACCACCACAGAGACCCACCCTAGCTGCCCATTGTCACCTCCTATTTTAAGAGGATGCCCCTATCTGCCACCCGGGGAAGCGCCCGGTATAAAAAAAACTAGCGAAAACCCCACCCGGGGGTAGTAGTGGTAGTGGTGGTAGTGGTAGTAGTGGTAGTGGTAGTGGCAGTAGCAGCGGCAGTGGCAGTGGCAATGACAGTGACAGTAGCAGTGGCAGTGGCAGTGGCATTGGCAGTAGCTATAGCAGTAGCAGTATCAGTAGCAGTAGCAGAAGCAGTAGCAGTAGCAGGATGAGTAACAGTAGCAGTAGCAGTAGCAGTAGCAGTAGCAGTAGGAGCAGTGGCAGTAGCAGTTTTTTTTGTTGTTTTTTTTGTGGAGGAAAGGAAAATGATTTGAGGCACATCGCAGGAACAGCCGTAGTGTGGGACTCGGTTGATTTTTTTATTTAGACCACCTATACCCACTAAACCCCCCCCCCCCCCCCTTGTGCTGCGTGGCTTTTGGTCCACCCTGGAACTGCGTTAGTATTACTTTAGGGTGGAGCCACCAGGGAGACCATCGCGTCTCACAGCATTAACGAGCTAACTCGCCACCATTTGCTAGGGGTGCTGATAGCTAACTCGCCACCATTTGCTAGGGGTGCTGATCCTCACGGATCCTGAAAAAAAGGACTCGAGATCCCTGAGAATCAGCACGCTGTCTAGCGCTCCATAGACGGCCACCTACCTAGCAAGCACCACTATAAGCTTGATACTTCTCCTTGCATCCAGCGCAGCGTGGGTCCACATTAGCCTGCCTTTTAACTCAAGGCCTTCTTGCCTTATTTTTGTCCTGCTTGGGCCCCATCTCTAGCCTCTTCTAGGGCTCTTCTTAATAAAGGGCAGCTCCCACTACCTGCTTCGTACTGGTTGTCCGTTGTTGGACAAAAAAAGCACCGTGCTGGGCCGGGACACTCTTTCTTCCGGTTGTTTGAGCTTCCACACCGGAAGCAAAGCTTTGATCTGTTTCCTTCTCTACAGTTGCCTGAGGCGTGTCCATATCCCAGGCATTTGTAACATCTTGTTACTTCAATTCTTCTTCGAATTCGGCAGCTTACAAAGCCAACTCGTAACCTGCCTTTCTTTACTACTCGTCTGGCAGTTGCTTCGTCCACCTTTATCGACACCAGCTTTTGTCCTCTAGCATTTGGCTTTAAGAGAGCTACTTATGGCTCCTGGCTCTTTAGTCCAAAAGTCCTAGCGAAAGCCTCTTTGACCTTATCTTCCTCTACAATGGCATCCAGGTCTCGGTCCTCTAATGTTTTTTTTCTGTTGCTCATTTTGACAGTACCCTGTCCGGCTACCGACTTTTCAATTTGCTGTGAGAATGCAGTAGCATTTTCTACACCTTTGGCCTTAATAAGTATGTCTCCTTTTTTTGTATTGACAACACTTTGGACTGCCACGTTAGCCTTATCGGGGTCAAAGTTCGCCTTCATCGTCTTTAGCACCGTTGCAAAGGTCTGTCCTTCAGCCATCTTCACTACTACTGTTATTGTGGCGTCCACTTTTTTCTTCTGGCTTGTTTTGTCATTCAGGGAAATTTCTTCTTGTTTGCCACTACCTGTTTTCTTTTTTTTTCAAGACGTCGTCTGCTGGCGTTTCTCAGGGCTGTCCGATGGGTTCCTGTTTCTTTAATTTTGTTATATTTCTCTTAGGGTAGTATTCAGGGTTTTTTTTTGTACATGCCGTCAAAAATTATCTCGCCTTTGTTCCCTCCACTGCAGGGATTTTAATGACGACTTCGAAGCATTGACATACACATCTTCTTTAGTAAGACAGCCTTTTCTTAGCACCTCTGCCTCTTGAAGATACTTGAGCGCCGCTTCGAGCCCATTTTTCACAGCGTTCGCTGTGTTGCCGTACTTATCGTTAATCATTTGTAGCGCCTCTGTAATGTCTTTTGTTGCTGATTTGACTTTATCAGCATCGTTCTGTCGCTTTACTCTAAGCATAGTGACAGTTTCTTCTAAAGAGGTAAGCTCCTCCCGGGTCTGGTTGCTAAATGCTGACACGTTGCTGTCCTTGGTGTCGTTAGTGCCTATACTCGACAGGCTTCCTTTTTGTCCTTTGCATCTCACTGATATCAGTGCCATTAAATAAAGATGCAACTAAGTAGTAATCCTTCTTTTTTCTCAGCTAACCCTTTTGATCTTCTCTGTTCCCTTACTTTAATTTAACTTTTGGAAAGTTGATGTAACCGAAAATAAAACCTTTTCCTACTTATTTTTTTAATCGTAGCGTTCATTTTCATTTTTTCTTTTTATTGTAAAAAATAGTTTTCAAACGTAACCAAGATTTTTAAATATTGCATTACTCTACCCTTGAAAAAAAAAAATTACGTTCATTGCAAAAAAGATGATAAGTGAGGTGTATTGAAAATAATTGCTGCACCCTGCAAGTTATACCCAGTATGATCGATGCCCGTGCCATAGAAGGGGATTTTTATGCTGTAAGCACGCTCGGAAAACTTGCATATTTAAGGGACAAAGTACGTAAAGAAAAAAAAAGGAAAAAATTAGTTTAGGTAGGAATAAGATATAAAAAATTTAGTTTGTATGAATAATAATAGAATACCAAAACATGCAACTTTTTAAAATTTCTAAAAATCTATTCTTAGTCTGCAGATCTTTTTAATTCCCAGTGGATTACATTTGTATGCACAAGTATCTATGTTTTTTTTCTAATGTATGTAACTTTGCTGTCCTTTGTATTCAATTCATTAGGAGCTCACAAAGCTTACTGATATTTTCTTAAAGTACGTGATATATAACTTAACACTCATGCTAAGAATTATACATGTATAAATATTCATATTATATGCCAGAACGTATATTTACTCTAGAGAGTCCGTAAGTATACACAAATGTTAATATTGTCACTTATATGTTTAGGACTTCAGAAGAAAAAACAATACAAGTTAAAGTGGTCTCCTAAATTAACTTTACTGTCTTGTAACAACAATACTGGTCATGGTGTAAGCAATTCGGTCTCATTTGTAAAAATAAAGGATTGTTTTTGCAGTGACTTCAAATATTTCATAGAGTTGTCTCGTAGAGTCACTTATGAATTTGAAACGGAAATAATCAAAAAATTTAAAGTTAGTATTGATATTTTATTACCGTTTATTAATGATTATACCTTTTTTTTGAGAAATATAATGCTTTCATTTTTTAATAGGATAGCGTAGAGCAACATCTGAACGTTCAACTTAAATATTTGCATATAGAAGTTACAAACAGCAGTCCAAGCATCTCACCGATATCAGTGCCATCAAATAAAGATGCCATCCATGAGCATGCAGTATTATCAGCTGAAAAAAATTACTTGTCTAATAAAGATTTATCAACCATTTATTTTCAAAATGTATGGCACTTGATCGAATCTTTGTGGGGTACATTGGTGGTAACTTTTTTCGGTATGTTATTTATGTTGATTTTAAAGTTAAAATAAAAAGTCATAAAAAAATCATAAGAGTATGTCACACTTCTCTTTAGTGGTTAACAGTACACTTTCTTGTCAGCTGTAACATCTGCTATATTAAATGCAGTATTATACACACTTTTACGTTCAATGTCTAATTTAACAGTTAGTTTACTTAAACATCGTCGATTTTAACAAAATTTAACTCACTATTAGCTAAATTTCTTCAATAGTATGTTTGTATATCTGGAAAGTGTATAAATTATTAATATAATAATATTATTTAGATGCAATTTCCTAAAAATGTGTCCTACTGCAGTTTTTGGAATTGAAAGACAATTTGAAAGACATTAAATTTACAATTAAATATCTAAGCTACTTGTCCTTTACTCGCACTAAACACACTTATGGGATAAAGAAAATAACTGCGAATTAATACTTTAATCATCACCAGCTGTGCATTCTATGCCTTTTTGGTATCTCTTCAGGGAGTACTGAATGAGGCTTGGGCGTTTGGTGTCGTATCTATTGAGGGGCCCCTGTGGGGTACCTGTCATACAAATGATTTTTTGTAATATTTTTTTTATAATCATTTTTATTATACACATGTGTGAACAAAATAGCAATAATACGCGGAAAAGTCATTGGGAAAATCGATATTAAAAAATTTATTAGTTTTCCCAATGTACCTTGTGTAAAGATGATGGCCCTGCTACGATAAAGCTGACAACACTGTACTCTCTTGCTCTCATCTGCTATTATATACCTATACTTGTGTTAGACTTAAATTTTCATGCTTGTATGTTTATGAATGTACAGCGCATGCGCACTTACAGTACCTGAACAAAACAATTCTCACATTCGATGTTTTCCTCGCTATTTTCTCAAAATTTAACGTGTTGATCCTATTCTTTTTTTTAAATAATAGATTCTTTATACTTTCAAGTACATGTACCAATTTAATGTGTGGGCCCACAGCTTTTTATTGCGGTACGGTAGTCTATTGAATTTCGGGTTCCGTAAGGTTGCGTGTTAAAATGACGAATTTTCACAAGCGATTTTCTCGAAAATAAATGTGTTGACCTATTTTGTTTTCCTAAAAAAATCTAGCAAACTTTATCCATATAATCTCTGAATTTCAGACCTAGCCAGCATTTAATTCAAAATCGCCTAAGGCTCCTGAAATGAATAAATAAAAAGTATAAAAATTTATACTTTATTACGTGCCAGCCTAATGCTTGTTAATGTTAAACGTAGATTTAAAATTATGTTTTAACTTAGAAAAAAACTTTCAAGTTTTATTGTTTTTTTTTTTTTTTTTTTTTTTTTTTTCTCATGCAGTGCAGTATACTGTGTACAATAGAGGAAATTAAAATTCTAACCAAACTGTCTTAAAATTAAAACAGTAAAGTAACGTCAAATCAGACAAAGAAAATTGCACTTTTTATGTTCCCATACTGTCCATGCATTCTCAGATCAATGCTTACTTGAGGTTGTTATAGACACTATTGGCCGTGCCTGTGTGGCGCTTAGCTACTTAAAGTACTGTGTTACAGTCCATTTATTTCTATGACTCTTAGATGTTGAAGGTATTCAAAAATTACTTGCAATTATGAAAGTTACGAATTTCTTAACTTCAATCAACAAAAGTGTGTTGCAAATTTCCGATTATTTGAGCTTCTACAATATTACATTATTTTTTCATGTCTATTAAATGTGCATTAAAAATTTGAGATCATGATCTATCAAAGAAAACATTTGAGGAATGATTTTTGAAATGCGTCACATCATAATAACAGTTTTTGAGGATTTTTCACGTTTTGTTAATATCCTTTAAACTATCCTCGGAATATGGGACCCTAAAAAGCTAGCATAAAAATGATTACTTATTTGTAATGATTTCATTGCTTATTTCATGTTTTTTTTTTTTTTTTTTTTTTTTTTTTTTTTTTTTTTTTTTTTTTTTTTTTTTTTCAATGTATAGTAAAAATTCAGGACTACATGTATTCTTTATGAGCCGTATACTTTCCTACGCAAGTTAAAAAAAAAAAAAAAAAGTAAGGTAATAAATAAGTGATTAAAACATAATTCATTTCATTCTGACGAGAATAGAACTTTATACAGTGCTATGTCTCAAGGATAGGTCATCACAAAAGTGTGATGTAAAAGCCTAAGAAATTCAACCTGTTGTAAGACATGTTTATTTAAAATTACTTCTCAAATTTATTTTACTGTATACTGTGATCTAAAATTTTATATTTATATTTTTCAAACTAAAACAAATAGTGTTATATTTTAAAAAGTTAGATTATCAAAAATTCTATCAAACTTTTGTTGATCGAAGTTAGGAAATTCATTGCTCTCAAGGTGCAATCAATCTAAACAAGAAGCGTCTAGGATCATGGAATTTTCCCATACATAACTAATTTTAGAGTCCCAGGAGTAAGAAATAGAGAGGTTCATTCTTTCGGGATTAAGCTCTTTGATATGCGAAAATTGTCTTACAAAAGGCTTATCCACGCAAAGTTTTCGTTTATATTATTTGCGCTATTAACTATTCAGCGTCTTGAGAAATAGAGAAAAGAATCGAAGGGATGAGCTAGCAGAGGCCACAGAAAAAGTGCAGTATTCGTTGTGGATAAAAATTAGAACGTCTTTTTTTCCAAGCTCAGTGGATTGAAGGAGTTAGTTTTCTTTCATAAAAAGGGCCTCGGGTTGCCGGACCCTTAAGGATAAAAACATAAATGTACTTGTTGTTTTATTATCAACCAAAAGGTGATTCTAGACCAGCCAGATCCGAATCTTAAATAATTTGATGCCTAAATGTTAGTGATTGGAATCCTTTTTGTTCTTGTTTAGAAGGAACTTTTATGTGTGTTATTGTTCTTGAGTTTTTTATGATAAGTTATTGTGCCTTAAAACGAAGTTTAGCCTTACTAAAGTTGATCTCACTCTTCCTCCTTGATTTTTCTTTGTTAATGTTATTTTTCATGCTTTATTCATAAAAGTGTCAATTATGATAGCGTGAATTCCCGATGCATGGAATAATTAAATCTAAAAGTAGATTTTATAATTTTTCTGTTGTTTAATGTTTATAGAAAAATTTCTGTCATTTTGTTTCTATCCGTTTTTCAAAACGCATTTTGATTTAGTTAAAAATCAAAGTTATTTTTTTTAGTTTTAGCGATACCAAATTGTTTTTATTAGAGATTTTGTTTGTTGAATTTTGCTGCTTTACTTGCGAAAGTAAGAATTTTATTATTATTTGGAACGCCGATTACTGTAATTCTTGATTCTTTTTTTTTCGTTTCTTTATAATGGACGTTTTGTGAGAGAATGGTTATATATGAGACAGATTGAATTATTTGTCGTAATTTATGTTGATTTGAATTGCTATATAATTTGCTTCATCTATATTTATTTTACATACTTTTTATAACCATTTTCTCATTATCTATTATAATCTTTTAAATTTGTATTATTCTTTATTTTTGGCGTCAAACAATCCTCATGATCCAACGGAAGTTTCCTTAATTGTTTGTATTGAAGGGCGGATTTTACATTTATTGTATTTATGGATATTTTTTGATAATTCAATGTTTTTAAATATTCATACTACGCTATTGGATTTTCTATTATCTCGAGATATGTATGCACAATTCTCTGTCAACCTCTTGTATGGGAGGTATTTCTTTAACTAAAAATAGCAATTATATCGCTATTGTTTGTAAAAACAAATACAAATTTTTGCAAAGGTTTCGACATTTTTTGGTAAATTAAACAGTTTATAATTGATTCTCAAAAACGATATTTTACTTAATTCGGTGATTGCTTTATTCGCAGTCTCTACTTTTCCTTCTTATATTTATCATTGTTTTCTAACCTGGACTATACACGCAAAAAGCAGACAATAACTTGACACTTACTTTTTACGTGCTGCACTTCTCTTGTAACGTATAGCTTGTTAATGTTTGTGACCTTTAAACTCAGGCACACCTTACACTATCCAGTCTGACCTTCATCATTTTTATTTTTAACATCTTTCTCTTTATCAGTTATCTCAGTGCTCACTTTGCAGAATTTCTCTTTTATCCTGTGTTTGTTCTATAATATGCAGCGTCAAAATATAGACATTTACTCACAATTTTCAGATTTCTGTTTTTGTTCGATTAAATTTTTAAGATTATTCTATAATTTTTTTGTATCCTTTTTTTATTCTAATTACGCCGTTTTCTATAAAAATGTCTTTGTACAAGTTTTTTTGTTTTTTTTTCTGTTACTATTATTTTATCCTCACTTGTGAATTTTACTAGTGTTGTTGAATGTTCTTTGCACACTCCATTCAGCATTAAAGTATTTACAATACATACTGAAACATTAAACTAGTTTTTGAGAATCTTTTATGCAGTATAATAAACATCGGTTCATCTAAAATTCAGCTTCACCTTCTGTTTTTTCATAATTCTAATATAATTAAAAGTGTAGTTTTACTGTAAATAGTATAAATTTTTAACTAACTTCTTTTCTTAGTTCTTCATGATTCTTTGACGCTTACTGGAACATACTATTAAACAATGGGTTTGCCAGATACAGCGAATAACACACTTTTTTCACCCCTATACACCAGGAGTAGTTGCGTCGTGGTGAAATCTTGCTTGTGTTCCCCCTCTAATTCACTTACGTCTTCTGCAGATAACATTAAAAATAAAAGACTTTGTAAATCACTACGCATAACTAAATATTTTAGTAGAACTAAAGTTGAAACTTAGAAGTTACATGGCAATTAAAAAACTACAGTTATTTTTGATTGCTGTGCAAGTAATGTTCAAAGAACGTATGTACTGAAACTGACACTACTGGCATAAAATGTGTTGAGTTGTTCTGTGACTGTGTAACATGTGAGCTTGGTTGTAATCTATTGTATGCATCACATTATATACGAATATTTGCACAAAAATACTGGTTCTTGGTAAATATTTATCTTAACTACGATGCATGACAAATTTTTAAAATCTGTAACTTTTTAATTTTACAAATTCCTCTAACATCTTAATGTTCTAATATTTTGTATTAATTTGTTTGCAATTTTAGATGGGCTGAATCACTGAGTTGCGGCACTTTGATAAGTTTGACTGTCCTAATTCAATCTCATGCAATCAACCACTTTTTGGTTATTTTCGGATGTATCTTCACTCAATTGAAAAAAGTTCTTTAATTAATTGGTATCTGTAAAAATAACTTTTTCGTCGCATTTTTAAAATTTTTAGTATAATTTTATCGATATTGTGTACAGAAGTTACACAGAAACTCCATTTGACTCACCATCATGAGTGAGCCCCGTACAATTCTAAATTTTGTTTCTTTTAACAATGATATTAGTTCTAGCTTTGATTAGAAGAAAAAATACATGGTCATATCAAGCTAAAAATTTTCTTACCCTGCCAATGTTCTTCGATATGAATTGAGAATTAAAAAAAAAAAGATTTATTCATAAAAAAAACCCTATTACTGTTTTTTGACTATTTTTTCTAATTCTGTCCAATGTTATATCGTTTTTCGATCCTTGGCTACTTCGAAGGTTAGACAATATTTTCCAAACATATTTTGCCTTTTTCCGGTATGAGCTGCAAAAAAATTTTATTATCTTTTGATTCTATTAAAATATCAAATTTTTATATCTAAATCGAGGCATTCACTGTACTACTATCAATTAGTTTTAAACAAAATCTAATGTGACTACATTTTTAGGTTTATAGTGTCAGCTATATTTTCACAACTTTTACTAAATTGTTATTATTTATTTTATTTAAAATAATGCCAATAAGTTAAAATTAATGTTGCAAGTATTCCTATGAAAACAATTTTACTTGATATGCAATGGCTATAGCCAGAAGTATTGATTATCATGATGAATATTTAATTTTATTATAATACTGTTGAATTCTTCTTCTGTATTAAAAAAAGTACCCAGCCGTATGCAAACCTTCTTTTTTGATTGGTTATGTTTGGATTATGCTTTATCTAATTTAATTTTCAATATTCTACTTTCAAATAGATATTATTTACAACAGTGAGAACATTGTTTACAAGACACTGACGCGATAGGCGTAACCATATTGCATTTTCATAATCATAATTCATAAAAATTCGTATAACAAAGTTTTTTAAGATTCGCTTTATTCGCTTTCAAGATTCATTTTTATCAAGTATTTTAACATTTTATACTTCCGACTTCGATAATTTATTTATTCTTTCTGTTGCATATCGGGAACCTCATAAGAATTTAGTGGACTATATAGCAGATAAATGATTAGCAAATCATTATAAATGTTTGTTCCTTGTTGTTATGTCCATTAATCGATAAAATAATGTCATTGAGAGCTTTTAAACGTCATTACCCTTTTACATATTTTGAAGTATCTGCTTTTTTAATGGTACAACGTTTTTCACTAGTTTTTTCAAAGCCTGTATCCTTTGCAGCTTTTTCCGCAAACTTGTTGATGTTCTACAGCCTCTAACATTCTGCAATTTTGGAACAGCCAGGCCGATTATCAAAATGAAATTTGCTTTGGCTTTTCAATCATTCTAGTCCCAATTTTTCTGTGTATCTGTGGTGTTGGTTGCAATGAATCTTACATTTGTATCACTCATATAAGCTTATTTGTCGTGAAGTATGAGCTGTTGAACAGCGCTTCAGTCTGCATTAACTTTTAAAAAACCGTTTTTTTACCCCAAAGCAAATTGTGCCATTTAACCCCTCTTGTGACGTTCTTCAAGAGCTTACTAAATTTTTTTTTTAAATTGACGCAATTGTAGAACTTATCTACAATTTACTAAACAGAAAGAAGAATAAAGTACAATTTAGTGTATGTTATGGAACTAAGTTTAACATAATATATTGTAAAATTAATTAAAAGATTAAAAAATTATTCAGTACTGCAAGAGCTTCTTTACAAACACCCAAACACGAGCTCAATTGTTCATTCCAATGCCGTTGTGCTGATGGACGAACTAAAACAGTGTAGTGCACGTACAGCGTACAATGGATAAACTTGCTTTTTTTCAAATGAAAATCCTTAGTCTTAAGACAAGATTCCAGGCCCATTATTTTTTAATCTTATAGCTAATTGAGTCACGTAATAATTTCTACGACTTAGTTAATGGTTATTTGCAATATTTTTAAATTTATATTAAAACGTGTTTTCTATTCTGGATATTACTTTACAAAAGGTGCACGTACGAAATAATGGCTGATCCAACATCCCTGACTTGATTATGACTATTCTACAATTTATTATTATTCATGATAAACAAAAATAAAGTTTTAAATATTAACTCGGGCTAACGTAAATCCTCATAAAATCTTGCTACATACATTAAAGAAGGTCAAACATTAAAATATCGATTTTAAATAAAAAATATTACAAATACCCGATAAAGTTGGGTAAAAATAGAATATGTTAATTATGCACATCCAAGTAAACGATTAAGAAAAGGTTTATTAGTTTCTTTTACTTATAATTCTACGTACGAGGACGAAATAGTTCACCAACATCTTATTGAGATAAAAAGTTGTTTTCTATTAACTCCTTACGCTTGATGCTTTCTGCAATAAATTAGTAGTCTTGAAATAATTATTCTACTCAATAATTTAACATATTGTTCAACCCTAAAAAAAATACTCATTGAGGTTTCAGTTCGTGTTATTTTACAAACATATCTCAAAACTTTATTTTCTTTGTTTAAAAATATTTTTTAATAACTTATAATAATATTTTTATTAAATAATTTAGAAACTTTAGTTTTTTCAATGTTGAAGTCTAATTTTTTACAGCCTTACTTCCTGTAACCATCGTGTTGTTACTACTTCTTTTACTTTAAAAATTATTTCAACTTATCAACGTTAATAGGAATTTGACTTTGATTTTGTTTTACCTGGAGCTTCTGCGACAAATTTTGTGATACCTTTGGTTGCATCTGCATTTATTCAGTAATATCTACTTTAAAATGTACGGCATAATTTTTACTAAAAAGTAAATACTGCATAAAAACTACATGTAGAAAATCTTATATATTTTCACATAGAATTTTACTTAAAATAACGTGGTAAAAAATTGACTGTGCAAAGTGCTCAAGTATAGATGAAGCCTATTAGTTACTCGAACGTAAAGTAGAGTATTGAGCATGCCGTAGTAATAACTTTTATCAACTTGTACCTTGAATAAGTCACTAATATACAATAATTTGGTAGTAAAATCTTTGTAGCGCTGATGTTGAAACTTTCATGTTGATTCTAGTGAAGTTTTCCTAATTCATAACAAATCATCCTTTTCTGTAATAATGTAGTTTCTCTGTATATTGAGTCCAATGAGCTGCAAAGTTAAACAGTTAATATGATAATTTGATTCGGTTTCGAGTGTTGACACAAAGATAAAAGAAAATTTTCTTTCTTATACTGTACAAGTATTGTAGTTCGTACATATTTTTTCTTTAGCTTCGGTCAAGATTCACTGAATAGAGCAACGTGGTGTGCTGATGTATTTTTACACTAGTTATAACAAATTTTGTTCAAAATCCCTGCAGTTTTGATTGAATAATAATAATCAGCTGCAAGAAAGTTAAAAAAAATTATAATAATACTAACAAGTACCGTGACTTTCATACGCCATAAAATAGTTGTTGGCCCTAAAGTGCCATTAATTTGCACTTTTTAACATTTTGATAAATAAAAATGGCTATTTGTTAAAACTGTAAAGATTTTAAGCCGACAACAAATTTTTAATTAAATATATATATATATATATTTTTTTTTAATTACAATACTAAACCACCAGAGCAAAAAATATCCTGAAGCATCATCGCTTGCTACAATAAATATATGAGCATACTATTCCATCTATTCAAATAGCCAGAAGATTTGAGTAATCAAGGTTAAGGTTATAATGGGTGCAGGGCTAATCTCTCATTTAATGAATTCTTCATTTGTCGATTTTGATGCTGCTGTTACAGTTGAATAAATTTTTTGCGTCTGTTTCTTAACCCATACAATTGAATACATTTCAAGCATTCGAAGTTTTCTTTCTAATTAGCCATCTTGTGTCTATATTAAAGCCCTAAGGGTTGTTTTTGTTAACTTGTTACCTTGTTGTTTATCTGCTGGCAAGGTACTTCGACGTCTGATAGACCTAAAAAGGATCGGTGAACTACACTCTTTCTTGACTGAAGTTTTTAGTAAACTTAATAACTCTGGGTGGTCTTCTCTAGCCTGCTGTTGTCGCACAAGGCTGATTGGAAGGAAAACCACAACGCTCTAAAGCATTGAAACTAGTTGTAGTGCTCTTTGACAACGTCTCCTCGAGTTACGCCGCACAGTAGGCAAAAATGCCGTTTTTTGTGTCGAAATAAAATAGCGGCCGCTGTGATAGGCTAATCAAGATAAGTTTTTTTGGGAGCTTGAAGCTCAAACACTCTAGAATATAGAAAAAGTAGTCCGAAGTGGAAAAAAAAATTTAGAGGTTAAAAACTACCCCTAATTGCACCCCTAATCACTATATCTTTATAATATCATAATCACTAAATCAGACAGACACATTTCTTACAAAAATATTATATACTAATAAATTTTTTGGGCTGCTGATAACAAAAATGACGTCGAAATTTCAAAATTCAAAATGGCAGATCCAATATGGGGGCCGAAAACGTCAAAACGCTTTAAAATTTTTTAAAAATTTTGGAAAATGTGGCCACAGAAGTTTTTTAGGTTGCTTAAGACGAATCTGGTATAAAAATGACGAAATTCAAAATAGTGGATCAAATATGGCGGCCAAAAACGTCAAAACGCTTTTAAAATTTGGGACAATGTGGCCCTCAGGGTTTTTTAGGTTGCTTAACACGAATCTGGTATCAAAATAACGAAATTCAAAGTGGTAGATCCAATATGGTGGCCGATAAAGTCAAAATGCTTTAAAAATTTAAGAAAATTTTGCCATAGAGGTGTGTTACGTCGCTTAACACGAATCTGGTATCAAAATTACATATTTCAAATTGGCGGATCCAATATGGCGGCCAGCGAACTGATACGTGTTAAAAACTAACGAGTTCTCGGCTATAGGAGTTTTTTTGATCGTTAAACACGCATCTGGCATAAGAATTGTATTATAATTATAAAATTTAAAATGGTGGATTCAATATGGCGTCCAAAAAAGTTGACACCTGTTCAAAACCAACAGAATATTAGCACTGGTGGTTTGAAAGGTTGCTAAACACGAATGTGGACTAATATTTACATTAAAAATGGCGGAACCATATCTTGGTTGAAAAAAAAAAACGTTGAAATGTAAAATTTTTGAGGTTCCTGAACACGAATCTGGAATTTTATTGTTGAACGAAAGAATACAGGATTTCATATGATTATCAATATATTAATCAAAATTTACATCGAGTCCATTACGTGATAAAACAATATCGACAAATTTCGGAAAAAATCATAGCAATTATTGTTGCTCGATGCTCGTAAGCCTAAGACTAAATTAATTACCGCGAAAACATTTTCTACTATTAAATAAGAACAATTACCTACATACCTATGTATTTGTTTTCTAACAAATACTGCTTGTTAAAACTAGATTACGGATTAGCTAAGCAACTCTACAAGTTTAGAATGTAAAAGCATAGATTTGTAGCAGATCTGTGTCAAAAGCAGATCTGTGTAAAATTTTCACTTAAATATTCTAATTATACATGTATATATATTTACATAAGATTCAAAAATTCTGATTTTTAGCAGTAAGTTCTAGGGGAGACCAGGGTAATCGTGGCAGTCTGGGTCTGCGTGGCATTTAAATAAAAAGAAAATTAATGATAATTTTCAGGTTCTTTTTTTTAACACCTATACTGATGTCCCTTAAATTTCCTTAAATATTTTTGGGCATCATAATAAATATTTATTCATTTAAAAAAAAGTTTTATATTTGTAGTATTATATCGACCGGATAATCATTTTCAACAGCTGTTTAAATATAGCCTATTACAGCAATATTTTTACAATTGGGCTTAATTGAAAGCCGGACTCGTTAGCTACAATTTCCTTTTCTTGATTTTTCAGAAAATAAGTAACAACAAAAGTATAACAAAAACAAGCAAGCGTGTAATGTAGGGCACAGCGTAGCATCTGGCTGGGGCAGAGCGTAACCCGGCCGCGGCAGTGCGAGCGCTGGCGGGAGCGTTACACAGCTGATTTTTAGGTTAAGTTTTTTGTAGAACAATGTAAACAATAGGTAGTTTACTTGTTAAGACTACAAAAAACATGTGAAAAAGTTCACTGAAAGCTTTAAATTTTAACAAAATAGTACAATTAAATGAACATCAGAGTGCGAATTCTACTATTTGCAATCGGAATAATATATCGATTCTAGACTGCCCAATCCTTTTTGCTACTGACCTTCCAGAGAAACAAAATTTATTTAATAATTTACTTTGATTTAATGCGGTGAATAACATATTCAAAAGCCAAAGAATGTTATTACAGAAATTTAATGTATTTATGATTGAGTGTAATAAGTTCACTTACAATGTAAAAAAAGATTCGAAAAAAAAAACAAATTACCTAACTTTTTTTCCTATAGCTTACACTTTTAAACTATTATATATCCCTCACGCTACGAATGCCCCAGCCCATACTACACCATGCCCCACCCATGGGGCATAGTAGAGCTTGTTGAGAACGAGCAATTTTTTTTATTTTGAATTTAAAATGTTGCACAATAATTTTTTAGCGTATAGGCTAGGTTCACAAGTATACTCTTACAACACAATTTTTTCGCTACTCTAATCCTCATTCCTTTAAGAAATACAGCTCAATAAAGTTAGAGTGCCCTGCGTACCCTGGTCTCTCCTAATTGTTTACAGCTACGTCATAAGATACATTTCTTACAAAGTTAGCTTCCACTCTTTGGCTTCAATGGATGGTTTTTTTTTTCTTTAACTAAATAACAGTCACATGTTTAGATTAATGTTTAAAGACTAATTTTCGTTCACTAAATTTCCTCGTAGTCATTTTCAGCTTCTGCTAACTCGTCTTCTATCTCATGGTAATTGGAATTCTCTCTACAGCCAAAGATTATCGCCATATTAAGTGATATATGTGATAGAGTAAAATAAATAACTCATTAGCTCAAAACGTTGTGTTTTAGAAATTTTTTTTGCAATTTCTGAATTTGTCACTAAGGTAAATAAAGTGAATTTCCTCATGGATTCCAAAAATAAAACTATTAGTTAGTATTGGCATTAAAATAAAACAAACGTTACAGCAAGTAAGTAGGTGTACATCTTCAATTTGTAATGAATAACTTAAGGTAGTTTTGGAGTCATATTTTTGAAAGGATCTTGCAAACTTAAGGTAAAGCAGAATTTATTTTTCTCATAGTAACAGTTTTGTTAGATTGTCCATCACTTTAAGGTATGCATAATTTCATTTTGATCGCATGATAGTAGCATTCGAATTTAAAAATTCTCTTTTTTTTTTTTGTAAGTTTTGCAAATGGTTGGACTCAGATATTTTTAACTATATATACATATACTATATATCATTAAAAAAAACTTAAATTTACACTAAGAATTTTTCTGCTTTCGTCAACATCTAGTTACCGCACAGAGTCAAGTGTCTCTACTATGACTCACGACTCTGCTAAGATTCTTAAAAGTTACTTTTAGGCACAACTGTTCCACGAAAGTGCCTTATATTTTTCCCTACTTAGTAATCTCAGGTGAGATCTCAGGTGATTTCTCATTTGAAAATCTCACCTGAGAAATTTTTTCGGATATAGTTGTTTTTCCTGTATTTTTAATATGTTTTAGCAAAAGTGTCGTATTTTAAACTCAGAAAATTTGTTGTCTAATTGTAAGAAAATTTAAGTCGAAAAATTTGGAAAATTTTTTAAGTCTGAAATTTTATCTATTTTATCTATTTATCATGCTTAAAAAGACCGAAAAATTCTGAAAAAACATAAATCTTAAAAAAATATCTCAGGGGAGATTTTGACACGATAAATCATCTGAGATCTCACCTGATAATACTAGGTAGGATCGCCAGAGAAAAAAGTGTAACTATGACTAAATCCTTATGTTTTTGGTGTGAAAAGAACTTAATACATGATATAGGGGGATCCGAATCATACCCATCGAGTGCAATAAACGTGAAATAAACTTTAAAAAGTGCATTAATGTAATGGCCAGTCAATGTCGTAATTGTAATATTAAATTTGCGATCAGTGACAGAAAAAACCTTTGTCTTAACGTTTTTCACCGCTACGTTGGCTGGGCTGATTGAAATTTAGTATTTCTAATGCTAAACTCGTATTGTAGAATCTATAACGCTAGATTTTTTTACTTCTTGACAAGTTTAAACTGTTTTGGCTGCCATATAGGATCTGCCATTTTGAATTTTGTAATTATGACGCAGTTTTGATGCCAAATTCGTGTTCAGCAACCTAAGAAACCACCAAGGTTGATATTCTGTATGTTTTGAACACGTGTCAACTTTTTTGGACGCCATATTGAATCTACCATTTTACATTGTATAATTATAATACAATTTTAATGCCAGGTGCGTGTTCAGCGACCTAAAAAACTCTTATAGCCGAGAACTTGTTGGTTTTTAACAAGTATCAGTTTGCTGCCCGCCGTATTGGATCCACCATTTTGAATTTCAATATTTTGATACCAGATTCGTGTCAAGCAACCTTGAAAACCACTGTGGCCACATTTTCCCAAATTTTTAAAGCGTTTTGACGTTTTCGGCTGCCGTATTGGATCTGTCATTTTGAATTTCGAAATTCTGACGTCACATTCGTTATCAGCGACCCAAAAAATCTATAGTTATATAGATTTTTTAAGAAATGTGTATTTGTCTGATTGAATGATTATTAAACTATAAAGATACAGTGATTAGAGGTGCGTTTATAGGTAGTTTTTAACCTCTAAATTTTTTTTCACTTTGGACCACTTTTCCTACACTCTAGGGTGTTTGAGCTTCAAGGTCCAAAAAGAGTCATCTGATTTGATTCAATAGTGTCTAGCTTTATATAATCCTTTAATGGATGAATTGTTGTCGTAAATTTTAGTTGGAAATGTAGTTTAATGTTTGATAGCTCTAAAAAGAACCAATTATATTAATAATTAATGAGAGAATGTGACAATTTATAATGTTCGTGACAAAGTCCCGTGGTAATACTTCCCGTCGTTCTTTATTATTATTATCAATGATGTAGAGCTATCTGTGGATAGTTTAACTTTTAACCTTAAAGTCTCTGCTTACAAACATAGTGAGAGGAGAGAGACGATGCTAAAAAGAGGTACGCCATTGGCTGACGAATATCTTAACTTAAGGTAGTTCCCTAAATAATCAACCGCTTACCGCTGCGTGAAAGTGGGCCTGGAGAATACCTCTACCGTGGGTATCCCGTTGGGACTAACGACTGAGGAGAAGGCTGATAAAATATACAACTGATGTGGCTGTCCGAACTTCTCAGGGTTGTGTCCCTTGGCTTGTTGGTGTAACAAAGCATGTTCTGGTAGCACCAGGTCAATTAGAAGAATAGCCATGAAATCCTTAAGTATTACAACAGATAGTGGTCTTGATGGATGTCGTATGGTATTACGTTGGAGACGTTAGCGCTTAGAATCCCTATTTTTTTATAGCTCTTAGTAATCTTGGTGGTAAAGGATGGAATGCAACGTACGTCGCTTGTCTATTTGTCTATTGAAAAAGTGTGTCGTTGGTAGTCGTGATACCCAGCTGCACGACTAACAACTCTGTTCTTGATGTAGTGCTAGTAAACAACTATAATAATAGACAATTTGCGCGGGGATATTATAACTAGACCCACTTACATCTACTGGAGGTGGCTTTGATTTTACTTCGACGCCAGCTAGCGAGTCCTACTACACTAATTCAAAAAGCTAGCTCATTTGCAAAACTTCAAGCTTATTCATTGCTATTTTTATTTACTTTTTTAAAATAAAAACTTGACAAAAATCATCTAGAAAGTATCAAAAATTGGTTCGCAAAATTTTAGCAAAGTTGGTTGAGGAGGTTCAATCCTTCGCAATAGTCCATGCGACGCTCTCTACAGTTTGGTATGTCATCGGTTTTTCTCACTCTCATGGGAAAACCTAACGTTTTGTAGTTTTTACCACGCTTATTAAGAAATTTATTCTCTTACAAGGACCCTCGAGATTTTCAATATAATTATATATGATTATTAGATATTTTTCATCATTGGTAAAATTTTTATCAAAAGTTCATTTTTAATAAACAAGGTAAATTCATAGAAGCGCTTAAAAGGACGACAGCCTATAAGCTTATGTGTAAAAATTAGCTCAGTATGAATATTTCTTACTTGGCTTATAGGGACCCTCGTGCCTTCAAATTTTGACAAAACTTCCATCACTTTATTGATTTGTAAATTCATTTCCGTCGATTTCTCATTGTTCATTCTGTAACCGATACAACTCCTTTAAGTAGTTTTCGCGATTATTGATTACAAAGTTTTTTGAGACTTAGCTGTGTATATTAGTGAGATAATTAAAAAGTATTTGTTTTTCAACTTCATGTTGGTCAAGACAGCATCGTACTATCACCAAACACTTTATTATCCTGTGTCTAAGTGCCATTATGCATACACGGAGAGAAATTTCGAAGCCTCACGCTTTAAATCTTATGAACTGGAGGCTCTCAAGAATTCATCAAAAATAGAAAGCCCCAATTTAGATGCGTACGAACTCAATCTTCGACTATCTTTACTTCGGAATAGTTCGAGGTGCTTTGATTAGAAAATAGAAGCCCTGTCTCGCAAAGTTAGAAGTATTTGACTTCGTAAGGACTCCGATTGAAGAGCTGTGTCAAGATCGAAGCGCCTATCTTCGACGCTGGGCGAAAAATCGCCCAACTACGAAGACTAAGGGCTCAAGCCCTCTCGAATGCATGCGCTACAATAGTTAAGCCTGAAAGTACTCAATTGTCACAGCCTTCGTAGTTAAGCACTTTTTCGCCCAACGTTGAATGAAAGCACCTGAAGTATTCCGAAATGCTGTATTTTGTTTGAAGAGCGAATACATCTCTATGATTAAATAGTAGTGCCTCGAAGCTCTCAGTCCTTCTTTTCGTAAAAGTTTGAAGCGTAAGCCTTCGAAATTTCTCTCCGTGTAGGCTGTGCGAGTATCAAAGACTACTTATGATTAGTGTAAAAATAATTTTTTTTTTTTAAATATTAGTATATTCAGTTCTTTTTATACACATACCTTTTAACACCTAAGATTTGTCTACATAATTTTTCTTTTCTTTCAGGCTTATCAGGTAAAAAATAGCCGAAAAGAGATTTCCTACAGAATTAAAAAACACCCGTTTTTCCCGCTGTTACATTGACTTATTCCATTTTTGTTCAGACGTCTATGATTTTCCACACAATTTTACTCGACCTTTGACTGTTCCTTCACTAACACAGTTTGTGTTAAACCGTCTACAAACCTTTGCAGACCCTGATATACTTACGCACATGCACTTGTACGTGCACCCACGTGTATATATATATATATATATATATATATATATACATTCTAATGAGACTCCGTGCCCTAGCACGGCTCACGCGTCAACCCCTACGATTAATAAGAGGTTGATATACATGCATAAACAACTTTCTTCTGTAAACTTATTAGATAATAAAGTCTTCCCATCTTTATAGGTTAATATCACTGATACTTCGATGCAATTTCCGAACAGAATATAAAATTAAATCATTAATTTTACTTCTAGTGGTTTGTTCAAATTAATATATTAGCTAAAGAATTTAACCGTGTTTACAATATGGTCAGTACTAACACTATTTAATTACTAATATTTCTTTACCTGTTGAACAGTTATTTGTTTATTTCTTTTCGTGCTCGATTTGCACGTTCTACGCTCCTAACAAGTCTTTCTGTTGTTGTTGCCATTCTTCGCTCGTTATGTTGCTGTAGCCTCTGCCTCTGCTATTTTCTCTAACATCCTCTTGCTATACATCCAAAATGTCCTTATTTATAACACTGTCTTTTCATTTTTTTATGGAATAAACTGGGTTGGGTTTTGCACTTAATTTTCAGTACTGAATTACTAGATACTTAATTACATACTTTGTCTATTTCTTTTTTTTATTCGTTTTTCAAGTTTTTGTTTAGTGAACTACATAAATGCAGTACTAACGTTTATAGAGCTCCGTTCTTCCTACGGGTCTGGTGACCCCCTTGTTACCTGAGAAATTGTGTTTTTATACTCATGTCGTGTTGAAAGAACTTCGTTCTTACCGTGGGTCCTATGACCCATTTATCCCCCCTGGTTTGTTGTTTGAATTCCCTTTATATTTTATTCATTTATTTAATTTTTTGTTTTCATTTCTTGTTTAATTTTATTTCATTTAATTTTTTTTTTTGTCATTTCTTTTTCTTCATATTTCACTTCTTTTTTTTCATATTTAATTTCATTACTTTTTGTTTTATTCTTTTGTATTTCCTTTACTTCATTTTTTTTTTTTCTATTTATTTTCATTCTTTTGTGTTTCCTTTATTTCATTTCTTTTTTTATTGTTCTATTTTATCTTCTTTTTTCATTCCTTTTTTTTTTTTATTTTTTTTTATTTTTTTTTTTTAGATGTATTATTTAAAAAACAAATACATAATTTATCATGAATTGAACGTATTATCAGTGAATGCATACAAAAATGCAAAAATGGCATATTGTAGTTACGAACCACACGATAAGTACAAGAAACCGAGTTTTTATAGTCGGCAGCGCTCGTAGCAGAGTCGGTGAGGTACTGGACTCATATGCAGGAGGTCGAGGGTTCAAATCTCTGAAGTGGAAAGTGTTTTTTTTTTTTTTTTTTTTTTTTTTTTTCAAAGAATTGTAAAAGAAAAAATTTCGGAGGGAAAGAAAAATTATTGTGAGAAAATAAAATTAAAATTTGTTCAAAAATTAATTGCTTGGGAGTGTGAGGAGAGAAGGTGGATAAAGGTGTGCAGAAGAGTAACACGGCACGGTTGGCAGATATACATATACAGTGGGGGGAGGGGAAGTGTGTAGAGAACAGTTGGTGAGGGGGACGGGGTAAGGGGGGAAACTTGAGAGGAAGAGACTTCGGGTAAACCACTTCTGTTCCAAAACATCTGTGGGTTTTAAAACTCCATCATCCCGAGTACGCGACATAAAGAACTTCGTTCCAAAAAAAAAAAAAAAAAAAAAAGAGTCCTAACCACGAACTGCTACCATGTTAGGAATATTGAGAAAAAATAATTTAAGTACAATAATACATATTAAGAAACGAACTTGTCTTATTTACATTGTCTTCTTAACGAGTTAAGAAAGACCGCTTATGACAAGAGCTAGGGCTCGACTGACTGTATCGCTTGGTGCTGCGCGTATAATTGGTAATTGTCATTTACATGCGTGTGTGCGCTTGGACTACACGTGAACTGTACCAATTTACTTATATTACAATAATAATAATAGTATCATTAACTGTAGAAATAAAACACAACGAAAATTGTTACATGATAAGGGAAAATCCCCAATTTGGGTCAACAAGATATTGCCGAGTGATCAGTTTTGGATGCGTACAAGAAACTAAACAAAAAATTAATGCAGAGGTCAGCATTACCAAAAATCAGATCAAATCTATGTCGCCTGTAATAGTTAAAAAGACAGGTAAGAAATTTACAATCACACATGTTTTGCATCTCGCAATGGTAGATGGCAAAGTGGTAAAACCATGTAATATTAACATTATAACAATTACTTTGAAACATTCAGCTTTATTTTAAAATTGTGAAAATCAAGCACTCTGCGGTTTTTCAAACATTAAGCTCTATATCTACTTTTGCAATCGCGTGACATATAACTTACTTCTTTTCAAAATGAGCTACCATCGTAAAACTTGAGCTATGCGTGCATCATCCAAACAATTCCTTAAGTGATCATCTTACAACATCAATTCGAATTAATACATGCAAAAATGCAAAAAATGTTAACATCCATTACTGCGTACGACCCACAAAGAATATCGTACACGATTCCGACACCAATGTGTAGCAAAATGTAAAATTTGACTGATCAGCGTTTTTGACCATCAATCTCTGTATAATTATTGCACCATGATAGTGCTTGTGTCAATCGAGAGTCATTAAATTGAGCTCTAATCGGTCATACGGATCCTTGACTGGACGTGTCCTCCTTGAACTCAGGAGTATAACAACTCCGTGCACATACCAACATTTGCCTTTTTTCTTCCATTTAGTACTAAGAAGTAACTGTAAAGGTTAGAGAGTGAGTTTTGTAGTGATGGCGCCTGTCAAGTGAATGTAAAAATTAATATGGTGATTAAGATGTGTAAATTAAGCTCGAGAAAATCAGGCCACTGTAGACTTGCCTAACGAGTGAATCAAGGAAGAACAAAAAAGAAAGGACCGTCGACTTGTGTTCTAACGTTAAAAGCAGCTGCCAAATTATCATCATTGTCACGAGTACTCTCGTGTAGGATTAGAGTCATGATGGCGGTTTACTTTGTAAGATATGACAACCGCGTACGCACATTCAATGGCTAACGGGCGATCATACAAGTAAGTCAAGTAAAAAAAACTTGAAATTTCAGCTATAACGAATTTTTTGAATACTAAGCAAAATTAAACAGACTAACGCACGACAAAGTCTGTTACAAAGACGTGATATAAAGAGATCATGACGTCAACGTTCGTTCAGCGTGCGACACACTTACGCCACTGTATACATACCATTTGGTTATTCCTAACACCCTATCGCTGAGTTAACGATTAAAAATATAAGTACACTGTGAGTAAGAGCAAATGAGACCTTTGGGTTGACGGTTCGTTTCAGACTTATATAAATGAAATTTATTTGTCTGTAGAACGAATTTACGAGTTCTGCCTTTTACATAAAGAGAACAACAAGGTATTATTATATGGCTCTCCAATCTAAGTATGACTTGGTTACTTACTTATTTTATATTTTTTCAAACAAAAGTAATAATAGTCTGAAATTCACATTAAAAATCAGTTAAGTCAGTAACTCAGTAATAATACGACCAACATGCACCGTTTACTTAGTACTGTACCACACAATCTCTGTTACGCCATCTGTTCATTGGTACAGTGTAGTGACAATATTTGCGTGATTCTCTTTTGCCTAGTCATCCTGTGCTCATCAAGAAATTTTTTCGGTATCGTACAGAAGCTCCGTGAATTGGGCAGTTAAATGCGTATAAGTTATATAACCTTGTGTAAGGATTCTGTTAATACATAATCATATGTGTGCGACCCTGTGTGCCAAGACCGTGTTGAGAACTCGTGCACGCTTGTGTCCAGCCAACTTCTGATTGGCCAAGCGTTTGCGTGTCAGTTGAACGTCCAAAGCTGAAAGACACAGCGCACAAAGCCTGAAAACTTCAAATCCAAATACTTAATCCCCGATAACCCAGTGCGCTAGAGATTTTTTTCATGCTATTTAGTATAAAATATGAGTTGTAACTATTTCCAAGGAAATGATCTCAATTAACCAAATAAAGTTAATGGTATTTAAATAACGTTCTACCTATAGTTACTTTGATCGTAAGCAGCTTTTTCTCATTTGTTTACTACGTCACTTCTTTGCAGTTTTGTTTATTTCACAAATAAACAAAATCCCAAGTGACGTATCATCAAAGATCCAACGTGCTCACTTGTCCGTACTTTTGTTTATAACCTAAATAAACTAAATCCCAAGTAGCTAATCTCCAGTTATCCAACGCAACTACATACCTGGATTCATTCTTAATTAAAACATAAATAAAAAAAAAACCATTAGTTGGGTTTTTGAAGAACAATTAATAAAAGTTCTTAAGCGCTAACATTACTCTAATGTTAAAAATAGGGCATGAGTTTGCACTGTTATTCTTAAAGTGTCTAAAAGTTAGATTGCTCTCTTGTGCACTCACCTTGATTAACGTCTTGGTGCGGTACCTTCTTCAATCAGAAGATTTATTTTGTCACCCATTTAATGTATTAATGCTAAAAAATAATTCTTTGCGGCAACTTTCATACCAAATTAAAATGATATTCTATAAATTCCCTTCTTGTGTCATGTTTCTTTAGTTCAGTAGTGACTAAAAAAATATTTTTTAATTTACATTTAAACAAAATGGTAAAATATCAATGATGGGTGGTCCTACTTAATAAGGAAAAACATTTTTATATGTATCGTAAATTTATCATTTTATTTGTCAGAAAAATATTTATCCATTGCTTCTCTTTTGATTTAAATAATAGTAAAATCATTTTATATGGATTAGAATCAGAAAAAAAATTTTAAAAAGTAGACTAAATTAAATGAGATAATGCCTCTATAATTTCATTAAATAGCTTTAAAAATAGTAAACAATACCTCGGTGCATCTATGTTATACGAAATTTATCTTTAAGAACAAATAAATAGCTGAAGATAGAGGCTTTTGTTAAATACTGACCATTTAAAAAAAAGTTATCAGCAAAATAAAGAGGGAAAAATTAGTAAAAATCAAAGGACTGGAAAAAAGGTTTATTAGGCAATCTTATCCAGTGGCTAGTGTACGCGTGAAACCAAAAAGATAGGTGTAATTGAAAAATAAGACTAAGACCGAAGAAAAGTAGTAAGCACAGAGCTGGAGAGAGTGGTCAATTCAAGGGAAAGTTAGAAAAACATCGATAACAAGGAAAAAATAAGTAAAAAAAGAGAGGAAGACTGCAAAAGCAAGGGTGAGAAAAAGTGGAAGGCGCAAAAGTGGGCGCAGTCAGTATAGAGGCTGAGTGGATGAACCGATACCTTCAGAGACGAATGGTAGCAAGAGCGAAACTATATTTATATTGTTTTGAGTGAAGATTTTAAGTATGCGAGTCTTTCGTGCGGACCTCTTGCAAAGTTCCTCTTAGACAACTCAGTCATACATACTACTGGATACTATTAACAGGGTACAGTGATTGTCTGAAGCACACCCCAGCTATTATAAAGTTAATGAAATTTTCCAATAAACCATTTAACTCACTGTACCGACCTTTTTATAACTAACAGTGACTTTACCTGATAAGTTGACCTAATGTTGGTATTCCTACGAAAAAAGCCTCTGGAGGTCCAGAAATCACCAGAAAAGTCGACTATTTGTTTCAAAAACACATTAGTGGTGTTTTGGCATCCTGGATACTCATTCCATTGAAAAAGTCCGAGAAAAAATCTCGATAATTTTCGATGGGATTCGAGCCCCCGACCTCTCGAGTATCTTCGGTGAGGAGACTACCACGCTAACCACTAACCCATCGAAGCTTGCAAGAGGAGAACTATTTCCGCCGATAAAGAGTGTCGAATCAGTATTTATGGTCATACATTAGCTCTGTGCTGGTGGTGGTGAAGGAGATGGCTCAGGTGAGATAGAGCATGCTCCGATAGGTGGACGTCAGAACTCTGCATGCATGCTATGGGAGAGCTTGGTAGGAAAGAGAGAGGTAAAGAGTTGAATGGATTTTCTCTGAGGAGCTAGATTCTGACAGCGTAGCTAAGAGGAAAAAGACAGTGATCGGTAAGAATGTTAGAGCACTAGTGCACATACGAATTTTAGGCTTAGATAGAAGCGGGAAGGTTAGTAAGGCAACTGAAACAGTAAAGCGAAGAAACCAAGATCCCGAAAAAAGTAAAAAGATCCTGGAACTTGAAAGGTGCAGTTAAGAAAAAAAGGGAATAAGTAAGTTGGTGGGTGAAACAGGCATGGAAAGAGTGGAACGGTTGGAAAGGATAGCATTAAAACTATTAAGAGTGCGAGAAGAAATGGTAAAAATAATGAAGGAGGAGATATTGTCGGCTGAGGCAAAAAATCA
Source organism: Copidosoma floridanum (assembly GCF_036245765.1). Lineage (NCBI taxonomy): Eukaryota > Metazoa > Arthropoda > Insecta > Hymenoptera > Encyrtidae > Copidosoma > Copidosoma floridanum. The sequence continues at coordinate 10,159,416 of NW_028321885.1, forward strand.
AGAGATGCTTGGAAAGTTAGCTAAAGTAGCCAAGGATAGTGAGAGATTGTATGTTTCAACATAAAAAATGAGAAGGAAATGACAAAGAAAGTTAAAAGTCTTAAAAACAGACTGATAGCAATAGAGCGATAAATTTCAAAAGATGAGTGCTACGGGATTAGCCAAAGAAAAAAATCTAAACAGGTTAATACTGAAGTGACAGGGTGTATATTAAATAAACAGTGCGCTGGAGCTAGAAATCTAAATAGTGGAGGTAGGAGGAACAGAAGTCAACAGGAGGTAGATAAAGGAAATGATGTAGAGTGCTGGGAACCAGTAGCAAGGCACTACAAAATAAGGCGTACATGAATAACATGCCAGAGAAAATGGCAGTAATAAAACGAGATTTTTAAAAAAAGGTCAGGAGAATAAGAAAAAAAGTGTAATAAAGGAAGTAAAGAAAACGAAAAAGTCTATTAAGAAGTAAAACAGGAAATAACGTGGATGACCAAAAGGACACTGATTTGTGTAAAAGAGGTTTGAGTGATAGGAGTAGGAGTTCTACTAAAATTAAAAGCTATGGAAAGTAAAATAATACTTTAACAAAGGAAACAGGTACTGTAAAGTATGAGCATTAGTGTGGAAATTGGTTTCATAAATTGAAAGAAGGAAGTAATAGACTTGCAGACAAGCTTGCACGACGGGGAAGTAAGAAATAAACTGTCAGTTGAGTTGGAATATACTAGAGTCATAGTGGAGGAAGTGGTACAGCTGGCACAAGTGCAGGGGAAAATTAAAACTATACACAAGTGGGGTAGTGAATGAAGAGGATGAGGTACGGCATCAGCAAAAGGACCTTTTATGAGATATAGGTATAGGTGAGTGGGGAGGGTATATATGATCAAAATTGTATTCTGGAATAAAGCATGATTTGAAAATTTAGTTTTATCAAAAAATTTTAAGTAGTGCTCAGTCAGAAAGCCGGGGTCAAAGGAAAAAAAAAAGAAAACCAACACATAAATAAACTAAGTTAAAATTTTGTTGGGACAGGAAAAGCTGCAGTTAAAGAAAATTAAAAAGGGTAGAGAGAAAAGAGGATGCTTTATTAAGAATTAGTAAAAAAAATTTTGAATTACAAATTAAGAAATAGAAATACGGTATACGTATACGAAAATTTTAACACAGTTAATAACTCGAGTATACTTATAGTGTACAACAACAACAATAGCTTGCAAAAAATAAGGAGCAAACTAAAGAGGTGGACAGTGGGTACCCAAGTATAGAGTAGAATTTTTATACCATTGTACAGCAAAATATTGAAGTATAATTATAAATATAAATATACCTTCCATCTAACTATTGTCTATAGAGGTAGTGAAATTATAATAGCATTATACAATATAAACAATATGTAGGCTGGCCAGTACAAGATGTTTGGGTCTCATCAAATCTTTCGATGATTTCAGACCATTATCCTTCTGCTTATGCTGATTACATCCCTAACGTCACGCTCATATCTGTCATATACGCTCACACTCTTATTCTTTGTCCATATTTAAAACCCAAAATATTAGTGTATCTAAAAAGTTTTTTTTTTTAGTTATGGTTTTTTAGACACATTCTGCACTACCGAGTAAATGAATGATTTCAGATTGGTAACCTTTAGAGAATGTGTAACGATAGTGAATTTCTCATTTTTTCTTTCCCTTCATGTTGTCCTGCCAGTTCCCTGTACGTCGCCCTGTCTCATCATGCTGCAGTGCTACAGTAGTGCTACACCAGCAGCACCTCCCCGCACTGCACCCTGCCCCACTGTTTCGCACCAGTTCCATCTCCTCCACACTACACTACACTACATATTTTGATTTTTCACTTTTTTTTTTATATTCTTATTCTTTACCAAATTCTCATTAAGATTTTAACCCCCGATCTTCTGCCCACAAGCCGAGAACCTTACCCACTCTGGTATGATCGGTCCCGATAAACAAAATTCAATTACTTCTTTGCATCTTGTGGTTCATTACTTATTTCAAGTTTAAAATTATATTTACTGTTTATAAATTAATTTGGCTTGATTATAATCGAAAATAATAGGTAAATAATGTCTTCAATGAACTAATCTTTCGTTTCGTTGAACGTTTTTCCGACAACCTAGAAATTAGTATATTTTAATAGAACAGCTTTCCTGAATATTAATAAATGTTTTTTAATGTGTCATTTACTTCTTACTGTTTTATTTTTGAGAAATTCCCAAAAATTAGGAAAACATTTTTTTTAGATGTCTAAATACAAGAATTGTTTTTTATTGCGTTTTCTTCTTTCACATGTTTACCTTCATAATTATAGTAATTTTTTTACTTATGGACGTTTATCACATAGTTTGTAAGGGAAAAGTGCAGCTTAAAGTTCAGAGAGGAGGGACGAGCTCAAGTATATGTAGCAACGCTGAAAATCATTTTTCTCATATGGATGTACCAACATACACGCTTATACGCATTCTTGACCCATTTTTTGTGATATTCAAAAAGAAATTATAGATCTGTTTGAAAATAAAACAACTTTATCTCGAAATAACCTTTAATACGTACAAAAACTGAGAGATTATAACTTTCCGAAAGGTTACGCGTTAAATTGCAAGTTTTTTAAATTAAATATGTCAATAAGGGTACAGTTAAACGTTCTGAAATTTTTTTTTTTTTTGGTATTTCTTATGCTATGCTGAGTATGTTTATTATATATTATTATTTGATGCTCGAATAATATCTGTCACAAAAATCTATTTGTGATGAACGTCCTGAAGGGACATTCACTGGCATGTAATACTGTGCTATTGAAGAAAGTGGTACTACAAGGTGGTTTGTCTTTAACTTTTAGATACAATTACATTTTTGATGTTAAGTATGGAGTAAGAATAAATGTGTGAGTGTATCTGATAGATGTGAGCGTGACATTAGAGATGTAATTAGCGTAGGTGATGAAAAGTTTTTAATTCATCGGACGATTCGATGAAACTGCATAGTCTTATTCTGGCCAGCCTACATAATGTTTGTATTGTATTGTTCCATTATATATTGTTTACAGTTGTTCAGTTATTAAATATTATCATATTGATTGAAACCACACCCTACTAACGTAAGTATACTGATTTCAACGATAATTGCACCACTTAAGTATACAATATCGTTACGTCGAAGATATATTCATATTCAGAATTATATTATCTTACGTATAATTTTACATAACCATAACTTCATACTTGGATTCATAAGCACCTACTGTCTATTAACTTTAATAACGCAAAAAAAAGATTAAGTATGCTTCAAAGTGTGTATGTAAGTACATGCGTACAAGAAAAATAGTTGCCACTGTTGCTGCATATGTTTGCGCTTCTCTCACCTCGTTAAAATTTCCCCTCGTTAACTGTGATGAATGTCTTTAAGTCAAAAAATCACTTTAATGACGAGTAGAAAAATTTTAAAACAATAAAATGTAATAAGAACCAAAAAATTTATTTATGGAATACAAAAATACAATTTTTTTAATTTTTGAAGATTCATAAAAAAGAAAGAAAAAGTCTTATGAATAATCGTTTGCTTATTGTATAAATAGAAGATTGATAATAAATAAATAAGTATTTATACTTGCAGAGAAAAACTGCTTTACTGAAATGTACTAATTTATAAGTTGAAAAAAAAAAATTTACCTAAAAAAATCAGCTTATAAATTAATGATTTATTTATGAATCAAACCATGTTGATTAATAAATAGTTAGTAAACATGTTTATTAAAAAAAAGTTTCGAACCATACCATAACACGAAGTAATCAAGTTTCTAATATCGGGACCGCTCATAAAAGAGTGAGTAAGGGCCAGTGATGCGAGATGGGACAATAATTTCTTCTAAGCAGAGTTTAGTACTCTAAAGACACGTAAGCTATAGGCTATTACTACGAGAGTACAGATTGCAAGAGTCTCTACCCCAGTATCTCTACTTCTACGTTCTTTTTCCATGTAATATATGTAAAGCTAACCCAATTCTGCTTTACAACTTATGTATTACACCTATACTCTATTGTTCGTATTACGCCGTAGCCGAGCTGTTTGGATCATATTCGTTTTTACTGGTCATACCTTCAAATCGCATCTACGGATTTTTTTACAGCTGCTGTGTTTGTAAATTTATTAAAATAAATTTATGTTCATGAAAACTGCATAGACAGTTAATTTTTAATTACGTCTCCTAAATTACCGGCTCCAAAAAAACCTGAGTTAATTTTGTTCCTGAAAAACGACACAAGTTGCATTCTAGTTAACACTAACAAAATTTTCAAATAAATATCAATAATTCTTACTAAACAACGATGAATGATTGATATTATGATGTCAATAAGTAAACAAGCGCTTATTAAAAACTAACCCTCTAGATTTTAGTTTCTTCATCCTGTAACAAGGAAAATCTGGCCTTTAGGCTCGCTCTGCTCTATCTGATGCAACGTGTACGACATCATACCGGCAAATGCTTATATTCCCTTTTTGTTTGTTTGTTTGTATGTGGCTCCCCAGATAAGGATAAGAGGACGACACGAACAAAGACGTGACGTCAGAAACAGCTGCAACAGTGAATAGAGAGCTGGAGTGAATGCGTGCGCAACTCTGTTTAGACAGTGGTGGCTGCCTGTGGGTATGAGGGAGAGAGAGTGAGAAAAATGGCTGCAGAGATAGGTGATGTAGGTTTCGAAGAGCTGAGAGGCCCGTTGAGTAATCTCGAGCCGAGAGCCATTACGTGTGGAGAGTAGAGAGAGGTTTAGTTGTAGAGAGACAGCGAGAGGATGTTAGTTTTCGTGGAAGAGAAAAGAGAAGATCGCGCGCTTCGCCATTTTCTTTTTTTTTGGTGTGCGCCGATTCTTGGAAGGTCATGTCGACGGAGGGCTAACACTCCAAGGACCACTAGGCAGCCTGCGTTTCAGCAGGACGCCTGACATCTGCTGTCAATACTTGTGAACTAAGAGGTAGCGTGTCGTTCTCCATTTTCTTGCGTTGTGCTAGGGCTCGTGAGCACTGGTGGGACACCTGGACACCAGTCTGGAGTAGAGAATAGGGATAAGAAAACAAGGCGTGTGTTATGTGTATCCGTGCAAGAGAATGAGAGGGAGAGAGAGAGAGAGAGAGAGAGACAAACAAAGGTACAAATCATCGTGGGTGCATACTCGAGAGTGTTGCTTTAATAGTGGTCGCGCGTTTTCGTTTAGGGTGTAAAGGATAAGTGAGGATGGAAAAACATAGTCGAGAGGATTACAGAGAGAGAGAGAGAGAGAGAGAGAGAGAGAAAGGAGTTGTGTAAGAGCTGGAACGTTGGATAAGTGTGGGGATACGTCAAGAGAAAGAAAGAGAGAGACCAAGGTAGACGGAAAAGTGAGAGCGCGCAGAGTAGGACGAAATATTGGGCCGGGTAGAGAAATGAATTGAGAGAGAGAATAAAGTAGTGTAGTACTGGTCAGAAGAGGGATGTGCGTGTGAGGGTAAGCGTGTATGTGTGTGTGTGAGCGACAAGTGGTCAGGCGTGTGACAGGGTGGAGGCCGTTTCTGGCCATAGGATCCGCGACGCACGCTTGAAGTTTGCGCAGTGAGGCGGAACTTCGTGTTGCCATCGAGGTGACGTAATGTAAAATTTGTGGAGATTTCAATACATAATTTCCTCAAAAGTTATTGTGTTTTCCCTATTTACTTATTTTCTTAGAAAGAGAGAAATTTCGCACAAATCCCTCTTATTTTAGAAGCCGAATCCAGAGGACAAGGAATAAAGTAGACGTACAAGATAAGAAGCGTCCACTTTTCAGTACCTCCCCTCCCTTTTCTTTGCAGGTGCAGGAGCAATCTTAAATGAACTAAAATGTTAATTAATAAAGGAACACCGTTAATCTTATAATCTTGTGCGCTCTTATCGTTTTATTTGAAATAATCGAATTTTTTAATTATTAAACGAGCAATTTTAACCCAATAATCTATTCTGGTTTAATCTCATCTTGAATAAATAAAAATATTAAACAATAAACGTCGTTCCTAAGCGTTCGTTCTAGTAATCTCGATTTTAATTTGTTATCACATTCATGAATAGACAAGTGCTTATAACAAAAATGAACAACTATAATCTTGTTTTTTTATATCTTAAATAAATATAAATGTATGTTAATTATCACGTTATTCATCTTAAATTAATTGTCTTGATAAATATACACCTTTAGTGGAATAACAAATAATGTCCAATTTTTCTCCATTTTTAATTTATTTTTTTGTTAAATAATAAACAAAAAATGATCAAGGATGCTAAAATGTCCTTATCTTGAGCAAATTCAATGTGAATTAACGAATAATCAATCACCTTGAACAGAACAATCTGATGTGCTCTAGTCTTCTTATCTAAAATACGACAAAATATCAATTAGTAATAAAGCACCTTAAATAGAGAAATCCAGTACAGCAAAGTCTTTTACATTAAAATATATTATGAGGTTAGTTAATTAACAAGTTCTTATAACTTAATGACCTAGTGAGCTTCAGTTCTCTAATTTTTAATAAATTATAAGTTAATTGATAATCAAGCCTGTTGAAGGGATAATCCAATGTGCTCTAGTCTTTCCCTTTATTTAAAATAACGCTAATTCATGAATAAAGGATTGCGATTTAACAATGCATTTCTATCGTGCTTTTGATTTTTGTTGCATAGATATGTTATCACATAAATAATATGAGTTATTCTCATCTTCATGTTTTGAAGTCTAATAGTAATATTTATTAATAACTAAACGCCTTTTTTTAAACAATTGATGCTGAAAATTCAATTATTTCCGTTGGTTATAATAATAAATAAAATAAATAGTGAGTTAAGAAATAAATATATGATTAAAATATTTAAGTGCACTGCCCTAAGTTGTTAAGAGTACTATTTTAATTATAAATAACAGTTTCAACCATCAAACAGTAAAAACTTAGGGGCAGGGTGATGAGTAGTTTAAAACTCTTGTTTAATATCAAAGTTATAAATAGAAATCAATAATAAATTTCGTAACAAAAATAAAGTCAAGTTATCGGCATTATGTAATAAATTTTGCTTGGTTACTACAAAATATCAGTTATAAATTATTAATTAGTCATGGCTCCTATTTATTAATTTGCATTATTTCTTATTGACAAAGAAAAGACAGAAAATTTTCTTATTAAGACAAATGTGTATCATTAGTATTCTTTAATTTTCTATACGTCTTGAATACTAATTAGTTATAATATTTACCAACGAAAATAATTATGTGCTCAGCGTTATAAAAAAAGGCATTTGATTATAGATGAACATTACTGATTATTCAGAACATCGAGACGTTAATGACTTACGGTATTAATGTGACAATTTATTCATATAACATGCAAATAATAATCTTATGGTACATTACGTCACTAGTGCACAAAGTTCAAGTATGAGCGCATGAAGCGCGCAGTTGTTGTATGTTGGTGCCCGAGTCGCATACAATGTTTTTCTTTCCGAGGGTGCAAAGTGCAATTTTTGCCCGTTGGCACTCTCTGCGCCCATTAAATCGCTTTGGGACCTAGGGCAAAAAAGTACTTGAGGCCCAAAGGGTGCAAAAAACTCTTCTACGCGTGGGTCCAAAGTGATTACTAGGGCCCAAAGCGTGATCCGAGGCACCTTTAATGATGAGATCGTGGGGTAGATTGGTATTCAGAGACACAACATCAAAAGAGTCCAGACAGAACTTTTCAGGTATTTCAAGAGGGTGTGGCGGCAGTTGCACTTTGTGCCCATGTTAAGAAATTTAAATAAGCATGACACACTGCATAGTTTAATCGAAATCCTTAGTCATTGATAAGCATTATTATTTATGATGTACAAAAAAAGACTCAAGTGTACATGATTATGCTGTTAATATGTGTGATTAATAATTAACATTTAATTCATTACAAACAAGAAGACAAGAGTGTACAAGATTATTTAGTTACAAGCACTTGCTTATTAACTTATGTCGTAATTGGTTAAAATAGAGTAGGTAGGAGTGCACTGAATTATTTCATTCAAAGTACTTGTTTATTAATTTACATTTTAATTTATTGAAGATGAAGCGATTAAACCAGACTCTATTATTCAATGAGAAGTAATCGTTTATTGATTAACAAGTTACTTTATTTAAGATAAACAGATAAGAGTGCACTAGACTATTACGTTAACGGTGTTTGTTTATTTATCGACATTTTAGTTTATTTAAGATGAAAAAACCAGAATCTCCCGAGTCAGTTTGTTATAAGCGCTTGTTTTATTATTAACATCATAATAAACTAAAATCGAAAAGACTTGGGTGGACTTAATTATTCTTTCAAAGGTGCTTGTTCATTAGTTGACAATTTAATTTAATTAAGATAAAAAAACTAGAGCTACTTGTCGAAATAACGCTGTTGTTTATTAAAAATAAAAGGAATGGAGTACTCTAAGTTTTTGGGTTAAAGATATTTGCTTATTATCTAACACCAAAAATTAGTTATAACCAATACACACATGCTTAGTCAATATTATGATTTAGTAAAAAAAAAAGAACTGCGTCTCTTGTTACTATTTATTAGAGCTTAATAAGAATTATTGATTTTCAGTTAAAGGTGTTCTTAGTTTTAACTAGAACGCAGCTTGGTTTGTTAGGTTTTTAGGGACACAGTAAACTCATGCTTTTTTTCTTTGGAGCTGTCAATTCATAAAATTTAATGGAAAATTGTTAATACAGTTTTTATAAACATAAATATATTATAATAAATATACTATTACAACAGCTGTAAAGGAAAAAAAACTCAGATCCAATTCAAAAGTATAACAGGCAAAAACGGAAATTATGCAAACCACTCGGTTATGGCGTATTATGATGAAAGGGGGTATAGATGTAATTTATAGGCTGTGAAGCGGGCTTGGATTAACTGTACATATATCACATGGAGAGGGTAAGTAGAAGTAGGGGAACTGGGGTGGAGTCTTTTTTAAGGTGTACTCTAGTAGCGCCAGCCTATAGCTCAAGAGTCTCTAGAGTACTGAACTCTGCTTTGCGGGGAATGCTGTCATGTCTGGTATTGCTGGTAAGTGCCTTATTTTGTATACAGGGAATGGTAGGTTTAAGTCTTAAATTTCGAAAAGGAAAGTCTTAAGTATTTTTTTATTTTTTTTTTAAATAAAAAATTGGCTTAAAAATAAGAAATAGAAGTTAGAAAAATTAAAAATGTGTGCCGTGGTATCGTAGTGTAATATGGTGTGGTGTTTTGTTGTGTGGAGGGGTGCGTGGTGGTATGGTGAGGGTGGTGGGGTGAAGAGGAAGTGATATAAAAAATTAACTTCTGTTATATACTTTATTAAGGCCAGAATTCTGTTATTGTTTATTTACTTTCGTGAATAACGTGCATATGGAACGTAACTTACGTAGGAAAAAAGAAGGAATCGGTCTTTGATCTAGCACTGGAATTATATATGGAAGGTTATAGAGTTATTGAAGCTTTAGAAGTGGTGACCAGTAGTGAATTGGATAATCTACTGGTGACCTCTAAAATTGTGGGTAATATTATACAAGAGATAAGAAGAAACTGCAGAGGGAGACGACTAGAAAAAAATACTTGTATAAAAGAGAAATAAAAGGATTGGGTTTAAAAGAAGATTTAAAAAATAACATAAGAGTATTGGGATAGAATAATTAACATGATTAAAATAAATAGCTCAGAAAGATATGGCAGGTTTGTTGGATTATCAAAAAGACTGCAAAAAATGGAAAAAGATATGATCTAAAGAGCGTAAGCGAGGCAGAATTAAAAAGCGGGGTTTGAGCAGAGAATAGTTGAGCAAAAAAAAAAAAGATTACAGGAAAACTTGAAAAATGGCTAAGAAATAGAAAAAAAGACAAAATTTAAATAAAGAAATAAGAAAAAAGGCAAAGTAGAAAACAGCAAATTTAAATGAGTCTTAGATAGCGATTCAAAAATAAAAACTTTAATGGAAAAACAAGGAAACGGGAATGCCTTTGTTTACTGATATAGTACTACGCGCAGAGTACCAGATGGTATAAAACAAACAATAATGCCCTTAATGAAATACGGTACGAAAAATAAGCTGAAACTGAGTATGAAAAAAATTGAAGTTGTAATTTTTATGAATAGAGGAAGAATAGGAATAAACACGTTTTAATTTAAAGGGATATCACTACATTTGATTCATGATTGTGAATATCTAGGAGTCTGGTATACATCAAACTTAGTTTTATAAGATGAGGGAAAAAAAACGGTTGGTAGAATTCAAAAGGCAGTTAATGCAGTTTGGGATTCAAGCAAAAGAGCTCAAGTGAGCAGTCTGAGTCGAAGATTATTTCTTGCACTTTCAATAATAAATGCAGGCTGCGTAAGCAGTGCAGGGACACGAGGATGGGGTAGAAAGGATGAAGTGAAAAAGATAGAGGGTAAATTCACAATAATAATGACGGAATTCAATGCGTACTCACCAAGATACATATGAAAATCAAAGCAGAAGAAGTGGGCATAGAAGTAGACATCAGCAAAAGAGCTAAAAAAATTTGATGCTCATCTCAAGGATGGAAAAAAGCAGATGGTCACATACATGCTTCATAAAGAAAATAAGTGAAATAATAAATAAAAATTTGAGAAAATAAGGTATTGAAGTTAATGTAGCAGTCGAAAAAGTAGGAGATGAGGCAGCGTAAGATCTTATGAAAAAAGCGAACGGGGAAAAAGAATTTTTTGAAAATCAGAGAAATTTTTGAAAGGGGCAGAGAAATTCTACTCAAGAAGTACAAAAATCTGTATGACAGTTAGAAGGTCAGATTTGTATATATATATATCTATAATATCGGCGTTCGACCTAAAGACAGGCCTAAGCAGAGCATTGAAGGAGGGTGTCCGCCGAGGCTTCGGTGGCGAAGTTGGTCAACGCACCTTTCTGGTAAGAAGGAGGCCCAGACTCGACTCCTGGCCGAAGCGGATAACTTTTTTCACTGCTTTGTAATTTTTAATTGACAAAGTTCTCCGCACTCTAGCGATTTTTACTCTAAAAATAAGCGTGACGTTTCTATAAAAAATATACATAGCGCAATTTAGATGGAAAGACGTAAATGTTTAATAATTTGACATAATACTTACCCATCGATTAATAACATCAATATCTACAAAAATTAGTATTTATGAGTCGTAAAACAGTATTTACATTTTATTGGTTACGTAAATTTGCAAAAAAGTTTTGTCAAATTATTTCTTTTTTTAACACAGCCCCACCTAAAAAAAATTATTCCAACGGACTTGACTATTAGAACCAAATGTTTTTGGGATTTCTGAACCTTAATTCGGGGTTTGTTTGACCCTATCAGGTCAAGATTGTAGTCATTTCAAGATTAAATTCAGGAAATTCCCTAAAACAGACTTATAGTCATACTTATATGTTTTTGAAGTTGTGGGACGCAAATCTGGGGTCATTAATACTTAATTGGATTAAGTTCATAGTTCATTTAAGGTCAAATTATGAAAAACCATGTAACAGCCTGATGCAAGGCCTCTATATGAGCCTTATATAACACAACACCATAAAAATTCTTATTTTACCGAAACACGGTTTCCTTCAAATCCTAGGCTGTAAATAAATTAATATACCCTGCGATGGTGGTAAAATATTCTTAAGTCAGATATACACTTTTTACTCACTAGAATATGATGGCGCTCCTCACGCGAAATCCTAATTATTTTTTGCCCAACCTCATCGAACAACGAAAATTTGAATAAATGATGCCAGTAGCTTGACAGCCAATCAGATGTCTGGAAAAAAGGTGTGGTAAATAGTACTAAACTATGCGTGAGTTGATCAATCACAAGAGTGTATTTGCGATCCACGACTTCCAAAAAATATTGACATGACTATAACTCTGTTTTAGCAAATCCCTGAATTTAACTTGGAAATAACTGCATTCTTGACGTGACAGGATCATACGGACCTCAGATTCAGATTCAGTGACCCGAATAACATACAGTTTTAGGGGTCAAGTCTATTGAAATAATATTTTTTTTGTGGGGCTGTGTTATTATCTCAGATAGTTAAAATTAAATGTTTATTTTATGCATTTTATGTAAACCTAATTAATTACATATTTTTTAATTTCTACTCTATAATAAAAAAAGAAAACGCGAATTTCTACTTTCCACTAATCTTTTTTAAAAATTCAAATAGTTATTCATCTCTTAATTATTTCGTTTAATTGTTTTTTACATTTCATCGTATTTTAAATGTGACTTCGAATACAAAAAGCACATCGTTATTAACTTTTATTTTTTACAGATTACAATTTTGTTAAGTTTTAGCGTTTTTCTTGACTGTTAACAAATCTTAAGCTATAAGTTTTGATAATCTTAGATGAGTTGAGCAGATTTAAGTATGCTTAGGTATTTTGTCGATGAAGAAAGTTTTACATAGAAGATTAAATTAGATAGATAGCAAAAGCTTAATTTTGATTAAAAGTCATAAAAAGGAAAAAAAATAGTCTGATTAATGTACGTTGCAGAGAACAAAAATATATTTATTTAAATGGTTGTTTATAATTTGCAGTATTATATGCAATATTACTTTTTCTAATTAATATTACATGAGAAATAATACAAAGTATGCGAATTATTTAAAGTTGAAAAAGAGAATACCTAACATTTGCTAAACTGTTTCCTAGAAACTAAAGACCTTTACTTTGTAAACTTCCATAGCTTTAAAAAAATAAAATTATTTGTTAACAATATTTGTAAAACAAAGAAGAAAATCAAGTTCAATTCTTCTACTTTTAATCCTGAAATTTGAAACGGACAATTCCGTTTTATTAACCCCCCTTCCTCCCTAGCAAAACTGACATTTTTAGCATTAAAATAAAGATTTCGTTTACTTACTTCCAGATTCCAGTTTTCTTTATAGATAGTACAAATATCCATTATTTCATACGATAGTATTCAATTTGTATTAGACTTTTCTAGCTTCACAACTGACTGCTTCTTAATAGTGGCCTTAACTTACTATTTACATCTTCTTTCTGCAGAACGCACATAACTTATTCTTACTACTTTACAAAACTATCAACATTTTTTTTTTTTTTTTTTTAGTTTTAATTTCTTTTGTATACATATTATTTATTTATTCATTTCTTCAATATCTCTTCAACTTTGATATATGATTTACTTTATGCTTTGTCCGTGAGATTTGCCTCATTTGAACATTCATATTGCTCCTTGAAGCTATTTGTTTTTTTCTTTTGACGCCTCCGCTTCTTTGCAGTGATACCCATCTATCATCTTTTGCAATCCTAATACTAACGATAAAAAATAAAAAAACATTCATAAATATATATTACATTCGGTACATTTTTTTTTTGCAGTCGCAAATTATATTTTTATTTTAGTCTTTCTCGCGCGTGACACTTATTACGCTTATCATAAGGTATTCGACTTACGCTCATATTTTTTGATAATACAATCGAAACAATCCGTTACTTGTTATATTCTGTAATTGAAAGTTTTGTATTCACAATAAATAGGCTAGTGTTCAAGCCTATTTATTTGTTAAATGTTAATCCAGGTACATCGTAAGGTTTTTTAAAACAGATTAATCCAACAAAAACTAACAAAAAAAGTGAATTAGTTTTATTTTATAACATTGAAAAATTTTGTGGATGTAGACAATACTTCAGTCCCTTTATTCTTCGGTAGTCAAATATACATTTCTTTATCATCAAAAAATGATGGACGAAAAAGGCAGAAGGTAGAGTTTAAAACAAAAAAAAACTTTAAAAAGTAAGAGTGTCGGCCAATAACTTTGAAAAAATGAATTTAAAAAAATTTGTCTTATTGTTACTGTAATTTAATATTGTAAGATCTCAGATACACAAATGTTAATATATATATATATATATATATTCGAGTACGTATATAAATGCATTGAAGAAAACAGTACAAAAATTCTGTATTACGAATTATGTAAAAAAAAAAATAAGTCCGTAATGCAATATAAATTTTATATTAATGTTAAAAAAAGTATACGTAATTAGTTTGTCATGGTTCTATTTAAAATGTAAAAGGTTTATTTCTTATCTTTTAAGGATGTATGAATAATGTTTATTATAACGAGAAGGTGTTACTTAAACTTTTTAAGTTTAGTTTTAGTAAAAATACAAGGTATTCAAAATAATCATACACCATAACACAATCGTCTAAATTCAATACATATTCATTTTATTTTTCATTACAGATTCGCATATCCATGAAATAGAAGTGCTCAGAAAAGAAGCATTGACTAAATGGTTTCAGCAAATTACAGCAGCAATTATTAAAGGCGGAATCCAAGCTACAGAGCCTAAGGATCAAAAGATATTTTTGCTTTTAACTGGTATGTAACTGATGTTTACGTTGTGTTTCTTTCAATACATTTTTTTACCCATTTTAAAATCCATTTTAAGTGTAATGCGAATAATATATTGACTCATGATGGTAATTTACAAGCTATGTATTTAAAAAATTGTAAAGTTTATTTTTTTATTTATAAGTATTTCTTAACACTGGAAGAGAAATATTAGGAAATAAACAAGTATGTGCGTTGTATAATGCGGACTGATTTGCAGATCTTTTTGATTCATAATTTTTGTATTGAATATGTGAAGTAAAAATTTTAATAAAACTTTAATCATTCTTTTCTTCTTAGATTTAGTAAATGAAAATATAACTGCATTTGCCAATTGTAATTTTTTCTTGTTATAAAGCTTATTCAAGAAAAAAACAATTTTTAACTATATTACTCCATATTATCAAGTTATTTGTCTTGGCCACTCCACAAAAACCCTTCACCGTCCTTCGCCACTTTCTAAAACCCATAGCCCTAAACGGAGCATCCTACAAAATAAGTGAAAATTTTATAAAAAAATCCTTATTTAAAACCATTTCATTTTGCAATTAATTTCCCCACCACTGCTCTATGCCCCCCCTCTTAGACAGTCCCTGCACTATATTTTGTCCGCCAAAGTTCCCACAGCATTCTTGACTAAATATACTACTTTTATTTTTGCAATTTAATAAGGCTTAATAGCATTGACCGTGAAAAATGAAAGCTTTCACTAAAGATAAACAGGTTATCTTGAATATAAAAGATTAAATATTGTTTCTGATCAAAATACTGCTAACTTTATATCGCGTGCTGGTCTTACTCTGCTTTACCGGGCTCAACCGCTAGACTCTTGGCGATACTGGTAGGGAGAGGGAGAAGCTCCTACAGATCGCTGCATATGAAGCAGTGACTTTGGCTTTTTACTACCTCTAAAACTTTCTGTCCCATTTACATCTGCATTATTCTGTCATTCGGTGTACTTTTATTTACAGTGAAAAATGCTTTAGTCCAATACCTGCGTACAGGATAACAAGTTTTAATTTACTTAAAAAAGGTGCTGTAAATATTGATGGCTGTGCATTAGCAAAGAGTAAAAAATATATTTTTGATTATAAGTATAAAGAAAATACAAGCGCATTTCCTAAGTTTCAGATAGAAAATACACGTCAGAATATGCGTGACAAAGTTACAAAGTAAATAGATAGTAGATACTAACAGCCTTTCCGTCTTCATCAGAGACTCACTGAATGGAACACCAAGTGTGTTGACACGTTTTGTAAAGGTTTTCAGTTCAAAATTTTACATGTATTATTGACATTTCTCAGAACAAAAAACGTCTATTTAAAATATTTTTGTTTGGCATCCATGCAGTTTATTTGCCATTACCATCGCCAATTACCAGAGCAGCAAAGTCCTGGAGCTTAACCTCCTTTTTTTTTATTGCCACAATAAATACGAATAAATATTATTCTACCTATTCAAAAATCTGGAGGATTTACGTGATTACTGTTATCAGGGTTATAATGAAAAGTTGATTTCTCGCGTAATGGATTCTTTATTTGTTGATTTTGATGCTGTTGTTTCAATCTCGATAAATGTCAGCGTCAGTTTCCTGACGCCTACAATTTTAAACATTTGGAATTTTTCTTTCAATGCGCTCTCTTGTGACAATAGATATGTCTAAAATTTTTGTGAGCCCTAAAGGCTGTTTTTAGTAACTTTTTCAAGTCATAATGTATTTGTTGACAAAGTAGTTTGACTTTCGATTTACCAAATAAGGACCAGTGAGCTTAACTCTTTCTTGACTGACGTTTCCAGCAAACGTGACTGCCTGGATACCTCAGGATTATATTCTCTGGCCTGTTGTTGTAGCACCAGACTGATTGGAAAGAAAACAACAACGTCTGAAGCATCAGAACCAGTTGAAGAGCTCTTTCCTAACGTCTCATGGTATTACGCTGGACACGTGGTGTTCAAAGCACTTCCTTTTTTTGTAGAGCTCAGTCGTTTAAGTATTATAAGGTAAGGAGATCTGTTATGTTCGTGATGCTTGGCTGTTCGAGACTGTCCCGTTTGCTTAAGTTTATTTTTCCTTTATAGCTTTACTGTTAGGTTTGCCCAGCGCAGACCTCAAAGAGGATCAGTGATTCCTGGTTGAATGCTTACAGTTAAAGGGATAATGCAAAGTTATTGGTAGCCAGGGTGTCCAGTTTTGCAGCGAAAAACTCTGCTCTTGACATCTGCCAGTGAATGACTGACTTAGTAATATTAAGCTAAAACTAGCCCCACGACGAAGTAGCCTTACTAGAAACTAATCGATCCTAACGGACCCTGAGGCTTGAAATTTTTTTGTTGACTTATTCAAGTCAAGAAACAATATATACACACACACACACACACATATATATATATATATATATATATATATATATGTACATACATATGTTTATATATAGTGACTGATGCGGACTTCACGTGCTTCGAACATACATATTAGTAACATGGTAGAATTATGCGGAAGTCCACATAATTCCACTTTTGTCATAATAACCCTTACATACATGTGATTGTCCGCATAAGTTACCTCTTGATAAACGTATATATATAATTGCCATTTCCCCACGCACTACTTCGATAAGTCATTTGAAGTCATGGAAGATCATCAGACTTGAATAATACTGAGTTTTCCGTCGATACGTATTTAAACCGTGCAAGAGTTTGATAGAGCGCCACCACTGGCGACAGTAGGAGTCACTGGATTGGAGAGAATGCATAAAAATAAGTAACAATTTCTCATTAATAATTTAATCTTACAAATTCATCGAGTTACAGGACGTTTATACAAGTAGTTATAAATTTTCCATTGTCTGTGATAACCTTATCCATTTTTCTAAAAACAAATATCACAAAAAATATATAACCTCAAAGCGTATGGAAAAAAAACAGTAAATTAGATAATGGAAAATTCATTATTACTTGTATAAATGTCTTCTTACTCGATAGATTTGTGAGATTAATTTAATAAAGAGGAATTGTCACTTACTTCCGAGCATTATTTCCGCTTCAGTGACTCTCACTACCGCCAGTGGTGGCGCTCTTTCAAACTGTTGCATAGTCTGAATACTTGCGTACATGAAAAAAATGGGAAAAATCTTGTAACTTTTTAAAAACGATTGTAACACTTTAAATTCAAGTAGAATACATTCCTGTTAGTCTTGCGCGCAATTTTTATAAGTTTTTTGAGCTGTATAAGTCCGCCAGGCTTGGAAAATACTAAGTTTTTCGTCGACATGTCTACACATACATACGGAAAAATAAGAGAAAAAAGATTCAATTTTTTAGAGATCTATTTTGCCTCTTTAAAACCAATAAGTTTTTCAAGCGGTAAAAGGCCGCCAGGCTTGGAAAACAATGAGTTAGAAACGAATAGAATACATTTTCCAAAGCCTTACACATAAATCCTAGAAGTTTTTTAAGCTGTGAAGGGCCCCAGGCTTGAAAAATTGTGAATTTTCTATCAATATATATATAAAAAAATAGTAAAAATAATTTGCAACTTTTAAAAGATCTATTGTGCCACTTAAAAATTAAATAAAATACATTTTTATAAGTTTCTCACTTTATTCCTATGAGTTTGTGAAGCTATAAAATTTCACTGAGGTTTCCATTAATACCTATACACGTGTAAGGTAAAAGTACCTATTCGTGAAACATGTCCCTATTATGAAAACTCAAGATTAAATAATCATGAAAATTCTAATAATAAAAATAAAATATACTGAAGAATCTCTATAATACTACCGTATCAAATTAACAAAAATAGTAAACAATTTCAAACATTATTATATTGAAAAATATATTATTACGAATCCGGTTTTCGTAATACGGACAGTTTGAAACATAACCTGCAATATGTGATGTTCCTATTTATGAAACGCACGAGCCCATTTAATTAACATGTAAATTTCATAATTGGGACTTGTGTCTCATAAAAATGGACACAACTTTTTAGCTATTCCATAGTTATGGACATTTTGATCGTGTCAATATTTGCTTATAAAATTATTTTTTTACATCTAAATTTCATTTCAAAAATGTCAATTTGTTCAGAAGAGCATAGCGCTTCTATTAAAACCAAAAATTATGGACATATGACTATTTGTTTATTTAATATTGGTCGATAAAACGTAACAATCGAAATTTGTATCCATAATACGTACTTTTACCTTATGCGAAAAAGAATTGGAAAAAAAGAAAAAAATATTAGTGTGTTTTTATAATTTATCGTGTTAATTTTAAAATAAATATAATACATTAAAAATTAACCATTTCTCAAAAGGGGACCGATTTTCTCATTGCGCCACTCTAAAAATCAATGGAGCATGAAGCAGTATGTTATTGATTAATTTTATTTCCATTAAGATGTCAAAAAAGCTGCTGGTTTGAAAAAAATGCGTTTTTGTGGACGAACCACTGAGAAGGAGGATGATAAAATTTCCAACCTATGTGGCTCCTTGAACTCTTCAGGGCTATTATACCTGGATTGCTGTTACAGCAAAATCTGCTCTGGTAGCACTAGGTTGGTTGGAAGAACGGCCACGAAATCCTCAAAGTTTTAAAGCACATGTGCTCTGGCTCTCCTGGTGTTACGCCAGAGTCGTTGGCATTCAGAAAGCCTATTTTTTCATGACATTCAGTAAGTTTGGTGGTTCAGTGTTGTGTTATGTAATGACTTTGCTTTATGTATTAGTAAGATTAAAGTCTAAAAGAAGCTGTAAAAATATTACAATAATTTTGAATGTATAATAGTAGTCAAAATGTTACGAATCTACCAGAAAGTGACAACAAACTATTTTCGAAGTTACTGAATTGAATGAATTTGTACATTAGTACTCTTTTAATTTCTTTGTTTAATATAATAAAGTTGACAATTTTACAAAAAAAATATTAAACGTTTGAACATTATTTTCTTACCATGAGCTCAAAGTGCAAATGCCGCTTTGCGCCCTTAGGTTACACTTTGCGCCCTCAGAATCACTTAGGCCCACGGACAGAAAAGTTTTTTGTGCCCTCCGGGCCCAAAGTACTTCTCTGCCCTAGGGCCCGAAGTGATTTACCGGGCGCCAAGTGTGCCCACGGACCCTCGGTAAAAAAAACATTATACGTGACTCAGGCACCAACATACAACAATCGCGCCCTTCGGGCGCTCATGTTTGTACTTTGTGCTAGTGATGTAGTGTACCATTTTATCACATATGTCAGAATTAACAAAAAATCATTTATAGTTATTATTAAGATTGTTTAAATAATACATTTTTGTGTAAAACTATCATTTTTTATTGTATTACAACTGAAAAAAAGATTTGTTTATGGCATGGACTGGCATTGCCTTAATATTTATACTTAAGAGAATGGAAAGTTTCAACAATTTTGAATAACCAATACATTTAGTTGATGTTTAACTTTCATTCTTGGAAGTACAATTTAAAACCAAAAAATGTGGGCAAGTGATTTAATTATTAACGATAAAGCTTTAAAGATACTGAAAGAACACTTAAGAGGAAGTTCATCAAACTTTTTAAGATTTATGCAATAATAAATCTCTTGAAAAAAAAAAGATTAATATTAAAAATCAACAAACACTCATATTCATAGTCTTCATTTAAACTATTTTATTAAAATTGTAATTTTTTTCTTCTTTTTTTGTAAATTTTAAACGACGCTAAATTTTTAAACTTTCTTAAAAAAAAAATACAATGGAATAGTTAAATTATTCAACTTTCCAAGAGTATGGTAAAAAAATAATGATGAATAACTGTATTTAGTGGAGGAAGATTCAAATTAAAAGAGTGTAATTTTAACAATACGCAACGAATACTTATATTTTTTTTAATAAAGAACGAAACAATTAAATTTCAAATTTCAGTCAAGAAAAAACTGTCTTTTTTAAGTGAAGATAGAGTTTTTAAGCGTAGTAGATAAATTTTATAATTAAATTAAATTAAAATTTACAAAATTATTGAAATACAATATGTAAGCATAAATTATGGCTTGTCAATTATTGGAAAAATCGTGTACACTTCGCATAACACTTTATTCAAAGTATCTTTTAGAAATTGGCATAATTTTTTTTTTTTTTCCTTAAATAAATTTTTACCTCTACTCGGAAACTTTATTCTTGCTTTTTCTTGATAATAGAATCGCAATAACTTTTTCATACAAATAGATTAAGTAGATATTTTATAAGTTAAAAATTTAGTATGAAATCAGATTTTCTTTCGATCATATTTCGAATAAAAAAATATTTTTTTTTTTGTTGAAATCCTACATAAATGAAAAATATTTGTTTGTATTCAGGAATATAAGTTACCACTAAAAGGTATTGAAGAAATGGTAGCGTCATCTCTATTATTAAGAAATAAACATAATTCAATCCATAACTATTAAAGCCATTGTTTCCTAAATCAAAAGTATCTAAAAAGGTACGAAATTGTCAGCAAAACTAATATAAGCGTCGAGAAATATTTAAAAAAAATTTTAGACCGATTTACCACGTAGTTATTAAAATATCATCGTCAAAAAATCACTGTTTCAACATTGGAGCAATGGTGCAAACACTTCATAGCTCCACTATTTTAAAAAGTGTAACTTACTGCACATCTATAAATAATTGAATAACTACTGAAAACTACCTTAGACAGTAAAGAAACACATACTTTTTTTTGAGAATTTTTTATGACATAGTTTCAAAGTAATAGTAATTAAAAAAGTGGTCTTTATTTGATTTTGGAAGATAACCAAGTAAGTATTGCGTATGTGGCAACGTCGTATTGTCACATGAATACAAGTAGATAGATGTATATGTTTATGTATGTACAAGTACACGAAAAAACATTCACATTTCAGTCTGATATTTTAAACACGGGATGATATATGTATATTGTACATCTATATATACGATTGACCTATATATTGAGAAACAACTGCCTTAATTAATCTGAGTTGTTAAAGTTTATTGTCATACAAAAAACTGACATTTCAAAAACAAATCTGCTTAATGTGTTAAATCAAGGCACTTAGTAAGAGAAGTAAAATAGTCGCTATCATTAGCATTTATATAAACAATCATAGTAATAACAATAGTAATAATAATAATAATAATAATAATAATAATAATAACAACCACAATAACGACGACGCTGATGACGATTATAGTAATAGTAAAAATATCACACACATTATCAGTAATTGCATCATACTCATTCAAATTATCTGCTACATGACTATTCGGCAAACGCAAGAAAAGTGTAATACGATATTGCATAGAAACTAGAAGTCGAGTAATTTAATGTAGCAAAGAATAGAACATGCTAACATATGAACTTTTTGTATTACAAATTACTTTCGGAATCTAGACACAATTTCTTTACAGTGTTTTCAACATAAATAACAATAGTTCTGTTAAACTAAAATATTCAATTAACTGATTTTTAATACATTTTCCGGTATACAAAATTATTTCTATAAATGTAGATGTTTTATGCATTTAACAAAAAAATATTTTCAATGTAATAAATCTCACACAAATTAATATTCTATCTGAACTTCATTCTTAAAAATTCTGAAAACTTGTTTTAGTAGTCAAAGATAAAGTCTTGTTAAAATAAACACTTAAATTAGATCGCCCTTATTTTCCTCTACAGGTAGAGTTGTTTTAAATTGCTGCATGGATCAAATAAGTCAAAGGGTTGAATAAGACACAGGCTAGCATTTGGAATAAGAAACACACAACAAATTTTCTCGAAATCTCTAAAGATTTAAAAATAATGTATTATTTAGTCAATGGACGTTATCAACAAAGTGTATATCAACTAAGGTGTTCTCATTATCAATAACGTTGGAAATTATTAGTTTTGCTTTTCTTCGTTCAAGGTGTCGTTACATGTCAAAGTGGTTATCATTTTATGTTATAAATATTTTTCGGTGATAATATATTATAATTTAAGATAGTTTAATCTCATACATACAGTAACAATTGTTACAATTGCATGTAATTCAACATTTGCATACAATTAACTCTCATCTTGTTTTAGAAGGTGATATATATATATATATATATATATATATATATATATATAGACGGGTTGGACGAAAAAAAGGGCAACTCAGATTTTGCCAACTGAAATAACACTAAGAAATCTGAGTTGATCTTTTTTCGTCTAGACCGTCGATATATGTATAGATACACATAGTTTTAACGACAGCATTCGACATTACGTCATCTGCAAGGGAAAAAAAGTTGATACTAAAGGGCAAGAATACACAGCCCCTTGTGGACAAGAATATAATCTATTACAAGTATTTATTTTAACAATCATGTATCTTAAACAACTTATAAGTCTGCTCTCAAGACTTGCAGAAGGGGTGAAATATCCCTGGCAATAATGTGTGGCTGCTGATGCAGTTATCACTGTAATTCTATTTAGGTATGGTATAGGTACATGTACATAAACATATACGTTGGCAACCGTTAGAGTTGTAGACTACCTGAATTAACAATAAGTACCGATACTGTATACAACGAGTCGTGTGAGCTGTTTGGCGGCGCAGCTTCGACTGATCGCAGCTACACAGGCAACGCACGACACGCTGGAATCCCAACGAATCAGAGCGTCGCCTAGCGCGCTGATATAGTCTGAGCTGGCCCAGACTTACACTAAAATGAGTTTTTTGAATCCCAAACACTGTGTTAATAGCAATAATAAAAAAGTATACTCTACGTCCAAAAAATATCCTTTAGGTAAAAATACATTATTGTTGATGTAAACGCATGTAACAGATTATTCTTCATATCAGGCTGTGTATTCTTGTTAGTATCAAAATATTTTTCCCTGAAGGTGGCGCTATTTCAACTTTTTTCAATTTCATTTAGTAATTGATTGAAAGCTATGATGGCTTAATGGTTAACATGCTAGCCTCCTAGCCATAGATACTCGAGGGATCGTGGGTTCGAATCCTGTCGGAAATTTTTGAGACATTTTTCTCGGGCTTTTTTGATGACATGAATACCCAGGATGCCGAAACACCACTTATCTGATTTTTAAAACTAATATTCCGTTTTTCTTTTAATGTTTGAACCTCCAGGGGCTTTCCTTTTCTAAAGAAAGCCAACACCTGGCCAGCTCACCAAGTGAAGTCTCTGTTGGTTATGAAAATGTCTGTACAGCTACTTAAATCATTTATTGAAAAATATCTTCCCATTGAACTCGATAGTACGTGGGGTGTACTTAAGACAAACGCTGTGCCCTGTAAATAGTACCCAATAGGATAGAAGACCGAGTCATCAGGAGAGAACTTTGCAAGAATCCCGCACGAAAGAATCGCACACTGTGCGGTTAGGGCAAAAAAGTTGAAAGCAAAAAAAAGTGTCTCATACGGCAAAAGCTGAAGTGAGTCCTAGAAATTAAAATACTGATACCAATAATAATTAATCAATTAATGCATTTGATCTTTCAACGCCTTGAGTTGCATCGGGGTATCAGTGTCGTCTCCGATAAAACTGGGGTGCAACAAGCTCATCTTTCCCAACTGATGGATATGGTAAAGAGGTACTCAATAGTGGTAACAGTGACAATAGATTCGTTTACTTTTAATACGTCAAATCTCTGTACAAAAAACTCTCTACAAAAAAATCAACTTCACCTGTACTTACTACAATACTAAGCATAATAATCTTCATAGAGACTTAGCTGAAACCACATACTTTTGACTTTGAGCTGCCTCTACCTAACGACATGATCTTCAGACGGGATACATGTTGAATTACTCATTAACTTATATCCTGTCTGTAAATTTTTGATACCTAGTGACCTCAATCTGGCCAAATGTTCTTCAGCTAGTTATCGGATGCCATCGGACCGACTTCATGCTACTTCCCTTATTCTCAACATTCGTAACACTCTGATCCTTCAGCAAATTTTTAATCCTGTTTCTGGTCATGATTACACATTAGATCCCCTGTTTGCATCTGACAGTCTTGTTACTACCACTGAATTCAGTGATACGATTATTCCACCTGATCAGCTTCAATCACCCAGCATATTGTACATCTACTAAGCTCGCGATACTTTATCAACTAACCCAACTACAAGCTACAGGGACTTCAAAAACTTTGATTACCAAATGATTTGTGTGGAACATGATAAAGTGATTTGTTCACAACTGATCCAAGAAAGATATATTACGGAATTTGTACAGTTATTTTACATTTTATACGGATTTATCGACAATTTCGTTCCTGTTCATCGTGTCATACATATCGGGTCGACCGTATGGTTTACACATAGATTGCTTGACTGTATCCATCAGAAAAGACGTGCTCATCAAGTTTAGAAGCATACCAATGGGTTGTAAATAATATTTGTTTATGTTAAGGGTGCGATACTCAGAGTGAGTTTCAAGCGGGATCGGACGTGGGTGACTATGGAAGGCCGACCGTGCATGGAAATAATACTCAGAACAAAAAATAGTTAAATCAGTGATATATTGTACACATTTAACTTACATCTAATTGAAAAATTAAATCGCTACGCTATTTTGACGCAATAATAATTCTGCCACGGAACTTGAAAATATAAACAATTAGATCGGGCCGCACGCGGCGTTCTCGTATCAAAGTGATATACAATGGCAGTGACGAGTTATGGCGACATTTACTGAAACCGAAAGATTATTCTTACTTAGCTTGTGATGTGCGGGTGTGCGTGGCTTGCTGCGCTCGGGGTAGATGAGTTTGTAGCGTTGAAGGTCGGAAGGTGAAGCTCGTGGCTGCGAAGTGGCCGAGTAGTTCGCTGGATGCTGCAGTCTGGATCCTCTATTCCTCAGAATGATACACCTGATGACAGAGCAGGACTCAGCCGTCGGTGCTCAGTCCGATGAAAAAGGGTATCTCGAGACAATGTGGTGTTCCAGACGATACACCGGACAACGTGGCAGAACTCAGCCGTCGGTGCCCAGTCTATATGAACGGTGTCGAGATATCGTATAAGCCCTCTTCGATGCTCCTTCATTCGCAGTCCGCGAGCAACAGGCCAAACCCACGCGGCCACTCTGTCAAGTCACTATCGGTAGCTCTAATAATACATGGGGGTTCGCTATCGGCCCCCACCCCCCTCTCCGCACAGGGCACATGGCACATCACACACAACCTTACAGGGTTTACAGATTTTATTAATACAAGAGACTTAAAACTAAATGCCTAAAGCTTTTTCGAACATTATATAAAGAATTCATAGTGAAATCGGAATGAGGATCTGATATTTGGCAATTTCAGAAGCTCATCAAAGCTTGCTTTAAACACAATCAATTTCCAGATACTCTAAGTCTTAACATAATCCATGCTTCTACTTCTATCCTTAAATGCAATTGACTCGCTAAACATTTCTCCTCATTTTGAATTCGAGTATGATTTTTAATTTTATTAAACCTATTGAACCCACACTAGTGTCGAATTCTTTTAATAATTCTATTACTCCAAAGATTAGAGGTTTTTGTTTTTTGACATTTAAAGGTGCTATTGTCAGTAATTAGAAGTTTATATATTTTGATAAAATTATCAACAGTTGTCTGGGTCGCATAAGACAGTTTTTTAGGAGTTGTTTTATCACAAGATGTTGTTTTTTTACGGGTGCAGATAAGGGTAGTTTTACAGCTGTCATCTACAGAGCAGACTACATTAACGAGGTCGAGTCAGTTTTGTCAGACCCCACGTATTATGAAACAGTTAATGAAATAAAAAGAAAAAGAATCCTTTTATCTCTTTTTAAGTGTGTTCAGAAGATCGTAGATCTTTGGTCCCATGGAGATGTATTTTTTGACGCTAAAATTATAGGGCCGAACTTAAATGAAATCAATTACTGTTCTGTGTCGAAGACTTACGGTACTGTCAAAATCTATAAGAGTGGTATGCCTGTAAGATTGATAGTTTCTTCTCTTGGATTACCCACGTATGGCTTCGATAAGTGGTTCTGAACATTTTTTTACAAATTTTTGTTAAGATCACAGTATTCAGTTAAGAATTTCAATGAAGGACGTCAGCGACTTCTTCAACTTGTTGTGCCTTGTAGTTTTCCTTAGTTTCGTTTGATGTGGTATCAGTTTATACTAATTTGCCTTTTTCACTCATCAGAGGTTGTGTAAGCAGCAAGTTGGGCTCTCATAAGAACCTTTTGGCTATAGATAAGGAAGAATTTTTGGATTGTTTTGCCTTTTTAATTAATTGTAATTACAATAAATAATTCGAATTATTTTACGTTTAATCATATAGTATACTGCCAGACTTCTGGCACACCTATGGGAGGTTGTTGCTCCCTGTGGATTGCTGAAATAGTACTTGAGTCTCTTGAGATGTCCATCATTCTGAGGTGTGGCCAGTCTATTCTTTCTTATACAAGATATGTAGATGATTGCTTTCTAATTATTAATAATAATGAAATTCAACAGGTACTGGAACTCTTTAGTAGCTTTAATCCGTTTATTTAGTTCATAATTGAACAATAAAATAATAAATCAATACCCTTTTTAGATACTCTGATTACCAGAGTTCCTAAAGCTGCATGTATAATTGACTTAAATCGTAAACCATCTGCCTTTTGTAGATGTCTAAATTTTTTCTCTCATAAGCTGGTGGCACAAAAGAGAGCTATAATTGTTTTTATGATTGACAAAGTATTTTAACTTGCTGACTCTTACTTTAGAACAAAAAACATTCTGGAGGTTAGGAGAATCTTAGCTTTAAATGCTTATCATTCTTTTTTTATGGAAAAGTATATTAAAGCTTAGATAAGCATGCTCTATAGAACTTCTAAACGTTCCAATAATAGGAATCACAAGGCAGATTCTCAGACTTTATGCACAGAGTACCGTTCTCATAAACTTTCCTACAGATTACTTCCATTTTTTGAACCATTAGAGCATTATCTTCATAAAAAATTTTTCCAGACACAATATTTAAGTCATTTTTCCTAACACTTCTAAGTTAACCGATATATTTAGACTAGGTGAAGACAGAACACGAAAGGAGCAGATTAGTGGCATTGTTTTTATTGCATTTTGTAAGTGTGGAACCTGTTATATTGGCCAAAGCAAAAAACAACTGAATATTAGCATGAATAAACACGTTAGATCAGTTTAGAAACATCATCCTAGATCTGCAAAAGCCTTACATTCTAATAAATTTCAGCACTTTTTTAATTTTGATAAAGTTAGAATTTTGAAATGAGAGAAGAATACATTTAGGAGGGAATTCTCTAAAATGAACTATATTACAATTCACTACAATAATGATAAATAATCGACAGCTTGATACAAAAAAGTTAAGTCGTGTATATAAGAAGTTCTTGCTTGATTTCAAATACAAATTTATGTAAGCGTTTTTGTTGTTAGTTACTATTGCATAATTTGATTTTGTTTATTTGATTTTTCGTGTATTACATGTATATCTTATCTTTTTTCATGTTTCTGTACATCCTCTCTCTGTAATCCCTTACCTAGTATTAATCCTCTATAGTTTTTTTCTGTATGTTTTTGTCTTTCCCTGACCCAAAATTAGAATTTTTTAAAAAATTAATGTATGTCTAAATTATGTTGTTCTGTTGTTTGGCGTGTCATTATCCATTAGCCATGTGTGACTAATTTTTGTTTGTGCGCTTCGCGCGACGTATCCTCGCACTTTTATTGGTATTGTATATTTTTTAATTTTATGCTACAATTGTTTTTACCTACATTTTCTTTAAATATGTATACATTTTATTACCATGTAGCCCTGAAGAGGACATCTGTAGGATGTCGAAATATTAGCTTTTGTAGATTATTATTGAAATTCAGTCACACTCTATTTCCAAATTTTAAGCGTTATTTATTTATTTCTCTTCATTTTATAGGCATTCCTCCTCTACTCGTACTCCAACCATCTAGGGCTTAAAAGACATTGACGTTTCTTCCATCTCTTCAAATGTTCTTGCTGACATCTCACAATTAAAAAATTCAAACTAATGAGGCCTAGACGTAATTCGAGCCTTTTTCATCATTAATTGTTCTTTAAGTATCTGTCACCCACTTACCTTTTTTTTGAAATCTTTGGCTGAAGGCGTCTTCGCAAGTACTTGGAAACTGGCATTCATATTTCACATCTACAAATCTGAAAACCTACAACTGGCTAACAACTACAGACCTATCGTTCTTCCAAGTCCTCTATTAAAACTGTTTGATCGCCTATTATAAAACATACTTTCTGCTATTCTTTCATCATGTATCTCACAACAACAGCACGGGTTTACTAAGGGTCGCTCAACTATTACAAACCTATTAACTCTTAGCTAATTTATTTCATCTGTACTTAAATTAGGTGCACAAGTTAGCATTATTTTCTTGAATCTGGCTAAAGCTTTTGATAGTGTTATGACCGGACTTGTTTAGAGTATGGTCTTAACTGTTTTATTTAAGTGTCATTCGTGGGTCTCTTAGGATTCGGCTCGTGAGCTTTATTTGTTGTTTTTGTATTGAATAATAATCTTTATTTAAATAATATGGGTAATTTTAATTGAAGTATTTCTTTATTAAAGCAATTTAATAATAATTTGTTCGTTTAAATACAATTTAATCGGGTCACTTTAACATGGTTCAGCGTTAGTTTTAGTACTGATGAATAACTTACATTTATGACTGATTGTTGTTACTGCTGCTTCAGAGTTCCCTACTGCTTCGTGCGATAACCTTCAGCGTTACCTTAAAATACACGAATGAGTTCGTGGCCGGTAAAATGTTGCGATTTCTGCTTTCTCTGCTATCGCCGGAACTACTTTTGACGGGCCTCCTTTGCTGTACCTCGCTCCTGAGCATAGACCGATACTATTGATATTCTCGATACACACTCAAGTTTCCTCAGCCAACACGTTATGCCTTACGTGTATAAGGTACTGACGAGTCGTGAAAGTAAAGAGTTGACTAAAACTTTAGAGGACAGGTGACAGACGTAAAGAGAACGATTTTTCCTCTTGATGGTGCGTTTTTATAGCATCAGAGCGATTAAAAGAGGCCTTTGCTTTTAATGTTTGAATATAATAAAGTAATGTGTGAATTACAAATTTTAAATTAGTATACTTTATTAGAATTAAACAATTATTGAGCAAGTAACTATTCATTCATACATACATGCATTTTGACAACGAGGCTGGCCGTTTTCCATGTCAGCATATAATGAAACATTCACCTTAAAGCTAATACCCACACGCGCACACGTAAGCTACGTACGAGCTCCTCTTGTCATATGAGCTTGCTTTATATTCACAATACGTCTTATCTGAATTTGACGGATGAATAGCTTTTAGTTATAATATAAGTCGTATCAACTCGGGATGTAACGGAAGCGTTCTCCGTGACGTATGTCTTTTGGGCCTACTCTTTCGGTTTTGGCGATACTCTATACAAATTACCTTGTTTCTTACAGGCTAAACTGAAGAAATTGGCCTTCTTGGTACCTTATTAGATGAGTGTGTAGCCAACTCTGGGAGTCCACAGGTCTCGGACATTGGTCTGCTATTACTTACATTGGCCATAATAAGCCTTCCTTTAGCACTCTTGACTGAATCATCTTTCCTAATCTATGCAAATGACAAAAAAATTTTTAGCTGAGATTTTCAATCTTTGATTTGTTAGTGGAATTATCAAAGTGTTGGTGTACAGCACTGCAGCTTATCTACTGTCCTTCAAAACTTTCTATAAAATTCCGACAAAGTACCTTCATTGTGTATGATTAAGAATCGTTAGATCTGTGATAATTTCGATTGTCTTAATGCTGTTTGCTACTATTATTTCTTTGATAGCCTTGATACATTTTTTAATGTTCGATTGAAGCACCGTTTTATTATTATGCTTCTATACATCCGTGTGTATAATCGTTATCTTTCTCATTTTAGTACTTTTAGCTTCACTTACGACTTTCTCCTTGTTTCTCATGCGTATTAGATTTATGTACCCTCTTTTATGTAAGGGATCTACCACTTCTGTATTGGCTACCACTTTTGTTATCGTCATAAACTCCAGGTTTTTGAGATACCTCAAAGGACGGTTTTTAATCTGGTTTAGCTTTTGGCAGAGTGGTGGGTCATCCCCCTCTTTTGGTGACCATAGTGGTCTCTTATTTGGCAGGCTTGTTCTGCACACAGTATATTTTTTCATCGATGGTAAGTGGATAACTCTGTTAGTTTCATTCTCCCTCTCTGTTTTGCATTACGTGTTATTCAACTCATTTATCTGCTCTACTTCTCCCTCTACTGTAATTTCAGATTTCTCTTTATAGCTGCTAGTTAGCTGTTCGTCTCCTTTCCCTTTTTCTATACGCATGTCAATGCATGTCCCTCTTTTGTTGGGGTCTTGCTACATTCTTGATTGATTTCTGTTATTCCTTCCCTACTTACGCTGTTCTATTCTTTTGTCTAGTTCTGGCTCACTTATGCGTTCTCCACGCCTTTCACTACTACTACCGTCATCGTTATGTGAATCAGTTTTCGATTCGGTGCTAGAATACTGTTTTAGGGTCATATAACGGGCGTTTTCGTCGTTACGTTCTCGATGTAAGTGGCCGACCTCTTTTTTGCCCGTTGTGATTAAGTACCTATAAATATTATTCCCCTGGTTAAATTTGAGGCAAACACACAATTTTCTTGAAATCTTACGAAAATGTGTATATACATTCCCTATATTTGAATTCTGTTCGCGTCTTTCGTATACTTTTCATTCTCTCTGGCTCTCAACATTTTTGTAAGAATTCTGATTTTTTAAATAAAATTGTTAGCTATACATGTGTTTCTTTACTGGCAGACTTTCTACTTTTACAGTTTGATCTGTTAAATGCGGTCCTTGGGTGCTCCAACAGTGGATTTTCGGTTCATGAAGATAAGTATAAGGATCTGGGTGTAACTCTTGACTCCTCATGGTCCTTTAAAGACCACATCAGTAAAGCCATTTCCAAATGTTAAAAACTTCTGGGCTTCATACAAAAAACGAGGCGTGATATCATATTAGCAAGGACCATCATTCTCTCGTTGAAGTCTTAAATGCTTCCACATTATATTGTTCATTGATTATCATCTGGTCCTTATACACTCATCAAAATGTTTTTAAGTTGACAGTATACTTCACTGCACTTTTACAAACCAAATTCACTTGTAGCATACACTAACTACAATTATTTTCCTTATCCATCTAATTACTTAGTTCTTACCAGTTGAATTTACATATTTACTACTGTGCACTATTTAGTTTTCGACTTAACCATAACTCTATCAAATGCCCTGATCTGCTTGCACTTTTCTCTGTTAGAAGTAGCCAACATGACCTCAGAAATATCAGATACATTACAAAACAAACCTATACTACACACTATTTTTTCTACTTCCCTATACCCCGCCTGAGATGTTTATTTAACATTAATATCCAAACTTGGTCTGGAACAGATATACATGTGTTCAAGAATAATCTCCATCAAATCTTACTCCCAAAGCAATAGTTGGTTTCATCTTATTCTACCACATTCCCACATTTCTGTTTTTACATCCATACACTAGTCAACTAGCTAACACATCAAAAACTACACTTTTTATTAACAGTCACCTGATCTATTTATTTTCGTACAGTTTTTATTACAATTCATTTATTTGCTTTAATACATTTATTTTTATTATTTTGTTACTCATAAATATTTATACTTACATAATTGATTTGAGCCTACAGCCTTAGAAACAGTGTTGTACGTGTTGCGCTTGGCAACACATCCCTGATATTCAATTTGTAATTAGGCTTGCTGCCAGTTAGTTCTGTAAATAAATATTCTGAGCTATCTCTTGGTTTCAAGTGCATTCGAGCAAGAGGGCCTGTAAGTTTTCTAACTGTTTCACTAAAAACAAGGTTAAATTTAGCTAAAAGTTATTTAATTTCAGCGTCACCATCAGTAGAAAGGCGTAGAGGAAAGGTCCCGATGCTGTGGACTGCATCCAGACTGAAAATTTTAATCCAATCTATTTTCTTAACAAATTGGCTAATCCAGTCAAGATCAAAGAGCAAGTCGAACTCTCTGTCGACAACATAGATATACAGCTAATGGGTCATCTTTTGAAGCGCCACGTTATTTTCGAAGACGGCCGAGGCACTTTGCAAGGTGTCGCAAAAAGCTAATGAATTGTCTGTTGGCTAGATATAACCGCTCGCCATTCAAATCAGCTGCTTGCAATGTCTTTCTGCTCACAGTGCATGTAGGTGATCTGGTATTTATCTCAATTTTTAAATCCTATCTATTAATCTGTACATTAGGCATTTTTTTGTGCCTAGAACCAACAGCATTAATGTCTACAAGGCTTTTTAAGTACATTACATTGTCACATTGTTCTGCTGAGGCTGGCAATGCTACGAGGTTATAATTTGTTATTGTTTTGATAGACATGCATACACGAGCGATGTGCCCCTTTTTTCTGCACTCGTGACATTCGAAGTCTCAGAATTGACACTCACTTTGCAAGTGCAACCCACCACATCCATTGTAAAAATTAGTCTTGTTCGATTTTTCTCTTTGCTCACTCAAATTATTGTTGCATTACACATGACATATTTGCCTGCGAAAAAATTACTGACGGTTAGGCTTGCATTGTCCTTACCTTGTCCCTAATGTGGTAGCGATAAGTGCATGCGTTAGTTTAATTGTAGTGGCCTGGCTGTTACTTTTGACAGCATCCGCTATGCAGCACATCGCCTCTAGCATCTGCGCGATTTCGAATGCCTTCTTGAAATTTTCCTGTTCTGTTTCAGAAATTTCGTCACACATCTCATGACTTACCAACCCGTGCAAAAATCGCTCTCTAAAAAACTCTCTATGTTAGCAATATTTGGTTCCTTGCTCCAAGTACAGAGCAAAGTTGGCTACAGTTCCACTTTGTTGCTGTGTAATCAAGCAGAATTTTACACTTTCTGTTATACGTCAACTCATCTGGTGGGCGTGGAGGGATAAGAAAATTGAGCCTGTCGTTTAACTCTGTGCTTATAAATACTAGTGTTTACTTAGCATACTGATCTTCTAAAACTTAAGTTAACTGTCATGAGCGATCGAAGAGACTTCTACACAGCTGTATCCTCTGACAGTCAAAACAAAACTCCTTGCATGTAAGACGTAGGGACTTAATTCGGTTGCCAAATGTCCCGTTGCTTCGTAATAAATTCTCCGAATCAGCGGCGCTCATCCCGAGCATGTGAGCATGGTAGCCATCGCTTGCAATAGTCTGGCAGGTATCTTGTCATTCTTGTCCAGCATTGTTGCTTGGTTTAATGCGTTTCTTCATTTAGCACTGGGTTACTCTGTGTTAATCATCTTTTTTGACACTTTTTTTGTATTTGCGTGTGAAAAGAGGAAATAAGGATAAGACACCGATTAGTAATTTAGGCATTTTATAATTATCCGTACCAAGTGCGTCTGTACCCTTGGCCAAGCTAGCCACAACTGACTCAAAGTCCTACAGAAAATGTACGCGTCACACACATAAAGAATGTGGAACGTGGAAGACCTTTGCACACTTCTCATAATTAAACGTAACCGTTATTATCACCTTAAATTTATATAGATATACAATTCACAATTTTGTTTACTTGATGAAATACGGATAGTAATTGATGTTTAGCAGAAAAAAGTTTTTTTAAATCTTTCTAATCATTATTTAATGAAAGATCGTTTAAATAGATCATGTATTAGAAAATGCAAATACTTTAGTGATGTCGGTTTAGTTTGAGTAATTTTTTTTGGAGATACTTATAAAAAACGATAACCATAATGCATTTTCATATTTAAAAGTTTTATAGACGTATAGCAGCAAACTACTTTTTTTATTGTCAACAAAATCTTAGGTAAAATAACTTATATATTTTTCATATGAGTTATCGCCATTAATATTTTCTACAATTGAAAACTGGAAAAAAATTTGTACTTGAACAGACAGTACAAATGTTCTAGCTTTATTAAAAAATTTGTTGATTTTAGTTACCAATCAAATACAGTGATCGTTGTATTCATAAACGTTTTTTATTTACTGTTGTTATAAATTCTAGATTCCTTGAATAATATTGCTTGTCTTTTAATAATTCTTTTTATTGAATAATAACTTTAAAAAAATTGTTTATAATTTTAGAGAAATATAACATTTAATTTGCTATTGCTGCATTTTTTTAAACGTTTTTTTTTTTTTCTAAGTCTTCAAATTATCATTAAAAATACAGTCTCCTGCAACATGCACGTACCTTGGAGATCCGCAAAATCATCGATTTTTTAAAACTTACACTGAGCTGTCTACCGTGTTTGCTATTTAATCGTGTTCTTAATTTTATTACCTTTCCATAATAATTTTTGCTTATTTTAAAAATGTACAAACAGAATTATTACTTAAAGACTTTTATTTGAAAATACCACATACATATTCGCTATGCGCCTGTCAGGTGGCGCCGTCAAATGGGAGAAATTGTCCCTCGCTAATATCGCCATAATGCATGCAGCCTTACAGAAAATTTTCTTAATAAGTTAAAAAAAAGGTTATTAAGAGTGGATTGACCAAATGAATAAGAAATTTGATTGTGTATGATGTTAGTGTACAGTAATACATTTTTTTTAGTGTTGTCATGTGTACTACAAGATTGAAAAAAATAAAAACATGGGTTGCGAACGTAATAGCAGCATATATGAGTGCATATACAAGCTTTTACTTGTGTGGAGCTTCAGAAACATAGGTATTGCTCACATTTATCTATTTCTCACAACACTGTGTTAAATAAACGCAAATACTAATGACAGGTTAGGTTAACTTTTATACATTTACATTACATTTCCATGGATTACCTGTATTCTTTAAGCTTTACACAAGTTAAAGCATGTATCATGCACTTATATATGCTATGCTATCATAGTCACAATCTATGTTTTTATTTTTTCCAATCTTGTAGTACGCATGACAACACCAAACAAAATTGATTACTGTACACCAACATAGTACACACTCAAATCATTGATTCATTGGGACAATTCACTATTAATAACTTTTTTTTAATATACTAAAAAATTTTTCTCCGTGCATTCTGGTGATCTTGGCAAGGGCCAATTTTTCTCACTCAACGGTGCCACCTGACATAAGCGCATAGCAAATAGTATGACAGTTTTACGTAATGAAACAAAATAAAAATCAAAACAATTTTATTTGTATAGAATTTTTTTTTCTTTAAGAGAGTCAAAATCACTCAAGTTCAAAAAATTGGAGCCTTAAGGATAGCCTGCGCCTATCGCACAGTCTCGTAGTCTGCAATAATGGTGATAGCAGGCGTAATCCCCATTGACCTCCTTGCGAGAGAAAGACGATTAAAGCACCTTACGGAGCAGGACTTAGGAAAAATGGAGGCCAAGAAAAACGCCTGGGAAATTACCTGGGAACGCTAGCAACATAGATGGCAACTAGAGGTAGATGGACGGTTCGCCTGATAAAAGATGTCAAGGAATGGACTGAGTAAAAACACGGGGAAGTAGATTACTACCTTACCCAATTCCTCTCAAATCAAGGGTATTTCCGCTCGTACCTCAACAATATGCGGAACACACAGATAGCTGCTTACAAATACTGCAGCTACAACAAAGATGACGCAGAATATTCGTTCTTTGACTGCACCAAGTGGCAACAAAAAAAGATGGACTGCAGTAGCCCAATGCATACATACAGTTCTCCGGGCCAAAAGGGAGGACGGTTTTCTGGATGACTGAGTGGAGATGGTGCTCACGTGGATCCGGTGCCACCGTGAGGGCGTGGGGTAGTATTTTTGCTGCGGCGCTCGAGATATTCGGGGGGGTGGTAGCTGGGCTTGGGGTGGGTGGGGCCGCCAGGGCGTGGCCGCGGAGCGGTCGGTGTGCGGAATGGGGGCCTGCATGGGTGCTGAAGCGCGTGGAGACTCCCTTAAACTGCTTCGCTCTATCATCTTCCTGCCGATAAGTGGCTATGGCTTGGTGCCCCATGCTCTCAGGTGCTTTGCCCTTTTTTTTTTTTTTTTTTTTTTTTTTTTTTCTATTTTCGAAGCTGAGCTTCCAGGGTATGGCTGTGGAGTGGTTGGTGCGCAGTATGGGGGCTTGCGTGGGTGCTTGAATACAGGCTGGCTCCTGTGGACCGCTTCGCTATTTCACCTACTTGCCGATGAGCGGCTGTACCTCGGTGGCCTAAATTTCCTGGTATAGTTATATTGAGTCCCACACAGGGGAGGGTTCGTACACCCTTCTATCGTGCATATAGGCATTCTGGATGACCTTGGAAAAAAAAAAATAAAAAATAAAAAAAAATAATAATAACGATAATAATAATAATAAAAATAGCAGTTGTTAGAATGATGATAAGAATAATATTGATTTGCCTGTCACAAGTTATCATAATTAGGTTTATCGGTAGTTCTAAATGTTCATAATGTTGCAAGAATAATGCGGAATTTTGGTAGAATTTTAGTCAACATGTTTTTCTGCTGCCAGTCGTAGGAGAGAGAGTCGTCTCTTGGTACCCTAGAGAATCAGAAACTCTGTTACCCCTAGTGGAGGCAGGCGTACAGACTCTCTCCTGGAGTCAAGAAAAGGGGAAGGATTAACTTTAAAGGAAGGTTTTCCTTTACATTTGGGAAAAAGTAGAAGCAATCAACTAGATTACAAATTAGACTATTGCAGTGTGCTTATGAAATCATTAATGCGATGTGAAAAGGGTCACTCTGTAAACCATGAGCTTGAAAACTTGAATGGTGAAAATCAGGTAATCCCTTAAAAGTTAATACTGCTATTTACTAGGCTTGTCATGATTAATGTGTAATGTAGTTGTTTGCTAGTGGTATAGTGTGTACTGGTTGTTTGTGACGATTCTGGTTGTTACTAATATTTTCGCTTATTTATATGTATTAACTCTAAGCTATCCTAATATTAAACTTAATCTTATTTGATCCTAATCTAAAATTATATTTGCCTTTAATATTACAGTGTAACTGTTCCCAGTCAAACTTTTGCATCTACGGTTGTCGAAAAATATTTTGTTTTTCATTTCTGATCAGCATAGGCCTGCGTGGATGTACAAGAATCATCATTGTACTGCAGGTACGAGTACCTTGCAGGTGATTCACCTTTTTTCAGAAGAACGTCGGCCTTGTTCAAGTGCTTTCACAACAACATTCTTAGGGAATGAGTAGATAAAAAATTATTAATAATTTTTAGTTTACCTACGTTATATACAATTGTACATAGAGTAAATAATCAAAAAAAATTGTACTCGGTTAAAATACTTCTATTAAAGGCATTTTCACTTCAAAGATATCATTTGAAATTTATCGACCAAATACAATTGTAATTCAAGTTATTTGTACTTAAAACATTTTATTTGAAATGTTGTGTATGAAAGAAAGTATTTCGATTTTTAAATTTTTGTGAAGTGTATTTTTAATTGTTGTAGTGAAAACACTACTAATATTTATTCAAATAATTCCAAATATTTTAACTAAAATTTTGAGAAGTTGTTACTTAATTTTGAAAAAAATTTTATTTCATTATCATAACAGCTTTTTTTTTTTTAAGTAAAATAATATCTTGTTTTCAAATAATGAATACGACTTTGTCCAAGCCTCGTAGTAATGATGATGGCTAGCAGGTGTTTTGTTTGCATAGGGGTAGTTATTTTTTTTTTTATTTATTTCATACTCCGTCCCTTTCAGGTTTGGAGGGCTTCCGTTACATTTCTTATTGTTATCTTTGCACATTACTTTTACACATGTTTTACATTTTCATTCATGATTTTCAAGTTACATAACTTATTCTTATTAGTAAGTAAACAAAAACATATAATAAATTAAAAAAAAAAATTTTCAAAGATAATTTGAATCTAATTTAAAATTCATATTAAAATTTATATCAAAATTTAACTATAAATGAAATAAAATGAGATCTAATAATAATACTGAAATAATTAGTCACTTTTTCTTTTAGATAATATTATGAACCTAAAACTTTTCAAAGATAATTTGCTACTTATTTGAAATTCATATTAATATTTATGTTTTAATTTAACTAGAAATGAAATAAAATGAAATCTATTAATGATACTGAAACAATTAGTCACTTTTTCTTTTATATAATATTATAAACTTAAAAAAAAAACAAAAAAATATACTGTTTATATAACCACTACAATAAAATAAATTAAATCTTAAGTACTACAGTCTTTTTGAAAGTATTTTTACACTTCACTTTACACTTTACACTGTTTTTCTTGATCCTTTCTCTTCTTTCTTCTCTCTTCTCATATCCTTCCCTTCTTCCTTCTTGATTTCTTGATCCTATTTCTCTTGGCACTCTCAGGAACTCTCCCCTTCTTTTCTTTTCCTAACTACTCTTCTCAATATTTCTATTTCCTGTGCGCTCTTATCAAGTATATCTTCTATTATTTTTTCGCTCCTTGTTTTTTCGCATCTCTTCAGTATGTGTGTATGATTTTCCTCCTCTTCCTTGCATAATCTACATTTCCTTTCTTCTTCTTCCTTCCAATGTTCTCTGCTTTTAAATTCATTACCACATCTAAATCTTGCCATTAATTTTCTATCTTTTATTGGTATTTCCATCTTCAGATATTCTGGTTCATCCTCTGTTATAATGTTCTTGTATATCTTATTATATCTTGAGTTTTTTATCTTTTCTAATCTTTTTTCTTTTTCCTTTCTTCTTCTACTCTCTATTATCTTAAATCTTACTTGCTCTTTGAATTCTGTCCCTCTCATGTATCTTGTTTCTGTTACTTCTTTTTCCTTTAATATTTCCATTCTCTTTTTTGCTACTTTTCCTATGTTTTCTCTTTCTTTATCTTTATCTTTCTCTCTTATGCCTCCTTTTGCTAATTTAATTTTTAAGTCCCTAATCTTTTCTTCAAATTTAATTGCTCTTCTTAGCGCCTTCATTTTCATGCTTTCCAATTTACATTCTTCCTCCACTAAATAATTTGGTGTATTCCTGTCTAATCCTAATAACCACTTAATATATTTTCTTTGTATACTTTCCAATCTCTCATCTTCTTCCCAGCCCCATACTTCTGCTCCGAATAACGCTACACTCTCCACTAATGCCACAAATAACTTTTTCCTTCTTTAATAAATATACTTAAATATCCTCTCACCTATACTCCAAGCGCTTTTCATTGCCATTATAGCCTTTCTCTTCCTTTCTTCCAAATGCCTTTCATTACTACCATTTTTTTGTAAAATATATCCCAGATATCTAATTTCTGTCACTTCTTCTAGTTCATTTTCTCCCCATTTCCATACTCTATCTTGCTCTTTTTTCGAACACTTAAATTTTTGTTTTTCTTTCGCTCAAAATCACTTTCTTTTTCTCAATGTACTTTTTGAACCTTTTTAACATATCTTTTAGCTCTTCTTATCTGTCTGCTATTAAAACTATGTCATCAGCGTAGGATAAACTCCATATTTTTTCATTTCCTATTCTGCATCCTCCTACTTGCCCTTTTCTCATTTCCTCTTCTAGATCCGCTAGGTACACATTAAATAATGTTGGGCTCAATCGACACCCTTGCCTTACTCCTCTCTCTGTCCAAAATTCATCTGATATTTCATCTCCTACCTTCACCATATTTATAGTTTCTTTGTATATATCCATAATTCTACTTATCAATATTTTACTCACCTTCATATCTTGCAATCTTTCCTTTAAAACCGTTCTATCTACTCTGTCAAATGCCTCTTTTAGATCAATGAAGCATGCTAATATTTTTCCTTTTGGTTTACTTAATTTGTCTTCCACTATGTGCTTCAGCGTATAGATTGCTTTCATCACTCCTCTTCCTTCTCTGAATCCAAATTGACTTTCTGCTTATTTTTGTTCAATCTCTTTTTTTAATAATTCATTTAACATACTCGCGTATATTTTATATGCCGTGCATGTCAAAGTTACCCCTCTGAAATTATCCAGCTCCTCTTTATCACCTCCTTTATAAATTGTGCATATCACTCCTCTTCTCCATTGTACTGGAATCCTTCCTTCTTCCCATACTTTCTTCATCAATTCCCATAGCGCTGCATCAACCTCTTTTGGCATATATTTCCATATTTCGTTTTCTAGTTTGTCATCTCCTGGTGCCTTCCTGGGTTTCAACCTATTTATTAACCTCTTGAACTCTTCTTTGCTTAATTCTTCTTGGTCCTGTGTACTTTTCTCTATTCTTGCATTCTCTTCTTCCACCTTTTCTATCATCATAGCTTTTTTATCCTTACCGCCTAGTTTCTTCATAAAATGCCTTCTCCATTCTTCAATTTCTGTCTTATTATTAACGCCTGCTTTCTTCTTTCTATATCTATTTATATAATTCCAAATTTCCCTTTCTGATTTTGCGACCTTTATATTTCTTTCCTCCGTTATTTCATACCTTTTTCTTTTCGCCTCGCATCGATTTCTATACTCTCTCTTTTTGTTAATTAGATAGTTTCTACCCACTTTCTTTTTTCTCCATAGCTTCATTATTTTTCTCAGCTCCTTCTTTTTTGTTTTCCATTCTTTGTCATACCACTTTCTTTCTCCCAACCTCCATACCTTAGACTGTTTTTTAGTTTTTGGTACCGCTGCTTCTATTGCTTCTTTTATTTCTTTCCAACTTCTTTCTACTTGTATCTCTTTCCAATTCCATCCTTCGCACCTCTCCTGGTATTGGTCTACCAATTCTTGCGTCCATTCTCTTCTTGAAATTTCCTTTTCTTCCTTTCCCCTATCTTCTACCATCTCTATTTCATTTTCTAAGTATATTTCTAACGGCATGTGATCTGACTCTGTTCTTTGTCCTATTTTTAATTCTTTTATCTGATCTAACGCTTCTTGATTACTTATAACATACTCTATTACTGACTTACCTCTGCTGCCAATGTGCGTGTAGTTTTCTTCTTCTCCTTTTTGTTCGTTAACTATACCCCATTCTTCTTCTGTTATTTCCTTAATTAACCTCCTTCCTTCCTCGTTAATTGTTTCATCTTTTGATTTCCTGTTACTAACTTCCTTGCTTCCAATCTCCATCTCACTGACCCATCCACCTTCCCTGCCAGTCCTCGCATTCCAATCTCCTGCCAGTATAATACCACCTTTTTCCTGCGTTCCTATTTATTCTTTTATAATT
The DNA here is from genome assembly GCF_036245765.1 of Copidosoma floridanum. Taxonomy (NCBI): domain Eukaryota; kingdom Metazoa; phylum Arthropoda; class Insecta; order Hymenoptera; family Encyrtidae; genus Copidosoma; species Copidosoma floridanum. The sequence continues at coordinate 10,201,085 of NW_028321885.1, forward strand.
TCCATTGTCTTTGCCACGTCTTGGCAGTATACTCCTACAAATGTCCACTCTTGTTCGCCATATTTAATCTCTTGTTTTACTATGTTACCACTCAATTCCTCGTAATTTTTAATTTCTAACTTCTTATCAATTCCTGTAATTATTCCTTCTTTCGCTCTACGTTTTTTATGTTCTCTTTTTGCTGCAACAAATTTCCATTCATACTTTTTTGACATCTTACTTTCTATATCTTCCCATTCATTTTTCTCTTACCATGTTTCTACTAACATTATAATATCAAAATTATTTAAATATTCCCATACTTCCACGTCCTTATTTAACACTCCTGCTATGTTCCAAACGCATATATTTACACTTTTTTTTTCTCCTCCTCCAACTCCCTCTCCTCATTCCCTTCTTGTCCTCTTCATTCTTGCGATTTTCCTGTTATCTTCCCCTGTATCCTTCTTCTTTCTTCTAGGAAATTTCCCTTCCATTCGTTGTATCTATACCACTTATCATCTATCATAAATTTCATATAGCCAATTTTTGTGGTTTTTCCTTCGTTACTTTGTTCCTTTAATTTATCTAATATGAATCTTTGTATTTCTCTTTCTTTTCGTGTCAAATCATTTTTAATGTATATTCGTTTTTCAAGCTTCTTCTTGTTCATCATGATGCTGTCTTTCATTTCCTTGCTTTCCAATTCTACTACTACCATTTTCATATCACTTTTTTCTGTCTTTACCACTATTTCAGTAGCATTTTTCACCTTTACATTGACATTGATTTTCTGTTCCACAAACTCTTCTACCTTCTTTTTTATATTTTCTTTTTCTATAATTGCACCTTTAATGACAATGTTCTGTCTCCTCTTCTCCCTTTCATTTTTTTCTAATTCCCATTCTTATCTGTTCATCCTTTCTTCAATAGCTTTCTTCTTTTCTATCCACTCTAGTCTTTCTTTTAACCACCTACTTCTTTCCCCTCTCCATTTTTCTTCTCTTTTTTCTAATCTTTTTATCAACTCAAACATACTTTCTAATCTCTTTTCTATCCTACTCATCTTATCATTTTGTTCTTTAACATCCTGACTTTTATTCTTTTTCTCTCCGGACATTCAGGGTGGATTGTTCTTTGATTTTTGGATTTGTGTTTGTATTACTTCTCGTGTTAATATTTGCGTTTTTTCCTGTCATTTTTAAAATTTTTACCGACTCTACAGATATTCCTCTTACCGACTCTGTCAATCCTGATAATTTAGGAATTCTTTTTATCTACTGCCAGTAACCAGGTTGTCAAAAATTTCTATATCTACTGTCTCTATAAAAATATCCTTTTTCTTTTTAAAAAAATTTTTTTTTTTTTTTTAAGGTTTCTTCTTTATTGACCACGTAACTACTGTTGGAAAATTTTGGTATCATCCTTATCTACTTTCTTTGTCAGAAACCGATAAAAAAAAATCACCTTTCCCTGCCCGTGCCCTTCCTTCTTGCTGGGTTTCCTAACCTCACTTTTTTCTATTCCTCTGTTTGTCCACTTTATCACTATTTACTGTTCACTTTTCTTTAATTATTATCACTTCTTTCTTTCTCCCTTTTCCTTCGTATACAACTTCTTTTTATGTTCATCCGATTGCACTATTCTTTTGCGACTTGCATCGGCGTCTTGTTCGTCTTTCTCGTTCTCTGTCCTACCTGTTTTTTAATCCTTTATAATCCTCCTGTTTCACTTTTTTTTTCACTCTTTGTCACTGTTTATTATGTCCTCATGTATTTCATCACTTTTTAAAGACTTTATTACAGCTATCTACCCTTGATCTTTCTTCTATTTATTGCTTTATTCAGGAGCTCACTTTTACACGTCCACTCTGCTACGTGTCCACAACGGAAGTTCCTCATAGGGGTAGTTTTTGCCTCTTTTATTTAAACGATTTTTGGCTTTGTTTGTAATTTTAGGAAATTTGCATGGTAATCAAAGTAGAACAAATCGTGAGAACTGCTTCCTAGTAAATTTTATTACATCTTTGTTAAAAGTTTATTTTTATATTTTAAAAACAGATTTTTTATGTTTATAAATACAGCTCCTTTTATTATTATGAGATACAACATGTCGATGAAAATGTGTTTAGCTTTTGAATTATAATTGATAGGTAGTATGTTCTTCTATATGAATATTGTTTTGTTCTTTTTCGTTTATTTTGTATTTTTCTCTGACATTCATTGCAGTGAATATATCACATTAAATTTTTATGTAAATTTTGAATGAATATTTATCTTCATCAGTCATTGCACAGTATAAATATTTAGGAATTCAAAAGTCTGGAAAAAATTTAGTCTGATTATAGACCTTTTTTTAATCAGCAATATGCTGAAATACGTGGATTATATTTGAAACGGTCTTCTTTGATCACTATTAGCTATTGGTTAATAATTAATAAATTAAAAACTATAGGTAGATATTTACATACAAATAAGTTGTGGTAATTGTGCTGGATCTCGCAAAACTCAAAGACTTCTGAGTTGATACATGAGAAATAAAGAAAGTGGTTGATTAGTAGAGATAGAGGGATAGCTGCTGCTGTGCGAGAGGAATCGTGTAGGAAGTGGGGCCAAGCTGTGACTCACTTTTGGCCGTACAACTCTATATTATAGGGAGATATATATTGTGACCCTAATTTGGCGTGCCACAAACTCTCCTGAAATGCGTGGTCAACATCAAGAGTCTCATAGGTAGCAGAATACGTCTCCGTGATACGAGTTGTTATGCAAGGTGTTAACGAAGAGAAAGCGTTAGTGCGACAAGTTGATATCGAGAAAAAACCTTGGGTGGCTCTCCCGAGAGTTCTACGGACCCTTTCTTCATCCTCTGCCACTGCTGTACCAGATTCAATGCCACTCACATGATTGCATGCAAAGCACCTGTAAAGCACACACATAGGTGCAAGGTATGGACACATACTCGCACATGCATCGACAATGGCCACCGTCTGATGCGAAAATAGAGGCTTTCTCTGTCTTGCTCCGTGGCTATAACCAAAATTGGTCCAAGCTTGGCTGTGAAAATGCGCACTGGTCAGGGCGCGACTTGGCCTGACTTGGCCTGACTTAGCTTGACTGCTCCCAAGCCATTGCCAATCTTCGTCTGCGTATGTTTTTAATGTGTATATGTATGCTGCACGAAAATGTCGAAAACAATGTCTGCGCATGCCTAGCAATAATTTTTCCGAGTATACCTACACATGATATACACATACAAACGAATTCCGGCAATTACTTGGGACCAGTCAGGCCAAGTCGTGCCCTGATCAAGGCGCTGTTTCACTGTCAAGCTTGCACTGATACAAGAATACGGCAGAGTTAGCTTGACTGCACTGCTGCACTAGCCGTAGCGGCCCAAGCAGGTAAATAAAGGCTATGTTTGCTTGACTACCATGCATATTCTGCTTGGTGCTATAAAGCTAATGCGACGCGTCACAAACGAAGTAAAATAGGCTTCGTATAATAAAGTTAACAACTGGTTATTCAACATTTTAGTGACCCTGTCTTCATGTCATCCTTTGTATAGAAATTCATAAAGACAGGACCACTAAAAAAATACACTATAACCTGCTGTCATCTTTATTAGACGAAGCCCATTTCACTACGTTTGTGACGCGTCACATTAGCTTTGCAGTGCCAAGCAAAATACTGCTTGGCTGTCAAGAAGACCTAGCCTTTAGTTACCTGCTTGGGCTGCTACGGCTAGAGCCGCAGTGCAGCCACGCTAACTCAGCCGTATTCTTGTATTAGTGTGGACCCACATTGAGATCTTGGCAGTCAAGCTTGGATACAAATCACACAGTTGCGGTACTCTGTCTAAAAACGTGTACCAAGTTCTCGACTCCATACATATGGACTTCATTCTATCAAGAACATGGCTACCTATTAAAACGATCCCGGAAAGTTATCCTATCAACAGTATGGGGCCAGCGGTGATTTTGGTGTACAATAATTCCGCATTCAGTATCCCAACTGCATAAACTGTGGCTTGGGCCTTACCACTCCCTGATTTCAATTTCCAATCGGAAAATTATTATAAATCGAGTGACGTCGCTGAATGGGCTTCAAAATTTGAAAGTAAAATAAGACTCAAGAAACTCTTAAATTAAACGGGTCAAAAAGAAATTTTCAAGATAAAATGTCGAAAAAATATATGTAACCGTGTTATGCGTTACTAAATGACGCGGAAATTTGAGTAGTTGTAAAATTGACGCATTTCAAATATAACAAATGCTAATGTTGATGAGAGTTTAATAAGAAAAACTTGTCAATGTAAATGCCTGGTGCAAAGTGACAAAGAAATAATTATTGCAGCTATTTATACATCACCTAATACTTCTGTTAACAAAATAATTGAATGCATTCATAAACAACTACTAATATGTACAGACGAGGGTTCTACAATATTTAAAAAAGATTGTAAGATTTCTATAGTGGAAAGCGGAGATTCTAATGTTAACTTTTTTCCGAAGCTGTGGTACCATTAATTCAAATTTTAGAATTAAAATATAACTTAAATATGATGACTAACCCATTGTAATCGACCACTAAATATGAAACAGTCAATGATACCGTCCTTGCTCGTTATTTAGATAAAGTCGAATCATTGATTTGTATTTTATATTTTTCGGACCGAAAGCCCAAAGGCCAAAATAAGTTTTCAGGGTCAATAACAGGATGTAATGATAAATAAGCATAAATAAATTTTGTATTTTTTAAGTAAGATATTCTCAATAAACAATTGCCAAAAATATATACAATTTAAATAACGAGATGCTTTACAAAAAAACCTCAATAAAGCTTCACTCCTTTCATAGGTCCCAGGACCCATAGTTTTTGGATTTTTCTGTGTTCTGAGCTGTAAATTTAGTGACTTGTGTACTTGTTGTCGTGTGACTCATAATCCTTTTTTCTCAAAGCTTAGTCATTAATCGTATGATTATATCTCTGTCACTAATATATATCCCTCATAGGATTTTTTACTTATAAAATAAACATAGCGTTATAAATTTTAATATCACTTAAAGTACAGTTTTTAGATTATTGATTCTACACGAAAAGTCTTGAATACCTAATTGTGTGTGTGAGGTAGTCTTCCTGCATCTATTGCGCGAAGTTATCACTTGGCTCTCGTATATTCATATACAAACGCTTAAAAAGTTGATGATGGTTAAAGTTTTGGCAATCTCAGTGTTGAAAAATAGCATACCGAACAATTATCATACTATTTAGACTATAACCCTCGTTTTTGCCGAAAATTAACTACTTAAAATAGTTTTTTTTCACTTTTGTGACAAAATTTGTAATTTATACTAAATTTTTTAATGTTGTACAGTACATTCAAACGTTAATAAATTTTGTTTCAGCTAACAAAGTAGAAGAAGCTTGCAACATAGCATTAGAATCTGGAGATTATTGTCTTGCTCTTCTCTTATCTCAATTAGACGGAAGCTCCATGGTACGTGAACTGATAGAACATCAAATTGAACTATGGCAAGATGCTGAAGCGGACGATTATTTTTCATTAAGTCGATTAAAACTAATTATGCTTATAGCAGGTGTCAAGAAATTATCCAAAAAAAGTGAAACTGTAAACGTGTGTGAAGATTTAGATTGGAAAAGAGCTTTTGCTGTTCACCTATGGTTGGTATCTTGTCAATATTACAAATGACATTACATGAACCGACTTAAATAATAGTTTTCGTTGGATAAGTGCCATTGTCTCCCAGTACAATGTTGCTTATGTGGTGAGTCCTATTTTTCCTACCAGGGGCTCACCAGCTTCTTAAAAACACCCCAGATAGAAAATATACATTTAGTCTTATTAGAAAAAGTATTTAATATCCCGTTCATATCCTAACTCATTGAGAAAAACGTAAAACATTTTTTGGAGATTAGTATATTAGTATTTTTGTCAGCTTTTACTTGACGTCTGGATAAGCAATTTTACAAAAAAACCGCTTAAGTGACATGAAAAATTTTTACAGTCACGGAACCACGTTTTTTGTCTTCTTCATACCCTCTTAAATATAAGAAAACTTATGTTCTTCAAAAAAATTTTTTTTAAAAAGACAGTTTTAAAAGTTTAGTGTTAAAAAAAAAAAAAAAAAGTGTACTCAAAGAAATTAGGGGTTGCAATTCTTAAGGGTTCAAACAATCATCGTAGATATGCTATTTTATAACAAACAACTTGGCGTTAGAGTGATATTAACATTCAGTTTCTTTTTTTACAGGTATTAAAAGTTCCTTTTGAGGGGTGATTTCAAAAAGATGTTTTCCCCAGTTCATAACAATTGGACGTTGGCACCTTACAAGGATTTCTTGTCAGACCACTAATTAAAAAAAAAAATTTTTTTTAATAACATTAAATTTTGTCTAAGTACACGATTTTTCTAGTATTTTAGAGGGTATGGGGAATACGAAAAACTTTCTAAGAAGAGTTTTGAGAATGCCGGTTGTGGTATTCATGTTATCATGTAACTAATACTTTACTAGTTTTTGGATAGGATAAAAAATTTTTTTTGACAGAAAAGTTTTCCACGGAAACAATAATTGGAGTTTTAACGAATCATTTAAAGAGACTATCCTTTTTGCTTTGTTCCAACAATTTTTTAAGAATGGACCAGCAATGTTATGATTGATGTACCTCGCTAAATATCAAGTAGCACTTGATTATTGACTGCACGACAGACATATTACTGTGTACAACACGTCAGCTTACACATATTTTCATTCTTGTCTGGCGAAGTATTAAGCACCTAATGGAGCCAGCTACTGCCACTGTTAGCAGTGTTGGTAGCAGTGTTTCTAACAACCAAGAGTTCTCGCGCATGCACACAACGGTTTTACTCTCCCTCTCCGACCTTTACATTTCACTCAAGCTCCCCTCGCTCTAACACTTAAATACAATCTTATATCTTAGAGGGGTATACTCGTCGTTGGTCGAGCGGGCTTCGCCTTTTGCCCGCGTATAGAATCTGACCAATGTGCCATCGACTCTTCATCAATGCATTTTTTTTTTTTTTTTTTACTTTTATCATTCATTCAAGCGTCTTTTTTTACAATAGTCATTTTATTTATTAAATACTTTTTCGAAAAGCATTACATTTTTTGTTAAAAAATAATCGTTAGGTCCCTTTGAATTCGATTTATAATTTAAATAATGTAATGTTAAACACGAAATATTTTTTGGTATGTTTATAATCATATTTTTAACTTTTTTATAAACTTTTTCTTCAAGTAAAAAAACTTTTTTATCATGTATTTACATGCTTGTCCAGCAAATATATTTTTTCCATACCACCTTGCGGTAAGTATCTTGGTGCGTTGTTTTTTAAAGAAAAAATTAAAATTTCACAACAATACTTGATTTTAAAAAAAACTAGATAATGTGACATAGAATTTAGTAAAAATTTTTTTAAAGTTATGATTAGCACTACTAAAGTAGCTTTTTTTTCAATTTTTACCATTCATAGTAAACTTGAAAACTTTTTAAATAATATAACTCTCAACTAGTCTCCTTTAGTAACAAAAATATTTATTATATAAAATAATAATTACGAGTGGAATTAGGCGTAGGAAACCACTTGAAGAAAAAATAAATCAGCAAAGATAATTACAGTGCTAAAGGTATTTTTTATTGAATTTTAATAAATTCTATGTCACATTATCTAGTTTTTTTTTAAACTAAGTATTGTTGCGGAATTTTAATTTTTTTCTTTAAAAAACAACTCACCAAGATACTTACCGCAAGGTGGTATGGAAAAAATATTATTTGCTGCACAAGCATGTAAATACATGATAAAAAAGTTTTTTTACTTGAAGAGAAAGTTTATAAACAAGTCAAAAATATGATTATAAACATACTAAAAAATATTTCGTGTTTAACATTGCATTATTTAAATTATAAATCAAATTCAAAGGGACCTAAAGATTATTTTTTAACAAAAAATGTGATGCTTTTCAAAAAAGTATTTAATAAATAAAATGACTATTGTAAAAAAAGACGCTTGAATGAATGATGAAAGTAAAAAAAAAAAAAAAAAAATGCACTGATGAAGAATCGATGGCATATTGGTCAGATTCTATACGCGGGCAAAAGGCGAAGCCCGCTCGACCAACGACGAGTTTACCCCTTTTAGATATAAGATTATATTTAAGGGGTTAGAGCGAGGGGAGCTTGGGTTAAATGTTAAGATAGGGGGAGCTCTCCCTCCACTGCCAGCCTGGTCGGAGAGAGAGTAAAACCGTTGTGCGCATGCGCTAGAACTCTTGGTTGTTAAAAACACTGGTTGGTAGTATGCATGCGCTGCAAATGGAAGGCTTTCACTAGACTATAGAGCTTTCTCATGCACATGTAAATGTGATCTCTTTGTTTGGTGCTTGTTTACATACTATCATGGCACATCTTGGCGTATTAATAATCTTTTTTTTACGATGTCAATTGCAACGTACTTAAGACATTATCTTATGAATGAACTGTTAGTAGTAATGTAACTAGATTCATTAACTTAGTGTGTGACACTGGTGTGATTTTAAAACTATTTTAAAACTTTCTTTATTGCCTGTGATCTAGGCAGAATATGTGTTTCCAGTAATATGCAGCTTTCGTTAGCAGAAAAAATTAATAGCCACGCTTTGGTAATGTTAGTGAATATGTATGAAAAAGTTTATCCATGCTGCTCGGTTACATCCATTTTACGTCAAGTAAAGATAACGATGGACTTTTTTCATAAAAAAGTAAAATAAAGAAGAAGGACAAAATTTTTCTAGTGTTAGCGTAGTAAAAAAAAAGAAATAAAATAAAATTATCAAATATTAAAAATAAATCTTGTTTGAATTTTGTTCAGTAAAAAAAAAGTTTGAATATGCTCGGAGTGTGTCAGTAAAAAACATGAAAAAATTATTTACTTAAAACAGGAAAGTTACATAGCTTTAATTTAACTATTGTAAGCGTAGACAAAAAATAGTTATTAAATAATAGAAGTAAAAAATAATACCAAGTTTAAGAAATCTAGTTGAAATATATATTTAGAGTGACCATAGTCGAGAAAACAACTAATAAACTGACAATTGTCGGTGTAAAAAAAATTGTTTCATCTTGTTTAAGACATTTCTAAGATGTGGAAAGAGGTCGTCACTTACACTTAGCTACTTTTTACTTACCTGTCTACGCAAGCTCCTGATGCCTAAACATAGACAATGCCTCAGCTAGTACATGGATTTAAACATCTAAAGAAATGAAACTTTAAGTAGAGTAGCAGTAGTTTCACAACCGGGAAATACAAATGTTTAGTGAAAGTTATAAAGCAGTGCATGTGTAACAAAACAAATCATTTTTACTTGAGAAAACTAATAGGTAGTAGAGGTTGGTTCTTTTTAGTAGCTTACTGGCCCAAAACCAACCTGCTTGGACCAAGCCCAAATCTCACTTACTATAACTATATGAAAGGTACTCACAAATAAGAATTTTATCTAAGCTTTTTACCCACAAGTAATTCATTGGGATATCACTATGTGTGAACTCCGTTACTTACAAATAAAACATTTTTGAATTCAATGATTTGAGAGACACGTTTTAATTTATTCATTAGTAAGTTATTTAGTTGATCTATTTCAATTATGTCGTACATTATTTTTAGTTCTTACAACAAAAATTCTTATAGATTACATACCTTCAAGAAGAATGTTGGATGGAATGGGTACAGCGGCTGAGATGGGCTCGTAAATATCTAGAAAATAAGCATGTATTTTAGGTTGATTTCTGTTCAGTATGCATTAATAGCATCCATAGTTTCCCTCTCACAACAAATTTACAAGGAAAAAATCTCTTTAGACTTCTGTGAGATAATTTACTCCTATGTACTTCACAATCACCACAAAAATAAATTTTTAACTGATTAGAAAATTTACTCTAACTAGCTTACATAATTCTGATTGATAGTATTTAGGAACTTAGCTTTTGAGCTTTAATTTTTTTTTTTAGTTTTTCTATTCGATTAATGTTGATGAGCTATAATTAAATGAAAAAAAAAAAAAAAAAATTGAAAGAAACCAGGGGGTATAAATGGGTCATAGGACCCACAGTAAAAACGAAGTTCTTTAAACATCAGATCAGTATAAAGACACACAATTTCTCCGGTAACAAAGGGGTCGCGAGACCCATAGAAAGAACGAAGCTCTATAAAAATTAGTACTGCATTCATGTAGTTCACTAAATAAAAAACTTGAAGAACAATTAAAAAAATTAAAAAATTGAGTTTAGTACTCTCGATGGTTGAACTTCGTGAGTACGTCATTCATAAATACAGAACTCACGAAGTTCAACCACCGTGAGTACTGAACTCAATTTAAAAAATTTTTTTTTCTTTCGTTCTTCAAGTTTTTGTTGTAGTGAACTACATGAATGCAGTACTCATTTTTATAGAGCTTCGTTCTTCCTGTGGGTCTCGTGACCCCCTTGTTACCTGAGAAATTGTGTGTCTTTATACTCATCTAATGTTTAAAGAACTTCGTTCTTACCGTGGGTCCCATGATCCATTTATACCCCCTGGTTTGTTTCTTTTATTTTTTTTTTTTTTTTTTATTTTTTGTTTTATTATAATTCATACTTCATATTATTATCTTTTTATATTTCATTTTATGACTTGTTGAAAATTTATTTTATTTTTTGTTTTCATTTCTTGTTTTATTTTTTTTCATATTTTATTTCGTTGTTTTTTCATATTTAATTTCAATACTATTTTTTCATATTTGATTCCATAACTATTTTTTTCATTTAATTTTCTTTATTTGTGTTTCATTTCTTGTTTTTTCATATTTTATTTTGTTGTTATTCCATATTTAATTTAATTGTTTTTTTTTTATTTTTTTGTGTTTCCTTTATTTTGTTTTTTTTTATTTTTCTATTCAATCTTTTTGTTTTCATTTTTATACTTATACAATTATGTGACATTGTAACATAACTTGTTTGTTAAATCTGAAATAAGCGCCCTCAAAAACCATTGATATGTTTTGCAACTCTACTGTATATGTTTATTTCAATAATTTATTTATTGATAAAATAATTTATTTATAACAGTAACTATTACCATTATTTTAATGCCAAAAAAATCAGGTTTAAAAAAATTAGTCGGTATTTTCTGCATCAAATGCATAAAATACTAATATTTATTGCGTAAGAACGCGCCTTATTCGATTTCATCTACATAACCACACTCATGATATGGAAAGTTTTTGTTTTTTTCAAATTTATTATTTAGAAGACAAATAAATAATGTATCATTAGTTGAATGTATTATCAGTGAATGCATATGAAAATGAAAAATAAGTTACGAACTACACGGTAAGTACAAGAAACCGAATTTCCATAGACAGCAGCGCTCGTAGCAGAGTCGATAAGGTGCCCGACTCGTATGTAGGAGGTCGAGGGTTCAAATCTTTTTGCTGGAAAGTGTTTTTTTTTTTTTTTTTTTTTTTTTAAATTGTGGAAGAAAAAATTTTGAAGTTAAATAACAATTATTGTGGAAAAATAACAATGAAATCTGTTTAAAAATTTTATTGCTTGGAAGTGTGAAAGGGAATGGTGGACAAAGGTGTGCAGGAGAGCAGTGCGGCACGGTATATGAAAGATATATGGTGGGGTGTGGGGAAGTGTGTAGGTAACTGATAGTGAGGGCGACGGGGTAAGGGGGAAACTTACGAGGAAGTGACTTCTGGTAAGCCACTTCCGTTTTATTAAATCTGTTGGTTTTAAATTTCCTGCCCTCCCAGTACGCGACATAAAAAACTTCGTTCTAAAAATTTGTTCTCAAAGGCCACGAATAAGCATTTACGTGGGATACAAAGAGGCACGGTAATTTCAAAAATCGTTGTGTCCATAACTAAGCTGTGTACATATTCTCACGTTTTTAAGTGACAACTAAAGCACGTTAATTTATAAAAACGAAACCAAACTTTATTAACATAAACAAACAGAAGTTATTAGCTTGATGTTAAAACCTTGACTAAAATACTATTTTTTATCAACAACAAACACACCTAGCAACGCATAGCAATATTTTTGAACGCGTGGCAACTCATTCGTTTCATGACTTTTTCACTGTATATCCAGCATTACCCCCTCCGTTTTTAAATTTTCGTCCCGACAATCACAAAACCAAAAACAATACAGTACTCTAAGTATCACCTTTGTTTTTTTTTGTTACAGCTACAGAATATCAAAATAGCCCTAAGATATAGGATGACTCTACTAGACTCCTTGTCCAAGTTATTAAGTACATTACATCCAATTGTAAATCCAACTACAACCAGATTTTTTTTTACACATTGGAATTCCATTCTTTTACAGGAATCACATCTTGTGAATCCCATTTTACGTCTCTACTCTAGCATTTTTCCCATGGCCTTGAAAGAATTAACCATGCAAAATAAAACCGAAGCTCAGTAATTTAGATGATTTTCTTTCTTATAAAATGGCAATTCTGTTCGCATGTATTATCTTCATCTTGTGTTTTAGTGATTTTTTAATGGAATTCACAATGTCGATCTTCTTGACTATATTAAACGGACTGTCCCAGTAACTCTACAATGTGGGACTCTTTCTTTTGGTTCTTTACGGATTATGGATCCAAACTTTTTGTTTTTCCGAAGAATTGACTTTTCTCGCTCGTTTTTTGTAGTGGGTCTTAATCTTGCATATGTTACAGCTATGGTGGTTCTTGTCAAGTCATGGATTTCTGCCATCTTCTTCCTTAGATTTTATACGTAATTCTCCTTTAAGCTAATAAAAATAGTGAGATCCAAAAATTGCAATCTTTTCAATTTTTGCTTACGAATTAAAATTAATAATTAAGAATCGTTTGATGTTACCGTTTCACCTGACCATTTATTGTGGGTGTAAAGATGTAGTTCGTGTCCGTCTGATTCCTAAAATTTCTGCTAATTCTTTTACCAGACAGAAATTAAAATTCGGACGCTTATCAGTATGCACTTCTAAGGGTACACCATGACGACAAACAACTTCATTAATAAAAATTTGAGTTATTATTTTTGTAATTGTATTTGTATTTGAAGAGAAAAGCTTCTACCTATTTGGTAAAACTATATATCATGACAAGGAAGTATTCCTTGCCTAGAAAAAAGTTAAGAATATACCTTAAATATGTATCTTAAGTCTCTCATAGGGTACTCCTGGGTTATAACGTTTTATTCCACTCATTCCTTTATGTGAAGGAGCTCTTTTTTAAACACGAGTTATATTCGTATGACACAAATTCTTAACATTCTTTTTACAAGTAGTCTCGTAGAACCTCTTTCTAATGTTGTTCAGTGTCTTGTTAATTCCGAAGTGTCATTCATTAGGGAACTGTGTGCTTCTCGTAAAACTTGAACTATTATCTTTCTTGGAACGACTAAATGTATAATCTTGGTCTTTAGGTTCCATGAAATACATTTTTTATATAAACTCTTTCTTTAATAACAAATAAGTCTCATTGACCACAGTATACTTTGATAAATTCATCCTTTGGTGCAATTTTCTGCCAATCTGGTTGATTGTTAGTTCTCTTATTGCCAATCAACATCCTTATGGCCCCTGGTTCCGTCTAATGTATCTGCCAGTATAATCATGTTCCTTTAACAAGAGTGATTTGACCAATAGTTTTATTCTCTGCTTTAAACTTTTTTTTAAATCGATAGCAGTACTTGCAGAATTTATTTTCAAATGGTTGTCTAGATAATCTGTCTATGATTCCGTAAATTGTTTCACTTCTATAGGACATATCAAACTTGTACTGATTTAATAATCCTACCCATCTACTTATCTAACTATTTGAATGGTAACGATAAACGTAAGCCGGAATGACTTGTTCTAATTCAAAACTTCTCTCTGTATAGGTAACAACAATATTGTTTTACTGACTCAAAAGCCGCTTATAACTTCTGACGAGTTCCACAATGATTCTTTTCCAACAGACTGTAATTTCAACTATAATAAGCTATGACTTTTAACCCATAACCCTTTCCTCACCTTCTTGATTCTGAGACAAAACTGAACTAACGTCGTAATCTGATGCGTTGATATCTTAGTTGAATACATAATCTAACCTGGAAAAATCCAAAATTTGCAGAGATATAAAAACGCTCTTTAATTTTCGAAATGCTTTCTGACTTGTTGAAGACCATTTAATGTGCTCATTTTTTATGTAAATCTATAAAAAGATTCAGCAATATCTGAAAAGTCTCTGATAAATCCTCTACAGTACGAGCAAAATCTTAGAAACTGACGCATGTTCTTTTTCGTTCTTGGAATCGGCTATTTTAAAGCAGTCTTAATCTTTTCTAGATCTGTCTTCTTTCTTCCTTGTAATACAATGTGACCAAGAAATTGTATTTTTTTTTTTTTTTTTAAGAAATGACACTTTTTTTTACTTATTTGAAGAGTAGCTTTTCGAAATCTAAAAAACACCTTCTTTAGATTCACTAACTTTTCTTCAAACGAATCTGCCAATATTATGATGTCATCTGAATAAACTCAGCAGTTTTTGTATGACACACCTATACGTACTTTTTCCATACGCTGTTCAAAAGTCGGTTGTCCGTTACACAATTCAAATGGCATGACTTTGAACTGCCACAACCCTTGTTTAACATGGAAAGCTGTGACTTCTCTATATTTGTTCTTGATTTTCATTTGCCAGTAGCCACTCTTTGAATTGAGTGTAAAGAACCACGATTTTTCCGATGATTCATTCAGTGTATCATCAGATCTTGCTAAAGGATATGAATCTTTAATTGTTGCTGCATTTACTTCCTGGAAGTCAACACAAACTCTTGTAGAACCATCTTTCTTTTTTTTAAAGACTACTGGAGAACATCAGATTTTTGGAGGTAATTTTAAAAGATAAAAGGATCCATAAAATATATTAAAAAAAATTAATTTTTTCGAAATTCTAACCGGTACTCGTACCTTAACAGAAAAGAACAGAAATGATCAGCTCAAGGTTATACTGTCTACTAAACTAATATTATTTATTTATAACAACCACATTTAACTATACATAGCAGCATTTTTGATTGCGTGGCAACTTATACGTTTCACGGCTTTTTAACCATGTACCCAACAATATATACAGGTAAAAGCTATTTACCGTCGATTGTAGCTATTCAAAATCGTAGGTGGGGGCTTACTATTTTTGTTACTGTTGATTTGTGCATTTTATTTTCATTTTTGTAACGACACTCAGCACCCGCTAGCACCCCTTTAATATTGGTATTAACTATTGTAGTTTATCCGTTATTTAATCCAGTAAAATGTTTACTTCAACCCCTACAGTTGAATGCTTTTCAACAACTACTTAGATCCGCTCAGCCACATTTACTGTAATGTTTAACTATTACAGTTAGTTTGTTGTTTTATTCCGTTGAATCTTCTGTTTGGTCCTCGTGGTTTCATAACTTCTTGTTGACTTTTACTTGGATGAGTACAAAAAAAAATTCTTTTGTTAGTCCGTTTGATTTAAGAAATAAAGGACCGTTTTATTTTTTTATAATATCAAAAAAACTTTATTTTTACTTCCAGTAATTAAATAATTATATACTTTTCTTACTTGATTTTATTTAGTTTCAATTTAGTTTAGGTTAAAATTTATTACAAAATTATTTCGTGTATAATTTCTTAGCAAATTTTCAAACCATCGTTCAGGTATTGCTATACAACGCTGATTTTTCTGTATCTTTAATGAGTTTATCGACTGTACTATTAAATATAAATAAAATAATATGGTTGTATACTACTCAGTTAAAAAACAATAAATGATCTTACAGAATCTTTATGCAGTGGACCTTGCAAGTCTCTCTTCTCACGACGTAAGGACAAAAATCTTTTTTCCCTTTTTATTTAAATATAAAAGTTACTTTAATTAGGTTTAACTTTTAGTTTTGAATTTGAGATTTGTTAAAAAGCTTAGAAAACACTAAGACTAATTTAAATTGTTTTCTGTAAAAAATAAGAAGTAATAAAAATTCATTTTTTGTATTTGTAATAATTTATGGTTTAAAAACTATTGTTCTCATGATATTCTGTGTACACTGTCTAATTTATTAAGAATAAAAAATAAAAGCGTATGATTTAATAGTAAAAAATAATTTTGATTTAAGACAGAATTTGTAGTTAGTAAAAACTTCAGGTAAAATAGACGTCATGATTTTGTTCTTTGTATTCAGTATAGGGAATCGTTAATTTTAGTAAATAATTACCTAACGTTATACATAAAGCTTATTTAAAAAATTTTAGTTACTTTCTTATTTTTAATTTGGAAGAATAATTTTAAAATTCTTTTGTTTTTAGAGCAAATCTAAAAATTAATATCTAAAATACAAAAACAAAGCAAATGGAATGGTTATTGAACAGTTTCTGCTAGAATAATGTCTCGATTCTGCAGCATACCTTAAAAAATTTCTATTGCAGGCAATGCTCCGATATTAAACTGAGAACTCGCGCACACTTGTGCGCAGGAGATTCTTAATTGGCCGAGCACTTACGCGTTGTTTAAACACCTCAAAGTTAAAGACCAGGCGCGCAAAGCCCGAAAACATCAACCCAAGTCCTTAAAACCCAATGACCCGGCGTGCATTTTGCCAGCTCGCTAGTTTATTTAAATAAATAATAATTCGAGCAGATAAACCCAATGACATAGCGCGCTTACTGCCAGTGCGCTACTTTATTTGAATAAATAATAACTTGAGCAGATTAACCCAATGACCCAGTGCGCTTACTGCCAGCGCACTTGGTTTTTAAAACAAATTATTAACTCGGGCAGCAAAACTCAATGACCCAGTGCGCTTACTGCCAGCGCACTTGGTTTTTTGAACAAATTATCAACTTGGGCAGCAAAACTCAATGACCCGGCACGTTTACTTCCAGCGCACTTGGTTTTTTAAACAAATTATTAACTCGGGCAGCAAAACTAAATGACCCAGCGCGCTTACTGCCAGCGTGCTACTTGATTTATATAAATAAAAATGAAAAAAATAGTTATGAAATAAAACATGAAAAAATAATAATATGAAATATGAAATAAAATATAACAAGAAATGAGAAAAAAAAAAAAATTTTTAAAAAAAACCAGAGGGTACAAATAGTAAGAACAAAGTTCTTTACACATGAGATGAGTATAAAGATAAAGATTTT
Organism: Copidosoma floridanum; assembly: GCF_036245765.1. NCBI lineage: Eukaryota > Metazoa > Arthropoda > Insecta > Hymenoptera > Encyrtidae > Copidosoma > Copidosoma floridanum. Next base: position 10,218,296 of record NW_028321885.1, read on the forward strand.
TTTTTTCTATTTATTTTCATTCTTTGGTATTTTCTTTATTTCATTTCTTTGTTTATTTTTCTATTTAATCTTGTATTTTTTATTTCTTTTTTTTTGTTTTTGTCATTTCTCGTTTTTTTTACATATTTCATTTTATTTCATTATTTTTTAATATAACATTTTATTAGTTCATATTTCAATTTATTTCATAATTTTTTTTTTTCATTTTTCATGTTTCATTTCTTTTTTTTCATATTTAATTTCATTACTTTTTTTTTCATTCTTTTGTATTTCCTTTATTTCATTTTTTTTTTTTTTTATTTTTAATCTTACATTTTTCATTCCCTTTTTTTTTTTTTTTTGAGATGTATTATTTAAAAATTAAATATATAATTTATCATGAATTAAATGTATTATCAGTGAAAGCATATAAAAATAAGAAATAAGTTACGAACCACGCAATAAGTACAAGAAAACGATATCCCATGGTCGGCAGCGCTCGTAGCAGAGTGGGTAAGGTACTCGACTCGTATTCAGGAGATCGAGGGTTCCAATGTTTTCATTGAAAAGTGGTTTTTTTTATTTTTTTTTTTTATTTTTTTTTTTTTTTAGAAGAAAAAACATTCAAAGTTAAAAGTTATTGTGAGAAAAGAAAATTGAAATTTGTTCAGAAATTAATCGCTTGGGAGTGTGAAGAGAAATGGTGAGCGGAGGTGCGAAGAAAGAGGCTAGTGCAGCACGGTTGAAAGACATAGGGTGAGAGGAAGTGTGTAGGGAACCGATGATGAGGGCAACGGGGTATCGGGGGAAACTAAGGAGGAAGAGACTTCCGGTAAACGACTTTCGTTTCATACAGTCTATCGCTTTAAAATTCCAGCCCCCTCCCTCCTAGTACGCGACTTAAAGAACTTCGTTCTTATATCTTGGGCAGCAAAACTCAATGACCCGGCGCGCTTACTGCCAGTGTGCTACTTTATTTAACTAAATAATAACTCGAGCAGCTCAACCCTATGACCTAGTGCGCTTACTGCCAGCGCTCCCAGTTTTTTAAACAAATTATTATCTCGGGCAGCCAAACTCAATGACCCCGCCCTTACTGCCAGCGTGCTACTTTATTTAAGTAAATTATTAACTAAGGCAGCAAAATTTAATGACCCAGTGCGCTTACTGCCAGTGCGCTTCGTTTTTTTAACAAATTATTAACTCGGACAGCAAAACTTAATGACCCAGCGCATACTGCCAGCGCGCTACTTTATTTAAATGAATAAAAACTCGAGCAGCTTAACCCAATGACCCAGTGCACTTACTGCCAGCGCTCTCGGTTTTTTAAACAAATTATTAACTTGGGAAGCAAAACTTATTGACATAGTGTGTTTACTGCCAGCGCGCTACTTTATTTAAGTAAATTGTTAACTTGGGCATCAAAACTCAATGACCCAGCGTGCTTACTGCCAGCGCGCTACTTTATTTAAGTAAATTATTAACTTGGGCAGTAAAACTAAATGACCCAGCGCACTTACTGCCAGTGTGCTACTTTTTTAAAATAAATAATAACTTGAGCAGCTTAACCTAATGACCTAGCGCCAGCACGCTTGGTTTTTTTAGTATATTTAAATCCTTATTTGCTTCCATCGCGTTCGTAACATTAATAATAAAAATCTAATTATTATTATATAGTAGGAAAATTTTCACACCACCACTCAGGTACTGCCCATGTTGCATTGGATTTTTTAAACTATCGAATTTTAGTTTTCTTAATCCACAAAAAATGATGTTTGTTATCTCCGTAGTTAAATTCCACATGTATAATTTCATATTTATTTATAAACTACTCACACTATGTTTATTTTAATAGTTTTTTTAGTAGATACCCATCGCCACGAGGCTTCTTGGTGTTGTAGCTAATTTTTTTTTTATTTTACAGTAATAATAGTAAAATTTCCTGTACGAAGAGCTGTAGCTAATGCCTTATCCGAATTTAAAGTGCAAGGAATTTTTTAATCCAAGTAGCGTTGAAGCCATAAAAACCTCAAAAAATTTTTTACAGGATCATTTTTACTTAATAATAATACAATGAGTAATTTGACTGACATAGAGCTGTGAAAAATTAAATAACTACTTAAATACTTGAAAAGTAGTTAATTTTTTGTGCATGCTACTATTAAAGCTTTGCAAATGTTCTTTGTTAATATCCATGTTGCTACAATTTATATCGTATACTTTACCGTATAATCTCAAAAAACATCTAGCATTTAATAACGAAATACCCGTTGTATTAGCCTTTTTATCTTTCAGCTCATTTACCACGAAAAAAACTCTTTCTGGTAACGCTTTCGAGTGAGGTACAGAAAAAATTCTCTCAACTAAGGATGTTACCGCGGGAAAAACACATTCTCCTGCCTTATTTCTCAAGTCCGTTATTTTTGAAATGCTTTTTTTTCCTTATCATTACACTTGCGTTATCGCAAGATGAAGCTACTATATTCTTCATATTAATTGAGTGGTCGTCAAAAAATGTCTTAAAATCGTTGAATAAGTCCTGAGCACTATCATATCTTGCATCAATTTCTAACAATTGCAAAAGATGTTAAATAAGAGACTCTTTTTCACGCAAATAATACTGAACACAAATAAAAGCAATTTATTGTTACCTATGTCTATGCTTACATCTACCACAACTGAAAAAAATGTACCGTTCAAAATTTCTTTAAGCTTTGAAAACTAGTAAGGGTATAAAACGTTTTTAATTACTTCAAAACATTTATCGGATTTCATTTGCATATTTTTGGCCGCTTCTACATCTTGGACGACTGATTTCACGTACGGAACTACATTATTAACTAGAAATTCATACGACCAATGGTATACAAGCGAATGTTGATACATCTAAATCATTGTATCAAGAGGTGCATATGCATAGATGGCGGCATTTTCAACACAAGCACTTTATATCTTCCACACATGCCCTTTTTTTCAATATCCAATATACTTACTTTAAAACTCATACTATCAAACCACATTAATTCTTCTTCAAGAAAATTTTCTTAAGTAAATTAGAAATTCATACGACCGACAAGCTAATTTACCGAAAAGCATTAGAATCACACAACTAATTTACCGGGCGTCGATGAAAAGATAGTTCTGAAAATTAAGAATAAGAGACTTATCTAAACTTTCGGTGCGAGTAAATCTACGGCTCCTCAGTAGCTCAAGTGGTAGAGCAACTGTCTAGTAAAGTGTGTTCGATCCGCACCTGGGGAGGATATTTTTCTCATTCTTATTTATTTGTTAAGAAAATTTTCTTGAAGAAGAATTAATGTGGTTTGATATTATGAGTTTTAAAGTAAGTATATTGGATATTGAAAAAAAGGGCATGTGTGAAGGATTGAAAGTGCCGCCATCTATGCATATGCACCTCTTGATACAATGATTTAGATGTATCAACATTCGCTTGCAAACCATTGGTCGTATGAATTTCTAATTTACCAACAAGCATTAGAATCACAGAACTAAATTATTAACTACTTAAATACTGACATTGTTTTGTGTGATAAACAAGCTCGTACGCATTTCAGGTACATGACTTTTCTTTTGAAATGACAGACCCTCATTCACCACGATAACAAGAGAACTTGAATCGATTGTAGCACTAAAATTTTCATTGTGAGTAGCAGTTGAACTATAAGATACTAAATAACTTTTACCGAAAAATTTGAAGTCTTTTTTGCTCGCCTTACAATAAGCTTTCCAGTTATCAGTAACGTGCTTTGCTAGCCAATCTTTCAACACCGGATCGCGCAACCAATCCTCTTGGAAAGAGACTGCCAACCGATTTCTTGTTTTATTCCGATTTGCACTACTGTTCGGTCGTTTCTTGTTTTGAGGTGAGCTATCAAGGTTAGACATTAGTGTACTAAAAAAAATGCGATTGTTAGAAAAATGGTACAAATTACAAGAAAAATAACTAAGGGCAAGACCAGTTTTTGAAATTCTCCAAAAAAAATGTAAACAAACCACTGACACTCCCTACGACCGATACCAAAATGATGTATCAACAGTACAATAATTCAGGCTAACGCTGAAATACAAACAAAAACAAGAATGTAACGTAGTTACTCACGATTCAAACGTGCCAAACACTTTTTTAGATAAAAATAAACTACGTAACTCATTAAAATCCATGATATACAAAAAAACAGCACGTTCCCCAAGGACTTCGTTGACAGATACATGGATATACGTAGCTGTTTGCTAGGCAAACCTGTTAACGCCACTAAGTTTGAGCAAGAGCATTTGTTTGTTTTCGCGCACATTATACAAATATACGAAAAAAAGAAATGACAAACAGCACAGTCTAATCGCAGCAATGTTTTAAATATACAAAAAAAGTACTTATCCCTAAAATCAAAGCATAAAAATTTTATATCCATGACCTGTTAAATATCGCACCAATACGATCTCACAGAATATGGCAGTACATTCTGTAGAACAAATATACAGTCGTATACGTGGACAATAGAAACAGTGTCGTAAATTAATACCTATTCAAGAGCGAGTCAGAAAATTGGTAATAAGCAGCTGACAAAATTATTTAAATAGCTGCTCAAGATGTAAACTTATTAAGAAAAACAAGCACGCTAACAAAAAACGCGCCGGGTCACTGAGTTTTGCTGCTCGAGTAATTGATTTACATAAAAAACCAAGCGCTCTGGCAGTCAGCGCGCCAGATCATTGAGTTTTGCTGCCCGAGTTAATCCTTTATTTAAAAAATCAAGCGTGCTATCAGTAAGTGTGCTGGATCATAGGGTAAGGCTGCTCGAGTTATTATTTACTTAACTGAAGTAGCGCGCTGGCAGTAAGCGGGCTAGGTCATTGGGTTAAGTTGCTCGAGTTATTATTTATTTGTATAAAGTAGCGTGCTGTCAGTAAGTGCACTGGGTCATTGAGTTTCTGCCCGAGATAATAATGTGTTAAAAAACCACGTCCGCTGGCAGTAATTACGCTGGGTTATTGGGTGAAGCTGCTCGAGCTATTATTCATTAAAACAAAGTAGCTCGCTGGGTGATTGAGTTTTGCTGTCCGAGTTTATAATTTATTTTAAAAACCAAGCGCGCTAGCAGTTCAGCAAAGGTCAATTACATATATTATAGCGATATCCCGCATTAACGATACAAGTTCTTAATACAAGGTTTCGCGCTAGGCTTATTTATCGGTCAATTATAAAATGTATAAAATGTACAAATGAATACTTAAAAATAACACATAAAATAAACGCATAAAATGAACGCTTATACACACGTTTACACGCATACACCAATATAAAAAGACGAATACAAAATACATTGGCGATCGTGTGTATATGGAACGTCACGATCAGATTAGTTAAATGAGATCAGCCCAAGCTTGACAGATATTGTTTTACTGCTCGCTTGAACCATGCCAGGCTAGGGAGATTTCGAATCTCAAGGGGAAGGTAGTTCCAGAATCTGGCCCCAGCAACACCGAACGATTTCCGTCCCCGCTCAGTCCTCGCAAACGGAAGGCTCAGCTCCCGGGCCCTCTCACCCCTCACAGGTTCTCGGTAGGTGGACTTTTTGAAGAGAGGCACAAGGTAGCCCGAGTCGCGCAAATGCAAAATTTTATAAATAATCAAACTCATGTAGTAGTCTCTGCACGTGTCTACCCGGAGCCAGCCCAGCTCTCTCCTGTGTGGGGGTGATGTGCTCATCCCTCCCAACACCCACAACGTATCTAACGCAGGCGTTCTGTAGCATCTGCAGTCTCTTCCTCTGCTCCAGAGAGGCGTCAAGGCACACGAACGCGCAATATTTAAGGAGTGGAATGATCAAAGCAGAAGTGAGCCTCTCACGCAGCGCCCTAGTGGTGTACTGCTATAAATATCGGAGGGTGTAAAGCGCATAGTTGACCTTTTTAGTCACGACAGTGACATGCGGCTGCCACGTGAGCTTTGAGTCAATAATGACACCTAGGCTCGTGATGGTCTCTGAGAGCGGGACAGACACCCCCGCTCCCAGACCAACACTATGGAGACCTTGAGCTATAAGCTCATTGATGTTACGATTGCTGCTACATGAGATAGCATGGGTCGCTCCAGCATTGAGCCGGAGGCAGATGCCCTTCACACAGCACACGACCGCCCTTGCCGCTCGCTCCAGCCTTCCCACCCCCTCACCCAGTGCCCCCCCCCCGGGCACCGCGGTATAAACCTGCAGGTCGTCAGCGTACATGATGTACTTGACGCCAATCGGAGAAAGTACGTATCGTATGTCGTTGACGTGAAGGCAGAACAACAAGGGACCCAGAACTGAGCCCTGCGGGATACCAAGATTTGTGCCGATCCACGACGAGCTACCATTAGCTCAAGATTTCACGCGCTGCTGTCTATTAGAGAGATATGACGTGACCCATGAGAGCGCAGCTCTGGAGAATCCCGTCCGGCTCAACCTCTCAAGAAGATAAGTGGGTGAGACAGTGTCAAATGCCCTACTGAAGTCGAACTGTAACAGTAGCGTCATGTGTTTCTTTTCAATATTCAGTCTTACGTCATATGTCAGCTTCAAGAGTGCAGTCTGCGTAGAGTTATGTTGTCTGAAGCCCGTCTGCAGGGGATCAAGAAGTCCTCCATTAGCCAGGTATTCAGAAATCTGGTCGTGAGTTTTGCTGCCCGAGTTTATAATTTATTTCAAAAACCAAGCGCGCTAGCAGTAAGCGCAATAGGTCGTTAAGTTTTGCTGCCCAAGTTGATATTTTATTTAAAAAACCAAGCCAGCTGGCAGTAAGCGCACTGAGTTATTAGGTTAAGCTGCTGGAGTTATTATTCATCTAAATAAAGTAGCGCGCTAGCAGTAAGCGCACCGATCATTGGGTGAAGCTGCTTGAGTTATCATTTATATAAATAAAGCGGTGAGCGCGCTGGGCCATTGAGTGAATTTGCTTAAGTTATTATTCATATAACTAAAGTAGCGCGGGAGGTTATACAGTTTTGCTGCATGAGTCAATTATTCATCTAAAAAACCAAGCGCGGTGGCAGTGAGCGCGCTAAGTTATTTAGTTTTTCTGCCTGAGTTACTCATTCATTTAAAAAACCAAGCGCGCCATCAGTAAGTGCGCTGGGTCATCCAGTTTTGCTGCTAGAGTTAATAATTTGTTTAAAATATCAATGCACTGGCAGTAAGCGCGCTGAGTCATTGGGTTAAGCTGATCGAGTAATTATTATTAAAATAAAGTAGCGTGCTGGGGTCACTGAGTTTTGCTGCCCGATTTAATAATTCATTTAAAAAACTAAGCGTGCTAGTAGTAAGTGCGTGAGGTTATTTAGTTTTGCTGCCTGAGTTACTAATTTATTTAAAAAACCAAGCGCGCTGGCAGTTAGTGCGTTGGGTCATTGAGTTTTGCTGCCCGAGTTGATAATTTATTAAAAAACCAAGTCCGCTGGCAGTAAGCCCGCTGGGTCATTGGGTTAAGCTGCTCGAATTATTATTTGTTTAAGTAAACTAGCACGCTTGTGGTGAGCACTCGAGCTCATTGGGTTTTAAGTGTTTGGGTTAACGTTTTCTTGCTTTGCGCGCTTGGTCTTTAAGTTTGAGTTGTTTAAACGACGTGCAAGTGCTTGGCCAACGACGGACCTCCTTCGCTCAAGTGTGCGCGAGTTCCAGTTTGATATCAAAGCACTGATTGCAGATGAAAAAAATTAATTTAGCTTACGTTAGTTAATAGTATTTTAAAAAATCAACCTCACATTGTTGTAGTACATAACTTCATGGTATATTAAATAATTTCTATACTGTTTTTTTTACGTGCAAAATATTTCGTTCAATTAAGGCTGCTACAAACATGGTTACTTGCAACTATTTTTTCATTTTTTTTTATAAATCATTAGACAATGAATTATTTAGCTTGAAAATTAAGGACTGCTGCAGATTTTAGCTTTATACACAGCGACATTCGACAAAAACTTTAATAATATCATGATTTACTCTATATACATACGGATGAGTGTGTGTGTGTGTACGCGCGCGCGTATACACTAGTGGCCCTTACGTCTTAGCTTCGCCCGAGACTCACCAAATGGAACACCGTAGTGTGTTGACATATCATGTAAAACGTTTTCAGTTAAAAATTTTACGTCTACTTCTTTTACATCGTCTTTTCAGAACAAAAACGTCTTGATAAAATTTTTAATGTTCAGAATCCACGCATTTTATTTGCCATTACCTTTGCCAATGATCAGAGCAACAAAGTTCTGGAGCTCAAACTTTTCAATTTTTACCCTACAGAATAAGAATACCTATTATCCTACCTATTCAAAATTCTGGAAAATGTAAGCGATTACTGTCATCAGCGTTATATTAAAAAGCCAATCTTTTACGTAATCTCTTCTATTGTGGGTAGCTTGTTTTTGCAAACTTTTGAGCTCATTTACTGCTTTCGTTGATGATATTTTAAGATTAAAAGTTTACTAAAATTATCTAGGTTGCAGAAATTATTAGGCAGATCGATGACTGCCATGCTATGGAGTGTGCCCACTTTTTTCCAGTGGTTCGAGCGCCCTGCCGCGGCCGAGCGGCCAAACCAGGTGCACATTTTTTTTTTTATTCGAGAAGCACGGTAGAGGTATGAGAGGAGTAGATTCGCGTGGAAATGTCCAAATAGGCGCACATCTTGGAGACGCATAGAAGGGGTATACCGAATGTGCGCCTACGAGGAGAGGCGTGGAAATGTCGGTTATTTAGCTGTATAGCTGAGCACACAGCCAAAGCAAGCGACGACACGAGTTTTTCTCTTTTGAGTCTGCAATATGAATCTGCAACTGAGAATATGCTATGTGCATTTAACTGACTTGCTCTCGCTCTGGCTTCAATGTTATTTGTAAATCTTATTTAATTGAATCGTGGAACTAAATGCTCATTAATTATATGCACAGACTTTTGATTTCAATACATTATTTTTTAACCCTCCCATACTCTCAACATTCCCAAATCCATTTATGTTTTTAAAAAATGTATAGCTTCAAGAATTTTTTAAGGTTTTCAGTACAGCTTTAACCACTAATTTATTAATTTTGCACATCCTAACTGCTTTGAACTGTAGGACAAGCTCCGGAGGATATCCATGAACATATGTGATTTCGAAAGAGACTTAACGTGTTCTTCGGATAGCTAAGATGGATAAGGCTTATGCCGCTTCGTGGATTGTTTTGCACTCATAGGTTTAAATCCTCTTTATGGTAGAATTTTTTATTTTATTTAATTTATCATTTTGTTTTTCTTTTTTTATTTATGTTTCTATGTTTCGTTGAAACATATATATATACATATATATATATATATATATATATATATATATATATATATATATATATAACATTTTTTTCGGATCCATCAAAGTAAATATTGTTACTTTAATACTTCTAGTTAGCAAGGCAATCCCATAATTTTATAAAACTAAAACAACTTCTGAGGATTTTAATATAATTTCTGCATATTAAAACTTCTAAGAAATTATGAACATCCTATTTTCGACAAAAAAAAGCCGAAGGCAGAAAAAAACTTATACTTTTACTACGATTATATCAAACATGATTATTACCAGTAAAGTACAACTTACATCCAACTATTCGTGAATTTTTATGTACATACATTTATTGTATGGTTTTGCTTATATTTACATTCCTTATCTGTTCACGAGGGAAGGGGTTTTATGCTGCTTCCAATCCAGTTCAGTCTTGTAGAGGTGGAAGTGGTTTACGGCGGAAAATAAATGTAACGCAAATGTGTAATAAAAATTTATACAATATATTTACAGTGCTTAAATTATGAAAATGTGCTCAAGTGAAGGCAAGCGGAGAGAAGCTTTCTCTGCCGCCGCGGCGCGCTAACTAACTTACTATGCTCGCAGAGCAATATTTATAGAGACAAAAGTTAAAGTAGAAACTTCTAGTACATTGATAAATAAAGGTACAAGAGTAAAGGTAAAACGGTCTCTTGGGCATTGCAAATGTACGCGATGATAAAGGCGTATGATTGGAAAATTACGTCAACTTTAATGTAAGGATAACGAACGTGACGCAATTTAAATTTAGAAAAGGTTTGTCGGCAAATATTCAGGTACAAAACTGAACATACCGCCCGCCATACTTCGGTTCGGGGTAAACGGAGTATTAACAATTAGCACTGCACTTATGTAAAACAAACTTAGAGTCTGTATTTTGAAATGTCAATAATGTAATGGACCGGAAAGCGTCCAGCCGAATATGGTGTGCTGGGCCATGGGTGTCCCAGGTAGTCCGATGCGTAAGCCCTCTTAAAGAACTCGTGGAAGCACATCAGCTCCTAGCAGCAACTCGATTTTCGTCAGATCGGCTCGAAAGTCGTTTGCAAGCTCCAAACCCTGTAGATACTTCCAGTCGCCTGGAAGCTTAAAGTTTCCTGACCTGTAGCTGGATATGAGCGAGAGCACTAGAGCTTCGCACGTGAGCTTCCCCTCGCTAACCATGGAGGCGAGAGTAAGGTAAGTTTTTCCATGAACTCGCGGAGTCTTGATGCCACCGATGCCACTGACCTCCATGCTGGCCTCTTTATATTCCTGGCGAAGTTTACTTAGCAGGCTCTTTGCAACAAAGGATCGCTGAGAGCCGTTGTCGAGCATGGCACGAGCGATGAGTGTGCGTCCGTCCGGGCCTTGAGTTCGGACGAGCGCAGTAGGCAACAGCGTAGTATTTGGAGAGTCTGGCGATGCCATCCAATGACAGGATACGCGACTCCCTTTCGTAAGTGTAGCAGGCCATGCAGAAGATGCAAGATGCACTGTAGTGTCAGGATTTTCGTGCAGCAGCGTATGGTGATGCCCGTTGCAAGTTAGGCATCGTTTGCTTGATTTGCAGCTTGCGAGTTTGTGAGCACCAAGGCAATTATAGCACATGTTCTTGGCCTCAACAAACTGTTTGCGTTCGTGTGGCGATTTTGCTTTAAAATCGGCACAGCGTAGTATGAAATGCTCACCTTGGCAAAAGCGTTATTTCTCCGTAAAAGCGGCATATGCGTGCGAAGTAGAAGACGCCATCTTGTCCTTCTTCTGTGTTGCCTTCTCTGTAGAAGACGTGACGATCTTGAGCATCGAGATGCGTTGTTCAATGAAACGAACGAGCGTTTCAAGTGCAGGAGGCTCGTGGGTACTGCTGAGCGATGACTCCCATTCTCGGAAAGTTCGAGCGTTGAGTTTCCGAGCTGTAACAGCGACCACTAAGTCATCCCACTGGTCCGTCGGACGCTTAAGCTGTTTAAGTCCAGCCAAGGCATTTACAGTACCACTGAGCAATGCCTTGAGTTCGTTGCTTACAGCCGGCGTGGCTAGCAAATCGCGAGTTAGCACGGCAACCAAGCGCCGCTTGTTTGCATAATGATCCTCCAACCTTTTCCATGCAGCCTCGAAGTTGGCGTCGATTACCTGGATCGTCCTCAACAATTCAGCCGCCTCGCCTTGCACATGCGTCTTGAGGTGCTGAAGCTTCTCGACGTTGGAAAGTCGAGAATCGTTGACTATAATCGCAGAAGACAGCTCCTTAAACTCGAGCCAGTCGTTGAAATGTCTGGAAAATGTGGGCACAGCAATGGACGGCAGGTTGCGAGAGTTAGCTGGTGGAACAGGAGCTGGGTCTGATGCGGGCGATGCAGGAAGTTTTTCAAGCTGTTCAGCCAAATTAGCTGCCGAATCGAGGTAAGCTTCTTCGGCGATTTCGTAGCTGTTTTCATTGAAATAGCCGATGTCCTTAGTATTGTCTGGAGCAATGTTGAGAATCCTGAGATGAGTGTCCTTGAAGTCATCCCAGTTTCTTCGTAGTTGCTGTATACGGCTCTCGATGATTACACGAGTGAACTTATCCTTGCCGCGGTTCTTGAGGTTTTCGTAAGCATTGCTGATTCTTTTGTACAACTCCTGTTGACGCTTAAATAAAATTTTGAGTTCCTTGACGTCTGCCATGAAGCAGTCGATGTCGCGATGAAGCGCTTGATAATAGGGCTGAGTGTTGGCAGCTAACGACCGCTCGCCTTGGCAAATTCAAGCACGGAGAGCATGCACACACTCTGATTCCTTGAATGACTCACTACTGCAGCTTCGCGAGAGCGCGTTCACCTACACGGCATCAAATGGTCAAGGCAAAATTCAAGGCTTCACTGAGCACTAGCACATATCCACTCCTGCACTGACCGTCGGTCCCTGGAACCACGCTCTGCTACTAAAATGTTCACGAGGGAAGGGGTTTTATGCTGCTCCCAATCCAGTTCAGTCGTGTAGAGGTGGAAGTGGTTTATGGCGAAAAATAAATGTAACGCAAATGTGCAATAAAAATTTATACAATATATTTACAGTGCTTAAATTATGAAAATGTGCTCAAGTAAAGGCAAGCGGAGAGAAGCTTTCTCTGCCGCCGCAGCGCGCTAACTAACTTACTATGCTCGCAGAGCAATATTTATAGAGATAAAAGTTAAAGTAGAAACTTCTAGTACATTGATAAATAAAGGTACAAGAGTAAAGGTAAAACGGTCTCTTGGGCATTGCAAATGTACGCGATGATAAAGGCGTATGATCAGAAAATTACTTTAACTTTAATATAAGGATAACGAACGTGACGCAATTTAAATTTAGAAAAGGTTTGTCGGCAAATATTCAGGTACAAAACTGAACACCTTATTAATACCTTAATGTGGTTATTGCATTTACAAAATTCGTACTACATATGTACAAACATGAAATCAGATTCTCAAGTCTTTATAAATAATGTGTATTTTAGATTTAAGAGTCTCATAGGGACTGAACAAAGCTTTTTTAATTCAAGACATATTAGTTTCAACCACTTGTAACTTGGAGTATGGATTTAAAAAAAAAAGTTGTGTTGTGTATAAACAATTAACCTTTTTACCTACAGTAAACTGTTATTGTAATTTTTCAGTAATAGTTACCAAAATTCTTTGACAGTGCGTAAATCATACACAGTTGACAAAAATTTTTATTCCTCTGTTTTGAAGGTGGCACTATATGTATTTTTATAGATTAATAACTATACAAAATATTATAATATTACAATTCAAATTGCACTTCTAATTATCGCAATCGGTCAATTAATTTTACATTTCATGCAACACATAATGATTTGCATTAATTTATTCGATTGTTTGTAGTTGATAAGATAGATCATTAAAAAACACCTCTAGCCATACAATGCAATGGCAGCTTTTTTTTTTTTGTAGTTATAACATAGTCGTATGATCGAAATCTTCAACCGCGTGACACAGATTACTTTTATTAAAAAGCTAGCGAAACTCTCACGACGAGTAGCTTAACTTTGAAATCGTTAAAATGCCTTTTTTTAGTTCTACATATTAATTTTTGAAAATCATAGCTTAATTAATTTATCATAAAGAAGTATGCACTTAAATACAGGAAATAATAGTTTGAATACTTCATGATTTTAAAAAAAAAATGGAAAACTAGGATGAATAATTTGTCGATTTTTTTAGAAAACTGTAGATTTTTTAAAGATTTTGCACTACAAATGTATATGTTGATACTATTTTAAGAAGGTTGTCGTGGTACAGTCAATTTCAACATTGAACTTTCGTATTAAAAATGTCTTTGTTGTAATTATTCTTAACAAAACAGGTAAATAATTTGAAAATTAGATGTATGGAACAGAAAAATGCCCAGGAAAGTACACAAAAACGTTAAAACAACAAATTAATCTAACTTTCGTCTCGAACTGTACCACTTCATAGGTATTCTAGTAACGTTATAACTAGACTTTAAACTGTTGTATTTAAAAAACGGTAACGCCAGGCTTCCCTAATTTTAGCATACTTATTTAAACTTTAGTAAACCCTAACATATTGGTTTTTTAAAAGATTCTTAAAAAAGTTCCAAGAGTTATGAGTAAAAACGTGCATTTTCCGGCAAGTCCTTCTTAAGAGCATGTACATAAGTGGCAAACTTCGCGATTTTATTTCATGATAAAAACGGTGAATCGAGGCTTTTTGAAATTTTAATATGTTATTTATGATACTGAAACATACCTATGCAAATTTTTCCAGAAATTTCTTAAAACAATAAAATATTACAACATCTCCCTTAACTCTTAATCGAAGTTTTTGCTAGCAGAAATAGACCCAGACTCGGTTTTTATTAATATATAAATTTGGAGTTAAAAAATTTTTTTAGTTTTTACAATTCCTGACTCTAAATAATTTGTAAGGTTAGCATTATAAAGAGTCTTTCTAGAGTAATAGGCGTAAAAGAGCCTTTGAAAACTAAATATAAGAAAGAGCCTTTAATTTTTATTTCTTCGATTTTAAGTTGGTACTACATTTATGTGTGTATATATGATTGATCGATAAAAATATATACATTACTTCCTCAAAATAGAAGTAAACAAATTGTTTTAAAAGGCATTTATATCTTGTTGTTGAACTTCTCATTTTTCTGTCCGGTATAGAACAAATGTGTCGATTCGTACAGAGTTACATGACCAATCGAGAGCTGGGTAGGGAGCAAATAAGAACTCAAAAATGTCGAAGAACAATCTTGAGTGACATTTCGGTGGACTTAATTATACCAATCGACGCTGGCCTAATACACCTCAGTGCGAGTGTACCTCTGTATAAAAAGGCTTTTTCATTTATTTTTAGAAGACTTTCTTTTGCCCGAAAATTTAAAAAGGCTCTTTTTTGACTTTTACTCTAAATAGACTCTTTCTTGCACTTACCCGATGGTATCATTGTTTAAAGTATTACGATGTTTTTTCTACATTTAATATGAATGATTAAACTTCCTTAATAATCTACATCCTAAAAATATCTGTATTTTAATCATTACCCGTAAAGGTGATTCATTTTTTTTTATTTTTTTTTTTTTAAACAAAATACTGCGGGATTATAAAAATTATTATGTCTCAGACTCTTGCCGAATAATTTTTATTACTTATTCATCCTCAGTTAAAAATTTATAGCTATAATTATACCTATGAATTATAGCTATAATTATAGCTATAACTACCTATAAAACAGCTACAATAATGTATAAAATTCAGCTATAAACATAGCTATAAATTACAGCTGTAATTTTTTCACAAATTTTGAATAAAAATTAGTTTAAAATCAGATTTTTTCAACATATATTGATCAATATAGCCGGTATCATCCGTAAAATAACAGTAAAACTGAGGACCTAAAGTATTTTTAAACAATTTTTAAAAAACTTGAAATTGTATATGATTTCTTGTTTTTTTTTCTACTTATTCAAAAATATTTCAGGCCCCCAGTTTAACTGTTATTATACGGATGATACTATCTGTAATGATCGATACATGTTGAAAAAATCTGATTTTAAACTAATTTTTATTTATTATTTGTTGAAAATTTACAGCTGTAGTTTATAGCTATATTTATAGCTGAATTTTATACAATATTATAGCTGTTTTATAGGTAATTATAGCTATAATTATAGCTATAAATTAGAGGCACATTAATAGCTATAAATTTTTGACTAAGTCGAATTATTTCATTCATTATTATTCTTCCGGCAGTCAAAAAGTGAATAAAAGTAGCACACCTTATTAGAGATTTGCAAACAATTTTAAAATTTTTACAAAACTATTTTCTATTGTGCTCATCAAATTCATTTACTGATAAAAACTTCAACATTAAGTGGATAGCAGTAGACGGGCGGCTTATTTTGTCATAAATAGGATATTCATAATTTCTTAGGAGTTTTAAAATGCACACATTATGTTAAAATCCTTAGAAGTTGTTTTAGTATTATAAAATTATGAGATTGCCTTGCTCACAAGAAGTATCAATGTAACAATATTTACTTTAATGTATCAAAAAAAATTTTAACGACATATGTATATATATTTTAACGAAACATAGAAATATAAATTAAAAAAAAGAAGACAAAATGATAAATTGAATGAAGAAAAAAAAAAATTCTATCATGAAGTAGATTTAAACCCTTAAGTGCAAAGCAATCCACGAAGCGGTATAAGCCTTAAGCATCTTATCTATCCAAAGAACACGTGAAATCTCTTTCGAAATCACATATTTTTATTGACATCCTCCGGAGCTTGTTCTACAGTTCAAAGCAGTTAGGATGTGTAAAATTAATAAATTAGTGGTTAAAGCTGTACTGAAAACCTTAAAAAATTCTTGAAGCTATACATTTTTTAAAAACATAAATGGATTTGGGAATGTTAAGAGTACGGGAGGGTTAAGAAATAATGTATTGAAATCAAAAGTCTGTGCATATAATTAATGAGCATTTAGTTCCACGATTCAATTAAATAAGATTTACAAATAACATTGAAGCCAGAGCGAGAGCAAGTCAGTTAAATGCACATAGCATATTCTCAGTTGCAGATTCATATTGCAGACTCAAAAGAGAAAAACTCGTGTCGTCGCTTGCTTTGGCTGTGTGCTCAGCTATACAGCTAAATAACCGACATTTTCACGCCTCTCCTCGTAGGCGCACATTCGGTATACCCCTTCTATGCGTCTTCAAGATGTGCGCCTATATGGACATTTCCACGCGAATCTACTCTCATACCTCTACCGTGCTTCTCAAATAAAAAAAAATGTGCACCTGGTTTGGCCGCTTGGTCGTGGTGGGGTGCTAGAACCACTGGAAAAAAGTGGGCACACTCCATGGCATGGCAGTCAGCGATCTGCCTACTAATCTCTGTAGGTAGTTTCAAGAATTAGTATGCGAAATTTCAGCTCAATCGGTTAAGTAGTTTTCGCCGTTAGCGATAACAACGGTTTTAGTGACTTTTGGTTTAATATATAAGTAAGACTAAAGGTTTTTTTCACCTCATATACGCTCAAGAACGATCAATATTCCATGAGATGCTTTATCGCTCAACATCGACTATGTGCTGATGTGCGTGTTACACGTCACTGTAGGCTACTACGAACTTTCACTTGTTAAAGTAACTTCACAAAATTGATTACTCAAGTGGCTTAGTCAATGTAAAGTAACATTAAAAACAATAATCACATCCTTGTAAAGGTCGTAGGTTAAAACTCCCTTTCAGAGCTGTTTAGCAGTTGGTTTTCAAAGTAGCATACACACATTTTTGTTAAAGTTATCGTTCATATTAATAGCCTATGATACATTAGAAGTTGTAATTGAATTTGTGTCAAAATTTGGGATCGATTGGTTTAGTAGTTTTTGAGATTTTTGCGTACACACAAACAAACGCTGCCTTTTTGTATAAAAGTTATATATATATATATATATATATATATATATATATATATATATATACATGTATATTCGTATCCATACATATTAACAATAGTTAAATCTATGCAGGTATTTAGCTCCTTCAACTGCCTCGATAACGGATGTTTTAGATGTTTATGACTCTTCAATAACAGCCGATAAAAGTCATCTTATACCACGACCTGAATATTTCAATAACGATTCAAAAACGGCTATGTATACTGCCCGAGCTCCAATTGATCTATGTTATCATCTTATAAAACTGTATTGTTCTAGAAGTTATCCTATTGAAGTGTTGTTGAATCCAGAAAGTTACACGGGGAATATGTTTGACTACAGAATGAGGTATATATTTCCACGCTTATTTTATGATTATACAAATCACATTCAATAATCTTATATTAATAAATCCAATTTTTTAGTTATATGTTGCATCAAACACTGATTGGCCTGGGATATACACATGTGCCAGATCACGTGACTACAATAGTTTATTCGAGTTTTGCAGCTCAATTAGAAACTTACGATCTTTGGAACTGGTCTATTTTCATAGTTTTAAATCATAAAAATTGTCATGAAAGAAAAAGAGCAGTAATGGATTTACTTTTCCGACATGTAGAGTTAGATAATACATCAGACTATGAAGAAAAAGAGAACTTTTTGATAAAAAGTTTGAAAATATCTCCAAAATGGATCAATGAAGCTAAAGCAGTCAAAGCATCAACTATAAAAAGGTTTGTTTCTATGTAAAACAACAGATTATTTTTTCTCTGAGCTCATAATTTTTTTTATTTTTACATCTCCAATAGTGATTCTTACAACTTGATTGAATTTTATAGCAATTAAGAAAATAGAAATGTGTATTTAAAATAGATTATGTGTATTTGAAAACGATAAATTATGACTTATAAGCCCTTCTTAGTTTCAGTGCCATCTTTGTTATTACTTGTCCTTACCAAACGTTGGACGGTTCAGCTACTGTTTCACCAGGATAATCCTAAACTCTAAAATATTTTTAGAATTAAAAGAATTTTATGAGCCTGTGTGTTATTTTCAAAATATACTTTGATCATAACATTTTAGCAATTATTTCTAAAGCTTGAAAAATATTAACTATGTAAAGTTTTTCAAGATTCTACGTTATTTTCTTTGAAAAATAAAAAAAAAATTAATTTCATTTCCTACAGTGTCATGCACATTATAAAACTTACAGTGTTCAAGTAGAGGTGCATTGAAAAAAAATTTTGCACAGTAGTTTTTCTATCAGACGGCTTACTATAATAGTCACTTTGTACACATATCATAACAGCTGCTATTCCGTGTAGTGGAGCTACTGCTCAAAATTTCCTTTAGTGTGTGATTTCTATTTAATAGTAAACATATCGCACAACAGAATAGTTTTAACAGCATTTATAAAGACAGGTAAACAGAGACGTTCTTTAGGTAAAAGTTAAAGTATTAGAATTAAAAGAAGATTTGCTTTCTGGCTAAAGGCACGTACGTTGTCATGATACTAAAGTTCGAATCGTTCCGTTAACAAAATTATGAAAGTTAAATAAACAGTTTTTTAGCAACTAAATATGTCAAAAAACAGGTAAAAACAATGTAAACGATCTCTAACATTGCAGTAAAGGCTTAGAAAACAATATTGCAGCTATTTTAAAACCCGAATGATCTGAAAAATAACAGAACAACCGTACGAGCTGCTACGCGTATAGGTAAACACATGCCAAAATACTGCAAAGGCCCCACTGAAACTAATATACATTGTTTATTGTAATATAGATGTTGTACTAAAAATCAAAAACTTCAATAAAATTAAAAGGACAAGACATTTTCCTCCGATTTTCCATCATACGCTTAAAACGCAAGGGACGAAAAAGCGGCTTCCCTTGATGATAATTTTTTATACATGACGTAGGCCCAACTAAAATTGATAGATATTGTTTACTTTTACATGAATGATGTACTAAAAATCGAAAACTAAAATAAATTCAGAGAACAAGTAATTGTCCTTCTGCTTTCCAGCGTACACTTATTAAGCAAAGATCGGAAATGCTATTTCCATTCATTACAACTTTTTTTATAGGCCGAAGGACCCACTGAATTTGATAGACGTTGTTTATTTTTACACAAACAATAAACTAGTCAACAAAAAGTAGAATGCAATTGCGAGGATGCGTAATTTTCCTCCAATTTCTATCATACGCTTAAAACGTAAGTGCCGAAAATGCGACTTCTATTAATTATAACTTTTAATACAGACCGAGGGCCCTGCTAAAATAAATAGACACTGTTGATTTTTATGTAAAAAATTCACTTAAAATTATAAACAAGAATAATATTAGGGTAATGAGTGATTTTCCCCTAATATCTATCATGCGCTTAAGTACCGAAAACGCGACTTCTATTGATTATAACTTGTCATACAGGCCGAAAGCCCCACTAAAAATAGTGAACATTGTTTTTTTATTCACATAAACAATGAACTAAAAATCAAAAACTATAAAAAAATTGGGAGGACAAGAACATTTTCTCCAGTTTTCCATCATATGCTTAACAAGCAAGGACGAAAAACGCGACTTGTATTGATTATAACTTTTTATACATGCCAAAGACTTTACTAAAAGTAGAGGGATTTATTTATTTTTACATAAACAATGTATTTAAAGTCGGAAACTGGAATAAAATTAGAAAAACAAAAAATTTTCCTCCAATTTTTCATCATAAGCTTACTAAGCCAGAACAAGAAATGTGATTTGTATTAATCATAACTTTTACTACAGGCCAAAGGCCCCACAAAAATTAACAGACATTTATTATTTTTACATTAACAATAAACTAATCAACAAATATAAGCATGCAACTGGAAGGAAGAGTAATTTTCCTCCAATTTCTGTCAAACCCTTGTAACGTAAGTACCGAGAACTGGACTTCTATTCATTATGACTTGTTATACAGGGCTAAAGACCCGCCAAGTTTAATAGAATTGGTTTTTTTTTTTTACATAAATATTGCACTTAAAATTGTAAAACTGAATTTAATTTGGGGGACAAGTAATTTTCCTCCAATTTCCAGCATACGTTCAAAACGTAACAACCGAAAACGCGACTTATATTGATTATAACTGTGTATACAGGCCGAAGCTCCCGCTAAAATTAAGAGACATTATTTATTTTAGCGTAAATCATGTACGAGAAATCAAAAATCAGAATAAAATTAGCAGGACTAGTAATTTTCCTCCTATTTTCTAGCACACGCCTGTTAAGCAAGGAATAAAATTCTGACTTCTATTGATTATTATTTTTAAATATGCCGAAACCCCGTTGAAATTATTAAAATTTTTTTATTTTTACATAAACAATGTACTTAATATCTAAAACTAAATCATAATTGGGAGGACAAACATTTTTTCTCCAATTTTCCATCATACGCTTATCATGCAAGGATCAAAAACGCGACTTCTAATCAGTATAACGTTGTATACAGGTCTGAGGCCCCGCTGATATTGATGGGCATTGTTTATTTTTACACAAACAATGCACTTGAAATCAAAAACTAAAATAAAATTGGGAAGACAAGTAATTTTCCTCCCATTTTCTAGCATACGCTCATCAAGCAAATGTTGGAAACGTAATTTCTATTGATTATAACTTTTCAGTAGGCCGAAGACCACTAAGAAATTAATATGCAATGTTTTCTATTATACATACAATAGTTAAAAAATCGAAAACTAGAATAAAATTGTGAGGTGAAGAAATTGTCCTCCAATTCTCCATCATACGCTTATCAAGCAAGGATTAAAAACGCGTCTTGTATTAATCAAAATTTTTTATACAGACCGATGGCCCTGCTAAAAATAATAGAGTTGATTTATTTTCACATAAGCATTATGAAAATTGAAAATTGAAATAACTTTGTCAGGACAAGAAATATTTCTTCATTTTCCATCTTACGCTTGAAACGTAAGTACCTAAAATAAGGCTTCTATTGATTATAACTTGTTATGCACGCTGAAGGCTCCAACTGAAATACTTAGGCATTGTTTATTTTTTACAGAAACAATGTACTTAAGGTGGTTCTTCACGATGGTGCCGTATCAAAGCGACACGGGACCCTGTGGTTTTCTAATTTTCGATTAGCGTATTATTTGCAACATAAAATATGTTGTACTAGTACTTGACTATAATGTCATTGCATTTACATACAAATAAACATGCTAATAAAGTCAGAGTAAGAGTTATGAAAAAAATTTTTTTTGACGCAAGGTTCTAAAAATGGCATGTACGCTCCTACTCAAGCAGACGTTGCCGCCGATTTCTGCATGATCGATAACTGATTACGTTTACGATTAAATATCGTATACTATTTCCCTGATTAGCCCATACTTTTTTTATTTTATTAGAAAGCTGAAAAGTTCTTCTTTCACTACAAACTTTTTCTATTACGATCTTAAGTCTACTTTACGAGATATTACATGATATCGTAGTATGGAAAAGTAACCTACGTAAGAATACATATTAAAAGTGCACTTTTTGACTGACTTGTTTTCAAAAATTTGCCTGATGAAGGGACTTGAAATTTTAAGAGAAGATGCCTTATAACTTTAATAACAATCCCTCCAAGTTTCCCTGTAAGTTTAAGTAAATGGGTTAGGTGAAGAACCACCTTAAAATCAAAAATTAGAATGAAATTGGGATGACAAGTTATTTTCCATATACGCTTATCAAGCAAGGACCGAAAACGCGACTCGTATTGATTATAACTTTTCATCCAGGGTGAAGGCCTTGCTGAAATTAGTAGACATTGTTTATTTTTACATTAATAATGGACTCAGAATCGAAAACTTAAATAAATTTGGGAGAAAAGTAAATTTTGCTCGATTCCTCTATCATACGGTTAGCACGCAAGGACTGAAAACGCGACTTCTATTCAGTATAACATGTTATACAGTCCGAATGCCTGCTGAAATTGATACACATTGTTTATTTTTACATAAACAATGTACTTAACATCGAAAACTAGAATAAAAGTGTTAGGACAAGAAATTTTCCTACATATTTCCGTCATACGCTTATCAAGCAAAGATCGGAATCGTGATTTCTATTGATTATAACTTTTTTTATAGGCTGAAGGCCCTGGTAAAATTTAAAGACAACGTATATTATCATATATATAATGGACTCAGAATCAAGAACTAGAATAAAGTTGGGAGGACAAGCAATTTTCGTTCAATTTTCCAGCATACGCTTATCAAGCAAGAACCTAAAAAGCGATTTGTATTGATCATAACTTTTTCTACAGGCCGAAGGCCCCCCGAAATTAATAGATATTGTATATTTTCACATAAACAATGTACTTACAATCGAAAACTAGAATAAAATTCAGAGGATCATAAATTTTCCATCATACGTTTATTAAGCTAGGACCAAAATTTCGACTTCTAGTAATCATAAGTTTTTATATATGCTGAAGACCTTTCTGAAATTGATAGACATTCTTTATTATTATACAAGCAATGTACTAAGAATTTTTAAATTGTCACAAATTTCAGGGGCTGGGTGCATCTCGTCTTTTTTTTAATACGCTTATCTTGTGGAGATAGAAAACGTAATTTTTATGTTTTATAAGTCATTGTGCAGGCCGAAGGCCCCGCTTATAGTAATAGACATTGTTTACAAATATCCAAATAATTTTAATAAAACTTGAAACTAGAATAGAATCAAGAGGATGGGAGATGTATTCTCATTTTTAAATATATTCTGTTTGCGTTGACTTTTATTTCGCGCATCTGAGACATTTACTGTTTTACCCAGTTTAGTACTACAACATTGCCATTAATATTGATTCTCTCTGCATTCGTTTGGGCTTGAGACCGTCGTACCTATGATACGGCTACATCAAAAGCTACTATTTATCATCGTGCTTAAGCATTATAACATACTTGAAAAACGTAGCTTTGTAACTGGTTTGTTATATTGAGGCATTGTTAATCATTGTTTTACGAAATTTCTGTACTTGAATTAAAACTTTAACTTTTTATGCTATGTACACTTGACACTTATATCAGTCGTCATATTGTTACGCGCAATCTTTTCAGAAATTTTTTTTTTTAATTTTGTCATTAATTGATATTTGAAGTGTTTCTAGTTCCAGTATTTCGTGCGTACTTATGCATGTATACACTGAACGAGAATCTTTATCACATCTTGCTGTACGGAATGCATTTATTACTTTTCTTTCTTGTTCTTTGTACCGGTAGGAATCTTCTTTTGCGAATTTTTAGAGTGTTAGTATGAATTTACGCAGTTTACAAAAAAAATAAACGTAATATCGCTTGATACCCACTATGTGCCTTTTTGATTTCCACTTTTTTTTTTAACGGTATAAAGCATTATTTACTAAATTGAATAGCGTAATGATGCATTCACGCAGTTTACAAAAAAAATAAACGTAATATCGCGTGGCACCCACTATGTGCCTTTTTGGTTTCCACTGTTTTTTTAACGGTATGAAACATTGTTTATTACATTTAATAGCGTAATAATGCATTCACACAGTTTACAGAAAGAGTAAACGTAATATCGCATAATACAAACTATGTACTGGTTTGGTTTCCACCGTTTTTTTTAACAGTACAAAACATTATTTATTACTATTACGAGCGTAACCATGCATTCACGCAGTTTACAAAAAAAATAAACGTAATATCGCATGATATAACTTAATTATTTTTAAGGTTTTCACTGCTATTTTTACTGGTATGAAACATCGTTTATTACATTTAGTAGTGTAATCATGCATTTACACAGTTTACAGAAAGAATTAACATAATATACCGTGGTATCGACTATGTACCTTTTGGTTTTCTCCGTTTTTTATCGGTATGAAATATTTTACATTAATTTTATGAGCGTAATCATGAATTTACGCAGCTCAAACAATGAGTGGACATTATACCAATACCCCATCACGTTATTAATGATTATTAAGTAATAAGTATTATGAGCTTTGTGCTAATATATGAGTAGCCATAATTCGTAATTGTGCATATAATTTTATCTTGTACTCATTATTATTATGACCTTTATTTACACATAGAAATTGCAGATTCATTAAGTTGTTCAACAAATTTTGGATATATCATGTGTCTAGCACAACTTACAGTTAAATTCTTCAGGTACAACTTTCATCTTCCGTAATTCCGTAAATCTCTCTGAGTTTTTTACAATATTGTCGTCAATAACTGAATAAAATTCACACTTTTTATGGGACCTTCGACTACATGTTATGCATTTGGTGTATGGTTTTTCT
Source organism: Copidosoma floridanum (assembly GCF_036245765.1). NCBI lineage: Eukaryota > Metazoa > Arthropoda > Insecta > Hymenoptera > Encyrtidae > Copidosoma > Copidosoma floridanum. The sequence goes on from NW_028321885.1 coordinate 10,242,881, forward strand.
GCTGGTTTTGCACAGTTAAAGTATAAGTCATTCACATTCAGAGATTTTAATAGCAACTCTTGTATTACGTGTTTTGTATACTCTAAAGTATTAAGTTCTAAATTGAAATCTTTTTCGCTTCCAATACAGTCTGCATAATGCAATATAATAGGTCCGCAGCTGTGATAATCGTCATGCTTTTGTAATGGGCGTTTAACGTTTCTACAAGTTTTCCATGTTATTTCATGAAGCTAATAAAACGCTGATCCAGGGGTACACTTTTTTATGATATTTTAAAATACTCGGATATCTCGACCTTCGTCCAAAGTATCACCATACGGATCTAGCATGGTCAAGGTTCAGTTTTTATTATCAACTTTTAATAATCACCAGTGATAACGACACAAGTAGCACATTATCAGAATATTTTTCATTGGATCGCTAATATTATACAGTCCAGATGGATGTGCTTCTTCTGCTGCCAAGTTACCTAGAATGGTTACTGTATCTTATGTGGGTATAAATGATACACCTTTCCAATTAATGATCTGTAAAGCTATGTAAAAATCTATTACTAATCCATTTAACCACCGAGTGCTGTACAAAGTACTAAACTCGATACCCGTCAACTCAATCTGTTTAATGGTTAAAGATTTGTTAGTATAGTAGCGGCTTACTACTACGTTAACACGTTAACACTTGCAGTAATACTCATAATTTTTTATTAAGCCATTGGAATATTTCTCACTTGCATGAATGTCTAATGCAGTCGAACTAATATCTTTAGATTCCTCGGTCCCCTGGTTTTTTTCGTCAATTGATTTTGTAACAAAACTATCTGCGTCATCAATTTCACTGTCGCTGCTTGCCACACTGGTATCAGGTGTACAAAGATCGTATTTTCTTGATTTTTTTATCGGTACTTTAGTAGAACGTTTAGTCTTGTGTTTTCTGTTTTTTAATTTTTTTTTGACGTCTTTACTCATAATTACTGTAACCATTTTCACATCTTTTAGCCAATTTATCAATGCATGCACTATCGTAAGACACACTGTTATTAAGGTACATCAAGCTAGCTGGCCAAAATCTCATGCCACACTGGGCATGAGGTCTACAATTCGTCGCTAATTTGTTGCTGATTTGTTACGTCAAAATCGATTTTGTCGCTCATTGCCATTTTTAAATAATGATGCAAACGTTAGCTTAATATCAAGCTAGCTGGCCCCACATAATTTGTAGCTGAAAAATCAGCCTATTGCCGATTTTGTTGCCGATTTCAAAAAGAGCAAAAACGATCGTCATATCAAGCTAGCTGGCAACACGTGCGTATCTCTGACTAGGAGGCAGATAGCTCCATGGAGTTTACGCAATAATTTGTCGCTACTTATGGCTGAAAGATCAGTCTATTGCTGATTTTGTTGCCGATCTTGAAACAAGCGAAAACATGATTTCTGTCGATCGGCATATCAAGCTAGCTGTCCACACGTGCGCATCTTTGACTATGAAGCAGATAGCTCCAAGGGATTTGCTAAATTTGACGCTTTCTTGTCGCTCAAAAACAGCAAAATATCGTATCTCTAGTTAAAATGAAGATATAAGTCCACGGATTTTTCACTTTTCAAGAAGATGTGGTCAAGTACGTATCTACCTAATGCTGTTATATTACGGTGATATCAAACATATCAACGCCTTCTGCAAAAACTAGCAGCGATCAGAATTTTACTTTTGAATTAACATAGGGGAAAAACAAATGTTTCTTGTTTTCGTTAGGGTGTCAAAATAGTCCAAGACTACACAGGAAGATTGACGCAGTCAGACATTTTTGTGGTTTTTATTGTTTAGGTGTGTGTTTATGTGTGCGAGTGTGCGTGTAGCTCGTGTAATTATACATATATATATATATATATATATATATATATATATATATACATATAAGGTGACTTATGTGGACACCACGTGTTCTTAGAATAAATACTAATAACATTAAAAAGTTATGTGAACCGTCCGCATTATTACGATTTTGTCCTAGTAATAAATTTTTTTACCCAATAATGTCCGCATAAGTCACCATTGATAAAGATAAATATATATATATACATATACATATATATATATATATATATATATATATATATATATATATATATATATATATAAGTATAAAGTTCTTGGTGCGTTAAGCATTTTTTTGTTAGCATGTATAATAAACTACGTGCAAAATGTTAATTCTTATGTGTATGTATCATATTATTTAATATCAGTGTTAATAATACCAATACGTACATAAATTAAAACTGTTATTAGTTTATTATTAATACAAACCGTGGTATTTTCGCATTAAGATGAATCATTTTATGAATCAACTTATAAAGCCTTATCAAATCACGAAGATTTAGATATAACTCCTATTTTGTTTTTAAATTAATGTTAAAATCGATACAACAGATGAACACAATATACATTCATAGGATGTATTATTTTTTTTATTTTTATTTTTTTATTTATTTCATACTCCGTCCCTTACGGGTTTGGAGGGGTTCCGTAACATTTTGTACATTTAATATATACTTAATCTACGCTGTATACTGCATTCATTTTTACTTTAACTGTTCTTAATATCTACTTTGTCTTTTTTATAATAAAATTGAAATAAAACAAATTTAATATCACTACAGTTCCAATTCTACAAAACTCAATTCTCAAACTTCAAAATTAAACACATGCCTATCAAAAATTCAACAATTTACAACTTACATTATCAAAAATTATCAAAATTTCCTATATTTAATTCAGTAAACAAATTTTCTAATACTACTTAACTATCAAAAATTTCAAAAATTAACAACTCTTTTCTTTAAATTGTCCATATATTTTTTGTATTCTTCATTCTTCCTTGCATTTCTTTTTCTCTCTTCTTTCTTGTCCTACTAATCCTTCTTCTCTCTTTACTACCTTAACTTTCTGCATACTTTCTTTTATCTTTTAGATCTTTTCTGACTCCTTCCTTTTTCTGATTACTTTTCTTAGCACTTCTATCTCTTTTGCATCGTGGCTTAGTATTTTTTCCATTTCTTCTTCATTTCTCGTATCTCCGCAAATATTTAGTATGTGTTTAAGATCTTCTTCCTCCTCCTTGCATAATCTACACTTTTTATCCTCCTCTCCTTTCCAGTATTCTCTACTTCTGCATTCATTTCCGCATCTAAACCTTGCTACTAACTTTCTATCCTTTAATGGCATATCCTTTTTCAAGTATTCTGGTTCCTCTTCTGTTCTTATACCTTTATATGTTCTGTTGTACCGTGAATTCTCTATCTTTTCCATTCTCTTCTCTTTTTCTTTTCTTTCCTTGTTCATTAATATTTTTTCTCTTACTTCCTCCCTAAATTCTACTCCTTTCATAAATCTTGTTTCTTTTACTTTCTCTTCCCGTAGTAATTCAGCTCTCTTTTTTGAATCCTTTCCTATTCTCTCTCTTTCCTTGTCCTTGTCCTTTTCTCTAATGCATTCTTTTACTAATTTTATGTCTGACTCCCTAATTTTCTCTTCAAACTTTAACGCTCTCCTTAACGCTTTTATACTCATCCTTTCTAATCTGCACTCCTCTTCCACTATATAATTTGGTGTATTGCTGTCTAATCCTAATATCCATTTCATATATCTTCTCTGTATACTTTCTAGTCTTTCTTCTTCTTCCCAGCCCCACACTTCCGCACCAAATAGCGCTATACTTTCTACTAGGGCTGTAAATAATTTTCTTCTTCTTTTGTAGCTATTCTTAAATATTCTTTCTCCTATGCTCCATGCATTTTTCATAGCTATCACTGCTTTTCTTTTCCTTTCTTCTATATGCCTATCGTTTCTCCCATTTTTCTGTAGTATATATCCTAAATATCTTATTTCATTTACTTCTTCTAATTCCTTACTCCCCCACTTCCATCTTCTATCGTTCCTCTTTCTTTTTTCGAACACTAAAATTTTCGTTTTTTCCTCACTTAAAATCATCTTCTTTTTATTTGTGTACTTTTTGAATCTTTTTAACATCTCTTTCAATTCTTCTTCTCTATCTGCTATTAATACTATATCATCCGCGTAAGATAGACTCCATACTTTTTCATTACCAACTCTGCATCCTCCCACCTGCCCTTTCTTTAATTCCTGCTCCAGATCCGCTAAGTACACGTTAAACAGCGTCGGGCTCAGTGGGCAGCCTTGCCTCACACCTTTCTCTGTCCAAAATTCCTTGGATTCCTCTTCTCCAACTTTAACTAGATTTCTCGTTTCTTTATAAATATCCATAATCCTATTTCTTAGCTTTTCACTCACTTCCATTTCTATTAATCTTTCTTTTAAAACTTTCCTATCCACTCGATCAAATGCTTCCTTTAAATCAATAAAACATGTAAATAATTTTCCTCTTTTTTTGCTTAATTTTTCCTCAACAATGTGTTTCAATGTATATATAGCTTCTATTACTCCTCTCTTTTCTCTAAAACCAAACTGACTTTCTGATAATTTACCTTCGATTTCCTTTTTTAACATCTCATTTAACATATTCGCATAAATCTTATAAGCTGTACATGTCAATGTAACTCCTCTATAATTTTCTAACATATCTTTATCACCTTTTTTGTGAATCAAACAAATCGTACCTTGTCTCCACTGATCCGGTAATTCTCCTTTTTCCCATACTTTTTTCAGCAATTCCCACAGAGCTGCATCCACTTCTCCTGGCATGTACTTCCATACTTCATTTTCCAGCTTATCTTCTCCTGGTGCTTTTCCTACTTTTAATCTGGCTATCTGCCTCTCGAACTCTTCCTTGCTCATTTCTTCCTGATCCTCTGCATTTGTTCTTGCCTCATCCTTTCTTGTCTCTTTCCTCACAATTCCTTCTTCATTCTTCCCATCTAACTTTTCCATAAAATACCTTCTCCACTCTTCTACTGTGAACTTTTTGGATATTTCTCTCCTTCGTTTTTTCCTGTACTTGTTTATATATTTCCACACTTCGCCTTCCGATGTTGCCTTTTTTATCTCTTCTTCTTCTAATCTTTCAAACCTTTTCCTTTTTGCCTCACACCAGTTTCTATACTCTCTTTTTTTATCTATGTAATAACTTCTTTCTATTTTCTTTTTCCTCCACCTTTTCATTATTCTTCTTAAATCCTTCTTCTTCTCCTTCCATTCTTTATCGTGCCATTTTTTATCCCCCATCTTCCACACTCTACACTGTTTTTCCACCTTAGGTACTGCACTATCTATTTTTTCTTTCAATTCACTCCATCTTTCTTCAATCTCTTTTCCCTTTCTCTCCCAGTCTTAACACCGCTCTCCATACTGATCAATCAATTCTTGAGTCCAATCCCTCCTTGCCTTTGTTCTCTCTTCTTTCTCTACAATTCCTACCTCTACTTCCTTTTCTAGGTATACTTCTAGCGGCATATGATCTGATTCCGTTCTTTGTCCTATCTTCATTTCCTTAATCTGATCTAACGCTTCTTGACATCCTATTGCGTAATCTATTACCGACTCTCCTCTGCTACCAACGTATGTGAATTCTCCTTCTTCTCCTTTTTGCCCATTTACTATACACCATCCTTCTTCTGTTATTTCTTTTATTAATCTTCTACCTTCCTTATTGATCTTTTCGTCTTTCGACTTTCTTAACCTTACGTCCTTGTCGTCACTATCACTCTCACTATCACTTTCATTAAACCAACCTCCTTCTCTCCCAGTTCTTGCATTCCAGTCTCCTAGTATAAGTACGCATCCACTTTCCTTCGTTTTTACTTTTTCCTTTATAATTCCCATCGTCTCTGCTACATTTTGACTATATACTCCTATGATCTTCCAGTTCTGATTTCCGTGTTTAATCTCCTGCATTACTATATTATCGCTCCATACTTCATGATTTCTACTCTCCAATTTTTTGCTTATTCCTAATATTACTCCTCCTTTCGCTCTACCTTTTTTAAGCTCTCTAGTCGCTGCTATACACTTCCACTCATAGCTTTTTGGCAACTCACTTTCTACATTAGTCCACTTGTCCTTTTCCAACCATGTCTCTACTAACATTATCACATCAAACTCACTTAAATACTTCCACACTTCACTGTCCTTATTTAGCACTCCCGCAATGTTCCACGCACAAACACTAACATTTCTTCTTTTCACTTCCTCCTCCTCTACATCTTCTTGTTCTCTTCATTCTTGGCTCCTTCTTCTTTCCTCTGTAAAATCTCCTTTCCTTTCATCAAATCTAAGCCATTTACCATCGATCAAAATCTTCATATATCCAACTTTTGTATTTTTTCCTTTGTTCCTCTGCTCTTTTGACTCGTTTAAAATAAATCTTTGGGTCTCTCTTTCTCTCTCTGTTAAATCGCTTTCTATGTAAACTCCTCTCTCCAGATGTTTTTTATTTCTCATTACTTCTTCTTTCATTTCTTTACTTGCCAGCCTTACTACCACCAACTTCCTCACATTTTGCCCAGCGTTTACACTTATCACTTTGGCCTTCTCTATCTTGACTTTTATTTTTATCTTTTGTTCAATATACTCTTCGACCTTCTTCTCCAGATTCTCTCCTTCAATATTTGCTCCTTTTATAACAATGTTCGGTCTCCTTTTTTCTCTCTCAGCTTTTTCTGTTTCCCATTCCAACTTGCTTATTCTTTCTTCTAACGCCTTCTTTTCTTCTATCCACTGTTGCCTTTCTTTTATCCACATCTGTTTTTCCTCTTTCCAATCTTCTTCTCTTCTTTCTAGACTACTAATCATGCTGTCCAACTTCCTTTCCAACCTGCTCATCTTCTCGTTTAATTCTTTATTCTCCTGATTTTCTTTTGTAAAATTCAATAGAGTCTGTTCCTTTAATTTTGTACTTGTATTATTCCTTGTATTCATACTTGCTGCAGGCGGCTTTCCTGTCATTTTTAAATTTTGCCGATAATGCAGTTTTCTTCTTTACTGACAACCACTTCTATCTGTCAAAAATTCTATTTACCGGCCTTACTCGACAAAGTAGTGATCTTCCTTACCGACCTCACAATTGGTTTTTTTGTTTTTTTTTTAGGGACCTTCCTTATCTACCTCTCAGATTACCCCTTCTAACGACCTCTTTCTCCAATTGCCGCTTTTTTCTTCCTGTAATATCTTTTCTAACCTCACTTTCTTTCGAACTTCACTGCACTTTTTCTTTTACTATCACCACTTTCACCTGTTTTCCTGTTCTCTTGTCTCTCGTTTTTCCGCTCACTAATACCTTTCTTTATTATCCCCTATTCTTACTACCCACTCCTTACTTGCCTTACACGTGTTCTCTTTACCCAGACACTACCACACTAATCTCACTTCATCCTTTCAAACTTTCATAATTATTCACTTTACACTTTTTTCTCTGCTGCTTCTTCACTTTTTACACTTCCTCGTACTTTTATTTTTTTTAATTTTCACTTTCCTTACTTTTTAATTACTCTTACCTACGGAGCGCTCTCTCGACACGTCCGCACTCTCTCGCATGCACAACGGAACTCCATAGGATGTATTATTAGGTAATAAATTTTGTCGATTCAAATAAGAATATTAAAATCATGTTGTTATTGTTTGATACATTATTACTTATTATCGCAAATGTCTTTCCAAACTATGTTTACAATATCTGAAATGTTTTCTCTATCGATTTGCACAAGAGTTCGGGATTTTGGCGATGCGCGATGCGGCAGCATTTCGGGATTTGCGCGATAAATTGTCGCTAATTTGTCGCTGAAAGATGAGCCTATTGCTGATAATGTTGTGGATCTTGAAACGCACGAAAACGCGATTTCTTTTGATCAGCATATCAAGCTAGCTGGCCACACGTGCGTACCTTCGATTAGGTAACAGATAGCTCCAGGAAATTTGCGCGATAATTTGTCGCTGAAAGATCAGCCTACTGCCGATTTATGGCCGATCATGAAACGAGCAAAAACGCGAGATCTTATGATCGACATATTAAGCTAACTGGTCACACGTGCGTATCTTCGAGTAATTTTAACTTTATGTAAAACTAACTTTTACTTGTATAAAAGTATTACTTTTGACCCAATGTAAAAGTTAGGTAGGTACTTTATCAGAAAGAAAGACTATAATTATCGCAAACTGAACAATAGTTATTACATAGATAATGTTGACGTTAACAGTGAAATAAAGCGGCTGCATCTGTTATCATGGTATCTTGTATGTTCAGAGCTTATTTAAAGCTTATTAACACAATGTATGAGTTAAGCTAGCTTATGTATTTATAAATTTAAAATTTTTCATGTGATTTAAGCACTGACAGGTATTACCATTAAGCTCCGCAGAATCAAACCTTTTTTACTATTAACTTTTAGATTCTTTAGAATTAATTCCATATTTTAGGATTAACTTAAAATATTTGTTCCATTATAAGGAAATTTCAGACAAAATATAACTCTCAGCACTGGAAATACATCACCACTGTCTTTTATTTTATGCATACAGCAGTTTATGGCCGAATTATATTTTTTAGACGTTTTCAGATTCTGATCGAGAAAGTATCGTAAATACGTGCTTATTAACGTTATTAGGTGGTTTATTATGAAAAGTTAATACAATTGCTGGAAAATTGTGAAAACAAAGCTGAGAAAGAGCTGGGGGGAAGCGTAAGGGAGTGAGATTAGGCGATGGTTGAAATAGTGTAATGTAATTTTGTTAAAGTTACGGAAAAAACTACAAAATAACTACTTTTTCATGAGGAGCCAAAGGGGCTGCGAGATTAGGCGGTGGAAGCAAGAGGCAACGGGAAAAGGTAAATTGTGACTTCACCCAAAGAACTAAATAATATGGGAAAATACATTTTTCCATGTAATAAAGTGATTTTGGAGGGTCATGCGATCCCCCTTCACACTGCCAGTCAAAATTTTTTCTCTCACCCCCTCCCCCCATCCCCCAGTAAGTAAATATTCGCTTTGCTTCTCAACTTTTTTAACAAAAAAAAATTTTGAATGACAATCCCCCTTCAAACCGCCCTTGCAATTTTTTACACCCCCTTGCTACCCCATTCAATTGTATCATAATCGTGTAAACTAATAAGGTCGAATTTGTTTGTCTTGATATAGTGATTTTGAAGTCTTTCAACACCTTACTCCTTCATTTTTTAAAAGTTTTTTTATAACTAAATTAATTTACATTTTCTAGAAAAAATAACATGATAATTTCATCATACTTTATATTATGTAATTCGACCAATCCGGTGGTAACTGGAAAAATAAACGCAGAAAACAAAATTCACCCGAAAATTTACTATTTAAATCTTTATTTAAGTATCTGTCAAAATAAATTTGTGAGTGTATGTCTCCTAATTTACATTTACTTTCAAGATATTTTTACTGTATTGAATTTTCTAGGGTATAACATAAAAAATCTACATGAATACCAAATCTTAACAAATTTTTTTCCCCTTAAGGTTTTGCTACAATGGGTTAGATCAATTTTTTTAAAATCTTTAATACGTTTGTCATTTGTATTAAGAAAAATCTACTGTCTAACTACACTGTCTTTAACCCAGATAGCGCATAACGTACACTAAAAAAAATTTGATTTATAAACGTTTATGAAACTGAAGAGCTCAACTTAAAGTTCATTTACATAATATAAATTTAAAAACTTTAAATTATGGTTTTGAGAGCTGTCAACACATCAGTTAAAATGATTAATATTATAAGACAAATATCGAATATTTAATAATTTTTAATAAAAAAACATGTACGTAAAAATGGAAACTAAAATGCTCAACTTAAAGTTTCTTTTATCATTTAACTTTTAAAACTTTTTTATTAATACCAATAACGCTGTCGAAACAAAATTCAAGAAAATTAATTCAAGGAGAGAAATATTTAACATCAAATAATTTAAAATTAAAAAAAAACGTAAAAGAATTGTGATGTTACTCATCAGAGTATAATTTTTTTTTCAGAGAATCTAATATCGTTCGTATAAATGTTAAAATATTTATGAAATTGTGTTACACCCACACAAGCCAAAAATAGGATTAGTGTATCTATGATTCGTATATGATAATATTTTAGCTATCTACGTGATAAAGCGACATAACTTAAAAAATTTATATTTATAAAATTTGATTGATTTAATTTGTAAGTCAAAATAAAAATTTTTGTACCCCCCAAGTGCCCGCATAGTACCTGCCAAGTGCCTACCAGGTGCCCGCCACGTGTCTGGCAAGTTTCCGCCAAGTGCCCGTCAAGTATCAGGACAGAAATTTAGAACCTTTTGTATCAGAAGTAGGTCTAATTCCAGGTCTAATAACCATGTTAAAACAAGATAATAAGTAATCTTGTAATCGCTTGGTTATGTCATAGTAAATATTTGCAGCTGAACGTCCTAGAGTTATTCCTTGCAGCAGCAGGATATACTAAATACATAAACTTATAGGGATTACCTCATCTTGCACGTTTTATTCCGTGTCGTGGTACTGCACAGTTATAGGAGTTATAACAGACGCTACGCTGCATGACAAAACATGCGTGTGTGACATCTACCATTGCAAAAATAAGTAGTAATCAGTTTGCTTATCGACTGAGCTTCTCTACCGCGTGGCAACGCCGCTTCTCATGATTGTCCGCGCCATGATAAATAGCGTTCGAAAGGGGGTAAACATCCCCTAAATTGTAATGCTTGTGGTTTATTGAATACTGCATTAAAAATTATGCAAAAAAATAACGTTAGATTTGGGAAAATTCACGTCATACGTTGTATTACGCTGTTAAAGTACTTTTTGATCGCCGTGTGTATATGTGTGCGTGCGTGCGTCCGCGCGCGCGCGCGTATGTGCGTCCATAGAAAATGACTTATGTAGTCTTCACGTGCTTCTAGAAAATATATTAATAACACTTTCGTCTTCATCATCCCCGTTACATACATGTATATATATATATATATATATATATATATATATATATATATATATACTGTCTCTGACTTTCACCATTGGAATCTGATACAATTTGAGCATCACGCAAAGCCGTTTACATCTACAAGGTTCTGAAGCAAGTCTATCCGAACACTGGTGTCTCTTCCAAAGCGATGAGCATTATGAACAACTTCGTCAATGGCATCTTCGAACGCATTGCCTTCAAAGCTTCCCGTTTGGCTCATTACAACAAGCGATCTACCATCACTTCTCGGGAAATCCAAACTGCAGTCAGGCTATTACTCCCTGGTGAGCTGGCTACACACGCCGTCTCTAAGGGAACCAAGGCTGTTACCAAATACACAAGCTCCAAGTAAATTAAGAATTCGCTAAAACAACTGGCTTCGCCCCCCTGCGCAGTTCGCGCACCAACCCCCCAAAAAATGTTTAAAACTTGAAAATTCAATAGCTACATATGATTTAAATTGAATATCTTCAAAATGATGCTCTTGTTAGATGAATAATTAATTGTTACTAAGTTTTTTTACTTTTCTTAATGTTTCTAATATTCCAATATACTTGAAATATACATAAAACATTTTGTTTCGTATCACAATATTTTATTATTTGATGAATACAACTTACATTTGGAATTAAAGTATTTAGAGATAAAAATTTTATCATTAAGGCTTTTTTGTAAAAAAAAGATATACCTATCAATATAATCGTATGAATTAAAATATATACTGATCAATGTTTAATGTTATTATTACATAGCAGTGATATGGTATTTGATACGAAAAATGGAAGTGTTAAATTTTTACGATTATGAAATCAGCGTTTAAAAATGTGCGACGATTTTTGTAATTATAAAATTTCTAGTATGAAATTAAAGGCTCTCCTGTTCTTTAATTTTGTAAAATTAATTCTTTACCAAAATTCAAAACTTTCAAGATAAATGTCGAAGTCATAATATGCATGAAAAATTTTATAATAATATGAGCATTTTAATTTTTTTTTTTGATGTGAGAACTTAAAAGAACAGTGTCTTAATAAAATTTGACAAATAAGTTATAAAATTGTTGACCGTTCAGCAATTTTTTGCCATACAATGTTTTTAATGTTCGCTTGGTTCTTCAAATTATTTTGTATAAATATATTCTCGGGATTTTTATATCTTAATACTAATACGTATAGTTAACCATGAGAAAATGAAGTTCTTTTGTAGTAAAATCCTAATCTATCAAAAATTTTACCTGACGATTTACTGATTGAAAAAAACTAGGACTATTAGAAACATTCACTACCTTAATATTTTGCTTAACCTGTGCTGTAGTAAGTATAATCTTTTCATTTAAATGAGTATGTCCTTTAGTGACTAGATTCACTGTAGAAAACTATAGTACTGGCATAATTTTCAATGTGTTGTCTACATGTATAAATGAGTTTTAACCTAGTTTTTTGCTGGTTTTTTCATTTATTAGTAAATTTATATTCACTGAATGGTTATTTAAAGAACAGTAATATGATCCTTAAATATATTCTTCTTCTTATAATACAATATTACCTCAATCTTGACGTTATTTATTGAGATATCAACAGATAAAGGGGCAAAAAATATGTACACCCATTAGATGCCATGTTAAACTGGAAGATAAATTTTTATGAGTTACTCGCTTCCAAAGCTGTGAACCGTCTTGAAATTTAAACTGGAGCTTTATCTTGCAATTATTTACCTACATTTTAAATGTTATAAAAATCTTGACGTTATTATATATAAGGGGGATACTTCCTTAATAAAATTAAAAATTTTATTATTTAAAACGTATAAAAGTTCGTTATGAGTTGTTAGAATTACTTTGTTTAGGCAGTTTTTTATACCATCTCCATAAATTTGTTTACAAACATCACATTTATTATTAAACTTTATTAAACTTACACTCATGTTTTATCACTAAAAGTATTTGTCTGAAATCGCCTCCTAAAATAAAAAGTTTTTTACTAAATAGCATATTATTATCACATAAGCCCTTTAAAGTCTTATCCACTATTTCCGAAACTTTTTTAGGGATCATTGAAGCTTCGTCCCAAATAATTACATTTACTTCTCGTAATTTTTTGTATTAGGTTTGTGTTTTAAAAAAAAACTTTCAATGTTATTTAAATCTGATGACAATCAAAACGTTCTATGACTTTTTATTCCTATAGGTAATAAAATTGGAGCAATTCCTGTCTCAGTCATAGATGTAACCATTTTTTTTTTTTAAACAAAAAATACAAAATAAATGTTTTGTATGAAAATGTTATTACAGAACCTCCTGGACTATTGATAAAATACAGTTTTGTATCACTGTTAATAATTCCATTGAAAATTATTTTCTGATTACTATTGAGGTTACCAAGTGAATACTTACAATTTGTTACTAAATTAATATTTTAAGATGATTTGTTAGTATATATCAGTGCCCTCCGGTGAATTTGGAAATTCAAAGTGATCAGTGATCCGTTGGGGGCGAAATGTAAGAAAATAAATAAATACAAGTAAAGTGTATTTAAATTTTCTGCGTTGATTTATTGATGCGCAACGTTTCGCTGACAATATGCGTCAGCCTCATCAGGCTACAAAATTAAAATTAAAAACACACAATGAGTGATCTGGAAGGCTCAAACACAAAAATACAATAAATTTTTTTGTAAATTGTTACCGCAGGTACGCGAAAATTCGTAAGTTTGGTTGACTTACTCGTCACCTGTCGTGCTGTCGACTGACAATAAATTACAACCACAAGCCAGCGCTTATATAGGCGGAGCCGCAAAGGTAGACGGTAAAGGGCGATGAACTCGATCGGGACATTTAAACTTTCGTAGTAAAGGATGGTATGCTCTATTAAAGGAAAGCACATCCTCCTTTCTATTGATGTTGTGTTTGTCGAGTTTTATATAAAGCATTTTGGAAATAATTCTTTTTTTATAATTGGATTTTTTGTCAAGGATTTTAAAGTTATCTCAATGATTGGAAAATGATTGTCTCTCCATCTTAAAAAATAACGATAATATTATTCCATCTTTTTATTTTCGTTACGTGGATGATGTATTACTTTTTATTAATGTTGACCATATTGACCAAATCTTAAATATTTTTAATTCATATCATCCCAAACTACAATTTACATATGAAATGGAGATTGACAAGAAACTCAACTTTTTAGACTTGACGATAATAAGAAATTCTAATTATTTTAATTTTGACTGGTTTGAAAAACCTACTTCTTCCGGACGAATCTTACATTATTTTTCTGGTCATCCAGTTAGCTATAAGAGAAATATTGTTTTTAATTTGGTTGATAGGGCGATCTTACTTGCCAGTACACGTTTTCACGGTGTGAATATTGCTAGGGTGAAAAACCTGTTGATAAAAAACAATTGCCCTTTTAACTTTATTAATAAAAACATAAAGGTCAGATTAAAAAGACACAAATATAGTAATCATAACAGAAGCACTACAAACACCTACCCTCTCTGCAAAATTGGCATACCATATATTGACAATAATTTTGAAAAAATTTCAACCATGTTAAAACCCTACAATATTCACACTTACCCTCTTATTAACAATAAACTGCAGCATATCGTCCGCTTAGGAAAAGATACAACGAATAAACATAAACAGACAAATGTAGTATATAAGTTTTACTGTAAAAATTTTCCTGCGTCATATGTGGGTGAAACAAAGCGAGCGGCGGAGGTCCGCATCAGTGAACATATGAAAAGTAAAAACTCCGATTCCGTTGTTTGTGCACACCAAATCAATTTTGACCATGAATTCGATTGGGATAACTTTAAAATCCTTGACAAAGAATCCAATTATAAAAAAAGAATTATTTCCGAAATGCTTTATATAAAACTCGACAAACACAACATCAATAGAAAGGAGGATGTGCTTTCCTTTAATAGAGCATACCTTCCTTTACTACGAAAGTTTAAATGTCCCGATCGAGTTCATCGCCCTTTACCGTCTACCTTTGTGGCTCCGCCTATGTAAGCGCTGGCTTGTGGTTGTAATTTATTGTCAGTCGACAGCACGACAGGTGACGAGTAAGTCAACCAAACTTACGAATTTTCGCGTACCTGCGGTAACAATTTACAAAAAAATTTATTGTATTTTTGTGTTTGAGCCTTCCAGATCACTCATTGTGTGTTTTTAATTTTAATTTTGTAGCCTGATGAGGCTGACGCATATTGTCAGCGAAACGTTGCGCATCAATAAATCAACGCAGAAAATTTAAATACACTTTACTTGTATTTATTTATTTTCTTACATTTCGCCCCCAACGGATCACTGATCACTTTGAATTTCCAATATTTTAAGATTTTACTGTTTCATTTCGTTATGGTAATCCATAATCTTTATATGATGATGTTTTAAATTTGAAGATTTTATTCAAATGTAATAAAATTAATGTTTTGCTTATCGTCTTTTAGATCTTAAATAAAAATTTTTGTGGCTTAAATAGCGGCCATCTATATACTCTAATATTTCAAAAAAAATTTCTGGATTTTTTTTTTTTTATCGCTCGTATTTGTTATCGTTATTTTACGCAATGCTTTATCCCCTCATTTATAAATACTAGTAGTTTCTACCTAGAGGTACTATCAAACGCAAAGTTTGAAATCGGAGCTGCGCGTGACGTTTGAAAATCAAATTTATGTAAAACGATTGAATTTATAAAAAAATAATTATTCTAATAATTAATAATCAATCAAATAATACCCTGAATGGTAACAGTAGAAAATTTTTTTAATAAACTTAAGAAATTAAATACGTTACATACCTCTCAGTCGTTACAAGTTACACTAAAATGTGCGTACTCATAGTGGCTCAAACCTATATAGTGGCTCGGGCTTGCGAGGTTATTTAAATTTGTATTTAAGACTTTGCCATCTAGCAGTGCTTTTGCGGGCTGTCACTGTAAGTGTTTTTGCATTACGTTCTGTTATAGTTGTCTTATTTATTGTGTCAATTAAATTATACTTTAATAACTTTTGAAATACACACATCTGAAATAGCATCCTTTGTAAATAGATAAAAAACATTTCAATCTTTTCGTCTCTTATTTTATACATTTAAAATGTCATAATAATACATCTTCATACATATTTGTATTTTCAAACAATGATCTAATGTTTTTTTTCATTGTTCACAGCTGAAAAAAAAGTTTAAATGAATTCGAAAGCTATTTATTGTACTTGTGTTGTTTTTTTGTTTTTTTTTTAGGTATGAAGAAGCTGCTTGGTATTATATTGCTGCAGAAAAATGGAATGAGGCTCATGAAATTATTATAAGACACATTGCTATCGATGCCATCATTAATGGTAAGCTCATAATTAAAAATTTATAAAAAATTATTTATCTTTAGTATCATAAATGACTCTGATACTTGTAGATGGAAATTATTTAGTGCAAGAATTTTCATAGATACACTAGCAAACGATCCATACATATAATATAAACGTGCACTATCCAACTACAATTCGTCAGCTAGTTCAACCTCTCCTTAACACGAAATCTGTACTCTATGTAGTTAAAGGCATCAAATAATAATTTTTGTTAATTAAAAAAATATTTGAACTTATAAAATAATGAGTCAAGATTTTGTATTTTTCTAATATCCATACGTTATTAATGATATATCAAATAATAATAAACCACCCTTATTCAACTGTAATACGAAACAGGATATACGTCACTAGGGCACAAAGTACAAACATGAGCGCCCGAAGGTTGTGGTTGTTTTATGTCTGTGCCCATGTCACGTATATTGTTCTTCTTACCGAGAGCGCAAGGTGCAATGTTCCGCCCGAGAGCACACTGTGTGCCTAGTAAATCACTAAGCGCCCGGAGGGCCCAAAAAACTTTTCTACCCGTGGACGTGGGTCTAAAGTAATTACAATGGCGCAAAGTGTGACATGAAGGCGCAAAACAGCAGTTTGCACTTTGTGCTCATGGTAAGAAAAGTCTTGTTCTGTTTACCAGGTGTTGTTTTATCAGTATTTATTTTAAGATAAAGTAGTAATATGGTAAGATATAATGCCATTAGAGTTTTATTCGCGAAATATTTAATATTGTTATGAATCATTTAATTGACAAATTAAAACCTTAAACATTTTAAAACAATTGTTTTTTGCTTTGAACACATAAAGCTTTATGATCTTGCAAGGCATATTTTTACTATATACTTTGATTGCGTAATTGTAGTGAAACAAAACAATTAAAGTTGAAAATGAACAATCAAAAGCGTAGTCAAAAAAGTTACTTATAAATTAGACTTTTATCATCAGTGTTCTGATCTGTTGTAGTTTTCTTATGCTTTTACTCACAACAAAGCTTTAGATTAATTAATCAAATTATTTAAGATAAATTATTAAGTGTGTCATATGCTACGTATATTAGAATTTGCCTTACACTTCTCTACATATTTCTATTTAAGCTTAACGATCTCCAGATATATACTGTCATGTCCTGGATTTTTTTTTCGTTCCCTGGTCGTGGCTCATGTCATTTCTTTTTGATCAATAGGTATCGTGTTAGAGTAGTATTAAGGAAAACACCGTATGATGTCCCACTTTTCTGTTGGCCTTGATCTTGGTGTTAGCTCATGCGTGTGCTACTACTTGCTTGCGCTGACATTAAAAGTTATTATGGAATATAATATATAATTAAAGATTAGATAGAGTATCGTTATTTTTGCCTTGTTTTTCTTTTGCTCAAATGTGTAAGTAGGTCATGATTTTTTGGGCACTAAAAAAGGAAAAAAAATTTAATTTTTCAATAATAACAAAGAATAAGTATGAATACCTTATGCAAGCAGGCAAAAACCTTATGACCTTGCATGCAAAGTTTTGCTCTGATTATTCTCGCACAAAATAAAATTATGCTTTTACTATTGCTTCGTGTGTTTCTGTTACAGGCGTTTAACTCCTGTAAACATATTAAAATTATCATTCATTCATCAAACCCATAAAATAACTTAAATATATATGGTACCACTATTATAAAAAATTAAACGGTAAGAAAAACGACTTTAAATACAATACACAATCTTTCTGATGGGCAAAGTGACTACATAAATGGTACTTTAAACGCTAGAAAATCTTTAGAAAACAGTTTCTTCTTTGTTACATTATTATTATTTTATATTATTATTAATATTACTATTATTATTATAGTTATTATTATTAAAATTATTATTATAGTTATTGTTATTATTAAAATTATTATTGTTATTATTAGGTTGACTATTATTATTATTATTATTATTATTATTATTATTATTATTATTATTATTATTATTGTCATTATCACGATACAAATTATTGATTATTGTACTTAATTTTACTCGTCGTTTCTCTACCTACACTTTGTTTATTTATTTATTTATTTATTTATTTTATACTCCGTCCCTTACGGGTTTGGAGGGGTTCCGTAACATTTTGTACATTTAATATATACTTAATCTACGCTATATAATATATTCATTTTTACTTTAACTGTTCTTAATATAAGGTATTTTCACTTGTGACGTCATTCCAAGATGGCGCGATCACTGGGTTTTTTTTTCAAATTTGCACCAAATGTGCAAAACCAGCTGTGAAATTCACGAGGACGTCCCAACTAATGATAATGCGTTTAAAAACTTCAGGTTTTAATAAGCTATCGAATGAGCACTAAATTTTTTACATCTTCACTTGGTAAGCAATGCAAAAAAATGAATGAAATTATCGCGGGCATAAAGTTGATTAGAAAAACATTTTATTTTTTGTGCTTACCATGATCCAGTTATAATGAATTTGAAATATAGTCAATAGCGATTCCCGATGCATTAGAGGAAATTTTTCGTTTGTTTGCCAAAAGTGTAGTTTTAATGAAAATCAGTACAGAAAAAAAAGTACTGCAATCAGGCGGATTGTACCCGTCTACTATACATATATATATGGTTGCAAGCTTTCTCGCCTCCGCGATCATAACAAAGTCCCATAACCTCTGACGAGCTGTTAAAATTGAAGCAGTGTGTGGCAAAAACATGAATAAAAGTTGTTGTATAAGTGGTTGTCACGATAAATCTGCGAAATAATGTTGTCTTTTCATAGATAAAGAAATAATTTCATTTCGTTCCTCTGCACTGATACTTATGTATTTTTTATTGTCCGGAGAAATCACAGATGGAATACGAAAAAAAGATTTCGCAGATTTATCGTGACAACCACTTATACAACAACTTTTATTCATGTTTTTGCCACACACTGCTTCAATTTTAACAGCTCGTCAGAGGTTATGGGACTTTGTTATGATCGCGGAGGCGAGAAAGCTTGCAACCATATATATATGTATAGTAGACGGGTACAATCCGCTTGATTGCAGTACTTTTTTTTCTGTACTGATTTTCATTAAAACTACACTTTTGGCAAACAAACGAAAAATTTCCTCTAATGCATCGGGAATCGCTATTGACTATATTTCAAATTCGTTATAACTAGATCATGGTAAGCACAAAAAATAAAATGTTTTTCTAATCAACTTTATGCCCGCGATAATTTCATTCATTTTTTTGCATTGCTTACCAAGTGAAGATGTAAAAAATTTAGTGCTCATTCGATAGCTTATTAAAACCTGAAGTTTTTAAACGCATTATCATTAGTTGGGACGTCCTCGTGAATTTCACAGCTGGTTTTGCATATTTGGTGCAAATTTGAAGAAAAAACCCAGTGATCGCGCCATCTTGAAATAACGTCACAAGTGAAAATACCTTATTTTACTTTGTCTTCTTCTTCATTTCTCGTATCTCCGCAAATCTTTAATATGTGTCTAAGATCTTCTTCCTCCTCCTTGCATAATCTACACTTCTTATCCTCCTCTCCTTTCCAGTATTCTCTACTTCTGCATTCATTTCCGCATCTAAACCTTGCTACTAACTTTCTATCCTTTAATGGCATATCCTTTTTCAAGTATTCTGGTTCAGCTTCTGTTCTTATACCTTTATATGTTCTGTTGTACCGTGAATTCTCTATCTTTTCCATTATCTTTTCTTTTTCTTTTCTTTCCTTGTTCATTAATATTTTTTCTCTTACTTCCTCCCTAAATTCTACTCCTTTCATAAATCTTGTTTCTTTTACTTTCTCTTCCCGTAGTAATTCAGCTCTCTTTTTTGAATCCTTTCCTATTCTCTCTCTTTCCTTGTCCTTGTCCTTTTCTCTTATGCATTCATTTACTAATTTTATGTCTGACTTCCTAATTTTCTCTTCAAACTTTAACGCTCTCCTTAACGCTTTTATACTCATCCTTTCTAATCTACACTCCTCCTCCTCTATATAATTTGGTGTATTGCTGTTTAATCCTAATATCCATTTCATATATCTTCTCTGTATACTTTCTAGTCTTTCTTCTTCTTCCCAGCCCCACACTTCCGCACCAAATAGCGCTATACTTTCTACTAGGGCTGTAAATAATTTTCTTCTTTTTTTATAGCTATTCTTAAATATCCTTTCTCCTATGCTCCATGCATTTTTCATAGCTATCACTGCTTTTCTTTTCCTTTCTTCTATATGCCTATCGTTTCTCCCATTTTTCTGTAGTATATATCCTAAATATCTTATTTCATTTACTTCTTCTAATTCCTTACTCCCCCACTTCCATCTTCTATCATTCCTCTTTTTTTTTTCGAACACTGAAATTTTCGTTTTTTCCTCACTTAAAATCATCTTTTTATTTGTGTACTTTTTGAATCTTTTTAACATCTCTTTCAATTCTTCTTTTCTATCTGCTAATAATACTATATTATCCGCGTAAGATAGACTCCATACTTTTTCATTACCAACTCTGCATCCTTCCACCTGCCCTTTCTTTAATTCCTGCTCCAGATCCGCTAAGTACACGTTAAACAGCGTCGGGCTCAGTGGGCAGCCTTGCCTTAAACCTTTCTCTGTCCAAAATTCCTTGGATTCCTCTTCTCCAACTTTAACTACATTTCTCGTTTCTTTATAAATATCCATAATCCTATTTCTTAGCTTTTCACTCACTTCCATTTCTATTAATCTTTCTTTTAAAACTTTCCTATCCACTCGATCAAATGCTTCCTTTAAATCAATAAAACATGTAAATAATTTTCCTCTTTCTTTGCTCAATTTTTCCTCAACAATGTGTTTCAATGTATATATAGCTTCTATTACTCCTCTCTTTTCTCTAAAACCAAACTGACTTCCTGATAATTTACCTTCGATTTCCTTTTTTAACATCTCATTTAACATGCTCGCATAAATCTTATATGCTGTACATGTCAATGTAACTCCTCTATAATTTTCTAACATATCTTTATCACCTTTTTTGTGAATCAAACAAATCGTACCTCGTCTCCACTGATCCGGTAATTCTTCTTTTTCCCATCCTTTTTTCAGCAATTCCCACAGAGCTGCATCCACTTCTCCCGGCATGTACTTCCATACTTCATTTTCCAGCTTATCTTCTTCTGGTGCTTTTCCTACTTTTCATCTGGCTATCTGCCTCTCGAACTCTTTCTTGCCCATTTCTTCCTGATCCTCTGCATTTGTTCTTGCCTCATCCTTTCTTGTCTCTTCCCTCAGAATGCCTTCTTCATTCTTCCCATCTAACTTTTACATAAAATACCTTCTCCACTCTTCTACTGTGAACTTTTTAGATATTCCTCTCCTTCGTTTTTTCCTGTACTTGCTTATATATTTCCACACTTCGCCTTCCGATGTTGCATTTTTTATCTCTTCTTCTTCTAATCTTTCAAACCTTTTTCTTTTTGCCTCACACCAGTTCCTATACTCTCTTTTTTTTCTATGTAATAACTTCTTTCTATTTTCTTTTTCCTCCATCTTTTCATTATTCTTCTTAAATCCTTCTTCTTCTCCTTCCATTCTTTATCGTGCCATTTTTTATTCCCCATCTTCCACACTCTACACTGTTTTTCCACCTTAGGTACTGCACTATCTATTTTTTCTTTCAATTCACTCCATCTTTCTTCAATCTCTTTTACCTTTCTCTCCCAGTTTTTACACCGTTCTCCACACTGATCAATCAATTCTTGAGTCCAATCCCTCCTTGCCTTTGTTCTCTCTTCTTTCTCTACAATTTCTACCTCTACTTCCTTTTCTAGGTATACTTCTAGCGGCATATGATCTGATTCCGTTCTTTGTCCTATCTTCATTTCCTTAATCTGATCTAACGTTTCTTGACATCCTATTGCGTAATCTATTACCGACTCTCCTCTGCTACCAACGTATGTGAATTCTCCTTCTTCTCCTTTTTGCCCATTTACTTTACACCATCCTTCTTCTGTTATTTCTTTTATTAGTCTTCTACCTTCCTCATTGATCTTATCGTCTTTCGACTTTCTTAACCTTACGTCCTTGTCGTCACTATCACTCTCACTATCACTTTCATTAATCCAACCTCCTTCTCTCCCAGTTCTTGCATTCCAGTCTCCTAGTATAAGTACGCATCCACTTTCCTTCGTTTTTACTTTTTCCTTTATAATTCCCATCGTCTCTGCTACATTTTGACTATATACTTCTATGATCTACCAGTTCTGATTTCCGTGTTTAATATACTGCATTACTATATTATCGCTCCATACTTCAGGATTTATACTCTCCAATTTTTTGCTTATTCCTAATATTACTCCTCCTTTCGCTCTACTTTTTTTATGCTCTCTAGTCGCTGCTATACACTTCCACTCATAGCTTTTTGGCAACTCACTTTCTACATTAGTCCACTTGTCCTTTTCCAACCATGTCTCTACTAACATTATCACATCAAACTCACTTAAATACTTCCACACTTCACTGTCCTTATTTAGCACTCCCGCAATGTTCCACGCACAAACACTAACATTTCTTCTTCTCACTCCCTCCTCCTCTACATCTTCTTGTTCTCTTCATTCTTGGCTCCTTCTTCTTTCCTCTGTAAAATCTCCTTTCCTTTCATCAAATCTAAGCCATTTACCATCGATCAAAATCTTCATATATCCAACTTTTGTATTTTTTCCTTTGTTCCTCTGCTCTTTCGACTTGTTCAAAATAAATCTTTGGATCTCTCTTTCTCTCTCTGTTAGATCGCTTTCTATGTAAACTTCTCTCTCCAGATGTTTTTCATTTCTCATTACTTCTTCTTTCATTTCTTTACTTGCCAGCCTTACTACCACCAACTTCCTCACATTTTGCCCAGCGTTTACACTTATCACTTTAGCCTTCTCTATCTTGACTTTTATTTTTATCTTTTGTTCAATATACTCTTTAACCTTCTTCTCCAGATTCTTTCCTTCAATATTTGCTCCTTTTATAACAATGTTCGGTCTCCTTTTCTCTCTCTCAGCTTTTTCTGTTTCCCATTCCATCTTGCTTATTTTTTCTTCTAACGCCTTCTTTTCTTCTCTCCACTGTTGCCTTTCATTTATCCACATCTGTTTTTTCTCTTTCCAATCTTCTTCTCTTCTTTCTAGACTACTAATCATGATGTCCAACTTCCTTTCCAACCTGCTCATCTTATCGTTTAATTCTTTATTCTCCTGATTTTCTTTTGTAAAATTCAATAGAGTCTGTTTCTTTAATTTTGTATTTGTATTATTTCTTGTATTCATACTTGTCGCAGGCGGCTTTCCTGCCATTTTTAAATTTTGCCGGTAATGCAGTTTTCTACTTTACTGACAACCACTACTATCTGTCAGAAATTCTATTTGTCAGCCTTACTCGACAAAGTAGTGATCTTCCTTACCGACCTCACTATTGCTTTTTTCAGGGACCTTTTTTATCTACCCCTCAGATTACCCCTTTTATCGACCTCTTTCTCCAATTGCCGCTTCTTTCTTCCTGTAATATCTTTTCTAACCTCACTTTCTTTCGAACTTCACTGCACTTTTTCTTTTACTATCACCACGTTAACACTGTTTTCCTGTCCTCTTGTCTCTCGTTTTTCCGCTCACTAATACCTTTCTTTATTATCCCCTATTCGTACTACCCACTCCTTACTTGCCTTACACGTGTTCTCTTTACCCTGACACTACCACACTAATCTCACTTCATCCTTTTAAACTTTCATAAGTATTCACTTTACACTTTTTTCTCTGCTGCTTCTTTACTTTTTACACTTCCTCGTACTTTTATTTCTTTTAATTTTTACTTTAATTACTTTTTAATTACTCTTTCCTACGGAGCGCTCTCTCAACACGTCCGCACTCTCTCGCATGCACAACGGAACTCTACCTACCTACACTTTATCTCAGTTATTAGCACCGTTACGTAGCTAAAGTAGGAAGTGAAAAATTAGTATAAAATATCAGTTAATTAATTTCGATAGTATAGCCAAAGAATTTATTTTAATATCCGCTCTCAAGCAAGAGCCCGTTATCCCTCATATTATAAATGAAGATCAAGTTTGAGTTCAGAGCTGATGATTTATCTAAAAACTATACTTAGCTAGATTTCTTAGTAGTCCGTGAGTATCTTAAGTGGGTAACTCGATTTAGGACCATACATTTATTGTCTTTACTTACACCCCATTTTTCCAGTATTGTTTATTATCCATCACCTTCCTTATGTCAAGAAACTTGGCTTTGGTCAACTTACGGCTCTTAAGACTGCAGTAAAATTTAGACAGGTCTGTTATTTTGTGAGAATGTACATAGTCTACAATGATGAATAACTAAAATATCAGTCTTGATAACAGCAGTGATGCCATTAAGTTTAATAACATAGCTGTATATTTATCCCTATTATTTTTACTTTATTTCTACATGACATTTCTTTCTTTATTATTAAAAATTTCATCAGGCCTTCCATAATAAATCTGCAGTAAACTTATCATAAGCTGTAATACTAATTTGAACGTCAGTGATCGTGTGCAGTTACTTTACGACAATTATTTTATATGTAATAATTGTCAAGATCAACTTTGAAAAATGTGTATTTCTCGCGTTTTCAGAGTGTCTGACAATAGGGGAATAAAAAGAAAGTAGGAAAAACTAAGAAACTAATGTTACTTAAAATAATTAAGAAAAAGCAATAAAATTTATCAAGTTTACAAAAAGTTTTTGAATTGCATGGCATAGAAGATAAAAATAGAAAAGATTCAGTTGTTATACGGAAAAAAAAACGTTAGTAGTCGATTGATTTGGTGTTGATAGAAACCCGTCATGAAATAAACGTTAACTAGCAAACTACAAACGGTATATAAGTTCTAGTTAAGTTTAATTTAACTAAACTTTAGTACACCTGTTGCGGTATACTTAACCTTCTGTACACTAAAATATGTAGAGTGTTCTCAATCGTACGGTACTACCGAAATAGTTGCAATGAGAAACTAACAATGCCATCTTGTGGCTATTGCATGACAGTCCTGCTGTTTTGGCATATCCTACCACTAAGCCCTGCTAATTAAACAATCTGGCTTAAACTTAGCTGCAGCGTAATAGTAACCATCTCCCGGTATAGTTAGACTATTCACCTATACTCTGCGTTGCTAGCGTGTTTAAAGTCTTGATAGCTGCTTTTAGATGTTTTGTTGTTGTGTTAGATTTTTTATTGCCCTGTAGTGGTAACATAATTTGTAATAACCAATGTTGTGGAATTATTCAAGAAATGTTACTTAAAATGTTGGACTTTTTAAATTCGAAAAATAACGTTATAATGCAAATACGTTAAATAAATTACAAATTAACTTCTTAAATGTGTCCCATTGTTTACACCATGAAAATAGTTTGGTTGTACATTACATTATCTAAAAAATTATGTGAAGAAAATGATGCCTATTTTTAACTTTCTTATGTAACCAGAGTAACTAACTAAGCTTACCTGTACGTTCAAACTACGTGTTGTCCACGTACGATAGTTGAGCTATCATCTTACAACTTGATTAACTAATAAAACACCTTAAGCAATAATATAAATTATTTATTTAGCGAGTACAAGTCCCTAGTTTTTATTGTCGTGCAGTTAAAATGTTCCTACCTGTTAATGCATATTTAATAGTTAACTAAATCATGATGGAACTTTTGATTAAGGCTTTTTTTAATTTCTTAATTATTGAAATATGATTTAAGCTTTTTAAACAAAATAACCATCAAAATTTATATCAGTATTAAGGTTTGTTAAAGTTACGTTAAGCAAGTTCACGAGTTACGATGTATACCAAATAGTAACTGGAGCCTATAAGCACAAGAATAAATACTTTTTGTGGTTTAAAAGTAGTGTGCGTTGGGATAGAGCAAGGTGCCCTAACTGACCTTATTTAATCGACGATTGTTCAATTTTTGGATTAGACCATTAATTTAACCATCTAAGTAAGGACATTTGGCGTCCAAATAATGATAAGGGTACTGATGTTGTAAGTAGAGAAATTAGACGATCGACAGATAAGAAAAGTTAATTATCATAAATATTTTGTATTGACTACACAATAGCTTTCAACTGTAAACGTAGGTCCACTTTGATTAATGTTACATTAAGTCTTAATATTTGGAAATTCAAACCTTAGGTATGACACAGAAAACGAAAAATTTATTTAAAATAACTCACATTACAAGTTGTGAGTTTCTGCAGAAAATTTCGTTAGTTTTAAGTTGCTAGTAGCATTAAAATATCACTTTTAATGAAAAGCAAGGCCGAGAACAATGTTCACTCGGTAACTTGATTAGTTACGCTTACTTTCGATCATGACAAGTAGTACTGCGTATCCCTAAGTACATCTGAGCTTTGTAGGACTGTAACGTAATCAATATCACGTATACGAGTGGTTAAATAAAGTATTAGTAAACGATGGACTTATAGCAAATCTTAAGAATGGCACTCCTACTAAGAACTCAACTATTATCTAAACACTTATGTTTTTGATAGGTTTTGTTAATAATGTACCCTTCATTTTCTTATTGCAATGACTTATGGGCGTGTATGTATACACCCTGTTTGGATAATAAAACACGAACTATGAGATTCACTTACCAATGGTACTACAGCAAATAAATTGAAAGATGCTATTTTCTTGATAAATTAACTCCCAATCAATAATTTTTGTACACTGACATAGAGTCACAACAAAATTTTCTATCAAAATGCACTGCAAGTAGAATTCATAAACGAATTACATATACTCATTAATCGAGAACTTAGTTTAATGTAGAACATACGTTTACTCCACCTAACGCTATCTTTGTAGTTATATAGTACTCCAATATTCAAAACTTGATTTTAAACGATCAAATAATGTATTGGAACACGCGTATACATGCTTTAATCAATGCAAATACGTCTCCCCTTACTGTAGCGGTTCACACCCTGTATGGATCCGTCATTTGACCTTCTAGGCGGACAGATTAAAAATTATAAATCACCTCTTTGGTTGATATCTCAAAAAATATTTTTCCTAAATTTCCCGACTTAAATTAAATTTTTTTTTAAATAAAATAGATTAAAGATAATTCCTCGAACAAAAAATACATAATCTCGAGCGATTTTAGCCTGAAGAGATTGCATCTTCTACGTTTTAGGAGTAAAAACTGCTTTTTTTATCATAATTGTCTAATGAAAAAATTATACAACAATTGAAAAAAAAAAAAAATTATTTTCGATCCGAAGTTTCAAAAACCAGTCGACATGTTTCAACATTATCATAACTTTTTCTTTTAAAGAATGCCTTAAATAAAAATCAATAAATCCACGTTTCGAGTACCCTGATTTTACAAAAAATTTGTAGATAGAGGTTTTTAAAGCCACTGATTACAAATCTGATGTTAGATTTGTGGAAAACCGAACAGTTAATCATTTTTCCACTACTACTATTGGCTCGCCTCTGACGAGCCATTATAATACCCCCCAAGGAGCCACTAATAGTGCCCCTCAACAGCTACTAATCTGCGTACTCCAAAGCCACTACCCACGTACCCGTAACTATTATCTGGTTCACTCGAGGAGGGCTAGAAGTGCGCATCGCGATCCGAGTCCGCTAGTCACGTATCTCCTCACAACCTACTCAGCTGCCTCGGGAGAAAACCTAGACAATTGCGAGCCACACAAAACGTTTTTAATAATGTTCAGAATTTCCTGTTTGCTCAGAAAGAAAAGCCTACTCAAAATGAATAATCCAACTCAACTTCTCCACTCTGGCTCCATTTTCTCGCTCAATACTTTGTAAAAATCATTACGTACAAGCCTTGATCGATCGGCTACCGTCAATCAGCGATTTTTGATTGGCTAGTCATGCACTAGCGTCCTCTTTTTTTTATTTGACCGTTTCTTAACCCTTATCAGCATAATGATTTGACCAAAAAATTGTACCGTTTATAAGCAATCTACCCACCACTGACCAATAAGCCGCACCTCTCATGTTTCTGTCACGCCAGTGCCGCTCATTAAGCGCACGTGTACGACCCATGGCTTGAGAAACATTACCTGAGCCCGCTGAGCACACACACAGGCACGTACACCTAAAACATAAAAAATCTACCACAGCCGGGCGCTGCAGCACTGTCGTGCCTGTGCTCGATGCTGCGACTTCATCGCAAACTGTATTAATATTTCAAAAGTATCAAGCGCAAGTCGTTATGATAACGCTGCTATTCTTGTATATTAATTATTTTTAAAAAAGATTGTTTTTTAAGTATTCTCGCATTTAATATTTACAATAAAATTAAACAAATTTCCTATGCTAGTAGGTATCAGTCCCAAAACAGCTATATGAGACTAAATATATTAACATACACAGGCCTTCCAAAACTTTTTAGAGCCTGATAGGCTTGATAAAGGCCTTGGTAATACGATAAACTTCTTATAAGTAGAACAAATGATACTATTTTTACCATAAATTTTTTAGTAGGACTCATATTTTTCTTCCAACCCATAAAAGGAAAAAAGGAATTACAAAAATTTTTCATACTTTCACTAGGTAGTTGCGTGACTCTACAGTGTGGTGTAGTGGGGGAGGTCTAGAAAAACTTAATCTAAAAACAATAAGATTAGAATATGCATACGTTTTTTCCTAAACTGTGTAGTAATTTAGATAACGTTTACCACAATTTTCCGATAGGTACCCAAGTACTTCCACACCCCTTGACAACCGCTAAACAGCCTCCATGTAAAAAATTAATCGTTTATTTTTTACCGTGATTAATACCAATAATAAATTTTGTTTTAACCTTCCGATGGTATCGAGTATTTTATTTTCAGAGTCCCTCATAAGGTAAAATGAGGTATACTGGGACACTTTTTTAAGCAAAAAATATTTATTCTTTATTTTTGAAGTTCCACCAATGCTAATTCACTTAAATTTTTTTTTAAATTAAAAATATAGGTTTTTACTTAAGGAAACAATATTTATTGACTGTGCTTATCATTATCCGTTTAATTAAATAATTTTTCAAATAAGTCGTGAAATATGCAGTAGTGGGACGTAGTCTTTCAGGATTACGGCAGTAGTAGGACACTGTATGTGGTAGTAGTGGGACAGTATATGACAATGTTGTTTGCATGTATAAAAACACAATTTTTTATTTATAAGAAGTGAATAATCACTTTTGGGAGTATATAAATATTAAAAATAATAGATTAATAGGGATTTCTCTTTTATATACATATTTTTTTCAAAAATATTACAAAATCCCTACTTACTATGTCCGTTAACAATAAAGGAAAAAATATTGTCTAATAGAACATAAACTAAATAATATAATTATTAATCATACAAACTACGAAAATAATAGTGAACACAAGTTTAAAATAAATATTAATTTCGAAGGTCTTAAAATTTTTCTTTTTTTCTTTTTATTTTGCTCTGAAATAAATGAACTTCACACGCACTTAATGCTTTTTTATTGTCTTCTAGTTGACATAAACATTTTTTTATTTCCTGTACTATTGAGTCATTATTCGCATTCTGCTTCTCTTATTTAAAAATTGTTTTTTAATGTTTAATTTTCAAGTTAATTTCTTTTTTTGTTACTAACAGTTTTTTTACTCTCTTGAAACTTCTTGTTGGTTTTCTTTTGCTGCTTCCTTCTTGATCCTAAAATTAAGATTGGTTACAGAAAATACATTTTTTAAAGGAGAAGTATTTGATTCTTCTGTGGAGATAAGAAGCAAATTTTAAAGGCTGAAATACCAAATGAAAATATAATGTGAGTAAACTAATACCTGTATTTTTCTGTTGACAATTTTCAGAGGTGTTGATTTTTTTCAGTTTTTTTTTAATATTAGTATGCTGAAAATTAATTATTGAAAATATGTATCATTTTCTGCAAAGTTAATTTTTTTACATTGGGTAGGATGAATTAATACAGATTGCATTGAGGTTAGTTTTGAGATTATGTCTATTTACCAGGTAACAATGCTCTCATTCACTTAACTACTAATCCTACAAATATATTTGAATTTAATTTTACTAGTAAAGATTAGACTGATAGCACTCGCACGATTATTGTAGTAAAAAGCATGAAATCACAGTCGTTAAAAGTAGAATTTGGTCTTGTCAAGTACTTGTCCCACTACTACTTAGTTTTTAAAAAAAAGGATGCAGTAGTGGGACAGCAATGATAAGCCTCGTCCCACTTCTACATGGTGTTTGGAGAAAATAAAGGTATACTAGGACAGGCTATATTTTATGACGAAGTAATTATTTTTAAGATCTAATTAATAAATCTTGTTCTTTAGTGTCATATTATTACGTACAAATAGTTTGAATGTACGAAAAAAAATTTATTTTCGGTATATCATCTTGATAGTCAACTTTAGTGTCACATCTAAAATGGGCGAAATTTCTCGTTTCAGACGTATGCATCAAACGAGTACTTCGACAGCTTGATAAAATATTTTTTTGATTCTCCCTTGAACGTTTACCACAATCAATTTTGGGAGTCTTATCTAGCTAAAAGATGGAGGAATATTAGGAAGTTGTTTTATAGAAATTTTTTGACAAATAAATTTACCAGTCATGATTTTCTCCTCCTGTCCCACTATACCCTGTAATTTCCGCGTTGTCCCACTATACTCTATTTTACCTTAGCTCTTCGAAAACCTTTACAATTTATTTATTTTTTTAATCATCAAATAAATAGGTTTTAAATGAAAATGTAAACAATTTCTATTCTTTTACGTTATATGTAAGGCAAATAGAATAACGTGAGAGTGATGTGTGATAAGAACTGTTAATTCACGATTTTATACATTAGTTTTCTGTAAAATTTTACTACTTCTATTGGTTGAATTATTCATTTTGCTTGTTACTTTAAATTAGTTGTTGATTTTGATGCATAGACACACAATCTGTTGAAAGCTAAGGAACGATCATAATAAAAACCTTAAGATGTTTAAAATTCGATGCAACATTTTGTTAATTTAAATGCCAACCTTGTCAGGCTCCCTTTTTTGAAATGTACAAAAATAAAAACAATGTATACACTTGACTAAGACTGACATGAATACGTATCGAAGTTGATATAGAGAAACGACTATAAACACCGTCGCAACATTTAATAGAAGAGAAATTTTATTACGTCACTCCGGCCTTAAGAGCTTTGTAAATATTATTGAGAGCCAGATAATTTTTTTTCTATAGATTGTGTGCATGTGTGCGCGCGAGTGTGTGCGTGCCTGTGTGTTGGCGTGTAAACAGAAGGGTATCGTAGAATAAATGTGCAGTATTTCTAAAAAAAACCTTTTTATTATATTAGTTTCCATATTGAACTTATATAAAACTTTTTAATTTTGAAAATGGAATGTTTCATTGTATTCTCTCATGTGTAAATCGACAACTAGATCTGTACTTTTACTATTTTTATGCTAATTTTTTATTGAACATTTATTAGACTAGAACCAAATACATTTTCTGATCAAGTTTAATCATCTCGTTTTGACTTATAACTAATATATCAACTAATTTTTTGCGTACACCAGGATGTACCTATATATATCACTTTCGTACATAATTAAAATAATTTTTGAAAAATAATGGGTTGTGTAAATAAAAGATTTTGATTTGATTGTGTCCATTTAAGTTTCTTGAGTTATCATTACTATTTTCATTTTTATTTTTATTTTCTTTCTAGTAAAGTCTAGTTCTTATGTTTTTTGGTGAAGTATTACGGATTAATATCAAATATTTAATCATTCAATCTGATTCAAAATTTTTTTGGATTAGTCTCTCATACAGGTCAGATAGCAGTAGTTTTGTAAATAGTATTTTATGGTTATCTTTTTTTTAGTTTGTTATTCTTCATCATGGTATGCTTGAATTTCAATAATGTGTCTTAGTTTTTTACGACCGTCTATTTTTGTACTAGCTCCATTAGCTTTGTTATCACATTATGCCACATAAACGCAGGAAACGGTGTATGGAATATATCAGATTGGTAAAGTGCTCCAGATCTATGGACTTGTTACACATTGCTACATACTTTGATTCATAACTAGACGTTGCCATATAATTTTGTTTTCTCGTCTTGTTCGGTGACTGTTTCTCTATAATATATGATAAGATACTACTGAACTATTGTTATTTATCCCTCTTAATCAGTCCGTTATCAAAAAAACCCTTTAGTCCATATTCAAGACTTCTGAATACCAGAACCAACTTACTTGTGTATTTCAGTTCACGAAACACTTTTTTTACCATCTTTTAATCATCTTTCATTGGAAAAACGTAATGTCTGCGTAATACACTTTTTCACAATAGAAAATATCCGATCTTGTATTTGCTAAGTAAGCTAAGTCTTCCCCCAGTTACAGAAACTGCCTAATTAATACACACCTTGGACAGTAGAATTCCCCAAGTCTTCTGAGGAGTTTTTTGAGATCACTGATTAGAAATTGGTTATTAGAATGAAAATTGTTTAAATAGAACGTTTTTGACATAAACCATTCCATATACATATTTTATTTTCTAGAATAAAAAAATTAGAAATCGCTGAAAGTGTTTTTATAATTACAATCAAAAATACAAAATCATCATAATAACGTTTTTCTTGAGTCAGAAATCTTAGTATTTCTTAGAAACTTTCTGCATTTTAAGGTGACGACTACGTAGTGTCTAAATCATTATCTCGTAAAATTGATTTAATAATTATTACATTTAGAAGTTGGTGCAGCGTAAAAACTTCTCTTAAAAAAAGCGTGGTTTTCGTGGATTTTCCAGGTATTTTATGACATCTGTATGTATATATACATGAGTCAATTTACCCAAAACGGTATATTTCATATGTAGGAATGATTAAAAAATTGCAGTGAAATAAAAAAAAACTAGCATATTCTTAGAAATACACTTGTAAGGCCAGATGCGAGAATTTTTGGCCAAAGCGTCTAGACTCTTTTCATTATTTTTTACTCGAGGCTGATACTGCCTGTTTCCAGGCTCAAGGCGTAACCTGACTGGATGTTTAGGAGCAGCAGTATCCTTTTTAGGAATAACACATAAGTGCGCTCTCCCTCCTTGGCCTGGAATAGTCCCCAGGTACCAGATCTGTACAGTGTAGTAGAAGTGACAATAGTATCAAAGTTTCCTACTTGCCATTCAGCTGTTGTGTCTTAGGCACATAATTTGCCAAACAGAGCTAAGCGCAGTCCTTTCTTTGGTTAGCATTCCAAGAGTATTTGGTGCAATGTAGTCAGAAAATGAGAGTGTTACACCCGAATATGTAAATTCCTTGACCACTTTCAACTGTTTCTCCATTAACTCGAATGACTTCTCCTTTCTGCCTGAGTTCTTTAAAATTAGTATTCTATTTTTTTTTCGCATTGACAGTAAGACTTTTATATGGATAAAATAGGGCCAATTTGTTAAGTTGCTTTACAGGACGGAGAGGCTAGTTACTGTTACCATAATATCATTAGCGAATATTGAGATTTCAGAATTTTCATCGATTAGTGTATGCCCCACCTCTTTAAAAAGTCCAGGATGTCATGTAGGAGCAGTATGAACAGAGGGGGGCTCAGAGTGTCCCCTTGCAGCACATCCATTTCAATGATTTTAATCTTATCTGATTTGGATTCAGAGTTTAGCTTCACTCGAGTGCCTCATCTAGTCTAGATAAGGGCTTGGTAACTTTATCTTGCCGTATAAAAATATTGTAGTCACATGAATAGTTTTTTCTAAAACCCACCTGACACTCTGAAAGGACGTCACATTGGTGACACCAGCGAGATAGTGTGTTAGCTAGGATGAAGGTAAAGATTTTCGTTTTTACGTTCATTATCACTCTTTACTTCATAGAGATCTATTTTAGTATCTAAAAGTAGATCTCAAAAAGCAGTCGTTGAAGTTTACCAACGTAACGTTTCTCTGGGAATAGATTTGCTTAGTAAAAGTTTTCCATCACGTTTTTTCGCAGCTGGCAGAGAGTCGAACCTCGCAGCTTAAGCCGCTTAACACAAACCAATAGCTTTGAGGGTCTCGAAGATTGCTGGCCTCATGTATACACTGACTATGACATAGTTATTTCTGCTAGTTACAGCTAATAGCCATGAACATGTCAGAAGCCACTAGCAGATGGAAGAGACCATGCGAGTCCTTTCTACTGAAGATCGCCAGGACCCTGCTAGCTCTGCCTATAGCATAAGTCCTCATTGCTGGGTGATCAACAACGGTGAATTTAGAAAACAAAACTAGAAGACATTTGATTTTGTCGTCCATCCACGTACCGGAAAAGCAGAGCATTGCACGAGTTTTAAGCATTTCAACAAGATCTACGTTTGAGGAACTTCGCAGTTAAGAGAATACATTTATGTTCCAGAATACAACTGAAGTAAAGTGTAAACGCTGTGTGGTAGGCCGAAGCCACTCTGGGGGAGTCATCTCATCCAGGTAAGCTGCCGAAGAAGTCTGTGTGTTAGACACGTCATACCCTCCAAAAAGGCTGTTGGCTTAAACCAGCTCCCAGTGTGGGAGATAACTCATAATACTGATAGATTTTCATTTAACTCGATGTTAGCGTTTGAACG
Organism: Copidosoma floridanum; assembly: GCF_036245765.1. NCBI lineage: Eukaryota > Metazoa > Arthropoda > Insecta > Hymenoptera > Encyrtidae > Copidosoma > Copidosoma floridanum. The sequence goes on from NW_028321885.1 coordinate 10,277,784, forward strand.
GCAACGGCCTTAACATTTCATAACTTTAAAATTCAAGGTCAAGTTTATCATATGACACCTAAATCTCTTATAAAGAATTCTAAAAATCCTTTCGACCGTAAATTTTATATATATATATATATATATATGATGACTTCACTGCTGTAAAAAGAGGTTTGGAATGATAGCTTGTTTTCATAGTTTTTTTTGTGTGTACAACATTTTTATTTATAATGTTCCATTTGTTGACTTATTTTTTTCCCGAAATATTATTTTTTGATTTTATTTTATTGGTGACGTTACAAATTTTTTTTCTTTCATTAGAAATTGAAGTGTTGAAATTATCTTGCAACGTTCTTTTTTTGAAATTATAATTATTTTTTTTATAGTTTCCTTTAATTTTTTCTCAATACAGACATTATTATGTTGTAATAATTCATAATGCTTCCTATTATTATTACTAGAAAAAAATGTAAAATTCAAATTACTCAAATTATTTGCAATACTATGAGTGAAATGTAAATTTCTATATTTAATTGTAACAAAAATTTCATAAATTTCAACTAGATTTTTTAATTGGACTTCTAATCTGCAAGTTCCATTTTTTTTCATGAAAATATTTATATCTAATATAGGTTATTTTTTTATGTACGGAATCACGTGAGTCATAATTTAGGACTAAAAATAATGTAGTTATATTAAATCAAGCAACTCTTATTTTGAGATAAAGTATTGGATTTAAAGAGAAACCTTTGGCCTCCTACCTCAAAGCCTATGTTAAGCATTATAATTCTTTAATAGCATAGTCTAAGCAACGCTCCAATCGTTGTTCCAGTCCTCTTCAGACATCTTTCACCACTATCTTATTAATTATTTTATCCATACAATTTGTTAACACATTCTCACTATAACTCTTAAAGTAGTGTTATACCGCGCCGGTTTTTTTTTCTCTTAAATTCTCAACACGTTTAACAATTCGATTTTTAAATACGTATAAGCTATTTTTTTCAATTATATAATTTTATGACGATTGAACATTATTTCATTTAAGAATTACAAAATTTATGAATGCTCATTCATTATGTTATATTTATATAATTTTATCGTACGTACTTTTGTTGTCTTGTCTTATATATATAACCTACTTTCAGATTTCAGTGCCGTTTGGGAACGTCACATTTACACATATTCCCGATTTTCAATTAGGCTAACCACCTGAAAAATAGATGACAGAATTCCACGTAAAATATGTTCGAAAAAGTCAAACTGCATTTCATGTAGTTTTTTTTTTTTTTTTTTTTTTTTTTTTTTTTTTATATCGGGTTACCGCGACAGCCTATTGGCCCAGTCGCCGGGGCCACCCACTCACCACCTATGTGTGGGGGTGTATTGCCACACCCATTAAATCCTCTCTTTTTTAATTGATACCATACAAATCATACCATGGGCACAGTGGAAGTATCTCCGGTGTAAAACACCTTGTCAGTTAAGCTGACACTCTCTGCACCGGGGGGAAGTGCATCGGGTCAACTCGCCACTGTGTAGCCTGGGTCCGAAGCATCGGATCCAGGCTAATTAGCATCCCCGGAGAAGCCCCATGTTACAGGGGCCACTCCTCGCCGGTAAGGCCGGCGATCCCTGCCTGGCATTGGGCCGGCTAATCCCTACCTACTAGGCCCTAACACTGTTTCGCATTCACCCAGGCCCGAAGACCTGTGGAGCAAGGAAAAAACCCTGGAATTACTCTGAAGGAAAATTCCACGGAAAAACCCGCCCCGAAACAGCTGGGGTTACATAGGAACTTTTTTCCGGTGAAAACAGTTTTTTGAAAAAATCTGCACTCACCGGGAATCGAACCCACGACCCTTAGAACAGCATTGTATCAGTAGCAAGCACGCTTACCACTGAGCCAACGCCGCTCCTTGCATTTCATGTCGTTTTACAAATAGCCTTACAGAAGGGGTTTTGGATTGGTCATGCCATGTGTAATGACGAATGGAAAAACACATAAAATCACAAATTGAAACTAAAACAAAAATTTGTCATCTTGAACTAACTGCAGCATAGTCTAATCTGCTATACTTTGAATTTGCAAGTTGTTTTGTTATTATTTGCACAAACAACACAACGTCCTTAGTTGACGTGTTTTTGTAGGTAACTACATTATCGATGCCTTGAATAAAATAGATAAGCATAGCAGAATACTAATCTAATGAGTGATTTTTAAAAAGATTTTTATCATTTTTATGTTTAAATCTGTAAAAACTATTATAACATGGATTAAAACCTCGCACGATTACTCCTTGAATAGCTTTTTATTAGTCCTGTAAGTTTTGTTGTCATGCATTGTTTCTATCATAGTTTTTAATTGTAATTCAGCAGCCGTATCATGAGAGCTTATGATAAACACGTAGAGAATTCCGATCGAAGTTTTTCGATGGTTTCTGGCCCAGACGTTATCTTAAAAATTTGTACTTTTTATGTTTCATTTTTGAGTTTGTTGTATAACTTAAGTTCCAAACTTTCGCACCTTTTGGTGATGCCGAGAGAAAACAAGCACCTGCTGCCAGTGTACTACCAGTATGTATACTATTCTTGCTGTCGAGAGATCATGCAGTGGTGGAGAACGGGGGGGGATGCGAACAGAAATGGAGGGGACAACAAAAAGTGTGGCGCTTTTCCTTATTTTTGTCAAGTAAGGGCCCTACATTAGAAGCTTTGCTTCAAAAACCTTTGGAATCTAAATAGATAGCTGACTTATTTGGCCTTGAAAACCACGAGTGCGAAATCTTTTGAAAAAAAAGGAGCGATAGAAAGAGAGCGAAGAGGTGCTGTACCTTAGCCGATACAACATATAACAACACTGACCTCTCCCATCAACTCCAGCTTATCAAAAACTACTTAAGATACGCTGGTTAAACTGAGTTGTATTAGCCGATGAACAAGGAAGCCTTGAAATAATGAGCACCTATGCCTGGTTATTGCCTGTTGACGATAACTATTTCTCTACTCACGCTACCCGAGTGGCCATTTGCGAGCAAACGCTTTCAAAAATAATTGTGCTTAAAAACGTGATAATTTTCTTTAAAAAATCATTTGCTTAAACGTGAAGCGTTTGATGTCGTTTGAAGATCAATTTTTTATTAAATCACTAAGGCCTACGCATTCTACTGCCCATGTTATAACGCAGGGGACCCTTGTCGCATGTTAACATTTATTTAAAAAAAAAAAATTGCCGATTACTCATGTATATAACATTTATTACACGTATAACTTACTTTTAGATGCTTGACTAAATACTTTTTTTTTTTATATTCATTAATGAGAGATAAGGACCTACGTGGAAACATTATCAGACGCTATTTCCCTGTATTCTCATGGTTAATAATCCATGAATACTTACATTCCTTAAACGCCTATATATTAAAAACATTAACAAAAAAGGTGTGCTCTCATTGATGCAAGAACGTCGCAATATAATGGTTTTGAAATAAAACGTAATACTTGAAAGAAAAAAAAAAAACTCAAATGCCTCTGATTGATTTGTTACTACTTGCAGCTTCTTTGCTATGATTTAATAAGTATAGATTCATATATCCATCTATTTTGTTTAATTATTTTAGACATTTCTCAGACTATTTTACCCATGTTTCTCATTTTTTGCTGTTAGGACCCTTGTTGCTCACAATTCTCTAACATTTTAATTATTACTTGTTTAGGCAAATGTTCTTATAACTTGAAGCATTCACTTACTCGAAAAATAAGAAGACTTAAGTCCTTTGAGCTCTATCTTTCTTGAACCCTAGTTGCAGATACGCCTATACCCAAGTTGATGCGACAGGGACCCTTATTGCATGTAACAATTAAAATCTTATAAAAAAAATTATTTTATAAATTTTCTTCATTTTTTGTAATAATTATCTTACTGATAAGACGTTACTTATTATTTTTATATGTCACACGGTTATAATACGTTTATACCTAAGTTGTCGCTACAGAGACCCTAGTTGCTTCTAATTAATTAAATCTTAGTGAAAAAGACAATAATCCAATACTCTCTGTATTTTGTGGATTATAGTTGAATAATTCAATAGAAAAGACTCGTCTCTCATGTCACACTCTTATAAAACTCTTTTATGTCACGTTGTTATAAAACCCTGATTGCAAATACCCCCATACCCAAGTTAATCCTTTAGGGACCCTAGTTGCATACTACAAACAAAATCTTAAAAAACGTTATCTTATTATTTGTCTCTGTATTTTATAATAAATTGCTAACTGATGAGTCGTAAGATATCCTTCTAACATGTCACACGAATATCGAAACATTAATTTATTTTAAACGCTAAGACCCCTATACCCAAATTGCCGCTACAGAGCCCCTTGTTGCTTAAAACTCATGGAATCTTTTTAAAAAAGACGATAATCCGATGTTCTTTGTATGTTGTTATATGTAGTCAACTGATGTGATAAAAAAGACTCGGATCTCATGTGACACGCTCATAAAACCCAATAACCCTTGTTTAGACAAATGTTCTTATAACTTTGAGCATTCACCAACTCAAAGAATTAAAGACTAAAGTCCTTTAAACTCTATCTTTCTTGAACCCTAGTTGCAGATACGCCTATACCTAAGTTGATGCGACAGAAACTCTTGTTGCATGTAACAATAAAAATCTTAGAATAAAAATTGTTTTATGAATTTTCTTCGTTTTTTGTAATAATTATCTTACTGATTAGACGTTAGTAATCATTTTTACATGTCACACGGTTATCATACCCTGGTTGTAGATACTCTCATACCTAAGCTTATACTACAGGGACCCTAGTTGCATACTACAAACTAAATCTTGGAAAAAAGGTTATTCAATTAATTGTCTTCGTAATTTGTAGTAAATTACTGACTGATAAGTCGTGACAAATTCTTCTTTCATATTACACAAATATTGATCTGATAATTCATTTCGAACGCTTAGACCCCTATACCCAAGTTGTCGCTACAGAGCCCCTTGTTGCTTAAAACTTATTGAATCTTAGTCAGAAAGACAATGATTCAATTTTCTCTTTATTTTGTAATTTAGAGTCATTTAATAAGATAAAAAATACTCAGATCTCATGTCACACGCTTATATAACCCTGATTGCAAATACCCCCATACCCAAGTTGATCCTTTAGGGACCCTAGTTGCATACTACAAACTAAATCTTGAAAATTGTTATCTAATTATTTGGCTCTGTATTTTGTAATAGATTGCTAACTAATGAGTCGTCAGATATTTTTCTAACATGTCACACGGATATCAAATTATTAATTTGTTTCAAACGCTAAAACCCCTATAACCAAGTTGCCGCTACAGTGCCCCTTAATGCTCAAAACTTATTGAATCTTAGTAAAAAAGACAATGATTTGATGTTCTCTGTATGTTGTAATTTGAAGTCGACTGATGTGATAAAAAAGCCTCGGATCTCATGTGACACGCTTATAAAACCCTAGTTGCAGATACCCCCATACCCAAGTTAATGCTACAGGGACCCCAGTTGCATATAACAAACTAAATCTTGGTGAAAAAATTATTTTATTAATTTTTTTTGTTCTTTGTGATAGATTGCTAACTGATAAGACGTGAGAAATTTTTTTTTCATGTCACCCGGTTATCATACCCTGGTTGTAGATACCCTCATACCCAAGCTTATACTACAGGGACCCTTGTTTCATACTACAAACTAAATCTTAAAAATAAAGTTATTTATTAAATTGTCCCTGTAATTTGTTATAAATAACTAACTGATAAGTCGTTATAGATTCTTCTCTTATGTCACACAAATATCAAACTGATAATTCATTTCGAACGCTAAAACCCCCATACCCAAGTTGTCCCTACTTAATGCTCAAAACTTATTAAATCTTGGTGAAAAAGACGATAATTCAATTTTCTCTGTATTTTGTAGATTGGAGTTAACTGATAAGATGAAAAGGACTCAGATCTCATGTGACACGCTTGTAAAACCCTTGTCGCATGTTAACATTTATTTTTTAATGAGCAATTGCCGATCACTCATGTTTATAATATTTAATTGACGTAATATTTAATTTAGGATAGTTGACTAAATACTTTTTTTTTTATATTCATTAATAAGAGATAAGGACCTACGTGGAAACATTATCAGACGCTATTTCCTTGTATTCTTATGGTTAATAATCGATGAATACTTACATTCCTTAAACGCCTATATATTAAAAACATTAACAAAAAAGGTGTGCTCTTATTGATGCAAGAACGTCGCAATATAATGGTTTTTAAATAAAACGTAATACTTGAAAGAAAAAAAAAAAAACTCAAATGCCTCTGATTGATTTGTTACTACTTGCAGCTTCTTTGCTATAATTTAATAAGTATAGATAAATATGTATATCTATTTTGTTTTACTTTTTCTAACATTTTTCAGACTATTCTATCAATGTTTCTTATTTATTGCTGTTAGGACCCTTGTTGCTTACAATTTTTTAACATTTTATTATTACTTGTTTAGGCAAATGTTCTTATAACTTAGAGCATTTACCAACTTGAAGAATTGGAGACCTAAGTTTTTTAAGCTCTATCTTTCTTGAACCCTAGCTGCAGATAAGCCTATACCTAAGTTGATGCGACAGGGACCCTTGTTGCATGCAACAATTAAAATCTTAGAAAAAAAATTATTTTAAGATGTTTCTTCGTTTTTCGTAATGATTATCTTACTCATTAGACGTTAGTACTTATTTTTACATGTCACACGGTCATCATACCCTCATACTTGAGTTGTCGCTACAAAGACCCTTGTTGCTTATAACTAATTAAATCTTAGTAAAAAAGATTACAATCTAATACTCTCTGTATTTTGTGATTTATAGTCGACTAATTAAATAGAAAAGACTTGTCTTTCATGTCACACGCTTATAAAACCCTAGTTGCAGACACCCCCATACCCAAGTTAATGCTACAGAGACCCGAGTTGCATATAACAAACTGAATCTTGGTGAAAAAATTATTTCATTAATTTTCTCTGTTTTTTGTGATAGATTGCTAACTGATTAGACGTGAGAAATTTTTTTCTCATGTCACACGGTTATCATACCCTGGTTGTAGATACCCTCATACCCAAGCTTATACTACAAGGACCCTAGTTGCATACTACAAACTAAATCTTGGAAAAAAGGTTATTCAATTAATTGTCTCTGTAATTTGTAGTAAATTACTAACTGAGAAGTCGTTCTAGATTCTTCTTTTATGTCACACGAATATCGAACTGATAATTCATTTCGAACGCTTAGACCCCTATACCCAAGTTGTCGCTACAGAGCCCCTTGTTGCTTAAAACTAATTTAATCTTAGTCAAAAAGACAATGATCTAATTTTCTCTGTATTTTGTAATTTAGAGTCATTTTATAAGATAAAAAAGACTCAGATCGCATGTCACACGCTTATAAAACCCTAGTTGTAGATACCCTCATACCCGTTCTTATACTACAGGGGCCCTAGTTGCACACTACAAACTGAATCTTGAAAAAAAAGTTATTCAATTAATTGTCTCTGTAATTTGTTATAAATTACTAACTGATAAGTCGTTCTAAATTCTTCTTTCATGTCACACAAATATCGAACTGATAATTCATTTCAAACGCTAAAACCCCATACCCAAGTTGTCACTACTTGATGCTCAAAACTTATTAAATCTTAGTGAAAAAGACGATAATCCAATTTTCTCTGTATTTCGTAATTTGGAGTCAACTGATAAGATGAAAAAGACTCAGATCTCATGTGAAGCTTATAAAACCCTAGTTGCAGACACCGCAATACCCAATTTGTCGCTACTTGTTGCTCAAAACTTATTAAATCTTAGTGAAAAAAACGATGATCCAATTTTCTCTGTATTTTGTAGATTGGAGTTAACTGATAAAATGTAATGGATTAAGATCTTATGTGACACTCTTGTAAAACCCTTGTCGCATGTTAACATGTATTTTTTAATAAGAAATTGCCGATCACTTATGTATATAACATTTAATTGACGTAATATTAACTTTTAGATAGTTGACTAAATACTTTTCTTTTTAATATTCATTAATAAGAGATAAGGACCTACGTGGTAACATTATCAGACGCTATTTCCCTGTATTCTCATGGTTAATAATCCATTATTACTTACATTCCTTAAACGCCTATATATTAAAAACATTAACAAAAAAGGTGTGCTCTTATTAATGCAAGAACGTCGCAATATAATGGTTTTTAAATAATACGTAATACTTAAAAGGAAAAAAAAAAAAACTCAAATGCGTCTGATCGATTTGTTACTACTTGCAGCTACTTTGCTATAATTTAATAAGTATAGATATATATGTATATCTATTTTGTTAAATTTTTTCCGACAATTTTCAGACGATTCTATCAATGTTTCTTATTTATTGCTGTTAGGACCCTTGTTGCTTACAATCTCCTAACATTTTATTATTACTTGTTTAGGCAAATGTTCTTATAACTAAGAGCATTTACCAACTTGAATAATTAGAGACTTAAGTTCTTTAAGCTCTATCTTTCTTGAACCCTAGTTGCAGATACGCTTATACCCAAGTTGATGCGACAGAAACTCTTGTTGCATGTAACAATAAAAATCTTAGAATAAAAATTGTTTTATGAATTTTCTTCGTTTTTTGTAATAATTATCTCACTGATAAGACGTTAGTAATTATTTATACATGTCACACGGTTATCATACCCCTATACCAAAGTTCTCGCTACAGAGACCCTTGTTGCTTATAATTAATTAAATCTCAGGAAAAAAGACATCAATCCAATACTCTCTGTATTTTGTGATTTATAGTTAACTTAATAAATAGAAAAGACTCGTCTCTCATGTCACACGCTTATAAAACCCTTTTATGTCACACGGTTATAAAACCCTGATTGCAAATACCCCCATACCCAAGTTGATCCTTTAGGGACCCTAGTTGCATACTACAAACTAAATCTTGAAAATTGTTATCTAATTATTTGGCTCTGTATTTTGTAATAGATTGCTAACTAATGAGTCGTCAGATATTTTTCTAACATGTCACACGGATATCAAATTATTAATTTGTTTCAAACGCTAAAACCCCTATAACCAAGTTGCCGCTACAGTGCCCCTTAATGCTTAAAACTTATTGAATCTTAGTAAAAAAGACAATGATTTGATGTTCTCTGTATGTTGTAATTTGAAGTCAACTGATGTGATAAAAAAGCCTCGGATCTCATGTGACACGCTTATAAAACCCTAGTTGCAGATACCCCCATACCCAAGTTAATGCTACAGGGACCCCAGTTGCATATAACAAACTAAATCTTGGTGAAAAAATTATTTTATTAATTTTTTTTGTTCTTTGTGATAGATTGCTAATTGATAAGACGTGAGAAATTTTTTTTTCATGTCACCCGGTTATCATACCCTGGTTGTAGATACCCTCATACCCAAGCTTATACTACAGGGACCCTTGTTTCATACTACAAACTAAATCTTGAAAATAAAGTTATTTATTAAATTGTCCCTGTAATTTGTCAAATAACTAACTGATAAGTCGTTATAGATTCTTCTCTTATGTCACACAAATATCAAACTGATAATTCATTTCGAACGCTAAAACCCCCATACCCAAGTTGTCACTACTTAATGCTTAAAACTTATTAAATCTTAGTGAAAAAGACGATGATCCAATTTTTTCTGTATTTTGTAGATTGGAGTTAACTGATAAGATGGGAAGGACTCCGATCTCATTTGACACGCTTGTAAAACCCTTGTCGCATGTTAACATTTATTTTTTAATAAGAAATTGCCGATCACTTATGTATATAACATTTAATTGACGTAATATTCACTTTTAGATAGTTGACTAAATACTTTTCTTTTTAATATTCATTAATAAGAGATAAGGACCTACGTGGTAACATTATCAGACGCTATTTCCCTGTATTCTTATGGTTATTAATCCATGAATACTTGCATTCCTGAAACGCCTATATATTAAAAACATTAACAAAAAAGGTGTGCTCTTATTGATGCAAGAACGTCGCAATATAATGGTTTTTAAATAATACGTAATACTTAAGAGAAGTTAAAAAAACTCAAATGCCTATGATCGATTCGTTACTACTTGCAGCTTTTCTGCTATAATTTAATAAGTATAGATAAATATGTATATCTATTTTGTTTTATTTTTTCAGACATTTTCCAGACTATTTTATCAATGTTTCTTATTTATTGCTGTTAGGACACTTGTTGCTTACAATTTCCTAACATTTTATTATTACTTGTTTAGACAAATGTTCTTATAACTCTAAGCATTAACGAACTCAAAGAATTAAAGACTTAAGTCCTTGAAACTCTATCTTTCTCGAACCCTAGTTGCAGATACGCCTATACCCAAGTTGATGCGACAGGGACCCTTGTTGCATGTAACAATTAAAATCTTTAAAAAAAAATTATCTTATGAATTTTCTTCGTATTTTGTAATAATTATTTTACTGATAAGACGTTAGTAATTATTTTTACATGTCACACGGTTATAATACTTTTATACCTAAGTTGTCGCAACAGAGACCCTAGTTGCTTCTAATTAATTAAATCTTAGTAAAAAAGACAGTAATCCAATACTCTCTGTATTTTGTGGATTATAGTTAACTAATTTAATAGAAAAGTCTCGTCTCTCATGTCACACTCTTATAAAACCCTTTTATGTCACATGGTTATAAAACCCTGATTGCAAATACCCCTATACCCAAGTTAATTTTTCAGGGACCCTAGTTGCATACTACAAACCTAATCTTAAAAAATGTTATCTTATTATTTGTCTCTATTTTGTTATAGATTGCTAACTGATGAGTCGTAAGATATCCTTCTAACATGTCACACGAATATCGAAACATTAATGTATTTTGAACGCTAAGACCCCTATACCCAAGTTGCCGCTACAGAGCCCCTTGTTGCTTAAAACTCATGGAATCTTAGTAAAAAAGACGATAATCTGATGTTCTCTGTATGTTGTTATATGTAGTCAACTGATGTGATAAAAAAGACTCGGATCTCATGTGACACGCTCATAAAACCCAAGTTGCAAATACCCCCATACCAAAGTTGTCGCTACAGAGACCCCTGTTAATTAGAACTTATTAAATCTTAGTGAAAAAGACGATGATCCAATACTTTCTGTATTTTGTCCTTTAAAGTTAACTTATAAAATATAAAAAAATTGTCTCTGATGCCCCACATTTAGAAAAAGCTTAAAATTCTTTTAGACGTCTTAGCTTGTTGTACTTATGTTCCTAAGTCGTGACTGTAAGGACTCTTGTTACTCGCAACTCTATAACACTTCAATAATTAGTTGTTTGGAAAAAAGTTTCAATAATTTTAACCATTTACCAACTTAAATAATTAGAGTATGTGATCCTTTGAGCTACGTCCTTCTAAAACTCCTGTGTCAGCGACATTGAATAATGTACCCTTGTATACTTGTTTTTCATAAAAAATAAAAATAATTTAATTTTTCAGAGAGTTGACGAAACAACATTAGAGCAGAAGAATAACATTGAACAATGTTGAACTGTAGCATTATTGAACTTCTTATGCAATACAAAAAATTAAATTAAAAAAAAAAAAATAAAATAAAAAGACTAAAATGCCCCCTCTTCAACAAAACTCGATTTCTCCTATTCTATTCATATTTATAGAAAAAGGAATATACGTTTATCTTATTTTATCAGGTACATGAAACTACTGCCTTTAAATTTTATTATTTTTCAACGGAACTATACTTTTTTTCCTAAGTTATCACTTACACTACCCGAGTTGCCGTTTGCGATCAAACGCTTTCAAGGATAATTGTGCTAAGAAACGTTGAAATTTTATTTAAAAAATCATTAGCTTAAACGTAAAGCGTTTAATGTCATTTGAAGACCAATTTTTTATTAAATCACTCAGGCCTCTGCATCTTAATCTCTCTAGTTCAAGGGTGTGATTTGTCCAGCCGATACTGACGGTGTACAAAATCTGTGAAAATATTGTGAGCTTTTCCTAAACACTCAAACTCGAGTCAATGTTTTGCACAAGTGAAAGCAACCACGCTTTGCTACCATGTTTATTTTCGCATTGATACCCACTATACATTTTTTGATAAATAGCTAACGGTGTATCGCAATATAGGCGTTTGTGCCGCCTCAACAAAATTTCTATCTTTGCAGCGCTAAAAACAATTCAACAAAGGCTTGACAAAATCTCATAAGAAACTTGAGAGTAAAAACAAAACACGCCCTCGTTTACTCTAACTTTAAAATGATTGAATCTAATTTATTAACAAGAAAGGATAACAATAAAAATAAACCTTACAATATAACAAAATATGTGTGCTTGCTTGCTTGTTTGAGAAAGAAATAAAAATCAATATAAAAATGTGAAAAGACAGTAAAAGAATCAAACAATTTTAGAGAAATCTGTGTCTCAATAAATTTGACATTAGAAGTTGCAAAAGTTCATCAACGACGCGATAATGCTTTGCTTAGAAATTGATCTGCTCAATTGACAAACCCTAACTTCTGGTGCCTGTGATCGAGAAATGCCAGTATAGCCGAAATTTTACTTGCTATAGGTTAATAATGTACATGTAAGTTTGAAGGCTAGTTCATGGATGTGACATCAATCAATATTTTTTTAATTCGGTCATACACTCTCATGATCAACAGCAGCTTTAGAATCTCTGTTTACATTTCTTGAAATGTGTCGTCACAAATAGTTATAAAATAAAAATTAAATAACAATTTTACTAGTTTTACACATTCATTTACTATTGAAATAAACTGTGCAATAGTTTTACGAACAATATTATACTTTTGCAAATTTCTGAAAATTTAATTTTTTTATCTACTTCAGATTAGTTAGCGTCAAAAATTTCTTTGTAAACGCTATTTTTCATTTCCAAATTATTGTCTCGTTGTACTTGTATTTGCATATAAATTCTATTTTCATTTTTGCATCTTAGTAACGCGACGTAAAATTGACCATGCAAAAACAGTGGTTTTCTGAAATATAATCCAATATTATTAAAACTTTGACCTTCAGATTTATTTATAGTCGTGGAAAATGCTAAGACTAAAGGCAATGGTTTTCAGTATAAAATAAAAGGTCATGATGAGTTAGAAAATGTTCTGTCAATTTAACGAATATTGGTATTACGTTTAAGAATACAAAATAATGTTCAAAGATATGGTGATTCAATACTTTCTTGTATAATCATGCTTCTTTAATTATTTTTAAAAACTGGAATAATCTGTCTGAAATCTCCTCCTAAAATCATTCATTTATCACCAAAATGAATATTTGTATTACATAAATCAGCTAATGTTCTTTAATTTTTTTCTAAGGCTTTTTTTGGGATCATAGAAGCCTTGTCCCATAGAATCAAATCTACTTCTCTCAAATTTTTTTTTCTGATTCAGACTCAAAGAACAAACTTTCTATATTGCTTAAGTCTATTGTTAAACGAAATGTTCTATGACTGGTCATTCTTTTCAGAAAGGATATTGATGCTATACCACTCCATGTTGTAAGTAAAATTTTTTCGACTAGAAATGAAATAATGAATTAACGTTTCATATAGAAATGTTTTTCCTGAACCTCTTGGGCCATCAATAAAAATGACTTATCTTTTCAATCATATATAAGTTTAAAATCGTGATTTGATTTTCATTTAATTTATCATACATTGAATCAAACATTAAGTAAAAAAAAACAATTTCTTTTATGGTACTGATGTCTTTTACATAAACTTTTGTCAGTGTAGGTGAATTACAATTTTCTCATGATTTGTCTTTTAATTGTAAAATTTTATTTATGTCTAAGAGTGTACGATTTTTGTATTCATTCAACTTTGAAAGGCAAACTAGAAAAATAAATTATTTAACTGATATTTGAAAATTGGGGGGTTGGTACCCAGAGTGCGCAGAGTGTCAAAGCCCACTAGTATGTATGTATATGGCTACGGTTCATGTGAGATTTGTGGACCTTTTTTGGCAAATTCAAAATTAATTTGGTATATTTATTTATTAATTTAGTATAGTTATATGGTATATTTCATGTCGCAGGCGATTACATAATCGTGTAAGGAGATATCGATCTGAAAGTTTTTAAAGTAAATAATCAAAGGATATTTTTTGCTGAAGATTTCACAGAATTCAAGTTATCAATTAGCATTCCTTCAGTTTAAAATCTAAAAAAGGGGCTGAATTAGCGTTACGTGCTCGTGTTTCACTCAAAAATTAAAGTTTTCATTATAAATGAAAGCAAAATTAATTTTTTTTTTTTTTAACGACATATAATTTATAAGCTATTAATATAAGCAGCATTTTCATTTATTTGACAGAACCAAAACATAGTATCCAAGCTTCACTGGTATTTATGTTGCGTGACCGAAATCTGACAAACTTAAGGTTTTGACGAAAAATACTCTCTAAAATGCCTACAATTAAATTTTAGCGTTTCAATTTAGTTGTTTTGTACCTGATGGAGGTTGAGGACACTGCAGAAATTTTTCTGATTTTTCCATTTCAATGAGCCAATTTTATAGGCTCGCAAATTTGTAAATTTAGTCTCATAAAAATTTAAACTGAGAGCACGCAACATTAAAAAGTGTTACGTATTACTTTGAAGGTTTTAGTTATTCACTTGAAAAGTTGTGGATTAAAATACAGCCGTTTGGTATATAACATAAGGGGAGTGGTAAAGCCTAACTTTTATTGAGTGAGCCACGATATGGATTTTTCAACGAATTCATAGAAGCTTGTGACGCTGCTTTTTCACAAAATCCGTAACACTAAAGAATCTAGTACATTTTCACAAAGCGTTTGTTGATCCATTGGAAACGTGCTAGGTTAAAATATAGCTGTTTTGTACGCAATAAAAGTGCAAGGGTGAAGTTTAATTTTTATTTGGTGCATCACAATACGGATTTTTCAACGAAATTGGAAATCGGGGACCCCCTAACGCTCCTTTTTTTCTTAAGAACCCGTAACGCTTTGTAACTTCTTTTAATGTTAGACTGTCAACTCGGACAGTGAATTGTACGATTTCTTATCAATTCATGATGTAGCTGTGAGAATAAAGACTAATTGATCTTGTCATCGACTAATTGAATCGACTTTTTAAAATTGAGCTGATGTCACTTGCAGTCGACTAGAATCGACTTGTACTTTTAAATGACGGCTCGACGAAACTTATTATAAGTCGTTACTTTTAAATTTATACACCTAGGCAACAGTTAGTGCTTTGACTGATGCAACCATGCAACTCATTAGTGTCAACGGTCACGTGCGACATAAGTGTAAGTAATACCGTTGGTTGTAATAGGACTATGGAACTGGTCAACACTGCACCGTCATTTGAAACTTGGAACACGTAGGTAGTGTACGTAAAGGTGTTTGTAGGCTCGTGTCATCGGCACCATTCAACTAGTCAATTACCGTTAGGTTAACTTACGGTTACTCGGGCAAGTTGGGCGAAGCAAAACACGGTGCTGCAGCAAAGTTATAACTAAAAAGATTAGCTTATAAACTATTACATTAAAAAAAATGTTTTGTTTTATTTTTTAGCTGGTGGGTATCGACATGATCAAGTAACAACTGCCCTTATTTGAATGATTGCAGTAGATAATGTACCTCTATCTACCCCTGAAAGAGCTGTATTTAAGACTTTCGTTAAAAAAAATACAACCGCTATATCTTTTATCGTGTGAGCCGACTGTGACTTCAGCAACGACGGGCAAATACCAGGAATTATCAAATCTTATAAAAGTTGAGCTCCAACAAGCGGAGTCA
Organism: Copidosoma floridanum; assembly: GCF_036245765.1. Lineage (NCBI taxonomy): Eukaryota > Metazoa > Arthropoda > Insecta > Hymenoptera > Encyrtidae > Copidosoma > Copidosoma floridanum. The sequence continues at coordinate 10,293,634 of NW_028321885.1, forward strand.
GTTTTCCTGACTACAGATATCTGTGTTCGTCACCATACGATGAAAAGCTATCTTGGTCTAACAGTTCACTATTTGAAAGGTTAGTCGTTGATTATAAAAAAAAAAAAAAATTTATGATATGTTTTATTTCCTTTTAACCTAAATATCTTCTTTCTCTAATATATTTATTATATTTATTAGAAATTGAAATGAAAACTGTAGAGCTGGGTGCTTACCACATAGAAGAACGAAAAACTATCCCGAACTTGAGCTCTAAGTTAAGAGAAATCTGCAATGAATGGGGAATATATGATAATAAAAATTGCAGCATTCGTTTCAGATGGAAGCTCTAATATCAAGGGAGCTATAAAAGAAGAATTTGGTTTGGAAAAACCATTTCATGTTTTGGACATATCATTAATAATATCGGACAGAGACTTGTCGAAATAAATATAACACCACCGGCATCTGAGTCTGATGAAGATAAAGTAATCGAGTTGCCTCTTGAACAAGAAGATACCATTGATGATTTTGATGATTTAAATGTATTCACCACCGGCGAGCTATTAACGTTGCGTGAGCTTGTATCAAAAGTGAAAAAAATCGTTTCTTTTTTTTCTCATAGTGAAAAAGCAACAACTGAGTAATTAGCAACAAGACCTCCATAAACAATCTCGTCTTGGTTTAATTCCAGAGGTCAAGACTAGATGGAACTCCTGCTTCGAAATGATTTACCGTTTTATCACCCTTGCTGACCATATCAGTAAGGTACTCCTGAAAGTTAAAATAAACAAATCTTTAAGAGCTAAACCACCTAATATGATCACTGGAGGTGAAATTGATGACTTGATAAAAGTTTCTGAAATTTAAAAACCCCTTTCGCAAGTTCCCTTCGAAGTTTTCTCGGAAATGTGTATTACTTTAGGTAAATGTATTTCTTTAATTGCAAACCTTAAAAATGTGAGTTGTGACTAAGACTGTGAGAGTTAGTCTGCACCGCCCTCCTATCTTGTCAAGTTGTATAGGTTCAAGACGAATAAATTTCTTGCAAACTAACCGACGTCTCCTTTAGCTTTGCTACCCTTGTCCCTCGCGCCTCCCAGTGCTTAAGGTATAAATTATCTTTGTATATTTTACTTTATATTTATAAAACTAAATTTTTTTCTTTCATTTAATTTATCCTGATAAGATGACCTTGTTAGGATAGAAAGAAGCTTAGCATTAACTCAAAAAGAAACGTTTTCATGTACTATACAAAGTCAAAATTTGGAAAAATCTGATTATATATGGTGCTACATTGATGAAGCTGTCGCTAGTAGTTACTCTCAAGCAGATTCAGATGAAGCTGGGGGACTCCCAATACAATTACGGCAGTATCTATCACGCCCAGCTCTTAATCGAATACAAAATCCTAGTCCATTCAAATCATGGAAATCTATTAAATACTAATATCCACACTTGTGGAGTGTTTCCAAAAGGTTTTTATCCGTAGTAGCAACGTCTGTACATTGTAAAAGGTTGTTTTCGCATGCTGGTCTTATTGCTGACCAGTTGAGGAGCCTCTTGTCCCCTCAGCATTTGAATGAGTTGATATTTTTACGGTCAGTAGATAAAAATATGTGGTTTAAATAAAATTTAAATTCTTAGAGTTGAGTTTAATCCTTAATATCTTACCAGGCACAATAACTTAATAAACATTTTTTTATAAATAGTTTAAAACAGTACTTATATTTATAAGGACCTAATATAATAATAAATACGCAAACTATCTTACATTTGTTATGCATAAGTTTTTGAATTTCTTACAAGTCAATTTAAGTCAAAAAGTCGACTTTTATATATGAATAGTCGGCTTTTAAAGTCGAAAAATTTCAAGTCGAATTCAAAGTCGAAAATCGACTTTTGTTGTACCTTTTCCGACCCTATTTTTCATGTGTTCAACAAAATACTGTACTGTATTTTGCAGTAAATCATATAAATTGTTATTGACATGTATAAGTCCTGCACGATTTTCTTATGTTTATCATTTCTGCCATTGGAAATTCAGAATTATATAAATTTAGCAGTAAGAATATATTTTTAAATACAATAAAGGATTAAATGATTACTTTCCTTAGAAAGTAATTTTACCAAATACGGTTTTAATGATATTTATATTATAAATGTCGTTCTCAGGGAAATTTTTACCTCAAATATAACTATTTCTTTTTAGAATTACATCACAAGCCACTTAAATAACCTCGCTGTATAATGTACACAGACTTTCGTCATTTTTTGGCACACTAAACAATGTTGAGCCACTTTTAGTCTTTTACACAAAACTTTTTGCCCGTTTTAATTGTTTTATATTCAAATTAATCAATACAAAGTTAAATATAATTTTACAATTTTATTTATTATTTTTCTTTCAGTCTTTGAAATTTTTACTGGCTCCAGGTGCTCGTCTTCTCGGTCCTCGTTTCTAATGCAACACCTGGTACGAGAAACCTGAAATGACACAAAATGTTCACAAAAATTTATTGTAGGTAATATAGACAATGAAACCACTTTTTATATCTTACACTGTGCACTATATCCAATAAGGCAGTGTACACTATGTCCACACACGTATACAGTATACGCCCTAACACACCCTAGTACACATGCACTTTAAAGAATTGTAGCGAATGTTTTTTTTTTAATTTAGATATAATTATGCTACAGCTACTTTTATTGCTTTAATACAGAAATTTATATATTACCATAGTTTTTTATCTGTGAATATCCTTATAAAATAGGGTAGACAGGAGCAAGTTCAGGCATTAAATTTGTTAAGATGTAAAATATAGTTTAATTTAAGAGCTTCAATGGCTAAGTAGTGTTTCCTCTTTTTGGAAGGGATGAGCACCTAGAATTCGAAAAATTACTTATCTGATTTTTTAAACGATTTACGAATTTTTCTGATGATGTCTGAACCTTTATAGGCTCCTTATTATAATACTTGACCAGATTATTAGAAAAAAGAGCGGTACCTGCAAAGGGCCTGCACGAAATACTTGCGGTTTTTAAGATAAAATAAGGTTACTAGGGAAAATAGAACCAATATGTCAGAGTTTAGGGATATTGGAATATGTCAAAATCCCACAAACGAGTATACTTAGAATTTTTACTATACTTTACTTCAGTTTTATTTAATATGCCTACAATATTGAGGAAGGTTCTTGTATGGGTCTTGCACAACTGCAAATGATTTTTTTTTATAGAAAAAAATGTGATGAATCTAACAGCATAAACATTTTCATCCGTCATAGTGGAAAATTTCGCGATATTCGATGTCAAAGAGCTGTGCGTCGAGATGTTATTCATTGGCTGTAATTCAGCAGTAACAGCATACTCCCTGAACAACGATAAAATAAATATTTTGAAGAAAAATTCTTCATCTTTCAGATTTTTTTCTGGTAAATTGTAGGTAGTTGTGGAAAAAATCAAGATATTTGAACTAGAAGTATGTAGCTGCAAGAGTCCTTATAGTAAATGCAATTTTAAAAAACAGGCTGTTGTCTGCTACTTGATTATTTCAATGGATTGAACCAATTATTTGAGAATAGGTAGTAGCAGGTCGCAAGAGCTCTCCTTAAATAGGTGTTGGTTCATAGCAAAATAAAGTAATATTATGTTCGTACCAAACGCATCACATTTAAAATTTTTTTTTTTTTTTTTTAAATTACCAAAACATTATACTCAGATAATATTATGCACTTACTTAATTGGTACAGTACTGTTTCTTAAAAATTTACATACTCATCTTAATAGGTTCCGTTTATTCCCACTGCAATCACTTAAAAGTTAAATTGTTATTTGTGTTGTTTTGGACATTTTTAAGTATCTTAATTAGTATGAATTCTCAACAGCAAACAAAAAAAGTTAATTTTTTTTTATATTTCACAGCCCATAAAAGACATTCTAGATTTTCGTAATTGATTGCAAAAAACGTTTGCAATATTTGTTCGCCTTGCTTGCACTGTAAGATTGAAAGTTTGAATTTAGCATTTTATTAACTTTTTTTTATAAAAAAAAAAAAATTAGAACTGATAATTCCCTTTGTACATGATTTTCAATTACTTTTTTAAATCGTTTCACATTAAAATTTTGTATTCAATATTTTAGTTTATTATTTTATCATTCTGGGTGGAAGATGTAGAAAAAAAGCGGACAGTCCTACTATTGTTTAGTTGCGTACTTGCGTATGTGCGTGTGCACGTTTGTATAATTTTTTTATCTAATGCAAACAGTTAATAAGTAGCCGGGTTTTTGAGCTTTATACATAATTCTGCTCTTATTAGTATTTATTGTATTATAATAACTATAATAATATTATATATTAATAATTTTCATACAGCTTTGTTAAGTTATAGTTAAAATACGTTATAATATTATGTCCTGCGAATACATGTAAGAAATTGGTAGTTTTACTCATTTTCATTAAAATATTAAGAAAAAAAATAACTAACGCAATAAGAACTTCGTGCAGACTAAAGAAATAATATCAGCCACAGTTTAAATTAATAGTAGTTCGCGTACCATGAAAGAAAAGCACAACTTCAGCGGCCAAAGAATGTATTGGTGTACTTTTGTTCCAGAATTTATCCAAAAAGCCCTTTACGCCCCAGGATGATAAAATACTTTGGACCCAAAGAAACTCAAACTTCTTTTCTGTGCGCGAGTGCAAAGCACCTTATACTGCAACCTTTATTTTAAAAACTTGATTTAAAACGTTTTAAATTGTGTATGTTCACTAATTATTATAAAAAGCTATGTTATTCCTAATAATATACAAAAACAGAGTTTGAATTAATTGTGCAGTCAAAAAATTGCTTACATTATATTTTAATTATATCAAAGTTTTCAATTTTATTGATCTTGTAATATATAAAAGGAAATTTCATATTACTTGAATATTTCCTCCCACACAATATTGTTGGTTTTTTCATTATTTTTAGATGCTACTCTAGTTGATATGTTATTTGATTTTTTTATCTATATCTGGATAAGATTAAAAATATGTGTTTAACAAATGTTTGTCTCTTGTAAAAAGTGTTAGATAAATAATTTATAGCAGAAAACTTTGAACCACTTTCCAAGTATATTACAAAGAAGAAAATTATGTCACAAATAGTTATTTTTGATTGTAGTAGTACTGATATTTTTATTTTTTATTTTCAGGAGATCATGAGTATTTAAAGACTTTGTTACGTTTATTCATATCGACTGACTGCTACACTTCTGTTAGTGGTTGGGCTTATCAAGGACAGCTTATTTTAGATTACATCACAATTATAACAGAAATAAATGAATTATTAAAAAACAAAAGCAATCTTGATGTGATGTATAGCTTAGAATTACTACGTCCACAATTAATTTCCCTTTGCACTAACATCAAAATGTTTCCGAGCAACTCTTCAAAAAATAGGTAAAATTAGATATTATTTCATAATACTATTTAAAACATAAATATTTAGAGTATTAAATTGTCACGGTTCGGTTACTTTTTTATGGTTGAATGTTTTACTTCTATTTTTTTTTATTTTTACAGCATGACTATGAAGCACCCATTGTTCAGATAAAACCCTATAAAATCGGTCAGTCGAGTGCGAAGTATTATTTGAGATTAAGTACGCATTCTACAATCTTCGTATTGCATAGAACTAAGTGTAAGTTTTACTGGGGTAAAACAATGTTATGACGTTATCACTGATTAATTAGATACGTAACGTTGTGTTTAAATGAACAGTTAAACAGTTTATTTCAATTATGTTTGTAAAAATTCCTTCTAGTAAAAAATTGAGTGTTATAATAATCGGTTGATTATTTTTATGCATTTTAGTATGCATAAGAAACGGACACACATTAGAGATTTTAACTACTTAGATCATTTAATGAATGACATTGGCTGCTTCATGTTTAATTTTCCCTTTTGCCAATTTGGAAAATACTCTGGTATTCATCTAAACAATCGAATCTCAATCTTGAATATATTTCGTATAATGTTTCATCTCAGAATTATTCGTTCAAAGTTAAACATTAGCACGAAACAATCAATCAATGATAGTAAATGTAATATTTTCACTTTGCGTACTTAATTACCTTCATATGTTATTACCATTAATTTTATGACAACTCTATCATTTCGGAAAGTTTCCAATACACTTTAATATGATAGTTAAAGCATGTTGGCTACGGTCCCAGAAAAAATACATTCCCGACATGTTTTTATTGTTCGTAAATCTCTCACCCTCATAATTCCACAATCATGTGATTCCTTGGTCCCACAACCACCAAACTTTATAATCTTAAAATCCCCCAATAAAAAGACCTACAAGTGGTTGCTCGAAAAGTTTTCAATCACTCTAATAATAGTCAGGGCACCAGAGCATTCGAAGGTGGTGGTCCATTATAACAATACGATATTTATCTTAAAATTCGAAGGAAAATACGTTGAATAAGACCCTAAATCGTTGACTTCGATGGAGAAACGCGTCATTGTTTTATATCACAAAATGACTTATAGAAAAGCTTATTTTCAGTTTTTATTAAATATCTTTGAAAATTTTGGTTTTAAAGCAGAATGTTACATACAAAAGTTGTTAATCTGATGATTTTACACTAAAAGTCAGTGTTAGAAAATTAGAAAGTTTTTTCTATTATTTAAACAAGCAAGAAAGCTGAAAAGCGCAAAAAAATTGAGATGCATGAAAATACATGTTGCAATTTTTAAAATTAAATAAAAATCGAACGTTTAATAGACATAAGTGTGTTTTTGTTGCACGTTAAATCCGATCAAGAAATTTCAAAATGGCGGTCTAGTGTAAAATTGTTAATTAAAAATTTCGATTGATTAAAAAATATGTTATAGGCATGTCATCGACATCTAACTTTTTAAAACTAATGAGAAAAAACATTATCTTTATTATTATGAAAACTGAACTTTTTAAATAAACAAATAAAAAAGTAATTAACAAAAAAAAAATACAAGGCTGCATTTTCTGTGATTTTCAACTTAGAGAAAAACAACTTGGTGCAATTTATTACGCTTATTTTTATATAAATTTCAAAAAAAAATTTCTGTAGGACCAATAGAAGCCGAGATACAACACTTTCAGTTTTTTACGCAGTCTGGCCGTTATATTTGATTTTTAGATTTCAGACTGGTACGATTTTTTTGCCAAAGTTTATTGTACCATGCAAAATTTTTTCCTTACAGATTTAGCCAATCTTTTTGCATGTATTGAGTGATTAAAACAGTGAAAAATAGCGCTTGAGCTGCGGTACTTGAGGAGCTGTAGCCAGTGGTGCGTCGCACATGCGCAATAGCTCGAATAGCGTTAATTATGTAACTAATAATCCAGGCACAATGCCGAAAGCCTCTGCTGAAGCGCTTTTCGAGCGACTGCGCATGCCGGATGCATCGCTGGTTACAACTTTTTTTCACTATTTTTATTAATCGTTACATGCAAAAAGATTCACCAAATCTATCAGGAACAAATGTTGTATCTTACTAATATATAAAGCAAAGTTGCTAAAACCGATGTAATCGCTAACCGTGAAAACTACTGAACCGATTTTGCTGAAATTTTGCTCACTGATTCATGACACTTCCTAGATGGTTTTAGTATAGTTTTTATCTTAAAAAACCTAATAACAATAGCAATGAATAAGCTCAAAGTTTCGCATAGATACGCCAGCTTTTCACTTTAGTTCAGTACAATCCACTAGGTGGTATCGACATAAAATCAAAGCTACCTGCAACAGAATCAAATAAGTGTTGTTATAATACGCCGGAGCGTCCAGAAAAATGATGCAGCCGTCCTCTGGTATTTCATCAAGCTGCATAGAGAATGTAGATAATAGTCGTGCAGCTGGATATTCTGGTTACGGACGACACTCTTTTCTAAGGAGGAAGGGACCTAGGTCTACATTCACCCTGAATCTCGATGAGTGCCACCTATAAAAAATTATTCTAACCGATGACGTCTCTGACGTAATAACAGGAGACATATCTAGCTAGAGCACAACCTGCTTTAACTCTTCAGAGTTGTATGGCAGTCCCACCATCCCGCCTGGTGCACTCAGAGAATTTTGGGCTACGAATGTAAGCCAGGGAAAACAGCTCTGAGGGCACGGGCAGCCACAACGGCTACCTTCTTAGTGGTCGTATCCCCAACGCGCGTACCCACATGTTACCGTCTGACGATGAGCGGTTGGTTATCTGGGGAACGACCCGAAGACGAGATATTCTTTGGTCAGTGGCGTACCTCCCTCCATCAGAGTCTCCGTACATAGAGACTTTCAGGGTAAGAGTCAATCTACCCATAGCCAGCTCTTCATCATCAGGAATGACGAATAGCTGGAAGTTTTACCACTGGCGCTTTTTAGGGCCATTATAAGTATTTACGTTCCCTACTTAACCAACAACCTCATCGGTTCTTTTTAGGGGCCACCTAAGTGTAAACTACCTTGCAAACAAATACATTTTTACTATCATTTCCGGAAGCGATTCGTCGACTAAAAGACTATATTAACTAAAGACGGCCACTGTTAAACCAAGTCAGCCATTCACTGGTAGTCGTCACAACCGGAGTTGTTCTTCGCGAGGCTGGGAATCCCGGTGACCCACGACCCTGTATTATCCTCTCGACTCTAAGCATTCAACCAGGAATCACCGATCCTCTCCAAGGTCTGTGCTGGGCGAACCTAACAGCTATAAAGGGAAACAAAATTTGAGCCAACAAAACAGTCTCCATCGGTCAAGCATCATGAACCAATCTCCCTATCTAGCATCATCAAAACAACTGAATCTGCAAATAAAAAAGGTGCTTTAGACACTAACGTCTTCGACGTTATACCGGGAGACGTTGGGACAGATCTTTACAACTGGCTCCAAAGCTTCGGACTTCGAAGTCAAGAAAGAGTTTACTTTACTTAATAAGCTCACCGGTCTTTTTTAGGGCCATCGGACGTCGAACTACCTTGCCAACAAATATATTGGAACTTAACACAGTTGACTGAAAACAGTCTTTAGGGGTCACAAAAATTTTAAGCATCCCAAAAGTCGCTAGAGGGAGAATTGGGAGAAAAACTTCAAATGCATCTAATAAATACAATTTCAGGCGTCAAGAAACTGACGCAGAAAATTCATCGAGATTGGATCCGCAGCGTCAAAGTCGACGAATAAAGAATCCATTACGTGAGAAATCAGCTTTTCATTGTACCCTCACAGCAATCTCTGAAATCTTGAAAGATCCAAATTCAGAATTTTAAATAAGTAAAAAATGTATTTGTGTTTTTGTGGCAATAAAAAATGTAGGGTTTAAGGTCCAGGACTTTGTTGCTCTGGTAATAAAGTTGTTATATAAGAGAAAATGAATTTTTTTTTAATATGTATTTTTTTGGAGCTTAAAATTTTAACAGCTGTAAAAAATAGCCCTTTTTGTGAATTATATGAGAGAAACTGCAAATCAACGGCTCTTTATGGCCAACGATTTTTTTATGGCATAAAGAACGCACGGTAGTTTTCAGCATAATTATTTATTTTTTTATTTTTAAAGCTTATTATTTGACCAAATGAACTAAATGGATTCCGAAAAAATATGTTTTTAATAAGAAGATTTGTGTTCTGAGATGTGTCAGGAATATGTACAAAATTTCTAACTAAAAACATTTTACATAACATGTCAACACACTACGGTGTTTCGTTTATTAAGTATCGGGCGAAACCGAGATGGGGGCCGCTAGTGGTACTATAAATCTCAAAATCAAACATAACGGACAGATTGCGTAAAAAACTGAAAGTGTTGTATCTCGGCTTCTACTGGTCCTACAAAAACTTTTTTTTTTAATTTATGTAAAAATAAGCGTAATTAATTGCACTAAGTTGTTTTTCTGCAAGTTGAAAATCACAGAAAATGCAGCCTTGTATTTTTTGTTTTTTGTTAATTACTTTTTTATTTGTTTATTTAAAAAGTTCAGTTTTCATAATAATAAAGATAATGTTTTTCCTCATTAGTTTTAAAAAGTTAGATGTCGATGACATGCCTATAACATATTGTGTAATCAATCGAAATTTTTAATTAACAATTTTACAGTAGACCGCCATTTTGAAATTTCTTGATCGGATTTAACGTACAACAAAAACATACTTATGTCTATAAAACGTTCGATTTTTATTTAATTTTAAAAATTGCAACATGTATTTTCAAGCATCTCAATTTTTTTGCGCTTTCCGGTTTTCTTGCTTGTTTAAACAGTAAAAAAAACTTTCTAATTTCTTTTATCATTTACTTTTTGTGTAGAACGATTAGATAAACAACTTTTGTACCTATCATTTTGCTTCGAAACCAAAATTTTTTGAGACATTTAATAAAAATTGAAAATAACCCTTTTGATAGCATTTAAGTTATTTTGCGATAAAAAACCATGACCCGGTTTAACATCGACGTCAACGATTTAGGGTCTTATTCAACGTATTTTTCTTCGGATTTTAAGCTAAATATGGCATTGTTATGGAAGACCACCACTTTTATCGATTTTTTTGCTCTAGCACCCTGACTATAAAGGTGAGCCATGCAATTCGTTTTTTTTTTGCTCCTAGTATCAACGAATAATTTGTCTTTTTACAACTCAAAAGTTAAATGAGGCTGACGAAAGATACCCTTTATCACGTTTGCACTAAATAAAGCTAGAAATAATTTGACTAAAAAAGCTTAATATTGCCCTTCTGTATCGAATGCTTTTACAAGTTGTTTTATAAAATCGAGTTTATGTACCAAGGATAAAGTAAAATCTTTGATTGTTCAACCAAGAGCTTACTCATGACATTGTCAGAATTAGTTTTTAATGACTTCTTAATGTACTTTTTTTTGTTTTGTAATAATAACAGTGATCTCAATGGTCTCACAAGCATAGAAAGTATGGAAATTTTGTAAACTCGGATTACTGTCTCAAAATCGTTGTAAGGATCTTGAGATTGCCACGAGTTTGGCAATTATATTCAGCGTATTTTTTATTATTATAAAGTTCAACTTTTGTCCTCTGGGCAGCAAATTTCTTTCCTGAAGTCTCGAAGCTAATAATTCTGCTCCTTATGATACTTTTTAAAGTTATACTTCTATAGGCATGTTATACCTATTATCACTCCCAAAAAGTATGTTACTAAAGTCAATTTTTAATATTTACTCCTGTAAAAAAACTCTATATTTTCAAACCTCGAGCTCTCTTTAAGATTTGGTTACATCTTACTTTCTTGAGTATTGTAGTTGAAAAATTTTTTTATTTAAATATTCAATTACTATTTGGTAAATACCTTTTTTTTAATATATTGGATACATTAATAAGTTGTTCAAATGAATGTATAGTTTTTTTTAAACTTTTTAATGAACGTCTTCGTTATTTTTATCTTTTGTTTATTATTAGAGTATTCATGCAAGGTTCCATAAACAACTGATTCGATTTCCATTGTGTCTTATTCTTTAAAAATGTTTTTATTCGTTAATAAATTAATTTTCGAAGTAAACCTACATTTATTGACATGTAATCCAACCCTATGAAAGCTGAAGCGGTCCTACATAATTTTTTTTTCCAAGCCATTTTTTAGATGTATGCTGTGAGGATCATATATTCACGTGACATGGAATGAAAATGAAAGCGTATATGACAGGTGCGAGCGTGACGTTAGAAATGTTACCAGAATAATCGAAAGGTTCAATAAAAGCAATTAGTTTCGTACTGGTAAACCTAGCAATTCCATTGGTATGCTCTGTTATTATTAAACATTTTAAAGATAACTGCGTTACTTTAATACATTGCAGTGATTTATTTAAAATGTCGTTTTATTAAAGATACATGTACATTTAAATGTTGCTTACCAAAGAAGTATAACTTCTTCTTTGCGTACACAAGCACCCACTGACTTCTGGTTTTACTATCGTTTGGACTTAGCAATTTAATAAAAAAAAAAAACCAATACATTTAACATTATACAATTAAGTGTTTTTATACAGATTAAAAGCAAGAACTGTTTTCAATGGCTCTAACATAAAGCTACATTTTGTTTTTTGAATATTAAGTGTATCAATTCAAATAGATCTTTTTTCATATTCAACACATATAAGTGGCAAGACCTTTCCAACATCAAAGATTTGAAAGCATTTTTTAAAAGTTTTTTTTGGGCCAGTTATGAAAATAGATAATCTAACTTCAATGTAGACATGCCACAATTGATGACGTGCACTACTAATTTTAACTAGTGGTAACTAATAGAAATTGCGTTGTAACGTTGCACAATTACACAGTGAAAGCAGAAAAAAAATAACATACGTTTTTACTTTAATTATACGTCTATCCTTGTGTTGCCTTTGAAAAATAATTATAACTATACTTATATATCAAATCTAATCTTTGTACAGAATAAATTGTTAAATAAATTACAAATGGTTGACAAATTTTGAATGCCAAATCACGATGTCCTTTTTTTTACATTTTATACTAGTGGCCTCCCGTCTCGACTTCGTCCGAGATTATGAATCTTTAGTATATTTTGTTATCGAAAAAGGCATGGACGGTTTTGAAAGTGCTTACATAAAAAGTAGTGCTGCCATCTACATTTGCACCAATTGATACTACGATAAACATATCTATTGCTTGTATACCCACTAGAGTCATATTTATTTTGTAAAATAATTTTCGTTTGGAATACCTGCAGTTTTGATCGTATGATAAGCTGTAAGTAAAGTGAAAAATATAACGATACTGGAAAGAATAGTGCATTCTTTACGCCCTTAAATAGTTGTTGACCCTAAAAAAAAGCTGTTTATTTACGTTTTTTCACGTTCTAATTTATGAAAAGGGTCATTCGTTAAAGCTGTAAGGATTCGAAGCTGATGAAAAATATGTAATTAAAAATTCTTATTGCAATCAGAAAACTTCATTACCAGAACAACAAAGTCCTCATCTTTTTGTTTTTTAGTGCCACAACAAATACCAATACATATTTTTCCACGTATTCAAATAGCTGCAAGATTTGAGCAATCAATGTCAGGGTTATAAAGGAAAACTGATCAATCACTAAATGATTAATTGAATTGTCAATTTTGACGCTGCTATTATAATCTCGATGAATGGTATGAGTTTGTTTTTTGACGTCTAAAATTGTATACATTTTAAGCATTTAAAGTTTTTCTTCCAATTGGCCCTTTTGCAACTCTAGAAATTGTTAAAAACTTTTGTGAGCCTTAAGGAACATTCTTGGGACTTTACTTTGTATATTAGTATTATTAGTAAGACACAACTTCTCGTATTAGTTAGTAATACCGGAAAGTCAAGTTTTTTATATTATAGTATAGTTTTATGTACAAAAACCTTTGGAATAATCTATTCACTATGTATAACCGCCTGTCCTGCCGCCCTCGTAGCCACTTGCAGAAATGACTGAATGTATGTAAACGAAGCCAAGTCGTATTATAGAGGTTACGCAAAATCATTAAAATAAAATCAATTATTGTGTTTTTGTATAAGAGCGATTTAATTGATATTACTGTAAAGGAAATTTTGCATGTTTAATGGAAAAGAAGTATAGTTCTGCTCAATCGTATCTTATAATCAGGATAAAAAAAAAAAAATTTCCTTTTTTTTTTGATTGTATACTTTTAGTGATCAGCCGAATACAATATAGATTACCATAATGATGTTAATAAAGCTTATATGCAGATGCAAAAAGTCATTTTTTGGCATTTCTTACATCATTCAGGTCATTTCCATATAGTTCAGCTTAGACCTAAAAGCATACAATCTCAGGAACATTCATTTTTATCTTAATAATAAGATACGAATGAGCAAAATTACACTTCTTTTTCATTGAACATACAATTTCCTTTATAGTTATATCAATTTAATTGCTCTTATATGAATACACAATAAATAATTTCATTCAAATGATTTTGTTCCTACCTCTGCAATATGACTTGGCTTTTGTTTACATGCATTAAGTCATTTCTGCAGGTGACTACGAGAACATCAGCGTAGGTGGTTATGCATAGCAGATAACTCTTTTAACAAATTGATTAGATTACAACTATTTTTTTTAACTAAACATCACTTCTGCAAATGATTGTGATTATTACAAACACAAAAAATCGTTCTCGTATTATGAGGTTGATAAGGAAAAATCGATCTTACAAGTTGAAATTGTTAATATATTGAGGGATTTATTCCGTGGATCGAAAAATGAGCAAACACACCTAATAATTCATAAGATTCAATAGAGAAATAATATAATTATAAGAACGATACACATTACAGGCTGTTTGCATGCGTCACCTCATGCTTCGATTGACAGACGAGATCTATCTTGCGCCCGCTTTCGAGGCCAAGCGTCCGCAAATATCATATAACTGCAATCTGCCAGAGATGGCGCCCCTAGTCCATCTCTCATACTCATATATATATAAACATTGGTATTAATGTACAATATACTCAATATGCTTCCGTACATTCATACCATTACGACTTATTCGTTTAACCAAATTTAACATACTTCTAAACTTTTCAAATTTCAACGTTCCAAGAGACTTCGTAAAAATATCTACAATATTACTTTCTGATTCTACTTTTACTATAACAACAATTCCTTCTAAGTAACTTTCATTAATATAATGATAATGTACCTCTATATTTTCCTAATATATTTTAAATTTTTTGCAAAATTTTAAAATTTCGCAATGCTTAAAGCTCCTGAATTATCTTCATAAATTTTTATCGGTTCATTCAATTTTAACTTAAAAATGTCTATCAAATCTTTCATTAACTTTAATTTACTTACAGCCTCCTGCAAAACAACATACTCAGCTGAAGTCAAAGACGTTGTAACACTATTTTGTTTTCGCGTTTTCCAATAAACCACATTACCTAAACATTTTATTACATAACTTGATGTAGATTTTCCATCAAGACTGTCACCTGCCCAGTCTGAATCAACAAAACAATCGACTATATCTGCATTATCATTTTTCTTGTACCTTAGGTTAAAAACTCTTGTTAGGTACACGTATTTCAAAATCCTCATCGCGTACTTAAAATTCATTTCATTATAACAATTTTGAAATTGACTTAAATAAATAACTAACACTATAACTTATATCAGGTTTCGTGCCTGAACTAATGTACAAAGTTTGCCAATCAAATTTCTATACTTCAAATCATTTCTAACTTCTTTTGCTTGTTCTAGCTTTGAATTAATTTCGATTGGTGTATCATGTAATTTAGCATTTTCTAGTTTATACTTGTTTGCTAAAGATTCAATATAACTTATCTGGCTCAAAAACATTACATTTTTCTTTACATTGTAATTAATATTTATTCCCAAATAATTCTTTACTTTTCCCAAATCCTTCATGCAAAATCTTTTTACGTTTTTCCCTTAATCTCATCCATAGTCTTTTGACTTTGACAACAAATTGATATATTATCAACAAATGAAATAATGTTAGCTTCATCTTTCCGATTGCTCAAATAATATAAACAATTGTCTACTTTACTATTTTTAAATCCTAAGTTTTTTATAAATTCATCAAAACATTCAAACCAAGCTCTAGGACTTTCTCTCAAACTATACAATGCTTTTTGCAATTTACATACTTTATTAGAATTGTTGTCAAAGTCAAAACCTTGCGGTTATTTGACATATACCTCTTTCACTTGCCCATTTAAAAACGCAGTTCTAACATCTGATCAATAATTAAACCTTCTTGGCAATAATACAGTAACAGAATTTTGAAAGTTTACATCTTAGCTACAGGAGAAAAAATAACTTCAATAATTTTCTTTTGTTGAAACCCTCTAACTACTAACCTAGCTTTAAATTTGTTTTCATCCTTTTTTGAATAAACCCATTTAACATCTAAAACTTACTTATCTTTTGGCATATTAACTAATATCTACGTCTAATTTTTATTTAAACAATCAATTTCTCTTTCCGTCGCATTTTTTCAATTATCAGATTCAAAACTTTCCCTCACTTCGTCAAAACTTTTCGAATTTTCTGCACTACAATAATTCACACGTATTAAACATTATATTTTTGTGAACGCTTTAAGTTTCTTTTCGGTCTACTGTTAACATTGTTCTCTTTTTGATTTTGACATTTATTCTCTCTCTCAGAAATATCATTGTCGCTTTCATACTCAGCATCTTCAAATTCGTCGCTAGACTCGGATTTGCCATCTACAATTTCATTTTTATTTTTCAATTCATCATCATCGTTATCCCTTAATCCAATACAATATTCATCTTTTTCAATGACATCTACATGTCTTGCTACGATAACTCTATTATTAATCAGAATTCGATATCCTACATTTTTATAACCTACAAGAATTCCTAAATCTGCTTTTCTATCCCATTTTAACCGCCTTCTCTGTACAGGCACACGTACAAATACCCTGCTTCCATACATTTTTGAATGTTTAACATTAGATTTTACACCAAAGAACAACTCAAAAGGAGTTTTTAAATTAGCAGTATTTGCAAGTGTCCTATTATTTAAATATGCTGCCGTGCATACAACTTCCGGCCAAAATCTTCTATTTATTTTAGCTTCAGATAACAAACATCTAGCAATTTCCATAATGCTCCTATTATATCTTTCGACAGTACCTTTTAATTTGTGCACATACGGTGGACATGCATCTAGACTTATTCTTTTTTCTTTTACTAAATCAAAAATTCTTTTATTCTTATATTCCTTACCGTTATCACACCTTAATTTTTTTTATACTTTTTCCGGTAATATTTTCAAACTTCATTAATACATGACACAAAATAATTATAGACTTGATCTTTTGATTTAATTGCGTATACTCTGGCTATTTTATAATAGTTGTGAATAATAGTTAAAAAATATTCTTCTCTATTTAATCCGGTAGTATTATGAGGCCCATTTAAATCAGTATGTACTATTTCTAAAACTTTATTTCCTTAGCCTTTTGTCTATTATTTTCAAATAGTAAATTGAGCATTTTATTTTCCTTACAAATAGCGCATTTTATATAATCACTCTCAATTTCTTTTGGCAGACCTTCCGCTAATTCATTTTTACATAAAACATTCAAATATTTAAAATTTACATGTCCCAAAATACGATGCCATTTTTCCTTCAAAGTAATTTTATCATTATTCTCGGTACTCATAGTACTAACGGTAATTTTATGATCATTTCGAATTTCACTTTGCATTCTGTACAATTTATATGTTTTATGCGCAGTAGCTAAAAGTGCACCTTCACTGTTATAAATTTTCGTCGTATTATTTTGAGCAACAACTGTATTTCTATCTGTAACTTTTAATAAACTTAATAACTTTTCTTTCATTTCTTTAACATAGTACACATTAGACATTTCAATTCTTACTCATTTATTGTACACTTTGAAATAACTTGAAATTTTTTCTATTTTAGTCGCTTTTAAACTTCTACCGTCTCCTATGTTTACGTTTACTGGATTTTTTTATTCAATACAATTTACGAAAACCTCATCTCGATTTACCACATGATCAGTACAACCGCTATCTAAAAGCCAGTCAATACGTTAACCTTATTGTACCTTGCATTTCGCTATGCATCGCAGTAGACTCGACGATCTTCGCAGAAATGGCGCCGAACGAGCTGTTGCCTTGCTGACACATTTCTTGTTGCGACGCGTAGCTTCTGCCTCTGCCTCTTGATACATCTTGTTGCATGTTGTTTCCACGAAATTGTTAGCGTCTGCCCCTCTGTGCTTGGCCTCCATAGCCAGCATTGCTTACATTCATCAATCTTTCTTGGAATGTCAAATTTTACCACAGCCGTAACAGGCTCTTTCTTGTTTTCTTTTTTGTTTCTCGTGACATTTCGATTTTGACACGAAAGCATTCGATTTTACGCTTACACTATCATTTTTACTTTTATTTTGAATTTCCAACATTTTTATTTTATCGACCACATAACTAATTGTTTCATCCTCCGGTTTTAACATGTCTATTAAATCGCCAATATACCTATGTGATTCTGGTAATGTTCTCAATAAATAATTGAACTTTTCGTTTTCACTTACTGTAGCACCAGCTGCTTTCAGCTCGTTCACTGATTTTTCAAATTCACTAATAAAAACTGATGATTTTTGAAAATCCTTTAACCTGATTTCCTCCAGCTTATTCCGGTATATTATCTGCAAAGCTGTTGATTCCTTTAAATTGTTACGTACGATATTCTAGGCATATCATACTAACTCCCCCGGGTGACCACGAAGCTACCTTATCAAGAGGGTACCGACGGAAAGGGAACGAGGTAATATAAGGCCCGGCAAGCTTCAAAATCGGGAGAACGAAGAGAAGACTGGGACAGGGAGGAGAACGAAGAGAACACTCGGAGAGATCGGGCAATTAATCGGAAACACACACGTGTCTTTGCCTTATAAATAAGTATCTTAAATAAAAGTCTTTAAGGTTCCAAGGTTTTGATCGTTCTCGCGAAGCACCTCCTAACCTTTCGGTTTCCCACGTAACAGTTTTGGTGCTAAGTGTGGGGTTTAGTAAGAGTCAAAATTTTTTTTGCACGCCGAGAAGCACACATAGTGCAGTGCCGTGAGAATACAACGATTAAAAATCGAGGAGCCGAGAAGCCGATCAAAAAGGACAGGGGCACTCATATTCTGCAAGCGACGGTGACATCAACCCGCAGGAAAACAGGACTAGGACACCAATTGCCGATAATCACAGGATCAAGGATCAAGGAGACAAGCGGCGAGCGCTGAAAAGAGATGATTTTCAAAATCTTATTTCTACTGGTGTGCATTTCAACGAGAACGTAAGTCCATTTATAATAAAATTAATTTTATACTTTACTCCCCGGAAAAAAGAGGGAAGGCACTTATTAGGCGAAAATAAGGTCGTCTCTTTCATTGCCTCATACTTTTATATGGATTGGAAATGTCACAGGACAGACTGAGAAAAACGCTCCTTAGCTCGAAATGGATAAATAAATGTAAAGACCCAGAGGGCACAAAAAATATCTTAAAGGAGAGCCACGCGTTTGGGGACGGGGAATGCGCCTTTGTATTTTCTTAAATACACAAAGTAAACATATGCATCCACTTTCAATTATCAAGAGAAAGAACAATCTTTCAACATTTTATAGGGAAAAAAGGGAAAACATTTAAACACATACGCCTCAAAAATGATCATTATCAGGCTTTGATAGAATACGATGGAGGCAGCCATCTGACAACAGACCACGGAGAAAATAGTGAAAAGGGCTCAGCTGGCGGGAAAGATCTAAACGATACTAGAGTCAGCACCAGTGAGCAGGGCAATAGCGAAGAAGGACACAAAACAGGAGATAGTGATGTAAGACGTATGAGCAACGGGGAGAGCTCCAATGATGAGTCAAGAAAAGGAGAGAGACAGACGAGCAGTATAAATTTCGCACAAAAAGAGGGAGAGAGCGCAACAGAGAAGGTGCACGAAGACAGGGATACACCACCACCCGACCCTCCACCACCACCTGATTCCGATAGCACATCGACAATAGCCTCGGGAAGCGAAGAAGAGAGCAGGGGACTCAACTAAGCTCTAATCGAAGAAAGCGAAAGCGATCAAAGGAGGGGAGTGATCTCAAGAACTTCAGCGCGCTAGATAAATATAGGTTATGGAGAACCCGACTACCGCGTGATAAGCCACCATGGGTCCCAGGCGATGGATCAGACCCCCCTCCATTTCAAAAAGTAAAGAAAGTAGAAGATCACCCCTTCAGACACCTAGACAATCTAGCCTTCTGTACAGTGGTGGAAAACGTCCCGGATACAGAGACAATTGACGCGCTCTACGAGCCGGGATACATTGATCCAATAATGATGAATCACGAAGTGAGGGCGGTCGGAAATGCCATGCTTTCTAGAAAAAGGAAAGTATCGGTCATGCGCATGTACGTGAAAAAACACTTCGATGACAGGGCGTTATGGACAGACATCAAGATATGCTTAAAATCACTCCAGGGATTAGTGAAAAGCAATAGTTTAAAAAACATTGGAATAATAAGGGACCTCGCGATTCTAGACATGAACCAATGGATGTATTTGATCGAGCAGCTAGAAGAAATTTTCAAGGAAATGAATATTATAATTACTTTGTACACAAACACGCTTGTTGTGCCACCGGTAGATCAACGATTCAAAGTAATTAAAGAGTACCATGAGTCAACGGTGGGAGGACATAGAGGGATCAACAAAACTTATAATAGGATAGCAAAGGATTTTTACTGGAGAAACATGAGACCTGAAGTGAGGCAATTTGTGGCGGGATGCGAATCGTGCCAAACGAAAAAACTGGTAAGAGTAAAAACCAAACAGGCGATGCTTATTACTGACACACCGAGCAGACCATTTGAGAAAATTTCAATAGATTTTTATGGACCAATAAATAAGCCTTCAGACCATGGTAATACGCATATATTGTCAATCCAGGACTGGCTGACAAAATACATAGTATTAGCGCCGGTAGAGCGAGCAACGGCGCAAGAGACGGTAAAAGCTCTCTTAAACTACTTTATGGCATATTTTGGAGCCCCAGAAAAATTATTATCAGACACGGGGACACACTTTATGAACAGAACAATGGAAGAGTTCGCAAGATTGTTCAAAATCGATAAAATCGGCAGCACAGCATTCTACCCACAGAGTAATGGAGTAATAGAAAGAATGCACCATGTGCTATGCGAGTATCTCAAGGCGTACGTCGACAAAAACGAAAAATGGGATGAATTAATACCTTTATGCATGCTCGCATATAATACATCCGAGCATGAGAGCACGGGGTACACTCCGTACGAGTTACTCTTCGGACAGAGAGCACGTATCCCCTCGAGCTTTAAAAGGGTAAAAACAGATCAAACGTATAGCAAATACTTTGAGCAAATCACAGATACCCTCACACAAATGCGAACAATTGCAGCGCTGAAACAGGTACAAAGCAAGTATAGATCCAAATATTACTACGACAGAAAACTTAACACCAAATTTTTTATGGAAGGAGAAATGGCGTACATATTAAAAGAGCCATCGAAAGGCAAATACGATTCGCTATACGAGGGCCCGTATGAAATTACAGGTATCAATTATATTAAAAAAAACGTAAAACTACGGAAAGGTGACGAAATAAGAGTATCGCATGTAGATAAGATCAAAAAAGCATGCATGGTAAAGGCACCGCCAAAATATGCGAACAGGGTGAAGAACACGGAAGTTCGGAATTCAACATTTGACTTCGCTTAAATTTTCGCGGCCCCCGGACGTGGTGCGAAAATATTTCAGGGAAAAAGGGATTAAGTAGGCTTACGATAAAGCTTTAGCGGCCATTAAACGCGCCCAAAAATATAAGTGGGAAATAGGAAAGAGAAGGGAAGTATTAAAAAAAAAAAAAAAGGAAATGCAGGGGTTAGATCAACAAATATACAGGCAATGATACAAGCAACACCATTGAGGAATCGATAAATAAATAGTGTAGGGCATCAATGTGCCTAATTACGCAAGCTGAACAAAAGTAGGGCGTATGGTGCTACCTCATAAAAATAATTTGTTAATCACAAGGAAAAAAGCGATGACTAACGTAATAAATACGGAGTAAAAAAAAAAAAAAAAAAAAAAAAAAAAAAAAAAAAAAAACAATGTAGAAGCAAAAAAAAAAAACAAATTGTATTAAACTAAAGCGAGTATTTCAATAAAGTAATGAATGGAATTGTTTCTTACCAACTATGCACGCTATTGAAAATCGAATGCATAAGACATATATAGATGTGTGAATATAAAAACTTGTACATCATGAATGATGAAGAATGCTAATAAACTAATGTGCGTGTTTCGTTAAAATTAAGGTATGAATCATTACGAACCAAAAATGAAAACAAAACTGAATTTTTTTTCACAACTAAAAGAAAAGTTGTATAACAGAACGACTTAAAAAAAAAAACAAAAACAGATTGGCAATACAATAAAACTCTGAGGCCATTAGTTTTAATAAATCTTTTATTTTCTTACTTTCTATTTTATTTTATTTCTATTTTATTTTTTTTTTACGGAACCATTCAAGCATCCTCCCGTCTCCGTCCCCGCCCACGGGACCGACGCCGTAGAGCTATTGGATTTGCGGGTCCCGGCGTCGGCACTGCACCGAGAATGCTGCGGCAGCTCGCGCATGAAGGGGGTGCCACAGCCTCCCTACTTACAACAAAGAGCCCACCGTCAGCAGGCTGGACCTATAAAAAAAAAAAAAAAGAAAAAAAAAGAAAAAAAAAGTCATTGTATGCCGATAAGAAATTAATAATTAATAACATACAAGAAGACAACACTCACGCGTATGTAGGGCCGCCCTTCCAGGGGAAATCCCCCGGGATCGTCCGCCACCACATTAATCACCAACACGAGGAAAGTCCCATGGCACGTACAACCCAAGGCCGTGGCATAAGACGCCCCTGACTCCAGGACGTCACAGAGGGTACGGACTATTCGACCGGGGATAAGCAAAAGTGGACCCTGGGGACAGTCCTGGAAAACTGCGACGAACAACTGCCCGGAAGGACAGTATACGTCGCAACAGCGACTCCCCCACGATACTTGTACCTCTGCACTGGCACAGGTACAGCGTGGGTCGGCTACCCGGACTGACGCAAAGGACGAGGGACGCCGAAGAACTCGAAGGGGTCCACGACCAGCCGCATCCCCAACTGCAATACAAAAATGAGAGAAAATCAGGAAGATCAACTGCGTTTGCCCCTCAACCACCACGAGCTGGGCCCCGCGGACGCGCCCGACGGACGGCACCCGTCGGCAAATATACAACACCACCGACTAAAGGATAAAAACAAGGAAGTTACATACGGTCACGCACAAGGTCATTGGACCAAAAGAAATAAAAAGAGACACTTACATGATTACACTGGAGGCACATCAACGCCTCCTCCAATGTGGCCCCATCCAGGATGGCACACAAACTCTCATCGGTAGCCTTAAACCCGGGCTGGCGCAAACTATCACGATTCAAACTCGCAAAATCCCGAAGCCGGCTCATAAAACCCGTCAAATCGCAATAAAAAGATGACATTATAGGTAAGAAAGAATGAGTCGAATGAAATAAGCAAAAATTGAAACCGGCGGACGACGAGGACTTTTCGGGCGAAAGATCCAGAGAGCACTGAGGAAAAGTCCGGAGGACTCAATGCAATAAGGGCGTCTTTCTGTTATAAACAACACCCAGAGTCATAGAATACGACTGAGCGAACAGGGCACAATAATCGGCTCGCGTCAACTATAAATGTCAATACATGCTTTCTCTCGCTCCGAACACGTGTGCAGTAATGTTGTACGGTTAACTTTCTTTAGGAAAGGACGTCTAGGCTTGTATTTTATGAGTTTACTAAGAATCGCAGCTATTTAACATTAAGAAAGAAGTGTTCAAAACATTTCAACGAACCAAAAAAAAAACCTTTTTCCCCCTTTTTTTTAAGCAAAAGTATTGTAAAAATGTTGGGACAAACAGCCTCATATAACTCGAATTAACGAATACTTGTTTACCGTTCCCAACCGTATAACAATGTAATAATTACTTCGCTATGCAGTATGTGTTTTTTTTTTTTTTTTTTAAGCTGCGCAAACACACCACGATATGTAAAGGTAGAGCTATACTCCCAACTTGACCCGCAATATACAACTCGCTCACGTAATAAGATTATAGCTTAGGCTTTTGTCATTGCCTGTACAAAACGTTAGGCTTCACAAGGGAAATTAGGAACCACATACGGGTGCCACTCATAACTAAACTCTTTTTAGTTATCCAAAAAAAAAGGGGAATCACAAGAACCAAAAAAGAGAAGTACCCACCCTTTTTTGTTTTAGGGCGGAAGCCGCACAAGGAAAAAAACAAATAGGAGAAGTAGAATTAATTTTAAAAAATCCAGGAATAATAGTGGAAAACCTGGGTCCAGTCCAGTTGGCCACAGCAACGTGGAAAGTTATATGGTACGTAGATTGGAGCCAGCTGATCGAGGAGGCGAGACAATTTTTACGAGCGCAGAGGCAGGCGAGCTGGAAATTCACAGTAACATTAAGAAAGAAGGACGAATGTACGGAGCAAATAAATCGGGCCACTGAGGAAGTTCTGCAAACAAGGGAAAAAGTGCAAGAAGCCTACAGAGCAGTAGTGGGCCAAGGAATATATAGTCACACCACAGATGTGCAAATAATTCAAGGACAATTAACAGGTGCGGAAAAGGAGAAAATACAAGAATTAATAATTTCAAAACCTCTTACTACAATAGACACAAATAAATATTTAACGGAACACATAACGATCTCTACGTTTGGGGATTACGAAAAAGAAATACAGAAAATGAGAAAATTCGAAGAAGAAGTAGGGAAAATAAAGGAAGAAGGACTAACAATAGTTGCGGGCTGGATAACAGGAATGGACAAAGTATCAAATATGGTAAAAGAATTTGAAAAAATAGCCAAAGAACTCGCAACAAAATTTAGAAAGGCAGCTGATATAGTATATTTAGCGAGCCGTGGCGTAATACACCTACCGGAGGAAACATTAATAGCTATATCGGAGGCCAAAATTTTGGCGGGACAGTTAAGATCGGACCTCAAGTTTCCGGGGGAGGAAAGCGCTACAACAGAGGAAAAAATCGGGGAAACTGTGGAGGCAGCAACCATAGTATTTAATAGAAAAATTATATATTATATAGAGATACCCTTGGTGACAAAAGGGGATTTCTATCTCCTCAGAATATCTCCGTTACCGGTAGAACAGGAGTGGTTTAATGCAACAGACATCGTGGCACACTTACAGCCAACATACGAATATGTGGCAATCAGCACAAGTGCAAAGAGTTTCGCACCAGTGTCGCCAGAAACTGTTTAAAAATGCAAAAAAATTGGACGAAAACGCATTTGCACACTGTTGGAACCGGCACATGAGATAGAAGAAGACCACCCGTTCGAAATAAAATTAATCCTGGATTATCCAATAAAATATCCAGAGGAATGCCCAATAATATTGGCCAAATTAAGAGGTACTTATTGGACACGCCTACATGCAAAGAACCAGCATGCTTTCAGCACTACGGAAGAGGAGAAAATACATGTGCAATGCAAGCATACGGAGCATAAAACGTTAAAAGTTACAGACGCAGGAGTGATAAATTTATCAGAGGATTGCACGGCTCAAGCATCAGAAACAAGACTGAGTCCGGGATCAGAAGAGGGCAAGAGTCAAATAATGAAGTTTAATAACTCGAACTTGAATATAGGGAAAATAATACAGGGTATAAAAGGGATAAAAGGGGGCAAGTTACAAGAGCTAATGAGTATAATAATAAAAAGGGATGGGTTACAGGACCTTGGCAATCAAGAGCACGGGGCTGAGGGAAACTTAAAAACTGGCACAAAATTAATGGACATAGTCCAACGCGTGCGCGAACTCTTGCAGACACAAAGCGAATTATCCGATTGGAAGGAGTACGCGTGGGCGGCAGCAGAAATAACTTTAGGCTTAGTGGCAGGGTCATTCGGATTCCTAAAATGGGGGGGCCCCTTGATATTAAATCTGGCTAGAATGTTCGCAGGTAGACAACGCAGAGACAACGCAGGAAGGGAAGGGACTGCAGCGACGAGTCCCTCAGCGCCTCAGCCGACATCCCTCGAAATGCAAAAAAGGACACCGAGATACCTAGCTAACATCCCGGTAACCATCACGGGAGCATCCTCCACGGGTCTTGGGCCCACATAAAACATACAACGTGACCAGTGATTCCTACTACCACAAAAAAAAGAGAAAATAAAAAAAATTAAGGGATACGGAATAACAAGTAAAATACAAGGAAAAAGCATTGTTATAATAATAATAACAATAATAATTAAAATTATGAAATAATAATACTGTATAATTATAGAGACACTAAGGTAATAGTAATATTATAAAAAAAAATAATAATAATAATAATAACCACAAATACCATTTTAACAATCAAAAAATGAGAATGAGCGCCGGGAGTTGCTCGGCTATACCGAGGGGCGCAGTCCGTAGGACAATAACATTTTTTTTTCTTTTGATGATAAGGTTGCACTAAATTTTTTTTTCTCTCTTTTTTGATAAATAAGCGCAAGAGAAAGTATAAAAAAAAAAAAAAAAAAAAAAAAACACATTGTAAAACCACACTTAATGTAAAGTATTCGTTAACAGAAGCCCGCTTCGCGGCAATTTCATATATAATTGTAATGTAAGGCAAAGCGCATACAAAAACAATATTGTTATACACTCAGCACACGATGAGAGGAGACTGAATGATTGTGAGAGCAAAAATATTAATGTAAAGGGAACAGCGGTTCTCTAAAAGAATGGAAGAATGAGTGTAGAATACTAAACTACATCAACAACACAAACAACAGAATACAATACAGCACACACACGCACACTCGCAACAAATCCACAGGCTCAGTACCATACACATCAGAAAGCCAGCGTCGTCGAGGGCGACGACGTCGCGGTCTCGGACGTGTTACGTACGATATGCTAGGCATATCATACTAACTCCCCCTGGTGACCACGAAGCTACCTTATCAAGAGGGTACCGATGGGAGGGGAACGAGGTAATATAAGGCCCGGCAAGCTTCAAAATCGGGAGAATGAAGAGAAGACTGGGACAGGGAGGAGAACGAAGAGAACACTCGGAGAGATCAGGCAATTAATCGGGAACACACACGCGTCTTTGCCTTATAAATAAGTATCTTAAATAAAAGTCTTTAAGGTTCCAAGGTTTTGATCGTTCTCGCGAAGCACCTCCTTACCTTTCGGTTTTCCCACGTAACAAAATACATAAAATCAAATTTTTTCATGATTTTGAATGCCGTGTCCAAATCACTGAAAAATTCCAGCTGCTTATTCAAAATATCACTGTAAATATAATTCGTGACCTTCAAGTCGTTCTCGGCCCATTCGTCTTCTTTGTCCGTCGATACTTTTTCTCTTTCTATCACCGTTACACATTTCTTTATCCACCAAACACAGGTATCGGAATTTCCACCATTTTGGAATTGCTCATTTCCTCTCTTAAATCTTCTAGTTTTTTCGATTCTTTTTTCTCCTTGAAAATATACTCTTTCAACACCAACATGTTTTTGATCACGTTTGCCAAAATATTTCTTAAACTTATCAGTGTTGGATTGACACTTTTTTATCTGTGATCGCTTGCATATAATCTCTTCAATTTTTAAAACTTGAACGGAACACGTGAATAACAATGGTATACTTTCACAAGAACTTTTTCTCGATTTTCAGTATTGGATTTACACTTTAATCACACGTAACCACCGAGCTGCTACCATGTTAATATATTGAGGGATTTATTCTGTGGATCGGGAAATGAGCAACCACACCTTGTAATAGTTAATAATATTAAATAGAGAAAGAATATAATCATAAGACCGATACACATTACATCCAACGACAAACGGCTCCTTGCATGCATGACCCCATGCTTCAACGAACAGACGAGATCTATCTTGCGCCCGCGTTTGAGCGCCAAGCATCTGCAAATATCATACAACTGCAATCGACCAGAGATAGCGCCCCTATTCCATCTCTCATACTTATACATATATAATCGTTGGTATAAATGTACAATATACTCAATAGAGATAAGTAAATATAAAAGTATACTGCAAAGTATTATGTATGGTAGATCAAACGAAATGTGGTAGCTTTATTATATACTTATGACATAACTTACCTGGCTCTATTTTTAATTTCGTGTCGAACATTCGAAAGTTGAAATTACTAGTTTACATGAAAATTAAAAAAAATCCTGTCAAGTTGTGTTATAAGTGTATAATAAAGGGACCGCATAACGTTTGATTCACCAAACACAATATTCCGTAGTATACTTATCTTGACTTCTGAGATAGATTTCTTTTTGTGGGCCTAATAATACAAGAACGATTTTTTGAGTTTTCGTTATTACAATAATTTGCAGAAATAATATTAATTTTAAGAAAATTAAATAGTTATGGTATAAATAGTGTATTGGAGACTAGAGAGTTGGATTACAAACTTGATTTCTTTTTGATCCCCTCTTATTTACAAACTATAAGTACTTTTTATGAAAAAATTTTCTCGTTTACTATAATGCTGCAATAAAGTATTGTTTGGTTTAGATGTAATACTTAACTTTAAAGAAAGTTATATTGGTTGTTAGAAATAAGTAAGTGTATGTAACTGTTCTCATTTGAATACCCCAATTTATTATTCATTTGACTGCTTTTATCATCGTTATTTTTTTTTTTATTAACAAAGTCCAAATATTCCAAATAAAATTTATTTACTTAGTACATCATTAAACGTAATTTATGACATCAATTATTACTTTTTGCTTACAAAATTCGTCGAAGCGGTGTGCAAGTTCCTTGTATTTTGATGTAACAGTTTCTTAATAATTACCACTACTGAAGTTATTAATCACTTATGTATGGTGATTAATGACCTAGGTTGTTGAGTTTATTTGGGTCTACAGATTGTTATCAAGGGGGGTCTGAAAATTAAAATTAAAAATTTTCTGATAATCTGGATTAACTAGCTAAATAATAAAAAGTATGTAATTGTAAATACAGAAAATTTTGATTACCTTTGGATTGCTCATACTAACTTATTTATACTTTATCCTTATTAAAAATCAAACGTTTGTAGATCTCGAATTTAGAGATTTAATAAATTGAGTTATGAGAAGCAATAAATCAACCAACACTTGTTGTTGCAGTAAATATAACTGTAATTAATATCGATAAACATCAGATAAACATAAGTACAACTAATACAAGTGCTATGTAGGTTGTTTGTAGCAACCTACCTGAATCAACACAAATTATCGGAATTAAGTGATTTACAAACGTGTATATATTAAACTGATAAACAGTGAATCTGACTATATCGCAGCATAGTCCAACAGCGACTAACTGATCTCAGCCTATCACCTTTAACGGGCTCTCAGCTGACTGTCGCTAACGGTCACAAGACGTACGCGTATAGGCGGCCAAGTTTGAGAAGTCGTCAAACTTACATGTTTTCTACAGTTAAAATTGTTTTACTACCTTCAAAGACCATAGAAATAATCGAACCGATTTCCACTGTTAAAACATAATTATTTATTGTACTCGTATTGCTGATAATAAATTTGATTATCGATAACCTCAACTTTAATACCGACCTTAAGTCTTAATGTTTAAAAACCAACGTTTGATTTCAAGAACGTGGCTGTCGCAACCATACATAGAAAAAGTTTGGCCTGGAAAAATGTTGATTTGAGCATTTTGAAATTAACACATTTCATTATATTTGTCGGCAAAGCTATAGATTATCATTTAAAAGACTGAATTAATTTAAAGTTTTCTTACGTTTGCTTGCGAAAAATTAAAAACCTCTTGCTCTTTAATTCTCGATTAACTAACCTTAAAAGTATGATTTACCTGAAGCCTTCTCATTTTATATGAATGGTTTCGGTGGGCTCTCTGTTATAAAATCAAGCAGTCCGTCCAAAAATATTAAAAGTCCTTCGAGCCTTAATCGGGAGTTAGACTTATTCCCACTTCGTTCTATCGTTTACCAAGGTGTAACATAATTTTTTTGCTGCTCGCTAACTTGTCAAGACATGACAAACGTCAAATCTTCTTGTCAAAAAATAGAGACGTTTCTATCTTGTTTTTGCATAATAATATTTCTACGTGATTAAAAATCGGAAACCTCTTTCAATACTTTATTTGCAGAAACGTGACAACAATTTTCTTGTTGATCGCCAACTGGACAAAATTGGATGACAGTTATCGATTTTGAAGAACAAAGCAATAACCTTCTTATCCATAGAATCTACAATTTTTTAATGTGAGAAAAATCCAACCTTACTTGGTTGCTGGCTAGTTCTACGAACAAACCATAAAGTCTGATACTAAGCTCAGCTTTCTCGTAAGCTTTTATAGTTTAAGAAACTTTTTCAAGTACAGCAATCCTATTGCGCTTCTCAAGCACTAGACCGAGAAGCCCTACTAGTAAATAAAAACTGCTTAATTTAGGCAATTCATGTAACAAACACAGTCAAAATATTTAGGATTTTCTAGTTTCAAGAAGACTTTCGGTAAAATCGATTGGTAATAAAGTTGACCTACATCTACTTCAGTCAAATTATCAGAAACAATCAACGAAGCCCAAAGCATCGTTTGCGTGAAACTTGCTACTCTCTGCCTTCGTTTAGGTAGGTACATAAAATTTTTATCTTAACAGTTCGCAGTCTGCTCAGCTGTACATAACGTTGAGCATGAAAATTTTTGTAGCATCTAGGACTACAGCACAACATCGTCGACGTCGTAAGAAAAAAGAAATCATTGTTTATATTCTTTTTAGTTCTACTGTTAAGAAAACCTGAAAACAAACATAAGTTTTATCAGTAACCAATATCATCTAAAATTTTAAGTTAAGATACGCAAAGCCAACAAAAATCTAATTGAGATCCGATTAATTTTGTAGGTCTGACTGAGTAAATTAAGATTAGAATTTAAAATGAAATTAATGATAATAATCAATTAATGATAGTAATTTTAGTACGTTTAAAGAAAATGACTCTGCAATACGTTAAACTTTGAAGCTAAGTGATAAATATGAATATTTTACAAAAGCGTTTTTTTCAAGAGATGTTAATTGTTATTATATTTTCTGTGGTAAATTTGGAAATAATTAAACAACGTTAACGCTAAATGCGAATAGAATGGATGTTAATAGAGACGCAACCGTAATTACAGTAGTACTCAAAGCCTTTCTGGGATCACTGCTGATTAGAAAAACTTTAGGAATGTTTTTTGCTTATTTAATTACTACAAATCTGATTCATCATTAATACTCGAATTTTTTTTTTTCTGTAAAGTCAAGTAAAAGAAGATGTGGTTGATTTAATTAAAAATTTTCCGTTAACTTCGGAAAATGATACTCATATGTGAAATACGTTTGTAAATTATTAGTATAATGAAAAAAGATAAGTAAAAAAATTATGTTGATTCCATATTAAAAGCGAGTTTAAAGAAATCTGAATAAAACCAATAAACCGATAAACAAGCCTATGACTTTTAATCCAAAAAATATATACATTTGACTTTGTCGTCTCGTCTAACTGCTACAGGAATATTACGTCCTTGTTATTATCAAGAACATTTAATTATGAAATTCAATTATGAATGCGCTTTATAATTTTTTGGTACGTAATGAAAAATGTAATACTGTTGCATGGAGATAATGGTGAAAATGAGTCGATTGAGAGAGTTTATTATCGATTAAAATACTTAGCAAATAAAGAGACTGTACTCGCAATACAAGTTCGATCTAGTTACCAATTAGTTTTGTAAGTTTCTGCTAGCCTACATGTTTCGAGACAAAAAATTATAATCATAGCATTCCTGCTTCCGAAGGTAATTAGCGCCCAGAGGTCTTGTTGTGTTATTGGATTTAAAAAATGAACAAGGAAACATCACTTTCAGTGGTGTATGTGACTAGCTTATGATCGTAGCTGAAAACTTAGCGAATTTTTCAATTCAACCTTTTATTAATTTGGATTTTTCTATTAACTTGGTCGCTCCAGTTGTACCAAAAATATCCTCTATAAAATTTTTAGTTGTTCTAGTAAAGATATTTACCAGCAATTTTTTTTAGTTCGAATTAGTAAATCTTACTTTCGTAGATCAAGACCCAATTCATCTTGCTGAATAAGCTCAACACTAGATACTATTATGGCTTGGTACGGAGATTATCAGGTAGAATAAAACATTGTGCTTAAAATAATAAAAAAGGATGTAAAAAAAGAGAGAACACTTTAGAAAAAATAAATACTGTTACAGTTTTCTTCAGTGCAAACAAAAAGCTAGCATCTCTCTTAATACATTGCCAAAACGTAGAAAAAATTAAAAATATGTAGATACATGCTTGCGAATAAGGCTATGTTTAAAAAAATTGAAAAAAGTGCAATGCTTATCTTAGAAAAAGTCATTTTTCACTGACATGAGAACATTTAAAAAAATTTCAATCAATGTAAGAATGCATAATGTAAAAAATACACAGCAATGATAGTTTTTTACAAAAAAGTTATTAATAGTAGTTAATTTATCTGTGAGACTTTTGAATACAATTTTATCCAGTAAGCAAAAAGAAGCTATTTGACAAAGGAAGAATAAAGTGGAAGTAAAAAATACGTAAACACTCAGTAACAGCAAACTAGGTTAAAATGAAGCTATAATGTAGTGTTAAATTCATATTTTTTCCTTGTAACAATGTTAAATGACAAACAGAAAATTTAAAATTTTAAAAAAGAACTGAAGAAAGAAATGAACTAATGAACAAGCGAAAATATTACTTGATTTAAGAAAGTCAAGTTTTTCTAAGACTTCATCGTAGACAATGATATATTGACACAATAGACATAATAATGACTATTTGTGTCCATAAAAATAACTCTAAGGAAACAAATAAATGTGCTAGTACTAATGATTTATCTATCATGCATTTTCTAAATACGGATAATCACTTAAATTATTCAACAAAACAACTTATACGTCGCTTAATAATTTGAGTGGGGTTTTAATGCAATGCAAGACTAGAGCCACAAAATGGAAGTGTTCAGTGAACACAAAAATACTGCTGTGTTTAATCGAATTAAAATTAAATTTGGCTTTTAAGTGTTTATCTATTCTGTTTCATCTGACAACACAAATTTTCAGTCGTATTTTTTATAACTTTTCACCCTCTGTCATACATTCTCAATCATGCAATCTATTGGCCATGAAAAACTGAGACGCTGCAGAGTTTGTCAAAATGCTTTTACAACTTCGAAAAAAATTTGGAATATTTTAGACTCCACTGAAATCGCTATATCAAAGCCACAATACTCAAGGTGTAGACTTTGCATGTATTCTTACAACAAAAGATTCGAGACTAAGATTCTTTTCGTAGAAGTTACATTTACAGGTTTTATAATGTACATTAGCAAGCCATATGGTAGACATACCTCTGCTAAGGCAGCTTTTAAATAGCTAACGACCTTAAAAAAATTCGGGTCCACTAGTGATGCTATATTAAGAATAAAAAAAGGATAAAAAATAAAGAAAGGATAAAGAATAAAGAAAGGCTTTTGATTGAGAAAGAGTGTGCATTGGCTAACGTTGACCTATATATGTCTTTAAAGTTGACCAAAAATATAGCTTGATAAAGCTGATGTACATAATACAATTTTAGTTGCTTGTAGACGAGTATACATTGAACAAACTGTCTAAAAAAAACTTTTCAATACATTAAAAAATGAAATTTTGCCAAAAATATGGCCATACATACATGAAGTAATACAATTTGTAAATGGTATTTCTATTCATCAACATTTAATTTAAAGTAACGATTTTTCTTAAGCACACAAACAATTACAAATAAATGTTGATTGTGTAGCACAAAAGTGATTTAACGTGATGAGTTTTTTTTTTAGTAATAGTTTTTATTACTTTTTTTTACTGTCCTTTATCACATTTTTTAGTTTTTTAATAAATAGTGCATAATGTGCCAGTTTCATTTTTAAATATCTTTCATCATTATAATTAAAATACACATTTTAACCTTTATACTTGTAAAACTGACAAAGTAACGTTATTTTCTAATTGTACTACCGTAGTTAATCATCTTTCTTCGTTTCAAACTACTGTTTCATACGTCAAAAATTAGTTTTTTTCTCTCGTAGATGGATTATTAATGCAATTATTATTAATATTCTGTTAAAAATTATTTTGAACCATAATCTGTATAAAATATATAAAGAATACTTTCCTTTAAATATAAAAGAGCCTTCAAGGACCGTTTTTTTATTATAATAGAACTTAACAATAAAACAAGTATGACTAAACGAGCTGTTGATTACTAAATGACAGTATTCTAATTTAGCCAGAGTCATTCCTCGCCAAACCTGACAATAACGTTTGTTATTTTTCTTTTTTTTATGATTATTATTTTCTTCTTTACCTAACATCCCTTGTATAATTGAAGCACGTGTAAGATAAATTCAGAACTACCTCACTCACAGTCTGTGCTTAACCAATTTTTAGGGTATTTAATTTCAACAACACACAGATCAGGTATAACAGAAGCAGAACTGTAGCATAATTAGCGAAGTGTTAGATTTACTGTAAGTGCCAAAGACACTGTTTGCACATGCCAGACATTCTTGTACAACTCTAGAGTTTTTTTGCATTGGGTTACCATGTCGAGTACTATCGTTGCTGTAAAATTACGTACAAAATCAGAACTTTGAATATACTTGTTCCAAAAATAACTTGAACACGAAACAGGAAAATAACAAAAAACAACACGAAACAACGTTAACACGAAAGTTTGCAGAATCTCTCTAAAAGACGTTGATGTTCGTCAACACGAAAGCTGCAGAGTCTCATTAAAAGACGTTAATACAAGTGGCTAGAAAATAAGGTCGCGTTCTTGTAGGCTGGATGTAAAGGCTTGTTGTAAGAAAAAAATCGAGACTAAAAATTTAAAGCACGTATGTCCTGATCAAAAAATCGCAGGAAAGTGAAGGCCAGCTTTTTAATATTAAAGATAAAAAAAAACATAGTAAAAAGTGCATTGTTCAAACCTTCTTTTTTCTACTTTCATATGTGCGTTCTACGCTAGAGTGAATTAAAATTTTCAGGATTCTGGCTTTGAGAGAATATTTTATGGAAGTGGTTGTTTTATTTTACTCTCCCTTGACCCCCCGCTGATCACGTTTACACCTCACCCCCACAGCACAGCATACATTTTGAGTTTTATTAAATTTTATTCCTTATTTAATCACTAATCTCTCCCCCCCCCAAAAAAACACTTTCCTCAAAATTTAAACCAGTGATTCTACACATAAACCGTATCTTATTCACTCTGCCATACTTAAATATACACTTTAACACATACCTGACCCCTTCTTTCTTATTTCATTAAAAAGAAAAACTTTAAAATCTATTTAAAATTAAATAGAATTATCTGAAATTAATCGATCTTACAAAAAAAATTAAGAGATTTTTACACATTATATGAATACAACTTTACGAGATTCTTCCACAAGGTTACATGTTAAATTGAGATTTTTGTAAATTAAACATATAAAACTAAAAGTTGTTGAGTGCTTAGGTACCCGAGTAGTCAGTTGTACTTCTGTAAAATCATATGGCAGACAAATATAATTATGAAGTAAGTATACCTTCTATAACACGATATGGAGTACAAAGGTGGTTCAATTATCGTTGGAATAAGTATACCTACGTTCATTTGGTAAGATTTCAAACAATATTTTAGTATTTTTTAAAGGAACCATTTCAAACAATATATTACGGCACATTACAACATAATAGTTATTTACGTAACAAGTGCAGAAAAGACGATTTCCCGCACGAGTGTGATCGCACGGCACGAGTTGCCGTCACCGGCCACGAGTGTGAGTCTGTCACACGAGTGCGGGAAATCGTCCCACATGAGTTGCGTATAAGTTTTTTCACAATAAGTGTGCGAAAAATAGGTGTTTTCCGCACTAATATTAGTGTGGAAAATCGATTTTTCCACATAGTGTGTGGTAAAAATGTGTGTGGAAAAAGTTTTTGTCACACACCTTTTCCGCATACTCTACCCTTCTTTTACTGTGTTATAAAAAAAATTAGAAATAAGTTTTTGTGGAAACGGTTTTTGTTGCACACCTTTTCCGCATACTGTGCGAAAAAACCTTTGCCACACATTATGCGGGAAAATCGATTTTCCAAACTAATATCAGTGCGAAAAACACCTACTTTCCGCACACTTTTGCGATATAGTAGTTTTTCCTACGAGTTTAAAAAGTCTTTGTTTGCGAAACGAAATTAGTTTTAGATAAACCTATAAAATTTTTAAATAGATCCACGCGTTAATTTTTTTTATAACACAGTAAAGGAAGGGTAGTGTATGTGGTGAATGTATGTAAGTACAGCATAAGAAAAACAATTTCCAGCATTACTGTATGTATTGGTATTCCTCTCACGTCTCTGAACTTTTCCTGGCAAACTGTAGTGAACATCTTCAAGCCAAAAAATCACCTTAGACACGAATGGAAAAATTGTAATAAAATAAAAATTTATTACTCAAAAAATTAGCTTATTATATAAATAATTTATTTATTAATGTAATTTATAATTAAACCAAATTATTTAATATACAGTAAACAAACACTTACATTCGAAATAAGTTACGAACCGTATAATAACAAGATGTAATCAAATTTTCAATATCGGTACCGATTAGAAAAGTGGGTAAAGAACTCGGTTTGGGTGTAAAAGGCCGGAGCTTCAAATCCAGTTAGAAGTTTTTTTTTATTTTTGTGATGAGGGGACCTTAGCAAAGCAGTATGGTAATGGACGTGGGGCGAAGGGAGAGTAACATGCAAAATATACTTCCGTTAAACATTTTCTCAAGGCTCCCAATCTGAAATTGTTGATTTACTCTCATGCATTACGTGCTTATAAAAGTATAACTTCAAAAAAAAGTACGGTTAAACGATCTGAAATTTTTTGTGGGTATTTTTTTTAAGTTATTTCGAATATACGTTCGATGTTTGAATCAAATGTATGATTATGATCAAAAAATCCTATGTATAAAACAAACGTGCTAAAGCAACATGTACTGGGATATAGTACTGCCCTATTGAAGATAAAGTGGTACTGCGAGATGTTTTTTTAACCTTTTAGACATAAATATATTGTGGGTATTAAATATGGACTAGAAATAAGTGTGTGGGCGTATGCGACAGATGTCAGCGTAACTTTAGAGATGTAATTAACATAGAAGGTAGGAAGTTTTTTGATATTATTGCAAGATTCGTTAAAAGCTCACTATCTTGTAATGGCCACTCTAGCGTCAAATCGTACTCTGGCTTTGACTCAAAATTTTCTTATCTTCGTAATACATTGCTTATAGTTGTTTATTTATTCAATATTAAAATATTTATTGAAACCATGCCTAACTTACGGATATACTCTCATTTTAACAATAATTGCACTACTGTCGTACACAATATCGTTTCATAGAAGCTATATTTATGTTCGTATATTTTTTGCCATAGAATGTCATAAGAGTATAACTTCATATTTAAGTACCCAGGCACCCACTACCCACTGAGTTTTTCTTTTTTCTTTGTTAAGTATAAATTTTACAACTACACTTAATGCATTATTTTTGTTTTCAAAATTAGCTCAAACATCAGGTATAATTTTTAATTTATAAAAAAAACAGTAATTTTGTAACAAAATCCGGTTATGAGAAGAAATTGTCACTCTGTACTTAATCTAATTATTAGATTAAATAGAAGTAATGAAAATTATATTTTGGAATTAAAAGTAACGCTCCGAATCAAATAAGGTCGAAAAGTTGAAAAGGTATGATGGGAGAGGCAAAAAAAGAAACTATAAAAAAATAATGCAATTATTGTGGAACCAGAAAAAAACAAGCCAGTTCATGAACATCATGCAATGCACGGAAA
Organism: Copidosoma floridanum; assembly: GCF_036245765.1. NCBI lineage: Eukaryota > Metazoa > Arthropoda > Insecta > Hymenoptera > Encyrtidae > Copidosoma > Copidosoma floridanum. Next base: position 10,331,273 of record NW_028321885.1, read on the forward strand.
TTATCGTGAATAATTTAAAAAGCACTTCAGAAATGTGGAAATTATTTATTTCTGAGGTTTAGGAAATCGCTATCAAGTTATGTATGTAAAAAGTAAATGTCAATGAAGTAGTGTGTAATGAATACTGGAAAAAAACATTGTTTAGAGTGAAGACAGACTTTAAAACATTGATTAAGTAATAGTGAAGTATTAGGATGCAGTTTGATGGTTTCCACTAGTACCTAAAGAAAAGTGGCTTTGGATACAAATCAATAAGCCGAGCTTTGTGTTATGAAAAATATGAAACGCGTTTTTAAAACATTACAATTTTTGTGCGGAAAAAAATTGATCACTATGAATATACTTCATGTATAACTTTTTGTTTACAATAAGCCAATAACAAAAATCTTGTATGTGCCAAAAATAAAACTTTCTTATTTGTTAATAAAATTTGTTAACTGAAAAAAGTTATCAAGTCAGGCAGTGACTCTCCATCAAAAGTTGTATCGAGCTAAAGGTCATTGGAAAAACTTTTTTAGGTCCAACTTTATTGTATAGTTCACGAGTCCTACTTGCTCTAGACACGTTTATACAAGACTAACACGTTCATAATGTCTACTATACATATGATATTTAGTGAAAGTGACTTATGCTGACACTGGGTTTACATGGACACTAGCATAACTCCTATTTTATCCTTGTAAGTTAATCCCACTTTCCCATAAATATTATTGTCTGCATTAGTCACCTCTGGTCAAAAAATATTTGTATATAAATGTATGGTCATCAAATGTAACTTATGCGGACAATTATATGTGTGTAGAGAGGGGGTAGTTATACGAAAAAATTAAAGCATGATGCGGATGTCTGCATAACTCTACCTTGTTAATAACATACATCTCAAAAGTACGTTAGATTTGCCTAAATGTCCCTCAGTAAACACACACACACTTATATATATACATTAGTGGGGCTAACGCCCCCCTGCGCGCTCCGCGCGCCAACCCCCTACTAACAGATTGAGTAGACAAAATAACGACATTACTAGTGTTTTTAACAATGCAGGCTGATAATTAGTTCACAACAGAGAAGCAGAAATAATAACGGGAGAAAAAAAAGAAAGCAAGGTTTATATTCCTAGAATAACATTGAGTACTGGCACCTAATCATCATTACCTTTTGTCTTCTGTAGGAAACAGTTTCCCTTTGTATTATCATGTTCTATGTTTATCAACAAATTACATGGACAAAGTTTTGATTCCTTAGGATTGTATATTAAAAAACCTTTATTTTCTTACCGCTAATTATACGTTGCTTTATTAGGATGTAAGAATCCGAAAATAATTTTTATTCAAATTGAATTCGAAAATAAATCAGAAACTAAAAAATATTGTTGAGCAAGAAATTTTTCAGTAATTCAAAAATATGTAACTTTAAAGATCGTCACATTTAAACAGACATACGTCTTCATAAAAACCACGAAAAACAAATATGTGAAAATGTGGAAAGGGTTTTAAAAGAACAAATGGGTTAAAACGACACATGAAATGTCACAACATTAAGCTAACAGAATGAATTATTGTTTTAAAAGCTTAGTTGTGTTTGTCTATTTAATTATACATCCTCCTGAATTCTGTCTTTTTGTTAATAAAGTTCTCAGGTAATTAAGAATTTTATATTTGGGTGAAGTACACATGGACCAGAAATAGATTTAAAACGTAAGAATTCAATGAAGTTAAACAAATAATGGTCCTTCAGAGACATATAGTAAGTAAGGTGGAGCGAATAGACAGAGGGAGACCTATGATCATTGACTTAAAAAACCCTAAAAATGAGGTATGTCTTGGTTATTAAATGACGTATATTTTTTAACATTTATGATAGTAAAACATTCTATAAATAAGTAGTCTTAGGGTGGGAGGTAGAGGGGTAGCGAGGGGGAGCGGGGGGGGGCTGAGACTCACTTTCGTCAATACAATTATATAATATAGGGAGATATACATATGTACAAGTAGGGTTTTGCACCCCTGTGCGCTTCGCGCGCCAACCTCCACCTAAACAGATTGTAACTTGTTAAAAACTGTTTCAGATAGTTTCTTTTTTTGGTTTTTGATTATCTTACTTACTATTACTACATTATTTTACAACAACGACATTTTTTAAGAAACAATTACTGTCATATTTCTATATCAATTAAAACAATTTTTTGCCTGGTTTCTAATGTTAGAAACCTTTAGGGTGAAAAAATACAAAGTAGATATAAATAATTTTTTAACGAGACTCAAGAAAAAACTTGAAATAGAGTCTTCATTCTAATTGTTACTGTTAACACAGAAAACATCTTAACATTACCTTTTATTTTGTAATGAATCGTTGTGACATTTGCTATGAAAATAAACAAATTTCAAGATCAAAGTTTTGATTATCATGGTTTATATTCAAGAAAACCTTTATTTTCTCATGGTTAATTATATATGGCTTTATCAAAACGCAAAAATTGAAATTATTTACTTATTTAAGTAGAAAGAAAAAAATTATGGAAATTAAAAATGTTGTTAGGAAAGAAATTTTTACGTTAATAATTGACTTCACTTAATAATTTTGGAGTTAAACGATGAAACTTATAGGATTTAATTAAAACTTAGTATCCTTATTAATACTTCATTATTTAATAATAATGCATAACATAATGTGTTTTTTTTGTCAACACTTGGTAAAAAAATTTCGATCCTGAATTTTTTAGAATAAGAAATCTCCAAATTTTAACAAATTGTATTGTAACATAATATTAAGGAAACAGGTAAAAGACACACGGGTTCTCTTAATCAGGATGAATGATTCATTAAAAGCATAAAGTTCTCAGTGTATTCAATTTTTTTGCGTAACTATTATTGTAAAACAATGTCACATTCCTTATTTACCCCATATATTTCTATTACACGATACAATTACATGTTTAAATAAGAACATTAAGTAATTATTAAATATTAATTATTAAATACAATTTTGTAACAATTAATTTACGATTTTCAATATGTTATTTACTAATAATATAACATAAATAAACACTAATTTTATATTTCATTAATGTGTATAAGGTCTATCTATTTGCCCTTTTAGCAGTGTAAATAAATAGATAAAAAAAATTATCTTTTAAGTTAAGTATAAATTGTTTATACTTATTATGAGGGGGGTTGTACAGGAACAAGATAAATAACGTAGGGGCTGTAAAGGGATTGTGGAAGGCTGTATGTGGTTTTCCAAAAACAACATATATGTCAAATTAATGTTGAAAGCAGTCAAATTTTACCTTATATATAGGTGGGGGGCTGTGAGGGTGGTTAGTGGTTGTGGAGGAGATGCTGGGAGCTGTGGAGGTTTCATGTGGGTTGCCCCACCCAAACAACTGTGTAATATAGGTAGATGTGTGTATATACATGTATACTTAGAGTTTTGTGTGTGTATAACTTGTAAGTGCAAGCTCTTTATGCTTTCTTCACGTTGCTTTAAATTTATTACTGTTAGTGTAAGGTTATGTTTGACAGAAAAAAGTCCGAAAAATGTCTGTATTTTCTAATAAATGATATTAATTGCTCATTTAATAATAAGTTTTAAGATATAGAGCTAAAAAACTTAAAATAATTAATGTCTGTTAACCTAACCTAATTAACCTAATGTCTGTTTTCAGGTCAGGGGTTTAAAAATCAAGTAAGTTTTTGATTACAAAAACTCTTGACTTCGTCAACGCAAAGTCTTTCTTTACCACCTGATCTTCTAGGTTCTTGTACCTATTTTTTCTTTTCCTCAGTTTCTTACGGTACGATAACATTAAAGATTATTATTCATTTTGGAAATTATTATTTTTTTCATATCCTTACACTCTTAACTCAAAATTAACGACTTATTGTGCTTGTATTCTTCCCTCACCCTTTGTTAAGGTCATTACACTACCCGCTTTATTTATTTTTTTCTTTTTCTTACTGTTACCTCGCTTTAAATTGAAGATGTAACACTCGTTATCCGTAGAACATTTTCAAGATGGCTTTTCTTAAAACGACTTTTTCCTGTTACAACAGTTTCGGCTCTACTCTGGTCTGTCACTCACCTTATCATGGTCCTTGCATGTCACTCTTTTTCTCTATTCTTTCATAAGTAAGTGCACTCCTTTCATTTTTCGTTCAATCAAATTAATTTTGAATGCACTGGATATTTTTCATCATTAGTGTTCTCTCTGTCATCACATTAGGATCTCTTTTTTTCGATTAACCTTTTTCTGTTTTATTTATTTTGTTTTATTGCTTTATTTTGCAGTCGTTTTCCTTGAGTAACTGTTTGTCATCTTCACTGCATGATATTTCTACTTGCTTTCTTCACTTGTAGCTTTTAAAATAAATTTCCGTATTTTTTTCCAATGGTATTGTTTCACTCTCTGGTATACCTTATCTTGATTCTGTTGTTTACCATTATTCTTTAATTTATGGTTTATACTTATTTTTACTAACTATTAACTAGGATTCTTTAAGAGCTATACGTCATGTATATTTTATGAGTGTGGATCTCCTGACACGTCCCTGTATAAGTTCTAGTAATGCAACAAATAGTTGGATCATAAGAAATATACTCTTCAAACTACTTATGAATAATTTTTTTCTAACGACTCTTTAAATTGATTATCTTTTCCATAGTTTATCATTTAGTGTACATAAACACTGTTTTGTAGTCCTTTTTATCTACAATAATTCTGAAAACCTTATGTTGAATCTCAACTGAAGAAGAGAAACAATTTCTTCAGTCTGAGAAAAGAAGCAAATCAACACTCGCTATCCTCTAACGTTGCCATCCAAGAAAGAAAAAACAATACCCTGTTACCACTCTGAACCTAACTAGCAACACAACGCTTCCAAGAGAATAATTAGTACTTACTTTACTAATATGGTCCATGAAAAAGAAGCAACACTTTCATGACTGGAAAGAAAAAAAATAACACTCAGGAACAAATGGATAAAAATAATCAACACTTGATGTTCTGATTAAAGAACATTAATCCTATGTTGCTATAAATTTTAGAAAATGGCTACATAAATAATATAAAAAATCTTGGACTTCCGTATAGTACGCGTGGAGAGAAGACGAGTCCGTGCTAGAGTGGCAAAAAAAGTGAATAATAAAGAATTAATTTAAGCTGCATAGAGTTGTGGATAGTAAGGAAGAAAAATAGTGGAAAATTGAAGAGAAATTAAAGTAAAGTAAATAAATGGAGTGAGATTAGTAATTGAAAGTTAAGACAGGAGTATGTGAAAACGCGTTCAGGGAGGCAGTAAAATTAAGAAGATTTGTCTTTGAAGAAGTGCAAGTAAGTAAGAAGCAAAAACTAAAAGAAGTGAAAGGTCACGTCAAAAAAGAGAAGAAGAGGTCACGTCGTGTAGATAAGTGGATAAAGAAGTTTTGCAGTGAATAAGGAAAACCTCTACGTGAACAACAGTAAATATTTTAAGGCTATATAAAAAATAGTGGAGAGGATCGTATAGCAAAGGGAATAAACCTATAAAATAGAGGTATCTAATAAAGTAATTTTTGTTGTATTAGACAGTTAAAAAGGAAGATGCTTGAATTAACTGGGATCGGTAAAGGGGGCTGTGATTTACCAACAGCATTGTAGATAAAAAAGATTTCATATTACCGACAAAGCAGAAAACACTGAAAATGTCCACAGAGGTGGGAATAAGTTTAAACACAAGAAGTAACGCACAAACTACCCTGAATTTTTAGAAAGACGGTAGAGGAAAAGAGAATAATGACAGGTTAAGCAGAATGGAAAAACGGTTAGAAAGCACACTTAAAGTGTTCGTCAGATTAGAGAAAAAAAAAGAAGAATGGACAGAAGAAAGAAACAAATGAGATACAGAAAAACAGGAATAGGTGGAACAGAAGTAGTCGCTAGAAAAGAGAGTCAGTAGATTAGAATAGGAAAAAGAAAAAGGTGAGAGAGAAAAAAAAAAGAGTGTAGTGATTAAAGGGGCATTGATTGAAAAAGACAATTTAGAAAAGAAAGTGGAAGTATATATTGCACAGAAAATGAGTGTCATGGTAGAGGTAAAGGAGGCTAATAAAATAGTTATTAATAACGGGAGAGGAGAGAGAAAATTAGTGAAAGTAGAACTAGAAAACAAAAAAATGAAGGATAGAGTCATAGCGAACAAAAAGAAGCTGAAAAAGAGGATAAATATATTAGAAATAATCTGACTGAAAAAGAAAGGGAAATTCAGAAAATGATACTAGACAAATACAATGAAGAGAGAATTAAAAGAAAAATCACAAAAGTGGGTTGCATAGAAATAATAATCAACGAGCAATGGTTTAGACGTAACGAGTGGAGCAGCGAATTTACAGAAGATAGAAAAAAGATTCAAGAAAAAACAACAAAAAAGTCACAAGAATGATGGGTGCAAAAAGAAAAACAGGTGAAGGGAAGGAGTAGGTGCAGTATAAGTGTGTCGACGCTCCGGGCGAAGACTATGCCCTGCTTCAAATCCTGGACTTAGACTATGCCTTTTTTCGCAGTCCGGACAAAAACTATGCTCTTTTGTCTGTTCCAGACGAAAACTATGCCCTTGTAGGATGCCAGACGAAGACTATGCCTTTTTCTGGAGTCTGGACGAAAATTATGCCCTTCTGTATGTTCTAGATAAAAACTATGCCCTCTTGGAGTCCTGGACGAAGACTATGCCTTTTTTCGAAGTTCGGACGAAGACTATGCCCTTTTCTCGAGTCCGGACGAAAACTATGCCCTTTTTTTCTAGTCCGTGTGAAGACTATTATATTTTTTCCGAGTCTGCACGAAGATGTTGACTTTTTTTGGAGCCCGAATAAAGTACAATTCATTTAAGCTTACCTTACATTTGTGTTTGTAATTAGATATATAATCAAATACACTTATATAGTGGTTGTTGTTTACATTTATATAAATAATTGTAAATAATAATATACTATTATAAAATAATAATACAAACTTAGGAATGTTTTCATAAGCATGGTAATTTGTAATTAATGAATATGAAAGACTCTTTTATGTTTTATTTCCAAATTCATTATTTTTTCTACATTTTTGTTGGTTACAATAAGTAACTTGTATAATTATTGTAACTTTAAGTTGAAAAATTGATAAAATTTATACAATTCGTGATTTAATAAAAAAATATAATATTCATAAGAAAATTGAGAAAAAAGTAAACTTTTTTTTATCAATTAATATTTTTAAGACATGAATACTAAAATTACAAAGTATTTTTTAGCACATGAATAAATTAGCAAGTTTTAATTAATTACAGTTATTGTTAAAAACAGTTTACGGAATCCTAAAAAAAAAAGATCAAAAACCCCTTTTTTTTCAAACACTTACCAAAACTCCAAATACTTAAGCCGTTAGACCTGCTAAGAATAATGATTATGTGTTGTTTTTTTACAAAGGCGTCTGTAGATTTACGTACATGTAAATCTCAATGTAAAGATAAAACTTATTTCGACATAAATATATACACAAGTATCGAGAAATCTGACAATGTTAAGTCGTTTTCAGAAGCTTCGTATTCGTGAGCTTCTTACAGCGTACTAGTAGCTAGTAAAGTGGTTAGTAAATAATATTGGGGTGTTTTTTAATTTAATTTTTGTGTTGACGCGCAAAAAAGACACATTTTCAACCCAGACTCAGAAAAAATGGCATAGTTTTCGTCTGGACTAGAAAAAAGGGCATAGTCTTCGTCCGGGCGCGAGAAAACGGCATAGTCTTTGCCCGGACTCAAAAAAAAGGTATAGTCTTTGTCGGGGATCAAAACACGGCATAGTTTTCGTCCGGTCTAGAAAAAAGGGCATAGTCTTCGCCCGGGACGTCGAAAGGGCATGTCTTCGTCCGGGGCGTTGGTATGTATTTGGAATATAGCAGGTGTATAAAATAAGGACAGTGAGGTGTGGACTTATCTAAATGACTTTGACGTGATAGTGTTAGTAGAAAGGTGGCTGGAAAAGAATGTATCGTTGGATCTAAAAAGTAAGATGTCGAGAAAGTTCGAATGGAATTTTGTATCAGCGGTAAGAGAACATTAAAAAGGGAGAATTCAAAGTATGGAATGAAAATGTAATAATGCAAGAGAATAAACATAGAGAATAGAAGTGGAAAATTATTGGAGTATACAGTCAAAATGTAACAAAAACAATGGAAAGTATAAAAGAGAATACTGACGAGCAAACTGCGGGAAGTGTATTTTTAGTAGGAGACTAAAACGCGAGAACAGGAAGAAAAGGAAGATGGATTAACGAAACGGACTAGAAAAGTAAAGAAGTAGAAATAAGGAATTCCAAGAATGAAACAATAAATGAGGAAGGAAAAAGAATTATTAAAGAAACTACAGAAGAAGGGTAGAAAATAAATAATGGACAAAAAGTAGAAGAAGGAGATTTCACATATGTTGGCAGTAGAGGCGAAACCGTAATTGATTATGTTATAGAGAATCAAGAGGCTTTTGATCAAATTAAACTGATCAAAATCGGACAAAAAACGGAGTTAGACCACCTACTGATGAAAGCGTATTTAGAGGAAAAAATAGAAACGACAGGAAAAAAAAAAGAGGAAAGAGAAGCCTCAAGAAAACGGTCTCAAGAAATGATTGACCAGAAAAGCTGAGAAAAGGGCAAGTAGGAGAATGTAGTATAGGAAATTAAAAAGTGTGGTGCCTCTCGTATGCAGATGACATTGTGATAATAGCGGATAGGGAAGAGGAATTAAAGGATATGTTAAAAAGATTTAAAAAGTATATTGAAAAGAAGAAAATGATCTTAAGTGATACAAAAACAAAAATCATGGTCTTTAAAAATAGAAAGAAGAAAAACAGAGTATGTAAATCAGGAAAAAAACATTTGAAAAAAGTGGAAAAAATAAGATATCTTGGATATATTCTACAGAAGAATGGCATCAGTGAAAGATATATGGAAGAGAGAAAGAGGAAAGCAATAATTGCTATGAAGAGTGCATGGAGTAAAGGTGAGAGAATATTTAATAACAGTTATAACAGAAGGAAGAAATTTTTTACAGCACTTGTGAAGAGCGTAGCACTATTTGGAGTAGAGATATGTGGGTGGAAATAAGATGAGAGGCTAGAAAGTGTGCAAACAAGATACGTAAAGTGGATATTAGGATTAGATAGTAATACCCCAAATTACATAGTGGAAGAAGAGTGTAAAGTAGAGAAGCTAAAAATAAAAGCATTAAGAAAAGCGCTCAAGTTTAAAGAAAAAATCAAGGACTCAAATATTAAATTAGTGAAAGAAGGTACAAGAAAAAAAGACAAAGACAAGGTAAGAATGAACTTAGGAAGAGGATCAAAGAAGAGAATAAATATTCTGAATAAAGAAGAGGTAAAAAAAAACAAGATACACAAAAGGAGTAGAATTTAAGGATGAAATAAGGGAAAAAACAAGTTATATAGATACATCAAAACAGAGGAAGAACCAGAGTAGCTTAAAAAGGATGTGACAAGTAAAGATAGGAGGCTGATGGCAAGATTTAGATGCGGAAATGAATGTAAAGGAAAAGAATACTGCAAAGAAGAGAAAGAAGAAATGTGTAGACTGTGTCAAGTGGAAGAAGAGAACCATAGACACTTGCTGAGGATATGTGGAGAAACGAAAAGTGGAAAAGAAATAGAAGAAGTTTTAAGCCAAGATGCAAAAGAAATAGTAGTTTTAAGAAGTGTGGTTAGACTAAAAAAAGAAATTCTAAGGTTGGGTGATTTAAAGGTGAATACCAAAGAGGAGCGATAGATTATGAAGTAAATTAAAAGAAGACTCCAGAAAATTATTGGAACATTGAGAAGAAGAAAAAGCAAGAAGAAAAGAGAGGAGAGAGAAGAAAGTGAAAAGTGGTGAAAAGTGAAAAGTTGGAAAAGGTGGTAAAAATATGACTGAAACAGACAATTCAAATAGTGTTATTAAATATAGTCTTGTTTAGAAAAAAAAAAAAAATGTGTTTTTAGTTTTGTTTATGATACCCTACGAATTTTGATTGCTTAATTTAATTAAAGCTTGTATATAATTAAAAATTTATTACATTTTATTTTGTTTATAAAAAGATTAAAGAGATAAGATGAACATTGAATAGTATTAATAGTATAAAAGATGCAAAGTTGTGAGAACTTTAACGAAAGCCCTCCAAACCTGAAAGGGACGGAGTATGAAATAAATAAAAAAAAATGAAATACAAAAACTTGATTGCTCTTGAATTAACTTTTCTTTTTTTTTCATTCAACAAAGAAAAAAAATTAATTTGTGTAAAAATGTCTTAAAAATTTTTTAATTTCTGCATTATTTTAATTAGTATAAAATTGTCAAAATCCTTATATTGTTGATAAATAGAATTTTTTTTACCTGGTGCTGCATGAACCCAAGCAAAGCATCAGGCTTAAGGAATCCTTGAGCGTTTCCTGATTGATGCCACACTAGGTGCGAAATTTCTCTTGCCTAGGATGCAGTAAACATCCAAAGTTTGATAAAAACGCCTCAAGTAGCAAAATTCTTTATTTGATGATACTTGTAATTATGATTCGTTTTTGGATATTATATAAGGATCCAATTAGGCAAAAAAATATTTACACATTTATAATTTTTGTCGCTCTATGCACTTCAAAAATGCACCAGTTTATAAAAACTAAAAATAGGTTTGTGGTGCAAGCACTGTAACGAAGACGACTTAATGAAATTAAATTCATACGTCGTGAAGGCAGCAAGACCTCAGGGATGAAATGTTCTTAAGATTAATGTTATAAGAATTATTAAAATAGACAAATGATAATAGCAAAGGTTCGTCATTAAAATACAAAAATTAAATTAATGAAAGATTACTTGTACTAGAAAAAAGCCTTTGACAAAAAAACTTGTTTTATTCACAATAATTTACAAGAATATGATGCAATCCATTTTCAAAAAATCGATGTAGTGATCACCTTTGTCAGTATACATATATTTTTGTAGTGAACCAAAATAAAAAAAGTACATTAAATTGGTAAATAATCACAGGGGAAGAGCTTTAATAGAAGCACATGCTTAGCTTTCTCGGGTCTGCTTGCCAGGAAGAACCTCATTTTTATCGCCAGGAAACAATTGGCGTCTCGCAGGGAGACGATTCAGAAATGTAATCAGCAATCTTGTTTCATCTTTTCTAAAGACGTTGCAGAGATGATAAAGAAGACGCTGAAAAGTCAAATCGAAGAAATTGTCACACGTTTAACAAGTCCTGATGTTTTTTTTAGCGCGAAATAGATGAAGATAAAAATACGACACGCGTTTTTTTAAACATTGACTGATCGTTCAAATTCGAGCATGATTACTGGCCTACCATACAGCCTGTATGAGACCACTATAAATATCGTATTAAAATTAATCTTATTGTAGCGTACTGTTTTTCTTTAGTGCACTGTGAGTCTGCTATGTTATAATGAACGCTAGTTGTTACGTTTCTGCATCGAAAGTAAAGTAAGAAGTCAAAAATTAAAAGTACAAAGCAAGCACAGTAAATTATACTGGGGTGAATTGCAAAAAAACCAGCCAAAATTTAATTTCCTTTGTTTCAATTAAAAAAAGTTCAAGGTCATAGTTATTTATTCTTGATATATAACAGTAAATAAATAGTTAGGTATCAATACTAAAAAAAGTTTTCTAAATCTTTCGCAGCTTTAAAATAAGTGATTTCAGCACATTTTTATCAATTCATTTGCTGTGATATATCAGAAATAAATAACCATAAGCTTAAATTTTTTTTAATTAAAACTGAAAAAATTAAATTTTAGCCAGCTTTATTGCAATTTGCCACAGTGTGTGGTGGTTTTATAATTTTTTAAATAATCCACCGTGCTTGCTTTGAGCTTTCGGTTTTTTTACTGACTTCTTACGATGATTTCGATGCAGAAACGTAAGAACTAGCGTTCATTATAACATAACAGACTCATAGTGCATTAAAAAAAATTAGTTTAGAGAGATAACTAAAAAATTAATATGTTCTTGACAGAGAACTGAAATCGTATGCGTGATATATTAGTTAAAAGAATAAGATGTATTTCTATTCAGTGCCAAATTACTATGGTTAATTTGTTGAACTATTGCCAAAATTGAGGTACGATGTATATTCTTGTATAAATCCCTTACTTTTAACCCTCAATTTAAGTCACCAAACAACTTAAGATCCAAACCTTTAAGTCGGATCAGTTATTTTCAGAAATCAGATTATTATTCTTGAGCTTTTATTTGCACTTAAAAAGAACTCTCCAAAATATTATAACGAAAAAGATGAGTTTATAAGAGTTTTAAAACTTTTTGGAGAACAAAATTATGAACGTTCGAAACAAGCTAAAATCTAAAAAAAACATGCTCTACTGGAAAGAATCGCAAGAAAACCCTACCATGTATTAGCGTGTTTCAAAGCTTCAATGAAGACGACAAAGATACGTCCAAATCAGAAGTTGTATCTTCATTCCTCGTTTTTTAGCACATTTTTTAATAGCAAAAAAAAACACCAGAAAAAAACACCATTTTTATGACTTAAAAGAGTGATATCTTAGCTTCGTAAATATTTGGAGTGCTCAAATTTTGGTCAATGTCATACTTTATAAGGTACTATAACGTACTTCAATTTAAGCCAAGTCCGTGAACCCACTGCGCACACTTTTTAAAAAAACAGTTGGAATGACTCATATATATATATATATATATATATATATATATATATATACTCACATACTGTGTTAATACCCTAAATAATATAGCTACCACGCATGCACCAGACAAGTAGTTTACCTGTTTTGATTGTTTACATTGTGGTATTGAAAATGAAGTTAGTGTTTGTTAAGATTTAATGCAGTTTTGAAAAAGAGTTATAAGCTTAGTGTATATTGACCAAAGTAATTGTTTTAAGTTAAACGAGTATTGCAAAAAGAGGATTTTGTAAGAACTGAAATATTTGTCTCAATAGATCAAGTAAATTTCCTAATCTTTTTTGAAGCGTAGCTTCTTATGGGGCGTTCTGGGGCTGGGAGTGAGCTGGAAAAAAGTAACAGATTGAAAACGACCGACATGTTTCCCCCACTCCGCTCAGTACCGCAATAGCGAGACGTGTGTAAACATATATATATATATATATATATATATATATTGTGACGTGACGAGTCACCGTCACAGTCAGAATACCGGTTTTGCGATAGCAGACAGGAGGAGAGGCGGTACAGTGCGCACTACCCCTACCTTATCCCAAACCCATACATAGGTATCCATCCCTACTATGGGCAGCACAACCGATTTCCGACTGTGGGTAACACCTGGTGTGTGTGTGTGTGTAACAACGCAACACACACCTGTGTAAGTGGCTGAGGTGCCAAGGCAGCACGGATCAGCGGGCCGGGAGGAGAGACACTCTCTCTTTTGTCTGCTCACCGTAAAGTCGTACTCTGATATACGTCGGTTGAGTTTTGCGTAAGCTAGTGAGGCGAGCTCGGTATCAGGTGACAACAGGAGACGCAGCCACGGCTACCTGTTGCTGACCCGACCGGTTGCAGGCGTATACACGCGGCTTCTGCTGGGACTCGTGCCATCCGAGTGCTGATACCTGCCAGACGGATCTCCCAGTGCCCGTGGTCAAGTTGCGGTGTACCTCGCCATAGGAGTGTTAACGGTAGGCCTGTGTCCCTTAATCCTGTCCCTACCGTGAGAGCACTGTGCCGAACAGCAACTGCTGGACCCACAGGGCCGAATTGTTAGTTGATAGGTCTTGTCGGATGGCTGGACGCTGACATTTTTTTGTGGGTAATACATAGTCATTGCTATAATAAACATATCATCTTTGTAGATAAATAGATGTGTTTTCTTTAATAGTAGGTATTTGAATGCCAGTTACCCACCTATCCTACCGGCCCTTAAGGATAATTATTAATAAATATAAGGTGAACAGCGTCTTGCTGCTGACTGCAAGGCGAGCAAGACGCGACACCTCACATGGCGCTCGATTAGTTGTTTAGGCAATTGTCCGGCACGGTGCTCTCTTACGGCCGTTTTGTGTGCACGCTGTGTATTGGATATTATTTTCATGCTAAATTTGTTTTTTTTGCACATTATAATGGTTATGTTGTAACTTAGTTGCCGGCGCATTATTTGTGCTGTTGGTGCGTGCTACTCCTTTAACGAAGTTTAAATTTTAACAGTACTTATTACTTGATAATAAGTTGTGTATATATCAAATTAAAAGTTGATCGTTCATTTTTCCCTACCGTTTACCTTTGCTAGCGTGTAGTGAAATAAAAACAAGGTGTTTTCTTTTATTTCTCAAGTGCGACCTTGTACAGGATTAACTACTGTGTAGTGTAGATTGTATATGAAATACGAATCGAAAATTTAATAACAAGGGAAAGTTGAAGACGGTAGTGTTTACATTTAGTTAGCAGCGTACCAACACCAATATATTATGTGGTAAAGAATTTGTTCGGCATAATCCCTACAGTAGCTTAATAATTTCAAGCTACTTGTAAATACACAGTATAACATCAACCCATACAAGCGATATAATAAGACCTTATCGTGTATACTCGACTATTTGGCTTTGTTTATTTCGTGACCCCTAGCGTTCTACATACAAAATATGACAGTCTCACTAGAGGATTTGGAATTCTCCTTCAGCGCAAGCGTAACAGGGGGGGACGAACTCCAAGCGCTGAGCCATGAGACAATAAATAAAGTAATCGAGGACACAATTAAACTATACACGGACGGGGAAATATTCCAGTATTTAATATTGCTAGGGTTAAAAAGTAATGGAACCACGCCGGAAGCTAGAGATAGATTACAACGTTTCTTGAGCAGAAAATATATAGGACCAACAGCTGCAATATGGACTAAGGAAATAGATGAAGTCACTCGAGTAGAGAAAAATAGTTCGACTATAGACTTTTCAGACATGGAGTATAGGCCGGGACGCCGTGAAACACAATTCAGATACGACGAATCGTCGGAGGCAGACGCAAGTGTCACACGAGAGAATCGAGCCACCACATCGTCACCTGCAAATCAACAATTCCGTGAAGTTGTAAGCGGGCAAGTACGTCGCGATCTTAATAATGTGAGGGAGCAAAGTGACCAATTAAATATGGAATCGGTAGTACGAGATAAACAAAACGTACCATCCAATACACACGGAGCAACACAACCCTACAGAGGGTCGTATGAGTGGCCCCTGCAAGAGATACTTCAGGAACCTACGAGAAGACCGTCACGAGTATTAGCAGCAGGTCCTGTACGTAACTTGGGGGCAAATAGAGCTGCCGGAGAAAACATAGGGACTGTAAACAAGGAACAAAGGACAGGTCTAACCATGGGCGAACATACATCTATGGCACTCAGTGGTAATAACCGTCAAACAGCTTTGGCATCGGGGGATAGAGAGGGTAGTGCTGCAAACGACCGTCGGGTAAAGTGGTCAGACGGACACCCTACCGACCATAACTATGAAGGCTTGGCATCTCAGAATCACAACACGAGCGCACAAATTGGGTACACGGATGCAAGGCGTAAAACGAGTAGCCACACACAACAACACGTACCCCACGATATGTCAAACGTGCCCTGAGCGCACTCAACGGTACACTCGCTGCCCCCGCAGACTCGAACACCCTTAGCCCAAACGCAAAATGTACCTTTACATTCGTTCCTTAATTACGCGAGTATGCAGTTACCAACAACTGGCAGCATCAGTCATCCACGTGTAGAGATACAAAGTCATAGCCCAGATAATTTTCCTCACGAACATCGATTTACCACAGGGCCTCAAGATCACTGCAATTCGACCTCAGCTAACCAAGGTGGACAAAGCAGAGGCATTTATGGAGATATTCCCAGCACTAACGCAGGGTATAATCAACATAATTTAACTTTGGCAGGCGTGGGAATATCAGCACAACAGCGCGAATCACAAATTAGGTGCGAAAGGTACACGCTAGATTTGTTGACCCGCTGGAATGTTGAATTTCGCGGACGTGCTAAAGATGATCCTGAGGATTTTTTGACCCGACTATGGGAATGCGTGACGACGTACAACTTGTCACTAGAGGAATTATTAAGGGTGTTACCGGCAGTGTTTGACGCAGAAACAAACAACTGGTTCCGACGGGAAAAATACAACTGGCGTTCTATAGGCGAATTCATAACCGCTTTCCAACTACAATATGGGATATGTGATTTACAGGGTAGGGTGAATAAAGAAGCTGAAAGACGCACACAGGCGCCGCATGAGGATATAGCAAGTTACCTATCCAATCTGCGAACCCTATTAGATAAAATTTACCCACCCCTGCCGCTCTACGAACAAATTAATCGGGCATACAGGAATCTTCATCCTTATTATCGCGGTAGAATTTCAAGGGCACAGATAAACAACTTTAACGATTTTTTGCTGTTGGGCAAAAATGTTGAATTAACCCAGCAACAGGATAGAGAATACCGCCCACCCCCGCTACCTGAGGATAGTTTGTTCCCGGCAACATCTTTCATTCCCCGAAAACAGAATACACCAAAGAAGATAGCGGCAGTATCAAGTACCCTCACCCCTAACGTCGAGGATATAAAAACGTCAACGCCAACAACCAACACCCCACTGAGCGGGGAGGATAAGACAGAGAAGCAGCATAAAACTGTGCAACAGCAGCTTGAAGAAATGCTAGCTCCGTTGAAAGGTATGATGCTAGAAAGACAAGAGGTAGCTGAACGGCGCCAGAATGCGCAGGCTTCAGCTTTTAAAGAGAAGAAGTCAACTGGCAATAACGCGAAAACCCCTGGTGAAAATACCACTACAGATAACAGGGACCGATCGTGCTTCATTTGCCGAAATGTGGGACACTGGCGTAATGATTGCCCCTACCGAGAATATTGTACCAAATGCGGCAAGATAGGGGACAAGCGCTACAAGTGCCCCAAATGTAACACGGAAAGGACGGGAAACGCCAGAGGAGGGGGGCAGTAGGAGTCGGAGCCGCCCCGCCGGAACAATACGCGACTCCAAATGAACCAGAAATAGTAGTAATTAAGGCAGCTAACCATACAGACCAACAGGAGACTCCGAAAATTTCTTCAGCAATAGGACTTGCGGTACTGACATTTATGACATGGCTAGTAGGGAAACTAGGCGATGTACAGAGGTGTAGTAATCGGCAGGTTTATCGACTGGGAGAATTTCTCCAAATGACTCTGTTGGGTTTCATATGTTACGGGGCCAAAGTTATAACAACGATAATATACTGGACAAACGAAGCAATGAATAGAATCAGTTCCATAGCCAACAGTATGTACAAATGGGGCCTAGGAAGTTGGGAGTTTAAAAACACCCATCTCCGAAGCAAAGGACAGAAGGAGCGGCAATGGCCGAGCTTCCTATCGTCGACCGTAGATAAGGTGTCCGCCACGAGTCGAGGACTTGGGTGGGGGACATATGGAACTGAAAGGGCAATAGAAGTTTTGGCACTTGCTGAGGACCCTCGTTACTATTTACCGCTTGATGTCGCAGGTATTAAAATGCACGCCCTCGTGGATAGTGGCGCAGTGCACTGTTACCTGGGAAAAGGGATCACTAGGCGAGTGAGAAATTTTCAACCCTGCCGTGCAACAATTTCTGTTGCAAACGGCAAAGTATTGGCTGTTCAAGGCACTGTAAGCGTTCCGTTAACCATCGGGCGAACTACCGAGACGTTAACGTTGGGGTTAGTTGACGAATTAGAGTACGAAGCCATTTTTGGGATAGATTTCCTACGAACTTTCAAAGTTACCATCGATTATGGTAAGGATATATGGCGTACCCCCACAAGTCCCTGGCAAGAATTTAAGGGTAAGGATGGTGATCAAATACGTTCAGCAGCGATTGCTGCTGCGGGGGGATTGGTAACGATGACCTCTACTGAGGAGCACGAGCTAGAGAAAATCCTAGATGAATTGATAATCCCTCGACCAGACAAGCTCGGCATAACTACCGTAGCTAAACATAGTATTGACGTACAAGGTCACCCCCCAATTAAACAACGTCCCCGACGGTATGCGCCTAAAGTCCTGCAGATTGCGTACGATGAGATAGACCGTTTGTTGCATGAAAATATCATCGAGGAATCGGAAAGCGCGTGGTGCAGCTGTCCGCTTTTGGCGCCAAAAGCCAACGGAAAGTTTCGGTTTTGTATAGATTACCGGAAACTTAATGAAATTACGCGAAAAAACGCGTACCCCATGCGACTTATGGATGATATTCTGGACAAATTGTGCCGGGCGAGGTATATATCAAAAATCGACCTCAGTGAGGCCTATCATCAAATCCTCTTGGATGAGAACAGCAAGGAATACACAGCCTTTGCTGTACCCGGTAGAGGGTTATATCAATACGTGCGCATGCCCTATGGACTGACCAACGCCCCAGCTACATTCCAGACCATCATGGACCAAATTATTAAACCGGAGTGGGAACCATACGTATACACATACATGGACGACATTATCATCGTCACAGAAACGTTCAAAGATCACGTCAAGTGGCTGAGAATTGTTTTAAAGGCATTAAGGGAGGCGAATCTCGTGATTAACCGAGAAAAATCAGAATTCGGGTGTGGAGAAGTTAAGTACCTTGGATACGTGGTGGACGGGAAGGGACTTAGGACAGATGTTGACAAAGTCCGGCCAATCTTAGAATATCCCGCACCTACCAACCTCAAACAACTTAAGAGATTTATAGGAATGATTGGATGGTATTCCAGGTTTATCCCCGATCTCGCCGAAAAGAAATCGCCCTTAACGAAGCTAATGTCCAAAGACATGAAATGGCAATGGGCTGAGGAGCAGCAGTCAGCATTTGAGAGCCTCAAACAAGCTCTAACCGAAGCCCCTGTCCTATCGAGCCCCGACTTTACGCAACCGTTCGTCCTACAAACTGGCGCCAGTGACTATGCTGTAGCCGCAGTGTTAACCCAAACCCTTGAAGGTGAAGAACACCCGATATTTTATGTCAGCCGCACACTAAGCAAACCGGAACGTAATTACACCGTAACTGAGAAGGAATGTTTGGCTGTGCTGTGGGCTGTAGATCGATTAAGGGGATATTTGCAAGGGGAACGGGTAACAGTAATTACGGACCACAGCAGCCTGTTATGGCTCAATAGATTGAAGGACCCAGTAGGGAGATTGGCTCGATGGAACACTGCGTTGCAGGCATACGACTTGGAGTTTGTCCATAGAAAAGGTAAACTACATCAAGTTCCAGATGCCCTATCCCGTGCCCAAGAAAATTCAGTCGCAGTAATTACTCCCGATGCCGAGCAAGTACGCGATGAATGGTTCTTGAAGCGAGTCAAGGGGGTGCAGGCTGCTCCACAGAAATTTGCAAACTGGAAATATGAGAATAGAGCCCTATTCTTCCACAAACCAAACCCTATCGTTAGTTCAACGATGGAGGACCTCGACGAATGGAAAATCGTCCTACCAAAGGAACACCGCGTCCAGGCACTATACGATGCCCACGATGCCCCCCAGGCAGGTCACCTAGGAGTGGAGAAGACCTATGCTCGTCTCGCCAACTATTATTATTGGCCGGGTTATTTCCAAGATGTGGTTCAGTATGTCCGGGAATGTCAAGAGTGTCAACAGCAAAAAGTCCTACAGAAAGCTCCTGTCGGATTCATGGGGGAAAGAATCACTGAGCAACCATGGATGGCTATAGCTATGGATATTTCAGGACCAAAACCTCCATCGAAGAATGGGCACCGATATATCTTGATCATCCAGGACCTATTTACGAAATATGTAGAGTTAAAAGCACTCCGGAAGGCAGACGGAAAAAGCATCAGGAAAGCGGTAGAGGAGCTAGTATTGAACAGGTGGGGAAAACCGAAATACATCTTAACAGATAACGGCACCGAATTTGTCAACCGGGAACTGAAAGAAATGTGTAAAAATTATGGCATTGAACACTCAACCATCCCACCATACCACGCACAAGCCAACCCGGCAGAGCGTGTCATTCGCACCTTGAACCCGATGATAAACTCGTTTTTGGATAAGGATCACCGGCTGTGGGATATACACCTACAAGAGTTTGCATTTGCAATGAACACGATGGAGCAAGCGTCCACGAAACTCACCCCGGCGTTCCTGAACTTTGGCCGAAATCCTCCACC
This sequence comes from Copidosoma floridanum, assembly GCF_036245765.1. Lineage (NCBI taxonomy): Eukaryota > Metazoa > Arthropoda > Insecta > Hymenoptera > Encyrtidae > Copidosoma > Copidosoma floridanum. The sequence goes on from NW_028321885.1 coordinate 10,351,477, forward strand.
TGTAGCTCTTCCGAAACGCGACACACCAACTGCACCATTAGACCTAACAAATACCTCCTTATGGGCCGATAGGGTAAGCCACTTAAAAATGATTAGGGATTTGGTAGGGAAGCACCTTGAGTTAGCGCGAGAGAAGCAGGCGAAATATTATAATCGGGGGCGAAGGGCAGAATCATTTGCATTGGGGGACAGTGTGATGCGGAGAAATCACGTACTATCCTCAGGAACCCAGGGATTTGCCGCGAAACTCGCACCCAAATTTGTGGGTCCCTGTATAGTAACTCAATTGCTCTCGGACGTAGTAGTGGAAGTAAGGGACACCGCGACAGGAAAAGTAGTAAAAACTTATATTAATGACCTCAAGCGGTACACACCCCCACGCCATTCATTGGACAATGAATCTGAAGTGAGCTATATCCCTACAGACCCCAATCATGAGAGGACAACGAATCCGGCGCCAACCAACTGGACGCAAGGCATGGGCAGACACATCGAGGCGAGGACGGGATCCGCGGCTCGACGACCTGTACCGCGAGCCAAGTGGAGAAAAGATGAGGCAACCAGGCAGAGTCATTCCCCAAACACGATTGGTCATCCAATCAGGGCCACCTACGGAGAGGAGACCACAGCCCAGGGCACCGATCCCGACCGACGGCCAGTTACCAGGTCCCAGAGCCGAGGGGCCACCCACACCAAGGGAGGTAGATGTGGTTCCTCCCCCCCCAGGGTATGACTTGCCACCACCGATCCCGACTCCGGCGCCCACCAGAATCACTGCACGCCAGATCCGCCCCGACCCGGAGCCGGTAGGCAGACTGAGCCCCAGGATGCTGGAGCAGCTCTTGGAGATTGCCGACACCCCGGCGGAGGGACCTTGGCCAGTAGAGGACATGGAGACGATCCAGTCGGTGCTCAGGCAGATCCACCTAGCACAACGAGGATACGTGCCCCTGACAGCATCGGCGCCGGCCTGCCCACCCCGACGAGCAGTACCACCATCCCTGCAGGTGATTCCGGAAACGGCAAGGATTCCACGACTCATGGACATGCGGGTAACTTGGCCAAGGGGAATGCCTGGACCCCCACCGTTCACCCCAGAAGCGGACCTCCTGGGAGAGGAGACGATGCCGACTCCGGAGGCCATATCTGTTCCGAATCTGGGATGTTGGAATTGCGGGAATCTGGGGCATCGTTACGCACAGTGTACGACGCGCGACCCAGCGACAAAGTTTTGCCACAAATGTGGAAAAAAAGGGGTGAGCATCACAAACTGTCCACATTGTCGTGACCTCTGGGCAGCAGAAAGGCGAGCCTATTTCGCAAGGCAGGCAGGCACCAACATGCCACGCTGAGGAGCGTACATTGATTATCCCTACAGAGAATATATTTTTTTTTTTTTCTCTTCTTTCTTATTCTTTTTGTTTCGATTCCAATCCCAAATGGAGGATTTATTTTATATTACTTCTACGAATTGCTATCATTTTTATTATTAGTATTATTCTGTATTTTTTCTCTAAATATAGTCCTTTAACCTGAAAATAAAGGCTTCACAATTTATTTATCCACACGGAAGTAAATGAACGAACAATAAAACTTTATTTTATGTAAATTTTAATATTATTTTTTAAGCGCACTGAGTAGCACGGTATCACGCAACGAATTTATGTCTAATTATTTTGATTGGAACAGACAGCGGCATACAACATTGGCTTCCTTACCTAGTATAGCAAGAAATCTTTCTGTTCCCTTACGTTTGCCTACCTGTTTCTTTACTTTCCTGCCACTGCCAGTTGAAAATTTTTTTGTTTTCCTCTATTTCCCCGTTTTTTATGTTACCAGCTAAGGTATTGGCTGAGTTTGGGCACGGGGAGGTACCGAAGGGCAGGTAAGTGAAATTGTAAAGTGCGAATAGCACTAGAGCACTGACGGTGGGAGCAGGAAAGAGCCCTTACGGCTCTGTCCAATCAAAAAGGACGAAGTCATTTTTTTTTTGAGTTATGGATATAAAAAAAGTAAAGTTTTTATTAATTTAATTTTTGTGACACATCTACATGATGAGATGAACAGATAATCCTGCCCCACCGGATAGGCACGTAGTTTTTTTTGTTGATTATAATATCGCGCAATTTTCACTGCATTCTTAATTTCCTGTTTCAAAAAAAAAAAAAAAAAAAAAAGTTTTTTTTTGGTGTTGTTTGATTTATAATTTGATTGAGTTAAGGCACTGTTATCTATTGCTGCAGTCAGTTTCTTTTATTTGTTTTTATATCCGACACCCAGGAATATATCGATACTGGTTGTCGTAAACTACTTTTAAGTTCAATTGTAAGCACAGGCGAGTGCACCTGCACCCTGCCATCCGACAGTAGGGAATGCTAATAACTAGTGTTTACACTGACACCACACACAATACCGTGACAGTACACCGCTCGTCACACCAACAAGGCCGTTAATTAAGGCCGACCAGTATTTCCTGCTGAATCCTGAAGAAGTAGACGATCTGCTACACTATACGCAAACAAATACTCTACGTCATCCTACACATCCGTCCGGATAGGGCAATTAGCTAGATTCGAACGCACACCTTATAGGACATAAAAATCAGGGTGAAACCAGGGTTTGCGAAGGGGGATTTGTGACGTGACGAGTCACCGTCACAGTCAGAATACCGGTTTTGTGATAGCAGACAGGAGGAGAGGCGGTACAGTGCGCACTACCCCTACCTTATCCCAAACCCATACATAGGTATCCATCCCTACTATGGGCAACACAACCGATTTCCGACTGTGGGTAACACCTGGTGTGTGTGTGTGTGTAACAACGCAACACACACCTGTGTAAGTGGCTGAGGTGCCAAGGCAGCACGGATCAGCGGGCCGGGAGGAGAGACACTCTCTCTTTTGTCTGCTCACCGTAAAGTCGTACTCTGATATACGTCGGTTGAGTTTTGCGTAAGCTAGTGAGGCGAGCTCGGTATCAGGTGACAACAGGAGACGCAGCCACGGCTACCTGTTGCTGACCCGACCGGTTGCAGGCGTATACACGCGGCTTCTGCTGGGACTCGTGCCATCCGAGTGCTGATACCTGCCAGACGGATCTCCCAGTGCCCGTGGTCAAGTTGCGGTGTACCTCGCCATAGGAGTGTTAACGGTAGGCCTGTGTCCCTTAATCCTGTCCCTACCGTGAGAGCACTGTGCCGAACAGCAACTGCCGGACCCACAGGGCCGAATTGTTAGTTGATAGGTCTTGTCGGATGGCTGGACGCTGACATTTTTTTGTGGGTAATACATAGTCATTGCTATAATAAACATATCATCTTTGTAGATAAATAGATGTGTTTTCTTTAATAGTAGGTATTTGAATGCCAGTTACCCACCTATCCTACCGGCCCTTAAGGATAATTATTAATAAATATAAGGTGAACAGCGTCTTGCTGCTGACTGCAAGGCGAGCAAGACGCGACACCTCACAATATATATATATATGGCTGCTACTACTGCTGCTGCTACTGCTGTAGTATTCGGAGTTGGTTGTACGTCGTACGAGCTCGGAAGCGGTCAAGTTTTGCCGTCTCGAAGGCCTTCTCTGATCTCTCACCGACTTCATATTCTTTTAACTACGTCGTACTGTATACTTATGTGGCTGCAAGTTGCAAGTACATTGTTTACTTGTGTGTGTGTGTGTGTGTGTGTGTGTGAGAGCAATGCACACTCACACAGTTTGATAAATTTCAAATAAGATTAATCATAGATCCGTAGATTTCTACAGCTCGATTAGGGATAACTATTGATGCAGTTTTTGCAAGACTTTAAGATAACATTACATCGAAAGTATACATATCATATTTCAGTTATCATAAACCTTTATTTTTATATTTCAAATAAGATGATTATACAAATATACAAGAGTGTTAAACTATAGTTAGAACCAGTCTAAATGCGAATCGAAAAAGAGCCAAAGTACTTTAAACAGTGACAAACGTACTCTGTAGTTTTTATTACAATACTGAAAAAAAAATTTTATTATTTATCAGTTGATATTAGAATATATATTCATATCTATTATGTCTATACATTGTATATACTACTATACTATGTCCAATTAAATACTATTTATTTATCTATATCCATTTTGTTCATTTTTAATAATGTTATTAAGTTTTTATTTTATGATGATTTATTTTTTTTTCAGCAAAAAAAGTACACTTACATATTTAACATTGATTTGTTTGATATTGATTCCAGAAATATATGTGTATAGGAGTGTGTGGGTGGGTTCGTGTGGGGGCGCTCGCATATGCTTTGGCATGTTTTTTAATTCTTACGTTAACTGATTGTAGTCTTATCGCGTTCTTTGAAACTTCTACAATAATTTGAATTCTATATTAAAGACTAACGATAGTGTATTAAAGAACAATATCGAATTTTAACATAAACAAAATTAAATACTCTAAATATTAATCAATAAAAAGCAAGTTAAGCGACGAAAGACTCTTTGGTGTGTATTCTGAAGTATTTAAAGTGCATTCAAGTATTACAAAAATGTAATTTAATGCGAATTTCTCTTTTGAACACGCAATTAAATCAATGTCCATATTCGATGACAACCAACAAGGATTTTCTACAAGATATACGAAATGGCGAACGTTGAGCTTGAGATGATAAAAAATATTAATAGAAATAGACAGTGCTTCAAATCTGCATGAAGCTTAACGCATTAGCGCCAATGATCAGTATTTTAACAATGTCAATGAGTTAGTTACTTATTTTAAAAAAATACACGTGACAAGAAAAACTATAACATATTATTAAGCAGAGTTATAAAAAGTATGCGAAAGGCTAGGAGAAACGGTAGTTAAATATTATGATAATAGCAACTATAGCTGTTGCTTGGGGTCATCGAAAAAGCTTTTATGAAAAAGTATGGAGTATAATGCTTTTGTAGTAGTACTTACAAAAGGCATGCCATAAGATACATTTATAAAATGGTTTGCATCCATAATGAGCACACACGCTTATGCAAAAAGAGCTTGGTATTTTAGCAGATACCTTCGATTATGCCTGAAAACTATATAGTCGAATAAAAGCTGATATCATACCATGCATTCGATATTAAAAACTACCTCGTAGTGGTTTCCAAATTAAAAACAACAATAACTGTTAAAGTCAATATTATTGTCAACCATTAGTCGGACACCACATAGGAAAAAAGTATGGCAAACAAGCCAATAATACTTGGAACTACGAATGATGTTAGACGATAAAATCATCACTATCATTTTTGATAAAACTATAGAAATAACGAATAACGAGGCCAATATCAAAATTAATTACAAAATAACAATTATCTGCAAAATATATGAAGTACCTGTTGTAGTTCGAATCCCCATGGCCATTATTCTCAATGCAACTCTAATTTTTATTCTAGAATCAATCAAAACTATCATAGCAGAAAAAAACGTTGTAACAGGTAGCCTTGAAACAATAACTGTGGCAATTATAATTGAAAAGATTTTAAATCTCATTACCAAAAGTAAAATTTTTAAAATTAGTAACAGCTGAAAGACAATCAGTCGCCGCGTCATTTAAATTCGCAAGTGGCTCGCCGTCAAGACCTTTACTAAATGCATTTGTGCAAATAGTATAAATTCTGACAAAATCAATGCCTTTCACACTAGTGCATGTCAAAAACTTGTAATAGATGTTGAACTAACAATCAAGAAATTATTTGTTTCTAAAAGTAGAAATAAATATATTACTTTTGTGCTTGGTAGTAGTGCTTCAACATATGAAATAAAAATAAGTTAATAAGATCGAAAACGTTCAGTTAATTCCTGTAGTGCAACTAATTTAACAGTAATAAAACTAGTCCTTACGAATAAAACAATACACATAACTATTAAATAAAAATCTAGAATCTCTGTTAACAACATTGTTGTTCCTAATCAATTTTTAATCAAAGATAGTGGGTAATTTAACTGAAAGTTTTACACAAAAAATCGAGTTACACTATTACATTATTACGATAATACAGTGTTAGAAGATAAACATCAACAAAACAAAAAAAACATGCTATTTTACGCCTTATGAAGCATGCCCTCAAAAATAAAATACTGGCAACTACTTCTAGTACAATCAAAAAATTTAGATATTGTTTGGATGAAGTTGAATAACAAAATTTTTATAAGTTTTTTTAAATTTTTTTAATTTTTACTTAAAGAGGATGTTTTTTAAAGTTGTTTGCTTATGTATACTTGAAACTTATAAATCTAGGACCCGATGATTCTTATTTAGAAAAAGGAATCGTAAAAAATGAAAATGGAAAACGTAATGCCGTGGCTATTTATACCAAAAATAAAAATTTTTCTCTCGAAGTACACACAATAGAAAGTTGTTATAAGCGACCGTTTGGGGGGTAGGCGGCTTTAAACAGAGCGGGAGAGTTGAGGGTGGCTGGAGTCATCTTCGAGGATATCGATCAGCAGTCGAGATCGAGCAGCAATAAGCACCGTGTCCTCCAAAAAGTTAGAGACTCTATGCGTGAAAAGGTGGTGCACATTGCCCCACGTCGAGCGCCAAATGTTATGAGCGGCCTTTTGGCTGTAGATGACTTAGAACAGCGAAGGAGAGTCGAAGTGGGTGATAATTCTCTCCGAGGATATCGAATAGGCCGTAGAGATGAATCAACGGTGAGAACCCTGGGTTAAAGACTCTAGGTGTACTGAGGTAGAGCTTCTACTAGATTCCAATACCCCAGCTGAAGTTGGTGTCGCTGATGGGTAGTTTGGCCGTCAGTATCGAGCAGCAGTAAACGCCCTATGCTGGAGATTACAGGTGTGGAGAGGCAATGCTGCTGCTGGATTTCGATGCCGCCGCTGGAGCTAGTGTTGCTGGTGAATGGTTGAGCGGTGACTCACAGTGGTCAAGACGAATCCGTATCCATGAGATGCGATTACTAGCGCCAAAGAGCTTCGATAATTCGTGTGATTCTCTCAATAGTTGGAAAATAGTACCACGTAGTGCAGATAATAATGGCGAGAGGGGGTAGGATAAGGGTCAAAACACTAAATTTAACGTGTCATTAAACATAAGTATTTTATTCAAATAAATTGGTATTCTAGCCACTGCCGTAGCGTAGATCTCGGTGAGCGAGAACCTAGGATTGGTATAGATCGGGTAATCCGGGTGGATGATTGAAAGACGTAGCGCAGCTCTTCTTATATACTATGAACTACTTTTTTACTTACGATGTTTGGTAGAAACTAGTAGTTGCCACCTAGCGGGCAGTAGGTGGTACTATCAGGTGTAAAGTTTTGAAATCAGAGCTGCGTGCGACATTTAAAAATTAAATTTATGTAAAACGATTGAATTTAATCGGAAGTAGTTATTTTAATAATTTATAATTAATAAATAATACCCTAAACGGTAACAAAGTTTAATGTTCAAATTTATAGTACCTGAGATTGACATAGATACTAATAGTTCTACAAAACAAGTTGTAGTTAATAGATAAACTAAAGGAACTAATTCGTACATGTTGTTTGAATCACAAAAATTTGGGAAAATGTATAAACTTATAAGTTTTTTTTATATATGTTTTTTTTATATTTGTTAAAAGTGGCCTTTGGGGGTGAGCGACTTTGAACAAGGGGGGTGTAGTTGGACGAGATTGGAGTCACTCTCAAGTGTCACAAGCCTTCCCTCTAGGTTAAACAACGATGGTAATACTATGTCCGATGTTGTTGGCGTAGTGGTTTCGTTTCATTCCTCGGAATCCAACTCATCGTAGAGATGTGGCGTTTGAGCAGTGATGCGTAGAGGCCTCGATGGGTTGGTCGCCAGGTTGACCGGTGGGTGTTTGTTGTTGTTATTTTTTTTTTTTTGAGAGGAAAGAAAAAAAAAGGGTGTAGACAAGTGTTTTGTATTGGTACAGTGATATTTATTGAATATGTACTCTAAGTAATTGAGTGGCTTAAGAGGTATGCATTACACGTATTTGCATAACTCGGATCGATCCAATCAGTCGTCGCACAGTCCTTCTTGTATACTTTACTTCGCTTTCTTACTTGCGATTTTGGTCGCCACCTGGCGAGCGATAGGTGGTACTATCAAGTACTAGTTGGAAGTCGGTGCTGCGCTTGAAAGTTCAAAATTCAAATTTATGTTAAACGATCGAATTTAAGGAAAATAGTTATTTAAATATATAATAATTATTAAAATAATACCCCTGACGGTAACAAACCCCCCCGTTTTAAAGAGTTTATAATAAATTTGAGAAAGCAGTGGCAGAGCTACAGGAGTCGGAGAAGTTATCACTCTCGATATAAATGTTCACGGTCATTCATTCATCCATTCTCGATTGACAAAGGTCCGCGGTTTCCTGCACACTCACACTCATACTACTTTATTTAATGTCTGTACACATGTTTCCCTTCACTTCACTTATTATTTCGTGGTCGCAAATTATAACATTGGCTTGGCCCATCAGGACCTCTGGGTGGTGGTACTAAGACGTCACCTAATTCTTCTGAATTGTTTCGGAATGGTCTAGTGGACTTATCCGCTCTGCTTATTTCACTAGCATCGGTTGTCACGATCTTCTGATCGGACCTTGTAGAAGGCTCTGGGCCTGCGGTGTGCTGTGGAGTTGTCGATGCCGGCAGGTCGAAGTGTGCATTCGGACGTCAGCGGCGATCGATAGCCTCCGCGTGGGCGAGTTTGGAAACGTAGAGTTTTCGTGGTACCTCGGCCCGTGGAGGTTGGTAGGTAGGTAGGGCTGGGTTGACCAGTCGAGTGGTGTTGTTCCTGGCATCGTGCTTGATGATCCAGAACCTGAAAGTATTCCTTCGGTAGCAGTTGAGTTGCCGGCTATGGGTTCTCCATTCCCTTGGTTGAGAGGTATTGTGACCCAACAGCAGTTGAGCCGGAGATACCCTGGTAGCAGCGTTCTGATGATTGCGTAATGGTGGACTTAATCTTCTAATCTAGTCTAATTTTTTTTTTTTTTTTTTTTTTTTTTTGTACTATAATCTAACGTGAAATGGGAGTGCGAATCCCGAAGAGGAGCATCGGGGTGATGCGAGACATTGATGCCGGTGAGTCGAAGCGGGTGTTCGAGCACGGACGGCGATCAGTCTCCTCCGAGTGGGCAAGCTTAAGTGACATGACGTCTGGCGTGTAGTTGAAACGTGTGTCTCGAAGAGGAGCATCGGCGTGATGCGAAGCACTGATACTGGTGTGACGAGTTGGGTGTTTGAGCACAGACGACGATCCATCTTCTCTGTTCGGGCGAGCTTGGGTGGTGCCTCATATGCGTGGAGTTGCTGCGAAAGTCCTGAAAAGGAGCATCGACGTGGCGCGAAGCACTAATGCCGGTGAGTCGAAGCGGGTGTTCGAGCGTGGACGGCGATCAGTTTCCTCTGTGTGGGCGAGCTTAGATGGTGTTGGTCTCCAGCATGTGTCCTGAAGAAGAGCACCAGCATGATGCGAAGTATTGATGCCGGGGTCGAGGCAGGTGTTTAAGCGTCGATGGCGGTCAGTCTTCTCAGTTCGATCGAGCGTGGATGGTGTAACGTCCGACATGCGGTTGGGGTGTGGAGCCCGAAGAGAAGCATCAGCGTGATGCGAAGTACTGATGCCAGTGTGTCGAAACAGGGTTCGAGCATGGACAGCGATCAATCTCTTCAGTCCTGGCTTGCCGTGGCGGTGTAGCGTCTGACGTGTGGTTGGAGCTTAAATCCCGAAGAGGAGTATCGACGTGATACGTAGTACTGGGGCCGGTGTGTCGAAGTAGCTGTTCGAGGATGGACGTCGATCAGTCTCCTCTGTTTCGGGCACACCTAGGTGGTGTGTCGTCCGAGGTGGAGATGGAGCGTAAGGCCCGAAGAGGAGCTTCGGCGTGATGCGAAGCGCTGATGCCGGTATGTCGAAGCGGATGTTGAGCGCGGATGGCGATCAGCCTCCTTCGTTAAGGTGAGCATGGATGGTGTCACATCCGACGTGCAGTTGGAGCGAGAGACTCGTAGAGGAGCATCGGTGTGATGCAAAGTACTGATGTCGGTGTGTTGAAGCGGGGGATTGAGCATCAACGGCGATCAGTTTCCTCTGGGCAAGCTTATGTAGTGTAACATCCGAGGTGGAGTTGGAGCGAGAGACTCGTAGAGGAGCTTCGGTGTGATACGAAGCACTGAGGCCGGTGTGTCGAATAGTGGTGTTCGAGCGTGGACGACGATCAGTTTCCTCTGTTTGGGCGAGCTCGGATGGTGGAACGTCCAAGGTGGTGTTGGAGCGTGAGGCCCGTAGAGAAGCATCGGCGTGATGTCGAAGCGGGTGTTCGAGCATAAACGGCGACCTCTATTCGGACAAGCTTACGTAGAGGTGGTGTAGTTTTGAGTCAGTTCGGCTTGTGGACCGAAGTGTCTGAAAAGTTCGTTGACCTGGGCGGATAATGGCCTCTGCCTATTTCTTAAAGGATGACCATGCCCTCTGTCGACTCTCTGCTTTTTGAGTCAAGAAGTTGCCTTCCAACCTAAGTTGGGCCCGAGAGACTTCAGTGTCAATGTTACCACCGATTACTACAAAGGCTGATACCCGTTTCCATCTTCTACGGAGGCTCGTTGCAAGACGTAAGAACCTGCTGTGTAACTGGTGCTCACTAGTTTCTGAGTTGGTTGGTCCTTCGGGTCCATATCCTCCCCGTGCTTGATGCTGGGTTTGTAGGTTAGATGTGTCAAGCGCCACTAGGTGTTTCTCCCCACCTAGAAGGAGTGTTGTTGGTTGCTGATAGGCGTGTGTCAGTCGGCGGTGATGATTGACTCTGAGGCTCGCAGATACCTCCCTGCAGCAGTAGAGAATTCCTTAGAGGAGGCCCCACGTCGAGCGCCAAATTGTTAAAAGTGGCCTTTGGGGGTGGGCGACTTTGAACAAGGGGGGTGTAGTTGGAAGAGATTGGAGTCACTCTCAAGTGTCACAAGCCTTCCCTTTAGGTTAAACAACGATGGTGGTACTATGTCTGATGTTGTTGGCGTAGTGGTTTCGTTTCATTCCTCGGAATCCAACTCATCGTAGAGATGTGGCGTTTGAGCAGTGATGCGTAGGGGCCTCGATGGGTTGGTCGCCAGGTTGACCGGTGGGTGTTTGTTGTTGTTATTTTTTTTTTTTTGAGAGGAAAGAAAAAAAAAGGGTGTAGACAAGTGTTTTGTATTGGTACAGTGATATTTATTGAATATGCACTTTAAGTAATTGAGTGGCTTAAGAGGTATGCATTACACGTATTTGCATAACTCGGATCGATCCAATCAGTCGTCGCACAGTCCTTCTTATATACTTTACTTCGCTTTCTTACTTGCGATTTTGGTCGCCACCTGGCGAGCGATAGGTGGTACTATCAAGTACTAGTTGGAAGTCGGTGCTGCGCGCGAAAGTTCAAAATTCAAATTTATGTTAAACGATCGAATTTAAGGAAAATAGTTATTTAAATATATAATAATTATTAAAATAATACCCCTGACGGTAACATATTATAGTGCTTTACGTCCGGCTCCTGTAAAGGGCACTACTGAGGGCACTTGGCACTTGGGAGAAGGAAGGGAAGAGGGATGGGAGGCCTCCCATTACTGGGAGGGGGGTAGGGGGAAATTAGGCAATTATGCTGTGAGGAGGTCGCCTAAAACCCTCCTCGAGGAGCATTGCGTGGTAAAAAAACACATGTGCAAATACACAGAGGTACTGCTACACCCAAAAATGTTGCACTGGCCGGGAATCGAACCACGGTTTCCCGCGTGCCGATCCACGACCTAGCCAACTGAGCCACCGCGCGCTCTAAACTTATAAATGAATTTACAGATACTTTTTCATTGCTAGTAGTATAGTAGAATTAGCTAAAAATCATATCGATTTTCTGAAAGTTCAAAACATTTTTTTTACTTTCAAAAGAAAACCTAAAAACTACACCTAAAAAAGTGAAGTAATAAATATGCACAATTCTAATACAAACAAAATGAGCTGTGATGGGTTGAAGCCGTTTTTTTTGTAAATCGCAAAAATTAGCCATTTTAAGCCATTTTCTCGAGACCCAAAAACTCCCAATTTATTCAATATTTAAAGTTTAAATTTAGTCACAAAGTAGATATTATTGTCCTTAATATACATACAAAATATTAGCTTTATCGGTTTTAAACTTTTGGCAAACTGCAGCAAATACCGAAATAAAGTCCTCTGCAAAAATGGACTTAAAAAAAGTTGTAAGCCAACATAGGTACAGTTTTCAAACGTATTTCTCTTCGTTTATATTTACTCTACAAGTACCTTTAACGCGTTTGTTTTTACTGATTTAAAGTATCTCGAAAATCGATTACGAAAAAAAGTACCTTTTCATTTCGAATGCGCTCACTCAAAACCTCCGGATCATGCATACTGGAAGTAGGCATGGCTTCCAACGGTGGCTTACCAAGCCTTTGATTCCCTCTGACCGGAGAGGAAAAAGCCGTTTTTTGCAATCGATTTTTAAGGCGTCAAAGGTAGTTGTAGAATAAATATAAACAAAGAGAAACGCGTTTGAAAAATGTACCTATGTTAGCTAACAGTTTTTTTATGTCCATTTTCGGAGAAGACCTTATTTCGGTTTTTGCTGCCGTTCGTGAAAGTTTAAAACCGATGAAGCTGATATTATGTATGTATATTAAGGACTATAATATCTACCTTGTGACTAAATTTTAACTCAAAATGTTTTGTAGAATGTGAGTTATTAAGTTTCGAAAAAATGACTTTAAATAGCAGTTTTTTGCGATTTGCGAAAAAACGCCTGTTCCAATTTGAACCCAACGTAATTAATTTTGTTTGCATGAAAATCGCACATCTTTTTGACAAGGCACATAGGCGATTCTTATTTTTTTTTTCTAAACGTGAAAAACATGTTTTGGCCATTTTTGCCATTTTTTGGGGCCTTTGCTAACATTTCTACTTGTTAAATCCTGCATCCATTTGTTACCCTTCATTGAAACTACTACCTTATTCTTTTTCGAGCCCGTCAGAATTTTCAGGGTCGAAAAACTAATTGAATCATACTACAGGAGATAAATTACGATGCACTAATTTTATGGCACACAAAATATCGATAGAGATTAAAAGCAAATATTCCAATAATTACTCAAGATTCGAAGAACATACAACAAAAAAAGTAATAGAATTATAAAACTTGTCATAACCATATAGTTCACTACTTCAGATTGAATTTAAAAAATCATGCATGGGAACCAAGGACTGAGAGTAAATATCGATTTCGAAAATCTTAATAAAAAATCCTTTGTTAATGTATACCCATTGCTTAACACAGCTAGTATTATGAATAAATTAGGTGGATCTGTGTAGTTTTTAGTTCTTAATCTAGTTATTAAATTTTAATGAAATCCTATGACCCAGTGTGAAACAAATAATAGCATTTACTAAACCCCATGGATACCACCAATATTGTCGTATAGCAGAACGTTAAAAAAATGCACCAGCTACTTTTCAACGATTAATAGATTGAGTCAGAATAATATCGAGAGATGATATCAATGTATACAAAATTAGATTGCTCTTCGATGGATTCAGATCAGCCGTATAAGGTCAAATTTCTGCTAAAAGAGGTTATCTTTTTAAGGCACGTTGTAAGTCAATGAGAAGTCGAAACTTACCAAAAAGGGGCGGTGTGTCAAAGACTTTCGTGTTCTTCAAATAGTAAAATACATGAGACAATTTTTAGGACGAGCAGATTATTACCGTCAATTCATTATTGACTTCTCAAGCATTGCTGAACCACTTTCAGATATTTTTTAGAGTTTGAGAATATTAGGTTACCTTAATAATGATTACCACCAAACGATTTCTCACTAAAAATCAAAAAGTATCAAAAAAGTAGACAACGTAAATAATATTATACTCGTCCCGCATGTTACCGGATCGTGGCTGGTACAGCAACAGGATCGGGTGTGCGGCCATCCTCATCCACAGCGATAGGTTTTCTGTTTCCAACAACGGAGACAAAGTGGGGTTCGTATGGATCAGGTATGGACGCGTGATCTACATAAGTTACTACATATCCCTCAACATTGTGATTGGCATCTTCAGAGAGCAGCTTGCCGAACTCGAGGACTCCGTTCGCGTGCACGAAAGAGTGGTTGCGTAGTCCCTTTCGGCGACTTCAATTCCAAGGTCATCGCTTAGGAGCCGAGAACCGACTCCAGAGGGTGGGTGGTGCTGGAGATGGCCGCGAGGCTAGATCTAATCGTCATGAATTCTGGTGGTTCAGTAATATTAAAACGGCCTGTTAACCAGAGAACTATCATTTATCTTGCACTGTTGTCTTTACAAATGGCAGCGCGGAATTCTGACTGGCAAGTCCCGGAACACGGCGTGGTAGCTGTTACCGCGTACAGGGAAGCAAAAACGAGGTGCCGTCCGAAGTGCTTAAGATCATAGCTATAGAAAAGCTATATGCTTTGTTGGACATGTTCAATGCGTGCCTGCGCGTTATTCCGACCCTTAGGTATGTTAGGCAATTCGGGGACAATGTTCAAGAGGCTGATAACAACTCACTTGAGAGAAGAGGTCAGCCTCCCGGACAATCAGTACGGGTTCTGAAAGGGGTATTCGATAGTCATAGTTATGGCTGAGGTTTTTGAGTCGGTTAAGGAGGCATGGAAACCCTCTTATAAGACGAGGAGCATCTCTGTCTAAGGATTTTCCCTTGGCCCCGACTTCTAGAATCTTATCTATGATGAACTTCTGAGCCTTGAAATGTCTTTGGGGGTTAAGCTAACGGGTTTTATTGATGGCATAGTGATATGTATAGGTATATATTAAATGACACCAATAAAGTTATTTATTAATATATATATATATATATATATATATATGTGTGTGTGTGTGTGTGTGTGTGTGTGCGCGTGTGTGTGTGTATTAATAAATAACTTTATATATATATATTGAACATTATTATAGGAAATGTATACAAAGTGTATGTAAGTAGAAAACGGCACAACAGTGATAACAACTCAGAAAGCGGCCCGTATATATGCGTGTGCTCTTGTTCATGGCCAACATAGCTCTGCTGTTTTTATCGCTTAGCTTCATCTTCGCCAGTCGTACATACACATGCACATATACTTAAACACTAGTACAAACGAGTACCAATACTAATATATTACACATAGCATTGCACATCACAGAGAGATTCTGAGAGTAGGCCGAAAGCAAAATACGGTGGGCGGTCGCGATAGTGTTGGAGCAGCATGGCATCGGGATCACGATTTCGGGATTGTCTGGTAACCTAGATCAACACAAATCTTCTACTTTGGAAATAGGAACAAAAGACAGACAAATTTTATTAATAATTAATAGTTTTACATACCTGTACAATTACGAATTAAATTTTACACTAACTAATTAGTTGTTTGACAAAATCTGAATCTATTTTACAAATCAACCATATGAGCATTTCCTAAATCATATCATCGTTGCACATTTTACTTACTATTTTCGTAATTCTTAACAGTATGTTTACCATTTATAATGATGTGAATCTTGGGTTACCATATATTTATACTATGTACTTACCATGAATTACGATACTATACACAATACAACTGTAGAGGTTCATAGATCATCAGCTGTGAACTTGTACATTTGCTTTAATATAATTATTGGTGTTGTTGACTGAATATTGACTTATTAAAATATAAATTATTGTTGTGGTACTTTAAAAAGCTTACAAAATTTTTTAAGTAGTCAGTGCTTATAAAAGTCATCTTATAATGAAAAAATGAAACCAAAAGTGTTTCCTTTTTCCCATACTGCTGTTCTTATAACCGCGCTCCATTCATCGCCTGATGACGGATTCGGCTATAATCTCGATACTTTTCGACCTTATTTTTGCTTACAATTTCATGTTGATCATGTTATCTGTGATACAAATTACAAAAAAATTGTAAGAAACAAAAAAAAATAAAAAATCTCAATTAAAAAAAAAAAACAAGAATCGAATGTGCAAGTTAAAAGTAGTTTTAACAAAACTATAAAAAAAATAAAAAAATAATAATAATAATAGGAGCGGCATTGGCTCATTAGTAAGTGTGCTTGTTACTGATACAACGCTGTTTTAGGGGTCGTGGGTTCGATTCCCGCTGAATGCAGGTTTTGTCAAAAAATATTTTCATCAGGAAAAGTTCCTATGTAACCCCAGCTGTTTTGGGGCTAGTTTTTCCGTGGAATTTTCCATCACAGTAATTTCCAGGGTCTTTTCCTTGCCCCACAAGTCTTCAAGCCTGGGCGAATGATAAACTTCTCTGGGGATGCTAGTTAGCCTGGATTCGATGCTTCGGTAGAAAGCGCGGGCTTAACCGGTGAGGAGTAGACGTCCTGAAATATGGAGTGCTCTCCGGGGAAAGGCTACACAGTGGTGAGTGGATCCGATGCACCATTGGTGCAGAGAGTGTCAGCTTAGCTGGCAAGGTGTATCACTGGAGATACTCTCTCTGTGCCCATGGATTAAGTATAACATCAGTGAAAGGGTTGGAAAATGGGTGTGGCAATACACCCCCACATATAGGTCGTAAGTGGGTGGCCCCGGTGACTAGGCCAGTAGGCTGTCGCGGTAACCCAATAAAAAAAATAAATAAAAAAAAAATTAATTATGAGTAAGATATGTTGTGCAAAGTTTAGATGAGATCAAGATAGGAGCAGAGACTATGAACACAATTTAAGCTCGGTATGGCATACGTTTAAAGTACTTGCAGAGACAATATTTTGAGGAAGTATTTGTAGAATAGAGGGGAGATTTGTGGAATCTAGGAGTTTGTCATGTTCTCATCTAGCAAGATAATTAATTAGTTGAAAGACTGGATTTTTGAAGGCGTCCAAAAAAGGTTTCCTTGTCTTTAAGTTTGACTTAATTTAAAGAGTGAAAAACATTTTTGTCTATGTTGACAAAACAAATGTATTTACAGACTAAATATCTGGCTGGAAATGGTTTAATTTATCTATAAAAAGGCACTCAAAAACTGTCTCAAAGATATCTATGACAGCAACCTGTAATAAATTTAATGTAAATAAAGAAATGTTGGTTACAAAATATATATATTTTTTGTATTCGAGTAATTATTTCTTTGTATAATTTAGTGACATAAGATTCATGTCTTTGACGAGAATCTAGCGAGTGTGGATTTGATTCATTTCGCCTGAGTGTTGTTCCTTTTCTCTAGAATAAGAAAGTGTTACTTCTTTGTTTACGAATGGTAATACATGTTATTTGTTTTTTACAGAATGTAGAGATGCTTTTTTTATTCTGTGCCAGTGATATACTAAGTTATGTATACCAAATATACATGTACATCTTACGCTACCACCTTATTTGTCAGTCGAAAATCTTACGTAATTTAAACTGTATAATGTTACATAATTAATTACTAGGTATACTATGCCTTACAGTGCGAAATGAGTGATGTAATATGATGCACTTAATTTATTACGCAATAACTTGTTAGCAGTCAACAAACAGAGAAAGAAATAAAGTCGATGTGCAAAGCCTTTCCAGTTGATTTTCGTAGTATTTACACTTTCTTTTATGAATAAAACTAAAGAAATAATTTTCTAGCTTTCATAAAGCACACTTCAATTTGTTGTTGAGGTGCGCGACAAACACTTTCTTTTAAGTAGAAATTACATCTCTTAAAAAGAGCATTCTAACGATAAAAATTAATACCATTGATTATTCTTGAATAAAAAACATTTATTATATTTTTATTGTACATTGCAATATTTTTTTTTGGAAGAAATCTTTTTTCGCAACTGTATTTTAATGTCATTACTCTATTGTCTTACTGGATTTTAGATTATGCCAAGCAGAAATGTCAAAGAGAACCTTACAACTTGCTAAAGGACTACTGATGTCATCTAGTGAAGAAGATAAAAGTAATTTTTTTATCCAATTTGTTTCACAATTACCATTACCAGAAGATTATGCCCAACAAGAATTGCGATCAGTTATTAATGGCTTTGTTTGAAATCAATTAAAATATACTATTAGGATGCAATATGTTCAAATTATCACCATGTATTGAGGTCTTAAAAAAATACAAAGTATTTTTCAAGTAAATTGAGACAGTTGCTAGCAATATCTTTAAATTTCTTATTCAACAAAGTTTTGGTACAAAATTTTTTGTAACTCATGTTTAGAGACTTCACTTACCAAATTATTACTATACAATATGTTTGATAATTTCAATTGTAATGTTGTAAATAAGCATAATTTCTTAATGAATAAAGTGTTCGTTGCTATGAAATAAATTCAAATTTTGTTCACAGAGAGCATATTTTTACAGTTACTTCGTCCATACATTAAAAAAGTCTAATAAAAAAAATTATTTATAAAACTGTTAAAAAAAATGTATAATGCTTTCATTGCTTTTAGTTTGAAATTATCTTATAGAATTTTGATTAGCTTGTTTTACCAGAAATAATTTGCAGCAAAAAGGTAATTATTTTATGAATTTTTAAGTAATAGAGGAATCTTTGTAAGGGACGAATAACGACGTATTGAAACAACGTGATGTCAATGTGTTTCTTAAAGTTTCAAACAAGAATAAATTGATTTTGCTGTGATGTCTATGTCTCTCTCTCTCTCTCTCTCTCTTCTCGCTGTGTGAATTTCTGTGTGTGCGTACCTGCGTATTTTAATGTGCGTGTGTATGTGTGTGTGTCAGGTTTTTCTCGACTAGTTTTGATGATTCTTAGCCTACTTTTTTGTTTCTAAGTACCTATTGTCGCTGGAAAAAATAGTTTTTTTTTTAATCAAATGGTAATTTTTTTATTTTGACTTTTGGATTATTTTGATTTATAGGTTTTAAAAAAATTTAAAACTCTTTAAAAAACTAATTTGATTTGATTGATTGCTTTTTCTTTTTATTTGAGAATATGTCATGCCTAATAATTAAAAAAAAAAATTAAATTTTTTTTTTTAAATATTAATTTTACTATCCATAAAAATATACATGGGTGTACGTTAGTGTACATTTGTAATTAAGTATATCTTATGATCCCCTTAACCGATCTTATCAACTCTTCACCTTTTTTAAGTTTATAGGTGTTTAAAAGAAGTGTTTTTTTTTAAGTTGTAATTTTATTAATTAAAATTTTTTTAATTTTGCTATCTTTGATTTGAAAAACTTCTTTTTTTCAGAAACAAATTTTTTTCTAATTTTTGTCGTTTTTTGAAATTCAAAGTTGAAAAAAATAAAAGATAATTTTACCAATATTAAAAAAAAAAAAAAAAAACATTTGTTGGTTTGCAAATATCTCAAAACCTACTGTACCAGTTGGTCTCAAATTTTTACAGGAGTTTAATTATAAGTTCTTCTGTGTCAAAGCGTATTAAAATAGCAATAAATTTAGTGGACAAGTTACTTACAAAAAAAACTGTTAGATACCTTTGCAAGAGCAATTTGCTTTTCTGTTGCTTCCGTAATTAATTTTATGAAGTTACTTTAATAAGTTGAAGCTTATAAAATGGCATTGCATCGTGTAAGATGTACATTGGTGCTTTCGTGACGACTTAATAAAATGTAAAAATCTACCTCAATATTTATTCTCAATTTCAATAAAACTTTCGTTACATGAACGTTAGGGTAAACTTAAAAAATTTTTTAATTTTTCTAATTTATAGACGTAAATAGTTTGTATTATTCGCAAAAATTTCTTATTTCATTAATTTTTTTCAAATCTACACAAAAAAAACTGGCACTGCGAGAGGGCCGACAGAAGTGAAAACTCTAACAATAACGTGGACATTTTTGAATGGTAAGGAAATATTTTTTGTCGGAAATACTTTTGACGCGTTGGGGGCTTGCACTGCTCTTAGAAGGAGACAGATTTATAGCGCTATATTATAATGATAATGGTAAGAATAAGAAATAAACATGTCGCTTTGGAAACGAAGTCCCTCTCGTACGTAGGCTTGATATAATTAATCATTTACATGCCAGGATCTCATTCTCTCTACTTATCCTTCTCTTTTGCCATTCGTATATTTTATTCTTGGCATTAATAAACTATATTCTAATTTAATTCAATTCTTTTGTTATTTTTCTTGTTGATTCAATAAATAATTATATTCATATATTTATTTTCAATTTACATATAACTATTTACTTAATTGTGTTTAAAGGATTGTATTAATCCACAATATTCTAAAATTATATCGGTGATCGTTTTAGTAGCTTCGACGAACAAATTGTGATTTTTGGCGTACCTTGCTTTTTCCATTCGAAATATCGCGTTTTTTTTATTTTTTGAGGTTAAATTGTAGTAAAATGATTTAGAAGTAGATTCGAGATGTGAAATAATTTTCTAGTCGTACTATAATTTTTTTCCAATTTTGAACATTGATTAAAAAATTTTTTTTTTTTTTTTTTTTCAAGAGTCATGGGTTGACAATATTTTACTCATCCAAAAAATGCCCAACACGCCTGAAGATGTTTTCACTCCAAAAATGAAATTAGATACTGTTACAAATAAATGAGCCTGGAAAAATAAGTACTTGATAACATCTTCTATAATAGACTTAAACTTATTAATATTAATACTCCGTGTATTACATGAGGCATCTTTCTTCAGCAACGGTTATCTATACACTCAATATACGTATCGTCATCAAACATGTATCAATCACAGAACTCGAGAGCTTCTACGCATGCTCAATGCCTTAGCACCCTAGCGTCGCGTGCGTAATTGCAAATTTACTTATATTCTACATATATAACACATTCTTTCCAAGATTACTAAAAATGCCAACGCAATGAATCATGTAGAATTCCTCAAGAATCTGTATCTGACCTGCATGGCTTGAACCAAAAGTCAGTATTAGTACATAGTTACACATAAAAAATTTTGCGCACGGGGTCCACGCGCTACGCCTATGATGCTTATACTGTGTAAGCAAGCATAAGATTATATACTCGCTTTGTCTTATCTTACACAGTCGACATTTAAACTCAGTGTTACTGTATGAATCCATGCGTCTTATGCAGGACTTAACTTACACAATCAAAGTATAAATAGTGTTCATGCTATATTTTCTTGATTTTTGAAGTTATACTTCTATCGACGTGTTATACGCGAGGGTAAATCAACGGTTTCAGATTTTTACCTTCGGAAAAAGCGTGGCAGAAGTGGATTTTGCTTGATTCTTCCTATTCCCCTCGCCGCCCATGACGTACTTCCGTTTTCCTCTACAACAGCTCTGCGGACTCCGCGAACAACTTGCTAATTTCAACTCGAAAAAATACCCAAAACTGTAAAACTGCTAGCAACGTTTGCAAACGCTTTGTAAAAAACTGTAGGGTATCAATCACTTTCACAGAAAAAAATTAATTTGATGCCGTCGTGGGATGGACATGAAAAGTATCTCCGTCACCCTTTGAAGTGTGTTAATACTCAAAAAATTGTTATCAGTCGTTTGCAATTTGATTGTCCTTTATGTTGAACAATTGTAAATTGTCATATTTTTATGTAAGTATAACTGGTAAAATAATTATTTTCGTCGAATGTGCGATTTTTTTTATTCATCACAATAATACACATTGCTGCGCATGCACCGACCATACAGTTGAGTTATATAGTTTCATTCGCTCATTTACCTGTGTAAGAAATACAGGTGGTCCTATTGCCCATAGACACATAAAAAATAGACCGCTTAGTAGCAGCTGGGGCAGTAAGACTCGCGTAGAAAGAAAGAAAAGACGAGGGCAGTAAGTTTGTCTCTCTCGCACACTTACGGAGTGGGGTATTACAGGACAGACAGAAGGGTGGAACATAAGCAGTGGTGCATACTCCTGCCTGCAGCCTGCACTCCAAGGATGGTACTAGATCTTGTATAAAAGTTGTATCGCGTTAAAAACGTTTTAAACGTGCTGTTTGCCAAAGGCAACACTAGCGCCCATCACTAAATAACCCGGGGCACTTACTGGGCACTCTATTAAATAAATAACTATTTATTAGCTAATAATACAAGCGCCTACTACCTGATGATCTGACGCTAGCTGGCCACTCTGTTAAATAATAAATTATTAACTAATAACACCAGCCCCTATCACCCGCTCACCTGAAGCCCTTACTGGCTACTCTGTGGAATAATAAATTATTAACTACTAACACAAGCGCCTATATTATCCAAGGCCCCGGGGCGCTTACTAGCTACTTTATTTATTAATAAAACGTTACATCAATAACACAAGCGCCTATAACCTAATGACCTGAAGCGCTTACTGGCCACTGTGTTGAATAATAAATTATTAACTTATAACACAATTGCCTATCACTCGATGATCTGGGGCACTTACTTGCCTCTTTATTACCTATATAAGCGCTGGCTTGTTGTTGTAATTTATTGTCAGTCGACAGCACGACAGGTGACGAGTAAGTCAACCAAACTTACGAATTCTCGCGTACCTGCGGTAACAATTAACATAAAAATTTATTGTATTTTTGTGTTTAAGCCTTCCAGATCACTCATTGTGTGTTTTCAATTTTAATTTTGTAGCCTGATGAGGCTGACGCATATTGTCAGCGAAACGTTGCGCATCAATAAATCAACGCAAGAAAATTTGAATACACTTAACTTGTATTTATTTATTTTCTCACATTTCACCACCAACGGATCACTGATCACTTTGAATTTCCTATTATTCAATAGCACAAGCGCCTATAACCCGATGACCCGGGTTGCTTACTGGCCACTCTATTAAATAACAAAATATTAATCATTAACACAAATGCCTATCACCCGATGATCCGGGGTGCTTAGTGGCCCCTCTGTTAAATAATAAAGTATTAATTATTAACCAAAGCGCCTATCACCCGATGACCTGAAGCGCTTACTGGTCGCTTTATTGAACGATATATATTATTAATTAATAGCACAACGGTCATCAGGTGATAGAAGCTTGTGCTGTTAATTAATATTTATATATTTTTATTTATATTCATTTCATACTCCGTCCCTTTCGGGTTTGGAGGGCTTCCGTAACATTTCTTATCGTTATGTTTGCACATTACTTTTACATATGTTTTACATTTTTATTCATGATTTTCAAGTTACATAACTTATTCTTATTAGTAAGTAAACAAAAACATATAATAAAATTAAAAAAAAAACTTTTCAAAGATAATTTGCTACTAATTTAAAATTCATATGAATATTTATGTTTAAATTTAACTAAAAAAGAAATAAAATGAAATCTATTAATAATACTGAAACAATTAGTCACTTTTTCTATTATATAATATTAGAAACTTTAAAAAAAAAAAAAAAATATACTGTCATATAACCACTACAATTAAATAAATTAAATCTTAAGTACTACAGTCTTTTTTAAAGTATTTTTACACTTCACTTTACACTTTACACTGTTTTTCTTGATCCTTTCTCTTCTTTCTTCTCTCTTCTCATATCCTTCCCTTCTTCCTTCTTGATTTCTTGATCCTATTTCTCTTGGCACTCTCAGGAACTCTCCCCTTCTTTTTTTTTCCTAACTACTCTTCTCAATATTTCTATTTCCTTTGCGCTCTTATCAAGTATATCTTCTTTTATTTTTTCGCTCCTTGTTTTTTCGCATCTCTTCAGTATGTGTGTATAATTTTCCTCCTCTTCCTTGCATAATCTACATTTCCTTTCTTCTTCTTCCTTCCAATGTTCTCTGCTTTTACATTCATTACCACATCTAAATCTTGCCATTAATTTTCTATCTTTTATTGGTATTTCCATCTTCAGATATTCTGGTTCATCCTCTGTTATAATGTTCTTGTATATCTTATTATATCTTGAGTTTTTTATCTTTTCTAATCTTTTTTCTTTTTCCTTTCTTCTTCTATTCTGTATTATCTTAAATCTTACTTGCTCTTTGAATTCTGTCCCTCTCATGTATCTTGTTTCTGTTACTTCTTCTTCCATTAATATTTCCATTCTCTTTTTTGCTACTCTTCCTATGTTTTCTCTTTCTTTATCTTTATCTTTTGCTCTTATGCCTTCTTTTGCTAATTTAATTTTTAAGTCCCTAATCTTTTCTTCAAATTTTATTGCTCTTCTTAGCGCCTTCATTTTCATGCATTCCAATTAACATTCTTCTTCCACTAAATGATTTGGTGTATTCCTGTCTAATCCCAATAACCACTTAATATATTTTCTTCGTATACTTTCCAATCTCTCATCTTCTTCCCAGCCCCATACTTCTGCTCCGAATAACGCTATACTCTCCACTAATGCCACAAATAACTTCTTCCTTCTTTGATAACTATACTTAAATATCCTCTCACCTATACTCCAAGCGCTTTTCATTGCCATTATAGCCTTTCTCTTCCTTTCTTCCAAATGCCTTTCATTACTACCATTTTTTTGTAAAATATATCCCAGATATCTAATTTCTGTCACTTCTTCTAGTTCATTTTCTTCCCATTTCCATACTCTATCTTGCTCTTTTTTCGAATACTAAAATTTTTGTTTTTCTTTCGCTCAAAATCACTTTCTTTTTCTCAATGTACTTTTTAAACCTTTTTAACATATCTTTTAGCTCTTCTTCTCTGTCTGCTATTAAAACTATGTCATCAGCGTAGGATAAACTCCATATTTTTTCATTTCCTATTCTGCATCCTCCTACTTGCCCTTTTCTCATTTCCTCTTCTAGATCCGCTAGGTACACATTAAATAATGTTGGGCTCAATTGACACCCTTGCCTTACTCCTCTCTCTGTCCAAAATTCATCTGATATTTCATCTCCTACCTTCACTATATTTATAGTTTCTTTGTATATATCCACAATTCTACTTATCAATATTTTACTCACCTTCATATCTTGCAATCTTTCCTTTAAAACCGTTCTATCTACTCTGTCAAATGCCTCTTTTAGATCAATGAAGCATGCGAATATTTTTCCTTTTGGTTTACTTAATTTGTCTTCCACTATGTGCTTCAGCGTATAAATTGCTTTCATCACTCCTCTTCCTTCTCTAAATCCAAATTGACTTTCTGCTTATTTTTTTTCAATCTCTTTTTTTAATAATTCATTTAACATACTCGCGTATATTTTATATGCCGTGCATGTCAAAGTTACCCCTCTGAAATTATCCAGCTCCTCTTTATCACCTCCTTTATAAATTGTGCATATCACTCCTCTTCTCCATTGTACTGGAATCCTTCCTTCTTACCATACTTTCTTCATTAATTCCCATAGCGCTGCATCAACCTCTTTTGGCATATATTTCCATATTTCGTTTTCTAGTTTGTCATCTCCTGGTGCCTTCCTCGGTTTTAACCTATTTATTAACCTCTTGAACTCTTTTTTGCTTAATTCTTCTTGGTTCTGTGTACTTTTCTCTATTCTTGCATTCTCTTCTTCCCCCTTTTTCTATCATCATAGTTTTTTTATCCTTACCGCCTAGTTTCTTCATAAAATGTCTTCTCCATTCTTCAATTTCTGTCTTATTATTAACGCCTGCTTTCTTCTTTCTATATCTATTTATATAATTCCAAATTTCCCTTTCTGATTTTGCGACCTTTACATTTCTTTCCTCCGTTATTTCATACCTTTTTCTTTTCGCCTCGCATCGATACCTATACTCTCTCTTTTTGTTAATTAGATAGTTTCTACCCACTTTCTTTTTTCTCCATAGCTTCATTATTTTTCTCAGCTCCTTTTTTGTTTTCCATTCTTTGTCATACCACTTTCTTTCTCCCAACCCCCATACCTTAGACTGTTTTTTAGTTTTTGGTACCACTGCTTCTATTGCTTCTTTTATTTCTTCCCATCTTCTTTCTACTTGTATCTCTTTCCAATTCCATCCTTCGCACCTCTCCTGGTATTGGTCTATCAATTCTTGCGTCCATTCTCTTCTTGAAATTTCCTTTTCTTCCTTTCCCCTATCTTCTTTCATCTCTATCTCATTTTCTAAGTATATTTCTAATGGCATGTGATCTGACTCTGTTCTTTGTCCTATTCTTAATTCTTTTATCTGATCTAACGCTTCTTGATTACTTATAACATACTCTATTACTGACTCACCTCTGCTGCCAATGTGCGTGTAGTTTCCTTCTTCTCCTTTTTGTTCGTTAACTATACCCCATCCTTCTTCTGTTATTTCCTTAATTAACCTTCTTCCTTCCTCGTTGATTGTTTCATCTTTTGATTTACTGTTACTAACTTCCTTGCTTCCAATCTCCATCTCACTGACCCATCCACCTTCCCTGCCAGTCCTCGCATTCCAATCTCCTGCCAGTATAATACCACCTTTTTCCTGCGTTCCTATTTTTTCTTTCATAATTTCCATTGTCTTTGCCACGTCTTGGCAGTATACTCCTACAAATGTCCACTCTTGTTCGCCATATTTAATCTCTTGTTTTACTATGTTACCACTCAATTCCTCGTAATTTTTGATTTCTAACTTCTTATTAATTTCTGTAATTATTCCTCCTTTTGCTCTACCTTTTTTATGTTCTCTTTTTGCTGCAACAAATTTCCATTCATACTTTTTTGACATCTTACTTTCTATATCTTCCCATTCATTTTTCTCTAACCATGTTTCTACTAACATTATAATATCAAAATTATTTAAACATTCCCATACTTCCACGTCCTTATTTAACACTCCTGCTATGTTCCAAACGCATATATTTACACTTTTTTTTTTCTCCTCCTCCAACTCCCTCTCCTCATTTCCTTCTTGTCCTTTTCATTCTTGCGATCTTCCTGTTATCTTTCCCTGTATCCTTCTTCTTTCTTCTAGGAAATTTCCCTTCCATTCGTTGTATCTATACCACTCATCAATCATCAATTTCATATAGCCAATTTTTGTGGTTTTTCCTTCGTTTCTTTGTTCCTTTGATTTATCTAATATCAATCTTTGTATTTCTCTTTCTTTTCGTGTCAAATCATTTTCAATATATATTCCTTTTACAAGCTTCTTCTTGTTCATCATGATACTGTCTTTCATTTCCTTGCTTTCCAATTCGACTACTACCATGTTCATATCACTTTTTCCTTTCTTTACCACTATTTCAGTAGCATTTTTCACCTTTACATTGACATTGATTTTCTGTTCCACAAACTCTTCCACCTTCTTTTTTATACTTACTTTTTCTATAATCGCACCTTTAATGACAATGTTCTGTCTTCTCTTCTCCGTTTCATTTTTTTCTAATTCCCATTTTAATCTGTTGATCCTTTCTTCGATAGCTTTCTTCTTTTCTATCCACTCTAGTCTTTCTTTTAACCACCTACTACTTTCCCCTCTCCATTCTTCTTATCTTTTTTCTAATCTTTCCATCAACTCAAACATACTATCTAATCTCTTTTCTATCCTACTCATCTTATCATTTTGTTCTTTAACATCCTGACTTTCATCCTTTTTCTCTCTGGACATTCAGGGTGGATTGTTCTTTGATTTTTGGATTTGTGTTTGTATTACTTCTCGTGTTAATATTTGCGTTCTTTCCTGTCATTTTCAAATTTTTTACCGACTCTACAGATATCTTCCTTACCGACTCTGACAATCCCGGTAATTCAGGAATTCTTTTTATCTACTGCCAGTAACTAGGTTGTCAAAAATGTCTTTATCTACTGTCTCTATAAAAATATCCTTTTTCTTTTAAAAAAAATTTTGTTTTTTTTTTAGGGTTCCTTCTTTATTGACCACGTAACTACTGTTGGAAAATTCTGGTATCTTCCTTATCTACTTTCTCTGTCAGTAACCGATAAAAAGAAATCACCTTTCCCTGCCCGTGCCCTTCCTTCTTGCTAGGTTTCCTAACCTCACTTTTTTTTATACCCCTGTTTGTCTACTTTTTCACTATTCACTGTTCACTTTTCCTCAATTATTATCACTTTTTTTTTTCTCCCTTTTCCTTCGTATACAACTTTTTTCTTTGTTTATCCGATTGCACTATTCTTTTGCGACTTGCATCGGCGTCTTGTTCGTCTCTCACGTTCTCTGTCCTACCTGTTTTTTAATCCTTTATAAATCTCCTGTTTCACTTTCTTTTTCACTTTTTATCACTTTTTATTATGTCCTCATGTATTTCACCACTTTTTAAAGACTTTATTACAGCTATCTACCCTTGCTCTTTCTTCTATTTATTGCTTTATTCAGGAGCTCACTTTTACACGTCCACTCTCCTACGTGTCTACAACAGAAGTCCCTGTTAATTAATATTTTATTATCTAGTAGAAGGGCCAGTAATCGCCCTGGGTCATCGGGTAAAAGGTGCTTGTGCTATGAATCAATAATATATATCGT
Organism: Copidosoma floridanum; assembly: GCF_036245765.1. Classification (NCBI taxonomy): domain Eukaryota; kingdom Metazoa; phylum Arthropoda; class Insecta; order Hymenoptera; family Encyrtidae; genus Copidosoma; species Copidosoma floridanum. The sequence goes on from NW_028321885.1 coordinate 10,379,793, forward strand.
TTAATAAAGCGACTAGCAAGTGCCCTGGGTCACTTCGTGATAGGCCCTTGGGTTATTAATTAACCTTTTATTAATTTATACAGTAGCAATTAAGCACCCTGGGCCATTGTATGACAGGCGCTTGTGTTTTTAATCAATAATATATCGTTTAATAAAGCGACCAGTGAGCGCCCCAGGTCATCGGGTGATAGGCGCTTGTGTTAATAATTAATATTTTATCATATAATTGTGTAGCCAGTTAGCGCCCTGGGTCATTGGGTAATAGGCGCTTGTGCTAATAATTAATATTTTATTATTTAATAGAGAGGCCAGTAAGCGCCCTGGGTCATCGGGTGAAAGGCGCTTGTGTTAATTGTGTTAATAATTAATATTTTATTATTTAACAGAGTGGTCAGTAAGCACCCTTGGTCATCGGGTGATAGGCACTTGTGTTATAATATTACAATTTTAAATTTACGCGCATCTTTGGCAATGCCCTTTCCTGCTGTGCTGTCTGCTCGACGGAACATTCTTCCTAGATCGTATAGCTATGTATACGATTTAGAGAATAAGTTCCGATACTGAATTCGCCTAACCCAACGCTGGATCAAAACAACGAGCACACAGCTGCGAGGCAAGAGCCACGGTAGCATAGAAGCCTAGACTATACCTGAGCTGAAAACGCAAAAAGCGTGACTGGTTTGACGTGCAGAGTCTCTTGCGTTTCGTGCATCAGTTGACGATTAGCGCGAGCGCCTGCTATACATATTAGTATATATATATATATATATATATATATATATATATATATATATATATATATATATATATATATATATATATATATATATATATATACATCATTTTCAGCATTTGTCCTTATTTTTTTTGGATAGTGAGGGCATCAATTTTTCGTGTACATTGTGGAACGTTTAAGTACATTGTAAGTGTGCATCAGCTAAACTCTGCATTCTGTAATTAGTAAATCTCATCACTGTGGTATAAATGACATTAGGTAAGTCGACGTATACGTATACGTATGGATTTTTTAATGTTTTGGTGTACCTAACCAATAATAAAATTCGACTTATACACATGTATCTAAGTTAATTACAGAATGCAGAGTTCAGCTGATGCACACTTACAATGTACTTATACGTCCTACAATGTACACGAAAAACTGATGCACTCACTATCAAAAAAAAATAAAGACAAAGGCTGAAAATAAGGTACATATATACATATACTAAGATGTATAGCAGGCGCTCGCTCTAATCGTCAGCTGATGCACTAAACGCAAGAGACTCTGCACGTCAAACCCGTCACGCTCCTTGCGTTTTCAGCTTAGGTATAGTCTAGGCGTTTAGGCTACCGTGGCTCTTGCCTCGTAGCCGTGTGCTCGTTGGTTTGATCGCATATTATACCTTATGGCCCAAATGCGAGCACCTGCTGGCGTTCAGTGCTACAGCTTCGTGTTTTCAACGCAAGGAAGACCGCATGCACTGAAAGCCAGGTAACCTCCCTGAGTTAAACCCATGGATTCCTTCTCCGTGTGTTATAAATATTACAATTTTTAATTTTTATGCGTTGTGGGTACCGTCTTTGATAATGCCCCTTTCCTGCTGTCTGCTTGGCGGAACACGTATATATAGTTATACGATCTAGGAAAAAAGTTCCAATATTGAATACGCCTAACCCAAAACGCTAATAAGTCTATGGCACTAGTAGTATAACTTTATGTGGTATTTTACTCTCGTTCGCTGTCTGCTGAAACTTAAAGGAAACAGCACAAATGTTTCACAAAAATTATGCGTACATCTTACATGGAACCACCTGTATGTCTAATCGAGCTCTTCGATAGCTCAATAGAAATCGAGCTTGACCGTCATAAATCCCGCAGAAAATTTAAGGGGGCTCCAGCGAGCACTGGTACCAACCCGAAAACTATTCGGTTAGTTGGTATCACTGCTATGAGTATATATCTATACATACGTGTATATGTATGCGAGCAGGCGAGCACCATCATCTATATATATGACAGAGCGCGCGGTGGCTCAGTCGGCTAGGTCGTGGATTGGCAAGCGGGAGACCGTGGTTCGATTCCCGGCCAGTGTGACTTTTCGGGCAAAGACCTCTATGATTTTTCACGTGTGCTTTTTCACCACGCTATGCTCCTCGAGGAGGGTTTAGGCGACCTTCTCGCAGCAAAGTTGCCTAATTTTCCCCTACCCCCCTCCTGTAATGGGAGGCCTCCCATCCCTTTCATTGTCCTTTTCCCAAGTGCTAAGTGCCCATAGTAGTGCCCTTATCAAAGGAACCGGACGTAGAGCACTATAATATAAAAAAAAAATCTATGTATATGATGTATCCGTACCTATGGTAAACAAACAGCAGCTTCTGTCACGTACAGAGTGTTTTATTTAGAATTAGTTTTTTTGTGTTATAAAAAATGAAAGAAATCATTCATCACTGTAAGAGTCATCAAGACTTGCAGGATGCTGAAATGATTTTGCAACAGCAAAAAAAAAATAAAAAAGTAATTGATGATAACAAACAAATATTAAGTGTATTAAAAAATATTATTTATAATGAGATAATTTATAAAATGGCCAAAGAATAGATATTAACAGAAGTATTAGTAGATGCATATAAAAAAGATCCTACAAATGGTATCACCTTATTATTATCTATGAGTGTAAATAATAAAGTGAGAGTTACTTCAATATTAAAATTATTAACGCAATTTGTGATAAAATAAAAAATAATTGCAGTTAAAAATTTTTAATGTTCTATTTTATTAAAAAACAAAAAGTTTAAGTAATCCATAGGAGAACACGATTAAAAAAGAGTTACAAATGACATGAATCCTATGCAAGTACTTGCAGTGTAATTCTGAAATATTCAAAAGCGCGTGCCTTACGAAAAACAAGATGGCATCCCATCATGACCCTGCTAATTTAATGACTTGATCTGTACTTTACGAAATATCTCAAATATTTCCAGGCTGACCTATATTTTTGAAGGTACCATCTGAAAGCTGAGATGTTTTTCTATAAAACAGTTACAGTCCTGATATGTAACTTTTCGATTATTGTTAAAAAATACCGATGTTTTCACGTTGCTCCATGAGAGGCTATGTAGGGGTAAACGGTACAGTTATTGACACCTTAAGGTAGTGATTGTCCCCTGTATAATTTGTATATCTATATATAAAGGCTCCATTTAAAAATGCATGTGGCGGTCAATCACTATCGGGGGGTCAACAACTGTACCGTTTACCCCTATAATGTACGAACTTTGAGAGCAAATATCTCAAAATTTTCCAGGGTTAGAGGGGTATATAAGGACACTGTAGAAATCAGCGTGTTTTTATCTATCAATGAGGCTACCTGTGACCTCCTAACTCCTCCCGCTAGAGCCCCCTTAAAAGTAAATGTAAGGTAAAACACCCAATACTTGGACAAAACTGAAATTCAGACCGATACTTGGACAGCAGAAACGTCGTAGATAGTACATGGACATACAATCAAAGTTGTTTACCTTTTAACGTAGTTAATCTTTTACGCGAATTTTTTAAACAAAAGTGTATAAAAAGTGAAGTACTTGATAGAAAAAAAAACACTGTACTAATCAGTTTTGTTGTTAAGGGGTGCACCGCTTTAAGAAAATTGTTTTTTTAACATGTTGAAAACTTAACCTCCAATTCACTGTAAATACAGATGAAGAACGGGTTCTGAAAAGAGGAAAAATATTTTTTTTTAAATATAAAAGAATGAAAAAGAACAAAAGTGGAGGTCATACAACAAAAACAAAAAAGAAAAGTAAGGAAAATTATAATCATCAATTTTCATTTTAGTTTTGTTATTTAAGAATTATTTCTAATAATTAATAATTATAAAAAATAAATCTTAAATAACAAAACTAAAAAAAACAGTAAAATTGATTTTACACTATCTCACTGATAGAACAATCAATGTTGAAAATCAAAATGCACCCTGAGGGATTTATCTTGTATTTAATAAATTGTTTTTTGAAAAAAAATTAAAAATTTTATTTACGCACTTAACGTAATAAATTTGTTATTGTTTATCACCTTCATTAACCTTTTTTCGTTAGAAGGTATTTATCTAAATACATACTTTAGTTTTAATAAGTATTTGCGCCTTATCATGATTTATGCAACTGTAAAATCGTTTAAATTAGTCATGTTCAAGTACTGCTTTCCAACTTGTCCTAGTACTGCAGAATTGTCCAACCTTTTTATAACCAACAGTAACTTCATCTGATGAGCTGGCCAGGTGTTGGCTTTCCTTCGCAAATAAAGCCCCTGAAGGTCCAGACATCACCGGAAAAAATCCATTATTCGTTTTAAAATTCGGATAAGTAGTGATTTGGCATCCTGGACACTCATCCCATCGGAAAAGATCGAGAAAAAATCTCGATAATTTTCGACGGGATTCGAGCCCACAACCCCTCGACTACCTTACGTCCCTCGGGCTGCAAAATAACCCCAGAGACGACGGTGACGGCACTTATCCGACGAAAACTACTATTTCCGCCTTCGGGTGGTTTGGAGAGGCTGGTACTTCCTCGGGCGAAAAAGCAGTTTTCCGAAACTCGTTCGAAAAGTCTCCCTTTACGACCCTCGTTACGGACCTCGCCTTCGGCTCGGGCCGCAAACCTCTCGGTTCGCAAACAAAGACTTTTCAAACTCGTAAGAAAACTACTATTTCTTACCATGGGCCCAAAGTGCAACTGCTGCTTTGCGCCCTCGGGCCATACTTTTCGCCCTTGAAATCACTTTGGGCCCACGGACAGAAAAGTTTTTTACGCCCTCCGGACCCAAAGTACTTTTCTGCTCTAGTGCCCCAAGAGATTTATCAGGCGCAAAGTGTGCCCATGGGCGCAAAATTGCACTTTGCGCCCTCGGTAAGAAAAACATTATACGCAACTCAGACACCAACATACAACAATCGCGCCCATCGGGGGCTCCTGTCTGTACTTTGTGCCGTAGTGATGTCATGTACCATTTTCGTTGAACGCTAATAATGTTTATTATAGAAATTATTAAATTTCAATGTAAAAAAAACTAAGTATTTTCAATCTTAAAGTACTAGTGGGTCTTAGTTTCGTTCGAAATTTACTGAGGGGACCACCTTAAAACGATTTTAGTTTTTAATTTTGCACTTCTTGAAATTGAAAAAAGTTAAAAAAAAAAATTTTTTGTTTGGAATCCGTATAATTTTGTCGAATAATGAGCTGTAAAAAAGTCAAATAAATACAACAATGCTGAAAAGCAATGTGCGTTCCTTACGCCATAAATTAGGTGTTGTTCATGAAAATAGCTGTTGATTTGTACTTTCTAACTTAATAATATTGTTTATGAAAAGAACTATTTGTTGAAGTTGTTAAATTTAAAACTGATAAAATTTTTTTTTTCAATTATAGACTATTTATTCGTCGATTTTGACGCTTCTGTTCCAATCTTGATTTAATGTTCTACGTCAGTTTCTTGACGCCTAAAATTGTAGACATTGAAAGCATTCAAAGTTTTCCTTCCTAGTTGCTCTCCTGCAACTCTAGGCATTATAAAACTTTTGTGAGCCAAAACTTTGTAAGGCGCTGGAGACGTTGACATAAAAAAAACCTTTTTTTTCGCAGAGTTCAGTCGTTTTGTTGATCCAAGATACGGATATTGGTTCATGACACTTGCGTATTAAAGACGATCAGTTTGCTTAAATTTCTTTTTCCTGTGTAGCTTTACTATTATATATTAGGTTCTTCGAGCGCAGACCTTGGAAAAAATCAGTAATTTTTGGTTGGATACTTAGAGTTGAGAGGATAATTCAGAGTTATAGGTGACTGGAGTTCCCAGCCTCTCGACGAATAACTACTCCGTTCGTGACGCCTGCCAGTGAAAAACTGATTTGGTTTAAAAGTGGATGGCTTTATGAAGTTTATTAGAGGACAAATGTTGTCGAAATTTGCTTTAAAATATTTGTTGCAAATAGCTGTACAAAGATGTTTGTTGGCGATGGAATCCAAATTGACGTTAAATACCCTTAAAAAAAGACCAATGAGATTGATGGTGGTTAGTGAATGGTAAACGTCAAGATTGTACCGGCCCTTAAGTAATGATTTCAGTCAGAAGCTAATATAATAATATTTTCAGCATATATGTGGCAGCCCAGGGGTGATGGAATAGATCACAACCAGGTGTGAATTTTTCATAGAAATTTGAATAGAGAGCGCTCCCTAGGGGATCTTAATCAAGTAGCTAATCTCTAAAACTTAGAAAGAGAAGTCTAGTAATAATAAGTTTAAGGCAACAATTAAAACAAGTATTTATGTATTATATAATATTATATATTGTCAATTGTTGGTATGATTTTAAAATTTAACATTGTTACAAATTATATTTTTGCATCAGAAAATGCCAATACATTTATTCGCTTAGAATTGCGTCTGATAAATTTGTTCGTAAGTTTTTTAATATCAATATAGTCAACTTACTTATATATATGTAAAATAGCGATATTATTTAATCTATTTTGTAGCACTATAGAACGAGTACAACTCTTTAGCCGCTTAAGCAGAGAAAAACTTCTTTTATTTGTGCGTGAAGAAGCTTAAGCGGTTAATAATAAACATACAAATCTAACATATTCTGCAACAATTTCTCGATACCACTTTTTTTCTCGCAGGAAACAACTAGTGTCACTCAAATTATCTACTTTTTTTTCTTTTCGACACACTATCTCTAGAATCGAATCTCGAGCGTTAATTAGATTTTCTGCCAAAAAACTTGTTTTATAAAATTTAACTACATCACTTACGTCTTCACATTTACTGTTTGTATTTATCGATTTAAGCCAAGTATATTAAGTTTTTAATTTTTAAATGCGTTTAGAGGTGACAGATCTTTCAAAGTAAAAAATAAAAAATAATTCATAAAGAATAAATTTACAATGAACATAAACACATAATTTAAATCATAAAAAATAAGTAAAACACTACTCAGTAATAGATGCAAGTGACTTTTCATTTAATAAAACAACTTGGGAGACATATATTTCTATACTTTGGAAAACGCTTTCACTATTTGCGATCTTTGAGGTTAGAATTGATACTTGTTGCTAGTGCGTACATGATGATGATTAATCATCTGGCTACTTAACTCGCTTTTCTAGCGAATCATCTGAATGTTTAGCTCGTTTTTCAGGAAATGTAGACGGTTCTATTTTACGACCAATTTTCTCACCAACTTCTCCTCACTTTTCAACTAAAAACTTGTCAATTTTATTCTTAGCCTAATTGATATCCATTAAAGTTGCCAAGAGCCATGGCGTAAATTCAAATTTAAAATTGAATTCCGAGATTTCTTGTATACATCATATACTACGAATGTAACATACCATCATAATGAAAGAACGACAGACATAATAAGTAAACCAACTACTAGTGAGCCTCGAAAAAAGTAAATGGAGTAAAAAATGTCAAAAACCCATAATATAGATGTTGTGATAATGATCTCGTGCCTGCACTCCAATATTTATTTTTATTTTTTACAAGATTTAAAATTACTAGTTACAAAAATTTTTGTCAAAATCATAAAATGTTAAAATGTAGGAGCTGCTGTCCGGTGTAAAATTTTCACACGACTCGGTATGCCAGGTGGGGAGTTATCCACACTCACTACAGGTCGTCCACTACCCCCGTGGTAGCCTAAGATCCTCAAGGTTGTTCTTCCTGGCTGGCTGTTGTATCAAGAGGTGATTTGGAGACATCAGTTTGGTTGAAAAAATGGCCTGGACACCCTTACGCGTTGAAGCTAGTTGTGCTCTGGTCAGGTGCACAACTTACAACTCAATTCTTATTTCACTGATGGTGACCGACGATAATATTAGGCTGATTTCTCGGGGTTATTATAACCAGATTCACTGACTTCGATTGCTGGAGGCTTCGAGTTTACTTTGACACCACCTAGCGAATTCTACTGAACTGATTTGAGAAAAAAAACTATACGGAAAACATCTAGAAAGTGTCAAAAATCAGTATGCAAAATCTAATCAAAATCATTAGTTGAGTAGTTATCGTGGTTAGCGATTATAATGTTTTTTGGGACTCTGCTTTATATTTTAGTAAGATAGCAAGTGGGTAAAATGACAGATTATGCTGTGTTATACTTTCTGAAGTTGTTAAAAATGCTTTGAAGTTTTTCAGATAGCTATATTTAAATACAAATGACAGCAACTATTTCATACATTAATTCATAGAGAGCAAGCAATGCTACTTTAGAGGTCACTACTAAAAATACGTATATATACAGAATTTGGTTATGAGTTCAGTGAGTTCACTACACTCATGTGATGACAATTTACAACCAGGTGAATGGATGAGTAAATTTGGTTATATGAAATAAAAACACACTTATTCACGGGAAAAAAAGACTAAACTTGCCTAAGCGTAAAAAACTTCACGGAACTGGAGAGAAAGCCTGGGCAAGCTGGCAATTTATTTTCACAAGGAAAGGAAATAGTACAAAGACAAGAAAGTGCTTCTAAGAAGAGACAAATTGTGAAATAGTGATTTTAGAGGGAGAAATAAAAATTACATGTATATTACATATATCTTTCGCACACGTGACGTCGCGAGGATCCTTTTATTTAGCGCCAAGAGAGCTCTCTTACCTTAAATCTCGCAAGTCGTCGGTGATAAACTAAACACGTCGCAGGAAGGTATCAACTCAACCAACCGTCGTTTCCCAATCAGCTTGCCACGCTGTAGAAAACGAGCACAATCTCCTTTCGCCCTAGTCGCTTCTACAAGCCGCTGATTATGGAACCCGAGCGATGGAGGTGTACGTTAAAGACTGCGTAGGAGTAAATTTTGTATTTAGGCCTAAGCTTTCGCTCAATAGAAACTCGTTCGAAAAGTCTCCCTTTACGACCCTCGTTACGGACCTCGCCTTCGGCTCGGGCCGCAAACCTCTCGGTTCGCAAACAAAGACTTTTAAAACTCGTAAGAAAACTACTATTTCTTACCATGGGCCCAAAGTGCAACTGCCGCTTTGCGCCCTCGGGCCATACTTTCCGCCCTTGAAATCACTTTGGGCCCATGGACAGAAAAGTTTTTTACGCCCTCCGGACCCAAAGTACTTTTCTGCTCTAGTGCCCCAAGAGATTTATCAGGCGCAAAGTGTGCCCATGGGCGCAAAATTGCACTTTGCGCCCTCGGTAAGAAAAACATTATACGCAACTCAGACACCAACATACAACAATCGCGCCCATCGGGGGCTCCTGTCTGTACTTTGTGCCGTAGTGATGTCATGTACCATTTTCGTTGAACGCTAATAATGTTTATTATAGAAATTATTAAATTTCAATGTAAAAAAAACTAAGTATTTTCAATCTTAAAGTACTAGTGGGTCTTAGTTTCGTTCGAAATTTACTGAGGGGACCACCTTAGAACGATTTCAGTTTTTAATTTTGCACTTCTTGAAATTGAAAAAAGTTAAAAAAAAAAATTTTTTGTTTGGAATCCGTATAATTTTGTCGAATAATGAGCTGTAAAAAAGTCAAATAAATACAACAATGCTGAAAAGCAATGTGCGTTCCTTACGCCATAAATTAGGTGTTGTTCATGAAAATAGCTGTTGATTTGTACTTTCTAACGTTATAATATTGTTTATGAAAAGAGTTATTATAGTAGAGCTGTAAATATACAGAATTTGGTTATGAGTTCAGTGAGTTCGCTACACTCGTGTGATGACAATTTACAACTAGGTGAATGGATGAGTAAATTTGGTTATATGAAATAAAAAAAACACTTATTCACGGGAAAAAAAGACTAAACTTGCCTTAGCATAAAAAACTTCACGGAACTGGAGAGAAAGCCTGGGCAAGCTGGCAATTTATTTTCACAAGGAAAGGAAATAGTACACAGACAAGAAAGTGCTTCTAAGAAGAGACAAATTGTGAAATAGTGATTTTAGAGGGAGAAATAAAAATTACATGTATATTACATATATCTTTCGCACACGTGACGTCGCGAGGATCCTTTTATTTAGCGCCAAGAGAGCTCTCTTACCTTAAATCTCGCAAGTCATCGGTGATAAACTAAACACGTCGCAGGAAGGTATCAACTCAACCAACCGTCGTTTCCTAATCAGCTTGCCACGCTGTAGAAAACGAGCACAATCTCCTTTCGCCCTAGTCGCTTCTACAAGCCGCTGATTATGGAACCCGAGCGATGGAGGTGTACGTTAAAGACTGCGTAGGAGTAAATTTTGTATTTAGGCCTAAGCTTTCGCTCAATAGCCTGGGGACACAACAGTAAGGGTTAAAGACGGAGCACTAGGGTAGGAACAGGGTAGATGATTGTAGAAGGGTTAGCTAGCTACTTGGCTATCGGTATTTACACCCACGGCACGTAATTGGTCATTTATTTGGGAATGGTAAGTTTGTTCCTTTTTAGGAGTCTATAGTCGTCTGGTTGCCGGTATTTTACTAGCGACGCACGACGTATGGTTTTTAAAAATTGGGTTGGCTAGCTAAGAGCTAGCTGTTTGGCCATCGGCATTTACACCAACCGGCACACAACTTGATTTTTTACTTAGGGGCTAGTTGCTTGGCCGTCGGCATTTACACCAAACGGCACACAACTTAGAGGTACTTGATTTTTTTTAAATAGAGGCTAGTTGTTTGGCCATCGGCATTTGCACTAATCAGCACACAACTTAGCGTTGCTTCCTTTAAAATATTTTCGCGAATTAAAATTTTTCTTTCACCACCTGCTTGGCCATTAATATCCGAATTGAACAGTACGCAAGAGTGGGTCTTACGCGAAAAGAAAAACAACTATTGGGGGATGTATAAGAATAAAGTTTAAAAGTATTATTACTTACTTTTATTAAAAAGAAGAAAAAGGGGAGTACAAGTGGCTCTCGAGGCAAGATCCGGGGGACTGGATATAATTTAAATCGAAATGGTGGACCGGATTCTTCAGGTCACGAATAGACTTCGACCGGATTCTCCAGGTCGTGTTTACTAGTCTGGCGACTGCTCTCGGTATTTTACCAAGCTGGCCTGACCATATTGAATGCATCGATCGGGTTCTCCAAATCGTATGCCTTTAGTCTGGCTACTGCTCTAGGTATACACCAAAGCTGGCCTGACCGTTGAACGAATTTTTTGAGACTGAGCTGCTCGTGAAGGAGGCCATGGGCTTATATAGCCAAAGATCTTGCCTTTTTATCATTGCCACTATGGCCAGAGACGACGAGACGCACATATATTCTTAGAATTAGTCTGCATCATCTCATGGCAGGAAGAGGGAAAGATTTCCTATATGCTTTCCGTCTTCCTTCACATATGCTGTTTCGGTTTCGGGGTGACGCTTACTCGCTAAAAAATATAGTATGGTAACGATACTGGTACCAGTGTTTGCTTATCGAAATTAGATCGTATTACAGTTCACGTTATTTTTTGGCTTGGCGTCTCTGGGTATTGTAAGTGTTAGGGAAAGAAAGTGATAGAAGTGTAGCATGCTGTTGTCAAGTCTCGTTGCATGAACGCTGCCCGATGTGTGGATCAATATCCTAGCTCGAGCGTCGGCTTATTAACGAATGGTTAAGACATAAAAGAGGAAAAGGATAGAAAATAATTATCAAGTTTTATCAGGCGATGTCGACACACAAGGAGGGAGGGAGATGAAGACTAGTTCTTGTATCTTTGGCTTACTCGGTCTCTCCTTATACGTGTGTCACGAAGCCTTAGCTCCGGTACTTGGTATATGTGTGAGTGTATGTCGCTTAGGTTGATACGAAAACGCGGCTTTACGCGAGGAGGATAAGAAGAGGAGAAGAGGAAAAAAAAAAATACGTCGAGCGCAGCCTCGATGTAACGGAGGTTTAGGTTAAGGCCTAGTAAATCAATCACATACACCATGGTGGATGACCTCGCTACACGCGCGTGATGCCTCGCACCTTCACACAAGGTCACCAAGATAAAATAAAGTCACGATATTCTACACTTTTTTTCACTCAAAGAACGGTACAATTTTCGCAATAGATGTTCACGGTCTCCAGTGTACCCACACACGTGCCGGCAGTGAAATGCTCATTCATATGTTAGGTATCTCTACTTTCTTGACTAGAAAATCTGTGTTGGTCAATCGTGAAAAAGACTGACGGCACTCGATCAAACCCTCTGCTTCTGAACTATTCAATAACGTCCGGTCTCAAAGGCTACTACTTAGATGCTCTCGCTATGCCTGCTCGAGTCACTCTGCCTCACACTTTCGCTTGTACGGTAAAACAAGATTCCGAATCGCTGTTACGTAGCGCGCTCTAGCTTTAATCGTGCGCAATGTCAGATAAAATTGGCGCAAAGTTGAAACTCACACAAAAATGCAAAAATGATCTGAACAGAATTCATGGAATGACAGTGTACAAAAATATGTACCGGTGTGCATGAGTGAACATTATAAAACGTTAATAGTTTTTCATATCTCAGGGATTCCTTGTTTTTATAAAATTTTCTACGAAATAATGTTTTGATGTATGATAAATTAAACAAAAAAGTACGTGGGGGAGTCATGTATAAAAAACTATTTTTTCAGGATTGCATTGTTTTATTTTAATAAAACTTTAAATTTTTTTCTATTCTTGAAAACCTAACATTGCTTTGAAACGAAATTTTAATTAAATTGACAATTTTTTATTCTTTTCTTTTGGTTATTTTGATTCTTTCTAAGGTCCATTTTCCTTTTTTAAAGTATAATATTTAAAACTTTCAATCGCGTAGACTTTGTATGATTGCCAACACAGAAAGTGACAATCGCACAAAGTGCTCACTCGTCCAACACAAACAGTGAAATGATCATTTTTCATTGTTTTTCTTTGACGAGTGAGCACGATACTTACAAATATTAACGTTTACACATTTATGTGATTTAACAACGTGCGACACTGAGCCTAATAAAACTGGTACACATAGCCAGTACGTGAAACGTTGCTAAGTAAAAACTGAAAAAAATACACCGTTGTAATGTTTTTATTTTCTCCTTTGCCCCTACCGAAGCGCTAATTTCATCATTTTCTAGAATTTTTAAAGAAATTTTACTTAAATAAGTTTGATCAGTACATATTTTATGATTTCTTTGTATAGTTGAGTAAAAATTTAAAATCTGTAAGAACAAGAAATAAAATATTTTGTTTAAAACAGTTTGAAAAATATATGATTCGTGTCCTTAAGTTATGAATTTAACTACTTTTTATGTGTTTTCTGAGGACTAAATCATTAAAAAACTGAGACAGTTCAAAAAATTTATAAATTTTTTCTTGTTAAAGACAAAAGTCCCATTTAGTAGAATTTTTCCGACATTAGAAGGGTATAAAAAAGTTGTAATGTAAAGCTGAGCTCAAAGTTTGGTAATTAAATATAATACTTGCTCGTATATAATATTCCATGAAAAGTATGACTGCTTAAATAATAAGAACAAGTTTGAATGGCTTAGTGGTTCGCGTGCTAGCCTTCTAGCCGAAAAAACTTGAATGCTCGCGGGTTCGAATCCCGTTGGAAATTATCAACATTTGTTTCTCGGGCTTTTTTTTCTATGAACTCAGTGCTCAGGATACCGGAATTTCACTTATTCAATTGTTAAAAGCAGAAAGTGAATTTTTTTTGGTAATGTCTGGACCTCTAGGGGCTTCCATACCCAAGGAAATCCAGAACCTGGCTAGCTCATCGGGTAAAGGTCACTATTGGTTAAAAAAATCAATACACTGAGTTGGATGATTTATTAGAGCTGCCAAATGGAGATCATAGGAAGAAAAGCGATACCTAGGCTGCATGCCGAAGTGATCCGAACTGTCTTTGGCTCCAACTAACTGCAAGACGGGAGGCTGGATTTCTAAGCAGGTCCAGGAGGCTACACTGGGAGGCGGCCCCAATCAAAAACTTCAATGCTGAATCAACGTTGATTTTAGCGGTAAATCAATACTAAACCAACGTTGAATCAACGTTGATTCCATGAATGACGGAACACTGAAATCAGTCGTAATTTACATTGTTGGTTCAACAATGATTCAACGTTGAATGAACACTGATTCAACGTTGAATCAGCGTTGAATCAGCGTTGATATAAACGTTAATTTAATAATAGAAAAATATCATGCGTATTCAATACAGTTTAACATCAAATAACTAAAAACCCCTGTTTTGGTGTTACCATACGGATAGTACCTCCATAACCGTCAATATATCTGCTCCAAATGTTATTATACTACTTTGTAATTTTTTAAAATTTAATTTTAACGTTTTGATCAACGCTGAATCAACGCTGATTCAACGTTGAATCAGTGTTGAATCTACAATGTAAATTACGACTGATTTCAGTGTTCCGTCATTCATGGAATCAACGTTGAATCGAGGTTGATTTAACGTTAGTTCAGCGTTGATTCAACGCTAAAATCAACGTTGATTCAGCATTGATTCAGCATTGAAGTTTTTGATAGGGGGATCAAGTCGACTCAAGACAGTGTGTTTGCGACTATGTTCTTCATGCCAACTATGTGTTCAATTCTGGTAGAAAACTGAGAAATGTACGATGGTTAGCGAGCCTGTCGGGGAAAAGTTTTCTCAGTTTTTTAACGAAAATCGTAGATTAAGGGCTTGTGATCAGTGTGGATGACTAAATCTCAACCCTCTAAGAAGTAGCTGAAGTACTTAACGACTTCAAACACGGCTGTTAGCTCGCGATCGTACGGACAATACCTCGTTTGCGTGGGAAAAACTTTCGTGAAAAGAATCCTAACGGTTTCCAAAGACCTTCAGAAGTTGCTCTGAGATCGGATGCGTCGGTAACCAAATAAGTTGGCGCTTCTGTAGAAGAGTAGATGATAAGAGCGGCGTTTGCTAGATCAGTTTTAACTTTTACAAACGCTGACTCAGTTTCGTGTGACCACATGATCTCGTGCTTGTCATTTTTCACTGCTCTCTGAATCAACTCGTGGATAACAGTTTGGGTAGACGCTACATGCATGAGACCTGTACCGTTAGTGAGTATTAACGAAGCCTAAAAAACGACGCAGCTGAACGACCGTTTTGGGTTTTGGGAGGTCTGGTACCGCTTCAACTTTTTTTGCGAAGAAATTTCAGTTCAGATTATAAAAATTCACACTTGGAGGGATTTAGACGAAGGCCCAACTGCTAAAGACGCTCAAGTACAATATTTAGATGTTCATGGTGTTCTTCTTGGCGGGGTAACGACGTAGTTTTCGGTATATCTTCAGGAACTACAGAGATATGGTGGATAGCCTTAAAGAGATCCATTTAAAAAAAATGAGATCTTCCCTGAAAAACGATAGAAAAATCATGGAGATAAGGCAGTGGATATTTATCTGGTTCTATGACGCTAATAAGGCCACGATAGTTGCCACAGATACGCCAGGTACCGTCTTTTTTCTTAGAGAGGAATAGTTTCTTAGAGGAACTAGCCCAGGGGCTACTCGAATGCCGGATGTAATCTTCCACAACTAGTCTCTCGAATTCCTATGTAACTGCTTATTATAAGTAGGGTAACTAAATATTGCTTTTAAAAAAAGAGTATTTGACGTAATGTAGCCGATCAGTCGTTATCTCTTGAACTCTTGCACAGTAACAGTATCGAGACTTTCATAGAGTATTATTTTCTAACGTTGCCAGCAAGGGGTTCCTTAGCTCAAAGGTTGCGAAAAGCAAAAATAGTATTCACCTCTCATAAAAATTTAAAAATCTCATGATTTTTGGAGATCTGAAGTATTCTCCTTATAGTTCAAAAAATGTTGTTGATGTACAAAAAAAAGGTACCAGCAGTAAATTTTTAAGTTAAACCATGAGGGTATTATCACCTATTAATTGTTGCTAAGTTCCACCAATGTAAACGTACTTTCAGCCTGCATTGCGATAACTGTACAGGTATTGTGGATACTTTTGTCTGCTGTTTTATGTCAGTTAAACGTTTTAAATCAATTAAAACAAACTGTGTTAAAAAGTTTGCTCTTGACAAAATTCGTTTTTAAATAATTGCTGAGTTATTACAATATTAGTATGGGAATTGTACTTGTGAAGTTTTAAGAAGAGCGTTTTTTTTTGTTGAGCGTGCAATTATTATTCAAGTAATATTGAATTGTACATGTATAATTGTTATAGTTTAAAAAGGACTCTAAATAGAGAGTTGAAACGTAACTCATTAAACAAAATTTGTTCGGACAGTATACCATTCGATTTATTTAATCATTCTATTAATCCTACTGTCGTTTGAGCCATTATAGTGAGTATTGTAAACGAGTATATACGTATAGCCACGTTTTAGTAAGGCACATTGTTATATTTTTAGTTACATTTTAAAGTGTTGATTAAATGTTAAATTACTGGTTACACATTTGTACATTATTGAATACAGTCTATTCTTCGTTAGTGTGGTGATGATTTTACATAGACCACCTCAAGAGCGAAAGATCTATGTGAAAGGCAATTTTGCTACAAGAAGATCGCCCACCCCCCTCATGAAGAGTATTGCGTCGTAAAGAAGCACATGTGAAAATTGACAGGGGTACTTGCTCGAAAGAGTCGCACTGGCTGGAAATCAATTCACGATCTCCCATGTGCTGACCCGCAACCGAGCCAAACGAGCCACCAGCGCTCAAAATATATATACATATATGCATTTGAAATTAAAAGAAGTAAAATCACTCTTATAGGTAGTTGTGGATTTCCGTTAGAAATAAGAATGTGATTCCTATCAAAAATCTTTTACTACACAGATGATTAACCAAAGCTCATCCATAAAACTCTTATTACGCATAACATAGTGATAAAATAATAGGAATTAACAAAATGTCAGGAAATTGTAGAGTTTAGTTTAATCCAAGTTGGATGGAAAAGTCTGAATACAAGCCTTGGCTTAGACCATGTTCGAACGATAAAAGTACAGTGGAAACTGTGAATCTTGTAATTCTACGTTTTCTCTAATTAAGTATACAAGCGGTTGCCGGTCATGCTAAAGATGCAAAACATACAAAAAACATAGCTGCTAAAAGTTGTAGTAAAAGCGTCGCCTCATATTTTGAAACCTACTCGCGTAATGATGAAAATCAAGAAATTGAGTCGAAAACAACCGAATCCGTCCAATCCAAATCTTTCTTCAAAGCCGAAACAGAAAAAAAGCTAGTCAGACCAAATTCTTCAAGTATTACTTCTTATTAGACAAAAGATAAATTAACAAAAGCAGAAATTATTTAGATTCGTACAAGTGTATATTATCACTTATCACTAAATGTTGGTGCCAAATGCACTGAATCCATTAAATTAATGTTGAACCTTTTTAATGATACTGCGTTTAACACAATAAACCTAGGATCAACTAAAATGGAGTATGTAGTAACGTATGGCTTAGGACCATATTTTCGAACTGTAACCCAAGAAAAAGCATCAAACTGCAAGGCTTTTAGTATTTCATTTGAGGAATCTTTTAACAAAGTTTCAAAAAAAGAGTAGATGGATTTGTATATTCATTTTTGGAATACTATAACATGCCAAGCAGAAACTCAATATTTAGGCTCCACGTTCCTTACTCACGCAAGAGCAAGCAATTTATAATTCGAATTTAAAAATCAGCTCAATTGCTTGGATATTAGCAAAATGATTTAAATATCTATGGACGATCCTAATGTTAGTATTAAATTTTTTAATGATTTCAAAAGAAATGCTATGGAAAATATCAGTGACGACTTTAAATTATTTGAATTTGGATCATGCGGTTCGCACACAGTGAAAAAAAGTGGGTTCAAATCTCGTGATTGGGAGTTAAATGAATTTTTTTCAGCCATTTATTATTTATTAAACAAATCCCCTGCCAGAAAAGGCAATTATATTAAATTTACTGGATCTGAGTATGTATCAAAAAAAGTTTGTTCAACATGATGGGTAGAAAATGTTGCAGTAGCTGAAAAAACAGAAAATGATTTAAAAAATTTAATAAAGTTGTTATTAGTTTATTAGAAAGGTTTATAAAACCTAATATTATCAAAACTGAGACTAACTTTTGTAAAATTGATGTTAAAAAAGAGTATAGTTTTCTGCTTTTTAGAAAAATGAATTTAGGGCATATAACAATTTATGCCTTATCTCAGTTAAAGAATTGTTTAGGACGGTCATCAAAAATTCCAAAGAGATTATCAATTAATTTTAAGTGCTATAGTTAAAAAAATATTACAAAAATCTCCACTAAATGATTCACTTGTTCGATATCTAACTTTTTGTGATCCACAATTGATAATAAGAAACAAACAGTTGAGATTAAACGTATGTAAACGTAAAAATTCCGACTTTTTGCACGATGCAAAATCTATGATCGGCATAAAATACGACTGTATACTTTTTGGATATAATCTATTAATAACTACAAAAATTCTGAAGACTTAAATTTTTTTTTACAAATGATATTTTTATACTCTTTCATGTAATACCAGCGCGAAAAGAGGATTCTCTATAAGTAAGGAGTGTTTATTTGATAATTAGAAAGAAAAACCTCTTGTAGCTATAAGACACATGTGGCATGCAGTTCACGATTCTGGAGATATAAAAAATATAGATTTAAATAAAAATAATGATCCAAGCTGTTTGGAATTTTATAAGTCTGTATGAAGAAGATCTAAAAAAGTAAAAAAAAAACGAAAAAAATCGGAAGCATCAGAAGTAAATAAAAAGAAACGAAAATTACAACAAATTAATTATTTAAAGAAGAAAAAAAGGAAACTACTTGCAGATCACAAGAACAAATTGGAAATCATAAATACTGAAAGTTTACTGTTAAAGAAACAATATTAGTTGATAATATTTGACAATACAATATTAACATAACTGCTACAATATTGTGTTTGAAAATTAATTTGATATTATATGTAAAATAAAATTTTTATCAGAAAGGGAAAGTGTCTTTAATTTTTTGTTAAGTATTAGTTGAATAATACACTAGTATTCATAATAGTGATACTAATAATATTCGAAAACTTGAACAAAAATGTATTTAATTTCCAAAAACAAATACCAAAAAACTAATTTTTCCTTTTCTCATGTTCATTTTGATGTATAAATTTATTATTTATAAATATTTTACGTCTATCTTATATGATGGGTAGTGATTTGGTAATGTTTCTGATTATTTAAAAAACTTTTAAAAAAAAAGAAAAACAAGTTCCTCTCAATTTTTTTTGCAAACAATCCCTTACCATAACAAGTTTTTATACATAGAATAGTAAAAAATTTGTCATGAAAATAACTTCTGGAACACCTGGAAAATTCAGGGAATTATAAAATGAAAAATTCGTGGGAATCCCGAAACAGTACCCACGTACCCAGTAGGATGAATGACCAAGTCGTCATGAGAGGTACCTGGCAAGGGTCCCGCACAAAAGACCCGCATACTTGGGGAAAAAGATAGTAATTACGGAACAAGAACAAGAAAGGTAAAGATTAGAGACACGGGATACGTGGAAACATGTCAATATATATACAAAGAATTTTAATACTTATACTGATACTATATGAGTACAAATGATCTTAAAAATTAATTGGGTTGATAACCACCAATGCTTGTTCACCTAAAGCAATATTCAGATGGTAAAAAATACTAAAAATATTGAGTAATTAGGCTATTATTGCTGACGATTATTTGCCTAAGAAAACATTTATTAATAAATAAAACTAAAAAACTTTAAACATTTGTATCACCGACGCCTGCTCACCTAAAAAAAGTTTTTAAATTAAAATTACTTGATATCAGTAAGGTTTGTAATCGCCTGTGTTTTTTTATCGAATGCAAAAATTCATCAATAAGGAATATTGAATACAGTCAAATCGCCAAAGCGTGTCCAATTAGAGGATAAATTAATTAACAAATAATAATAAAAAATAGTTTATTCTATTAAGAGAACAATTTATGAATTAGTAGTACTTAAAAACAGTTAGATTTCTAATCACTAATGCGAGTTCATCTAGGAAAAATTTAAATAATTATTAATACTAAAACGATTGGTTTTCTTATTACCGTTACTTTTTTTTCGTAAGAAAAACTTTGGTAGTGAATAATACTAAAAACAGTCGTGTTTCTAATCACTGATATACGCTTGCTTGCCTCAAATCACTTGTTATTAATAAGTAAATAACGCTGGTGTCTGTTCACCTAAGAGAACACGTTATTAATAGCCAAAGTTTACTCATATTTGGAATTTTAATCTCCAATGCTTGCCTGTTCAAAAAAAATTGTTAATTGATAGTACTAAATATCAGTTGGTTTGAAATTGCCGATGCTTGTTGGCTAAAAAAAATTAATCAATAAATAATGTTGAATACAGTTGTATTTATAATCGTCGATGCTCGTTTACCTAAGGAGAAAATTCGTTAATTAATGATACTAAAAATTAATTAGGATTCTAATCGATGGCACTTCATCGCCTAAAAAGAAAATATTAGGATCTTAGGTTCAATAATGATAGGAATTTTAAATAACACAATAAATTTATAGAATAGTAAAGACTCTTTTAATATCAACTTTGATTATCAAGATTTGATTTTACAAAGGATAGAAACGCGACTTGTTAGTTATGCACATGAGATTAGTCTTAAGTCATTTTGTTGAATATTCTTTCTGTAGTAGAAAAGCTCAAGGGCTATCTCGATATGATAATTTAAGTTAAAAAACAGTACGAGTTACCGACTAATTTCAAATTCAAATATTCTTGAAGCCTTCAAAATACAAATTAACAAACTATAAATTTAACACATATTCTCAACAGAAAATTTATTAATAAATGATACGAAAAAACAGTAAAGTTTCTTATTGCTGATGTTTTCTTGCCTGACAAAAAAATTTATTAATAAATTTTACTAAAAAATGGTTAGATTTTTTATCACCGATGTTTCTTCGCTTAAGGAAAAATTTATTGAATTATAATATTAAAAAACAATTGGGTTACTTATCACCAATGCTTGTTTGTTTAAGAAAAAAATTTATTTGCACGTTATACAAATAACAATTACTTTTTTAATCACCTACGCTCACTAGCCTGAAGAAACACTTATCAATTGATAATACTGAAATATAAATAGGTTCTTAATTGCCAGTACTTCCTCCCCTAAATTAACATTGATTAATTAGTTTGATTTGTAATAACCCATGTTTGTTCATCGAAAAAAAAAATCAAAATTTAATACCAAATTCAGTCGTGTTTACAATCACCGATGCTTATTCAACTGAGAAAAAGTTCACCTATAAATAATACCGAGTACAGTGGTGTTTATAATAACCCATGATTATTTACCTTGGGAAATCATTCAATAACAAATAATACTGAAAAACAGTTGGATTCCTTATCGCCAAAGCTTGCTCGCCTAAGGTTATATTTTATAAATTAATAGTACTAAAAAAGGGTTAGGTTTTTCATTGCCAATGCTTGCTCGCCTAAGGGAACGTGTGAATCTAAAGCAATACTAAAAAACAGTTCAAATTCCAATCTCTAAAGCTTGAACGCCCAAGAAAAAATTGATTAATTAATTATACTACAAATCAGTTGGATGTATAATTGATGATGTTTGTTTGCCTGAAAACAGTTGATTTATAAACAATACTTAATACAGTAAGGTTTATAGTCGCCTATGCTTGTTGACCTAACAAAAAAATTTATCGATAATAATTCTAAGATAATTTAGTTGTATTCGGTTAAACTTTTGGGGAAAACTTTCAAATAAAAAGCCCACACGACACGTATTTTTTCAGTGACGTTTCATCAACTGGAGCTTCAATCTTTTCACGCTTTATTAACAAATTTAAGAGTAAATCAATACAAAAACCGTCAAATTACAGACATAAACGCAAGTGCTCTGATTAATTTATTACAAACGCTGAAGGGAGTTATTGAACGTAACGACGTTCGTTCGAGCGCAAGTGAAACAAGCAAAAGTATTAACATTGCACGAAGTTGTCCATTTCTGGCACAATTTTTACACAGTAACATCATGAAGTCAATGTATTAAAATTAATAGATGTGGTCAGTAACTTATGTATTTGAAAAAACCTGTATAAGTGAGCCTCAATGCGTGTAGGTCCTCTTTCTTATGTATATTATTGTCGTTTGGCACTATATGCAGCATTTCATAAATTAGTCGTTTTTTAAATGTTGGCTCATTGTCTAATATTCTAATATCATCTTATTTAAAAACATAACTGTTTAAAATTTTATGTACAAATACCACAGATTTAGTTGTGAAATTATTTTTATGTTCTCTCCTCCTCTCTTTAAGTGCTATTTTGTTTTGTCTGTATATTTTCAGGAGAGTTGTTGCACGAAATTTTATATACCACATTGGTGCTTTCTAACTTTTTTGTTTTATTTGTTGTAAAAATATTGTTTTATATTTTCGAAAATGTTAGGAAAATATAGCAAACTAATAATATTGTTGTTTTAGCATGTTTCAAATGTACGGTTTAAAGATTTTTTAGTTTTCATTCTTATAATTTTTTTTTTAAATATATTTACTAATGAAAGAAAGTTGTCTCAGCGCGAATAAAGAATGCGAATTTTCTAACTTAACTTTTAGAAGTAATTTGTGCAGTACACTAATCAACCATTTTTAAGAGAATTTGTGTGCGGGTTCCTAATCTTGAAATTAAAGAACTTTTTTGCATACAAAATTTTTCAAGAACGCAGTTGAGAACTAAAAAGAATGTATAAAGAATTCAAAAATCGACGAATCTCAACTAATTGAATTTTTTGTAAATATAGATAAAAGATGTGTCAAGACTAAAAATACAGTAAAAAATTTATTTAAAAGTTAATTCACAAGACTGTGCACTAAGCTCGCCAAACAAATGACTCCAAAAGAAAAAAGAACATTGCTAATCTAACACAAACACGAATACCAATAGATGTTACTGAAATATTATCACTCGGACCAGACTTTAATGAAACAATGTTAAATTTTTACCAATAAGATGCTATAAAATTTGTGAAAGATTTAAAATTTAACCTACAAAATACAAAAATAACTGAAAATTTGACGGAATCTATTAGAAAAACTGTTATTACAATATTGTCGTCTCCTGTACGTAATAAGAATTATACACAAAAAAAAGTAAGGTTATAAACAATAAAATAAAACAGACAAGTCAGTTTTTTAAAGATAACCAACAATTGATCGTATTAAGCGCAGATTCAGGTAAGGTCTCTGTATGTATGAAGAGACAAGAATATACTTGTAAAATGACTCAGCTTATGGCCATCCAAAAATGCATAAATAGGGGATTTCATTAAGACGAATTATCACTTTAACCAATAGACCAACATTATGTTTTGCCAGAATACTTTACAATAATTTAAAACACTGTATACCAAAATCAAAAGACAATTTAAACAAAAGTGCAGATTTGATTAATAGAACTAAAATAATTAAAATTTCTGATGATAATTTGTTGGTGTCGTTAAATGTTGTGTCCTTATTCACGAATGTTCCGTACGACCTTGTAACTGAGGATCTTGAAAGACGTGCACACCATATTCTTCAAGGCTCAAAAATTTCTTTAACAAAAATCATCAACATAACGAAATTCTTGTTTACAAATACGTTTTTCACCTTCGACAATAAAATTTACTATCAGACATATGGCGCACCCATAGGATTACCGATCTCTTCTCTTTTTGCGAATTTGGTGATCGACGATTGTATCGGTTTTTGTTAGAGAGTTTTAAAAAATAAATACGTTGTAGAGCCGCTTTTTTTTACGTCTGTTGATGACATAACAGCTTACATAAGAAAAGATACTACTCAAATTGTTTTTCAAACCTTTAATAACTATAACAAACATTGAAAATTAACTCATAAAATGAAAACCAATTTAAACAAAATAATAGTTAAAAAAAACAAATTAAGTCCACAAAGAAACATCTGGAAATGAACTTCAAAATTTTACGTCAGCTTGTACAAAACAACAGAAGATAAATACTATACATAACTCAGTGGACAGAGCCATGAAATTGTCAGATCGTTCGTTCCATAGTATTAATATGAAGATTATAAGACAGATGTTGCACGAATACAAACATCAGACACATTACATTAATAAATATATAAAGAAAAGACTTATGAAAATAAAAACTAAAAAATCTTTAAACCGTACATTTGAAGCATGCAAAAACAAAACAATATTTTGAAAAATTACAAATCGACACTATTTCTAAAATAACGAAAAAACTGAATCGTATTGTACAATTACAAAAACATAAAACAAATAAGTGAGAAAGCACCAACGTGGTATATGAAATTTCATGCAACAACTGTCCTGAAAAATGTACAGGCAAAACAAAAAGAGCACTTAAAGAGAGGAGACGAGAACATGAAAATAATTACAAATCAAATTTAAAACAATCGTATTGTTCATGGGATGATGTTAGACGATAATAATATAAATAAGAAAGAGGACCTACACGCATTGAGTCTCACTCATATAAGTTTTTTTTTAATATGTATGTTACTGACCACATCTATTAATTTTGATTACTATTGTAAAAACTAATCTGAGTGCTAGCGCTTATGTCTGTAATTTTTTAGTTTTTGTATTGCTATACTGTTAAATTTGTTCGTAAAGCCTAAAAAAGTCGATGCTTGAGTCGACGAAACGTCACAATATGAAGAACGTGTTGCGTGGGTTTTTTATTTGTAAGTTTGCCCCTAAAAATCAACCAAAAATTACTTAATTGCATTAGTATGGAGGGCAGAAAATATAACAACTATACTTTGAAACAGTTAGGTTTCTACTTGCCGATGCCTGTTTTTACAAGAAAATTTTAATTATTAATAATACTATAAAACAGATGGGTCTTGAATTGCCGATGCTAGTTTGCCTCAGAAAAAAGTTGTCTTTATTAATAATACTAAAATTTAGTTTGGTTCGTAATTTCCGATGCATGTTCGCCTAAGAAAAAATGTTATTGAAAAATAATACCAGGAAATAGTTGGGCTTCTAAATACCGATGCTTACTTGCCTAAGAACAAAATTCAATAATAAATAATACTGAAAAAACTATTAGGTTTTTAATTGCTACAGCTTAGTAATTTTTATTTATTGTTAATACTTACTTCTTATATTCATGCTTTCAAAACGATAGTTGTATCAAATTGAGTAAATAGTATAAAAAAACGGAAGGTCAAGAATATATACTAGATTCTTCAAGAGAATCATGAAAACCATGTGATTAATATTTGTTAATAAAACTACGAATGATTGGCAGAGTAATAAAACATGCACGTTCTGGATTTCATCCAGCGTAAATTGCATTTCAAGTTTACTCAAATTTTTTTCTTATCAAATACTTATTTAAGCTAGTTATCTTAATTAGTCTTAAAAGTAAGGCTCTTATAACTAATGGATTGTCATTTTCAAAAAGCTCATTATGTTTTTGAATGGCAAACAAATTAAATTCCTAATGTAAAAGTGAATCTAAATGATGAAAAGCAACATTTGTTGAAAGTCTAATGTTACTGTAGTACTTACTACTGTGATGTTCTGAAAATCGTTGAATAAGAAGTTGAGTTTTAATTAAATTTGAATAAGAAGAATAAATATTTTGTATCTGAAAAGTTGGGCTTTTTTCTTATTAAAGACATACAGTGAAAAAAAAAGATACATAAGACTAAGAAAATTTTACTAATAATATATGGACTGTCTGAAAATATTTCTTCGAATACATAAAAATGTAGATTATCTGCTTCAATATGGAAACTTGAAAACTATGCGTATATTAAGAATCAATCCAACATTATCCAAAGGCATTTAAAAAAAAAGATGTTACGTTTTTAGAGCGAAAAACATGAATAAATACTACATTGAATAAAAATAAGACAAAAACTAGTTTTTCTTTCTGATAATGAATATAAAGATGTCAATAAAGAGCTAACGTTATTTATGAGAAAATAATCTAAATCTTACTTATATATAATAAAAAGCCACTAAAATAATTGTAATCGCTACCCGCGAAAACTACTCAACTGACTTTGCTGAAACGTTGCTTACCGATTCTTGACACTTCCTGAATGGTTTTAGTATAGTTTTTATCTTGAAAAAATTAATAGCAAAAGTAATAAATAATCTCAAAGTTTTGCAAAAATACGCTTGCTTTGCGCTTTAGTTCAGCTAAATCTGCTAGGTGGCGTCGGAGAAAAATCAAAACAACCTGCAATTGAATCAAATAAATGTGATTATGATAGGCCCGACTAATATATCTAATACACAGCCATTCACCGGCAGTGCATGAAGCCTAGAACTGGGAGTCGTGCAGCTGGGTATCCCAGCTACCAACCTCACTGTATTCTAATCGACAAGTATTTTACGTCGAACTCCATCCTGATTTACTATAACTGATGAGTACCACTTATACTGAGACGTTCTGAATGCTAATGTCTTCGACAAAATACCAGGAGACATCTAGCCACAGCACACTCTGCTTTAGCAATTTTGGGTATAATGGCCATTTTTTAAACCGATCTGGTGCTGCTACCGAAGCAGATTATATTATAACAGCAAGCAAGGGAGAACAACCCTGAGTTCGGGCTACCACAACAGTCTCCTCAATGGTTCGTAAGAATGGCATGTCCACAGAGAAGGTATTCTCCAGGCCCACTTTCCCGACTATTGATGAGCAGTTGATTATCTGGGGAACAACCCGAAGACGAGATATTCTTTGGCGAGTGGCGTACCTCCCTACAGCACGATCTCCATATGCAGGGACTCCAAGGGTTAGAGTCAAGCTAACCGCACAGGCAGCTCTCCATCGTCAAGAATAATAATAAGGGACGGCTAGAAGTATCACTACTGGTCCTTTTCAGGGCCATCATAAGTATTGACGTTTCCTACACTTAACCATCAATACATCGGTTCTTTTTAAGGCTCCCTAACGTTAAACAACCTTGCTAACGAATACATATTTACTACTACTTCCGGCAACGATTTGTCGACCAAAAGACTATGTAAAGCCAGCCACTATTAAACCAAATCAGTCATTCTCTAGCAAACATTACGAGCAGAATTGTTCGTCACAAGGCTGGGAACCCCAGTAACCGATAACCCTAAATTACCCTCTCCACTCAAAGCATTTAACCGGGAATTTCCGATGCTCTCCAAGGTCTGCACTGGGCGAACCTAACAGCTATGAAGGAAAAATAAACTTTAGCAAACGGGACAGTCTCCAATGAGCAAGCATTACGAACCAATCTCCTCACCTTAGATCACAAAACAACTGAGCTCTGCAAAAATGAAGATGCTTTAGACACCAACGTCACCGGAGTAACACCAGGAGACGTTAAAAAAGAGCTCTGCAAATATCTCTAACGCTTCAGACTTTATAGTTTTTCTCACGATCAGTCTGGTGCTACAACAGCAGGCCAGAGAAGATTACCCTAAGGAATGCAGGCAGTCGCTGGAAACTTCAGTCAAGAAAGAGTTTAGCTCACCAGTCCTCTTTAGGGCTATTGGATTTCAAACTATTTTGCCAACAAATACATTACAACGTAAAAAAGTTGACAAAAAACAGCCTTTAGAGCTCACAAAAGTTTTAACTATGCCTACAGTTGCAAGCGGGCAAATTGGGAGAAAAACTCCAAGTACTTTAAGTGTTCAAAATTTTTGGCGTCAAGAAACTGATGCAAAACATTCATCAACGTTAAAACCGCAGAGTCAAATTGGACAAACCAAGAATCTATTACGTGAGAGATCAGGTTTCTCTTGTAACCTGACATTAATTATTTATATCTCCCATATTTTTAAATAGGTAGAATAATGAGTATTCGTATTTATTCTGGCAATAAAAAATGGAGAGATTAAGCTCCAGGACTTTGTTGCTCTATTAACAAAGTTATAAGGTTGAAAAAAACAATTTTTTAACTACACATTTTTTGTCAGTTTCAAATGTTTATGTTTTTAACAAATAGCCCTTTTCATTTATTATATCGTGGGAAAGTGCAAACCAACAGCACTGTATGGACAGCAATTATTTTATGACAAAAGGAACGCACGGTACTTCTCAGCATAATTATATTTTTTTCACTTTTTACAATTTATAGTTTGACAAAATAAATTGCATGGGTTCCAAATAAATATGTTTCTCATAAGAAGATTTTTGGTTTGGGAAGTGTCAGGAAGAGATGTAAATTTTTTAACTGAAAACGTTTTACATCACGTGTCAAGGCACTTCTGTGTTCTATTCAGTGAGTCTTGGGCGAAGCTGGACAGGAGGGCCGATAGTACATTTATAAAACTGGAATTACACTTATGTAGAAATTGTTTTACAACCAAGACTCATTTTATGTTGATTACGGTGGTAGCAGAATTTTTGCCCTGGTTAAAACAAAAGCTTCTCCTGGAATACATTTATTAGTTCTTGCCTTCTTGGGCACTGCTGAAATCATAATACATCACAATGTTAGAATGTACTAAAAATTTGTGAACAAAGATGCTGAGTGTGAAAAACAAAATTTATGTAAAAAATTTCAACATTGAGTACAGAGAAACGCTTGGTAGAAAATATAGTTATTCTTGAATAACTGTGAACAGTTTGAATTAGAAAATTAATAATTAATAGGTTTCATAGTTTAAATACGTTAATATATGTATAAATAAAGTACGCTCTACTGTTATGATTGATGAGTTTGTCTGCTTTCAAGATGCCGCCAATTTTTGAGGAAGAAACTCATGTTGAAATGTAGATATATAGGTATGCTACCATATGCTTATTTATATACAATAAAAAAATCTTTATAGATATTTTTCTAGACTGAATATTATCGTTTTTGCTTTTTGATACTTAAAAATATTGATAGCAGCGTCACTTAATACTTGACCAATTTAAATTAGTTTTAAACTTAATTGTGAGAGGTACTGGCAAATATTGGAGAGTAAAATCAAAGGATGGAAACCCAATGATGACAGGTGGGGCGAAGTTGGTACGCCGTTTGGGTAACGACAATTGTGTAAGAAAGCCTTTGCTGGCTAACGCCAGGCGGTATCTCAGTCAAAAATTTATAGCTATTAATATGCCTATAATTTATAGCTATAATTATAGCTATAACTACCTATAAAACAGCTATAATAATGTATACAATTAAGCTATAAATATAGCTATAAACTACAGCTGTAAATTTTTCACAAGTAATAAATAAAAATTAGTTTAAAATCATATTTTTTCAACATATATCGATCAGTACAGATGGTATCATCCGTATGATAACAGTAAAACTGGGGGCCTGGAGTATTTTTATATCTTAGGCTTTCAAATTTACTGTTATCATACGGATGATACCGTCTATACTGATCAATATATGTTAAAAAAATCTGATTTTAAACTAATTTTTATTTAAAATTTGTGAAAAGATCACAGCTGTAATTTATAGCTATATTTACAGCTGAATTTTATACATTATTATAGCTGTTTTATAGGTAGTTATAGCTATGATTATAGTTATAATTTATAGGTATAATTATAGCTATACATTTTTAACTGAGATGTATATGTTAAGAAAGTTTTACATAAATGCAGACTATCTTGATACAAATTGAATAGTAATCTTACTATTATTAAAAAAATTAATTGATAAGTAATTGTTTGGTTGTAAGGAGTTTATCTTTTTGTCCCCTGGGTGGTTTGGGGAAATAGATTGAAATAAGTATCAAAAAGTTAATATTAAAGTATATGAATGACATTGGTAGACGGCAGGAGGGTGAATAGATACAAAATAGTGCAAGTCAAAATAAAGCAAACTATGTTAGCATACATTCACCAAATTTATACATATAGAGATGTTTGTATACATATTATTCTATTTTTTAATTAATTTTATTAGTAAACTACGAGTTTATGAATGGGTTTTAGTCTGCTTCCAAGATCTAACGTAATTCTGATGCACGACAGGTGAGCAAGACTCTTGCGTAAGAAGTGGACAAATCTGACGATCAGTCGAGTGCGTTATTTATCTTGATTTGACGCACTTCTGATTGTGGCAAATTTGCGCAAGATTTGGGTGCAGGCGAGTGCGCAAGACTCTTGCGTAAGAAGTGCGCAAATCTGATGGTCAGTCAAGTGCGTTATTATTTTGATTTCAGGCAGTTCCGCTTGCAGCAGATTTGCGCAAGATTAGCGTGCAGGCGAGTGCACAAAATCCTTGCGCAAGAAGTGCACAAATCTGACGATGAGTCGAGTGCGTTTTTTGTCTTGACTCGACGCACTCCTGATTGCGGCAGATTTGAACAAAATTTTCGTGCAGGTGAGTACACAAGTAAGTAAGTAAGAAAGTAAGTAAGTAAGTAAGTAAGTAAGTAAGTAAGTAAGTAAGTAAGTAAGTAAGTGAGTGAGTGAGTGAGTGAGTGAGTGAGTGAGTGAGTGAGTGAGTGAGTGAGTGAGTGAGTGAGTGAGTAAGTAAGTAAGTAAGTAAGTAAGTAAGTAACGTTTATAAGACCATGGGGTATAACCACGTTTGGTCTCAAATTCTAATTTTACAGAGTATAACATAAAATGCGCAAAAGTTTCAAATTAGTTAACAAAAATATATTTACATTTGAAATTAAGAGAAAAATTCATTAATAAATAAAAATAATGTATAAAAAATAGAAGTTGAATTAAAACTGAAGGAACAGAATTAAATATAAGTTATATATAAACAAAAAAAACAGAAAAACCAAAACAAAATTAAAGAAAGTGATGGTCAAGTAGCATATATTAGTTTAAATTTATATGAATAAGTTTAAATTTATATAAATTAGTTTAAATTTATGTGAATCCAGTGTATAGATGTAATGTGTGATTAGTTAATCAAGAAGAATAAAAGGCGTAAAAACAGTTACAGCCTGGGGGATAACCTGCATTCAAAACTCCAGTCATTTTTATCATGAATAAGGAGTATGTTGAATAATGACTGCTTGAAACTATAACCCAAGGCTTTTTAACCCAAGATCCTTGCGTAAGAAGTGCACAAATCATGGGTTTGTACTTTTTTCCTATAAAAAAATATATAACAGTATTTTTCGACTTCCTATTCTTTTTCTGCACTTTGTAGCTTAACACTTATTTGCAATATCATTATAAAAGATAAAAGCCACAGGTATAATTTTTATTGATAATAATTTTTCTTATATAAATCAGAAGAAATTGTTAGCGACAAACATACTGTTAGTGTTTAGTGAAAAATGTACTGTTTGTTTTGGTAAATTATTAAAAATCCTAAGCTCTCGTAACTGTCATTGTATACACGCATATCTGTTTCTCTATTTAATGATACAGTTTTCTTGGCTGGTTATTTCAACCCCCCTCTGTCACGATATCTTGACCTTTCCAACCACACTGCCAAGTAAGGAACAATTTGCTTGTTTTTTTCAATAACTTTATAGGAAGTATTCGTTATGAGAAGCACTTATACCCCCACCCTAAATATTTATATTTGCACCTCATACTTCTGCCATGATACCTGCTAAATATTTTAATTTGCAATAAATTTAAATCAATTTGTTAACTAGTAATTTCATTATAGTATATATTTTATTTATGTTTACAATCTAATATATCTATTTTTGTCGTGCCACTTTATTATTTCCATCCTTTTGATCCAAATTTTATCAGAGAAAAGTGTAAAAATTTTTGTTATGTTATCTATAGTTGTTTTTCTGACACATTAACAAATCTTGAAATTTAAGTATTATATACATTCGAAGTAAAAAAAAAACCTTTTAAAAGGATTAAAAATATAAAATAGTGTTGATTCTATACTCAATAAATAAAAATAATTTTAAAAGCAAAAACAAATGTTTTTAAAAACCGTATCAATAATTAAAAATGAACAGCATCAACCTTGATACGGTGCGAAACTAAAATTTCTTTTTCGAGCCGGTAGAAGTATGCAAAAATGATAAGTTTGAACCCGAAATTATTAAAATTTGACCACAGGGCTCTGAGACACGACAGATCACATACAAATACACATACATACATAAGTACACATATACATACATTTTTAAATTATGAACTATTTTCATTCTTAACAATATAAAAAAACATTGGGAACTGAATTTCAGAAAAATTTTTTTTCGCCGATACAATAAAATTTTCTTAATGAGTCAGCAAAATTAGTAAATTCATAGTATTTTCCTAATTTTTTTCTATGTAAAGGTAATTTGTGATCTTTTGGTGCCAATTGTACATTAAAAAATGTGAGTGCACAAAAATAAATGTCTTTCATAACCCTGTTAAAAAATATCAAGAAATTTCTGATGTTAAAATCTCACTTCAGAAATTTCTTCACAATTTCTATACACCAGCAAAAACGTAAGAAATATGTTATTACAAGCAAAATAAGTCGAAACCAAAGTTAAAACAGCTTGTGTCAATTATTGTCTTCCAAGAATTCTGCAAAATTCGGCAACAAGGAGGAGAGCATTGAATAAAAATAATAACGCACTCAATTGACCGTCAGATTTGTGCACTTCTTACGCAAGAGTCTTGCGCACTTGCCTGCACGCAAATCTTGCGCAAATCTGCCGTAAGTGGAAGTGCATCAAGTCAGAATGATAACGCACTCGACTAATCGTCAGATTTGTGCACTTCATACTCAAGAGTTTTGCGCACTTACGTGCACGCAAATCTTGCGCAAATCTGCCGCAATCAGAAGTGCGTCGAGTCAAGACGAATAACGCACTCGACTGATGGTCAGATTTGTGCACTTCTTACGCAAGAGTCTTGCGCACTCTGCATGCACGCAAATCTTGCGCAAATCTGCCGCAAAGCGTCTTATGCACTTGTCATGCATCAGAATTACACAAGATCCCGGAAGCAGACCAGGTGCAGACTTACGCACTGCCAGTGCGTATGATTGTGCTAACAGGGTAATGTGGTAGGTAGGGTTTCAGTTATATTATACCAAAATGGTGTGAGGGATGTGATAGGCAGTGGAGTCAAGAAAAAATTAAGCAGGTCGTGGTTGGGAGTATGCGGGTGGTTTCGAGGGGTTAGAGCAGATCTGGACAAAAACTAAGTTAAGCTGACCTTAATTTATTAGGAGGGCTTTAGAATCGGTAGAGGGTTGTGGTTAACGACCGTCTCTGAGAATTTTGGGTGTTTTTTGTAAATGATCCACACAAACAAATTTATAACATAGGTAGATACTTTTTGAGAACAGAGAGTTATCAGCCCATCCTTACCAGTACGTCTACGTCCCTTAATTGAAGTGTGAATTCGTTACAGCTTTGAGGGTTTCGTCTTATTTGTAGTTGGTTGAGACCTCTCTAATCCCAACCTTTGACCCTTCAACCGATGACTCCAATAATCTTACCGTATAATTTAAATAAGAAAACTTTTTTTTTTAATTTTAGTGCTCCCTCCTGACCCCCTTTCCAGCCCCTCATACCCCTACCACTTAAAAAACTTTAATTATTTCCAGTGTTACCTCACCCCTCTTAAAGGATGCTTATCTTTTTTTTTGGTCTCTGCAAAAACTTATAGTTTTTCAAGGGTTACAGCAGGTAAATTTCAGTAGGCTGCTTAAAGAAAGTCGACTAACATATTCAAGAGTTTCCGACTGCAATAGCTTAGTAACACATCGGGAGCCGTGGGTGCATATCAGTGCACGGTCTCAGAGACAGTAACTGGTGTGTTAAAGAGTGTCTGAGTGTAGTATCTGAGTAACACAGGAAGGCACTGCGGAGAAAAAATAAGTGTAACATTTTGGGAATGTTAACTGAGTTATGTGCTACTGACTTTGGTATTTTTAAACGTTCTAAAATAAAATTAATAAAATTTTTTTTTTTTCAAATCTTCAGAACTTTTAAGAACAAAAAAATATGAAAAATTGTTGTTCGGACCTCGGGCGTTTTTGATGGTCAGCTGTGCCCTCGGTAGAAAAAATAGTATTCGCCACATAAGCGCTATCGCTCTGTGGCTACGTCACATCTTTCAAGCCCCAAATAGCCCCAGAGACGATGGCACTTATCCGACAAAAACTACTATTTCCGCGTTCTAACCTCAAAATAGCACCTTCGCCGCTCGATTTTGGGTTCTCAGGCGAAAAAATAGTATACAAAACTCGTTCGAAAAGGCTTCTTTACGAAACTCGTTACGACCATCCCCTTCGGCTCGTGCCATAAACCTCTCGGTTCGTAAATTAAAGCCTTTGCAAACTCGTACGTAATATACTATTTCGTCTCTCAGGCGAGTTTTACGCCCTAGAGCATACTTTGCGCCCACTAATAATTTTTCGCCCACGGGCAGTAAGGAATATTATGGCCCTGCCGCGGTGAAAGTTTGTTCCTACCTTAAGGCAAAAAGTAATTGGCTGGTTAAAAGTGTACCCACGGGCGTTAAGTTACACTTTCCGCATTCGATACAAAAATGTCGTTCTCATCTCAGGCACAAACATACAACAACAGCGGTCTTCAGGCGTACAAGTTGTACTTTCTGCCCTAGGTAAAAAATATACTCTACATACATCCTAATAAATATTTTTGTTAAAGAAAAGGACAACTCATAATTTTAAAGGTTACTTTAGATTTTAAAATTTGTGTTGATTAATGTATATCGAAGTTTTAATACTAAAAAATATGAATTGTTTTTGCAATAATATTTACAAAAGTTATACATAGATGAATTAATCTTAAAAATATGGTAACAATTATAAAAAAAAAATAAAATTTAACATTTGCACACAATTGACACTCATCTAATCTAAGGAGTTTGGCGTCTGAATTGAGCAGGGTAGCAGATATCAATATATATATAAATATCTTCCTATATTATATAGTCGTAAGAGTTAGAGCGAGGTTTTGCTCCCCCCCCCCGCTCCCCACCACAAATAAGATAAGTATTCTTCCATTTTCTTGCATTTTTCGAGTAATCCTACTTTTTTGCTAGCTCTCCCCCCACCCCCCCGCTACCCTCCCGATCCCCCCCAGCTCCCCCCCCGCTTCCCCATACATTGTGTGAATAAATTTGTAAAGCCTTATTTATTAACTGTTACACATAGTCTAATTTTCACATATAATTTTATTTGACCATAACAAAAAATTTTTTTACAATTATCTTACGTACGATGTTTATTTTGATTACATACTCTAAAATGTCTTTTTAGGTGCTCTACTCTTACATAACCTTTTCCACAATTTTGACAAATATTTTTTTGAACGTTTTTTTCATGACTTTACAAATGTCTCTGTAAGTAATAATTTCTTTTGAAACTTTTTTCGCATTAAATATTTAAATTCGCATTTTGTATTTAAATACACTTAAAACTTTTTTTAATATTTTGGCATTCCTTTGTGTGACGCAAATCTCTAATATTATAATACTACACAAATTACATACACAAAAAATTTTTTTTTGTGAATTTTTTCGTGCGATAATAGATACTCTTGATTTGAAAATTTTGAGTTACATTTGTCACACTCATAAAATTTTGCATCCATGATGACGTATCTAAAAACATATTACAAAAAACGGATTGCTTATAATTACATAAATCTTCGTACTGAAATTTGCTTTTTTTAAGAAAAAAAAAATTTGCAAGAAAGTATAAAAATAGTAATGAACTATGGAATAGTTTTTTTATTACTCTAAAATTTCATTCTAAACAATATTTTTAATTTCAAATTTGTTTCCGATTCAATTTAAATAAAATTTTTTTTTGGGTTTTCTACATCTAGACAATGCAACATATAATTGCCCATGAGAAAACAATGGTTTTCTAAGGTATTATCTTAAGGAATCAAAACTTTGACCTTGAGATTTATTGATAGTCATAGATGGAAATTGTTTTCTGTACAATATAAATGGTAGTGAAGAAGAATTGTTTGTTTGTAGTGTTATTCGTGAATTCCACGACTTTATTTCCTTTTTTTTTCACCTGTGATTATTTCAGCTTCAATGTTGTATTTAAATAATTTTGTAATTCGTAATCTTGTACCATTGCAAAGTCCTTCAGGTATGTTTAAGTTTCGTATTAACATAACAATAGCGTTAATTTTTAAATTCAATTCATGTGGAGGAAGACCTTCTTTAATACTATTTTAATATTCTGTAGGGAAATTAATAAATATTATCGTCTGATTTATCTACTCGTTTGTGAGTTGCTTTATAAATACTATAGTACGCTACTAATGCTTCTACCATATTATTTAAAATTTTTTGTTAAAAAAATGAGAGTATTCATTGTGAGAAGTTAATATAGCTTTACTTATAAAAGAATCATCATCATTATTAAAAATTTTAGAACAAAAATCATTTGTTTTCCATATCTGAGAAATTCTAAAAGTTTTAATTTTGCCTTCTCTTATATCCAGTAGTAATGAAGAACATTTTTTGTCAATTGAACGTATATTATTTTTTAAATAAAAAATATAAAATAAAGGCCGAAAATTGAAAAATTTTATGGTTTTTTGAAAAATAGTAATTTTGCTTCCGTTTTTTACTACTGGAAGAATTTGACGAAAGTCTCCACCTAAAATTATTATTTTATTTCCAAAAGGCTTATTTCCACTAGATAAATCTTTTAAAGTCCTATCAACGATTTCTAACGCTTTTTTCGGTATCATAGAAGCTTCATCCTAAATAATTACTTTTACATTACGTAATTTATGTCTATCTGACTCTATCTGAAAGAATGCACTTTCTATAGTGCTTAAGTCTCAAGGAAGTCTGAAAGTTCTGTGAGTGGTCATTCCCTTTGGGAGCAAAATAGAAGCAATACCTGTCAAAGCCATTGTTAGATTTTTTTATAATTACTATGAAATAATAAATTAGTTTTTTGTATAGAAAAGTTTTTCCAGATCCACCAGGACCATCGATGAAAAAATTTTTTTTTTTTAATTTCATTATTTCTTGAAAAATTTGATGTTGATTGTGACTGAGTTGTGAAAATCTTTCATGGAATTTATGTTTACAAAATATTCTTTCATCATTGTCAGTATTGATTTTTTTTTATCGTTTCTGTTGGCTCTGGTAAACTGAAATCTTTACAAGACATATTTTCAGAATTAAAAATTTCTTTTAAATGTAAAAGAGCTTTCTTTTAATCATCTTTACAATCTTCAATGAATTTTATGTGAAATTAGCAGCTTGTTCTTCGTATTTCCTTAAAAGCAGCACAGTAATCAGTCCCCAGCGTAGAAAATTTATTTCCGAATATTTTCGAAAAATGCAACAGTCTTCCGAATTCTGTAAAATATACTTTAACACATAATTTTCATACTAACAATAAATTTTATCATTTTTTAAGGCTTTACAAAATATTAATGCAAACCATATTTTGAAAAAATTAGACTTATAACACAACAAAAGGGGGGTCGGCGCGCGGAGCGCGCAGGGGGGTGGAGCCCCACTATTATATATATATATATATATATATATATATATATATATATATATATATATATATATATATATATATATATATATAGTTGTAAGGACACAATTTTTTATGTTCCGCACCACCGCCTCGTCACCCCACAAAAATTTAATGGGTTTTTCTTAAATTCCACGGAATAAATAATTTTTCTAAAATTTCCATGCCCCCCTCTGCATCTCTTGACTACCCCTAATATATTTGAAAATTTCTTAGGTTTCAGTCAGCCTTCCTTAAATTCTTAAATTTCTTATTGATGTTTATTTTTTATCAATACGTTTACAAAAAACTCATAGTTTTAGTGTTAAATGTTTTTAATGATTTTCTTACTTCAGCTTGCAGTAATAATTAATGAGCACTTTTCTTCGAGTAGTTTTTTTTTTGCCTCAGTAATATAAGCAATATGTTATCTAAAAGTAATCTTAGTTTTTATATAACAAAACTTACTAAAATCATAGTACTTGATTGATAAAAAAAAAAAAAAGGCTTACTCCACTTTTTCATATAGATTTAAATATTCTAAATAAAAATTTTACATCAAATTAAATGAATATTTAATTATAATCGGTCGAAACTTATTCCTAAATAATGTTCTAAATAGTATTTTTATAATTTGACTGTAACTGGATTAGTATATTTTTTGAACTTTTGCATTCGGACAATACTACATATAATTGTCCACGAGAAAATAAAGGCTTATTACAGTAAATACGAATTCAATCAAAAAATTGTCCTTGAGTTCATTTATGAAGTGCCGTATAGGTCTTGGTTGGCACGATCCTGCACTGGATAGAGGCTGGAACTTATAGTATAAAGGCGTAGGGTTAAAAAATAAACGCAAATGAACAAACTTGACTGTAACTATTTTGGATTAGCTCTATTTTCTTGGCGTACATAGTTACAAGAGAGATAATGAAGAGCTCAGCGAGGGAAGACTGGATCTCGCACTCATCGTAGATAGACTGCTTATAGCTGCGCGAGCAGTGAGAAACGAAGTTCAGACCCACACTCTCTGACTCGCTCTATCGTAGCGCATACACCCTTTATACTCGGTACACGCGTGGAGCACTCGGCTCAAAAACTACTTCCGACACACACACGCATACATACGGTCATCGAGATTATTAATACTACGGAGAACTGATTTCTATGTAAATTAAAGGAAAAAAAAGAATCACTTGAAAAACATAATGTGATTCAGGGTGTGAAATCTTTAGTTTTAATTTTATCGCCAGTAATAGTTTCAACTTCAGTGTAGAATTCATACAGTTCTGTTATCTTTATCGTGTATCGTTACAAAATCCATCACTAATATTATAATTTTCTATCAACATAACTATAGTGCCCACTTTTAAATTGAGTTCCTGAGGGAAAAAAAACCCTCTCTGATGTTATTTAAAACATTCATTGTAAAATTGATATAAATTTAATTAGCAGATTTGTTAATTCCCTTATGTGTGGCCTTGCAAATACCGTAGTACGTTATTATATTTCTTTTCATATAATTTAAGTTTTTATTATTAAAAAAAAAGTGTATTCATGATTAGTGGTTAATATTACACTATTAATATTAGTTTGAAAATAGTTTAAAAATATTTTCAATCGATTCGTTCCATTCTCAAAGTTTATAACAACAACAATTTTGAGAAAAAAGTTCATCGATTGATCGAATATCAGTGAGTCATTTAAGAATTTAAAATAATCTCTGTAATTATAATGATTTTATCGTTTTAATAATTAAAATACTTCTATTACTATTTTTAATGACTGGAAATATTCGACTGAAATTTCTACCTTGAACAACTGATTTGTTTCCGCAACGTGTATCATCGTTACATAAATCTCTCAAGGTATTATGAACTATTTTTAAAGCTTGATTCTGAATGATGGAAGCTTTGTCCCATATATTAAATCAACTTGCCTTAATTTCTTTTTATCTTACCCCAAATTCTAAAAATGAGCTTTCATTCAATTCTAACCGTAATTTAAACAGGAATAACTTGCGCAGATATAGCTCCTTTTTTAAATTTGAATTCAAGTAATTCAGAAAATGTAAAGAAAATACTTTTTTTTTTACTGTCTGAAAACTAGATTTACTGGCACTTCATTTTTTTGACATTTTATTAAACCTATTTTAATTTTAATCGTTAAATAAAAATTTTTTTAAAATCTGATATTATGTTTTTAAATAGTAAAAAGAAATTTTTATTTCTTAGTACTATTTGTTATTAGTAAAAAATTTAATGTCAAATAAATGTTATGATGTTTTTTTTACCATGGGAATTGTTTATTTTAGTAATTTTATAATAAATTCCATAGGTTTCAATAAAAATTGTGGTTATACAATTGAAATATAGGTTTTAAGTTTAAATAACTTGGTATTCAATACTAAAATTTTTATTTGTTGCCCATATATGACTGATTTCAAAATGCATTTATAAGAAATTTTCAAATATGAATAGCTGTTTTAAATTTACCAGAAAATCAAGTACAATTAATTGAAAGAAAGTTGAAAATAAGTGAGTAAACACATAAATAAAATGTATTACATGCATGACACATAATAAAATGTAGTTAAACTATATTTTCGAAGACAAATATCTATCTATAGAAACATTTTATTTACGTTCTGAACAGAGTATTGTTTTTTTATATATATTCGTTTCTTACAGTCTTATGTATAATTTTACAGACTAAATAAAAGTTGTGTACAATATAAAAATGGAGAATAGCCATAATCTTCAAAAAAAAAAAAAAAAAAAAAAACAATTAAAATTAGGAGGTTGGCGAGAAAAACTGACAGGGGCAAGGCCTCACTAGTATATGTACATGTGTATCTTCTTATATTATATAGTTATGAGGTTTGAAGGCCACATCTGGATAGCTGCCTCCTTCCCTCCCTTTAATGATGTAAATTTTCTCTATTTGACCTGTGAAATATAACTCAATAAAAATTTAGTTGATCAAACTCTGCTCCACCCGCTCCCCTGACTTCCCTTCCGACTTGGTTTTGTTAGTAAATTCATAACAGTGAGCCTTCTAGGGCAATACTTACTCGGTTTGTATTACTCTATAAATAAGTGACGTTAAAATGTATGTATGTATCAGTATCATATCATACAAATACATATAAAAAATTAGAATATTGACATATTGTATCACCAATATTACCAAAAAAGAAGCTTAGCGCGCAAAAAACTTTATACTTACTCATAAATTAAAATAGAATTAATATAAATTCATTAATGATTTTACTCTTTGTTATATAAATAAATGTCTTATTCATTATCCACATATATGAAGTCTATATCTACTTGTCCACTGGGGAACGTGAAAAAATATTTGAAAATATGTATTTCAAAGTATATTATCATGTATGAGATTTGTAAAGGGCCGTGGCATATCTAAATGAAAACTAATGTAAGGTAGAATGATGGAAACGATATTTCGCATACATTTAGCATCTTATTGATATACATGTTACTAGCAAATAATATCCATCTAAATGTATGCATATGTATATTAATTTATTTGTAAAGTTCATATCTTATCATGATTTCCTAATAAATTCAATTTTAAGATAGAATTGTATGCATTCATGGATGTATGTGGACAGGTGTCAAAGTCCGTGAAAGTTAGTAGAGTGTCTGTTAGATTCCACAAAAAAGGTATAGGGGGTTGTGGGTGGTAATTAAAGTACTGCAAGGTGACGTTTGGGGGTATTGCAGGAGGGGCATTAAGCTATGAAAAGCGGTAGGGGGGGCCTATATCAGAAGTAAACTAAACCGAAATAAGGGAAAAAATGATAGGACTTTACCTTAGTCAGTTAGGGGTGGTTGAGGGCTAATGATGGTACGTGAGAAGGGGCTATAAGTAGTTCGTGTGGAATGCCTACCACAAACAACTATGTGCAGTCAAAGTAGATCTATATAAAAAAGGGGACTTGACACCCCTACCTGCTCCACGCTCTTATTCCTAACCACAAAATAATGATTAAATATAAGTAATAACTATAAAATAATGATTGAGTATGTTACAAAATGTTTTATTAAAATTACGGCATCTTTATTACATCATACGAGTTTTACATATTAATGAAAATTAACAAAATAATTTTTACTGTGACACTTAAAACTTACAAGTTAAACACAATTGCAGTTGAAAATCATCACTTTGAATAATAAATAAATTTTTTTTTCAATATGTCATCACACATTTTTTTTAAGTTTGTAAAAAAAATAAGAAAAATTTTATCCAAAAATAATTTCAATCGTTGTTTTTCCAATTTATATTATCTTAAGTACGAGGAGCAACATTACTTTAAAGTTAAAAAACGCATAACAATAAAAGTTGCAAAACCCTTAAAAAATTTTATATTTGTGGATTTCGAAGAAATAACTTCTTGGTTCGATAATATTTTTGAAGAGAATGGTCCCATAACCATTTTGTTTTTAGTTAAAATAATTTTTTGTCTGTTTTTAGTTCGTAAAATTAGGATTTCATTTTCCGAAGGTTTTGATATAGATAATTGTAAAATAGTACACTTTTTTGTACAAATAAAATCGCTTAGTTAAAAAATAAACTTTGTCACAAATTTAACGTATTAATAGCCGAAATAGATCCTTATTAGCAACAGAAAACAACATAACAGTGATTTTCTACCGATAAATTTCTTGTACATTGTTTATTAAATGAAATAATAACAAAAACAAATTTTTAAAATATTATGTTAACAAAATGTCATAGTTTTAACTATAAACGGTCCTGAATGATCAGGCAAAATTATTTTTATAAAAACCTTTCAGTATCATTTTATTTTTCCAGAAAAAAGTATGTCCATGGCTTAGACTACCATTGGATCTTTTTGACTTTCGAAAGGTGTGACCACAATAAAACTTCTTTTCAGATTCAGATTTAACGAAGAGTAAAACTGTTTTAAAAGCATTAATATAAAAAAAAGTAAGAAGAAATGGATATTATTGAATGTAATCAGGGGCGGCTTAAGACATTCTGATACCCTGGGCAACTGACCAGTTTGGCACCCTATATGGCCCTTTAAACTTTGGAGATAAGTAGTATTCCATGACAAAACTATTTAGTAATTTTGTCTGATTTTTTGACAATCATCTTCGCCATTAGTAACGGTCACAAATTTAGAATTTTTTAATTTGACCGCACTGATGAAAGTGGTTTTGAAAAAGGATAATAGCTGTACTCAAAATTTCTATGTTTTTCATAGACATAGTAAAATATCTCATTACACTGCATTGCTATTGTTACGTACGATATGCTAGGCGTATCATACTAACTCCCCCTGGTGACCACGAAGCTACCTTATCAAGAGGGTACCGACGGGAGGGGAACGAGGTAATAAAAGGCCCGGCAAGCTTCAAAATCGAGAGAACGAAGGGAATACTCAGGCAGACAGGCAGAACGAAGGGA
This sequence comes from Copidosoma floridanum, assembly GCF_036245765.1. Classification (NCBI taxonomy): domain Eukaryota; kingdom Metazoa; phylum Arthropoda; class Insecta; order Hymenoptera; family Encyrtidae; genus Copidosoma; species Copidosoma floridanum. The sequence continues at coordinate 10,422,677 of NW_028321885.1, forward strand.
AGACTCACACAGACCGGGGAGAACGAAGAGAACACTCGGAGAGATCGGGCAATTAATCGGGAACACACACGCGTCTTTGCCTTATAAATAAGTATCTTGAATAAAAGTCCTTAAGGTTCCAAGGTTTTGATCGTTCTCGCGAAGCACCTCCTTACATTTCGGTTTCCCACGTAACAGTTTTGGTGCTAATTGTGGGGTTTGGTAAGAGTCAAAATTTTTTTTTGCACGCCGAGAAGCACACATAGTGCAGTGTCGCGAGAGTACAACGATTAAAAATCGAGGAGCCAAGAAGCCGATCAAAAAGGACAGGAGCAGTCATATTCTGCAAGCGACGGTGACATCAACCCGCAGGAAAACAGGACTAGGACACCAATTGCCGATAATCACAGGATCAAGAATCAAGGAGACAAGCGGCGAGCGCTGAAAAGAGATGATTTTCAAAATCTTATTTCTACTGGTGTGCATATCAACGAGAACGTAAGTCCATTTATAACAAAATTAATTTTATACTTTACTCCCCGGGAAAAAGAGGGAAGGCACTTATTAGGCGAAAATAAGGTCGTAGAAAATTTTTGTTTCTGGATTTATACTTATTATCACGTCCGCTCCCCGTGTTTGGCGTTTTTTTTTCTCACTCTTAGAACCCAAAGAGAAATCGAGCGAGACAACAGACTTAAACAAACAGCAGATTAGGAAAATTTGGGCATATCAAACATAAAACAGAGGGAATTTATAAGTAGGGTTCCACAGATATAGGAAATATCTGAAAATAATAATATAGTAACAATAACCGGCACCCATATACACCACTAATTTCATTATTATAATTCTTATTAACAAAACAGATTGCAGATATTCCCAAAATAACATTTCTTCCTAGTTATCACTAAACAAAGAAAGGGTCAAAATTAAAGAGAGCTAGTAAAAGACGAACGCTGCTCTTTGATTTTCTTATCTCGCCTGTCACTACTCTTTCCACCTGATTATTGTTAAGCTGTGACACAGGTAATTTAATGCAGCCCCGTTGCTAGGAGAATAAATACACCTTATCAGAACCAAAAAGGAGGATACAACACATAGAAATACATATATAAAAGAGGAAAAAAAAGAAAAATAAAATAAAAGAAAAAAATATTATTCATCTACGCGACACTATCCATGAGTCAGAGAGTGATAGCGAAGGCCCAAGTAATAATATGACGGCAGACTTGTACTGGCCAGAGCCCAATAGTAAACAAAAAAGGGAAAATATGACGGAACGAATGTTGGAATTGGAGCTGGAACCCGAGGGGTGCGAGAAACTAGACGCCCTGGACGAAGAAACAAAAGCGATAGTCATAAGTTTATTTTCAAAGATAAAAGCAAAACTAAAAAGAGCAGAGGAAGTGAACGTGCCACATGAGTCAAACACTGAGACCAGCCGAAATCTGTCACCGACGATAAGGGATCAAAGGGACATATTGTGTGACACAAACGCAAACACAGGACGTATAAATTAAGAAATGGACCCTCTTTCTGGCGAACGAGTCTTCGGGCGAAGCTTAAGAGAAACTGAAGAAATACGTGGAACTCGAATAAATAAAACAAATAGGTTATCAACACAATGGAGCATGCCAGTGAAACAAGAGCGGCCGATTCACGTTACACCCCGTTACGAATATCAAGGCACAAGAAACTCCGGGACAAGAGACTTACATGCTCAACAGCTGTAGGACGGATTATGTAAGGGATATGAACAAAGAACCTGGAAAAATAAAGGAATTCGTATCTATGGTAGCAGAACCACCGTTGACTAATAATTACACAAACTGGACCGATTTCAATGAACATAGGGATAGGAACAATATAGCACCAACCATGGGCCTATATACAGAAAATATGCAAGCTACGGGTAATCACAACCATCCACGCAGACCGCAGAATTTACAATAAAACATTCTACCCACGCTCAGCCACATGGCAAATAGCATCCCGTTTTTCGACGGCGACCCAATCAATCTGCCGCTATTCGAAAGAATGGTAAGAATGACTGCTCAAATGATCGGTTCAGAATATGAATTATTTTTCCTTGGAACCATTGCAAGTAGACTAAAGGGAAAAGCAGCTGAGCATTTCGCGCCTAGATTGGCTTTATTCAGCACGGTCCAGGAATTTCTTCGGGAACTTTCGAACAGATATGGGAGTATAAATAATTCGGACACTTTAATGGCACAATTGAAGATAATCAGGCAGCAAAATCGAGAATCGATAAAAGATTACGGCGGAAGGGTACAACGATTATATAACAGGCTCACGATGCTGCACGATTCAAATCCAAGCTTACTGCCCATTCAAAAGCAGGTCCTAAAGGAAGGCGTGGAGGCAGAAGCAGTCAAACAATTCACATATGGGTTGCACCCAACTTACAGGTGCAAAATCACAAGCTTAAATCCGAGGACTCTCTGTGAAGCAATCATGGAGGCATTAAAAATAGAGAGTAACCTCAGTCTACGGCACACATTACCAGTAAGTGCACTGCCTGCATACAATAAGGCAACAACCGAGCGAGGGCCACTAGTAAACCTAGCAAGTAAAGAGGATAACACAACAGAAATCACTAACGGGGCACAAGGGACCGCAGCAAACGTAAAACGCTGTATATATTGCGACGGCCGAACCGGGCATTCAGTCGAGGAATGCCGAAAATTACTAGCAGTAATCAATGACAGAAAAACATCGCGAGACAACGGAAGAGAGTCAAAAGGAAATTGCAGTTATTCTCAGAGACCAGGACACTACGCGAGAGACTGTCGTTTACGTATGCAAGACATAGAGGAAGAGGAAAGACGGCGAAACGAGGGAAATAACCAACCCGTGAATAATACCCATACCAACAGAAATGCCCATGATTATAGGGGAAAAAATGATAACTTTAATAACAATAATTACAACAGGGGCTATAATAATGGCCCAGCGGAACAATATAACAGGAATAATAATTACAATTATAGGAATAATAATTACAATCATAGAAATAATAACTACAATAATAGAAATAACGATTACAATAATAAAAATAACAACTACTGTGACAGAGATTATTACAATAACAGGTATTATAACTACAACCCTACAGGGAGCAATTATTACACTAACCGCGGCTACAGTGACCAGTATAATAACAACAACAGGGAATCATTCCACCGTTATGGGAACGACTATAAAAATCAAGACAGTAGGGACGGCTATAATAGAGACCTAATTAGGCAAGAGCCGCCACGGGATAGGGGCCCACAGCATCGAGAAAACAACGCATACGGCCATGACAATAGGAGGGACGTACTGGCAGCTTTAAACTCGCAAGATGTTCGGCGTGCTCCCCAAACGTCGGGCATTAACTAGAGAAAGAGATAGAGAAAAGTGTGTCCAGTAAGGAAGAATGTGTGAGAGAGAGAGGCCGCAAAAGACGGAGAAAGAGATAGTAGAGAAGAAGATGCACAACGACAGTCCAAGTACTTACACAGTGCAAGAAAAAATAGAAAGTAATACGGCACAGCAGGATACCACTCCGATAAAACGGAGCGGAAAACACACAAGAAAAGGCAGGAAAGCCCGCAAGAAAAGTAATCGGACAAAGGCACCGGACACACATGTAGATAATGATGTACCCAAGCTTTAAGAGCGCGACGAAGAAATAGAGCAGCCTCTCAAGATAACTATAAAACTCGCGAGAACAGGGCATAGGCCACCATCGGTCCAGTTACAGGGACCACAGTTAAAGAATGGAAAGGCGACTTTTTATGCGGATACAGGCGCAGAGATTTCGATTGTAAAGGTTAATTTTCTAAGCGCAGACATGCTAATAGATAGTAGGTATCGAGTAGCTAATATCAGCGTGACTCACGGAGCACGCAAAACGTTGGGCACAGTACAGGCCCAGTTGCACGGATCAGAGTGCACATTACATGTAGTCCCCCATGACTTCCCAATTGACGCGGAAGGAATCATAGGGTGGGATATTTTTAAGCGATACCGGAGCCAAATAAGCGCCGCCGAGAATACGATTAAATTGGATAGCGTAGAGATACCACTGGTAAGGCCGGAGTGTTTTAAAATACCTGCAAGATCGAGGCAAGTAATTTATGCGTGAATAAGAAAAAGCGAAAATAATTCAGAAAATGGCTGGATACCCCTCCAAGAAATGGAGGAAGGAATATTGTTCGGGAACTTTATAGCCAGGAATGTTAATGGTAAAATAGTCGCAGAGTGCATTTATACAAGTAACGAAATAAAATACGTGCCTGTTTCGAAAGTAGAGTTGCTAGAATATGGGGAAATTTACCGGAAGCGCTCAGAAGACGTCAAAGGGGACGACGTCGAAAGCTTGGGGGAAGCAATGATAAGATTATTTAATAAAGGAAATAGAGATGACGAGGAAAAAATTGAAATTTTTACAAAAAACGAAGGGGAGCTAGAGAAACAAAAACGGGTAGACAAAATAATGCAACTCGTAGACACAGCTGGTTGCAACAAGGAAGAAATAGAACATGTGAGAAGACTGATCGAGTCAAACCCTTATGTATTTGGCCTCGACGGTGAGCCTCTCAAGGCAACACAACTGATAAAACACCGAATTATAACGACGTCGGATAAACCAATCGTAGCGAAAAGATTCAGATATCCACCAGCAATAAGGGATCAAATGAAAGTCGAAATTAAAAAAATGCTTTAACAAGGGATAATTGAACCCTCCACCTCCCCGTATAACTCAAATAAATGGATAGTGGCAAAACAAGCGGGGCCAAACAATGAAAAAAGAGTAAGAGTAGTCACAGACTTTCGGCTACTAAACGAAGTCACAGTAGGGTCATGTTACCCGCTACCATTTCAGAGTGACATTTTAGAGAATCTAGCATCAGCACGTTACATCACGGCAGTGGACCTCAAATCAGGATTTTTTCAGGTAAAAATACACGAAGATGATGCACATAAAACCGCATTTTCAGGCCCAGACGGGCACTACCAATACAAAAGGATGCCTATGGGGTGCAAGGACTCACCAAACACATTTCTAAGGGCTATCGCACTAGCACTAGCAGGATTACAAGGCCATGAAATATAAGTTTATCTCGACGACATAATGGTATTTGCCCCTGACCTTGAGGAACACGGGAAACGATTTACGAAATTGCTAAAACGGCTGGCAGCCGCCAACCTCACGATAGAGCCCAAGAAATGTCAATTCTTAAAAAGAGAGGCGAAAGTGCTCGGTCATAATGTAGGCAATGGACAGATAATGACTGACCCAAAGAAACTTGAGGCAGCTAGAAATTACCCTCAACCAACAAATGCAAAAAAGATAAAACAATTTCTAGGATTTGTAGGCTATTACAGACGATTCATCAAGAATTATGCACGAATTGCCAAACCCCTATCAAATCTCCTAAAAACGGGCACGAAATTAAAATGGGGCGATCAGCAGGAGCAGGCATTTAAAACTCTTGTGGATACATTGTGCAGCGGACCTGTACTCATCGCCCCGGATTTAGAAAAATCTTTTATCGTTACGAATGATGCATCGGATTATGCGATTGGAGCAATTTTGAGTCAAGGAGAGATTGGAAAAGATAGACCGTGTGAGTACGGGTCTCGCTGTCTCAAAGGGAGCGAACTCCGCTACCCGACGTACGACAAAGAACTTTTGGCAATTGTATTCGCAAAAGAGCAATTTAGGCCATACCTATACGGACGGAAATTTACGGTAGTTACAGACCACGAGCCCCTTAAACACTTTCATTCATCTAAAAAACCAGACATTCGTTTCAATAGGCTCAAAGCGGAATTAAGAGGGTATGAGTTCAAAGTCATATACCGCCCAGGCATAAACAACAGACCACCCGACGCATTATCACGAAACCCAATATTACAAGAAAAGGAAGTGAATCCCGAACGGCCACGCCAAGAGCTATATCAGCTAGCGGACGAACAAGAGAATGAAGAACTGGCCGATAGCAGCGGACCACCGGCGCGCATATATAAAATACGGGCAACTCTTAAGAAAAGAATTCAAGGTAATTCGAAGAAAATAAAAGTCCGCTGCACCGACTCAGAAAACTCGAACGTCGTAATACAGAAAAAGAAACGATATCAGAGTGAAAATATTGAAAAAAATTCAGATATGGGAACAGAAGGTCAAGAAAACGGCGATGCGGACTCCGAATCAGAGGAGCCTAGCAAAAGGTATTCGCCGCTGCTGCAAGCACTACGGAATCAAAACGATTTGAAAATACGCGATGTTACAGAAAAAGGGGAATTTATTTCACAGGAGCCAGCAGACAGAAAATTAGGCTACATTAAGAAAGAACCGGGCTTTCGAAAAGGGATAACTGCTACAAGCACACCAGCAATCGAGAAAAATGAAATCGGACCAAAAGAACGGAAAACTCGTATGCGTCAATTAGACACACTTACGAGGAAGCAAGCACCATTCTCTATCACAGAACACAACGAAAGTCCGTCAAGAGAGATTATAATTGCAAACTGCGGGACAGCAATAATAACAAATGATGATTCAGAAAACCATAGTCCAAAACTTGATGATTGGGGTTGGCAGCTGATACAAGCAAGCCTAGCAGCCAAAGCGGCGGAGAAAAAGAGAGACAAAGAAGAAGCAAGCGATATCCGAAAGCTGACGGAAATAGACGAAACAGCAAAAAAGACCGAGATCACGGAGAAAGGCGTTTTCAAAAGCAAGGAGGTCGAAGTGATGGAGAAAGCCGACCAAGCACGAAGCGAACCAAAGGAAAAAGAGAGCGAAGAGGAGCTAGCACGGGATGAGCATACGATGAATAGCTTGCTCACCAACGGCACCAACATATATAATAATACTGAACGTATAAACGGCGCAATCCGACACGACGCACACCTTTACGACCTAATAGACGGCCTTGGTGGCGGATTTCGGGCAAAAGTCCTAATTGACGTTAAAAAACGAGCGGTTGAAGGTAAACAAGGATTAAGAATAGACCTATGGAAAGATGAAAATGACCGAGTAGAAAAATTAGAAGGTTCAATGGACAGTAAAAACCAAAAAATAAATGAGAACACGAGAATTAGGAACGATTCGCTACCAACAAATGAGTTAAGGGAAAATTATGCAACGTCGGTCGAAATGAGCGAAGGAGAAGATAGGGAGACTCGTGAATGTGGAGATTCTTGCGCAGAGCCGAATAAAAGGCTCACGTTAGTCGACGTACCCCGGGACGGAAGCTGTCTCTTTCATTGCCTCATACTTTTATTTGGATTGGAAATGTCACAGGACATACTGAGAAAAACGCTCCTTAGCTCGGAATGGATAAATAAATGTAAAGACCCAGAGGGCACAAAAAATATCTTAAAGGGGAGCCACGCGTTTGGGGACGAAGAATGCGCCTTTGTATTTTCTCAAATACATAAAGTAAACATATGCATCCACTTTCAATTATCAAGAGAAAGAACAATCTTTCAACATTTTATAGGGAAAAAAGGGGAAACATTTAAACACATACGCCTCAAGAATGATCATTATCAGGCTTTGATAGAATACGATGAAGGCAGCCATCTGACAACAGACCACGGAGAAAATAGTGAAAAGGGCTCAGCTGGCGGGAAAGATTTGAACGATACTAGAGTCAGCACCAGTGAGCAGGGCAATTGCGAAGAAGGACACGAAACAGGAGATAGTGATGTAAGACGTATGAGCAACGGGGAGAGCTTCAATGATGAGTCAGGAAAAGGAGAGAGACAGACGAGCAGTGAAAATTTCGCACCAAAGGGGGAGAGAGCGCAACAGAGAAGGTGCACGAGGACAGGGATACACCACCACCCGACCCTCCACCACCACCTGATTCCGATAGCACATCGACAATAGCCTCGGGAAGCGAAGAAGAGAGCTGGGGACTCAACCAAGCTCTAGTCGAAGAAAGCAAAAGCGATCAAAAGGAGGGGAGTAATCTCAAGAACTTTAGCGCGCTAGATAAATATAGGGTATGCAGAACCCGACTACCGCGTGATAAGCCACCATGGGTCCCAGGCGATGGATCAGACCCCCCTCCATTTCAAAAAGTAAAGAAAGTAAAAGATCACCCCTTCAGATACCTAGACAATCTAGCCTTCTGTACAGTAGTGGAAAACGTCCCGGATACAGAGACAATTGACGCGCTCTACGAGCGGGGATACATTGATCCAATAATGATGAATCACGAAGTGAGGGCGGTCGGAAACGCCATGCTTTCGAGAAAAATAAAAGTATCGGTCATACGCATATACGTGAAAAAACACTTCGATGACAGGGCGCTACGGACAGACATCAAGATATGCTTAAAAGCACCCCAGAGATTAGTGAAAAGCAATAGTTTAAAAAACATTGGAATACTAAGGGGCCTCGCGATTCTAGACATAAACCAATGGTTGTATTTGATCGAGCAGCTAGAAGAAATTTTCAAGGAAATGAATATTATAATTACTTTGTACACAAACACGCTTGTTGTGCCACCGGTAGATTAACGATTCAAAGTTATTAAAGAGTACCATGAGTCAACGGTGGGAGGACATAGAGGGATCAACAAAACTTATAATAGGATAGCAAAGGATTTTTACTGGAGAAACATGAGACCCGAAGTTAGGCAATTTGTGGCGGGATGCGAATCGTGCCAAATGAAAAAACTGGTAAGAGTAAAAACCAAACAGGCGATGGTTATTACTGACACACCGAGCAGACCATTTGAGAAAATTTCAATAGATTTTTATGGACCAATAAATAAGCCTTCAAACCATGGTAATACGCATATATTGTCAATCCAGGACTGGCTGACAAAATACATAGTATTAGCGCCGGTACAGCGAGCAACGGCGCAAGAAACGGTAAAAGCTCTCTTAAACTACTTTATGGCATATTTTGGAGCCCCAGAAAAATTATTATCAGACACGGGGACACACTTTATGAACAGAACAATGGAAGAGTTCGCAAGATTGTTCAAAATCGATAAAATCGGCAGCACAGCATTCCACCCACAGAGTAATGGAGTAATAGAAAGAATGCACCATGTGCTATGCGAGTATTTCAAGGCGTACGTCGACAAAAACGAAAAATGGGATGAATTAATACCTTTATGCATGCTCGCATATAATACATCCGAGCATGAGAGCACGGGGTACAGTCCGTACGAGTTACTCTTCGGACAGAGAGCACGTATCCCCTCGAGCTTTAAAAGGGTAAAAACAGATCAAACGTATAGCAAATACTTTGAGCAAATCACAGATACCCTCACACAAATGCGAACAATTGCAGCGCTGAAACAGGTACAAAGCAAGTATAGATCCAAATATTACTACGACAGAAAACTTAACACCAAATTTTTTATGGAAGGAGAAATGGCGTACATATTAAAAGAGCCATCGAAAGGCAAATACGATTCGCTATACGAGGGCCCGTATGAAATTACAGGTATCAATTATATTAACAAAAACGTAAAATTACAGAGAGGTGACGAAATAAGAGTATCGCATGTAGATAAGATCAAAAAAGCATGCATGGTAAAGGCACCGCCAGAAAATGCGAACAGGGTGAAGAACACGGAAGTTCGGAATTAAACATTTGACTTTACTTAAATTTTCGCGGCCCCCGGATGCGGCGCGAAAATATTTCAGGGAAAGAGTGGGATTAATTAGGTTTACGATAAAACTTTTTTCGTGGCCCCGGACGCGCCGCAAACTAGATATTCACATACGTTAGACTTAGATTTGCAATAAAAAAACCACAACTATATAGGATAGGTACGCATGAACAAAGCATTAATAATATTAATCAATTGTAATTTGATGTAATGTGAATGGAAAAAAAGCAAAGCGAATGAGGAGCGCGTGTGGCACTCTAGTGAGTAGACGTATTCAATAGGAATAGAATTAACTCACAGGCCAAATGTACAAATTACGCATAGTAAAGACAAATAAAAAGGAAAAAACAGACGTATAAGCTGACATGTACTTGTAAATTAAAATAATTTTATTCTTGATTACCCGATTGACTTCATTATTGTAAAAAAAAAAAAAATATATATATATATAAAAAAAAAAAAAAAAAAAAAAAAATTTTAGCAATCATTATTAGGTAGAGAGGAGCATGGAGGAATGATAAAAAATTAAATAAAACAATTTAAGAAAAAATAAAACTATTCTTTAAAAAGGCCCACGAACTTACGTCGAGTATGAGAGATTAAACCTCCTCTTCTTACTTCCTGCTATCGTTCTCCATTAGAAACAATCCCACTCCTACCATCATGATATACTGATAACCACAACACCTGAAACGCCACACATATTCGTAACGGGATATAGAATTGACTACCATGTCTAAATTAACGAATAGCCCGTTCGTCAAACTGTCCACTTCAAAGTTAGCATAATTTCGCAAAAAACTACATGGACCAGTACTTAATCGTTCATGTAAGGGAGACTAAAAATAATGCACCCAGATGACCGCTCGACGATCGAGAGGAATAATCAACCACACCCAATGTGCGGCAGTGATTCTGAGAACTTAGCCATCGAAGGACAACGCTACTTGGCCAACCTCATTCAAACAGGGTCGTCGATATTGGAGAGAAGGCATACGAATCTACAACCCACATGCTTAACTGAAAAAAAATAAAAGACGCTTGCAATCACATAAGCTGTCACTTACATAACGACATTGCGCAGCAGTGTACACGAGCTGCTCCTGCTTTTGCAAGAAAGAAAAAAATTAAATTGCATCCATAAGGACTACACACAGAGATTCTACTGGCACAAAAAAAAAAAAAATCACGCTGTGACGCAAGTAGAGTTGAAGCTCAGCTTTGAGAATTAAGTCGCCATGCAAACATCTTAAAAAGTACACTTTCTCTAGACATTAGAGAGAAAAAATGAAAGCTTTGTTGTTGTAAGAAAAAAAAAAAAAAAAGAATATCGAAAAAGCAGCGAACTAACTCAGCAAATACGTCTACGGCGTCAAGAGTGGTTGTTGACAAAAAAATACCCTTATAAATCCTTTCCTAAATCTGACCACATAAGAAAAGAGATTAGAGGAGTATGAGGGAAACATTATATTAAAAATGTATGGGTGAAAAGTATTAGAAATATGTACGATACGGGTCAAAACTTCACTGCCAGAAAATGATTTTTTTTTAATTCATACCTCCAAGCTTGTCTCGACCAAAAAAATATACTAGTGGAATGTAAGGCAACCAATCGTCAAACTATTTGACTCTACAGTGTTCTTGAATATGTTATATGACCCCTCAGGCAAAATGGAGCACATTATATTATATCCGACTATTCACAAACTCAATAAGCGACTTATATGCGCACGTAGAGCCGATGCGAAATAAAAGATAACGTCATGAAACATATTTACGATGGAGAATTTTTTTAACTAGGAGAAAAATACCCACATTGACAAAGACACTAAAATAAATTACAATAATTGTACAAAAAAAGTAAAGAAAGAGAATTAGAAGATGAACGTTTATTATTATATACTTCATATGTGAGGAGAGAGCCACACTCGCAGCTCAACGCTAACCAAATAAAGGGGAAACATAAGAGAAAGGGTAAGGTACATACGGTAATACATTTAAATAAATACCTATAGATGAAGTATAAGTAGTGTTAGGACAAGTATTTACCAGAGAAATTAGGGTTGGTAACTAATAGCTAACAGCTTTATATATTACAGGATTAATGAATTCGGCATGGGGCTTCTTTTTCTTATGTACAAGTGCCTTCTCCATCGGGGGGGCTCTACTACTGGTATGTTATAGAATGTTCACAGGAAAACAAAAGGTTCAAGAAGAAGCACGAGAATTGGCAGTAATTCAAACCACACTGACAGTAGAACTCACAGCAGAAAGGTGACTGCGATCCTCTAGACGGATACTAGAATTGTCAGTGACCAAAATTAGAATTCGTGAGCCTCGGGGATGAGCGCCGGGAGTCGCTCGACTATATCGGAGGGCGCAGTCCGAAGGATGAAACTATTAAACTAGGAAAGAATTTTTTTTTTAAGTATGTAGTGTCGAAAAAATCACTGTAAGTCAAAAAAAAAAAAAAAAAAAAAACTGGTAGTTGTAGCGATAACAATAATAATAATAATAATAATAATAATAATAATGTTATAAGTATAATAACAACAAATACCATTTTAACAATGAAAAAATGAGAATGAGCGCCGGGAGTCGCTCGGCTATACCGAAGGGCACAGTCCGTAGGACAATAAAATTTTTTTTCTTTTGATGATAAGGTTGTACGAAATTTTTTTTCTCTCTCTTTTGATAAATAAGCGCAAGTAAAAGTATACAAAAAAAAAAAAAAAAAAAAAAACCACATTGTAAAACCACACTTAATGTAAAGTAGTCGTAAACAAAAGCCCGCTTCGCGGCAATTTCATATATAATTGTAATGTAAGGCAAAGCGCATACAAAAACAATATTGTTATACACTTAGCACACGATGAAAGGAGACTGAATGATTGTGAGAGAAAAAATATTAATGTAAAGGGAACAGTGGTTCTCTAAAAGAATGGAAGAATGAGTGTAGGATACTAAACTACATTAACAACACGAACAACAGAATACAAAACAGCACACACACGCACACTCGCAACAAATCCACAGGCTCAGTACCGTCAACATCGGAAAGCCAGCGTCGTCGAGGGCGACGACGTCGCGGCCTCGGACGTGTTACGTACGATATGCTAGGCATATCATACTAACTCCCTCTGGTGACCACGAAGCTACCTTATCAAGAGGGTACCGACGGGAGGGAAACGAGGTAATATAAGGCCCGGCAAGCTTCAAAATCGAGAGAACGAAGGGAATACTCGGGCAGACAGGCAGAACGAAGGGAAGACTCGCACAGACCGGGGAGAACGAAGAGAACACTCGGAGAGATCGGGCAATTAATCGGGAACACACACGCGTCTTTGCCTTATAAATAAGTATCTTGAATAAAAGTCCTTAAGGTTCCAAGGTTTTGATCGTTCTCGCGAAGCACCTCCTTACCTTTCGGTTTTCCCACGTAACACTATTCAGTATAGTAAAAATTACTATGAGCGAAAGTAAGTTTGTACAACATCTATAGGTATACACGCCTATTGATTTTCAAATTGAAGGATGTATTAATGTAATCATGACAAGAAATATATTTTTCAATTTATAATGGTTAAAAATGGATACCTGCAGACAAATACTTTGGAATTAACTGATTATTCGTTATGAACAGTGTTGTCTACAGAAAATCTACAAACGACGAAGGTTGAATTCCCAGTTAGTGGAGATCTTTTTTAGAGTAAAATATTTTTAAAACACTTTAGTAGGTATATGTATTCTGAAAGTAGAAATATATATATACATATACACTGGTATATCTTCTGTTATATATATATATATACACTTAGTGTAAAACATATATATGTACGTATATATTCCTTATGTTACTTTAATATTCAAATAATTTCTGCACGAAGTGAAAATTACTATGTCAAATTATAAGTCTTAATATAATCTGGTTTTACTGTGTGGCATGGTTATTTTTGTAATATGGCAAGTATGTCTCAGCTTCCCTATACAATACAGTAATTCTTATGATAGTTGTAATACTTTTTCTAATACATTTTTTCTCAGTGTGCAAACTGTAGAATACAATAAAATTATTTTAAAATTTTTAGGTTGTGTTATCAGCATATAACAGCGACTTTAAATATCGAATAGTGTATTTCTCACCTAGGGCAGCAAGTAGAATTTGCGCGCCCGAAGGGTGCAATTGTTGTACGTTTGCTCAGTCAAAAATTTAGAGCTATTAATATGCCAATAATTTATAGCTGTAAAGATAGCTATAATTACCTATAAAACAGCTATAATAATGTATAAAATTCAGCTATAAATATAGCTATAAACTACAGCTGTAAATTTTTAACAAATAATAAATAAAAATTAGTTTAAAATCATATTTTTTCAACATATATCGATCAGTACAGTTGGTATTATCCGTATGATAACAGTAAAACTGGGGGCCTGAAGTATTTGCGTTTGAAAAAAACGAGAAAAAATAAATTATAAAGCTTTCATACTTTCCTAATCTTTGATTACAATGTGAAAAACTACCGTAATGTGCTGAAAATCCAACCTACAAAATTTTAAAATAATTTTATCGTATTTTACGAAAAAAACGTTAACGAAAACGTATTTCTTCTTTTTTTCTGACCCGCATAATTTTCCCCCTAAAATTTGCAAGGTTGCGGTCAAAGTAAAAAATTTAACATTAGTAACCATGGCTAACGATGAAAAAGTTGGTAAAAAATCTAAAAATATAATATTATAGCGTTCTTATGGAGTACTACCAACTAAAGTTAAAAGAAAAAATTTTTTCTGTTTCAGTTCACGTGAAATGTCCCACGCACAAATTTGCTTATAAGTATGTCTGTGTACGTATATGTGTGTATGTAATTACGTAGAAATAAAGAATTCCAAAAAGTAGTCATCTAATTAAATTTTGTTGTGAAAAAGTCTTTGTCTTAATCAACTGTTGCGCAACACATTTTTATTGGGAAAGATACTAATTGACGAATTGAGTTATACCGTGTGACACTTCAGTAGAATATTAATCATATTCATTTAATAATCGTTTATTATTGATAATCAAGTATCACTGATTCCAAGGAAAATATGGTAAACTAAATTTGAAAATGTAAGTGGTGAATTAGTTTATTATTATGGTTTAAGCTTTATATTAACAGTTTTTATTTTTACCTCGAAAAAATGGTTTTTACAATGCAACAGTGTTCTGCGTTGTCGTTTACTTGGCGCTCTTGCCATTCTGGCGCCCTGGGCAAGTGCCCAGTTTGCCCCACCCTTTAGCCACCCCTGGATGTAATAGGATTGTATGATTTCACAAAAAAAGCATTGAAAGTATAAGAAAGGTCTCACGTGATCTATTTATATGGAAATTTTCTTAAGAAACAATAAGTAGTTTAATAAGGGATTTTTTGTTAAATACTTTTCGTTTTAAGAAGGAATAACCGTAGCTAAATCATGAAAGAAACTTTGAAATAACCATTTTGTTAGTTTTATTTTTGTATCCTAGAACTTAATTTTTATATTTGCTTTTAAAGCAAGCAAATTGGAGAAATTATTGTGCTAAAATATGAATAATTAATTAATCCTAATCCTTGAGATAAGATATAACTATAAAGTTCGGTATTGAATAACTAAAATAAACAAACCACTATTAAAAAAAAAAAAATATCACGTATATTTTACTTAATGATTTTAGTAAGCTTTTTTTTTACTGATTAATTTTACAAGTTTATTTTATTCAATTAATTAAAAATTATATACAAATAAAAAGTAATGACATAATTTTTTTTGATAATAAATGACCATTAATACAAAAATGCATCGTCATTACAATTTATTTTGTAGGGAAAACAATGATCGTTAGTCTTACCTTTTTTTATGATAGGTTAGAAATCTTATATTAAATACAAAGGGTTGAATTTAAATAACGTAACAATAATGTTTCAATAAATAAGGAAAGAGGATTTTTGTCTCTACGTGGTAAATAGGAATTCTAGAGGTTCCACTGTATAAAGATTCCGTAAGCTTATTTATTGATTAAGTATAATTTTACCATATAATTTTCTTATTGATGTCTTATAAAACATGTGATAAGCCCATCAGAAATAAAAAAATCGTTACATAGCAATACATCAATGTTGTCCTATAGCAATAGACCAAAAAAATACATGGTTATTAAAGTAGCGAATGAAATTTTTTAAAAATATTTTAAGAATATAATAAGGTACTAAAACTATAACACAAAAAGAAAGAACGAAAGAATTTTTTTCTATATTTATTGAAGGAGAAGTCAAAAAAATGTTCTGCGGCTAAGGTGTTCTGCGAGGAAGCCCAATCGTGTAACAAAAAATTTACATAATTTCTGCCTTATCGTATGTCGTAAATGGTAATGAAATCTAGTAAAGCGTATTTGTTAGCGTATAATTACTTATTTTCACAGTGAATTTAACATCTCTAATGTTTAAAAATAATAAATTATTTAAAAAGTTCTAATTTCACTTTGTTTAATGTTTTTTAATTCTCGTAGTTTCAGTTGTGTGTTTTGGAATGGGTCTAGCAGTAGGTTTCTTTGTCAATAGTGCTAGTGACGTCACTTACAATTGATAGTTGGGTTTTACTAACATAACTAAGTAGACAAAAGTAACAGCAATATTCGTATAATTATAAATGGAGTATTTCTTACGTACCCATAAAACTCTTTGCGGAAATGAAATATAATGAAATGTCAGTCAAATTTCAGTATTGTCAATACATTAAGGATCCCTTCAATTTTTCTGTCTGCATAAGTCTTTTGATTTTCACTAGTAAGGCTTCGCCTCCCTGCAAGCTTCACAGGAGGACCATCCGATACTCTATCTCAAAATAAAAGTTGTTTGATTAAGTATGACTACTTCATTTTTAGTCTTGAATTTTGAGTCAAGCTATTTTATATTTTCAAGTATAATGTATATTGTATGTAAATATTTCCATGATAAGATACACAATTTTTTAAACAAAAGATAAATTAGGAAGTTTTGTCAAAAATTATTATATTATTGTAATAGTAAGGTACAAAAATCTCAATTTTACTTACAGTATTTAAAATAACTAAAGTAATTTTAAGTTAACACCTTTCTTCTACTTATAATGACAGTTGGCATTTTAACTTATTAGAACATAATAATATCGGAATCCGCGAACAACTGAAGCAAATAATAAACAAAAATAATTGTAACAAGAAATTAAATTTATCGACATTTCCCATCCAGTTCGAGATTGCCAAGGCAACTCGATTTTTTCAATTAAGGACGTTGCCCTGGATCTTTTCGTCTTGACCAGTTACCTGGATTGCTGTTTATTATAAGGTATTAGTATTCAAGTCAAATACTTTATTCAATCAATTTAAAGTTTACATGAACTGATTTTTACACTTACAATGAGTTAATCTTGCAATTTTTAAATGTAATCATGCAAAAATTTGATTCTTACAACGTTATTGTATTTGAGGTATACACAAAAACCGTTGTTTTTATGTAAATATTACCAAAAAATTACTTTTGTAAGATTGTAATTGCCAGTATGTTGTCAATTACATTATTAAAATTATACAACAGTTAATGAATGTAAATTTTTTTTTATTACACATTGATATATACATATATACAAATTATAAATCAATGAACAATGTTATTTACCTTCTATCAAAATAATAACATATCGTTTCACATTATACATGTCCTCCTCTTTCCTCCTTCAATTTAGGCCTCCAGGGACCCCAGATGATTTCCTCGTCCATAGGAAATGTGTAAATGGTGAAGAAATTACGTTTGTGAGACTGTTTGCTAAATTTGATTTTGGATGGACTCAACGCGCAAATGGTTACGCCTACGACAATCTGAATGGATATGGTGTTCTGATTGGGGAGCTTAGTGGAATGGTCCTAGCATATATAACTTTTAATAGAAAATGTCGTCAGTGCGACTCTAATGAAAAAAGGAATGTTCTTATAGAGCATGATTGTCGCTTAAACTTTTATGGTAGTGCTAAGGGTATGGAGGTCGAAGGTGCGCGTAAGCTGGTAACTGAAAACGAGCTTTTTAAAAATTCTCATGTTGAAATAGGCGTATTTATTGCCGACAATGATAGTTGCAGTATCAGTGCAATACAAAGTAAATCTAGTCACTTTGTTAGTAAGCAATCAGACATGAATTATTCCAAAAAAGGAGTTAGCAATGCTCTTTACAACATCAATTGCAAAGTCAACAAAGATCCAGATCGTGAATTGCAGCACGACACAATAAAAACTTTTAAAAAATATTTCAGTTACGCTGTTTCACAAAATGTTGGTGATCTGGACCGAATTATGGCTGCCATTAAAAATATACCTTATCATGCATTTGATAGGCACGATAAATGTGGATCCTGGTGTACAGCTAGAGAAGGTAAAGAGAATTATGTTGGGTTACAACTGAAGAATGCTGTATTATTTAAGGAACTTACAATTTTATTTGATAAGCTTGTTGAAAACGCCAAAAAGTTTTTAATGGCAGCATCTTCAAATTAAAAAAAAGTGCCATCTCGACCAGGATTTGAACCTGGAACTCTTTTCTTGCCAGGAAAACGCATTACCAATTTCGCGATCGAAGTCTCGGCGACTCCTCTCCTTAATTGCTACATTTTATAGTTTTTCGGCGATTTTTCTGTCAACGCCTGCTCGTCGCCGAAAAACTATAAAATGTAGCAATTGATAATAACGTATGACAACTTTTCTACAAATCTGTAGTTTTAACTGAAAAAATCGAGTTGCCTTGGCAAATTCAAACTGGATGGGAAATGTCAATAAATTCAATTACTCGCAATAATACTTACCCATCAATAAAATTAGATTAATTTATAATATTCTTATATACCATATGAGCAGGCATTGACAGAAAAATCGCCGAAAAACTATGAAATGTATTAATTGAGGAGAGGAGTCGTCGAGACCTCGATGGCGAGATTGGTTACGTGCTTTCCCGGCAGGAAAAGAGTTCCAGGTTCTAATCCTGGTCGAGGTGGCACTCTTTTCACAATTGCTACATGTGACAATTTTTCTACAAATCTGTAGTTGTAACTGAAAAAATCGAGTTGCCTTGGCAATCTCGAGCTAGATGGGAAATGTCGATAAATTTAATTACTCGCACTAATACTTACCCATCGATAAAATTAGATTAATTTCTAATAGTCTTATATACTAAAAATAACTATAGTTTTAAATAAAGAAATTAAAGAAGATAATATAAATATTACAATTTTTGACAAAAAAAACAAAAAAATTGTGGTGTCACAAATAGTAAAATAAGATCAAAAAATTATCGTATGGATAAAAAGTGTGTCGACAAATAGAACAAATACAAATTCAAAATGTTACACACAAAAATTTATAAAAACAAAGTATTTTGGCTAACGTTTTTCTACAAAAGTGAAGTAATATCATCTATGTATTTGTGTGTGAAATTGACTTTAAAAAGTACTATTAGAATTAATTATAAGAGATTTAGGTGCCATGTGACAAAGTAAACCTTGAATTTTTAAATTACATCTCATAACCCAAGACATTAACATACAAAAGAGAAAAGACTATTGCAATATCGAATAAAATATCTGAAATTATTATCGTTACGAAACAGTTGCTTTAACTTATTATCATACAGACTTGATACAGGTAAAAAAACTCTTTCACTTTTATAACAATTAAATTTTCGTCTTTCACTTTGCCAAAACTTTGAACTATAAAATTCGCTATGTTAAGATTCCTGAATATTACTGTTTTAATTAAATAACAAAAACTTAGGTAAAATGGAAAAGATAATTAAATAGTTCAACAATTGGTAGACTTAAAGTAGTGTCTCCTAAGGACTCAGATAATTTTTTTTATGCTAGCTTCAAATTGCATTAATGCAACAAAATCTTTTGATATGTTAAGAACAGTTGACGGGATACTTTAAAGTACGTTTGAAGATGCTGCTATTGCATTATGTTTAGTGGAACTAAATTCCTAGATTCGTAAATATTATTGAGAAAGCATGTAACGTTATGCTGACATACCAATTAATAAAATTTTTCGTATGGTATTTTATGTCTGCACATATTTCAGGCAAAAATTTTTGAAAAAAATTTTAATAATTTTTTATTAAAGCTTTAAAAAAAAGCTAAAAAGAATAATTCTTCATTACAGCTACAGTCAGTTTTGAAATTTAAAGAAAGCTACTCCAAAAATTTCAAAAAAAGCCTTAAAAATAATTTAAAAAACATCACATTATTAATGTGATACAAATATCTATTTTGGTTATAAATTAATTATTTTAGAATATTTCAAACAGATCTTTCAGTTAAAAAAAAATAGTAATAAATGCACGATTATACTAAAAAGTATTGAAATCATTATATCTTTAGTTATTGTTTCGTATTTTTAAACTTATTATAATATTCGTTTAATTGACTTTTTTTTAAATTATTAATAGATATCAGAGAAAGAAAATTAAAATCATTTCTCGTGCCAAATAAACAGAAAACAGCTTATGTATGTTCCGATATTTTTAGTTAAGATATTGACTTTTTGATAAATGAAATTTTATTCACTTCTCATAACAAATATATTTAATTTTTTAGAAATAAGATCTTAATTACGTAAAAGGAGAATTAAAAACATTACAGCATAGATCATGCTTCTTACACGGGTGTTGATAAATCCGATAGTAATAATTATATAAATTTTTTAATTTAGTTTCTAAACAAAATTTTTCAAGACATGCCTGGATGAGCTTTCGAAAATTGGAAAATTGAAAAAAAAAAGTAGTGGAATGTGGCTAAAGAGGAGTAGAATAAATATTAGAGCATTGCTCAGACAGTGTGTTTAGAAATCGTGATGGGGATGAGGGGGGTTTCTTAAAAAGTGTAAGAAAAGCTAAGAGTTAGGTGGAGGGGATGCAAAAAGTCATTTAAATAAAAGTGACATAATAATTGATATAATTTTACCTTATTAAGAGATCTGACTGAAAAGTGGCTGAACGAAGATCTTTAAAATTGTGAAGGGGGCTTATTGGGTTATCTAGTTATTGTGTTATAAAATTGCGAGGGGCGTGAAAGGGCTCTGTTTACAGCAATTACGCGATCATCGCGCGATTGCCGCACGATAATCTTGCGATTATTACGCGATTGACTCGCGATACTCGCGTGAGAAATTGTACAGATTTCTCACGTAACAATCGCATGATAATCGAGCGATTTTGACAAAATAATTGGAGCAAAAAATATTATGCAATGTTTTGGTCCACATCACTGTTTAAAAAAGACTATGATCGATGATTTTCCAATAAAGCTTTACCTATTAATAGTATAGTATATGCACACAAGTTAGCCGTTCACGTTGGTTAGATAGTACCATGATACTACATTTTTCATCAATTTCGGTAACTATTTACAGTTCGTATGTAAAAGATAAATGTTCTGTGGAAAATAATCTCTAGCTTGTACACCTGAGTGAATGTGATTTTTTCTCGTCACTTGCCCTGAACGGCAACATCGCACATTATTTTTGCTTGATAAATTAGAAGTGGCGTTAGATAGAGAAGCCAGATTTGTAAACAACGGTAACCAAACCCTACTGAGTTCTCGCTTTGAGAGATCTCTATTATTCTGCAAAATATGTATAATACTATTTAATAATTAAGTAAATTACTTTTATTACAGCAGACCATGCAACATATCCTACACGATACTTTACAAGATATCCTACACGAAATCTTATAAGATATCGTGTAAGACTTCTTGCACGATAGTCTACAAGATATCCTACGCGATATTAAGCAAGATTTTCGGCAACTAAAAAATAAAAATTATAAGTTGTAACCCATGTAATATTAAATTTTATCTGCTTAAAAAGCTGTTAGAAAAGCTAATGTAAGTAGTAAAAAAAAAAACATCTCTTTGCTCCAGGTAGGGAATTTGAACCTGGTTTGGATGACTCGTAGTCGAGTGTCTTACCCACTTGCGCAGGGTTGATTAGACACTCGGAAGATAATTTACATTTTATGTTGTTTCATGTCTCTTAACACGTTCGGCAACAATGAATCTAGTAATTGATTTTACAACTGCTTTTCGTTCACAGATTTTACTTATACTTTACATATACTTTTCATTCCAAGGAAAAATTAATCATATTTAAAAGTGTAATAAATTTATTGTAATTGTCACAACAAAGTTGTAGATTACCTTTACCTCTTTAATACTTTAATCTGGGTTTCAAATACTAGCAGGAAAGATAATATTTTTCATTTATTTATACTGTACTCAGATAAATTACATAAATTCTTACAACACAAGTTTATACATAAAATAAAGTTTTTTTAAAAACTACCAGATTCAAACAAAAATTAGGAAAATTTTTTCTCAACTCGAATAGGAGACTGTAAAAAAGCATTATCTTCAAGACATAATAACATCATCAAACGTTGTTTTTTGTAGTTTTGTCGAATTTATTAAAAATTTGTTCTAAAAATTGTTCCATTTATACAAGAAAATTGATATTTTTGTAACTATTCAGAAATCCTCTCAAAATTATTTCGCAAGAACATAGAAACTTTATTAAATTTTGTTTCATGTAAAACTCAATTTAAATATGATTTTATTTTTCATAAATTTAATCATTATAATTCTGTTTACGTGGTTTATAAAAATTAAATTATTAAAATTGTAAAGAAAGATCATATTCATTTTGTTTTACATTTTTAATAATAAAGATTAAGTTTTAACAGCATAACAAAAAGTTTTTTAAATAATTATGTAAGTTTATTTAGTGCTCCAGTTTTGCTGCACTGCAAAAAGCGAATAATTTACAGCTTTAGTACTAAAGATTAGATTTCAATACGTTTATATTATGTGTGTCAAACAAAAGTGTTAATTTCACTTATAATGTATGATACTATTGACTATAAAAGTTAAATAATCAACCTCAAATAATTAAAAAATATAAAGAGTGTACGGAACTTTTTATGCTAACGCTATAAGATCACAATTTCTAGTACCGTCAGCTAGACCATTAGTTTTAGACCCAGATTTATCGGATTTTAGACACAGATATTTCAATAATCTTTTTTTCTAATTATTTGACTTATTCAATTGTTTAATTCTATTTCTTGGAACATTTTATGCATCTATAATAGACTGAAAAATTTTTGTTTAATGTATGATGGCTTAAAAAGGTGTACATAAGGTGAAAATATCATTTCTCTGCTTTTTCAAGGAAAATTCATGAATGTGAGATTATTTAAAATAAAACAGGAATACCATTTTCTTTAAGAATCTAAAAATTTATGTGATAAGAAATTTTGATTTTGATTCTTATTACAAGCAGTATATTAACAACATTTTTAGGGCAGAATAGTGATGCGCAAACTATCTTCAATAAATATATTATACATTACGCAACTTTTACCGCTTGCGCTTCCTACAAATAAGTATTCACCGTTTTCATTAATAAAATCAATTTTTATGATTATACATATAGGTATAAATAAAGAGAGTAATAAAGCAGGTACCTATAATGGTTTTAATAAAAACAATTTAAAAATTTGAGTCTGAGAACAAAAACACCGTATTTGATCGATGCTTCTTGAAAATTATTGTTGTCGCTGTCATGAGTCTTGTATCTTCGTGAACAGTACCTTAAAAATTGTTAAATATGTGTAAAAATATGTATGTATTTACTTCGTGTAGTAGTATTAAAAAGATCTCCATCCCATTACATTTTAGCATACTAAAGTGAAACAACTTACACAATTTTTAAATAATATAAATAATTGAGAAGCATTGTTTGTTGACGATTTTTTTATCGTAAGAATAAGTTTTGTGTTTTCAAAAGTATAGAACTAAATAAACCTTACATGAATATTTTTAACTGTTTTGTTTTGCTATTTTAATTTAACATGCATTAATATGAATGCAAAGTTAACCCTATATGGTACTTTTTCACCATATTTCGCAATTTCTTTCTGAAACAAAACGATGAATAATGAATTATTATTATCATTATTAATATTATAAAAATACAATAAATTAAAAAATCTATATAATGCTTTTTTACAGTCTCCTATTCGAGTTGAGAAAAAATTTTCTTAATTTTTGTTTGAATCTGGTAGTTTTTAAAAAAACTTTGCTTTATGTATAAACTTGTGTTGTAAGAATTTATGTAATTTATCTGAGTACAGTATAAATAAATGAAAAATATTATCTTTCCTGCTAGTATTCGAAACCCAGATTAACGTGTTAAAGAGGAAATGGTTATTTACAACTTTGTTGTGATAACAACAATAAATTTATTAGACTCTAGCGGGAATTTGCAATCGTAACAAAATGGAAGCAAAAGTAAACATGTGTAATAATATGCGGTGACTTGAAAGAAAACGCACGAAGATGTAAGGAACTATTATCCTCCTGGAATGTTTTTTACATTTTATTATGTTGTGTTACGTTTTCTTATATTTTCGTTACGTTTTGATATGAGTTACCACATACTGTTACGCTAATAATTTTTCATAATAATTACTGAACTTTTTTTCGTTAAAACTAATTTTTATTAAAAAATTTAAGAAAATGTGTCTAAAAGTTATGAATAACAACAAAACATAAAACAGTTTGATAAACTGCCAAAAACCGTAAGCTGTTATAAAATATTACACATGACAACATTTCCTTACGTTTTAATAGAGTTTATTACAGTTTCTTTTTCATGAGATTCGAGTGCCTTTTTAGAACCATAATAGTAAACGTAACGAGTCATGAGGTAATATATTAAGTTGTAGTCGACTGTAAGTAAATGTAACCAAACGTAACAAACTGTAACTGCGGTACAAAATCCAACGAAACCTTACATTATATCACAGAAAGTTACGGTTCGTTAAGTTTTCTTACATTATTTTTTTCCGTTAGGGCGCTTTTAAATATGGAATAATTTTCCCTTGGAATAAAAAGTATATGATGTTAAGTATAAGTAAAATCCGTGAATGAAAAGTCGTTGTAAAATCAATTACTAGATTTATTGTTGACGAACGTGTTAAGAGACACGAAACAATATAAAATGTACATTTATAAAATCTTAATTATCAATTAGGTAACCAAGATGGTACACGGTATTCAAGAAATGATGAAATAATAAACATAAGTTTCAGATGTACCTCATAAGAACGTAAAATATTTTTCGAGTGTCTAATCCATTCTGGCCGAGTGGGTAAGACACTCGACTACGAGTCCTCCAGACCAGGTTCAAATTCCCTACCTGGAGCAAAGAGATGCTTTTTTTTTTACTACTTATATTAGCTTTTCTAACAGCTTTTAAGCAGAAAAAATTTAATATTACATGGGTTACAACTTATACTTTTTTATTTTTAAGTTGCCGAAAATCTTGCTTAATATCGTGTAGGATATCTTGTAGACTATCGTGCAAGAAGTCTTACACGATATCCTAAAGGATTTCGTGTAGTATATCTTGTAAGATATCGTGTAGGATTTCTTGCACGATATCGTGCATAAATTTTGTTACGGGTAGTGATAACTTGGTACTTTCATTAAGAAGGCACGACACAGGCGCATTCCACAATTTTTTTAGAATGTCACCTTCGCTATTTGATGAGTTTCTGGCAATATTCTGTCCAAAAATCGCTAAACAAGTTGCTGTGCGCTCACCCATATCGGCTACTATACGGTTGCAGGTGACATTGAGATTCTTGGCAACTGGCGATAACCTGAAGTCTTTAGCTTACTTGTTTAGAGTTAGTGACAGTACGATTTTTAAAATCGTTGAAGAAACCTGTGAAGAAATTTTGAACTGTCTAAAGTTTAAAGTGTTTCCAACAAAATTAACAGAAAAATTCTGGAAAAATGTTGCAGCAGACTTTGAAGAATACTGGAACTTTTCACATTGTATTGGGTGCGTGGATAGAAAAGTAATTACCATGAAGGTATTATTTATTTATTAATAAAAGTACAACTGTGAAGCATTTGTCATTACATATATAAGTCTTGTAAAAATAATCGTCGATATTGTAGGCACCACCTCACAGCAACTCTTTTTTTATGACTACAAGGGCCATCACAGTATACATTTGCAAGCCTACGTTGATGCTCATCAACAATTTATACTGATAGAAATTGAAGCAGCTGGCAGGCAAAGTGACGGTGGAGTTTTTTAAAATAGCGAAACTGGCCAAGCTATCAGTAACAACCAGCTGCACATTCCACTAGCGAAACCATTGGTACCTGGTGGCACTGGACTACCTTTTGTATGTTTGGGAGATGAAGCCTTTGGTCTCAGTAATTTTTTTATCACTCCTTATCCTAGAGGTTCACTCTTAAATCTGAGACAAAGAGTCTTTAATTATTGTCAATCAAGAGCGAGACGTATTGTAGAGGCAGCATTTGGTGGACTTGCCTCAGTATGGCAAGTTTTTAAAGATAGTATGAAAATATCATTGCCATGAATGATTGAAGTAACTAAAGCTTTAGTTTGTCTGCATATTTTTTGATTATGCATGAACGTGGTCAAAGAGGCTACTTCGATTCTAACTTTCAATCAGTAATTGATGAAGAACGAGATCAAGTTGAGAGCGAATATGGCTTTTCTGGTTATTTTATGAATCAAGGAGCCGTCGATTTTCAGTGGAGAAAAGCTATGAATAATGATTTTTAGTAATTTCATATCGTTCATGTACTACTTAAGACACATAATTAACTTAATGTCTGTTTTGTATGAATGTATCGTCTAATTAATTAGATAACAAGTACTTAAAAATAACCGTTAACGAATCACATTACAAAAAAAAAATAATTTTTGTATTGCCAGTTACACTTGTAGTATCAAAGTAGTCAGGTATAAATATTAACTTTTAGTTATCTATACGTACACATGTACCTTTGTCATCTTATTTTAAAGTTAATCTTGTAATCACAAAACCAATGTTTATATTAATCTTAGTAGTGTATCACAAGACAGAACACTTGACGGTAACTTGTACGGAGAAAAAATGGAAATACAGTGAAGCTTTACCAGCACTCCATCTCCTGTACATTCAACTAAGTAGTTAAACGTACAGTTTTGGTGATGTGTGGCGTAGGAAGCTCTCATGGTATATAGTTTATAATAAATTTAACTCATTCTTCTTCTCGAACATAAATGATAAGACTCCAATTTGGATTGCCAATTTTGATTCTTTTGGTAATGTTCTCATTATTGCACCGATCTGTAACAAGACTCCATCTAATAGCTTGTTTTTCTCTTTGAGGGCTTAGAAAACGTAAGTATCGAATGACTCTCCGGCACATTTCTTAGTTTTTTGACCTACAATACCGTCATGAGTATTACAATTTATTGGTTTTATGTTTTACATGCATAATCATAGGCATGCATAAGCAGACGCTTACGCGAATCTTTGCTATAAAATTCTGGCATACTCGGCTCTTCGTCAGATACAGCCCCAACCATGCTCCTAGAAAGAGACATATGTTATTTCCCTTCTGACAAATCTCACGAGAGATCTCACCTGAGATCTCATTCCAAATTCTCATCTGAGATCTCAAGCGAGAGTTCTCAAAGAAAAATAAATAAAAAAAATTTTTTGCAACAGCTATAATTTATACATTAATAGAATGATTACCTAAAATATCAACAGTTATAGGAAAAAAAAAAAAAAATTCGGCTAATATGGGACACGACCTTGAGCCCCCAGTTAACCAGGTAAGCATCTTACCGCTTGGCCAGAGTGAATGAGATACTAGTCCGACAATTTACGTCTATATAAAGTGTAAGTACCATGTGTTATTGTTTTTCTTATTCACAACTGAATCATACAATTATTAAAAGATATAATTTTTCCTAGTCTTCATTCTGATAGTTAACCAACTAGATAATATTCAGGAACATTATTTCCTTCACAAACAGTATTTTCTCTCTTAATGTATTGTATCAAAAAATTGATAGTAATTATTCTATTTAACATTCTTCAAGGAGTATATTAAGTTTAAAAAGTTGGAATTACATGAATAACTTCAAGGATTTCCAATTTTTATAAGTGTTTTTTCAAAATAAGATAATATACACGCAAGCAATTTAGATTTTTTGTAAATAATTTATTCACAACACATCAAGTCCCCCTATTTTATATTGTAGTTTTTCTTTATTATTACATTTAAATAAACATTTATAATAATTATTAAAAACTTATGCCTTACTTGGATCTAAAGCCCCCTCAAGAGTAACTTCAAGAGAGAAAATATTGTTTGTGAAGAAAATAATGTTCCTGAAAATTATCTAGTTAGTTAACTATTAGAATTAAGATTGAGAAAAATTATATCTATTAATGATGGTATGATTCAGTAGTGAATAAGAAAAACAATAACACATGGTACTTACACTCCATATAGACATAAATTGTCGGACTAGTATCTCATTCACTCTGGCCAAGCGGTAAGATGCTTGCCTGGTTAACTGGGGGCTCAAAGTCGTGTCCCATATTAGCCGAATTTTTTTTTTTTTCCTATAACTGTTGATATTTTAGGTAATCATTCTATTAATGTACAAATTATAATTGTTGCAAAAAATTTTTTTTATTTATTTTTCTTTCAGAAATCTCACCTGAGATCTCAGATGAGAATTTGGAATGAGATCTCAGATGAGATCTCGGGTAAGATTTGTCAGGATGGTTTGTCTGCACGGTTTTCCAGAGAAGAAGTGGGTCTTTGATAAGGAAACAAAAATATTACAACAACACTTTTATAACTTAGCCAGTTCTATTAAACAATAATTACTAACGTCACTGGATCAATAGAATCTTTTAGAAATAACATTGACTCGTAAAATTTGAAGGATGTCGATGGATCCTTTTTTTTGCAGCAGAACCACTAGGCTTGTATGCTAAAACTTCTTTTCATGAAAATCTGTTTCGCAAGTAGTCCCAAATTTTAACCAGTGATGCCTGATCATAATCGTTGACTTCTTTACACACTTCCAACCACAATAAACTTTTTTTATAACGAGTTCTGGCTTTTGGAGGGACATTTTTATTGTCGTACAGTGCTGGACGGTCTTTTACAGCCAGAATCAAAGCTTCAAGCTTTTTATCTTGACTTGCTGAATTAACTAAATTCGTAATAGCATTAGCTTTTTAATTCGTACAGTTTTGCTTAGAAACAGAGTTGGGCTGTGCAGAAACCTGATTTTTCGGAACTAGAAAAATTGTATACACAGTGATAAGTATGAGGTATAAAACATACAAATAAACAATATTTACCTGCAAAGATGCAATTATTCATATCAGATACTACAGCATATTCGTTAACATCATATGCTCTGAAACACTCATGAGTCCATACATCGAACTCGGGATTTATAAAATCTTGACAATTACGACATATCAAAAGCTCAAATAAATAAATGTTACATTACAATTACATTTATAAAACATTAAAAATGAGGTTATGTTATGTTATGCTATGATTGTATTGACTTACGTCATCATAAACTAGATCTTTACTCAATTTTATCTGAAGATATTCAACTTTGTTATTTATTAATAATCACTAACTATTCCGCATATCCATGAGTTTTTCTTTGCCTTGCAATTCTCATAGAAATAATTTCAAAACTACCCACCGTAGAGCTTACCCACAATCTTATAAACAGTGGAAGCCGTTTATTTCGTTGAGCGGAAAATTAAAACATTTAATTCCCATTGGCTGATTCGATCACATAACCTCTTTCATTAGTCAATTTTATACTTCCCGCTCAACGAATTAAACGGCCTACACTGTACTTCAGACTCCATGTAAGCGCAGCCTAAGAAAGGCGGCTGAGGGGGGTGGCAAGGGGCTGATGAAGGATATTCAAAATCGAGCGGTGGGCTGAGGGGGGGCTATATATATATAGCTCTTTACGTCCGGCTCCTATAAAGGGTACTACTGAGGGCACTTAGCACTTGGGAGAAGTAAGGTAAGAGGGATGGGGAGGCTTCCCATAAAACGAGGGGGTAGGGGGATAATTAGGCTACTTTACTGCAAGAAGGTCGCCTAAACCCTCCTCGTGGAGCATTGCATGGTGAAAAAGCACATGTGAAAAATCACAGAGGTACTTGCCTAAAAAGTCGCACTGGCCGGGAATCGAACCACAGTCTCCCGCGTGCCAATCCACGATCTAGCCAACTGAGCCACCGTGCGCTCTCTACATATATTGTGACGTGGTAAGCCGACGTCACGGTAGGAACGTATGTCGTAGTACACTTATCCCTACTATAGGCAGCACTGCCAGCCCTTGACTGTGCGCAGCGGCGGGTGTGTGTGCGCACCGACACATACACAGGCGGGTAGCTACAGTATCAGGGAGCACGAATCGTCAGGGCAACAAGAAAGGCACTCTCCGTCTTGTCTGTTTCCCGCCGGGACGTATAATCCGAGGGCTTCGCAGCGTTATATAGTTCTACGGATGTGTGTGCGAGATACGACTGTGTGCGGTACCGAGCGGCCACCGGAGGCGCACAACAACGGCTACCTGTTGGCTACCCGGACTGCCACAACGACCTTCACACACACGCTGTCAAGGACTACTGGGTTCGAGTGCCAACCCCTGCTCGTCAGACCTCCCGGTGCCCGAGGATAGTGCTACAGAGAGACCCCTGCTGTAACAAAAGAACGGTAGGCCTATTTCATATTTATCCCGTCCCTACCGTAGACAAGCATTGTGCCGAGCAGCAACTGCCGAACCTGCACCTGCAGGGCTAAGGTTGTATAGAGTCAGGCCAAGTCGGATAGTCGGGCACAGTCAACATTGTATAGAAATAATAAAAAGTTTTGAGTTATTAATAAGTGCAAATAAATGCTTAAATGTTAACCTCACCCATGTATGTATACTGATTGCCAGCTATCTCTCCTATCCACTTAGCTCTATAGTAAGTCATAATAAAGAATAATTTTATATGTGCCGTGTCTTGCTGCTGACTGCAAGGTGAGCAAGGCACGACACATCACAATATATACATACATATATATATATATATATCTTCCTATATTGTATAGTTAACTCAGTGGGGCATTCCACACAAATCCCCCACCGCCCCCCATTCGCCCCTTACCAACCCCCCACAGAATACGGTAAAAATCCGTTATTGTCTTGCTTATTTTGACATATCGTAGTTTTTCTAATAAACCCCCACAGCCCCCCACCGACCACACACAGCCCCACACCAACCCCCCCACAGCCCCCCCACCGACACCCACGCATTTTTTCATGGCCCCCCACCGACCCCCCACAAAATATTACATGTATAGTAGAGAAGTATAGTATAAGTCTTTATTCAAGCCAGAGGGTTCAACCACGTATGGCTTCATGAGATAATAACATTGTATGTTTTAATATTTAATCAAATAGTTACAGATTAGTGCACAATACTATGATCAGCTAAACTTAAATACAATTAATTGTATTTCAATTTATTGGATCCCTTGGTTTCCATAACTAATGAATTGGATTCCTTGGCTACATAACTTGCCGGGACTGATTTTCGAGTTCTAGATGTTACATATTAACAGTAATAGATAATTCTTTGTATAACAATTAATCATTAATTAGTTTGTTAATCTTATAAAGTACCTTTAAGTGTGCATTTAGTATAATATCGTTGATTAATAATTTTTTTGCTAAATCATAATAATTTTAAAAGAAATTTTAAATAACATTTCAATGGTGCTTATAAGTCAATCAATGATTCGTAAAATAAATGAACAAAAAAAAAGTCCGTACCCTGGTAGAAATCGACCATTTTTTCAAAATTTATACAATGTTTTTTCCAATCTTTTTCCAGCATTTTACAGCTATTTTGTCAAAATATAAAATTCTGGAAAAAGGCTAGTAAAAACGTTTTATAAATGCTCACAAAATGGTCAACTGTCTACCAGGGTACAAATTGAATTTTTATTTTTCTATTTGTTTTTTTACAAGGAATTTGTTCTTCTGTACATTCAACGAAACGCAAGCTTGAGGAGCAAATTGAAATAACTTATTATAACATTTAAATAAAATATTTTTTTCTTGGTTGGTGATTAACTATTGACTTTATAATCAACTAATTAGAAATATACGAAAAAATTGTTTTATACATTCTTTTATCCGTGAGAACTTAGTATTGATTGTTCATCAAAAAACTCAAAAATCAGTCCCGGCCAGTTATGTCATACGTACTATATTATTCGATATAATATCCTTCACGAGTAATGTTAGATGTAACCGTGTTATTTCAGTGGTTGATTATATTCAATTAAATTACTACTAGTTACAAAAGAAAAACTTGAATTTTTTTGTTGATTTCATTACTTCCCAAGACCAAAAACTGTACTATTAGTATACGGAATGTATGTATGCAAAAAAAGATTTTCGCATTTCATCATTTCAATTAAAAACGGAAATACAATGTACGTAAAAAATGTTTTGCTTTCTTTAATCTGTTCAGTTATTCGTGAAGAAATTTTTTTTGTTAAAAAATATATTATTTTGTTATATTCTGAAATATTTGAATTTGATTTATCTTCAAATTTGTCTATTAATTTTGGATTTCACTGCTTTCTAATGCCAAAGATGCTATTAAAAATATCTGTATTGCAATTGAAAAAACTGAATTCATTCTCGATTTATGGGATTTATAATTTTTCAAATATATATTATAATCAATTATTTTTTATCTCGGAAATAAATTTTTTATGATTGTATTATATTCAATTACATTACTACTAATTACAAAAGAAAAACTTGAATTTTTTTGTTGATTTCATTACTTCCTAAGACCAAAAACTGCATTATTAGTGTACAGAATGTATACAAATAATATGGTTTTCGGTCTTAGAAAAATATAAAATATACGTTTAAAAAATGTTTCTCCCATTTCATCATTTTGTTTAAAAACAAAAAATACAATTTACTTAAAAAATTTTTTTTGCTGTCTTTAATCTTTTTAGTTTTTTTCGTGAAGAAAGTTTTTTTACTAAAAAATCAATTATGTGATAGTTATTTTGTTACATACTGAAATATTTTAATTTGATTTATCTTCAAATTTGTCTATTAATTTTAGATTTCACTGCTTTCTCATGCCTAAGATGATATTAAAAATTTCTTTATTTAAATTGAAAAAACAGAATTCGTTCTTGCCTTATAGGTGTTATGATTTTTTAAAATTAATATTATAATTAATTATGTTTTCTTTTGCAATTAATTTTTTATAATTGATTATAAATACCTTCAGAGACAATAACCTCAAACTTGCATAATTTTATACTTTTTTCTAAAGGCAGTTTTTATTATAGATTTCATAACTTTTCTGATAAAAATTCATTTCTTAGAATTTCTCAGGAGATTGGTGGTATGATCAAAATTCTTCTTTCCCAAAAATGCCTTATTATAATTGAACATGACTACCTTCAGAGACAGTAACCTCAAACTTGCATAACTTTATACTTTTTTTTAAAGGTAGTTTTTTTATAGATTTCATAATTTTTCTGATAAAAAATTTATTTCTTAGAATTTCTTAACGGATTTGTTGAACAATTAAAATTAATTATTTTTTCTAAAAATTAATAAATATATTTGATTAAGTATACCTTCAGAGACAATAACCTCAAACTTGCAGAACTTTATACTTATTTTTAAAGGTATTTTTTTTATAGATTTCATAACTTTTCTGATATAAAATTCTTTCCTTACGATTTCTTAAGGGATTTGTTTTAAGATCAAAATGTAAAGATATTTAGCACATCTTGGCCAACGTCTTTTCTGAACGTTTTCATTATCCACTTATATCCATTGATTTCCTTGACGGAGCGTATTAGTATAATGCCCACTAGAAGTTGTGCCACGATGAAATATACCACTAATAGCCTTATATATTCTTTTCCCTATTTTTATTTTTGATTGTGGTATTTCATTAATCTTAAGACCAACTATTTTATTAATAGCATTATTGGGTTGAACATTGACAGTATTGACTTCATAAGTACCATATTCGGTCACAGAAAATAGTTCTAATTCTACTAGAATTACACTATTGCTTACAGTTATATCAGTCTTTTCTATTATTTTCCGTTTACAGCCATTACCGCAATCAATTGTAGAAGTCATCCAATCTCCTATATTGTCATCTATAATTTTTTGTAGTCTATAAGATTTTGTTGTCGATTCAAGTAATTGTAACCTGACAATATAATCAAGCTGTTCCGTAGTTATTTGCCCATCACAGTCTTGGCAACGAATTACATGATTGTGTTGATTCTGACACCGGCGTCGATACGACTCGTTCGTAACGACCACATGAACTTCGCAACGTACTGCGCGTCCACAGCCTACTGTGACAAGGGAATCAAGAAATGCTACTACAGCGCCACTGTGTGTGTTTAAAA
Organism: Copidosoma floridanum; assembly: GCF_036245765.1. Lineage (NCBI taxonomy): Eukaryota > Metazoa > Arthropoda > Insecta > Hymenoptera > Encyrtidae > Copidosoma > Copidosoma floridanum. The sequence continues at coordinate 10,456,747 of NW_028321885.1, forward strand.
ATGACCAGGGCATCAAGAAAATTTATCGATGTGATGCTCATCATTGAAATTATTGTATACTTTTCTGAGATGAGATGAGATGAGATCTGATATATTGATTGTTTCGGTATTTTGAATTTATTATTATCATAATATACACACCCACATATACATATATATATATGTATAATGATATAAATAAAGTAAATACTCTTAGCGCGACTAACTTCACATCGAACTGAACACTAGCTCGATATATACTACTAAAGCTCGTCCGCGGCTAACTTAAGAGTCGGAACTTTTTGGTCTGAACGTAAAAATTCTTGAAATGAAATCAGCACTTTTCAAGAACGTATATATCACAAAAGAATTAAAAAAGCTTTTCTGGTCAGGATTTTTTTTTCAAATCATAGTTTAGCATCAGAAAAGCCGTCTGCTACTCAAACTTGCATGTGGCGCTACCGCGCCACTTGATAAACAATGAAAGTTTCGCATCATTTTTTAAGTCATCTTCTAAGGCCTGATTAAACCACGAAGACTTACGTCCATTTCTATTCTGTTTTAAATTAATGCTGAAATTGGTACAATAGATGAACACGATATACATTCATGATATGTATTATTAATTAATAAATTTTACCTATACGTAAAAAAATAATAATTAAATCATGTTACGAAAATTAGATACATTATTATATTCAAAAATTTCTTTCCTAACTGTATTTTCAATCTCTAAACTGTTTTCTCTATCGACTTGAACAAAAATTCCATTTTTATTTTTGCATCTTGATAAAGCCACGTATAATTGACCATGAGAAAATGAAGATTTTTTAATGTATAATCCCACATTATCAAAACTTTGACCTTGAGACTTATTTATAGTCATACCAAATGTTACAACTAATGGGAATTGTTTTCTACATAAAATAAAAGGTAATGATGAAGTATTTCCAGTATTTAATGTAATTCTTGGAATGAAAACTTTATTACCAATTTTTTTTCCCGTTACTATTTCGCCTTCTACATTATACTTCAGTAATTTAGTAATTAACAATCGTGTACCGTTACATAATCCGTCTGATATACTTAAATTTCGAATTAACATTACTATTGTACCTATTTTTAAGTTAAGTTAATGAGGCGGCAAGCCTTCACGAATGTTGTTTAACATTTCTACGGGAAAATTTATATAAATATAATCATCTGATTTATCAACACCTTTATATGTTGCAGTATCGATGCTGTAATAAGTTTTAGTTTCCCCATGTAATTTACTTAAAATCTAATTGTTTAAAAAAACGTATATTCATTATATGAAGTTAGTATCACGTTATTGTCAAAAGAGTTGCTGTAATTACCAAATATTTTGGTACAGACATCATCTGTTATCCAGGATTTAGAAATGTTAAATGTTTCTATGTCCCCTTTTCCAATTCTTATCAATAATTTTAAAAATTCGTTATTACTAGAACGGATATTATTTTGTAATCTTAAAGTTTTGAAGAAGTTCCATAAAAATGATGATTTAATAGTTTCTCCTATTATTATAGTTCTATAACCGTTTTTTATAACTGGAAGGATTTGTCGAAAAATCTCCTCTTAATACTATTAATTTATCACCAAAGCAAAGTTTTGTATTACACAAGTCTCTCAAAGTTCTATCAACGATTTCTAGAGCTTTTTTCGGAATCATAGAAGCCTCGTCCCATATTATTAAATCAACTTCCCTTATTTTTTTTTTCAGTTTCAAATTCCAAAAATACACTGTCAATATTATCTAAGTCTAGAGGTAAATGAAAAGTTCTATGACTGGTCATACCTTTTGGTAGTAATACAGATGAAATTTCTGTCCAAGCCATTGACAAAATATTTTTACCTCTAGAAATAAAATAATAAATGAGTGTCTTATATAAGTAGGTTTTTCCGGATCAACCAAGGCCATCTATGAAATATACTTTTTCATCTTGTTGACAAATAGTTTTAAAAATTTTTCTTTGATCTTCATTTAAATTTGTGTACATTATATCAAACATTTTTTTACTGAAAGATATTTCCTCAATATTACAATTATTTATATAGTTGCTATTGGTTGGTGTCGGTAAACTAAAAGACTCACATGATTTACCTTCCGATACCAAAATTGGATTAATATGTAGAACAGCACAATTTTTATTATCATTATCGAAGTCTTCCGTAAAATATTTTTTATATTTATTCCATATTTTATCTCCTTGAATGTTTTCTGAAATCAAAAACCAAGCAAAAAATTGTCTTAACTGGTATGGAAACATAATTGTTATGGCTTCTTCAAAAATATTGTCGGTTTCAGAATCATGTTCTATTAAACCCATTGCAATTGCAGTATCCCTAAAATTTTTATATGCTATTCCATTATGTTTTTTAACGTCTTCAAACGATAAAGGCTTATGTAATTTATTTAAAATAAGTTTTTTAAATTTGAAAAATAAAAAAGTTAAGAATAAATAAGAATTAATACACAAAAATTCTAAAAATTTTTTTCTCATAAGATATTCAAAAGTTGAGGGATTGGCGGGCAGTGCTTGCAGGGGGGCGTGAGCCCCACTAGTGTAAATACATATATATACACACACACACACACACACATATATATATATATATATATATATATATATATATATATAAAATTGAAAAATTTTCTTAATAATAATTTAATTTTTTCAAACTTACATGGATTTTGTTCTATCTGATAATCTTTCTGGTTTCAAATAAATTTTTTTTCTATAAATGTGAGGAGATGACCAGTCACACATATTATATCTGTTTAAGTGTTACTCACTTAGATCTTCTAATATTCTACATCTGGAAACACATTCAAAATTGAAAAAAAAAAGAAATGCTATTCTTTGTTTCTATATGATGTCGCGTGCGAGAAGCTAAATTGGTACGTAAAATTTTTTTATTGTAGGCAAGATATAAAATAAAAAATTAACTTAACTCAATCATTAAGAAAATTTTATTTAAATATTTTTTAAAAATTTTAAAAGTTTTGCATCTAGAGTATACCAGATGCCAGTCTGATATTTTCTCTTTTTTATGTGGGCAAGGGGAAATTCTCGTATCAACTCTCTTGTTCTCGTTATTTTTATGTTAATGAACAAAAAAATATAAACATAATTTACTTTTTCCTAGTCTATAAGATCCACTGATAAAAATACATATTTATAAATAAACTGTCTTTTTAAAATAAAATATGAAATTAAGATTATTCAAAGTTAAAAAATAAATACTTTTTCTACCTCACGCGTTTTTGAGAGGCTGGTTTGCGATCGGTAGAAAAAATAGGATTCGCCACATAAGCGACATTGCTCCGGGTCTGTCTTACGTCCCTCGCTCCTTGTTTCGCAGGTCCCTCAGGTCGCAAAATAGCCCTGGAGACAGTGTTACTTACCTAACGAAAACTACTATTTTTATCATAGACAATCCAATACTACCGAGTTCAATAACATATGCTTTAATGTTTCACATCTGTCGTGGGTCCCGAGACCCACACCTGGTTTAATACACGCGCTTATCCATTTGCTTTACCTGGCACCCATCGTTGTATCTGCTTTTCAATCAGCAATCGAGTATCACTCTCACTAATTTCCTCATAATGTGCTAGTGGGCAGTCTTCAGAGGGCTACTTTACAACTGTTCTGACCCTGCGCTGCGCTGGGGCATTACAGCAATTGCAGAATGGCCCGCGCTGCCAAGTTCTGAATTCGATCTTTTGATACACGGAAATCGCTACAAGCCAATTAGACCAGTCTGCAGTCGCTGCAAAATTTTGTGATTGGCAAGGGCGAATTAAAAAAAAATACAAATAGCTTAACAGCAGTGCACACCGTACGATATGTATATCTATATGCAAATAATATATAGGTATACATATCACACGGTACGCATAAGTCTATACAGATAGATGAACCTAAAATGAGTGCTTCTCCGCGCTCGTCCACGATTCCGCACATAGGCTCGTGAAGCAAATCTTAAAAGTAAAAAAATTTCCAGAATCAATATGAAATTCCATGATATTTCCATGATTCCAGGAGATAAAATGGTATTCCCTGAGTTTTCCAGGTTTTCCAGATTTGTGGGAACCCTGTGTTTACAGGGCGCAGTGATTGTCCTAAGCATACCTCAGATATTATTAAGTTTGATGGCGAGCTATTTTCCAGTAAACCATCAAATTTGCTGTACCGAACTTTTTATAACCAACAGTGACTTTTCCCGATAAGTAGGCTAGGTGTTGGCTTTCCTTCATAAAGAAAGCCTGAAGAAGTCCACACGTCACCAGAAAAAGTGACTATTTGTTTTCAAAATCGAATAAGCCGTTTTATCATCCTGGCTACTTACCTTATCGAAAAAGCCTGACAAAAAAATCTCAGGGCTTTCCTAGGAATCAATTTATTCATAAACTATACTAAAAAATAAATGGGTTACTAATCGCCAATACTTGCTTGCAGAAAGTTACATTTCATTAACTACCAAACTACCCTGAAAAACATTCAGATTGCTAATCACTAATGCTTACTTGCTTGAGACACGATTTTCGTATTAAATATCTGTAAAAAATCAACTAGGTCACTGACCCATAATACTACCCTATCTAAAGTATCAATATTGATTCATCGTTAAAATCAACATCAATTCAATGTTAAAATCTACGTTGCATCAACATTGAATCAACGTTGAGTTTCATATTAAAATCAATGATAAAACGCAACGTTGATCAACGCTGATTACAACTTCGGTGTTAAAGAAAAAAAGAGAAATTTGTGAGTATGTATGTAATTACGTTAATCATATTATATCGTAAAAAACTATTATTTCTTTTAAGAGAAACTTTTATTCATGACATTGATGCCGAAGAAAATAAAATATTATTCCAAAAAAAAACTGTCTACAAAATTAAATAGTTAGACAAAACGTAACAAAAATTAAATTAATATGTTTCTTAACCTTTTTTTAAATGTATTTTTAGTTATTATATCTGTAATTGCTTATCGCATAAGTATAGTTTTGTATTTTGTTGTACAATCAAGAAGAGTCTGGAAACGTATACGTGTAACTGCATTTATTTATATCATTAAAAATAATTTTAAAAACTCTCTCAAGAGTAATTCGTGAAACGAGTTATAAAATTGACTTTATTGATGTTGAATAAGAATTTGATCAGAAAAAAATAAAAGTGAATGAAATTACTTACTGAACTTACAAAGTTTCAAATTATTTACCACAAATGTTATTTTACTCTATTACGTAACGCGGATAATTTATAAAATAATTTTCACTAAGCAATAAATAATTAAATGAGGATAGTTTTCAAAGTTGAATCAACACTGATTGTAATCCACAGATCAACGTTGATCAACGTTGATCAGCGTGGCGTTTCATCATTGATTTCAATGTTAAAATCAACGTTGATTCAATATTGATCAACGTCGATTCAACGTTGATTTTAATATTGAATTAATGTTGATTTCAACAATAAATCAATATTGATACTTTAGAAAGGGTAGATCTAGGCTGATAGAGTTAGCAAATTCACGGGATAGAATTCCTTACAGTATCTCACCTGGTTTATTCGAAGTATTGGGTGGTGAGGAACACATCTTTAAAAAGGGCCCATTCAAAATGCGGGCATCATTTTTTCATTAATGATTTTATGCAAAACAATGATGAAAAATCGTGTTTTATAATTATATATTTAAGCCAATTAATAAAAGCCAAATTTTGTGGTATGACATTTGTAGGTTTTATTAAAATGGACGTTTCGCGACCGAAATTTTTTCTTTGCAACGTCTAGTTAAAGAGCCTACTAATGGTATAACGACTTTTGCAATTTTTCTTTAACAAAAGGGTCTTTACAAAAGTGCGACTTCCTTACAAATGGTTTTTTTGGAATATCTCATTAACAAATTAACATATTGGCATATTTTGTAAGCTGGAATTTTTTTACGAATTCAAAAATAATTTGTTGTTGTAAAATGTTCAAAAGTTTTTTAATTGTTTCTTACGCCATTTGTTTATTTAATAACACAGATGTTTGAAATTTAGACGGTAGATAGTTGAATACTTGAATTTTCATATCCTGTATTTTTTTTCTTAATGTTGGCTTATTTAAATATTTATTGAAACTGTCTAAACGAAACTGAAAACTTTGAGTAGTTTTATGATAATACAAGACACATTTTACTGAGTTCCAGAGCTACTAAAAATTTTTTGACGGAGTAAAAAATTAACAAAATTTTCGATTTTTCCAACGTTATGTGCCGATTGTCTTAAACAACTATAAATCGATTTTAAAAATTTCCGTCGCAAACTGTTCGTTTTAATAATACCTACAAATGACAAATCACAAAATATAGCTTTTATCGACTAGCTTAAAGATATAACTAAAAAACACGATTTTTTAGCTTTTTTTTTTGCATAAAATCGTTGATAAAAAAATTATACACACAATTTGAATACGCACTTTTTTAAAGATGTGTTCCTTATCACCCAATAATTTGGATAAGCCACGTGAGATACTGTCAGGAATTTCATCCAAGATCAGCCTTCTAAGGCGCTAGTTATACCAGCCTAATCAACTAAAAAATTTTTCATTTTTAAATAATACAAAAAAACAGTTGGCTTTCTTATCAATAATACTTGCTCACCTAAAAACGAAACTTTCGTAATAAACAGTACTGAAATATAGTGAAGTCGCTTATCGCCAATGCTTTCTCGCCGAAGAGCGTATTTGATAGATAAATACAAGGAAAAACTGTTTCTCAGTGCCGCTGCATGCACGTTTAATAGCTTATTTTATTTATTAATAATACTAAGAAAATGTTGGGTCTCTAATAGCTGATCATAATGATACAAGGAAACTATTGGGTTTTTTATCACCGATGCCTGCTTGTTTAAGTGTACATCTTACAAATTTGTAAAGCAATGTCGTGAAAACCGTTGTAGTTGTGCACCACCAATACTACTTAACCAATCTTGCTTAAATTTTGCACACTGATTCTTGACACATCCTAGACGGTTTTAGAGTATTTTTTATCTTAAAAAAATTAATAACAATACAGTTGTAGACTAACTTTATACAACTATAAGACAGGAAAAAGTACCGTACAAAAAGTAACGTAATAATGATCCGTCATATTAATAGTATTTACAAGTATGTAGTAACTTATCTAATGATACGTTTATTAGTTAAAGATATTAATGCACTGAGAGGAGGATTTATTTACTTTCAACGTACAAGTATGTTGACAAAAAATTAGTTTTCATGCTCTTCATAACTTCATAAATTTTAACTGATACAGACGGCATGTTAATAGTTAATATGCCGTAATAACGTTGAACCTGCGCTGCGTTAGATGGCACCACGTGGGATACGTATTATACGTAAGTTAAGAGTTAACAGTAATCAAACGAAAATTAAAATGAAGTTAATTACTAACAAATCCTTCTTTCAGTGTGTGGCTTGATTCGACTCCTATTTTTATTTTTAATAGATAATTGTGCAGTAAATTGTTAACACCTGTGATAAAACGAATTGACCTTATCCTTCATAAAAAATAAAAAATGTGTACTATAGAGTAGGAAACAATATTTTATAAAATCACACAAATAATATAAAAATTAGATTGAACGCTAGACGAGTGTTTAGGGCTTCCCAATTTATAAACGATACTTGAATTGAGTTAAGTAAAAAGACAATATTTTCAAAGCTGGGAGAAACTAATGATAAAAACTCAGATGTCGATTATAAATTTTTTCTCAACACGTGCTTCTCACAAAGAAACTAAAACTTGTCTGAATTTTGTATAACCCCCATTGGAAGGTAAATTTTTTTTACGTTACTATGATGAAATCATAGAAATTTCTTTTGTCAATGCATATTCTATTCCACAAGCATCAAATTTTAGGCGTTTAGTTTTTTTTGAGATTGGTCCCGAAAAACAGTATGTTACATAAAATGATGCAGACAAAGATGACTTAGGTTTTTATATGCTCTCTACATGCCACATGTGATGATATATTATTGAGTTACTGTTAAAATGAGTTTTGAGTAGTTAAACTTATTTCGATGGTAAATATTTGATTTGTCAGTCTATCCCATTTGATAACGTATTAACTATGTTGTGCAGAGCGCGCGGTGGCTCGGTCGGCTAAGTCGTGGATTGGCACGTCGGAGACCGTGGTTCGATTCCCGGCCATATGCGACTTTTTCGGGCAAAGACCTCTGTGATTTTTCACATGTGCTTTTTCACCACGCAATGCTCCTCGAGGAGGGTTTAGGCGACCTCTTCGCAGCATAATTGCCTAATTTCCCCCTACCCCCTTCCCAGTAATGGAAGGCCTCCCATCCCTTTCCTTGTCCCTTTCCCAAGTGCTAAGAGCCCATAGTAGTGCCCTTATTAAAGGAGCCGGACGTAGAGCACTATAATATAAAAAAAAAAAAATAACTATATTGTGCTCTACGTCCACAACAATTGTGTAAAGAATGTCTTTTTTTCTATTTTTGCTTTTGCCCACAGTATGACACACTTAACTTTCTTATAATCAGTAGAAGTATAATAAACGAAAATACTAATATATTTGATAGCGTAGTATGAACATTGAAATGCTATGCTACTCAATAGAAAAGAAACTTTTAATACAATACTGTTTTAAATACTTTAAGTAATAAAAAAACTATAATAAGACTCATTGACAATTAGAATCTTATCAGGAAAAGAAATTTTTGATTGTATTTAACATTGCATGTTGCAAATGCGAAACTATAAATGTGAGTACAGAAACATGATAACTATTTAAGAAACGTTTTGGTTCGTGGAAAATGAACATAAAAAAGATAACGTCTCGTAGAAGATAACATCGAAAGTATTATTTCTTATGTTTACTGTAAAAATAAGCAGTTTGGCAATATTCTATGAAAAATGCTTATAAGGTTTGATAGCTTGCACAAAAATTGTAACTAGGCAAAACGTCATAATTCTAGGCAAAACAACCTTGAGAACGCTTAGGTTTCTTATTGCTGACCTTTGCTAGCCTAAGGAAAATATTTATTAACTAACAAATTCTTAAAATTAATTAGGTTTATAATCGCCCGTATATGATTAACTAAGGACAAATTTATTTATTAATAATGATTACAAGTGGTTAAGTTTGTCATCGCCAGTGCTTTCTTGCCTAAGGGCACTTTTTATAAATCAACAATACTAACAATCGGTTGAGTTTCTAACAGCCGATGCTTGCTCATCTAAGGAGGAGTTTAATAATCAATAATACTAAAAAACAACTACATTTTAATTCGGTCTACCTGCTTGCCTAAAAAAAATTCATCATTAGGTAATACGAAAAAGCCGTTAGGTTTCTCATCAGCAATGCTTGCTAGAGTAAAAAAAATTGCCAATAAAGTATACTATAGATTTATTGGGTTTATTGTCAGTGATTATTATTTTTCTGAGAGAAAATTGTACGAATAAATAAACCTAAAAAGAAGTTGGATGTTTCATCGCCAATGCCCACTCGCTTAAGGGCACATTTTATAAATTAATAAAACTAATGAACGGTTAGTTTTTTCATCGCCAATACTTTCTCGACTAAGGGTACTTTTTATCATTTACTAAAATTACAACGCGGTTATGTTTCTAATCACCGATGATTGCTCATATACGGAAACAATTTATTAATTGTGATACTAAAACGGGATAAGATTTCTAATCACCGATGCTGGTTAGCCTGGGAAAAAATTTCTTAATTCATAATACTAGAAGTTTGTTGGATTTGTAATCGCTGATGCTAGTTCACCTAAGAAAAAAATTTATCAATAAGTCATACTAAATATAGTCGTGTGTTAAATCACCAATGCTTGCTCGCCTAAGGGCACATGACATAAATAAGTTATACTTGAAAACAGTCGGACTTCTAATCACCAATGCTTGCTTGCCTAAGGAAAAAAAGTGAAATAAAGGAAATTCAAAAAAAATGAAAAAAATTAAAAGAAACAAACCAGGGGGTATAGATGGGTCATGGGACCCACGGTAAGAACAAAGTTCTTCAAACATGAGATGAGTGCCGAAAAATAATTAAACATGAAATGTGTGTCGAAAAAAATTATAAAATAAAGAAACAAAATTTCTCAGGTAACAAGGGCGTCCCGAGACCCATAGGAAGAACGAAGCTCTATAAGAATAAGTACTGTATTCATGTAATTCAGTAAAATAAAAACTTGAAAAACGAATAAAATAAAAAAAAATAAAAAAATAAAAATTAGTTTAGTACTGACGATGGTTGAACTTCGTGAGTACTGTTTTTTTTACGTTATTCGTTTTTCAAGTTTTTGTTTAACTGAACTACATGAATACAGTACTTATTCTATTCTTCATAGAGCTTTGTTCTTCCTATAGGTCTTGCGACCCTCTTGTTACCTGAGAAATTGTGTTTCTTTACATTATGATGTTTTTCGACACACATTTCATGTTTAATTATTTTTCGGCACTCATCTCATGTTTGAAGAACTTCATTCTTACCATGGGTCCCATGACCCATTTATACCCCCTGGTTCGTTTCTTTCATTTTTTTACATTTTTTTTCAATTTCCTACATTTTATAAATTTTGTTTTTTTTATTTAATTTTTTTTTTTTATTTCTTTTTTTAATTCATTTTTTTGTTCATTCCATTGTATTTTTTCATGTCTGTTTAAATTTCATTGATATATTATTTTTCATTTTTGATTTCATTACTTCTTGTGCTTTAATTTTTTTTTAAATTGATTTCCATTTTTTCATTTCATTAATTTTTTTCATTTTTTAAAAATTTTGCTTCCTTTATCTTTATTTCAATCCTTTTTTCAATTTTTTTATCATTTCATTTTATTTTTTAATACCTTTTTTGATTTCATTTCCTCTTTTTGATTTAATTTTTTTTTTTTTTTCATATTATTTTCTATTTCATTTTTCTTATCATTTCATATTTATTTATTTCTTTTTTTTTCATTTCGTTTTTTAATTTTTTTTAATACTTTACTTTTTATCTTTATTTTTAATTGTTTATCATTCCTTTCTGTTAAATTTTTTTCATTTAATTTTTTAAATAAAATAAGAAAGAAAGGGTCAAGTATTTATAAAAGGGCATGTATAGGTATATCCATATAAAAACATATACTTCTGTAAAATTAGACGGCAGATAATATTATCATAAATATAAATTTACTTTCTATGGAACGATATTGCGTACGGAAATGGTGCAACTATCGTTGGAAAGAGTATACTTCCTACTGTCTACGGTGATTACATCTGCAAAGTCACGCTCACATCCATCACATACGATTCAACATTTATTCCTCGTCTGTATTTATCACCCAAAAAATCATTGTCTACAGAAAATTAAGAAAAACCATTCTGTAGTATAGTTTTCTTAAATGGAGTAGTAATACATGCCAGTGAATGTCCCTTCAGGACGTTCATCACACATGTGTTTTTTTGACAAATATTATTCAAACGGCAAACGTATATTGAAATAAAATTACAAATATACACAAAAATTGCAGCTCGTTTGACTTTGCCATTATTTTCTATATGTTACATTTAAAAAAATCGATATTGAATATGTCACCTTGTGAAAAAATAACGTTGAATGGCATTTATATGATTTGTAGGTATCTCCCAATTTCTTGGGCATAAAAGATATCTTTCAAATAAACCTATCGAATTTTCCAAAAGACCCACAAGTTGGTTTTTAAATGAGGGGTGCGTAGAAGCATATACATAAGTATATTCACATGAGAAAAACAATTGTTAGCTTTACTGCACACATTAGCGTTCCTCTTACTCCTCCGAACTTTTCCCCCGCTAACTATGTGAAGAACGTCCTTTAATCAAATAATCACATTAATCGTGGATGAAAATATTGTAAAAGAATAAAACACAATAAAAATTAATTATTGTATTTGTATAGTAGAAAAAAAATTTTTTTTTTAATTTTTGAAAATTTTTATGAAAAATTGTGTAAACAATTATTTATTTATTTTAAAAGTAACAAATTAATGATAAGTAAAGAAATGTTTATCATTACATAATATGAAAGCTGCTTTGCTAATATATACTAATTGAAAAATTTTCGAAACATGTACCTAAAAAATAAATTTTATTAAATAAGTTATTTCCTTGGTCAGGCACGTTCATAGCAGAGTAGGTAAGGGCTATAACCAGCATGCAGAAGATCGATGGTTCAAATCTCGTTGGAAATTTTTTTTTAACTGTAGAAGAAAAAAATTTCAAGTTAAATAAAAATTATTGTGAGGTAAAAAAATTCTGATTTAATGAAACATTAACTGCTTGGTGTGTGTGCTTTAATGGTGTAGTGTGAAGGGGAATGGCGGGGCGCGGCAAAACGGGGAGTGATGAGAGGAGGTGTGCAGGAGACTAGCGCAGCACGGTTGGAAGAGACAAAGTGAGGGGAAATGTGTAGGGGTCTGATGGTAAGGGTGGCGTGGTAAGGGGGAAAATAAATTAGGAGGAAGAGACTTCTGATAAGCCACTTACGATTCATGTAAATCAATCGTTTTTGAAATTCCAGCCCCCCCAAGCACGTGACATAAAGAACTTCATTTTAAAAGTTTATCAATCAATAATACAAAATAATATTTGGTTTTCCCATCGTCTATACTTGCTTGCTTAAGGAAAAACTTATCAATTAATAATACCAACGAACGGTTGGATTTCTAATTGCCGATGCTTATTTGCCTAAGGAAAAAATTATTTAATAAAAAATACGAACTAACATTGAGGTTTTTTATCAATAATGCTTGTTCACGGAAGAAAAAATTTATCATCAATACTCAAAATTATTTTTGTTTCTCTCCGCCTATGCGTGTTTGCCTAAAAAAAACGATTAATAAATAATACTAAGAAATAGTTATATAAATAATTTCCATTACATGATTGCGTAGGGAAAAAATTTAACAATCAACAATGCAAAAAAACAAATAGGTTTCTCATCACCACTGCTTACTAACCTACAGAAAAATTCACTTCTTAGTCATGCTAGAAAACAGTTGGGTTTCTCAACGCGCATGCTTGTTTGCCTCAATACTACTAAAGAACAGTAAGTTTTTAATCACCGATTCTTGCTCACCTAAGGAACAAATTTAATAATCAATAATACGAAGAAACAGATAGATTTATCATTGCTGATGCTAGCTTATATGAAAAACAATTTTTGAAGTAATACTTCTATAGGCACGTTATGCGTGAGGGTAAACCAACGATTTCAGATTTTGACCTTGAGCAAAAGTGTGACGGAAGTGGATTCTGCTTGACGCCTCATTACATCACCACACCACACGCCACACATTTTAAATTTTACAAATTTGATTTCTTTTAACCAATTAAAAAAAAAAGAAACAGTTTCCAACGAGATTTAAACCCCCAACCTCTTGCATACTGGCCACGGCCCGTACCCACTCTGCTATAAGTGGGCCCAATTAGAAAACCGATTACTTCAGTTTATCTTACAGTTCGTAACTTATTTTCAATGTAAATATTTATTTATTTGATTTCATTGTACATTAAATAAATGAGTTATTTAGTAAAATATATTTTTTTAGTACATGTGTTTTTTTTTTAATTTGGAACATTTATTTATGTATCATTAATTTCTTACTTTTAAACAAATAAATAAATTATTATTTATACAGTTTTTCACATTTTTTCAGAATTTTCATAATTAAAAAAAAAAAAAAAATTTCCGTACTGTATAAATGCAACGATTGATTTTTACTGCGTTTTCTTCAGTCACAATTTTTCTTTTGAGAATGAGAACAAAATTGAAAGAGGTGGGAGAAGCGTAAGTATATGCAGCAACGCTAAAAATTATTTTGTTTACATGAATGAACTTGCATACATGCTTTTACGCATACTTCACTCCTTTTTTTTTGTGTTATTAAAAAAAAAAAAAAAAAAGAAAAAAAAATTATAAATCGATCTAAAAATAAAACCGGTAGCTCTAAAAATACTCTTTTATACAAACAAAAATTTTGGGTCTTATACAGGTATTATAAATGTAATTTCAGGTGATTTTTTCTTAAGGTTACATGTTAAATTGCAAATTTTTTAAATTAAACATGTGAAGGAAGGTACAGTTGAAGGATGTGCAATTTTTTTGAGTATTTCTTATGGTATTTTGAGTATACTTTTGATGCTTGAATAATATCTGTCAAAAAACCCTATGTGTGATGAACGTCCTGAAGGGAAATTTACTGACATGTACTAATATGCTATTAAAGAAAGCGGTACTACAGAATGGTTTGTTTTAATTTTTGAGATACTATTATATTTTGGACATTAAATATGGACTAGGAATAAGTGTGTGAGCCTATGTGATGAATGTAAGCGTGACGTTACAGTTACAGATGTTATCAGCGTAGGCAGTAGGTCATTGTTTTGAATTGGTAATTGTTACCCAAACACCTACTGTCCACTAGTTTAGTTAATAATACTAAAAAACGGTTAGATTTCGTATCGCCGATTCTTTATCACCTATTTTATAAATTTTTGATACTAAAAAGCGGTAGGGTTTCTTTTCGCCAATACTTGCTTATCTGAAGTAAAATTTAGTAATTAATATCACCAAAAAACGGTTCGGTTTTTAATTGTCAATGATTGCTTGCCTAAAAAAAATTTTTTCATTAGTTATACAAAAAAAGATGAGTATTCGCTTGAGGGCACATTTTATAAATAATTATTACCAAAAAATTAGGTTTCTCAACACTGATGCTTGCTTACCTACGGAAAAATTTATTAATCAATAATACTAAAAAACGGTAAGGTTTAAAACCACCTGTACTTGCTCGCCTTAGAAAAACATTCATTCAAAACTTATGAAAACAACAGTAGGATTTGTAATCAGGAAAGCTCGCTTGCTTACGGGCAAATTGCATACGTTACTAATGCTAATAATCGGTTGGGTTTATAATCACCAATGCTTGCTTGCATAAAAAATATTTATCTATAAGCAATACAGAAATACAGTTAGGTTTCTAATCACCAATGTTTTCTGGCCTAAGGTAAAAATTTACTAATAAATAATACTAAAACTCCGTTAATTTTCTATTTGCTAATGATTGCTCAGCTAAGAGAACATTTTATTTTAAAATAATACTATTAAACAGTAAGATTTTTCATCGCCGATGCTTGCTTGGCTTAGGAACAATTTCATTAATAAATAATACTTGAAAACAGTTAGATTGCGGGTCACAAACGCTTGCACGGCTAAGTGGAAATCGTATCACTAAACCGTTCTATAAAATATAAGGGTTTGTAATCGCCGATGACTTTTTGTATCAAGAGAAACTTAATGATGAATAATATTTAAAAAAAGTTAGATTTGTAATCGCCAATGCTTGCTTGCTTACGAAAAAAATTTAGTTATCAATAAAATGAAAAAATGGTTTGGTTTCTCATCACCGATGCTGGCTTGCCTAAAGAAAAATTAATTAACTATTAATACTTGTAATCAGTTGGATTTCTCATTTCTACTGCATATTGGCCGAAGAAAAAAATTTATTGATAAATAATACTGAAAAACAGTGAAATTTATGATCGCCAATGCTTTTCACCTAAGAAAAAATTTATTAATTAACACAACTTACAAACAGTGAGGTTCTAAAGTATCGATGCTTGCTTGCCTTAGGAGACATGTTAATCATAAGTAATACTTAAAAACATTTGGGATCGCCAAACCTTAAGAGAAATTTATTTATCAATAATACAAAAAAATGGTTAAGTTTTCTATCGCCGATGCTTGTTTGCCTAACGATAAATTTATCAATTAATAACACTAAATAAAATCATGTTTTAAATCATTGATACCTGCTCGCCTTAGTACACATTTTATTAATAAAAACAGATGGGTTTTTAATCGCCGATGCTTGTTTGTCTAAGAGCACATGTTATCAGGGAGCAATGCTAATAAACAGTTGCCAAAATCTATCAGTAAATAATTTTCAGTACAGTCGTGTTTATAATCACGGATGCATATTTATCCAAGGAAAAAACTCAATAATAAATAATACTGAAAATTTAATGGGTTTGTAATCATTGATGCTTCTTCGTCTAGGAAGAAAATTTATTAATAAGTAATACGAAAAAACAGATGGATTTTACATTGCTGATGCTAACTTGCCTAAGGGCACATTTTATAAATTACTGATACTAAAAATAAAAAGGTTTTTTAACGCTGATGTTTGCTCGCCTAAGGAAAAAATTCATTCATAAATGTTACACAAAAACGCTGATTCTAAAAAACAATAATACTTAAAAGCAGTTAGGTCTCGAATCGCCGGTAGTAGTAAGGGTGAGTAATTTCCAGACACCTCTGACGTTATTATCTGGAACCGGTGCAGGTGGCTGGGGCCCGGGGTGAGTGTTTAGTCAGGCATGCAGTTGGAGGAGGGGTGCACGTCGGAGGAAAAGAGGGATAGGGATCTCTAGCTGGGAATTTTTGTCTGGGGAGTCTTGGGGAATAGGTGAGATTAAGAGAGGTGAAAATAATAAGGTCGTTTGAAGTGAGGTGGAAAAAATTTATTCATAGTGACGTACAAAATGATACAAATACAGACACAATGAAAAAACTTATGATAATTTGTCGTAGTATAAAATGGATGTTGATATATTGAATACATGTAGGTAAAGTTGTTACTGACAAACAGTGTTGGTAATATAAGAGGTTATAGTTTCATATAGTATAAGTGATAAGTAAAATGCACGATGTCTAGTTGTTTTTAATATGAAGTTTAAGATGTACCTTTTAAAATTAATTACAATAAATATCACTAGACTCACAACTTTGATTACATGCTGAGGATATAACACGCCTATTTTCTAGTTGCTTACATCTAGTAATTTTATTATACAAAGTCATACTTATTTTATCATTATTTAATGTAATTCTTAAAAATATTGAACGAAAAATACCCAAAGTATAATTATAAAATATAAAAACAAAAAATCGACACAGCACTAACCACACACTCAAGAGTCAATACTCTGCAATTGCTGTACGTTCCACTCGTAACTAATATACGTCCACTAGTATCAACATAGAAGGTGTGATGTATGTGTGTGTGTGCATGTGGTGTGCGATGGCGGCAACTGCGGCCCCGACGCGCGACGGTAGAGCATGACGACGGCCAGCGAGCCAGAGAAGAGCGAAGCCTCGTACGAGCGAGAGCGTACTATATAAGCAATGTGTATTTATTACCAATGTGTACTTATTACTGAATAAACGATAGTAACCGAACGTAGTACAAGTGCTTGTGTTACTCCTTGTCTGAATATACATTACATTGGCGACGAGGGTCAATACGGCAGCCGGGAAGAGTCACGAAGAGAGGCTATACGCAAAAGCAATAGTAAAATGATATTCAAAGGTAAGTCCCTCGAGGCTTTGACGAAGGAAGAGACGAGCGACTAAGCGCAGGAGACGTTTAGACGTTCCAAATAATGGAATAAATCCAGCGCAGAGAGGAGTAACTGACCCGGGACAACAGCGACCTGGAAGCGGCAAGAAGCCTACTATCGATTGCGGGCCCGGCAAGACAGCGTGTCACCCACGGCACGATAGGCTCCATGTCAGAGTTTACGATGACATAAGACTGGTCAAGCTGGCTCGAGAGACTGGAACAATATTGTTTAGCCAACAAAATTTCAGCAAGTAAGAAGGTGCCGTTGTTTATCACCCGTATGGCTGAAGCATAAATTACATTGCTTTACAAAATAAAATAAAAATGAGATACAATAATGGCTTATACATAAGATATCGCAAATTATTACATCATAAACGCATTCGAAAAAACTTTTCTTTCGCAAATACAAGTAATAGCACAATAGTATTAAGCAGTAGGTACAATCATAGTAATACGCGTCGAGCGAAACCCTCATTCTGATGAATACTGGAGTTTTGTCCCATAGTTTCATTGCTCGCTGAGAAAAGGATAGTGCGTATACATTCAAAGAGGCACGCTGCATACGAAAATCAGAGTGTGGGAAACGCTCAGACCTACGCAAGTCCTGGTTTGCAGGTGGAAAAAGATCATATAGGTACTCTGGCTTATGCGTAGTAAAAATTTTGTATGTTGTGACACCTAGGAAGTATTCACCTTACATTAGGTCGTAACCAGCCGAGTCTCTCGTAATATTTTCCAAGCGATGTATCGCGTCTAAGGTTGAATATGAATCTCACAACTGTGTTGCAGAGCCTATCAAGTTTGACTGACAGGTACCCCGATAACGTCCCGTAGACTAGGCATGCGTAGTCTATATAAGGAATAACAAGGGCAAACGCGAGCATCACCTTAAAAGAGGACAACAAAAGCCTCGCTCGGTAACACAGTCGATGAATCGCCCAGTGTACTCTCGAACATAAGGCTGCTACATGCGCGTTCCAACTTAGATTTTCAGCGAGCAGGACACCGAGCGTCTTAACCCTATCGACGAATGGTATTTACCCGACCCCCTGTAACAAGTGGAGGAAAAGCTGTTTTGTCCAGGCGCATTAGCCTCTGGCAAGTGCCCATCAGAATTGCGTACAGTTTGCCGTAATTAAACTCAAGCCGGCAAGTTTCCGCCCGCTGAACGATTCTTTCGATGTCTCCATTAAATCGCCCGATGGTAACTGCCAATTCCGATGGCTTCTACGACAGGTACAACTGCAGGTCGTTGGCAAACAAGACCCCAGACGCACCACGCAACACAGAAAGTATCCCATCAATAAATATTAAAAAAAGCAGTGGTCCAGTGGACAAGCCCTGCGGTATACCTGAGGTCACAGGAAGAAAAGCAGACTGCCCATCGTTAGACCCACTCACAGCCTGAGAACGACCCGTAAGGTAACTATGAAACCACCGCAAAGTGCTCCCGGCAAAGCCCAAGCAGCTCATCTTTCGTAAGAGTACCGTGTGATTGATGGAATCGAATGCCCTGCGGAAGTCGAAAAGAACAAGTATGGTTACCCTTCCTGCCTCAATCCCTCCACGAACATTATTCGTTAGCTTGAGCAGCGTCGACTGCGTCCCTCTATGTCTTCTAAATCCGGACTGTAAAGGTGAGAGCAAACTGTTGCTTTCCAAATAATCAGCAATTCTTTTTGCTATCACCTTATCGAACACCTTAGCAAAGTGAATGATGTTAGCGACCGGCCGTAAGTCACCCGGTGCCTGAGGGTTCGCCACCTTGGGCAGAGAAATAATAATTGACTGTTTCCACTCGGTCGGATGGATACCACTCTTGAGGGACAAATTAAAAATTTTGGTTAAATACGGTACAATAACGCTAAGCATGAATTTAAAATAGAGAAGTGCAAGCCCATCCAGACTGCGGCCCCGCGAGCTCTCCAGACAAGCAACATAGGCCTCACTGATTTCACTTTCTGTACACGGGTACAGAGTACAGCGTTGGGCGCAGGCAGGCGACTCCACTATCATGCTTTCCAGATCTAAATCTGTACAGGCCACGTGTACACTGGATATCTGCGAGAAGTGCCTTGCAGTAAGTAGCTTTGCTACGTCATCGAGCTTATCAGCACTAATGGGCGCAGACCTATCATGACCAACCATTCCATACCGACGAAGAATACTCCAAGTCTCCGAGGGTCCGCGAGCGAGCCACAATGAGTCCCGTAAGTACACTTCTTTTGATAGTCTGATCTCGATCCTGACGACTCACCTCAGATCCCTGTAACGCGACAACATAGACAAACAGCCCGTTCTCTGCGCAAGCCTTTACAACCGGTCCCGCTCATGGCATTTGGCCCGTAACTCGGCATTAAACCAGGGCGCCGGCTTCCGCCGCAACAGCCTTGTTGTGATAGGTGCATGCACATCCAAGGCTGCTCTAATGGCACCCGTTGAAGCCTAATTGTCCTAATAGAAGAGGCCAGATAAGTAAGGACTAAAAAGACAGGCCAAATTTAATTCAATGTCAAAATTTTTCTCACTGTTTTCTTCGATTACCGTCACGTAGTGCATCAGCAGTTCTAACCATATATTCGTAGGGTTAATGAAGGGTATTATCTTAAAGTTATTTGCTACTTGCGAAGAGAGATACGAAGAAAATGTCTGAAATTGTGGAAAAATGATTTATAGCTTTTGCAGCACAAAAATGCTCCTGCTCACTTATCTTTGCTAGTGATAAATGTTTTAGCCAAAAACAACACAACGATCATGCCTTATCCACTATATATATATGAGATTTGGCCCCATATGACTTGTTATAAAAACTGAAGAGACCTATTAAAGAACAAGGATTTGCAAACATTAAGGATATAAAGACCGCATCACTAGAAGTCCTCAACTCTACACTGGAAAGTAAAGGGCTTGCTGAATCTGTTTTGCAACTTATTTTTGTGTTATATTACAAATGATTCAGTTCTTTGAAGTTTGCTTGTCACATAGTGCATTAATTTTTTAATAACCACACATTACATGATGTGTTATTATTTTATGATAAATATATTTTATTAGAAATGTTTAAATTACAAATTAATGTTAAACATTTATAATAAATACTTTTTTTTAATAACCTAGTTTCAATACGTTTACTTGTTATGCAAGTAATAAAATAATATTAAAATGTTTACACATTTAATTCAAAATATGCTTTGTAGCATACTTTAAAATTAATCTTAAAAAATAGAAATTTTGTACTTCGTATGGATGTAAATGATTACTTTACAGTACATACACTGCAAACAATTAGATAAGACACAGTTGGGTTCTTTCAATTTAAGAAATTAATTTTATATTATTTTTCTAATTAAAACAAAAAAAAGAAAGGAAGTGTTTCTTGGTTGATTTTTAGGGCTCTTTAAGATGGCTCATAGACATAAACCATGTTTATAGGGTAACACTTCCATGATGTCTATTATTTCATGAGTATGTAAAATCTTAAATAATACATGTAATTTTTTTAGATCATGAAAATACATATAACATACTACAATTTCACGTAATTGTATAATAGTATTAAGGAAGAAATAGATTAACACATCAAGAACTTAATACGTACTAATAAAATACAAAATACGATTAAAAACAACTGAAACACCAAGTAATAAAAAATAATAAGAAAGTAGCAGAACCCCTTATAATAATTATTAATTTTTTTCTTTCCTATAAGTATGCATTACGCCTATCCATTTGCCTTCCAAGCGGTGTGAAAAAATTGATAAAAAAAAATTTTTTTTCATTATTTTTATTGAATTTTATTAGTATTCCGTATATATTTTTTATAAATGATAAGTTCTTTACATATCATAAGCTATATTATTAGGAATTTTATTAGGTTCATCCATCGAATTTTTCTTATTTTGTACAGATCCAAGGGGACCCTGTGGGGAAAAAGGTAAAAGGTCAGGTACTATGAAGAACTGATACGTCTAGACCCTGCCAAGCCTCCTTCCCCACAGCACCTCACACAATTTTCGGAGCCTCACACGCGGCTCCCTGCTGCCCCTAAAGAAATAAGCGTTAATTCCGTAGATTTGACCGTTATTTTAACCTTATAAAAATATCATTTTTAAGTGCTCTCCGTCATCACTTGCAGCCCACCTGACTATATTCGAAACAGACGTCAATGCTCTAGCACCCCCGCAATTGTTGAGATAATTTAATAGATATGTCCATTATTTCAACAAAACAACTTTGTTTTGTATGTTTTTATCCCACCTTCCATAGTATGTGTAAAACCACTGTCGTCTTAAGCTTTGTCTCGTAATCCATTCATTTTACTATATTTATTATTTGACATAAGCTTTAAAAAGTATCAATTTTGAGGTGCATTAGTTTTTTCTAGTTATTTTTTTTTTCATTCGTCAAGTTTTACTACTTACGTATAATTGGAAGACGTGATATGATCATAAATATTTATTAAAACTCGAATCAGCACCAGTGGCTCTCCACAACCACGAATAATCAAAGCATCCCGATACCTGATTCTGAGAAAAAAACAAGAATCAATCAATATAATAATTTATTCACGTATAATTATTTCACTAAATTATAACTGCGTTGTATTTGCTTTTTTTTTCTAAATCCACCTGTCTCTAACCTTTACATTTTAATGTATACGCACTAAAAATTAACTATTGAATATGTAAAAGTGGACATTATACACAACTTCAATTTTAAAGAGATACGATAATCAGTACAAAATTTAAAAATCTTCTTCTGGTTAATTGTTGGTTTTTAATACATGTACAAAATTATCACAAATGAAAGCAAATATTACTAAAAATTGAATGAATGATATAATATGAAAAAATGATATTGATATGATACCATTTTAACACTAAATTATTTTGAACAGAATTGTAACATAATGAAATATCGACATATGTGATTTACTTATATTCAATAACGTTGTTATAACTACCATGATTACTTCCAATTCATTTTTTTTTCTTTCGAATATGTGTACGTCCTATCAATTGAAAATTTCTTATCAAACAAGATTTTCTATGTTCAAATGATTTTTGAGATTAATTTGCATAAATATCCCTTCTTTAGTTTTGCATCTTAATAAGGATGACTTTGTATGAAAAAATATATCAAATTAAATTAAATTTGTTTGTCTAAAAAGTGATAAGTAAAATTTTTTGTTTCACTAAATTAGTATATTATTTTATTTATCACTCAAGAAATCTTCTGAATAGAAGTTTTTGTATGTATTTCAAATTTTATTATCTACAATACTTTCCGAAAGTAAAAACCATGCAAAAAACTTTTGTAATTGAAATAGCCTCGTAACAATAACTGCTTCATCAAAAATTTTACAAATTTAAAAACTATAGTCTATTGAACCCATACTAATAGTAGTATCTTCCAAATTTTTATGCAACATTTTTTCATATATTTTTAAATCTCTAGAACTTGAAGGAATTTCTTGCTGGTTTATCAACAAAAAGAACAGTGGCTCTCAAAGCAGAACTAGCTCTCTGCGATAATGAAAGGTTACATAAAAAATAAGCAAATTTATAGTCTCAATTGACTATTTCCCACGTGAAGTTCCAACATGTTCTCGATTGACCATGCATTCATTGCTAAAAGTAATTGATTTAAAATAAAATGCATTTCTTAAGTCGTTTTTCTGATTAAATAAATATTATCTTTATTTAACGAAGTACAATTACAAGTTATATTTATGAATGACGAAATGACTTTGCAAAGAAGAAGTTTCGATGAAACAATTAGGTGCCGAGACCAGGAAAGCTTGGTTCATCGTTTTCACTACATCGCATTTAGCAGAGCCTCGGCCACGAGTAATCGTCCATGACCGTTCATCCTCATTAATTTCCCGTCATCTTACCACCCTCGTTCCCATCGCCCTATTGTCAAGACGTCAAGTAGTGAATAGAGTATACTTTCTGTCGCTTTATCCTGTTATTATTATTTGTAGTTTTGTCAGTTCACATACTTCAAAAAAATTCTAATATGCAAATCAGATAGTTCTACAGCATCGCTAACCTATAACATAATTTTGATTGTATGTGCGTTGTTGTTGTGTGACCCACGTGTGCGTATATGTGAATCACAAAGTTTGTATCCCCCTTACCATGCAAATGGTGCTAACTTAGACATAACTTTAGTTATTTCCAGTAACAATACACACCACTTAAAATTGCCTGTTGCCGAATTTCTAATGGCTGAAGTTTGACAGCCATGTAACAAAATGGCTACTATTTAAAAACACTTTTAACGCGATGGTCGGAACTACTGATGTTTGTGATTTACAAAAATTCATGTATTTACGAAATTGTTTCATCGACGACGCACTTGAAAAAATTTCAATACTTATTGTAAGTGAAGAAAATTGCAAAAATGCATGGAAAATACTGGTAGAATCTAACGATAAGAAACGAATCTTAATTGTAAAACAACTTCTTGCAATTTTTGAAATGGCTAGAGTAAAAGAAACTATATACAAGATTGGTTTGAAAAAATTGGTGGACAAAACGTGTCAACATATTAATATGCTTTGCAAATCCAAATATCGTTCCGGAAGAAAATTTATTAGTACATGTCTTAGAGCGCACTTTATCAAACAAAATAGGTACTGAGCGGGAAGAAACACTCGCGCAAGATAGCATACCACTATTATATAAATTAAATAAATTTATTTCGGATACAGCTTACAGGCTGTTTACTACCAAATAAAATACACTGTGTCCAAAAAATGAAGATAATTTTAATAAGCACTCTTTTACCAGTAGAGAGCAAAACATTGAAAAGCGACCAAAGAACCAACCAAATCGAATGTTAAGTAGCTCTGGAACATCGTTAAAAGTCCTCTCTGTGAAAAATTTGTCTAGATAATCACAAGGGTGAACATACTTTTCCGAAATGTAAGAAATGTTCACGCTTTTGCATAAGAAACCTAATCAATCCTAAAAAAAATTGACGAAACTAATCATACTAAGATTTAAAAACACTTGACTAGATGTAGTAACAAAAATGAACGATCTTGCACCATGTACTATTTAGTCCAAATTAATACTAACCAAACTAGTTGGAATAAGAAATATAAAAGGTGAATTTATTGTTTGTCATGATTTGCTAGATACATGTGCTACAGTTCACGTTATTATACAAAAACTCGTCGATAAGCTTGGACATGAGGCACGTCGTTATTCGATTGCAATAACTGTCCTTGAAAATTTAAATACAACTTCAACAAAATAGTTAAAAGTACGATTTATTTAATAAATAGTAATTACGACTGACAATTCACTTTTTTAGTAATGCTAGAAACAACAGATTAAGTCCCTAACAAATGCTTTCCTCGCAAGACACTAACTATTCTGAAAAAAAAATATTAACAAAATTATCAGATCTTCAATTTCACTTACCCCAAGAAGTTGATCTCTTAATAGGATCCGTAACAACACTATATTTACTCCCAGTCTGTTAAATTGATTCAAAAAAAGATGGTTATTCTACAAAAGACGCAATTTGGATGGGTGGTAGCCAGTGGCACTCTGAATCACGAAAAAATAAACAGGGTTTTGAGAGATTTTGACGAATTAAAAACGATGGTCGGAAATTTTTTAGAAATTAACGATAAAGATTCAAACCAAAATGTAACTTCTGAAAGCCACGAGTGCGAAATTCATTATAAAAAATGTAACTTAGAAATACAGATCACCTTTAAATTGCCAATTAAAATGAGTAATGTCAATTTGGGAGTCACCTTTAACACCAGCACACTTTTTAACCACTTACGGTGCTGCCAAAAAATAATTTGTTTTTTACTCCAAGTAATTGCCTGTCCTCTTGGCAACACATATCTGAAAGCAAAAGAGGATTTGTGGCAACACCAGAAAATCGAATATCTGACGAAATAGCGGAAGCAGAAAAAATGGAACCATGTAAACAGTCGTGGTTAAAATAAGTAGTGGAGGTACATCGAGGAAATAATAATGGCACGGTCAGAGTGGTTACGGGCAGTAAGATAAGATAAGACAGTGCAATGCTTATTTTGAAACAATACAAGATCTCTTTGTTTGTTGCCAATCGTATTTAAGATAATGCACTATAAACTTTGTTTGTTACTGGACATTTAGTTAAAAGTTGCCAATTATTTACTTCAACGTTTAATTATTTGTTATTATCACATTCCGCAGAATAGTCTTATTATTTTATTTATTTAATAAATTATAATTGCGAGGTATAACTATAAATTATGAGATAAATTCGTAGGGAAGAAATTTCGACAAAACAATCATAGTTTTTCTATCTTGTTGTCTTTTCTATCTTTTTAGTTTGTTACAAAAATGTAACACTCGGAAATATTTATACTTTTTTGTAAATTTTCAACTTTAATAAATTTAAACTAAGCTGTTAAAGGAGTTTTCCAGTTAATTATGGATTCATCCAATTTTGTTATGTCCAAAAGTAACTTGTTAAGTATTTTAAAATGGACTGGTAGATTAATAACTTCGTCATTTTTATCACATACTGAAAATTCTTGTAATTCCCATGCAACTTCTATGAAACTTGAATGTCTACCATGAATGTATTTTGTATCTTCGTTATAAATATCCTAACTTGTATTTTCTTTCTGAAATTCTTAAAATGCCTATTAAACTACAAAATAATAAATAAAATTATTGACTTTACAATTTTAACACACGTTTAGTTACTTACTTGTCGATTACGAGCAATTATTACAGTAATTAAATTATGTTTTCATGACTCAAACAGTGGGGAGTGGTGGCGAGGGGCTACATGAAATCGTAAGTGGTGCAAAGGAATGCAAGAGGGGCTTAAATAATGGTAAAAAACATTTACATAAATTAATATAAGGGGGCCGTAAGGGGGCTAGTTGGAGTCGTCTTAATTACTCTCCTTACGACTATATTATATATCTCTATGTTATATATCTAGATATTATATATTATACATGTTACATATATTGTAAAGTTAGTTTACCTTTACCACTGACACCACCACCGCCATGTAAAATTTTTTGGGGTGAAGGGGAAGGGGGATTGCCAGACACACGGAACCTTTACGTCCCCACACTTATCCGAATATTCCCAAGGTTGGTCGAAGTCAACCGAATAGTCTTTTACCGCTTCACCCTTATAAATGTTTGACTTCATAAATTATTAATGTTCCATTGCACACATGTGAGGCCCTCACTCAGGAATATTTTATACTGATCACAATTAGTCTTTCTATTCTATAATATACATACATTATTTTTTTGCCACCACCACCGTATACCAAAATCGACTATGTAACACAGAAATCAATGTTGTAATGAAGTTTGCTGTATAAATGAACTATATAGCAATTAATTCTTGCAAAATTTTTATTAAAATTTTGTTTTGTATTTGGTATGGTTTGTTGTGAATGGTTGACATTTGAATTTTAAAAATTTTAATAATAAGTTTTACTTGTTTAAAAGTCTTCGAAAAGAGAAAGAATAAATTTTCTTCAAAGAATGACAAAAGAATATGACGATGAGTTCAATGATGTAAGATTATTAAAAATTATTTAAGAAAAATTAATCAGACGTAAATAAAAAGTTACTGATCGAGAAAATTTTGAAATATTTGCTAAAAGCCATTTAGACGATAATTACACATTGCTGATCGAAAAGGCCTTGGAAAAGTGTTCGGTAAGTTTATGCACGAGTTAACTCTAACCATTTTAAATATAGATTCTATTTTTCGCGATTGTATATGAGCGTGCATTACTTAGAAATGCCATAATTCTTCTCTAATAGTACATGCAAGCATAAATAATCAATAGGTGCTCCTCTCTCATCTTAGCTCTTTTATATGTTGTGGTCTTTTTGTAAGTAGTACATGCCTTCGGGCTCTTTTCTTTTGTCCTGCCTTTTTTTCACCTTCACATGCAAGACAAGATGATAACGATAGTCACTAAAGGTACTTGTGTATACGAATTGCAGAAAATAACAATTAGATACATGCGTGATTTACAAAACAAGTGTGACTAATGTCATTAGGTTGTAAGGTTAATGTACTTGTAAATAACATTTAAGTCAGTTATTTTTAAATTAAAAAAAAATTTTTTTTTTTAATGTGTTATATAAATAAAAGTATTTTTTATTTAATTATTTTTCTTAATTTTAATACTTCATTTTTTTTAAAATATTATTTAAATAAAAGTTTTTTTGTGATTTTTTTTCTTTTTACTCTGACTTTCGGGACAAGTGTGATTTACGTTATTAAAACATACGTGTTTTTTTTTAGTAGAAAAATCTTTGAGGTTAAGTCACAGAAAATTTAAGTTCCACATTTATAATTTTATTACATGCTACTAAAATGTATTATACACGTCTATTGAATGATAAGCATGACTTTACCAATAATCCAATTTAATTATTTGGAGTTTTTTTATCCTTTTCAACGCCAATTTGGATCCGCCATTTTCCATTCATGTACTCCTGACCTTGGATTCGTAGTCAGTGACCTCTAATATTAACGTATTTCACAAACTTCTCCAGTAAGGCGATCTCTTTCTATGTAGGACCAAAACATGCGTTTGTGTCAAGCTAAAAATTTTTTTAATATTCGTGATTTTTTTCTGGAAAATGGGAAATCTAAACAAAAATTTGCAAGAGATTTCTTACTTAGAATTGAGTAGTGTACGATAGTGGTTTTTTAAAATAAAATCCATTAATTTTTCGAAATTTGGCTACCACATTGGATTCACCATTTTGAATTTTTTTAAAGACCATATAACATTCAACAGCCTATAATCATAGGAACAATTGAAGCTAAAAACAAATTTTCTAGATTGCGGTAAATTTTGGCCATTCAGGTGGTCAGATTGACGTGGAATGTGCGATATATTGGATTGAATTTTAGAATAGAAGCGTATAATGCACTTATCAATCTTATAATAAATAATTTCCTTCTTTTTGTCGTTACTATTTTTTCTTGATTAGCTCATTATCTATAAAATAGTATACTACAGCAGTTCCAGGAAATCACTGTTTGATGTGTTGGTGCTAAAATTAATTAGGTATTATTAATCATGAACACGTTTTTAGTGAAAATGTATAAAGGCATACAAATATGTATTTGTGACTTCTCTTTTATCTCTGACAAATTTTTTTAATCAACTTTATTAAATTGATTTTTAAGTATTTGTAGGCAAATATTAACTATCATGGAAAAAATGATAGAATCATAGTGTTAACTAAAAGAGATAGAAGGTCTTTCTTTCAATATTTTTCCTATTTTATCAAATAATAATCAAGACAAACATCGACGAATTAGATTAAAGTTAGTAAATCATGTAGTTAAAAATTAGCTATGTTTTGAAGCTTTTGTTATAGGAGATGAATCTCATAGTTCCCAGAATAATAATATAAGCAGATAGAAATTATATGACAGCGAATGAAGTTTTTGAAGAAAAAGTCGAAATTATGTTGTTTAATAAATTTACAATATTGATTTGAAAAAACTCATGAAGTATAACCAATAACAGAGTACGGAAATATAAAAAATAAAAACAATTCAGCTAACTTTTATTAGGAAGTATAAATAAAGGACATTATAATGTACTTAAGAATAAAAATCAATTTTTACAGAAAATTTTAGAAATAATTATAGGAAAATTTGTTACAAACAAAATAAAAATGAAATCAATAACAGAAGACAAACAAACAAATTAAATAATATTAAATCACATAATAAATAGGACTTTGAATTAAGTAAGAAATTGAAATCAACAAAGATTAGAAAAAAAGCTGAAGAATATCATGGAAAGTATGGATTACGAAAGATTTGAAAAAAAGTGGAAGAAAAATATTGTTAAATGTATACCGAAAGTTAGAGTAATAAAACAAAGAATTAATGAAAAAATAAATAAAGTTTGCTTCATTAAAATAGTCTACTCTGATTAAGGTGTTAAGTTCAAACTTCTATAAGTGAAGGGTGGAACTCGTAGATTCGTTTTAGAAACAAATCAATCTAATTTTTGTTCGTTAGGAACCAGCCGTTGGCCCAAAGGCCATACTTGCTCTCACAGTATACATTTCTTTTAAATCGTTGACTCGACGTTGAGGTGTTAGGTTTCATCGAATGGTATACGTGCAGTAGTGTTAGTGTGTCATACACGAGCTGGCGTTGACTTACTATTTAAATTTATATCTTATGTAGTACAGTAGTAGCGTATCTTATTCGTCTTTTTTTATCTCACCTCCTTGTGAAAGTCTGTGTCATACGATAACTATTTAAATTCTCTTTAATATTTAATTTATTTATCAAAGTAAGAATTATGTTTCTATCAGTTAGAATCTTTAATGTTAGAATATTTCATATGATTAAATAATTGGAATGTTTTTATAAAGAAAATAAATTCAATTAACAACCAAATTTCATCTATCTGATAATGAATAGCTTTTGTAAAGTCGGAAATAATTTATTTTACAAGTAATATAAGTTGTAAAGTTTCAGATTCGCATTTACAATGATTTGACAATGTATTGTTTTAATCAACTTGTTAAGGATTCGAGAAAATTCTCGAAGGCTCTTGCCAACCCGGCGTTGTACAGTTGTCTGCTGACTACTGTACGAGTGAGAGAGAGTATGTATGCGTGTGTGCGTGCGACTATTCCGGCCCTTTGTGTAGCGCCGAGCCGCTAGTCCACGTCTGTCCGCTCAAGTAGTCGCAACGCTTATAGTTAAACCGCTTATAGTTAAAACGCTAATAGTTACACCGCTTATAGTTAAACCGCTTATAGTTAAAACGCTAATAGTTAAACCGCTTATAGTTAAAACGCTAATAGTTACACCGCTTACAGTTAAAACGCTAATAGTTACACTGCTTATAGTTGAACCGCTTATAGTTGAAACGCTAATAGTTAAACCGCTTATAGTTAAAACGCTTAAAGTTAATTTGACTTTGTAAAGTACCCATGCGATGGGACTCCGCATTAACTTTTCATTTCTTTGTTAAATTCATTATTAATGTTTTCCTCTTTTCTTTATTATAATATAGTTCTTTAATAGTTAAAAGTGTAGTGTTTTGTTATTACGAGAAGTTCCTTCCATGTGCTGCGCACCTGCAACTTCCATCTTTCTCTCTCCTTTCGCTACAAGTTCGGCTACAATTTAAATTATACAGTCCACTTAATTGACACACAAGTCAATCCGCAACACAACTTAAATTACTTCTATGATCGTTAGTTAGCCACCGCTTGTGTGTACGCAGTCACAAGGTCTTACAAGGTTGACCGCAAAGACGATCCTAATTCTATACGAGACTACTCTTGGTGATGACAATAATTAGGCTGCTGCTTTAAACGTCGGAACCCAAGTCGACGGTCCTATCTTTCATGTTTCTCTTTGATTTACTTCTTAGGCGAGTCTACAGTGGCCTGATTTGCTCGAGCTCTTTTTACACAGCTAAGCTAAGTCACCAAACTTTATTCGTTCAAATTGTTCTGCTTTTTTCTAGAAGAC
Organism: Copidosoma floridanum; assembly: GCF_036245765.1. Classification (NCBI taxonomy): domain Eukaryota; kingdom Metazoa; phylum Arthropoda; class Insecta; order Hymenoptera; family Encyrtidae; genus Copidosoma; species Copidosoma floridanum. The sequence goes on from NW_028321885.1 coordinate 10,487,747, forward strand.
AGAATCAACAAAAAATAATTGTCGTTGTACCAAAAAATTAAATTTCAACCCCTGAATAGATAAATAATAATGTAGAATTGAAATAACTTCTTGTGATAACATCAAATTCAGACCACTAATTCGGTATGATAAAATTAAATATGCATTTGCAAGATTCAATGGAAAAGTGGTAAATGATAAAAACAGTGGTATTTAAAATTAAAAAATTCAAGGACAAGTTTATCACACTTACCTCAGTACAATTATCTCACTAAATAATGAAGAGGTTGGAGTAGGTATATTATATGTCTCTGGTAATTATACAGCAACTCAGTAAAACATGTATGATGCACCGAAAAAGGTAGAATGCGTATTATTAATAGTTTCGAAATCTATATCAGTTCCTACTTTTGATTTATGTGTCCAATAACCCAAGTCATCCAATTTATCATAGTAAGCCATATGATTTTTTTAATAAACTATTATGTCATTCAGATCTAATCATGTATCTAATTTTTTTTCATTTTGTAGTTTGGGGAGGAGGGGTAACCAAATTTTTTTTAAAATCAGCAAGTGAGAAGAGATGAAGTGCAGTTCAATATTATTCTTATTGGTAATCACGCATACATCATTGAAGATATGACTTAGTTTTTTAAGACATAATAAAAAAAATTAAGAACTGAATTTTATCAAGGATTATTCGACAATATAGGTTGTAATGTTTCTAACAATTCAATAAACTTTGAAAATTAAGAAAGGTTAAAAAATGTATTTGTTCAACCTCCATCGTATGTTGGAAGTCCATGACATATATGCATCAATTATATAGCGACGCAATGACAATTAATTGTAAAACTGTTAAGCCACACAGTTTCATAACTGTGACATGTAATCCAAACTGGCCAGAAGTGGAAAGGATATTAATAAATTTTCCTTCGAGGACAACATGCGCTGATATTGCAACTATTGTTGCAAGAGTTTTTTATAAAGATGTCGGAAGCTATTATTCATAATATTTTAAAAGGAAATTTTTAGACACATTTTGATCCTTATTTATACTATTTAAATTGTGGAAAAGAGGACTTTTACATGTCCATTTATTATTTGTTTTAAACTATGAAAAATTATTAAATCCTAAGAGCATAGATGGATATGTTAGTACAAAAATTCCAGAAGGTGATATTGGATTCTGAGAATTAGTAAAAAAACATATATTACAGGGCCCTTACACTAAAAATACAATTCGTTATTTTATACAACAAAATACTTGTTCTGAAAAATTCCTTTAAGACTTTTGCGAGAGCACCTTCTTCAGTAAAAATTTATTTTCAAAATTTAAACGACGAAATAGAAAAGAGAATTATTAATGTAATAAAATAGTGAATGATCAATTCATTAATGTTGCTAATTTTATGGAAGTTCCTTACAATTCTTATCTCTTGAAAAAATATAAATGTCACATTAACGTTAAAACATCTAGTTCTGTCATAAAAAAAAAAATGTATATAAATATTTACATGAAGCTTGTGATAAAGCATATATAACTGTGATAACAAAACATTAGAAAAAGAAATATTTTGTAAAATATCAAATTATATGAATGCAAAATATTTTAGTTCTATAAAATCAGCATGGCAGATATTAAAATTTTTATTAATGAGGTGTATGACACACATTATTTCGATTAGCTGTATATACTGACAATCACCAAAACAGATACTTTTTGAAGAAAATGAAAAACTGATGCCTCACTCAAAACCAATAACACAACATCAACAGCATAGTTTGAATGAAATCAACAGGATAAAAACGCAAAAAAATTAAGTATTCTTACATACCGAATATTATATTTTTAATTCAAACAAAAAAAAATGAGTAAGATGAAAAGTCTTCACAAAATCATTAGGGAGTTAAGTTACGACCAGGAACAAAAATATAGAAAAATTTTACTCTAATCTGATTTTAAATCGTACAACGAGAGTAAAATTTATTGAAGAATTCAGGACTTTTGATGATGTAGTTAATAAAACTCATAAAGAGGTTGATAATGCAATAGAATCAATTTGTCCTTAGAATTAGGAAAATTTTTTGCTTATTATCTGACAGCAGAAAATCCCCGTTTTTTAGTAGTAACTTGGTAAAAATTTAACCCATATTTTTGCAAAGATTTTAAATGTAATTAAAAATATAAAGCATCGTAAGAAGTTAATAAAATTTTAATTTTGGAAAATGATAGATGTCAAGATTTTTGAATAGTTTTACCAGAAAATAAAAATAAAGAATACCTTAATACGAATAAAAATTTGTTAAGAGTAGTCATCCATCACAATTTGAAATAATTATAGTTTTGTTAAATAGTCATAAGATATTTATATTTGATTACATAACAACAACAAATAATTATGTAGTTTTTATTGATGGTCCAGGTGGTAAGAAGAAAACGTTTTTGGATAAAATGTTGAAACATTATTATTTAGAAAAAAAAAAAAAAATTATATTCCCAAATGGAATGACAAGTCATGAAACTTTTAGATCACAATTAGGTTCATTGATTATTTAAACTTTTTTTTGAAACTAAAATCAGATAAGCAAAAGCTAACAGAAACTGTCGATGTTATTTAGGATAAAGCTTCAATGATTCATGAAAAAAAAACATTAGAAATCGTGGATAAAACCTTACAAGATTGTTGTAATAAGAATTCTATTCCTTTTGCTAGAAAATTAATTATTTTAGGTGGAGTCTACCGACAAATTTTACCAAAAGTTAGACATGGATACAGAACTACAATACTTAATAATAATTGTAAAAGATATTCGTACTTATGGCAACACTTCAAAATTTTGTAATTACGTAAAAGCATACCATCAAAAGAAGGTTATTCGAAATTATTGTTAAACATAGAAAAAATATCATCAATAAAAATCATAAGACGCTTGTAAAAATATTTAAGGAGATTGTGTTCAAGAAAATGATGTTTTTTTAGCTAAAATTAAATTATCAAGTCTTTATAAAAATGTACGCTACAATAATAATACCATTTTCAACTGATAAAAATCAAAAGAAAAAATTTATTACAGTATTAATTGTGCAAAATTAAAAGAAATATATCAATCTCAAGAAGATATTTAAGTATTATATCGAATCAGATACTTACATTCTCTCAATTATTCCAGATTTTCGATTCATAAATTGAAATTAAAAATTGGAAGTCTACTCATGTTAATTAGAAATACACGGAGGATTATTGTCCTAAACAATCACTATTCTCACATGCAAGCACTGAAAACTTCGATGAAAATAAAAGAGCATCATCAATAAGCATGTATGAACAATAAAGTATGATGTATGACACGTTATTTTTAAGGTACACTGATAACAAAAAATTAAGGTGCGTGTGCACGGTCACTTTGCGTGTAAATATATCGTACATCGAAATTCTCGATGTACGACACAGCGTACACCGAGATTTTCGATGTACGACGCAGGATGCATCCAAAATCTCGGTGAAACTTAAGGTGCCGTGTAGGATATTTATAAGTTGACACATTACAGGTTATGTGGCTCGTATCATATGGTCGTGAGTATCAAACGTTCCTGGTTACACAAACGCATCATTAAAACTTTGTACCTTGCAACTTATTGAAAAGTCAAACCCTTTCTAAAAACTTCCCTTGTATTAATAACTTTATTGACGTATCATTGTATCATGGTATATGGATACAAAATCTCAACTTGGGTGACCGCTTCAACGTACACTGGAAATTTCAGTGAACGCTTCAACGTACACTGGAAATTTCAGTGAATGCAAGAGCGTTCACTGAAAACTTTGGTGTATGTATTGTGACATCGAGATTAGCAGTGTATGCACGCAATATAACCGTTTACATACACCTTAATTTTATGATGCTGCATGCACTTGAAATGTTTGTGTTATACATCGTACTTTTTGGTTACAACACATTAATTAACGAGGACGCTATTTTAAGAATCGACTTTTATTTGGACAATAATCCTCCGTGTATTAGTATAAATAACGTTCTATGTAACGAAATAAGATAAAAAACTTTAGAATAACATAATTATAAAATCATAAAGGAAGTAATAAAAAGAGATCAAAAAGAAAATTTTGTTTTTATACGAAGAATTACGATAAATTTGGGAGAACCCACATCTTTATTTTTCTTTGTATATCGGAAACAACTTCCTAGTAGATTGGAATTTGCAACTGCCGTTAATAAATTTTGATAAAGAAGAAATATACTTGAAACCAAATTTGTTTACTCATGGCCAACCTTATATGTGTCTATTACGAGGGGCATACCCATATAAAATTTATGTTTATAAAAAAAAAGGGGGAAAAAAATAATTTGCATTAATAATTATGTAATAAAAACTCGTTTAACACTTTTATACGTGAAAATAAAGTATCTTTAATCCAAAAAAGAAAATAATCAAAATACTGCAAGTAATAAAAGAAATAAATTTAGTATTTTAAATTTACTGTACACTTCTTCAGAATTTTTGAAAAACAAAATTGAAATTGGAGTTGAGTATAAACAAAAATTTTGTCGTGTAAACAAATAACAAACAAAACATTTTTTTCATTATCAAAAGAAATGTTGTCGGGTGAATTGAAAACATTACACTAAGTGTAACTACTGAATCAAGAGAAACGGAAAAATCTTATAAAATAAAAAAATTAATTCTGAGTAATAATGACTCATGTTTAATTTAATGCAACATATAGCATAACTACATTACAAATTTTTCCGAATAGATTATATTAAATGAGGTATGCATGAAATTTACCAAAAATTTAAATTTATAATATAACTATCTTTATATAATATAAAGTTAAAAATAATAATAATAATAATAATAATAATAATATTAATAATGAAAATGCATATGTATATATATATATATAAATATATACATATATATATATATATATACAATACAAATTTTAAATCACAGGCAAAAAAATATCCATATTAAAATACAAGATAAAGCATCTACAAAAATATTAGATAAAAAAGAAATGTCCCTAAAAAATTTATAAGCTGGAGAAAAAATCCTACAGAAAAATAACATTGAAATTAATATTGAAAAAAAAGTAACAAGACAAATTATTTTTCAAATACTTAATTTTAAACATTTTTAAATGGGCAAATTGGTAATGAAAAAATTGAAAAAAAATTTTCTTATTCTTACTCCTAATTTTTAAAAGTTTAAATGAAAGATAATATAATTTGAAAATACTAAAATATAAAATTAATATCAAAGGTTTTAAAAATAATTTTCCTTCTCTTATATCTACTCCCAACACACTGTATTAATCTTGCAGCCGTATGATAAGTAGGCACATAAAGAGCAAATATAAGTCGTGTTTATCTACGGCTAAGATTACTAGCACACCGTACTCATGACAGAGATAAGTAGAAAGATTGCTGACTGTAATGCTACGGCGCGAGTTCACTTTTGGCCACTGTTTCGAGCTCCCTGTCGCGGCCAAGTGGTCGAACCAGGCGCACATATTTTTTTATTAATTTGAGAAGCGTGGAGGAGATATATTGAGTGTGTGCCTACGGATTCGTGTGGAAATGGGTTTGTAGGCAAATACTTCGGAGATTCACGCTGAGTGTGCGCTCACCAAATCACGTGAAAATGGGCATGTAGGCACACATTATGAAGACGCATGGAAGGGGTATGACGATATAGTGAGCCTGTAAAGAGGACAGAAGTGTTTCTTCACTTCTGACTGTTACTACATATAAGTATATTTGTATAATGCAGCTGAGTGGAACGAATGTGAACGATGAGCGAGGTGATCAGTGTATTTTTATGCTAGTATCGTATTCTAGTACATCGATACGCTTTAACCTGATATAATAAATATGGATGCTTTTTTCCTTTTCAGATTTTTATGTTAACACGTCGTAATAACAATTAACTATAGCCTAAGCTTTGAAGGTTCTCTATGAACATATGCCACTTCTAAACTATGGTAGGCGTGTTGCATCGATAGCCGAGGTATCTAATGCTCTCGTACCGACGAGTACCATATTTTGGTCCTCGATTCAATTCCTGGCATTTTTTTTTTTCCTGTAATTCAACAGATGTTTGTTGCATTGTAATAAAATTTTTTTTTTTTACATTCATTCAATATTTATTATTATAACATACCTTATGCTACTTCCTAAAAGGTAAGTACAAAGACAATTTCACCTAGGTATTTTCATTCAACAATCTTAAAATAATCAGCCATACCTTTAGTTTCCGTCAGCCAAATGTAATGATCTAGTGTGTAAGGGTTTCACTATTTTAATTACTCTAGAGGGATCAAACAATTTCAATTTTCTGTAAATTTACATCCCTTTTGATTTTGTTCAATGATTCATAAGGCTGATGAAACATTACGTTTATTATAGTTTATTGCGAGATCTTGAAATGGTCGAAATAAGAATTCAAGACAACGCAATATTAGGTTGTATGAAAATAAGGGCTCTCTAAACATTAATAGATAAAATATTAATGCGTGCTATATCAGCCGTTTCATTTTGCAATATTTTTTTGTCTAATCCACAAGGAGTATGACCTTGTAACAAAGTAGCAGTCATTTTTCAGAAATTCGGTACAATAATGCATTACAAAACTTGATGAGAATAATTAAGCAACATTTTGTGACTCTTGCTCGTACACTAGCACTTGATCTCCCAATATTGTGATCGATAAATTAAAAGTAATAATGTCAGGCCAAGTCATGACAGTCATACGGAGCACTCTTGGTACAAAAGCTGTGATTTATTTATTTACTTATTTATAGAATTTATGGGCCGTGGGCCCAATACCAATCAAATAACAGTGTGTTGCTGAGTGCAGCACATAAACAAATGTACAACAGCGTAGTATAATAGTTATGTTATAAAAATAACTAAGTTATAAGTTATAAAGAATTGTATGTAATAAAGTAACTTACATAAATGTACAGTGTGTGTACATGCTTAGTAATTGAAATTTACGTATAGTATTGAGATCAAGCGACTGTTAAGAATATCAAATATTAAAAATTAAATAATAAACAGTGCCACCTCCGTAGAATGAGCTTTTTAGTTTACAAGACTATTAATGAAGAAGATAATGAATAAAATAAAATATTATAAGCTCAGTACCAGCGAATAAATAATTCAGGAGGTCGGAGAGTGATGTAGGACAAAACAAGCTATTGATTTGATAGTAAGATTTGTCAGAGATTATTTTGAAAATATGTGTATATGATGCTATTTAAACAACAATTTTTCTTTTTCATTGATGTTTTTTAAATTTCTTTAAAACTATGAAAATATTAGCCTGCTTAAGAAATTCGTGGGTCAAAACATGGTTTATGAAAAAATAACAACAAGATGTACGTGAGAAAAAAAGCCAAGGGCTTAAAAAAACTTACTTTATTAAAATACTAATACAACTTAAATTTAAATTCATTAAAAACATTTACATTATATGTACAATAATATACATACATATACATTGATTCTTAATTACTTTCTTACATTTTTTACATAATGAAAGTTATATTAAAAAATTTTTTATAATTTACCTTATATACTCGTAATACATGGTAAACGAAAAGAGCGCCTAGTAATAGAAATTTCTATAGTAAATTTGATACATTTAAGAGCTAAGAATTATAAATCATTATCTGAAAATAGAAAAACAAATTTTTTTGACTTTGTTCTAAGGGCCTGAATCTTTGATCAGTCCATATTATCAAGACATGTCTGTATATTCAACCGTAATGGGCTTGTTTCTAGCGTTAGGTGGCGCTAGTGTGCTCATGTAAGATTTCCATAGGAGTATACCTATATATTGCATGAAATCCAATTGAAATCCATTCAATATGAAATCTTACATGGGTACACTAACGCCACCTGATGCCATAAACAATCCCTTTATCGAGACTAATTTTCTTCTAATCAATCATCACAACTTTAAATAGTGCGGTATAAAAATATGCAAGTAATATGTTTATAAACTAAATCTCACATAAGTTCTTTATTAACATTAATAACACTTTTCATAAATTCATGTATTTAAGTAAATCACAAGTTAATTGAAGACGTATTTTGTTTCTTGATAAAACAAGGAATAAAAGCTCTAATTAATGTTTCTTTGAATACTACGTAAGTTACCGAATATAACGATTCAAGTTTGAGAAATTTTAATGGTACATTAAATGGGTTACTGAGGGTTTTGATATATCAATGATTAAAAATAATTGGCGCTCACAAACTACAACATCTTTAATACTTATATTATTGTAACTCAAATGGTCGTAATAGAGACAGACTCGATAATAGGACTATCTACCCCTATAAATATACATTTAATACATCTTAAAATAGCTTTATGCCAAAGTAACATCACCAGGGATATATTTCACGCTGTACATTTATATAACTTCCAAAAAAATAATAATTTTAATGTTTGTTACTATAAGCATTTTACGGTTGTTAGTTTTTATGTGTTTTTTCGCCTCTGCTTTCCGTTTTTGATTGTCCTCCCGAGTAGTTTTGAAAACTTTCACTCTCAACAAAATTTTTAAGGCTTCTATTCGATGTTCATAACACGTATTATTCTTATCAAACCACTGAGGAAAGTGCTCGTTAGTTATTTTTTCCACTACATTTGTTAAAGAAGTAATTAGTTTTCTTTGATGCCAAAGACTTTTATAATGTTTTTGAAAACCTTGCAATTGACAAGAAATGATTTTAGAAAAAAATTCAGAGGGTCTCGACGAATACGCTATTTCTGGAAGTGTTTCATCAGTATACTTATATTCTCTACATTTTGTATAAAACTCGTCATCGGTAACTCGTTGCTCAGAATTTTTCATAAATATATCCTTACAATTAAAACATTTATTTTTTTTTAAAGCACTTTTGGCTGTACATCCGCTTAAGTAAGTAATGGCGTTTTTTTTATACAAGCCTTTGGTATCAAAGTCTACTATTCCTTCTGAAACTATAGGCAAAAATGTTTCCATAATTTCAGCTGCTTGCAAAAGATCTTCCATTTCTCGCATTTCTGCTACTTTTAATTGATCAGGTAAATTATTTGCAACAGCTGCCAATGAATCCACAGTTTTATTACTTAAGCCATTTTGATTCGAATTTACCAAGGAATGAGTTTCTTAAATTTTGACGTTACTTTGTTGACGAGTATCTATAAAATCAGTAGAAATAATATACCTAAAAGTAAGGCGATGCATACGGCAAGTTGGATTTGGATTAAAACCACCCCTTCCTCGGCACCTCAAATGAGTATGTTCTACGCTATCTTGGTTACAAAGACCAGTCGCTAATTCGAAGTCCAGATCGTTTAATTCTTTTTTTATATAATTAAACAGCTGCAACAAACAGTTGGTAGTCAAGGACAAACCAATAAAACAAGGTGGCCTACTCACTCGCTCGGATTTTCCGCGTAAACTCACACGAATTGCGTGTGTCTTCCATTATCTAGACCATTCTACAAAATTAATCAAACATTCTTCAATCTCTGGGTTACGATGTGACAGCGGTCGCTTTTGCTCTTCAACATTGCGCAATCTATAGCAATTACAGTTATCAATCACAACATCTATTTTTTTCACGAACTCAGCCGATTGCTCCCACGTATCAGACACCAATCCGTTCACATCGCCTTTCCTGGTAGCTTCGCCAGCAGTTATTATCGCTGCAGCCATTCGCCTACTTAAAAGTTGAAACCTAAACTCTTTTTCATACAGTCAAAGTTATTTGGGTTGAAATGAGTATCACTTAAAAATGCTAATAAATTCGAAGTAACGTTTGAATTGTCTATTTCATAAGTTTTAACTAAGTCATTATACGACATTATAATCTTCTTATGTATGAAAATCTATTTATGTGCTCTCAACTGATACAGCAAACGTTTGATGAGATGCGGCAAATCAAAAGCAGCAAAAAATTTCTTGCCCTCATGTCAAAAAAAGGTTCATCAATACTAACTTTCATTAATTATTTCGAACATGGTCACAAACAATGATTTTAACAATTGCTCCTATTTTGAATAATGCTGTTAATATCACGCAAAAGTACTAGCAGTTGTTCAGCACTATCACCATTTTCATTGAATCCGAAACATAAAAGTTGACGCCAGGGATTTATGGTATTTATGCTATCTAAACAAAACAATAGGGCATTTTTAGCAACGTTTGAATTTCTAAAACTACCACTCAAATCTTCAAGACCCTCAATCTCGTCGTATTTTGCAGAATATTCTTCCATACTTTTAATGCTCATCTTATCAAATTTCAATGCACACATCTGTTCATTTACTGGTAGTTTACTCAACTTTTGCTCAATTTTACTCAAAATATTTTCATTTAAACCAGGCTTAAGATCTAATTGGGCTATCCAACTTCTTACAGCGGATTCTCTAGCTAACCTAATCCCTAATTTTACTAACTGGTTGTAACCAGCAGCTGAATGATAGTACATGATTTTAAATTTTGTTCTTCACATGTGAACTTTTGTCTATTCTTCAGCTTAAATTGCATTACTATCAAAGTTTTCCGTGATTCACTAAAATCTGTGTCTTTAATCAAATCGTTTACATCTGTTGCTTGACACATGCGCGCCGTTTTAGTCGAAAGTTTTGATATTTAATTTAATTTTTTTGAATTTTTTTCAAAGACTTCACTTTTTCTTCTAATAATTTTATCCGACTCTTTAGAGATCGGGTATACTGCTCACACTTTACTGAACAAAATTTTCTTCTTTTTTTTTTTTTTTTTTTTTGTTACTCATTTTTATTTCGCTCAGACGCAGGATTTTTTTTAAGGTACAACTAAATTAGGCATGCCATCATCCATACTTTTACTGACATCCACCATTTTATAATTCAAATAAACTTAGTTTGATTCACTTTCATTAATATTTAAGAATATATTTTTTCCAGAAAGGTACAATGAATCATTCAAATGTTTCGTTACACTAAACGATTCATTGTTTTCAAGAACATTGTAAGACGCTTCATTACTTTTTTCGGTGGTAGTTTTAACCAGTACGCTATCGTTACCTGTGATTTCTTGCTGTCCTCCAAAATCAATTTCCATTGGTTGATCTGGTCCATTGGCTTCAATTGGTTTTTCTTGATGATGGCTTTCTTGTAGTTCCTTGTTTGCTGTGGAATCCGATATTTGTGGAATAATCTGAGGTTCTGCCGATTGCCAATTAATTGGAACAGCGGTGGCACGCAAGCGAATTCGTCCTTGGATATTTTGTACGAAATCATCCTTTGAAAATTGATTTGCACACAACCCTGCAGATCCGTAATAAAGATGCCGTCCAACGTAAAAGATTGTTGTTACCTAAGTATGCAAACAATATTTTGCGTTATTTTCGTACAGAAAACAAATAGAATGTGTTAAACTGCTGTCAATTTATTCTCAAAATTTACTTTTCTAGTTTTGCATTCAAGATAATAAATTCGAAACAAACAAAGATTTCTTTTCATTTCAACGAGTCATTTTACAGATAAATATAAAAGCAATAAATTTTCTCGATAAGTCTGACGACGCACTCATTATCCTTTAATATTGTTGAAATGTTTTAAAATTTTGAAATGTTGTGATTGTGATTTTACAAAATAAATAAATTAAACTATTATTAACATGTACATCTAAACTTTTTATTAAAAATTTTTTTTTCAAATCATTAAAAATTTTTTTTCGATTAAAATGTTTTTCTGTAGGATCCAAAAAAAAATTCTTAGATACCATTTTCGCGGCAAAACATTAATTATCCAATTTTACCCCGAAATATAAGAGTTTTCAACAAACAATTGTTCTATGATAGGTACAGGGACAAGAAAATTTTTTATTTCGACCTTACATTTGTGTTCAGCAACCCAAATAACTCCCAAGTAACAAGTCTCAACTGTCTACGTTACAAATTTCCATAAAAGTCCAAAAGATGACGTTGATACTCTCCACCCTGGGCACCAGGTACCTCAGAGATTATCGCTGTCGTCATAATTGTGTTCAGCAACTCAAAAAAAACCCCGAGAGACCATTTTGGCGGCTGAATATCAAGTTTACAAAATTTTTCACCACGTCACTTTTTTGAGGTGCCTACAGGGGGTTGAAACTACCCTAGTTTTTTAAATTTCTATTTGCCAGAATAGGTTAAGGATAAGGAATATTACTGAAGGTTCTGGGAACACAATGCAAAAGGTCCCATTCAAATCAGTTGTGTTTTCCCATTTTTCTACCCTCTCTGAATTATTTACTGGAATATATGCATAATTTTCAGTAGCGTATTCGTTCTAGATTTTTAGCTATACGATCTAGAACTCTGAACATGAGTTTCCGCCATAAGCGATTGGCGTAAAATCGTTTTAAAACGATCGAGAAGGTATGGGACGATCTTTATATAATTTGCATGGAAACTAAAGGTATGGCTGATTATTTTAAGATTATTGAATGAAATTACCTAGGTGAAATTGTCTTTGTACTTACCTTTTATGAAGTAGCATGAGGTATGTTATATTAATAAATATTGAAAGAATGTAAAAAAAAATTTAATAATAATGCAACGAACATCCGTTGAATTGCAGGAAAAAAAAATGCCAGGAATTGAATCGAGGACCAAAATATGATACTCGTCGGGACAAGAGCATTAGATACCTCGGCTATCGATGCAACATGCCTACCATAGTTTAGAAGTGGCATATATTCATAAAGAACCTCCAAAGCTTAGGCTATAGTTAATTGTTATTACGACGTGTTAGCATAAAAATCTGAAAAGGAAAAAAGCATCCATATTTATTATATCAGGTTAAAGCGTATCGATGTACTAGAATACGATACTAGCATAAAAATACACTGATCACCTCGCTCATCGTTCACATTCGTTTCGCTAAGCTGCATTATACAAATATACTTATATGTAGTAACAGTCAGAAGTGAAGAAACACTTCTGTCCTCTTTACAGGCTCACTATATCGTCATACCCCTTCCATGCGTCTTCATAATGTGTGCCTACATGCCCATTTTCACATGACTTGGTACGCGCACACTCAGCGTGAATCTCCAAAGTATGTGTCTTCATGTCCATTTCCACACGAATCCGTAGACACACACTTGGTATATCCCCTCCACGCTTCTCAAATAATTAAAAAAATATGTGCGCCTGTTTCGACCACTTGGCCGCGACAGGGAGCTCGAAACAGTGGCCAAAAGTGAACTCGCGCCGTAGCATTACAGTCAACAATCTCTCTACTAATCTCTGCTCATGAGTTCAGCTAGAAGTCGAAAAAAAACAAATTTAATCCCGTTTCTTTAATTCCTTCTTTTTTCCTTATTTTATCTTGCTAATATAAAAAGCAAAGTCACTAAAACCGTCGTAATCGCTAACCACGAAAACTACTAAACCAATTTTGCTGAAATTTTGCATACCGATTTTTGACTTTTCCTAGGTGGTTTTAGTAAAGTTTTTATTTTGAAAATTTTAATAACAATAGTCATAAATAAGATCTAAGTTTAGCAAAAACACGTCAGTTTCTTACTTTAGTTTAGCAGGATTCGCTAGGTGGCGTCCACACAAAATCGAAGCTACCTGCAACATAAGTAAATAAGTGTGGTTATAATTTGCCGAAGCATCTCGAAAATTTCTACAGTTGTTTATTGGCAGTTCAGTGAGCTGCATTGAGAATGTAGATAATAGTCGTGCAACTGGGTATCCCGGTTACCGACGACTCTCTTCTCCAGCGGGCAAGTGACTTAGGTCTCCTTGCACCCTGAACCTCCGGGATTGACGAGTGCCACCATTCAAAAATTATTCAAACCGATAACGTCTCCGGCGGAATACCAGGAGATATGTCTAGCCAGAGCATAACCTGCTCTAACACTAAAGATATGTGGCCGTTCTACCATCCAGCCTGGTGCCATCAGAGAATTTTTTACTACAAATTTAAGCCAGGGAAGACAGCCCTAAGGAGCACAGGCAGCTACAACGGCTTCCTGCTAAGGAGTTGTACGAATGGCATACCCACAGAGAAGGTATTCTCTAGGCCCACTTTCCCGACTAACAATGTGCGGTTTGATATCCGGGGAACGACCTGAAGGCGAGATATCCTTTGGTCACTGGCATACCTGCCTCCATCACGGTCTCCGTACACAGAGACTTCAAGGGTAAGAGTCAAGCTACCCACAGCCAGTTCTTCATCATCAAGAATAATCATCAGGAATAGTTGGAAGTTTCACCACTGGCCTTTTTCAGGGCCGTTGTAAGTGATTACGTTCCCTACTTAACAATCAATCTCATCGGTTCTTTTAAGGGCCACCTAAGTTGAAACTACTTTGCCTATAAATACATTTTTACTACCATTTCTTAAAGCAATTCGTCGACTAAAAGACTATGTTAACTAAAGACGGCCACTAGTCAACCAAGTTAGTCATTCACTGACAGTCGTCACGAGAGGAGTTATTCTTCGAAAGATTGGGAACTCCAGTGACTGTGAACCCTATTTTACCCTCTTGACTCTAAGGATTTAACCAAGAATCATCAATCCTCTCCAAGGTCTGCGATGGGCGGACCGAACATTTATGAAGGGAAAAAAAACTTAAGCCAACGGAACAGTCTCCAACGGGCAAGCATCACGAACCAATCTCCCCATCTTAGATAACTAAAACAACTGAGTTTGTAAAAAAAAAAGGTGCTTTAAACACCAACGTCTTTGACGTTATACCAGGAGTCGATGGGAAAGATCTCTACAACTAGCTCCAAAGCTTTAGACTTTGTTATTTTCATCCCGATCAGTATGGGGCTTTGATAGCAGGGCAGACAAGATCACCTTGAGGTATCCAGGCAGTCACAATTACTGTAAACTTCAGTGGAGAAAGAATTCACTTAAGAAGCTCACCGGTCTTTTTTAGGGCCATCGAACGTCAAACTACCTTGCCAAAAAATATATTAGAAGTCTGAAGCATGCCAAAAGTCACAAGAGGGTGAATTGGAAGGAAAACTTCAAATGCATCTAATGAATACAATTTTAGGCGTCAAGAAACTGACGCAGAAAATTTATCGAGATTGGAACAGCAGCGTCAAAATCAACAAATAAAAAATCTATTACGTGAGAGATCAGATTTCCAATGTACCCTCACAGTAATCTCTTAAATCTTTCAGATTTTTAAATTAGGAGAAAATGTATCTGTATTTTTGTGGCGATAAAAAAAGTAGAGATTAGGCTCCAAGAATTTGTTGCTCTGGTAGTAAAGTATTAATATAAGAGAGTAAAATTTTTTTTTTTTAATACAGATTTTTTAGGAGTTTTAAATCTTAACAGCTTTAAAAAATAGACCTTGTCAAAATTACATGGAAGAAACTGCAAACTAATGGCCTTTTAAGGCCAACGATTATTTTATGGCATAAGCACAGTATTTTTCAGCATAACTATATTTTTGTACTTTTTACAGTTTTTTACTGGATTAAATAAACTGTACGGATCCTGAACAAATATGTTTTTAATAAGAAGATTTTTGTTCTGAGAAGTGTTAGAAATAAATATAAAATTTCTAACTGAAAACGTTTCACATTGAATTTCAACACATTACGTTGTTCCATTTCGTAAGTCTCGGGCGAAGCCGAGACGGGGGGGCCGCTAGTAATACATATGTGCGATAAAGTGTTATATACATGCATGCTTATAGTATTATATGTGGAAGTGGAGTTGATAAATACCCTATAAACTCAATAATTTTTAACATCTTTACATTTAAGAACTTATAATAACAGGGGTAACAAGGTAACTTTATTACATATTTAGAGGACTAAGTTCCCATACCAACACAAAAAAATGAAAAAAGTTATGATGATTGTTTAGTATATCATTTTTTAAAGATGTAGCTCTGTATGTACACAGTATACGTTAAATGAAAAAAGGCTTCAAAACAATTATTAAACGTGTTAATGTTCCAGAATATTACGCTTTTAATAGTTGTCATCTAATTCTCCGTTTGTTTTAAATTAATGTATAGATTGAGTTTAGGTTTACACTTATTGTAAATATGCAAGCGTCTGTGGTGGACTGGGACTATGACACAAAGTCTGGCTTTCATTTTAACACCAATCAAATGAAATTATACTCCTTTAAAAAACTAATTGTAAGTTTCCAAGCGGGTACGCAGTTGGCCAATAAGGTCCGAGTAAGAGAGCAAGAAAGAAGACGAGCAGTGTCTGTGCAGTCAGTTCACCTTGGGAGCTCTCTTACAGCAGCAAAATAGAGTGTTTTTTTTTCTTTCCCTTGCTTTCTGCTAAAGTTTTCCTGTTTATCATTAGTTAATCCCAAGTCCAAGCCTGCTCACACACATACAGTCTACTGGGAGATAAGCTTAACACTGTTCATATACTAGTACGGACTGTATTAATTAAATGTTACAGAGTGCATATAACCTAAAATAAGTTAAATGTTTAAATTTAAATAAAAAAACTACTTATAAAAGAAGGAATGTTTTTTTATCTTCACGATTTTAATGAATTTCATACGAAGAAAAAAATAGTAAATAGTGGCTTCTTACCTTAGTAAAGTGAGAGAAAAGACAAATTTATATTTTACAAACTGATAAAGTATCTATTGCCCTTACACAAACGTACACAGGTTTATCCATTACCACATTCGCTTGTTGAAAATGATAATTTTTTAAGATTTGTAGGTATATTTTTGTATACAATTTTGAAACGTATGCTAGTTGTAATACGAATGTACAGAGTAACATAATATTAATGCAAACAAATATACAAACCTAAAAAAAAACTAAAAACCTTTCGGATTTCCGTCATGTTATTTCAACTAAAAATTTATTAAACTCAGTTAAATTCATCAATAAATGTAAATGTTTACAAAATGTATATTAAATTTCCTAATGCTTTGTATAAACTATTTCCTAATGAAACTTATACTATAATTCTGCGTGGAAAAAAGCTGGGTATTTTCATGAGGTATAATTTAAAGGTTTGATTTTGGAGTCGAAGTTTTCTTTTCATTTGCTAGTAATATTTAAATTTTCAGAGTTACTGATATTGATTTAGATAACATATAAGCTAGTAAAATATCGTAAAAATATGTCCAAACATGACGTTACCGAATAACACAAAAATTTTAAAGAGAAATTAAAAGAATTTTCTTGGTAATGTAGAACGTCCAAGAACTCTAATGATAGTTAAAAAAAAAAAATGAAAAATGGGCCGAAAAAAAGTACGAGCGATAAACTTTTATTGATATACAAAGAAAATATTACGAACAGAAACATGGCTAAGCGATGCTGACCACATTGAAATATCTGTTTTTTTTTTTTTTATTATTATTTTTCTTTTTTTTTTATACCGGGTTACCACGACAGCCTACTTGGTCTAGTCGCGGGGGCCACCCACTCACCGCCTATGTGTGGGGGTGTATTGCCACACCCATCTCTAAACCTTTTTCCTCGGATCCTACCTGAATCCATGGGCACAGTGTGAGTATCTCCAGTGGAACACCTTGCCAGTTAAGATGACACTCTCTGCACCGATCGTGCATCGGGTCCACTCACCACTGTGTAGCCTTTCCCCGGAGAAGACTCCATTATTTCAAGATGTCTACTTCTCGCCGGTTAAGCTGGCACTCTCTGCCGAAGCATCGTATCCAGGATAATTAGCATCCCCAGAGAAGCCCCGTGTTTCAGGGGCCACTCCTCGCCAGTAAGGCCGGCGATCCCTGCCCGACGCCTGACATCGGGTCCGCTAATCCCTACCTATAGCCTTAACACTGTTTCACATTTACCCAGGCCCAAAAACCTGTGGGGCAAGGAAAAAACTCTGGAATTACTCTGAAGAAAAATTCCACGGAAAAACCCGCTTCGAAACAGCCGGGATTACATAGGAACTTTTCCCGATGAAAACGGTTTTTGAAAAAATCTGCATTCACCGGGAATCGAACCCACGACCCCTAGAACTGCAGTGTATCAGTACCAAGCACGCTTACTACTGAGCTAACGCCGCTCTTTTATACCTATTTTTTATTGTATAGCTTAATTTAAACGTACAAATGTAATAACTGATGAAGTTGAACTATATAATAATAATAATAATAATAATAATAATAATAATAATAATAATAATAATACTTCGAACATTGTCAGTAAATACATGAATTTACGTATTCCAAATATAATAAAGCTAATGTAAGTGAGGTTTTAGTAGAAGAAATTCGTTAATGTCAATGCTTTAAGACAAACAGCCTTTTTACGCAAATGAGAAATGAACAAGAATAAGAGGAATAACAGCGAATATATGTGAAATAAGGAGAATAATGTATTTATACACTATACTTTTTTGTAAAGATCCGTCAGACCATGTCATTGATGCAACAGAAAAGTATAGTCCGTCAATACCTTATTCTACTTATTTCGCTTATTCCCGCTATTCTTCCTCTTATTATCGTTATTTTCTTTTTCCTCATTCTTAAGGCATTTGCGTGCGAAGGCCCAAAGAGATCATTATTGTAGCTATTTACGTATTACCCAATACGTATTAGCAAAATAATAAAATTTATTTATGAACAACTATCAATGTACATCGACGAAGGTTTTGCAATACTTGAAAAAGATTACACTAAGATTTTTACAGTGTTAAACAGAGATTTTCACGTTAACTTTTCTTCTAAAGTTGAAGTCCCAATAATTCAATTTTCAGAAGAAAAATTTAACTTGCATGACTAATCTATTGCAATCGACCACTAAATATGAAACAACTAATATTTATATGTTTGCTTATTATTTAGATAAAGTCGAATCAATGATATATGTACATTTCATATATTTCAAACCTTAAGCCAATAATTATTAGTCGTGAAAGCCTAAATAAATCTCGTGCTCCAATATCAAACTAAGAAGTCGCGCACACTTCTACACAGAAGGTTTCTGATTTGCCAAGCATCTACACGTCGTTCAAACGTCAGAAACATGGAGACACAGAGCTGAAAGATCTAAAAATATTAAACCCAAAAATTGAATCCCTAAAAACCCAATGTGCTTATAGGTTTTTTCATGCTATTTAGTATAAAATACGCTCTGTAACTAATCTTAAGTAATGAATCTCGGTTAACCCAATAATATGACTGTATTTAAATAACATTCTACCTATTTAATAAATTAACAAAATCTCAAGCAGCTAATCTCTAATGACCTAATGAGCTCACTTGTTTCTATTTTTGTTAACTTTCTAAGTGAACAAAATTCTAAGCACCTAATCCTCAATGACCCAGTGCGCTTCCTTGTCTGCAGTTTTTTTAATAACTGAAACGAAATTCCAAGCAACTAATCCTTAATGACCCAATGCATTCGTTGGTCTGCACTTTAGTTTATTTGCTAAATAAATAAAATTCTAAGCAACTATTCTTCAATGGTCCAATGCACTCGCTAGTCTGCACTTTTGTAGAATTCTTAAATAAACAAAATTTCAAGCATCCAATCTCCAGTGACTCAAAACGATCACATACCTGTATTTATTATTCCGCATGGCACGTCTATGCAGTATGTAGATATGCTATCAAATCGATTTTATTGAATACAAAAATATAGATAAAGAAGGCTGAGCTTATAGAATCGTAACGACTCTGCACACTTAAGAGCTCTTCTTTGTAAATTAAAAAAAAGTAAAGGATCCGAGTGAATACAACTTATGCTTAATTTAAAATAAAATTTAATAAACAAAAGTACACCTAAGTAAAGGTTAAGCTTCGGTACATACTTTGAATATATGTAAGTTTTGGTAATACAGGTTGTGTTGTGTGTTAGCTCAAGTGGATACAAATTTTGTTTTGGACCCAAAGGTTGTGAGTTCAAGACTCAAAGTCACTTTTTTTTCTTACTTAGTTAGACAAAAGTATTTATTTATTCATGAATTATTAACTATGGAAAAGCATGCGTGCATAAAAAGCTAATTCCAGTAACTCAAAACGCTCAGTCTGCACATTTTTAAATGTATTGATTAAGTTTAATTCAAATTTAATTATTGGTAGGTACCCAAGACATGTCACTGTCTGCTCTTTTGTTTATTTAATAAACAAATATATTAGAAACGCAGTAACCATAACAGGATCAGGCAGTATCCCCGCACAAAGGTAGCAGCAAGTTCCCACTAAATAAGCTAATAGTCTGTTATTCATATAAATTGAAGCAAAAGAGACGGGGAATAAAACAGAAATTTCGATATAAAGTTTAGGAATTACCTAATCAAAATTAAAACAGGAAATCGACTGTCATTCCTGATATCTATTATACAGAAACCCACAGATATGACTGAAGTGGTAAAAATATTTTCTCGATTTATGTAATTTATTAAATGAAGGAAGTTACCTCTTGCAATGTAAGTAAATTAGTACCGTCTAGCTTGAACGCACATAAACATGCAAATGACAATGACGATTTGTATACACAGTGCCAAGCGATACGGTGAGTCAAGCCCCAGATTTTTTTGCAAGTGGTCGCTTTGTAGCTGTTGAGGTCACGATGTGTAAGACAATAACTTTATTTCTTAAACGATGTATATCACAAGAAAATAAGTTTATTTCTTAATGTATATTATATTTTCAACACTAACTTTCATTATTCCTAACAATACCATCTGGTAATAGTCTATATAATGAACTTTTACTCGACAATTAACCCAAAACGCTTAACCTTACCTTAAAAATCTATATAAATGTACGTGACGTAGTACGCTCGTTGGTAGATATAAATGTGCAGGTAGCAAATAAGTTCCAGCGGTAACATGGCTGATGTTATAGCGACCAGCGCGTGGCTTCAAAAATGGCCAAACCTTTGGCATGCAGCATGAGGTCATATAAAAATGCGGGCAAAGCAGCTGCTGAGGCACCGACAATCCTGCGAAACACATGCAGGTGGGTCGAGACAAAGACTTCAAAGACAAGCGCAGCGTACATGCACCTGGTGAGGCCTCAGTTAAGCAATTATGTACGTCAAGCGTGTAGCCAATGTACAGGATCAAAGCGAGCGCACACAAAACAGCAACTACACATTTAATTTATAACTATGATTTTCTGCAAAACTGTTATGAAAGATTTTTAAGAAGTTATTAAGAAACTAATAGGTAAAAAAAAGGGAGAGTGAGCTATTATTAGTTAATTTTCTGATTTTTCTGCATTTCTTTTGCATACACTCACCGAAAGTGCTGTGTAACCTACTCTCCTACAAACCAGATAATTCGGTCTTTCAACGAGCACATTCAGAAAAATAGTATACGCAACGCGTTCGGAGGTTAAAAAATGCATTATATTTCGAATTTATTTACGTAAAATCTAAGACATTCTTAAATTTACTCACTAGGTACGTAATATGCTATCCTAGCAGGGACCTTATTCAGTAAATGTAACGAATGCTTAAGGTGCGCATTATCCCATTATTACGCAAGAGTAATAAAATTTAGCGCATATTTTATCGATTACGCGTAGCGTTATCAATATACGCTCGGCGTTAACAGTAATACGCTCACTTTAAGAATCTTTATACACGAAATGAAAGCAGAAAAATAAAATGAACGAAGTATTTTAGTCATCGTTCTCTAACAATGACTAAAATTTTAAACGCCTTCGACAATCTACATGCCAAAGTTACAATGTACCATTAAGTTTACGTTTAGCTACCGCTTCCTTTACTATTACTTAACATAATTTAAGGAGGTTGCAAGGTTGCATACTACACGTAAATTTACAATACTTGTTTTTTGTTTCACTGAATTTTTTATTGTAACTATTCTTAAGTCTGCATAAAAATTTCGCGAGCCATAACTATTCTCATTGTTGAATAATTATCACTTCAACTTAATACCTCATAAAACATAGAAAATACCTTATTGTCAGTAATTAATTATACGGTTCCTTTCTGCTATACCTGCAATACAGCCACCTTGGTTATGATTATTTGTGATAACGTCATTGTTAATAATGATGTTTTCATCAATTACCCTGAAAAATATATTACGTCGATTGATTAGTTACATAATTTAGTACAGCACCAGTACATAAAATAATTATATGAAAAAAAAAATGTATAAGAAATTTATTATTAAAACGACGCTCATTTTGTAAAAATGTGACAATGTATAGTTAATTTACGGTCATTTTTATGGTCTTCATAAATATTTTTTTAGATTTAGCAAATTGTATACAACGGTAAAACGTATATTAAATTCTCAATAATTCTATAAATAGCATAAAAACTATAATAAATAACAGTAAAAAACAATGTATTTCTTTTCTTTATTTTGAAAATGAAGGTATTAATTATATTATTTACTTGTTTAACCGTCAAAAATTGTGCAAGATTGCACAAGCACTGATTATTTTGGTCACCTTTTCAGGATTATAGTACAATTTCCTAACTAAACTAATCGCAAAAAATGTATTTGTCAGAATACCAAGTGATTGCTCTACTTTACAACGACAACTTTTGTGATCATTACTGTATACAGCTTCTACTGATCCTTCAGGAGCGTTTATAATAGGTGTAAGTAATATAGAAGATGGAGTGTATCCACTGTCTCCTGAGAATGAATTTACTTTTATTTTTACATTACTGATTTATTTAGTTATATTTATTCGTCCGAATCAAAATTAATTAGCTTTACCAAGAAAGTAGTAGGGACCTTCTTCACTATTTTAATACTATTTCGCAACGATTCCATGTAGATCTTCATATAACTATGATTCCAAACAAACCTGTCGTTATTCCGTCCAGGGCAGATGCATATATTATGTATAATATAATTCGTATCTGCAACCTTAAAAATCATATTCAAATAAATCATAATCAATATAAATTATAATTCTGGTTGAAATTATAAAATTTGTGGTTATGACTACAGCAGCATATTTTGACTTTTGTAACAAAACAAGATAAACATTATTATGATTACTTTCGTAAGTTAGATACAACAGCGTCAAAAATTTTTTAATAATCATACCGTAAATAATTTTTTTTATAAACTGCTAACGTTGCCATCTTTTAAACTGCATAGATTATTATCAGACTTTTCAGCTTCTTTTGAAAACAATGAAATAAGTATTTGTAAAACAATTTAACATGCGCATGAGCACTGCTGCAAAAATTCTTTATTTAATTACTATTTATACTCTAATTACTCCTGATTACTATTCATGTAAGCATTAATAAAAAAAGAATTCCTATAAATCACCGTTGTACTCTTTTATGGTAATAGTTCGATATCACACTCACTACTTGCACAATAACCGAATGTCCGATATTGTAGTTGACGAATGCTTCTTTATTAACCACTGGCCGTCTATACGTTACCAAGAAACAATCAATAAGTCTTATGACCCCAGGTATCCATATGTGTTGTCTAAAACTACAATAAAAAGTATGTATAACGTAAAAATGAATATTTTTGTTATATTATTTGTGTGTTAGACAATTCTTCTCTTTCTTCTCTGGTTCGAGGGAATTTCATCAACTGATTTTTCAGTTTCAAAATAGCATTTACTATGAGATCAATATAACGACTCATGGAGGCTTGACACATTGGATGACTTTAACCATTTGCTACGCCCTTTTGAAACCCTCCTTCAGCCAAGAATCTCAAAACTTCAAGAACTTCCAGATGTACAGGAATGGGAGAACTACGATGAACAGGAAAATGGCTCTGCAGCAAGTTAATCAGCTCTCTGACTAAAGGCTTTGTCAGTCTAAATCAAAGTTAATGAAAGTTGGAAATGCGTTTTTAAAAGTATGTAAATAACGGGTCATATTGAGAGACATATTCCACAGAACAACTTCAATTGTGTTTATTTTATTTAAAAAAGTGGCTAAATATGACTTGATTTTATACCATACCATGACTAAAAGTAAATTAAAAATTCAAAAAGACATAACTTCACTGTATGCCATGTCCCACTGAAGCCTTGGTAATTAATTTGTTTGCGATATACTTAATACATGACCAAGCATGTTTGATTTTCCTATCAAGGTAATTACTAATTTCCTAATGCATAAGCTTTCTTCAAAAATTTTTTTTCTCTATTCTATTTTGTAAAAAATTCGATTTATTTCGATTATACTTTTTATTAATTCTGACAACAAGATTATTTAATGCATTTTTTTAACAATCTAGGTGGCTTCACCTAAAATTTATATTATAAGAAATCTAAGAATATTTTTAATCACTGATTATGTGCTCAAAATAAGCATATATCTTTTTTATCAGGATTCTGCATTTTGAACATTCCTCTCATGATATAAATTTAATTTGTCGTCTCCAAATATGGCCCCTTACTTTAAGCAAGGTAAATAAATACTTGTTTTATCATTTTTATTTATGAAAAATGATTGTTTAGAATTACGTTTTAATTAGGAACTCATAATAAAATCTCAGAATTTTTCACTTACCGATAATGTTTACAGAAGTATTCTGCGTCAAGATTAAATGGATCCGAAGTATCTTTTAACATTTTTTTTATCAAACATACGTTATTTTCTGCTTCACGGTTTTTATCCTTCACAACTGCGACAAGTCCACCAACAGCAGCAGTAATTTTTGACAATGACAATTAATACTTTAAATATGAAATCTTCAAGAAGTTTGAAATATTGATTTTGATATTTAGGAATGTAAACTTAAAGTTTTTAATACACATAACAATGATGAAATTCACAGAAAGTAGTAATGTATTGATTTAAGAAAATTAAGCTAGAATACAACGAATTTAACATTAGGTCTTACAAAGAGACTTCCTTCTTCACCTTTATCTTACATAAGTAAACAAACGTGTATAATGTGGTACATGATGTTGACAAATAATTTCTCGCTTTCTATGTAATCATCTACAAAATGGCGCTGGTTTCAAGTAGCTAAAGATTTTAGTTTGCCAACAAAATTTGTCCAAAGTAGAAAAAAGTATTTCCTTTCCATTAACAAACATTTTGAGAACAAAAATATCTAAAAGCCTAAAAATTCCAGAAATTAATGCTTATAATTATTTAAAATAGTAATAAAAATTTTAGACAAATCAATTTTTAACTTAATGGGAGCAAAAATTAAAAAAAATATTTTATTAAATAACCTACTGAAATTTTTAAATAAAATTGCTCTAACAGTCTTCCTAAAAATTTATTAAATTACTTTTCTTTACGTGACTTAAAGAATCCCATTATTTAATTTAAACATCAAGGTATTGCACGGTACCATTACTTAAAACTGCTCTAAAAAACGAATAGTTAAAAAATGACCAATAAACACCCTTTTGAAATAAAAAACTTTTTTCCTTCAAAAAGATCCTAACCCATGGATTAGAGATCAATTTCATTTGATCTTAAAAACAATTAAGTTTAATACTGCGGCACCAAAGTGGGGGTACCAGCCGTAGCGTCGGGAAATCTTGAAGCGAATGACTTGGGAAAAACTCGGTACGACCTTACTCTTATCTGTCTTTAGCCAATCAAGGTCCATGAATACACACTATAGAGGGAGATTTTCATAATGTATTGCAAACCGATCATTAGGCTTGAAAAAGGTTGTAGTAGAAATTATGATAACATTTTCAGATAATTATGAGCAGCACTGTCTGAAAGTCTTAGAGTTACAGATTTTTACCCCACATATTTAAAGTACAAAATGAAATTTTTCAACCCTAAACACAATTATTTTTTATTGAAGAAGAAAGTATTCAACGAATTTTTATTAGTGTTATTGTAAAGGTAATTTCTTTATGAACAAGTCGTCATCAAGATGTGTTTATTAACAAAAATTATTGAAAAATGTATGAATGACATCAGACACTACATGTCATGTATGCGTATATGTGTGTATGTCGGAAACGGTTTGAACTGAGTGCTCTACGCGTATGAGAAGTGCGTGAAACGCCCTACAGCGAGACAGAGAGTGTGGGTCTAAGCTCTGTGCCTCGCGCAGCCACGGGAAGTCCGTTGACTATGAGAGCGAGAGTCAGTCATTTCACGCTGAGCTCTTTATTCTCTTTGTAATTTTTTACGCTAATGTAAGGAAATTAAGCTGATCCCAAATAGTTTCGTCACGTTTTATTCCATGTGCCTTCCACCCCCTATCAAGAGCAGGATCGTGTCTTTCAGGATCTATCTGGCACATTACCTCTTTCGATCCAAATCTAACATGGAGAAGCAGACAGAGCCGCGTGCCGTCCATCGTTGTGTGCTTCCAGCACACGTCACCACACACGCTATTGTTGCTGCAGCACAGTAAAAGTTGTCGCCATGCCTGCCCTGTACACGGTGCAGCGGGTCATCGTCGTCGCACACGCTGTTGCTGCCGCCGAGGTTGCCGAGCTCCACTAGCTCTTGGCCGCACCACCATTATCGAGATTTGCCAATCTTCCAGCTCACCCTTGACCCTTCCGTTGCTAAGGTTACCAATCCCACAGCTCTACGGATCACCCAATAGCTGCGCGTGTCCATGCTGCATGCCGACGCTTGCTGCTGACAAGGACCATGCGCCTGCTGGCCGCTGCTGCCACGGGTCCTCTCCTTTTACCCATGATTGCGTTTGTGCGAAGTGTTTTATTTTATTTTAATACCATACTGGCTTTTAAACACGTCTTGATTTTGCACTTTCATCGTTAGGAGTCAGAGCCAATTTTAGTCAGTTGCAGTCCGACTACTATTTGAAAGATATTAGATTAATTTACGTGTTGTAGGAGTGCTAGTATTGATCTCTTTGCATTGTGCGTGCTAACTAATTCGATCTTGTATCTATTTATTCAGATTTCCCTTAACTTCTGATATGGATAATCTTTACGCTTAGCGCTTTACGAGACGATAAAAAATGCTTTCGAGACTTTCAAAAAATTAGGCAAAACAAAACTGACTTTGCGTCTGCACAAGTCACGGATAAAAGTAGTCAACGATTTATACGACCAAATTCTATCGGTTCATAATCAAATTCTAAATCTTGATGAGGATCTCCAAAGTATGAGTACTTCAAAAAGAGTTTGATTTATGTATTCGAAGAGACCTATTGCTTGATGGTGGGTGACTTTGAAGGCTTTGCGTCCTGTTTAAACCCCATGACCCCGCCAACCACAATCCCGGATTCTGCTTCAACTTTTACTCTACATAATTTGTCTTAATTAGCAACTGTTAATATTCCAATTTTTTCGGAAAAATTTGAGGAGTGGAAAATTTTTCGCGCCGTCTTAAAAGCCTCAGTTCATCTAAAAACCAAACTTTTGACTGTGATTCAGTACCAGCACCTGCGAACTCATATGAACGGAGACGTGCCCCAAACTATGAAAAATATTCTCCTTTCAGGTGATAACTGTACTCAGGCTTGGAAAGCTCTCGTAAAGTCTTATGATAATAAGTGATGCCTAATCACTTATACACAAGCACGATTCTCAATTGCCTTAGTATGATGTCAAATTCCTGCATGGAAATGAAACGACTATCAGATAGATGCTTGGCCACTAAGATTTTCTCGTAACTTTGGGTAGAGAAAACGGGAGTGAAGACGTCCTCATTACCCTCAACATCAGTAGGTTTGATCACATTGCTAACAGAGATTGTTACAAACACTTGGGTGGTAGTGATGAACCTCCTACGCCAGCTCGTTTGCGTGAATTTATTACCTCTCAAATCATCACGCTGGATACGTTGGGATACGTTGGAGTCGACAAAACGGAAGCTGACTCCCAGCTTCCAGCCTGATTCCAAGTTCAAACCAAAATCTTCTTCCATGCATCAGAGCTCTACTACTCCTGACGATTCTATAAAATAATATTACCACGCGCTGCCTCCAAGATTAAATTAAAACGTACCCTTTCAGTCTTTTGTAACATCCAAACAGGTGCAATTTTGTATTCGCAGTTTCACCTCACAGTACTTTCTTATTAGTAAGTTAATTAGTGTGATAATTCATCAAGTTAAAAAACAAATTAAATAAATCCAACTCTGTTATTTTTTGTTTTCTCAGAATATACTATAAAATATAGTTTATTTCTGATTGTTAGTGGAAATCGTTCCACGGTTATTTTTCATGTCAAGTTTAATGCAGTATTGTGACTGAACTAGTTTGTGAAGGTATGCTAGGACTCTTATTCTTGTACTCTCTTGATGTCCATTTGCATTGCCTACTGTACATCCAGTTAATTGCTCAGTTAGAAATGTTTGTGTTGTTACTTATTTATTTAGAGGTAAGTTAGCATATTTTAATTTAGTTTAATATAACTGGTAAAACAGAAAAATTTACTTAGGATGAGCTAAGCACATTTAAAATCATACAGCTTTCCTATTTCACCCTCCTGCGCGCTAAGTGCGCTGACTCTTAATGACAAGATCATAGGTGAGTTTAAAAACATTTTTTTTAAAGGACTAACCTTTTACTAGCTAAAATTCTAGAGCAATAAGTGAATGTAAAGAGCTAAATATATTTACTTATTTATTAAAATTTTGTGTACAAAACAAAGGATAGAATATTGTTAAATTAATAGATAGTATACCTTAGCATAAGCGATTTATGTCTGCTGGAAGCACACAACGATGGATGGCACGCGGCTCTGTTTGCTTCTCCGTGTTAGATTTGGCTCGAAGGACGTAATGTGCCAGATAGATTCTGAAAGACACGATCCTGCACTTGATAGGGGGTGGAACTTTCAGAGTGAAGGCACATGGAATAAAACGTGGCGTAAATATTTGGGATCAGCTTAATTTCCGTACATTAGCGTGAAAAAATTACAAAGAGAATAGAGAGCTCAAAATCATCATAGAATTTCATTGTTGGAAATAGTTATTACATTAATGTAAAAAAAAAATGACTGAAAGAAGTCACTGTTAATAGAAGAAGCCTATAGGACTTACATTGAAATTTGAAGCTCTGTCAAAATATGGAATTTACGAGTAAATAATGTATTTGAAAAATCGAATGAAATTTTAAGTTTTGGAAATTTTTCCAGTATTTTGAAAATATCTATACTTTTTTCTGGATACATAAATTCAAAATCGTATATTAAAATTTCTTTTGAAAATCTTAATATTCAAAAAAAATTGAAAAATTGAACATATATATTATCAAAAAAGACAAAAAAAAAAGTTTCAAAAAAATTTACAAAACATGAAAATAATAATAAAAAAAGAGTTTAGTTTAAGAAGCACAGACAACAAAAAGTTAGTTTTATAAACTAGTAATCACTTATATAAAATTTGGAATAAGTATAAAAACTATTTTGGTGAAGATTTCGATTGTAATAAAGAAAATTGTGCTTCTCAGCACATCAACGAAGTTTTTGAATTTGAAGACAAATCTTGTGAATCATTTAATTCACCTGCACCGAATAGAATTGACAAACAAAATAATAATAACGCAGAGAAAGTTGCATTCTGTAAACATATGGTCGATTCAATCCATGACAAGCTAAGCAATAAACGAAAAAATATTTTTAAAATTGTATTTCAAAACGTTAAGGGGATTTGTTTTATAGATGACCCTGAAAAATTAGAAAAAATATTTTTGTATAAATCATTAATTTATTACTTCATATCATAAAGAAGAAAAATTTTGTCAATGGCATCGACTGGCATTGCGTCGGTACTACTATCATGAGGTATGATCAGCCATAAAACTTTTTGCTTACCATTGGATATAAATAATATTGAGGCGGCGTTTTTAGAATTCGAATCTTAAAAAGTAAAAATTACATGCGATCGATTTAATAACTTGGGATGAGGCTTCTACAATACCAGAAAAAGCTGTGTAGATAGTAGGGTTACGTGGGAATTGTGGAGTTTCGGGGTGTAAGGGGATTGAATACACGTGGAAGAAAGTATATGTTCGTTTATTAGAGTCTCAAAGCAAGAGCAGTCGCGTGCGTGGCGTTAGGTTCGGAGGCTGATCGGAGAGAGAGAGAGAGCGCGGGAGAGCTGATAACGCTCGGGCCCGCCGCTGAAAGGTGATCATCATACTCTGTATCCGCTGCTCATGCGCCGTGAGAGGTGAGTCTTGGGCGCGAACTTACAAAGGTTCTAAAAACTGTACGTCACACGTCCGAGGCCACGCGGTCATCGTCCTCGATGGCCATACTGGTTTGTGTGTGCGAGTATATTTGTGTTATGTTGTCTGTGAATTATTTGTGTATACATAATTGTTCTCGTTTGCGCTGCTCTCTTTACATTATTTTTGTATAATTATATTCTTTGTATAGTTATTATTTATTTAATTATTCTTAGTATTTTTTTTTTTTAATTTATTTTTTTTTTATTTTTTTTTTTTTTTAATCTGTACACATCTTATGTATAACCCTTTTTATTACATCGTCGATCTCAATGATCATCGCGGATTGGTTGTTAACTGAGCTGGTAGTCTTCTGCCTTCTGATTTTACCCGCTCGCCCAGTAGCACTTGTACCTCTCGTGCATCAACCATGGCCCTCTGGGTTGACAAGTCTTGTAGTACTCAGTTGGTGTTTCCGCGGTTCCTCTCCAGTCCGCCTGTAATCATTATCAAACCATATCATTTTCCAAGTTGATGCGACTACTTGGATTGGGCCCAAACTCTTCACCAATATTCCAGGGTTTCTTTCAATTTCCTCTATCTCTCCAGGTTGCTGTGTCACCGGCATGGTTTCAGCCCTGAAACACAAGATTTGTATTTTTTTGTTCATACCGTTTTGATTGCTGATCTCGTAAGTCGTCCGAAGGCCACGCTTACGAGAGAAGTATACTATTTTGGTCTTGTTGTTTCTGATATCTCGTTTTTTTTTTTTTTTTTTTTTTTTTTTTTTATTGCTTCTTACTCTCATGCGATTTGTTTTTGTTATCCTGCTTTATTCCCCGAGTTCCCTATTATCTAGTAATTGGGTTTTTATAACGCATGCTTTCTTGATTTTGTCCACGTGTGTAATTCTTGTTTCATTGCCACGTTTCAGTTTTATATTGTGGTTTTGGTAATTTATTCCTACAATTTCGTATGGTCCTTCGTAGTGATCCTCATATTCCTTTCTCGGCTCTTTAAGAACATAGACCATTTCCCCTTCCAAGAAAAATCCTGTGTTCAATTTTTTGTCGTAATAATATTTGGACCTGTACTTCGCTTAAACTTGATTCATGGCTGCTATTGTCCTTAGCCACGTCATTGTTTTTATTGCGTCTTCTACATATTCATCATACGTTTGTTCATTCCTTTTTTTCTTAAAGCTAGATGGAATTCTGGCTGGGTAGCCCAGCAATACTTCTTGAGGCGCTATCCCCATTGCTGAGTGTTTTGTCGAATTGTAAGCGCACATGCACATGCCCAAATGATCGTCCCAAAAGTCATCTTTATTTACGTACACCTTTAAATATTCCGTTAATGTATGATGCATTCGTTCTATTGCGCCGTTACTCTGTGGATAGAAGGCTGTTGTTCCCATTTTGTCTATTTTGAATACTCTTGCGAACTCTTCCAACAGTTTGTTGTGGAAATGTGCACCTCTGTCTGACAGCATTTTCTCTGGGGCGCCAAAGTATGCAATTACTCTGTTTTAAAGTGCTTTTGCTGTTTCTAACGCCGTCACTCTTTTTACTGGTACGAGAATTATATATTTCTTGAGCCAGTCCTGAATTGACAATATGTGACTATTGCCATGAGCCGATGGTTTGTTTATCGGGCCATAAAAATCAATTGATATTTTTTCAAATGGCCTAGCTGGTGTATCTGTTACAACTAGAGCCTGTTTTGTTCTTACTCTAACAAGTTTCTTAGATTGGCATGATTCACAACCTAACACGAACTGACGTACGTCCGGTCGCATATTTCGCCAGTAATAGTCTTTCGCAATTTTCTTGTAAGTCTGGTTCATACCTCTGTGGCCTCCTACTAATGACTCGTGGTATTCTTTGAGTACATTAAATCAATGCTCCACTGGTGGTACTACTAAATTGTTCAAGTACAACACTGCCGATATTTTTGTGTTTTCGAAGGTGTTTTCAAATTGCTCTGCGAAATAGTCCCACTGTGATACGCTTAGTATTGCTAGATCTCGTATAATACCTACTGACGTCAACTTGTTAAACAACATGAGCTGTTTTAAAGACGATATGCATTTCTTAATATCCGATTTTAATCCCGCACTGTCAAAGTGCTCTTTCACGTATAACTGCATTACTGATACTTTTCTTGCTCTAGATAGGAAGACCTCTCCAACCCTCCTATATTCTTTATTCATGGCTGTTGGATTTATGTAACCTCTCTCGTAAAGCGCGTCTATGGCTTCTGTGTCCGGTATGTTTTCTGTTATTGTACAGAAGGCTAAGTTGTCGATGTATCTAAATAGGTGTTCGTTTATTTTCTTAAGCCTTTGGAATGGTGGTATATCCTTATCTTCCTCTGGCTTCCAGGGTGGTTTTTGTACTGGTAGTCGTGTCCGGCAAGCTCTGTACCTATCTAAACCTGGTACACTTATATTGATTTTGCCATCATCTGTGCTTTCGGCATTATCATCTGCCTTCATGTTCGCATTAAGTAACTCCTTTCCATTTTCATTATCGCTAACTTCTTTTTCGTGACTTTCATTGTTTACGTCGTCATCTGATATTTTTGGTGTTTCTTGTTCCGCTATTGGGCTAGGCTCATCCAGTGGTTCCGGTGGAGGTGGTGGCAGATCGCACTTCTTTGGTATTCGTTTTTCTTTTGATCCAGAATCTGACTCATCACTCATCTCGTGATCTGTTTTGTTGTCTTCCTTTGTTTTCTCATTAACTTTACCCTTGATTTTCTGTCTCGTATATGGGAACTTGTTTTCATTCTTTTTCCTTAATGTTGCTCGTCTCGCCCCTCGTACTATCTTACTGTCTTCATCACTTGAATTTTTGTATAATTCATCCATTGATTTATAGCGTTTTTGTCCTTTTTCGCAGAGCGCCTGATAGTGCTCCGGCTCATACCGCATGTGCTCATATTCATCTCCTTTTATTCCTGTGTAGTGATGACACATTGGAGGTCCATCTCCATTTACGTGGTGCACACATATGTTCTTTTTGAACTCCTGAGAAAAGACAAAAATGCACTCTCCATCCCCAAACTCGTAATCCTTCCTCAAAATTCTCTTAGTGTTTACCGGGTCGACGCAGTTTTTAATATGTTCCGAATGCAGTAAGATTTTTCTTAGCTACTTTGCTGTCAAGCCCAGATTGAACAGTACAATAAGACTATAAAACAGGCATCTACCATCGCCCTTTACATCTACTGAATCCCACTCTTTCCATGGCTCTGCACAATTTCCGTCTGGTCCACGTTTTTGCTCATTAAGTGCATCGTTTGAAATCAATTGGTTCTTTTTGCTTGATTCTTCATCATTCAAATTATCGAATGCCCCAGACGTCTCACCATGATTTAAGGATAGCCTTTCTCCCTGATTATCCCACGAAAGATTTGCTCCTTCGCTGCTGGTCTTGCCTTTACTTCTTTCTTCTTCACTTTTATCTTCCGTACTTACTGTTCCCACTTTTTCTTTGTTTCGATCACCTTTTTTACTTAAATCCCTGCTGCTATCTTCTACCTCCCATACATCTATTCTAACTCCTGGTTTTCCCTCTACCTCTCTTTCTCTGATGTCGACAAAAACTTTTTTTTTGAGTCTATCTGTCTTTTCTTGTAAGATGCTGGTAAGGTCGTTAAGTGTTTTTGGATCCTTTTTTGCAAAATAGTTAGACTCTTTTTGCCTTTCTCGTCGTGGATTTCCTGATTTTTTTTCTTCCCCGGACGTTCGATCCTTCAAAGTACTACGACTTTTAAAGCTTCTCTCCCTACTGTCGTCTCTCTCTTTCCCATGCTCTGATCCGTTCAAGCCTATTTCAATTTCCTCCAAATTATTGTGTTTAACTTCTGGTCTTTTTTTCCAATTCACTATTACATTTTCTTCAGTCTGTGTGTTTTTTACAGGAGTAACAGGAAAATTCTGTCTAATTCTGTTCAGAGTGTCGAGCTGCCTTTGTTTTTTCTTCCTTTGCTTTTGCCTTGTTTAATGGTCTATGATGACATAAGGTGAGCTCGTTTTTTGTACCCCTTTTATCCAGCCCTTCTCTTTCTTCAGGTGCTCCAATTTATTTTTTAGTAGCCCCTGGGATAAGATTTTCTCTTTAATTTGATGTTTCTCCTCAGCTTCTTCCTTTGAACACAATTCTACTTCAGTCTTTTTCCTCCTGGGTTTTTTATGTGATAAATCTGAATCTGATTTCAATACTACCTTCTTTAGCTTACCGTCGATCCGTATTTTTGATTTTGCCCTAATTTTGAATATACTTGCTGGTGGACCATCACTTACTACACCATCTTCCTTCTCTTGTTCATCTGCCATTTGATACAGTTCTATTCGCGGTAGTTCTGGGTTCTTTTCGCCCTCTTTTACAACTGGATTTCTTGAAAGAGCATCTGGTGCGTTGTTTGAGATACCTGGGCGATAAATTATATCGAAATCGTAACCACGCAACCTCTGCCTTTAATCTGTTGAACCGAATCTCGGGTTTTTTGGACGTGTTAAAATGTTTCAACGGCACGTGATCCGTAACCACCGTGAACTTCCTGCCATACAGATAAGGTCTAAACTGTTCCTTTGCAAAAACTACTGCTAGCAACTCCTTATCATACGTTAGATATCTAAGTTCACTACCCTTGAGGCACCGTGACGCATATTCACATGGTCTATCCTTACCTATCTCTCCCTGACTAAGGATTGCCCCGATGGCATAATCCGACGCATCTGTTGTAACAATGAACGGTTTACTTAAGTCCGGTGCTGTTAATACAGGTTCCGAACATAGCGCATCCACTAGTTTTTTAAAGGCCTCTTCCTCTTTTTCGCCCCATTTAAACTCCGTATTCTTCTTTGTCATTGTAGAGAGTGGTCGCGCTATCTTTGCATAATCTTTTATGAATTTCCTGTAATATCCCGCGAATACAAGAAACTGCTTAATTTTCCTTGTATTTGTCGGTCTTGGATATTCTTTTGCGGCTTCGATATTCTTCAGGTCTGTCTTTATCTTACCATTTCCAACCACGTGACCAAGGACTTTTGCATCTTTCTTAAAAATTGACATTTTTTTGGCTCTATGGTCATGTTTGCTTTTACCAGTCTTTCTATCAATTTTTTGAAGCGTTTTTCATATTCTTCGAGAGTTGCTGCGAACACCATGATGTCATCCATGTATACTTCAATTTCTCGCCCTTGTAGATCGGCTAGAGCTAACGTTATCGCCCTCAGGAATGTATTTGGTGACTCTGAGCACCCCATTGGCATACGTTTATATTGATAGTGCCCGTCGGGTCCCGAGAATGCAGTTTTATGCGCGTCCTCTTCTTGAATTTTAATCTGGTGGAATCCACTCTTCAAATCAACTACTGTGATGTACTTAGCGGCCGCTAAGTTCTCCAATATGTCGCTTTGAAAAGGTAGTGGGTAACAGCTTCCAACAGTTATTTCGTTCAGCTGTTTGAAATCTGTGACCAGCCGCCACCTTTACTCGCCGTTTTGTCCTGGCGGTTTAGGCACTATCCATATATTTGAGTTATATGAGGACGTTGACGGTTCTATTATATCCAAATATATCAATTTTTGAATTTCTCTTCTGATGTTTTCCTTTACCGTGGGCGGGTATCTATATCTTCTGACCACTACTGGCTTATTTGTTGTAGTCCTTATTTTGTGTTTAATTAAATGAGTTGTTTTTAACGGTTCTCCGTCCAACCCAAACACAAACGGATTCATCGATATTAATTTTCTTACGTGTTGTAACTCTTCTTCATTATAGCCCTCAGTGTCGATCAGTGTCATAATTTTTTCAATTCTTTCTTTGACACTTTTTATATCACAGTCTTTTTCCGCGTACGTGTCGATTTTTTTATCTCTATCTACGCTTTTACATCTCAATCTGTATTTTTTTTCTATTTCTTTTTCTTCCAATTTGACTTCCTCGAGCAAGCCTACAAATGCAGTCTCTTCTTCTCTGCCGCCGTCCTCCACGTTGCCAGTTATTTCCATTTTCTTCACTTCTTCGCACTCTATCAGATCCACTTCCGGTACTGTAATTCTCCTTTTTTTGTTTGAAAAATTCACGCATTTCGCATATATTTTACCTTTATTATTAGTGCCGTAAAAGTCTCCAAAATACACATGTTCTCCCACATCTTGAAGTGGCACAAATCCAACTTGAATCTTTCCAAATTCTTTCTTGACTCTTGCATATATTACCTGCCTGGATCTCGCTGCTATCTCGAAATATTCTGCCGTCTCCAGTGGGGTTTCCACACCACCTAGGCTAAGTGTATTTGTTTTTGCGCTCACCTCGCAATTGTATTTTTTAAACATATCCCATCCAAGGATTCCGACTACTTTGATCGGAAGATCCTGCGGGACTACATAATAAGTGCACTTCATACCATGGATCATTGTGTCCACCGTGCCTTTTGTTTCAGGTTTTCCATGAGTTACTCCAATTATTTTTACTTTTACATTCTCATCCAATGGCAAATTTTCTTTTATATTATCTTCTTTTAGTATCGAGATCTCAGCACCCGTGTCAGCATAGAAATCTGATCTTTTATTTCGGAAATCTTCACTCTCCAGCGTTACTGTTGGCGGTCTGCGTCCTACAGCTGCATAGTTAATTAGTACCGTCGTGACTTCTTTCTTGTCCTCTTTTCCCATCGATATATTTTTATCATTTAGATTTTTTTTTAAATTTGGTTCGATTTGTTGACGAGTATTAATTTTGTTTTCGTTTACCTCCTTTCCCCACACCTCCGACTGTATGGGTTTTTCTTCTTTCTCTCCAATTTTGACATCGTTTACTTTTGGTCTTTTACAATACGTAGCCACTTTTTCCCGATGCTCGATGTTGGGGGAGTACTTCGAGCATCGTTCTAAAAATTCGGCTTCTGTTCACTAGAGATATCACCCCGTCTAGGTTCAGCCTTTCTTGCGTCTTGTGTCCCGTTTGTGTGTCTAGGCTCATAACGCTCGTTACTTTTCCAATCATAATTATTTCGGCTATCGTCCCTACCACTGCCTCTTTGGCCGTAATTTCTGCCATTCGGCTCATAATATCTGTTATTACTATTGTTATTGTTATAATTTTCGCGATAAGCATACCCTTTTTGAAAATCTCTCCCATATCTGCCGTAGTTGTATTTATTCTCTGCTTGAGCCATATTATTATGTCTGTAGTCTCCGGGTCTTCTTCCACTATTATTATATGATCTTCCACTTCTTCTTTCTTCACCCCTCTCCTGGTACCTTGTATAGTACGGTGCTCTGGTCTCCTTACCGCGACCTTTCTTCACTAGCAGCCCTTTTTCTATGTCGTGCCACAATGAACGACACTCTTCTGCTTTGTGCCCAATTCGGCCACAATAGTTACACTTGTTTACCTCGTCTTCCTTTTTATTAAATTCTTTTTCCCATTTCTCATATTTATTGCTGTCTATTCGAGGTGATTTCATAGCCATCATATCCTCGACTTTCAATGCCAATGTAATGGCTTTTGTTAGCGTTATGGGCATATGCATTGAAACTTTGTGGTTGTACGGGGGATTAAGGCCTAATATATATTGGGTCACTAATTCTTTTTGAATATTTTTCTTGAATTTCTGCCTTAACATTTCAGAAACGTCAAGGTTTGCTTCTTGAAGCCCCATGGCCCTGTTAAACAACTTTTGCATGCGATCTGAGTATTCTTCTACAGATTCCCTATCCCTTTGTCGTTCCGACCTAATTTTTGCCATCACTGTCTCTGTGCTACTGATGGTCCCATACCTTTTCGTAACCTCTTCGAGAAATTCTCTTATAGACTCAAACTGTGTGATTCTATCATTTAAATGTGCTGCCGCTCGACCTTTTAGCCTGCTGGACAGCGTTGCTAAAAAATATAGGACGTCTCTGTCGTCCACCTGCCGGCCTATTGCCCTTACTACTCTTGTGAACGCCGATAGATTTATTGGATCCCCTGTAAATATTTGTATTGTGGGGATTATTGTGCTCAATTCTTTAATTGAGTAATTTATATTCCTCTCATACTCCCGGTGATGCGGCGATCTGTGTGTAGATCCACCTGTTTGCTCCCACCTCTCCTAATTATTTTTAAAATTTTCGAACTCCCGCATCGGTCTAGCTTTCCTTCTATCTCTGTTGTGGAATTCTCTTTCATTTTCTCCCCCCTCTTTTTCTGGCCATCTCCGGAGAAACTATGTCTCCCTTCTCCGATTGCCAAGCTGATTCCTAGCGGGCCCCCTATCTGACTCATCCCCTTCCTCTCTACTATCATCACTACGCAGGGGCTCTATATATGATTCTGAGGCTTCGTATCCTCCAATTATTTGCTTAGGGCCCTCTTTTTTCTTATCTCTTAGCACGACCGTTTTCATGTCCTTAAAAATTTTTCCCATTAAGTCTTTTGTTTTTTTGTTCGACTTTTCTAACTCTTTGACCGCTTCGGGATCGTGGCAAAATTGTAACTATAAACCGTCATCTGTTACGACCTCCACGTCTGCTAAGCGGTCCACCGCCCCACCTACAACGTTATCAATTTTTCCCAACTGCATTTTGTTTTATTTTGCTTGGTTGTTTTTTTTTTGTTTATTTGGTTGTATTTGTTTGTTATGGGTCTATTTGATAAAACTTATCGCTCAGCAGTAATATTATTTACCGTTTATACAAATTTTGTCTACCTGGGCAGTATTGTAAGCAGTACGATCCAAAGCATTTCCGTGTCCGTAAACAAAGTTTCCAAAGAAAAATATTGCTACCAGAGGGTGCGTGGTGTGGTGTAGTTTCGTGTTTTGTCTCTCCCTTGTCTTATTTCCTGACGGTGCCGGCCTCCTGGATGGCTGCTGTGCGCCCACACTGGTACTTGACACCTGCTCGTTTCTCACGTGTCTCGCCGCATGTGTCTTCTTAACGCTGTATTTTTTTCTTTTTTTGTTACTATTCACTGTTTCTTCTTTAAATTATTTTTGTTTATTTTTTTTTTTTTATTTCACTTTTCTTTTCACGATAATTCTTTTTATTTCCACTTACACTGCACTGTGGGTGCTTCCCGACGACGAAAGAACACCAAAAAAAAATTTTTTATCACTTTGTCGTACACAACTCACCACTCGTCGAGCGCCAAAAATTAGGGGTCGGGTTATCTACAACCTCCTGTTACGTGGGAATTGTGGAGTTTCGGGGTGTAAGGGAATTGAATACACGTGGAAGAAAGTATATGTTCGTTTATTAGAGTCTCAAAGCGAGAGCAGTCACGTGCGTGGCGTTGGGTTCAGAGGCTGATCAGAGAGAGAGAGAGAGCGCGGGAGAGCTGATAACGCTCGGGCCCGCTGCCGAAGGGTGATCATCATACTCTGTATCCGCTGCTCATGCGCCGTGAGAGGTGAGTCTTGGGCGCGAACTTACAAAGGTTCTAGAGACTGTACGTCACAGTAGTCAGAACTTTGCATGATATATGCAGTACATACATTTAAGAATTAAATTAATGATTATGGGAGATTTCTGTCAAACACTTTCTGTTATGAAAAATGGTAATAGAAGCATGGTTATATCGAAAACTACAAAGTCATCATTTCTTTGGAGTTCTTTTAATATTTGAAAATGATTACAAACTTCGTTCGGTTAGTAAAGATTTTTCTAAATTCCTTTGAGAAATTGGAGAGGAAAAATAAAATCACTAATCATTCCTGAAAAGTAAAAAGTCAATGATGTATGTTTGAATATATTCAGTAAAAATAAATTTCAAAGTTGGAACAATAGTTATGTTAATAAGAAATTTGTGTACAGCAGACGGTTTGTGCAATGGCACACGATTGAGGATTGAAAAATGATTTAAATATAAAATTGAAGCCGAAATTATAACAGGAGAAAAACTTGGAAATAGAGTATTCATACCGAAAACTACTTTAAATACAGGTAATATCTCGTTGCTACCTTTCATTCTTTACAGAAAATAAATTCTTTTAGTCTTGGCTTTTGCTATGACAAATAACAAATCTCAAGGGCAAATATTCGATAAAGTCGGTATATACTTTAAAAAGCCGTTATTTTCTCATGGACAACTATAAGTATCGTTATCAAGATGCATAACTAAAGAAGGGATATTTATGCAAATTTAAAGTGAAAATAATTAGAAATTAGAAAATGTTGTTTGGCAAAAAGTTTTCCATTATAAGAAAGTACACTTTTTAAAAAGAAAAAAAATTAACTACTTGAAAGTTATCACATAAATAAAAACAACATTTTTTAGTAGTAACTTATGACATGATATGGCAATATTTTATTGTTACTTTTTTGTTAAAAATCATTAAAGTTAAAATTTTGATTTAGAACAACTATTGATGACATTGCTTTTAATAAGACTCTTCTTTCAATTTTCTTTAACAAAGTTGGTTTATTTTTGTGATTATTTCGTATACGGATTAAAAAACAATAATTTTATAGAATTAAATTTCAAGATTCTATACTAAAAATTTTATTTTATGAAAATTGAAGTTATTTATAAAATAACATTTTTAACGTATTAAAAACGACGCAGGAAAGCTTGCCACCGAAAATTTTGGGGGAAAAGACAATAGCCGAAGATCTAATTGGCTGGAGTAGCTCTAGTTTAGCCACTTAAAATTGGCACTTCCCACCTCTGGCTAGCTTTCCTACAAGCATCAAGAGAGGGGAAGGTGATTCACTCACTTGCACCCTTCCTTTCTCTTTTACATCAAGATTTTACAGATATTCCATGTTATTAAATATTAACATTAGGATGACATATTGCTAAAATTTACTTAGACTAAGCATTGTTCGTTTATTCAAGCAAATTTATTGCAACAAGAGAGGTGAAAATCGCCCAATATTTTATGTAGGTGTTGACTGAATAATCGTTCACTGCGTTGTTATATTAATAGTAGGGTTTGTAATAATAATTTTTACACATTAATAACTATAATAGATGCTAGAGTTGCCAGATACATTAATCGAACAAGTTGATAATCGGAAAGAGTAATTGTTAACAGCGGTCCAACCACTTATCTCTGAAGTATCTGTAGTTGTGGTCCAAATACAAAATTAGATGTTCGTCGTGACCCATTGTTTATTAACTTAACCAAGCTTGTCGGTCATTTTAATTTATTGTTAGCTACGAATATATTTTGAAATGTTAGTAAAGGGATCGATTCTCATTTTGCTTACTCTTTGGAGAGGATGTTGGCACCTGGTGCCCTGGGGATTTGAAAATTCCGTTACTTACATTGGCTCGGTCGCACAAACACTCTGTTGACATATCTGAGTCAGGAAAAGGGAAAGGAGCTATTGTTGACTATCGGCTCAACTTTCCCGCTTTCCTTTACATATTGAAAAGTAGCAACATTTGTCCGGATTACAAAAATTAGGTTTTTGCGAATGGTATGAAAATTCTATGGTTCAAGAGGGTAGCTTAACAACTCATGTATCAAAAACGAGCGAAAACTAATAATGCCGCTTTTTTAGGTTTACAGTAGTTAACATTATTACTTATATTGTGGTTGCTTATGAACTATACATTAATTCTATCTTAGTCTACTTGTCTTCGTTTTTATCTACCACCGCAACTGTCCCTAGTTAACCTTTTGCATCTGTACGTTCTTGAAAGTTATTTTATTATTTTACGCTTTGAAAAGTATTTCATTTGATTTCTTTTCCGGTCAGCATGGGCCAGCGTGCATGTATGTGAGTCATGCATGGTCGTAGTGCCTTAGCTACAAGCAGTCTTGTAGGTGATTCACCTTTTTTCGGATGCACATTGGCCCCTGCGTTTAGTGTTCTAAAATCGTCACGGAAAGTTTTGAAGTAAGGGGAAAAAAATCAACGTGGATACACCGATGTTACACTTATCAATATTTGTATGAAGTAGTAACTTAATTTGATATTTTTTGTACTCGTTATTTATAAGTATAAGATCGATTTATTTCCTCCTGTGCGATATAAAAAAATAGATAACTATATAAAGCTAAGAGATCGTTTACTGTAAGCTGTAGAAGCTGCTGCTTGCGATTATTGATTACAGCTAATTTCAGCCCATGTACAGTTTGCGTGGATAAAAGCCTATTGATGTAAAGAAGACTGAGCTGCTACAAGTCTGTAAAATTATTCCTTATATTGCAAAGGATGCTAGATCGGTAACATATAGTGGGGAGGCTGCGAGCTGCGATGGAGGGGCGGCGGGTGGTACTTAAAAACGTGAGAGGTTGCAGAGAAGCATAGGAGGAAGGGCTTACATAAAAATAAGCAAGATTTCTAATAGATCGAAATTAAAGTGGAATGAACGGAATCATCCCTTATTTCAAGAGAAGGCTACAGGGGGACTGCAAGGAGGTCGTGAAAGGCTTTAAAATGCGTGCGGGAGACCAAGGAGGGCTCAGGGGGTCTGAGGCTATTATTTTGTTGGGTTAAAATATCATCGGCAGCAATCCAATTTCTCTTTATTTTGTGGGTAGACTGCGGGGGGAGTGTGGAAAGTCCCGCTATATATATATATATATATATATATATATATATATATATATATATATGTGTGTGTGTGTGTGTGTATGTGTGTTAGTGTGTGTGTATTATAGTAATAATAAAGTAAAGTTAGATTACTATCAATATCTTAACCCAACAAAATAATGCCTACATACATATACACTATGATATGTATATATATATATATATATATATATATATATATAGAGGAATTATTTTATTGGGTTAAAACATTGACAGTCACATAATTTCACCTTGTTTGGCAGGGTGTTGTGGAGGATTGGGGTTGGTGCGGCTGCGGGGATTAAGGGGGAAAAATGTGAAAAGCTCCGACATTACACATACACACTCACACAAACACGCGCACGCGCGTATATATAGGTAGGGCTTTTCCACATTTTCTCCCCTCGCCCCCAGCAGCCCCACTTACCCTAATCCTCTGCAACCCCCTTCCAAATGAGGTAAAATTACCTTCTTATTACAATGATACATACTAGTGAGACTGACGCCCCCCTGCGCGATAAACGCACCAACCCCCCATCAGCAGTAAATTGCTTAGTTAGAAGTGCTTGGTTTCCACTTATTTATTCAGAGGTTAATCATTCTACTTTAATTTGGTTTCATTTAACAAAACTATCAAACTTATGTTGTATCAAAAATTTCCCAAAACCATTTTCTGATATAACATTGTTTAAAAAAATGGTTATTCTGAATATATCAGAAAAAAAATGTTTTGAGTAATCATATTCATCAGACTAAAAATATGCATAAGATTACAGTTGACAATTTAATGGTTGTACCGTATTATAAAATTTTATTAATGAAATATAGATGACACATTAATGTTGAATATTGTGCATTTATTCAAAGTATAACATACATATACGACTACATTCATGAAGGTGGTGATAGAGCTTTTATTGGAATTAAAAGATTAAATAATTCTAATGATGGACATCTAGATAAAATAAAAAAATTATGTTGATGGTAGATTGTTCAGTCTCATGGAAGCAGCATGAAGATTACAAGAGTATCCAATTTCCAGTAGGAGTCACAAAGTTGTAAGTCTAGCTGTGCACTCTGAGAATAAACAAAAATTAATTTCCGACGAAAATAAAATTGAAAAGATAATAAAGGAATGGCAGACACATCTAACAGCTTGTTTTGAGTTAAACAAAACCGATAATTTTGCAAAATCTTTAAAGTATGTTAAGATCCCAGAAAACTGTATTTTTAATAACCAACTAAAAATTTTGGTAAAAAAAAACAAGAAAAATGAAAAATACTGTAATAGATAGATTGAATACAGTATAACCAAAAAATCGTAAATGATTCTTTTAAAGTTAATATTAAAAAAAAAATTGAGCAACTTCATTTAAAGATTTAAAAACATTAAAAAATACGAAGTATACAACATTTTAAGATTCAGCAATTTTCATGAGTTTCATCGAGTATGATTTTCAGATTGCTGATATTTTCCAAGAAGCTAGTGCTGTTATGCTTCCTAATGAATTAAGAAAATATTTTGCATGGTTTTTAATATCAGAGAATAAACAAGGTTAAAATTTGAACGTGAAAAAATGTTTAAAAAAAATTTACAAAATATGATAATAGTACTGAAAAAAAAGGTTTAGTTTAAGAAGCATAGACAACAAAAAATTTGTTTCATAAACTAGTAATTACTTATATAAAATTTGGAATAAGTATAAAAACTATTTTGGTGAAGATTTCGATTGTAATAAAGAAAATTATGCTCTTCAGCACATCAAGGAAATTTTTAAGCTTGAAGACAAATCTTGTGAATCATTTAATTTACCTGCACCGATTAAAATTGAATGACAAAATAATAATGGCGCAGAGGAAGTTGCATTCTGTAAACATATGTTTGATCGATGTGTGCTAAGATAAACAATGAACAAAAAAATATTTTTAAAATTGTATCTTAAAACGTAAAGAAGATAATCAGAAAAAACCTTTTTATATAAAACATTAATTTATTACTTTATATCACAAAGAAGAAAAATTTTGTCAAGGGCATGGACTGGCATTGCGTTAGTACTACTACCAAAAGGTATGACTAGTCATAGAACTTTTCGCTTACCTTTGGATTTAAACGATATTACAACTGCATTTTTAGTATTTGAATCTGAAAAAAAAAATTACGTGAAATCGATATGATAGTTGAGGATAAGGCTTCTACGGTTCCGATAAAAGCTTTAGAGATAGTAGACAGAACTTTGTATGATATATGCAGTACACACATACATTTCAGAAATAAATTAATAATTTTAGGAGGAGATTTCCGTCAAACACTTCCTGTTATAAAAAATGGTAATA
Source organism: Copidosoma floridanum (assembly GCF_036245765.1). Classification (NCBI taxonomy): domain Eukaryota; kingdom Metazoa; phylum Arthropoda; class Insecta; order Hymenoptera; family Encyrtidae; genus Copidosoma; species Copidosoma floridanum. The sequence continues at coordinate 10,532,631 of NW_028321885.1, forward strand.
GAAGTATGATTATATCTAAAACTATTAAGTCATCATTTCTTTGGAGTTCTTTCTACATTTTAAAATTAAATATAAACATTCGCTCGGTCGATGAAAATTTTTCTAAATTACTTTTAGAAATTGGAGAGGGAAAAATAAAATCACTGATTATTTCTAAAATGGAAAGTCAACGATGGATGTTTTAAAATATTTAGTAAAAATAAAAATCTTTAATAAATAGTGTTATTTTCACTTCTTATAATCAATACACTATTTTTTCAAGTAATAAAATTTTAAATCTGATAAAAGGAAGTACGACAACTGATTATAGCATAGATCATGCCATGTAAAAAGGTGTTGATAAATAAGAAGATAACATTTATATAAATTTCCTTATTGAAATAATAAATAATGTTCGTGAAGATTTGCCACCGCATGAGCTGAATTGATAAGTTAGAGCAATAGTTGTGTTACTAAGAGATTTGTGTAGAGCAGACCGTTTGTGCAACAGCACACGATTAAAGATTAGAAAATTATTTAAATATAAAATTGAAGCTGAAATTATAACTGGAGAAAAACTTGGAAATAAAGTATTCATACCAAAAATTACTTTAAATACAGGTAATATCTCGTCGTTACCTTTCATGCTTTACAGAAAGCAAATTCCTTTGGTTTTGGCATTCGCTATGGCAATCAACAAATCTCAAGGGCAAAGTTTCGATAAAGTCGTTACATACTTAAAAAAAGCCTTTAATTTTTTTATGGACAACTATACGTATCGTTATCAAGATACAAAACTAGAAAAGGAATATTTATGCAAATGGAACGTTAAAATAATTCGGAATTAGAAAATGTTGTTTGGGAAGAAATTTTCGATTACACAAAGTACATTTTATGAAAAAAAAAAATATATTTACGAATTAAAAGTTATCACATAAATAAAAACAACATTTTTGAGTAATAGCATTTGACATGTTGTATAGTAGGTATGTTAATATTTTGTTGTGTTACAATTTTGTTAAAATCATTAAAGTTAAATAGTTTATAAAATAATTTATTTAATTTATTAATTCACGATCAGGATATTTATAAGACTTTTTTAAATAAGATCATTCTGACAATTTTCTCAAGCAAAATTGGTTTGTTTTTGTGATCTTTTCGTATACATATTAAAAAACAATAATTTAGAAGAATGAAATTTTAAGATTCTGTACTAACAATTTTTTCTTATAAAAACTGTAATTATGTATAAAATAATTATTTTTACATATTATACAGTTGTTTTTTGATTCGTAAACATGAAAAGAACAAGTTTGAAACAGACGGATTTTTGAAGAAAAAAAATTGAAGCATGCATATAAATGGAAATGCGAATAGAGTTTTATTCAATTGCTATGTCTATTAATAGTTTTTTTTTTTTTTTTCTGTAAATTGAGCATCGGAAACTTCTGTCTCTTTGTGGTTTTATAGGGCTACTGGCGATGACTACGGTTTTTTTAATTTTTTTACTACTTGAGTTTCAATGAATATGTGTGATCATATCATGTTACATTGACGATTGCACGTATGTATTCAAAACTCAATGTAAGAAAGAAATAATACAAACAAAAAAGTCAACGTGCCTCAGATTTTATACCTATTTATTTTAATATAAACTAATAACTACACTTGGTGTTTTTGGAACTCGTTGTTGATAAGTACAAAATCGATCTATTTGCCTCCTGGGCGTTGTGGAAAAAGTAGATAACTTTATATAGCTAAGAGATCGTTTACCGTAAGTTGTAGGAGCTGCGGCTTGCTATTGCTAGCTACAGCTTACACTTAGTGTTTTTTGAACTTCTTGTTGATAAGTACAAAATCGATCTGTTTGCCTCCTGGGCGGTGTGGAAAAATAGATAATTATATATAGCTAAGAGATCGTTTACCGTAAGTTGTATGAGCTGTGGCTTGCGATTGTTAGCTACAGCTTACATAACATATAGTGGGAGGGGGCTGCGGAGGGACGGCGCGGGGGGTCTTAAAATCGTGCAGGGGGTGGCGGGGGGGCTCATTGAAAACTAAAGGAGTTATTTAATGGGTCGGAGGGTTTTAAGGGATCGTGGGGGGCTCCGTGGATCTTCGGCTATTATTTTGTTGGGTTAAAATATCATTGACAGTATACGAATTTTTCCTTATTTTGCGAAGGGTTGTGGGGGGACCGCGGGGCGGCGCAGGGAAGGGGGTTGTATGGAGAACACCGGCCTCACATCTATATAATATAGCAATTTATATAGTAGTGGGGCTTCGCCCTCCTCCAAACTTCACACACCAACCACCCACTTTTTGAATCCCTTAAACACTTTATCTTTTCAGTTTGATTTTTGAAGTTAAAAAAAGAAAAAAATTCTGTTTAGTAATTCAAAAGTTACAACAAAATTAGTGTCAATTTAATAAATAGTTGTTTATTACTTTTTGACACTTTTTTTTGCCTCGTTTCGAATCGTAGTCACTATCTAAAGAGATAAAATTTCAAAAACATTAATCATTTTATATTAATTATATAGTGTTCCCGGAAAAAAAGACTAACAGGTTTTTTTCACTTTACTTTAACATCTTATATTCTTATTAGGCCTAATATTAGGTATAGATAAGAATATTCAAAGAAGTCATAAGAATGAGGAATTTTCGTTTGGTCGAAGAAGAGCGGCGAAGAAAAATGAAAAATAAAGAATAAATAAGTGATGATTAATTAAATAATGGTGCACAGAGTTGTAGACAGGAAGCATGAATAGTGTAAGAGGAAATAAAAGAGAAGTTAAAGTGAAGTAAATGGATGGAGTGAGATTAGTAATTGAAAGTTAGAACAGAAGTGTGTGAAAACGCGTGCAGCGAGGCGGTGGACGATAGTAAAAAACTTCTTTGAAGAGCTGCAAGTAAGTAAGAAGCAAAAATTAAAAGAAGTACAAAATTTAGAAAGTGACTATAAAAGTGAAAAAATCGAAAAAACAGTGAACAGGTGAAAACATGAGGTTAGAAATGAGAGAAAGAAGAAAAGAGATCATGCCTTAAAGACAGGTAGATAAAGAAGCTGCGCAGTGAATACGGGAGACCTCTACGTGCACAACAGTGGATAATTTAAGAAGATAAATGAAAACATAGTGAAGAGGAACATACAACGAAAGAGATTACCTCAGAAATAAGTTGGAAAGGAAGATAACTAAACTAACTGTGATCGGTAGATATGGCCCTGCTTTATCAACAGTAGTGTCGATGAAACAGATTTTATGTGATACCAACAGGACAAAAAACCCTAAAAATATCGCCAAAGGCAAGAATAAGTGTAAACACGAAGAGTAATGCACACACTACCCTGAATTTCCAGAAAGACGGTGACATGAAAGAGAATGATGACAGGTTAAGCAGAATGGAAAAGCGGTTAGAAAGCATATTCAAAGTATCAGTCAGATTAGAAAGTAGAGAAGAAGAATGGAGAGGAGATAGAACCAAATCGGATAAAGAGAAACAGAAATGGACAAAACGAGGAAATCGCTAGAAAAGAGAGTTAGGCTGCAGTCACATGAAGCGCAATAGAGCGTGCAGCATATAATTGTCCCCATAAGCTAATGAGTCAATTTTATTGCGCTGCAGGATAGCCCTATTGCGCAGCGCAATAGATTTAACACAGTCGTTTATAGGGAGAATTCTATCCTGCCCACTCTATTGAACTCCATGTGACTGCAGCCTTAGTAGATTGGAATGGGAAAAAGAAAAATGTAAAAGAGTTAAAAGAAAGAAGAATATAGTGATAAAAGGGGCATCTATTAAATAAGACAATCAATAAAAGAAAGTGGAAAAATATATTGGACAGAAAATAAACGCCAAGGTAGAGGTAGAAAAGGCAAATAACACTGTTATTAATAAAGGAAGAAGAGAGAGAAAATTAGTAATAGTAGAACTAGAAAACAAGAAAATAAAGGATAGGCGCATGGCAAAAAAGAAGAAGCTGGAAAAAGGGATATACATTAAAAATGATTTGACTAGGAAAGAAAGGAAAATCAAAAGAATGATACTTAATAAATCCAAAGAGAAGAGAAACAAAGGAAAAATCCCAAAAAAAAGTTACATAAAAATAATGATTAACGAGCAATGGTTAAGATACAACAAGTGGAGCGGCGAATTTACGCACGATAGGAAGAAGATTCAAGAAAATAAAATGAAAAAGTCACAAAAATGATGGGCGCAAAAAAAGAAACAGGTGGAGGGAAAAAGTAGATGTAACATAAGTGTATGTGTTTGGAGTATAGCAGGTGTATTAAATAAGGACAGTGGGGTGTGGAATCAACTAAATGACTTCGACATAATAGTGTTAGTAAAAACGTGGTTGGAAAAGAATTTTGTATGAGCGGTAAGAAAACATAAGAAAAGGAGAGTAAAAGAAGGAATATTAATAGGACTAAACAAAAAAATGGAGAGCAAGAAATTCGAAGTATGGAATAAAAATATAAAAATGCAAGAGATTAAATGTAGAGAACCAGAATTGGAGTATACAGTCAAAAGGTAGTAGAAACGATGGAAATTTAAAAAAAAATATTAGAAAGCAAGATGATGGAAGAGTATTTTTAGTAGGAGATTGGAACGCAGACATAGGAAGAAAAGGAGAATGGGTTAACGAAACAGACTGGAAAAGTAACGAAGTAGAAATAAAGAATCCAAGGATGAAACAATAAATGAGAAAGGAAAAAGGTTGATTAAAAAAATTACAGATGAAGAATGGGAAATAGTGGATGAACAAAAAAGGAAAGAAGGAGATTTCACATATGTTGGCAGTAGAGATAAAACTGTAATTAATTATGTTTAAGTAAATCAAGAGGTATCGGATTAAATTGAACTGATAAGAATCGGATCAAGAACGGAGTTGGATCACCTACCGATGAAAGTATATTTAGTGAAAGAAATAGAAACTACAGAAGAGGAAAAGGATGAAAAAAGAGAAGCACTGAGAGAATGGTCTCAAGAACTAATTGATCAGTTTCAAGAAAGATGAGAGGATTGGAAGATAAACGGAAAAGAATTAAACGAAAGATGGAGTGAAATAAAAGGAATGGTGGAAATATCAGTGCCTTAGGTTAAAAAACAGATAAAAACATGGAAATTAGGAGAGAGGAGATGGTATGACGAAAAATGGAAAGCTAAGAAGAAGTAGTTAAGAAAGACGATGAAACTATGGAGAAAACAGAAGTTAAAAAGATCATACTTCATAACCAAAAAAAGAGAATACACAAATTGGTGCGAAACAAAAAAGATAAGTCTGCAAAGAAATGAAGAGGAAAAATTGAGAAAAGCAACAGCGGAAGGAGAAGTGTGAAAGCATATAAACAGATTCAGAAAAAGAAAAGAAGAAATAAATAAGAGTATAAAAATGCAGGATTGGAGATGATATTGATAGAAAAGTTGGATGGTAATAACGAAAAGGTAATGTTACTAGGAAATCAAGAAAAGAAGAGGGGCGTTCAAGTGTAAGCACAGAAAAGCAAGAAGAATTCAATGAAGGAGAATTTGAAATACAGATCAACAAGTTGAAACTGAGGAAATCACCAGGAGAAGATAAGCTAGAAAATGAGGTCTGGAAATATATGCTCCAAGAGCTAGAGACAGCCGTATGAGATTTGATGAAAAAAGTAAGGAAAGAAGGAGAAATACCAGATCAATAAAAAACTAGAGTAATTTGTCCAATGTATGAAAAAGAAGATAAGAATAAGCCGGATAATTACAAAGGAGTAACACTTACTTTCACGGCATATAAGATATACGCTACAATACTAAATGGATTGTTAAAGAAAAAAATTAAAAGAAGTTACTAGAAACTTAGTTCAGATTTAAAAAAGGGAGAGGAGTAATAGAAGCAATTTACAAGCTAAATCATATAGTAAAGGATAGGCTGAGCAAACTAAAAGGAAAGGTTTTTGCTTGTTTTATAGATCTGAAAGAAGCTTTTGATCGTGTTGATAGGGACGTACTAGAAGAAAGACTAGTAGAGATAGAGGTGAGTGAAAGTTCAAAAAATGGAACTATGAATATTTATAAAAAATCAAGTTATGTAATTAAAGTAGATGAAGGAGTATCAGAAGAATTTTGGACTAAAGAAGTAGTGAGGCAGGGACGTTCCTTGAGCCCAACTTCGTTTTATGTATACTTGGCAGACCTGGAAAGAGACCTAAGAAAAAGGTAAGTAGGAGGATGCAGTGTAGGGAATGAAAAAGTGTGGTGCCTCTTGTATGCAGATGACATTGTGCTAATAGCTGACAGCAAAGAGGAATGAAAGAAAATATTATAAAGATTTAAAAAGTACATTGAAAAGAAGAAACTGATCTTTAGTAATACAAAAACTAAAATTCTAGTGTTTGAAAAAAGAAAGAAGAAAAAGATGGAAGTGGGGAGCAAAAGATTTAGAAGAAGTAGGCAAAATAAGATATCTTGGATTTATTCTACAGAAAAATAGCACCAGTGAAAGATACATGGAAGAGAGGAAGAAAAGAACAATAATTGCTATGAAGAATGCATAGAGTATAGGTGAGAAAATATCTAAGAACAGTTATAACAGGAGGAAGAAACTTTTTACAGCAAATGTGGAAAGTGTAGCTCTATTTGGGGCAGAGAAATGAAGATGGAAAGAAGATGAAAGCTGGAAAGTGTGTAAAGAAGATACCTTAAGTAGATACTAGGATTAGACAGTAACACTACAAATTACATAATGGAAGAAGAGTGTAAAATGGAGAAGCTAAAAATAAAAGCATTAAGAGCCCTGATGTTTGAAAAAAAAAATCAGAAAATCAAATATAAAATTAGTGAAAGAAGGTATAAGAGAATATGATAAGAACAAAGTAAGAATGATTATAGGAAGAGGATCAAAGAAGAGACTAAAAATTCTAAAAGAAGAAAAGGTAAATGAAACAAGATACATGAAAGGAGTAGAATTTAAGGATGAAATAAGAGAAAAAATAGTGGCTAGCAAAGAACAGAAAGAAAAAGAAAAAAGAATGAAGAAGATAGAAAATTCAAGATAGAACAAGATATATAGATACATCAAAACAGAGGAAGAAACAGAATACCGAAAAAAGGATGTGACAAATACAGATAGGAGACTGGTGGCAAGATTTAGATGCGGAAATGAGTGTAAAGGGAAAGAATACTGGTAAGAAGAGAATGAAAAGATGTGTAGACTGTGTCAGGAAGAAGAAGAGGACCATAGACACATACTGAGGATATGTGAAAAAACAAGGAGTAGAAAAATGTTTTTTTGTATTCTTCTGGTCAGCGCGGTCTGAGTATGTCTTTTCCAAGATAGAATTTTATGTTCCTAACTTAATTTTTAAGAACGTGATTGTTATTAGACCTAAGTAAAGTGTTGTAATATGTAAACGTAGTAACAAGCGCCATAGGTGTCGATGATGCGTGCTGTCTTAGCATCTGAATGAATATTAATCCTGAAGAGGTTGTCCGAAGGACAGCGAAATATTGAATTATGTAATTTAATTATGAATAAATAGTCATGCTCCAAATTACCAAGATTAAGTCTAAATATAGAATTTTACTTTACTTAGAGGGCGGCTGAGGGGGTGTGAAGAACGAGCTGCAAGGGGGTCATTAAAATTAAGCGGGGCGCTGAGGGTGGTTGAAGAGAGGTGGATGGGGGGCTGATCAATAGTTCAACTCAATGAAAATTACGTAAAAACTATTAGAATTTTACTTTATTTCGAGGAGGACTGGGGGTAGGCAGCGGAGGAGTGGAGGGGAAGTGTGTGAAATGACCCTCTAAAATCACTATAGAATATAGGAAGATATGTATATTGCGCCTGTGTGTTAGTGTTTTGACTTTTTGAGGTTTTGAGGAGTATTTTCATAACTTTTGATGAAGTACAGCAATTGTTGATAGCAATACACCAATTTTTGAAGATATTGTTATCATCTTATAGTGAGTACGAAACATCTATCTAGTTTATAACCATGTTGACAGATTTTTCTACAATTTAAATGTAGCTATAATATACGTTTGGATTAAAAATAAATGCTATATGTTAGGGTGAAGTAAAGTCTTACGTAAAATATTTTCAAAATTTTGCATCGTGGTCTTTGCCATTCTGATCCTTGTAATAATTTATTTTTTGGAACTTTTTATTAGTACAAAACCGTACACTTAAAATTTGTACATTTTGTAACTGATTAAAATATTTTAATACAACACTACGTTGTGACATCGTAAGTAGAGAAGTAACTATATGGGTATAAAACAATCAACAGTAAAGTGTGGGCACAACGAACTTGCCTGTTGTTTCTTTTTTATAAATAGATTTTTGTTTTTTCTACTCCATACTACATTTTTTTCTTTTTATTCGAATCGTGTTTATTTAAAACCAGAAGAAATGATTGTAACACTAATTACTTTTTTCTCACAACCATGTAATCATAACATGTAGTAAATAGCTCTTACAGCAACTAAAAATGTTTACGTTGCGTAATGTCACACATCATAATTAACGATAAATATTTGCGCAAAAACACAAAAAATGTAAAATACTAAATAGTTTTATAGTTTTCAATTTAATTTGAAGTATTTACTTTTAAATCTACTACTTCTACTACAACTACTACTAATAATAATAATAATAATAATAATAATAATAATAATAATAATAATAATAATAATAATAATAATAATAATAACACAAAAAAATTACCCACGGAAGTAAATTGGAGTACAAAGTTAAGCTATTTTTTGTTATATGACATAAAATGGTCTCAAAAGTCAAGTTTAAAATTTTTTACTCAAAAAAGGCTGAAAACCATTTTTTAAATTTAAAAGTTGTTTTAAGATCCTTGTCCACGACAAAAACTCTAACATCTCTTAGCTGCCATAACTTATAAGAATATTTGAATCCTTAAATTAGTAAAATCTGTTAACGGGATACTAAGATATGATTAGTTAAAAAAAAACATTCCAGTATTGCATCGAAAAATGTTAGTACTTTGATGATACAAAAATTAATAATTGATAACGACGATTTAGAATAAAAAAAAAAGATTTCCGATGCCAAATGAGGCAGTATTATTTCAACAATGACATTAAATATTTCTTATCAAAATTATACAAACAAATCGTTGAAATTATAAATAATCAAATAAATCAAAATTATAAGCCTCGTGTGACCGAATACAGATTCAAAGATTATGACAGATTACACACACACACACACACACACTCGTGCGAGCGTCCGTTCCAACACATTTTTTAAATGTGATGTATTTTCATCTTAAACCGTTGTAGACAGTAAACATTCAACGTATTTTAAAATAGCAGTAGTTATAAAAGTATGGGCGCAAAGTATAACAAACATGTTGAAGGTCACGGCTGCTGTGCGTTTGTTCCTGTATTGTGAACAACATTTTTCTTCCACAATATGTATGCGCTAATTACTTTGCGGAAAAGTACTTTCAGCCAGAATAAAACATTTCGTACGATGAATGCAGAGTAAAATTTCAGCATCCCAAGGCGTTACTGTATGTGGTATTTACAAAAATTGATATTTTCGTTCACGCTCAGCAGAGCTCCACAGCAGTGCGTGATAGTGTTAGCCACCGAAATAGGCCACAACTACTTCCTTGCTGAGCACCCACTGCTCTGGCGCACTGCCGAGCTCTAGCGGCAATAACTGTCTTATTAAATTAACGTTTCCATGGCCTGCTAAAAAGTAAGAAGTACAAAATTTAGATAAGTGATACAGTAACTCTCAAGCAATAAAAGCGCTTTTGAATAATTGACCTGTGTGGTCTCAAAACTTTAATTTAGCCATTTTTCAAGAAGACCTTTTTTGCTAAAAACGATGGTTTAGAAAAACTAAAAATTAAATCAACCCAAGATTTTCAGCATACCTTAAGTCTTACTAGAGAAAAACGGTTTCAAAATTTCAATCCTTCAGATTGATATGCAAAGGAACCAGAGTTATACATTTTTTACAAAGCGGCCAAAACAGCAGTGCTTTGCAATTTTCGCAGAAACTACTAAATTGATTTGAGACCAATAAAAAAACTTGAATTTTGTCATGAAATAAGCATCAATAAACTAACATGCGGTATCAAGAGGTTGGTTTAACTCAATTTTAGTTAGTACTACCGATTTTTGATATCCTGAAAATGTTCTTTTCAGGGCCTTCGTATAAGTACCACGAATTCATATAGTACGTACTTAAAAGACTTTCAAACTCCTAATCATAATTATCAATATAAGTTCCAAGATAACACGAAACTGGGCAAATAGAGTGCGAACAGGAGTGAGCGCATGGTAAAATAGCTGCTAAATTATGTAGAATAAACGAGAGTAAAGACAACAGCGAAATAAGTCATGACTAGGTAGTATCAAGACATACAAGAGAATAAGATGGTACTATTATGTCACGCATGCGCTTGGGAGCTTCATATTTATTTGCCAGCACCACATCATACCGCTTAAATTAATTCTCACTAAAAGACCCTATCTTACTTCGTTATTCTAGCTTCTCCCTTACACTTAACTCAAACCTTCTGTAACCATTTATTAAGTACTTTTCGAAGGAACTGTTAATTTTGCTCATGTTAAATTCGAATCCCAGCATGCCATTTTTCTGTCTTTTGTACGTAAAATATAACTACACGATAACGCATACAAAACAGAATAAATACATCAATTAACCAAATCAATCATCATAATTTTTATATCAAATTTAGTACTTGCAAAGTAATTATTCTATATACTAGTGAGGCTTTGCTTTCAGCACGCTTCGCGCACGAACCCTTTCACACTCTATCTCAAAATAAGAATTGTGTGGTTTAATATAACTACTTTATTTTCACTTTTAAATTATAAGTTTTGTAATTTCGTACTTTAGAAAGTTATGTATATTGCATATAAATATTTACATGACAAAAAATAAGATTTTAGAACGAAGTTCTTTATGTCGCGTATTCGGGGGGTTCGAATTTTAAAACCGACAGATTTGATGAAACGGAAGTGGCTTACCGGAAGTCTCTTCCTCCTAAGTTTCCCCCTTACGCCATCGCCCTCACCATCAGTCCCCTACACACCACCCTATATCTTCTAACCATACCGCCCTACTCTCCTACACACCTTAGCCCACCATTCCCCCTCACACTTCCAAACAATTAGTTTTTAAACGAGTTTTAATGTTATTTTCCTACAATAATTTTTATTTGACTTTTAATTTTTTTCTTTCACAATTCTAAAAAAAAAAAAAAAAAAAGAACACTTTCCAATTAAGAGATTTGAACCCTCGTCCCCTGCATACGAGTCGGGTACTTTACCCATTCTGCTACGAGCGTTGCCGACTATAGAAATTCGGTTTTTTATACTTATCGTGTGGTTCGTAACTTTATTTTCATATGCATCCACTGATAATACATTCAAATAATGATAAATTATTTATTTAATTATTTTTTAAAACAAAGTTCTTTATGTCACGTGCTTGTGGGGCTGAGATTTTAAAAACGACCGATTTCTATAAAACGGAAGTCGCTTACTAGAAGTCTGTTGCTTCTAAAAAAAAAAATTATTTTTCTAAATAATACATTTGTAGTTTATGTGGATTAAATGGAATAAGGCGCGTTTTTACGCATTTAATATTAGTATTTTACGCATTTGATGCATTTGATGTATAAAATGCCAACCGATTTTTTTGAAACCTGATGTTTTTTGGCATTAAAATAATGCTAATAATTACTGTTATAAATAAGTTATGTAATAAATAAATAAATTATTAAAATAAATGGTTTTTAAGGTCACTTATTTGGAATTCAACAAACAAATTATGTTACAATGTCACATAATTATATAAATATAGTAAATTATTAAATTATTAATAAATAAATTATGTAAGATCATTAGATATAGATATTTCGAGTTATATATCATTTCAATGGATATTAAGGGCGCTTATTTTAAATTTGATAAACAAATAATGGCAAAATGTCTAAAAGTAATTATATAAAGATAACACAAAAATTGTATTAATTGGCTATACAATTGCAACAAAATAAGTGAGAAAAAAAAACAAAAACAAAATTTATGAAATAAAATACAAAAATGAAATAAAATAAAATTAAAACAGACGTGAATAAATACAATGAAATGAGAAAAAATAAATAAAATATGAAAAAAAAATAAAACAAGAAATGAAAAAAAATAAAAAAATAAAACAAAAATTATGAAATAAAATATGAAATATGAAAAAAAAAACAAATAAAATTAAAAAAAAAAATAAAACAAGAAATTAAAAAAAAAAAAAAATGAAAAAAAAAAAACAAATTGAAAGAAACAAACCAGGGGGTATAAATGGGTCACGGAACCTACGGTAAGGATGAAGTTCTTTAAATATGACATAAGTATAAAGACACACAATTTCTCAGGTAACAAGGGGGTCACCAGACCCATAGAAAGAACAAAGCTCTATAGAAATAAGTGCTGCATTCATGTAGTTCACTGAAACAAAAACTAATAAAAAAAATAAGAAAATTTAGTTCAGTACTCACGATAGTTAAACTTCGTAAGTACTGTATTTATGCATGACGTACTCGTGAAATTCAACTATCGGGAATACTGAACTAAATTTTCTTATATTTTTTATTTGTTTTTCAAGTTTTTGTTTCAGTGAACTACATGAATGCAGCACTTATTTCTATAGAGCTTCGTTCTTTCTATGGGTCTGGCGAATCCCTTGTTACCTAAGAAGTAGTGTGTCTTTAAACTCATGTAATGTTTAAAGAACTTTGTTCTTACCGTGGGTCCTATGACCCATTTTTACCCCCTGGTCTGTTTCTTTTAATTTGTTTTTTTTTTTTTTGGAACAGAAGTTCAATTAAAAATTTTGGTTGAAATTAATATTTTTGTAATAATTATATTTAAGAATTGAAAAACTAAAAAAAAAACTATGAACATAAATTATGATATAAAGTAAATAAATTTTATGGCATACTGTCGAAAAGTTTATTCTTGATCCAAATTGTCTACAACGTTTTAGTTGTATATAAATTACATAAATCATACACAAGTCAAGAAAACGATAACAATGGTTGACTCTCAAAACTTACAAGTAAGCAACGTCGAATATTTACTCGAAAAAAAATGTAACAAAAGTTATATTTTGTCAACTTAAAAATTAACGATGTAGTTCTGCTTACTACACAACGTGTACTGATGGTCATATCACATGTATACAATGGCTACAACGTAATAAGCAACATTTCTAGGAATCTTAACATAGCGAGTTTTGTTGTGCGAAATTTTGGCAAAGTGAAAGACAAAAATTCAATTCTTGTAAAGGTGAAAGATTATTTTCACCTGCTTCAAGTCTATATAATAGTAGGTTAAAGCAACTATTAAAACGATAATGATTTAAGATATGTAATTCAATATTACAAAATTCTTTTCCCTTTTGCATTATTTAGTGCCGTAAGTAAAGAAAACAAGCTATAGATAACTAATAATTCAAGGTCAAGTTTATCAGATGACACCTAAATCTCTTATCATTAATTCTAATGATACTTTTTACAGTCAATCATACATGTATGGTGACTTAACTTCTGTAGAAAAACAAATAAAGTAAATGAATTTTATGGCATACTGCCAAAAAGTTCATTCTTGATCCAAAGTGTGTACAACGTTTCGGTTGTTTATTGACAACCCTTTCCAAGCAAACTAAAACCATAGGAAATAAAAAACAACTTACTTACAAATCACATAAATCATACACAAGTCAAGAAAACGATATCAATGGTTGACTCTCAAAAGTTACAAGTAAGCAACGTCGAATATTTACTTCAAAATAAATATAACAAAAGTTATATTTTGTTGACTTAAAAATTAACGATGTAGTTCTGCTTACTATGCAACGTGTACTGATGGTCATATCACATGTGTACAATGACTGCAACGTAATAAAATACATTCCTAGTAACGAACAAGTGTTAAAAAGGTGCAGTATTTAAATAGTGGCAATTAATAATGAAAGTAATAATTAATGAAATAAAATAAATAAAACAAAAATTATATAACATGCAAATAACAAAATGTTGTAAAACGGAAAAGTGGTTATCAGCTTATAAAACTATCAATGTATTTTTTAAAAAACGAACTTCAGTTTTGTGTGTCACTGTTTCTATTATCGTTATTTTTTCGTTTTGCAATGTGAATCATTTCTGAAACTAAGCGTTTATTATAGTTATTTTCTTGGTCTAAATTTTTTATTGCATCCCGATCAAAAATAAAAAAATGTCCTGTATTGAGAGTATGGGCAAATCAAGCCGATTATTCACTCTTTTTCTTTTTACGAACATCACAATATTAATCAGGCTTACACGTTTTACATTTTTTATGAATTTTTTTTATGTTTGTTCGTTCTCGTTTCTAAACTTCTACTAATCTGACCTACATTGCCACATGGACCACCTAATCACTGTACCATATAATTGATATTGCATTTTTCAGTCTCATTTATTTTATCTTTATACAAGTTGTTAAATTATTTGTATTTATTGGTGGATCTGTCAACTACTATCACTTCATGTTTATTTGCAGTCTTTTTAATTTTTAATTCTATCGATTTTATGTAATAAAACACTTTTGTATCATTGAAAGGTAAATTTTTGCAAAAACGATTGTTATTATTATTTTGATTATGTATTTTATTTAATCTTAAATCAACGTATTTATTTATAAAATGTAGAGGAAAATTATTTGCAATCAATACAGAGCGTACGTAGCACAAATTGTCATTTCGAAACCGTTTATTAGACAACTTTACAGAGCTATCAACTAGACCATAAATAATAAAAATTATTTGAGACAATGGGGAGTAAGAGTAAAAATTTACATATAAGCCTGCATGTGTGGGCTTCTTCAACCACTTTGTTATCAGTGAACTATCTTTTAGCTTCTTTATTTAAATGTCTAAGAAACCAACAGTATTATTGACTGGTATTTTAACTGTGAATTGTATATTTAGATCATAGTCATTTTAGTGGTTTAAAAAACACTTACTTTATCCGTCGGGATACACGTTAAAACGTCATCGAGATATCTATATCACTAAAGGACATTTATCGGATTAGTTATAATACTGTTTTTTTCCAAATCACCTAATACTAAGTCTGCTAAAATTGGTCTAATCGGGCTACCCATGGCACTGCCAAAAACTTGACGGTAAAAACTTTTATTAAAATTGAAATAGTTATTATCTAAGATGAACTGTATTACTTTAAAAAATTCTTGAAATGGTAACTTTTTGTTGTGGCAAAGAAATTCCATTTCCTGTTAATGGCTAATTTTACAGCATCCCAATGTACGTTATTAAACAGAGCTACAACATCAAAACTTACTATAATATAGTCTTTAAGGGCTTTAAAAAAAGCCAATTTTTCTTTTGTCTGTAAACTATGTTTAACAACACAGTCAGATTTAGGGATATTTTTTATTAAAAAATTACTAAACCATTCAGATAGCTGATAAGTGGGAGAACTTAAAGCAGAGATGATAATTTTAACTGGGTAGTCCTTTTGGTGTTCTCTAACTAATCCGTAACATCTAGACAACAGTGTTTAATTTTTGGTGATTTGGAAAAGCTTTTTGCCTGTGCCATTCAAGTCATAATGATTTAATTGACGTAACATGTTATCTATCTTATCTTGTAATTGTTTTAAAGGATCCTTTTTGCAAATTTTATACAGTTTCGTGTCTTTGAAACTCGGTGTAACTTTTTTTACGTAATCAGATTTTTCTAAAATTACAAATGCACCTCCTTTATTAGCTTTACCAATAATAATAGTGTTATTATTTTTCGAAAACTCTTTAAACTTTATTAATTATTGGCGAATCAATCCATCATTTACATTGAGATTTTTAAAATTATTATTTATGTTGTTTAAAATTATCATTTTTATCATTTATATTATTATCAGTTTGAAATCTGATCTTTGAAAGTATTGATATCTTTTTCATTCAATTTTAATGTCTTATGCAAACTTTTGAACTATTGCAAACGAATAAAATTTTTTGTGTTATAAGTAAAATTAAAATTTCTACCTAAATTTAAAATGGCAGGGACACAATCTGGCAATTTTAGAGCAGTAAGGATGTTAATCCGTTTTCCTTTTAAGTCAGCAATATTCTTATCCTATGTATGAGTTAAGTTCTTTGGTTTCGAAAATTCATCTAAATTTACAATGTTATTTTGAATTATATATTTTTTATAATAGATATGAGCAAATTTTGATCGTAAATTCTTTTCAAATTTTTCACCAAACAGTTTTGTTTTGATAAGAAAATAATTTTCAATTGCATGTTATACCGATATACCAGTCTTTGAAATGATAGTTCTTACAAGTTTTTTCAAGTTTTGACTAATTTGTTTGTGATAAATATTTATATCGGTTATTTAGCACTTGAAAATAATTAGTTTCATGGTTTTTAAAAATTTTTCAATCCCATTGCTGAAAAACTTACTGTGTCAATATAAATTATCTAAAGTGTTAAAACCATGCTCAATATGTTGGGGCAGTACATCATGAAATTTACAACGAAGGGAAACTTGCATTATCTTCTGTTTATACACAGTTCTTTCATCCAATAATACATATCTTGAACGTCGTGTCGTAGGTCAAATCCATATAAAAGTTGTATGTACCTCAATACTAGCATCACGTTGATGTAAAGCGTTCTTGTACGGATTTCAAGCAATTCATTTGAAGTAAATACAGAGATAGCCATCCTCTCATACGTTCTCCCCACAACGTTTATGAGATACAGTGTTTAGGTGGTCCATGTGGCAATGTAGGTCAGATTAGTAGAAGTTTAGAAACGAGAACGAACAAACATAAAAAAAATTCATAAAAAATGTAAAACGTGTAAGCCTGATTAATATTGTGATGTTTGTAAAAAGAACAAGAGTGAATAATCAGCTTGATTTGCCCATACTCTCAATACAGGACATTTTTTTATTTTTGATCGGGATGCAATAAAAAATTTAGACCAAGAAAATAACTATAATAAACGCTTAGTTTCAGAAATGATTCACATTGCAAAACGAAAAAATAACAATAATAGAAACAGTGACACACAAAACTGAAGTTCGTTTTTTAAAAAATACATTGATAGTTTTATAAGCTGATAACCATTTTTCCGTTTTACAACATTTTATTATTTGCATGTTATATAATTTTTGTTTTATTTATTTCATTTCATTAATTGTTACTTTCATTATTAATTGCCACTATTTAAATACTGCTCCTTTTTAACACTTGTTCGTTACTAGGAATGTATTTTATTACGTTGCAGTCATTGTACACATGTGATATGACCATCAGTACACGTTGTATAGTAAGCAGAGCTACATCGTTAATTTTTAAGTTAACAAAATATAACTTTTGTTATATTTATTTCGAAGTAAATATTCGACGTTGGTTACTTGTAAGTTTTGAGAGTCAACCATTGATATCGTTTTCTTGACTTGTGTATGATTTATGTGATTTGTAAGTAAGTTGTTTTTTATTTTCTATTGGTTTAGTTTGCTTGAAAAGGGTTGTCAATATACAACCGAAACGTTGTACACACTTTGGATCAAGAATGAACTTTTTGACAGTATGCCATAAAATGCAATTACTTTATTTGTTTTTCTACAGAAGTTAAGTCACCATACATGTATAATTGACTGTAAAAAGTATCATTAGGATTAATGATAAGAGATTTAGGTGTCATCTGATAAACTTGACTTTGAATTATTAGTTATTTATAGTTTTTTTTTTTACTTACGGCACTAAAAACGCAAAAGGGAAAAGAATTTTGTAATATTGAATTACATATCTTAAATCATTATCGTTTTAATAGTTGCTTTAACTTACTATTATATAGACTTGAAGCAGGTGAAAATAATCTTTCACCTTTACAAGAATTGAATTTTAGTTTTTCACTTTGCCAAAATTTTGCACAACAAAACTCGCTATGTTAAGATTCCGGAATACTACTGTTTTAATTCAAAAACAAAAATTTTGGGTGAAACGGGAAAAGGTTTCAAAAAATTTAACAATAGGTCGACTTAACATAGGGTCTTCTAAGGAGTTCAGCATTTTTTTTAAATTTATCTTAAATCACATTAATAGAGCAGAATCTTTTGAAATGTTAGTAACAGCTGACTGAATGCTTTACAGTAGACTCAAAGATGCTGCTATTGCTTTAGATCTAATGGAACACGATTCCTAAATTCGTAATATTTTTTAGGAAGCATTTAACGTTATGCTGGCATGCCGATAAATAGAATTTTTACGTGGTTTTAAATGTTTGAAGGTATTTGAAGCAAAAAATTATGGAAAAATTTAAAGCAATTTTTTTTTTTTTAATTCAAAAAAGAAAGAAAAAAATTATGCTTTTTTACAGTGAAATTCAATTTTCAAATTTGAAGAAAACTCCAAAAAATTTTAAAAAAAGCCTTAGAAATAGTTGCAAGAACATTACGTGATTTATATAGTACAAATATCTGTTTTCATAGTAATTGACTTGTTTTAGGACGAGATTTTAGACGAATACCTCCAGTTTAGAAAAATAGTCATACGAGAATGATTACACAGAAAGTATCAAACAAGTATTGACTCATTAATCATTTGGTAATTAGTTCGTATTCTTAAACTTAATATGAATAGACGTTCTATTGAGAAACTATGTTTTAAATTTCTAATAGATATCAAAGAAGGAAAAATTAAAATTATTGCTAGTCCAAAATAAATGAAAAACGTTTGAAGTTTGTTACAATATTTTTAGTGGAGGTATTAACTTCTCAATAGATAACGTTATAGTTACTACTTATTATAAAGATACTTACTTTTTCAATAATAAAATTCTAAATCATGTAAAAAAATAGAAACAAATTACTGCATAGATCATTTTTTTTTACAATGGTATTGATAAATCTAATAGTGATATTTGATTAAATTTTCTAATTGAATTTGTATACAATAATTGTGAAGACTTATCTCCACGTCAGCTTAATTAAGAAACTAGAGCAATTGTTATGTTGATACGAAATAATACAAATAATTCTTTTATCAAGAGTTAGGGATAAAAAAACAACCAGGGTGCCATAGCACTACATGATAGGTGATGAGAAAATGTGTTTACAAATCATACAGATAAAGTAATGATTAAGGGAGTCGTAGAAATTGGCTGAAGAGGGCTAGAAAAAATATTAGAGCGTTACTCAGACAATGTGCTTGGAAATTTTGAGGGGGCTGAGGAGTTCCTTAAAAAAGTGTAAAGAAAGCTGTGAGGGGGGGGGTGCAAAAAAAAATTAACTGAAAATAACATTATAATCGATTTAACATTACCTCATTTAGAAATGCAGCTAAAGGGTAGGTGAAAAAAGTTCTTTAAAACAAGAGGGGGGGATTATTGGGTTCTCTGGTAATTAGGTTATATGATTTTAAGGGAGGCTGAAGGAGCTCAGAAGAACTAAACAAAAATTTAACTTAATGAAAAGCTAAACACCGACATAATTTTACCTTATTCAAAAGGGGGCTGAATGAAAGTGGCTGGGGCAACTCTTCAATATTGAACAGGGTAACTGACAAAGGGAGAAGGGGGTTTACCAAAAATTAAACTTAATAAAAAGGGTAAAATCAATAGAATTTAACCTCATCTAGACGGGGGCCGAGGAGAGCTGAGGGAAGATGTGTGGAATGATCCTTCAAAATCACTATGTAATATGGGAAAACATGTGTGTGTGTAATATACATATAAAAGTATTTAGATGGACACAAATCAGCATTAGCATTGAGTAAGAAAACTTGTTATATTTATAAAATTTTCTCTAACACATTCTTAAGTAATTAATGTATATTAAAAACGTTAAAAAAATAAAACACAGTTCTCTATAATTTTACATAGTTTTATTTTATGTTTTTTAATTTTGAGTTAAGGTTTGCACGCAATGTAAATAAATTTCTAGATCTCATGCATTTTAATAAATGTGTGAAAAAAAATGTTTTTGAAAGCTTACTATTATTGCACTTACTGGTGACAGTAATTTTGCCTCTTTTTTATTTTAATGCAAAACCAGAAAACACTTTTTCCGACATTACTGGTCTTAGAAATGAAAAAGCTGTAAGACGTATGAAATTGCTAAATGAATGATATTTTGATAATCATTCTTATTAACGAGACGTTTTTGTAGCCTTGACTTTAAACTGATAAAACAACAGTTTAATTCTTTAAATTCAGCGAATTTGTAGTTTATGTTGTCAATATGTAGTGACGAATGGATCTTAGTAGTTTAATGTTACAAGCATAATGCATCGTATTTATTACGTACTCATTAAACTAACAAAAATAGTTTGAATATGGTTGTTAGTGGAGCTACTAACGTTACATATATATTTAGAAAAAAAGCAAAATTTAGTCGTTTACTAATAGAAAAAACGGCATTACTGCAACTAATAAATATAGAGAGAGTTAAAAAGAGAAAGTACTGTAATAATTGAAGAGGGAAACACTACATAAAGAAAAATCAGAAGCTAAAACAAATTGAACCTGATTACTACGGGTATATTTTGTAACTAGATGTTGGACGACAGAGTTACATAATATGAAGAAATTCAGAAGTTAACAAATGAAAGTATCAATAATAATATAAACTTATTTATATCAGACTAATCGTGAATTGTATGGTTAAGTACTATGGCAAAGAAGTAGAATATAATGATAAAAATTTACCAAAAAGAATAATCTAAGGAAAAAGCAAAATAAAAAAATAAAAAATATGTCATGGTATAATGAATTTTAATCATAACAATAACATGAAAGGACTTAAAATACCAAAAAACAATTTTAATACATAGATAGGGGTAAAAAAGATAGTAATATTCTTCCAGCATAATGGCAATGTTCAGTTACGGTAATATAGAATCAACAAATTATTATGGATCAAATGAGTCAGATACCAAATCCATATTGCGTAAGAACAAAAAAAAAGTGTAGATTATACATTCTGTTGGAGAAATTATAATGTGTAGACTTATTGAGGAAGTTAAGGGATAAATAAATAGGTATCAACACTAGCTGTTTAATTCGGTTTAATTAAAGAGGAGAAGTACTACAGTAGTGAGCAGAGCGAGTGCTGGCGGTATACTACTATACTGTACCGAAGATAGGTTGACTAGTATGACGTATAATGTACCTAACACTTACAAAACGAAAAATATATATATGTATGTATTGTATTGAATTTGATATAGCAACACGCCCTCTCAAAAGAAATACAATAAACTTTTACAAGGAAAAAAAATTTGCTTTCAACACTTTAGACCAATATATTCAATAAACTTCTTAATCTTATCACTTGCTGCTGGTTTGGTGAGAGTATCTGCTAACATATCACTTGAAGATATGTACTCAATCTGAATATCCTTGGATTCTATTCTTCCTGTTACAATGGAGTTTGTTACACTTATATGTTTAGTGGCATGACTGTAATTTGTATTTACTCCAAGACTTATGGCATCTTTGTTGTCACAGTAGACTACAGTTGGTTTTAATCCTTGGAGGCGAATGGTTTGAGTGAGTCTTCGCAGCCAGCATGTTTCTTGAACAGCAGTGTAGAGAGAGTAATACTCAGCTTCAGTACTGGAAGATGAAACCTTTGGTTGTCTTTTACTGAGCCAACTCACTAATCCTCCCTGAAGCATAAAAATGTAACAACTAATTGACGTGGATCATCTGGGTCAGGCGCATAGCTTGCATCACAGTACGCCTTTAAGTCCTCGTTCCCTTTGTTGTAGTATGTTAGTTTTAAGTCTTTACTCCTTTATAAATATCTCAGCAATCTTTTTACACTTTTCCAATGTTTTTGGGTGAAGTTGTTGTTGAATCTGCTTAAGTTGCTGACTGAGTAAGCCAAATCAGGTCTGGTCAGCTGAGCTAGATACAGTATTGCTCCAATTGCGTTTTGGTAAGGACCGTTTAGTGTGTCATCCTTTTCGGGTGAAGGAATATTATGTCCTGGCGATTTTTGCATGGGTGATGAAACACTTTTACAATCCTCCATGTTAAACCTTTTCAAAAGGTTTATAATATAGTCAGTCTGATCGATTGTTATCAATCCCTTTTTTAGGTCATGAACTATATTTAAACCAAGACACTTTTTGGCAACTCCAAGATCCTTCACTGGAAAGGCAGAAGAAAGCTTTTTATCCATATAGCTTTTAAACTTAGAACAATTATAAAAAACGAAGATATCATCCACAAATATGGCCAAGATCAGAATTTTTTGATCTTTTGTGATGATATATACACAAGGATCATCTGGACTCTGAAAAAATTTCATGCTTTTCAGAAAGGCATCTAGTTTCTGGTTCCATAATCGACTTTCTTGCTTTAGTCCATATAAGGCTTTGTTAAGTTTATACACTTTGTTTTCACTTCCTTCCTGTGTAAATCCTTCTGGTTGTTGCAGATAAACTGTTTCCTATCACCATGAAGGAACGCTGTTTCAACATCATAATGAGAAATCTTTAGTGGGATTTTTACAGCCATCGCAAATAATAAACGCGAGGATGTGAAACGTACAACAGGTGAGTAGGTGTCATCATAGTTCACACCTTTTTGTTGAGCATAACCTTTAGCAACTAACCTAGACTTATATCTAACTTTTTGATCCTGCTCTGTTTTTTTTTTAAACCCACTTGCTTCCAATCGGGATTTGATCTGATGGTATATCAACTAAGTTCCACGTATTGTTCTTATTTATTGAGTCAATTTCTTGTTTCATGGCTTGTAACCATGCTTGGGCTTCTGGTCCTTTAACAGCTTCTGAGTAGGAGGCAGGCTCGTTAACATTTCGAATTTCAGTGAAGAGTACGTAATCATCAAGAAAGTTTGGTTGTGTTCACTGTCTGCTACTTCTTTTAACATCATCTTGACTATTTTCTATCAGATCTTCTTCTTGCGTACGTTTTTCTAACATTTGATTTTCTTGAATAGAAACATCCTGTCCCATAACTTCTTGAGTATCTTCAACTGGAAAAAAAACTTTTCTGTTCTTTAACAAGTTTGTCTTCAAGAAATCTCACGTCACTGCTGACAATTGCTTGGTTAGACTGAATGTCCCATAAGTGGTAACCTTTTTGATTTTTGGCGTATCCAAGCATAAGACATTCTTTGGCCTAAGAGTCGAGTTTTTGACGACTATGATTTGGTACGTAGTCAAGAGCCTTACAACCAAAAATCCTTAGGCGTGATAAATTGGGTTTATGTCCAGTCCATAATTCACATGGGGTCTTTCCTCCTGGGGCTCTTTTTGGAAAAACGTTTGATAGATATGCCGCTGTTGCAATGGCTTCTGCCCAAAACTTCTGATCCATATTGGAGTCAATAAGCATTGACCTAGCCTTGTCCAACAGTACTTTATTTTGAAAGTTCGGCTCGCCAATTCTGTTGAGGATTGTATGGAACAGTCGTTTGATGTTGAATCCCTGCATCATCTAAGATTTTCTTTATTTCCTGGTTTTTGAACTCACGACCATTATCACTACGTAAAATTTTGATTTTTGCATCAGATTCATTTTAAACATACTTAAGAAACTGTGAAAAACACTTTGTCACTTGATCCTTACTTGATAAAAAGTATACAAAAATCTTTCGACTAAAGTCATCCAAAAAAGTTAGGAAATATTTTGCTCCACCTATGGAAGGAGAATTCATTTGACATATATCAGAGTGTATAAGTTCTAACTTTTTTGATGCACGAACTTGAGTGGCTTTGAAAGGGCTTTTTGACATCTTCCCTTTAACACAGCTTACACAGGGTGGTATTTCAATATTACCTGTAATTTTAATTCCTGTTGCTGCATGATTTTGTAGTTGTCTCATGTACTCTGGATTTAAATGAGCCAAACGGCGGTGCCAAGTGTAAACGTCTGCTTGCGCCGATAGAGCCACTACGCTTGTATTAGAGATACTATTTGACATTTGGACTTGATCTAATCTATATCGTCCAATTGTTAAAGAATGTGCTGTAAAAATTACTTTTTTGTCTTTGTTTAGCACCCGACAAAAATTTGTTTCAAAAGATACTGAGCAGCCAGATTTAGTAATACGACTTACTGAAATTAAGTTTGGTGCTAGTTCAGGGATAAAAAACACATTGATTAGTTTGATTTTTATATTTTTAATAATTAAAATAATGTCACCTTGTCCACAAACTTTTAACCTGTTTTTATTTGCTACCACTATACTTTTTGTTTCGCTGGTTTTAAAATCAATCATTTTATTTTTACTATTGCACATGTGCTTTCAGGCACCAGAATCTACTATCCACTTACTTTTATTGTCATCGGTGGCAATCAATCCATAAAAGGCACATACAACCTCACTTTGATCTGTATCTTCATCATCACTTGATATGTTGCTTCGAGTTTCCACGTTCCAGGCTTTAGGCCTTGATGACTTTTGTTCAGGGCAAAATTTTGCTACGTGGCCATATTTGTTGCACGAGAAACACCTAACCTTACTTTTGAAGTCATTTTTCTGACCCTTTTTTTGAAAAGTTTTCGGCGTGAAAAAAGTATTTGAATCATCATGCGGAAGGGGTTGGTCCCATTGTAGATCTTGCATAATTTTTTATTTAACTAAGTTGGCCGTTATTTTTTGACCTGAACTGCCTAATGCCATTATCATTGGCTCGTATCTATTTGGAAGTCCTGCTCATAAGATTGCTCCAAGCAATTCATCTGGAATTAACATTCCAACGGAGTGTAATTTATGAGACGTTGTTATCACTTTATCCACATACTCACCTACGGACGCACAGCTTTCAAGCTTTGTGGTTGTGAGTGTACATAATAAGGTTACACGGCACAACAATCCTTTGTAGTCAAAAGTATTACGTAACTTTTCCCAGGCCGCTTTTGCCGTCTTCTCTTGGCTTATGTGTGAGTGTATCACCAGATCAACAGCGAGAATAATTTTGGCACGAGCCTTCTGAATTTTTTTCGCATCTGTCGATAGTTCCTGCCCCTGAGGAACCTCTATAGTTTCCCATAAGTCCTCACACTGCAAGTAAGCTTCCATCATAATCGACCAAGTATGATAGTTGTCTCTGCCTGTTAGACGCTCTATAAAAGGAAGAGCACTACTGCCGCTACCTCGGTTCGCCATCTTGTCTGTGCTCACTAGTCTCCTTTGTTGAACCTTCTAGACTTCACCAATATTCTATGACTACACTTTTGGTGCCTGGGCCCATAACCATTTGTTGGAGAAATTATAATGTGTAGACTTACTGAGGCAGTTAAAGGATAAATAAATAGGTATCAACACTAGCTGTTTAATTTAGTTTAATTAAAGAGGAGAAGTACTACAGTAGTGAGCAGAGCGAGTGCTGGCGGTATACTACTATACTGTACCAAAGATAGGTTGACTAGTATGACGTATAATGTACCTACACTTACAAAACGAAAAATATGTATGTATGTATTGTATTAAATTTGATATAGCAACACATTTTGAGTCATAAAGTTAGCTTTAAAATTGAAGCATAAAAAATTTAGAATGTTTAAACAATACATAATTCGTTTGGGGTGAGGTGTGCATACCTAAATGTATTTTCAATTTTCTTCACTGTACGTAAGAAGGTTATTTTATGTGTATATTACTTACGAATAAAAAAAACGGTTTGTGAGAGCATTAAGTCACATGCTGAATAAAAATAATATAATAGTAACAGATTACAAAGTTGCTGCTTGGATAATAGAAAACCAAAATAAATTAGAGGCATTGGACATTTTTTATAACGTTTAATATACATTGTGCAGTAATAGTACATCCTCTATCTTAGTAATATTATTCTTGTTTGATTTTGTATGAAATCTTTTAAAAATTAGTCTTTTATTATAAACTAGTTTTCAATCAATGATTTTTCTGTGATGCTAACTGAATTCATGCCCAAAATAGGGTAATGTGTATAAATGGGATATTCCTAATTTAAGTTACTCCTTTTCTTATTAAAGCGAAACTGTTTTAAGTCCTACGTAGATAAAACAAAGCAAGTCACAGAAATTTACATTAAATATAACTTGCCTTAATCATAGTCATGCATTCAATTGGGTTAACACAAAACCCTTTAATGGAGAGCAAGTCTATTACGAAATACTCATTTCCCAAACAATCTATTTAGACTAAGACAAGAATAGTAAAAATAAGGGAAAAGATGTACTTTTACTACATCAGGTACAGCTTTTATCATTGGAAAAACTTGAAAGTCTTATTTTATTTAAATGTTTTTAATTCATTTTCCGTTAACTATAGTAGTAACAATATCATCGTCTATAATTGTTTTTACGTTGCTATTTTTCATTGAGATAATTCAAACTCTCACAAATAGTTTTAACATATACATGCAATATATTTTGAATGATTTGCGTATACAATATAAAAATAAAATCATTTCTGTAATGCTCTAGTTTTACGTTTGTACATGATTCAACTCCAAGACTATGACTTTGTTATTAGCTCGATAATATTGGCAAAAATAGTCAGAAAAATACCAAAAATGTGTAAAGAAAATTAAGAAAATATTTATTTGATTTTTAGCCTCTCCTTTGACAGATTACTTACTTGATCTCAATTCTAAATGAATCAATAGATTCAGCTTATACTCTAAATATATTTAAAAAATATGATTCAGAAAAGCACGTTAAAAGTAAATTAGATATAAGTGAGATCCTAAAACTACTGAGAACATTTGAAGGTTACAGTTAGAAGAGTATTGATAGTAAAAGTACGTGTGAAAGCTGATATTACGTAAGGCACGAATATTCAAAGTCATAGGTAAGTATAAGTGTAACAGTAATGTATAAGTAAGATAAAAGTTAAGTAAAACCGTAACTTTTTATAAAATAAATGCACAACAACAGTTATCGCATGGCAAACACAAATGTAATAACTTCCTAAATTTTTTTAGCAATTTAGTAAAAATAGTTTTGAGTGGCCATTTTATTAATTTTAATTTTTATGTAACATTTTTATAAATCAGAAAATCAGATACGAAAGTTATTTTACGTCATAAATTGAAAAAAAAAAATCTTATATAAAAATAATAATTTACAATATGTGGAAAAGAACTAGATTAACTCTTTTCAGAGTAAAATTATCAAAGGAGTCTAGTAATAATGTTAACAAAATTTTTGACTTAATTTTTTGACAGCTATTTATCAAAAAAATTTAGCAAAACAAAAGTTATACTTATACTTTGCAATAATATTAGAAATTAATTTAATTTTATTGATGGGTTAGTATTAATCCGAGTAATTGCTACGTATGAAAATTTTTCTACAAATCGTTGTTTCAACTAAAAAAATCGAGTTGCCTTGGCAATTTTGTAACGGATGGGAAATGTCGATAAATTCAATTATTTGCATTTATACTTACCCATCGATTTAATTAAATTAATTTCTAATATATTTGTATACCATATGAGCAAGGCATAGACTGAAAAATCGCCGAAAATATAAAAATGTAGCAATTGAGAAGAAAGTCACTGAGACCTCGATGGCAAAACTGGTAACGCACTTTCCTGGCAAAAAAAGAGTTCCAGGTTCAAATCCTGGTCAAGGTGGCACTTTTTTTCAATTGCTACGAATGACAATTTTTCTACAAATCGTAGTTTTAACTGAAAAAATCGAGTTGCCTTGGCAATCTTGTAATGGATGGGTCACGATAATAACCTTAAGTATTAGTTCATTATTACATATACTATACATAATGCATGTGTACGCATCCTAAAAAATAGATAATTTCGCAACTGTTCAACAAAAAACTAAAAAATTCCAAGCATTTTTAAAAAAGAATATCATGGGTACTTTTGCTGTCCAATAATATTCTGATACTTTCCACATTAGATCCAAATAAACTCAATTTTTTCTTTTTACGGATTTGACGCTGATTTTAATTATCAGCATTGCCTTCTTCACGTGGATGTTAGATTAATTTTATTTATGATTCTATTTTATTTAAAGATTAAATGTAGATTTCAACGTCAGAATGTCCTCACCATGAAACAATTTATGAAAAATTTACTGAAAAAAAATCGAAAATTTTCTTTATTAATATTTATCAAGTGTTAAATCTTGGATGCATAAGATACTGTCGCTTAACACATTAGGAGTATCTGCCATGCATTGGAGGTTAGGTGACAGACTGACACAGATAAGAGATTAATTTTAATGTTTTTTCAGTATAGATCAAATTTTTGGACTTACAACTCGATTATTACAAGCAATGAAGCTTAAATATAAAGCGCATAATTTTTTTTGACATTCGATTAACCGACGATTCAGTTTTGCCAATGCCGGATTTTAGGGTGAAAATAAGATGGCGAACAATGCAGTTAACTGTTAGCCTACGTTCGTAGAAAAAAAAAAAAAAAATTTTTCTTGCGAAATACTCCCGGTGTAAAAACATGATAGCAATTTGATACTTACAGACATTTTTTGGAAAAAGGTATTATATAACTCTACAGGCAATAAAATATTGGACACTGGCATACACATAAATCATAATGTCTTGTATTGACGCATAAACAAATTTTAAAAAATAGACGACCAACAGTATCTGAAAAGGTAAATACACCATACATACCAATAAAACAGTTGAGAAATCGCTTAGGTAACATTTTTTAAGATGTCACAGATCATAGTATTACTTGTATTAACTTACAAAAATAATAAAGTATTTCCAAGATATGAAAAACCTATCATACAAGCTGTTTACTCATAGATACCAAGTAACACTTACAAAATACTTTATTCTTAATGCAAGATACGAATTTCTCAATGAACTTGGATTTTCACAAAATGCTTTGTATGTATTAATTTCATAATATTGAGATTGCCTTGAAATTATTTTACCATAAAATTAAATAATATACAGTACATACACTAATGGTAATAAACTTTTAATATTGTATATTGCGAATGACATATTCAAATAAGTTAAAAGTTTTTTGCTTCTTCAGAGGATAAGAAAATGATGCTTCAATAGTTAATCATTTTTAGTGCAAAACGATTTTCATTAAATGACGAATTCACAAATGTATCTTAAGTTATTTGAGATTCCAAAACATTTAATTATATAAAGTGTAAGAACAAATATATATAAAATTTCGTCAGCCAAAGACTATTTAGAAAAAATTTCAGTTTTTATTACATCGCAACACTAAAATACTCTTAATTTGTTCCAGTCTTATAAACAAAAAATTAAGTCTTACGAAAATTCCCCACTTTTTTCCCTAATCTTTAAGGATGATTTTTTTTACAAAAAACAATATTCCGTAAAATTTTTTAAAACATCACAAACAACATTTTTATATAACCTCAAGATATTCATGTTACAAGTCTTTTAATTTTTTTTTATACTCTAATGGAACAGTACAATATTTTAGTCTTATATGTCAAAAATAAAATTTTTTAATAAAAACAAACGATTAAAAATAGATTGTTAATAAATTTTTTACATAAGTGTATTGCAAATTCATGACATTAGTGAGTTTACTTATGAGTATATTTGGCACTACGTAGTATTCACATTTTGTTCATTTTTTCTATTCAAGGTGTGTCTATCATTTATCAGTGTGTGAGTATTTTCTTTTCTCTTTTTTTTATCGCGCGGCTCTGAAAAAACACTTTTTGAAGTTTTATGGTTGCACAAGCAATGCATTTGCGAATCACTTTTTTTTTTGAAATCCGAGGAACACACTTGACATTTGTACATTAGATGATCACTAACATCATCTATCTTCATTAAAACTGAATTAACATTGTCTTCATTACGAATAGTAATTTTATATTCTCGATAGTTTTTATCTTCAACACTCTGTGGCATTGTAATCGAAAAATCTCTTTCATCATCAGATGAGCTATCAGCGGTACGATTTCCTTCATTAATTATTGTTTCTGCCTCAAATGAAACTAACTGAGAAGGATTCTGCTGGCATAGTTTTTTGGCAATCGACTGATAAAAATTTCATGAATAAATATTTTCTACTATTATTTTTATAAGACTGAAAATGAATATGAACTTACTTGAAGACTAATAAGGCTGGTATTACAGTCACTTGTATCGATGTCATTCAAACTTACACTTGACCTTTCCATTTCGGCATATGTTCCAAACGGTAGTTTACGTAAGCATTCTAGTTTCATAATATGCATTTTACTACGTAAATGTTTCGCTAGATGACCGTGTATACGAAATGCTGATTTACAATCAGTGCATTTGAATGGTCGTGGATTTGTAGATGTTGCAGCTCCAAAAGTGGAAGTCATGTTAACCTTTAATATTATAACATACATAAGAAATTCATGAAAACACAGTTTGAGAAGTAAGTATGATTTTTAGGAATTTAGGGATAGTTTATAAGATCTTAACTTTTAATGATACCGAATAATGTTTATACGCTTTTTATAATTTTTTTGCATAGTATTTTTTTCATTTTATTGTAGTTTCCTAACCATTAATTACTTAAATAATTTTTATCAGCAGCCTTTTTCCTTGTAAGGAGTATTGATACTATATCTATCTGAAGCCCTTTGCCCCTAGATTCCCCAACCTTATCTAGGAGGTATACCTTCACCCAGGTTATTTTAGATACAAGGCTTGGAAACAAATCCTAGATAAAAAAAAAACTTTAAATATTTTAAGTTATGCCGACGATTAAGTAGCCGTACCTCAGGCTTACATTTTTGCCATCGAAGTTAAGACAGCTTTCGGCAAAGAATGTTTATATCTTTAAATTAATTATTAGATAAAGTCGTTAAAAATATTGGCTCAGGCGTTGTGTACTTTACAGAGGTTACAGTAAAATTGGAAACGAATTTCTACTAAAAGTCTTGGTTTACTGCAGGGTTATGCGCAAAATCTGTATTCTTGTTTGGAGAAAAAGCAGTATTAAATAAAGTATTACTAGAGTAATATATAATTAAAAATAGGACCATGAACGTAAAAGTAAGAATCATGTGCGTATAACTGGTGAGGAAAATAGCTAATGTCAGGTAGGTTATTAATAAACGAAGAGAACAATAATGGCCCTAGAACAGAGCCTTGAAGGGCACCACTTGTTCTTTATAATGGGCATGAAGTTTGGTTTCCATCTACTACTATGTGATATCTATCAGTTAAGTAAGATCGTACCCATGAACAGGCTAAGTCCGAGAGTCCAAGTGTAACAAGCTTTTCACAAAGAACATTGATATTGACAGAATCAAATACCCTGACCATATCAATTGAAACTAAAAAAGCATGTGCTCGAATCTCATCAACCATACCAACAAGAGCTAATTGAGTGCAACGACCCGTCCCAAAGCATGACTGATATTTAGACAAAAGATCAAGTTCATTAACAAATTCAACGAGTTGTTGGTAGGTCATGTACTCAAGTATTTTTTTAAGGGCAGGCACTACATTAATAGGACGAAGATCCTTGAGCTCCTTAACAGCAGGTTTCTTTGGAAGTGGCCTTACTGAAGCAGTTTTCCAGGGCTCAGGGAATTTATGTGACTGAAAAGACATATTAATGATATTTAATAGAGTCATCAACAAGTCTTAAAGTAATTCAAAGATATTTTATATGAGCCTGTTACATTAAAATGAGCTGATGAAACTGCCCACATAACGTCAGCTGGCGTCACGTGTTTGAAATAAAACCTATCATCAGGACAGATTCTAACCATGGGCCGTAGACTGTGCAGAGGCACAAAGGAGTTACTGCCGAAGAAGTGCCTGCTTGCAGCATTCAAGTCAAATGGTAGAGTAACTAGCGCTGGTTTAATTTTAAGTCTCATACTGTTGACTAGTTTCCGTGTTTCGGGAGTGTTCTCACAACTGTACGCTTTCTTGTGGTAGTAGCTGTGGAAAACATTCCGCAGTTGTATTTTTACAGAATTCCTAATAGCTTTGTATAACGAAAAAGTTACATAAGAGGGTGAGCATTTGTAGTCTCTCCATGCTCTGTTGCGCTTTCTAATTAGAGACTTCAGGTGTGACGTTTTATACGAAGCGTGTACATATGAGTAAATGTACAAGCATCAAGCCGAGGAGTATCTTGTTTAAGCCTTATGAATAAGGCAATATAATACTTGAATAACTAAGACAGATGTAATCAATGGTGACTGTGAAGTTAGTGTCTTATGCGCAGGTCTAAAGAGAATATGGCATAGCCCAAGTACCTGCAGAGATTGCATTAAAATTGGCTGGCTGGCAGTTTTATTATGAAGCTCAATGTTCAAATCACTCATTAGAATGAGAAAGTCATAAGGAAAGTTAGAGTTAATAATATCGTTTTCAACATCCAGCGAGTATCCAGCCTTGGGTGGGTTGTACCCTAGTACACAAAGCAACGTAATGTAATTACTTTTTACTTCAGCAATCAAAAACTCAGGCTTCTTCTGGTTTACATCATCTTATTTTTAATGAGAGAGGACTTTACATTTAACAGAGTTGTGAATGTACACGACCACATCACCACACCAAAAAAGAGTGTGACCTTGTATATTGACTAAAGCTGAAGGTTTATCGGGCTTACGAAAAGATTTACTGATTTCTAAAATGTATGAATTGAGATCAGAAACAAGTTTATACACGTCATCATAGTCTTTTAATAAAGATTGCGCATTGATATGACCAATGACTAATTTAGTCATAAGTATAGTTAACAACTGGCACTTTGTATTGAAGTTTCTTCCTCAAATCCGCACAGGTGTTCCTACCCGTAGCAGAGTGAGCCGCGTTAATGATCTTTGCTTCTCTGCAGTTGCTACAGTATAGGTTACTTTCAGTCTTACGAGCCTCAGAGCGATGCTCACCAGCACAGTGAGAGTCCTTGCTCTTGCAGTCTGAGGCTATATACCTAAATGTACAATACTTGTAGCACTAAAGCATTGTAACATGGTTGGAAAATCTACAAGAACGCCATTAAATAAAAATTCGATTCTTTTCAAATAAACGAGCTCTGTGCTCAGGCTTAATCTGTACTACGCACGAGCGAAACTTTTTTTCACGAGCAGAATACATGTAAATGAGATTAATATCATAAGGTGTACATTAGGGCAGATTCTGCTTAATGGAAGCTCTCAGAAGCTCATCTTTTGTACATTTAACAGGAATGTCATAGATGACAATGCGCGGGTCAAGCTTCATATCAGATTTAATTTCTAGGCCAGCTGTCTTAAGTTCAGCATAGTTACTTAAACAGTCAAGTGCTTCGCTCAACAACTACAGCATTTTTTGGCAGGAAAGAAAATTTATTTAATGGTACTTTGTTTACTTTATTTACTGCTAAAATTGTTTCCTTAATTTTCTGGAAGGATGCAAATTTGTCTACTACCTCCTTCCTTGGGCCAAGTACAGCACGTTTAACCTGAGTGATGGGTATTAGCTTACTCTGATCAAGTAAAACCTGACAAGACGCACCACGACCAGTCAATTTTTCTGCATAGGTAACTTTGGATCTAGAAGCCGTTGAGGGTTTACGACCTGCACCGGTCTCAGTTGCAGTTTTCTTTAGTTCAGCGCAAATAGTGGGAAGATCATTCATGCACGTACCAAAAACATTATCAACAGCCAATTTGCCAAGGTATGTACCAGAAATTATACTGAAGGCATCTGAATATTCGCAGTTAGCAGTACGTAGCTTCTTTCTCTTAGTAGTGTTTTTCTCAGTTGACAATTGTGTTCACATGGCATCACAACAATCAGCTACTCGGAAATGAAGCGCTTCCACATCTCTAATTATCAGTAAATTTCCTGAGGGGCTTGTAAAATCAATGGAGCCCTCATCCTCCGAGCAAATATCAGGCATTGTGAAAGTAGCTGTCAAAATCAAGGTCGGTAAGCAGACCTCGAGTCAGCCAATCATAGCGCCACGGTAGCAGGAATCCAACAGCAACTAGTAGAATTGGGGGTTACAGCAAACAATAACTTCAGAAAACCTTCTTTGGCTTAAGAAGACAAAAATATCTGGAAAACAGGCATAGCCCTTTCAAAACCAAGGAGCGGTAAACCTGCCGCAGTAATACTCACCACCTTATGTGAGTAACATAATACAAGCTCAACATTGGAGCTGACGAGCAAGCATATGTACGTGGTACCTACCAGAGTGAGAGAGATAGAGAGAGAGAGAGAGAGAGAGAGAGCGAGAGATTTGAAAACTAGTTTGTGCCAAGGGCATCTCACCCAAATGATAATTTTAAAAAAACCAAGCATTTACATTAGTATTGTATTTAGGTGAAACATTCTCACCCATTAAAATTTAAACATCTTACAATATTTTAAACGCATTGAGTTAAATAAATCAATTGATAAACAATAATTAAAACAAAAATTAATTGAGAGAGAGAAAGAGAACACTGACAAGGAGTAAATGCGTGAAGTTAGTATTTAAGCATGTTGTAGATCAGGGTTCGGTTGTAGGGAGTACGTTGCGATTGGAAACAACGTTGAGTACATCGAAAACATACGGAAAAGAGACTAGGATAGGAATATTTACGTAGTTTATGCAACAGAACTTTCAGATTTTTTATTTGTGTTTCATCAGTTCCGAAAATAATTTTGAGATTATGTTCATTGCGAGAAAAACTTAAAGCCATTCCAGTCCATTCTTACATGTACACTATGTTAACAGAATTTTTTAAGTCCTTGTATTTGAAAGTGTATAAATTGTTTCAGAAAAACCAAAAAAATACGGAATCTATCTCAAGTACGAATGCACGGAATCTAACTAAAAGTAGATACAACTTTAAGGTACTTTACCCACTTTCATAGTACAGCTAATAACACTGACATACACTGCAACTTACTAACACTGTTTTCTATTCCTTCTCATACCATATCAGTGCAGGTTTAGTTCTTGTTGATTTAGTTCTTGTAAGCTATCTCTATTTTTCTTGTACTAGCTAACCTTGAATAAATTTATTACTTCATCCAGTGAAAAGGTTTTTCTATAGATATACTATCAGGTACCTGACTTATTCAACTAGTAGTTATTGCCAGATTACTTTTTGCCGCATCAAATTCAGCTATAGACAAAACGAAACTAATCATTTGATAATAAAAAATTACCTCAACACTTTCAGGAGAAAAATAAGTTTTTATGTTCATAACGGTATTTTTACCTTAGATTTTTTTTCCATTAATTAAAAAAGTTTATTTAGTTATCAAATTATTAAGAAGTTGGTTTTATTCTTCGTATCTGTATTTTGTATCTTCTCCATATCTACGTATCTGTATTAGGTATCTACGTCATTCTTTCAGAAACTATAAGTCATTGTATAGATTTACTAGCTCTTACTTTCAGATTCCTTTAATTAAAAATGGTCTTATCGTAGTTTTCTCTATTTTTAATATTCTTCTTTCTTGCTCACTAGATACTTTCGTCCTATATGATATGACATTCATAATCGAATGATTTAACATTTTTTTATCTTAAAATCATGCTTACACTTCCTTTTTTACAAGTCTTACATTTTTAACTACGATTATACCCTTTTTTCCTATTTACTTCGATAACTCTTACAAGTATTTTCCGTATTCAAAAATAAATTCACGTAATTTATTGCATTATCATCGATTGTCTACTGTCCTTTATAGATACAGTTTCGTTACATACCATTTCCACATTTCATAAGAATTAAAGTTTCTGTTTTGATCAAATTTACAATTAAACTTTAATTGATGAGAAACCTTTTAAATGTTATAGGCATATTTAATAATATAATAAGCAATGTTGTAAGTAGCACCTCCGACTAAAATAAGGACTGATTTGTTTACATAAATTAAATATTCGTATCTTTCCATTCACTACCCATCCCCTTGTCATTATTTTTCATGCATTATACATCCTTTCTAATAATGTACATCATGTTTCACGCAAACTCAGTCGCTATTGCGAGCAGAAGTTGTAAAAATTAAAAAATTTACAAGTTTTGTATGGACTTCAAATGTTTATTCTGAGAAGATATTTCGAATGTTGGGACTAACTTCCATTTTTGGGATTTTTAAAATTGCGATTAAAAATTTTCGAAAAAACTGCAGTTTGATAATAATTGAATAAAATAGTAGGCTTAGTATATCATTAGTTTTAATATCATGTCTAATGCTTTAAATCATCAACGTTTACAGAATCTTTTAAATGTCAAGTGGTATTTTAGAAACCACAGCTAGAAAAAAAAAAAATAACCTTTTTTAAAAATTTTTTTACAATTTTTTTATTAAAATCGAAGAAGAAAAGTTATTTTAAAAAACCTAAGAAGAGCTCCTCTGCTAAAATTCTGAGGCCATAAAGTTTTTGCTCTAGTCTGTAATGGCTTAAAAGAACGTTTGTAGATTTATAAGCAGAGGATGTTAAAATTTTTTATTTTTGTTTACTAAGTATAGTAAAATGGTATTTATTTTTTTTTAAACTTAAAAATCCTCTAAACCTGAATATTCCAAAAATTGTTCTTTTACACTTTATTTCAAGTTACATTTACTCTAAAGGATCGTTTATAGTGAGCAGTAAGAGGTGTCAGTGGCTACTGCTGACTATAGCTAACGGTAGCTAATCACCGAAGACATGAGGCAGCGACTAGCCATTGCTCCCTGCAACCAGCCACTGCCTCCTGTAATAGGCTGACGATTGCTGCTGCTAGCTGTAGCCAGCAGTGGCCAGCGATAGGTCCAATAATTTAGATGCACGTTAGTTATTTATCATTTAAAAAACGTTACGTAAAAATTCAAAGTCTTAATATAATGACTTAAAAATATCTAACTACCAAGCACCACTTACTAAGACACAAAGCGGGGTGGATCGTTTTTTTTGGAAAAAAAATTTACTTAAATTATTGTTAGTCTTAAGTTATGAGTCATGTTGATTTATATTTTAAAAGTAACGTATATTGCATATGAAAATTTTGTACAACAGCATACTATATAAAGCAAATACTATTTATTGCAAAAGATAAGATAATATTGCTTTAATATCTGTGTGTTGATCCGTATACTTAATCCATTTCAAATCTAATACACCAAGCATGGATCCGGAATGAGTCCTATACTAATGATCTGTTTCGTTTTAGATGGTATAAGGAACTAATACAGATGGTTCACTTGAAGATTAAATTAAACTTCTATAACGTACATCGAATACAATAAAGAAACACAGTAAACAATTTCAATGCACAGTAATTGGATCATTTATCATTACTGTAATTAACTAAAACAATGAGTTTAAACTCTTTAGCGATCCGAGACACTTCTCTCTTGCGCTTCATGAATTAATCTTTATAAATGAAAAGGCACTCATTTAATGCTTATTCAAGTCTTTCATTTTATGTATAAATAATTATACATCCACGATATATCACAATCTCACTGATGATACTACAGTCCAGGTCCATAGTGTTTGTAAGAATAAAGGTGCAATCACATGTAGGGGGCGAACCACAATGCAGAACCTGTTAAGCCTATAAGAGTGAAAAATAGGCACACGAAAGTAGCACGGAGGAGATCTCTTTCACTCCCATTGGCTTAAGTTATTCTGCATTCCCAGGTGGGGTTTTCGCTAGTTTCTCCATACCGGGCGCTCCCCGGGTGGCGGATAGGGGCATCCTCTTAAAATGTGAGGTGACAATGGGCAGCTGGGGTGGCTCTCTGTGGTGGTGGTTGGGGGCGTGGATCGGGGGGCGCGTGTGGCGTTGGCGTGTGTATCTGCGGCGATGTCAACGGGGGACTAGTGCCCCATGCCTCCATCGGTGTGGATGCATGGGCCGGCTCTGCTTGTGCTCCTTGTTCTTCGCTTTTTGCTGCTTCCGTGGGTGGCACTCCATTGCTTGATGCGGGCCAACAAAAACTAGCACCCGTCGTGTATAGAAGTAAGCGGCGGTTAAGACATTCTTCTCAGATACATGCATCACACACTCTCACTAAACAAACACAGGGACACTTACGGATTGTTCTGGGTTGCGTGTAGCGGGTCCTTTTCCGGGCTTGCGTTGGGGGCCCGGCAGCGGGTTAAGGCGGATGATGAGGCCCGGGTAAGTCTGGGTAACCACATCTGATATGGCTGTACGCCTCATGAACAAAAAAGACGTGGTGGGCCGACTAATCTAGGCTTACTACCACTGAGGAGGCTATATTGCGGCACCTTAGTGCCTTACGCCAGCCCGTTTTGTTGGGTTGTCTGCGCAGTCTCGGGACTGTACACACGGGACTTGTAGAGGAAGATGAGGTCAAAGAGGCTTTTGCTAGGAATTTTGGACATCAGAGTCAGGAGCCAGAAGTTTCTCTCTTAAAGCCAAATGCCAGAGGACAGAGGCTGGCTTTAATAAAGGTGGACGAAGCATCTGCCAGACAAGTAGAAAAGGAAGGCAGGTTACGAGTTGGCTTTGTGAGCTGCCGAATTCGAAGAAGAATTGAAGTAACAAGATGTTACAAATGCCTGGGATATGGACACGTCTCGGGCAACTGTGAGAACGAAAACAGATCCAAGCTTTGCTTCCGGTGTGGAAGCTCAAACCACCGGAAGAAAGAGTGTCCAGGCCCAGCACGGTGCTTCCTTTGCCCAACAACGGACAACAAGCACGAAGCAGACAGCGGGAGCTGCCCTTTATTCAGAAGACCCCTTAAAGAGGCCAGGGATAAGGCCCAAGCAGG
Source organism: Copidosoma floridanum (assembly GCF_036245765.1). NCBI lineage: Eukaryota > Metazoa > Arthropoda > Insecta > Hymenoptera > Encyrtidae > Copidosoma > Copidosoma floridanum. The sequence goes on from NW_028321885.1 coordinate 10,571,347, forward strand.
ATTAAAATAAGGCAAAAAGGCCTTGAGTTGAAAGACAGGCTTATGTGGACCCGCGCTGCGCTGGGTACTTTTAACCTATCATCTAGGGAAAGCATTAAGCTTATAGTGGTGCTGGCTTAGTAGGTGGCCTACTATGAAGCGCTAGACAAGGTGCTTGTCCTCAGGGACCCCGAGTCCTTGTCAGGACTCGAGAGCATCAGTACCTCTAGCAAATGGTGGCGAGTTAGCTCGTTAATGCTGTGAGACGCGATGGTCTTCCTGGTGGCTCCACGCTGAAGTAATGCTAACGCGGTTCCAGGGTGGATCAAAAGCCACGCGGCATGGGGGGGGGGTTTAGTGGGTATGGGTGGTCTATTAAAAAAAATCCACCGAGTCCCACACTACCGCTGTTCCTGCGGTGTGCCTCAATGCATTTCGCTTCCCTCCACAAAAAAAAAAAAAAGTTATTCTGCATTGCAGATTGCGTGCTCCATGTAACCACGATCTTAGTTAGCATTGTTTATAAAACTTTTGAATTTAATTTTTTTTATTTTCTTAAAAACAATAATGGTTTACAAGTTAAATGTACCAAAAACATCGAATTATTTAATCTAAAAACTCACTTATAAAATCATTACATGCCTGATCCGGACTGGCTCACCCATCATGCTTTACATGGAGGTATTTACCCTCAGATGGCACCACCTATGCCGCAGTATAGCGATCAAGTGATACCATGATCAGAGAGAAAAGATTGTTTGATGTTTCGTCCCATGAGCACGCCAGGACTCATCAGTAAGGCTGATGACGTTCTCCCTACCTTAGACACCTATATCGGTGGGGATACCCTAGCTCATCTTAAACGCCCTTATATTTTAACCAACATGAGAACCGGACACTAGCAAGAAGGTTAACTTGAATAGTGAGACACCTAGCGGATGGTTGGGGAAGGACGGAGAGCAGTAGTGTACATTTGCTTACCAACTATTACCTAAGGCTTGTAAGCTCACAATAAAGCAGCACATGGATGCTCTGAGGGAATTCTTTAATCCGTGTTTTTTGAGTATGTTACTCCTAGTTGCCGAGCCATCCTTGTCGCTTCAAGCGTTACGAGTCCAAGCGAGCTGGCTTCATTGGCCGATAAGGTGGTAGAGGCGTCGAACCCGGTCCCGTATTCTGTTGGTTCAGTCTTAGCGGATAAGGGTTTACTGGGGGAGCTTACACGCAAATTTAAAAACCTGTATGAGGAATTGGACGATTTCAGCACGAAGGTTAGTCGTTTTAGGTTCCGGGATCATCGTGGCCGAGACGGCTCTCGACAAGGTTCTGGCTCACGCAGTCAACCCAGAGGTAAAACTACTAGCTCGCACCGCGAGAGTTATTCTGGAAACCGTGGATAATTGCAAAATTACAGGGGCCCGTCACTCCCTACAGATATTGTCCGCTCCTGCAGTAGTCCTTTCCGCGTCGAGCGACTCGGAGAATGGTATATTATCACCGTAGATATAGGTCGACAGCTCATCGTTGTGTGAGAGCTTACTCGTGGTCGTAACGTTCGGAAAACCAGAAAATTTCTCCTATATCGGAGCAGTAGGAGAGTTGACGAACTCTAAAAGGCTCCACGTGGTAGATGTGCTATCCGGGTTGAGGTTTTTGATCGATAGTAGTTCCGAAGTTTCTCTTATTCTCGAAAAGTTCGTTAATAATTACACGCCCTCACCTAAATCTGTTCGCTTCTAACGACATACCAATCAAACTTTTCGGTAAAATCATGATACTGGTAAGCTTCAAATTAGAGGAACCGTGTACATAGAATTTTGTCTTTGCAGCCGTTCCATACCCTATAATTGGCGCATATTTTCTAAACCATTACCATATGTTGATCAATTCGTATAACCTTAGGTTGATTAATCCTCCGACTCGCACTTGTATTTATGGTTTTGTTAAGAGTCCCCACTTTTGGAGTGTTAGAGAGGTGATGGCCCAGGTGAAATTTAATCGGATTTTCCCAAGATTACTGATCTTGCGTGACCTTAATATATTGATTATTCCTAGGTATCTTATCATATTATTACCAGAAGACCTCCTGCTACCGAACATATCCGGAAACTTAATACTGATAAATATAATGCCACGAAGGGAGAGCTTCAGCGATTAGTTCAAAAGGTTCAGTGAAGACATTCTAGCAGCCCATGAGCCAGCCCGTTACGTCTTACTAAAAAGAAAGACGAATCTTGGCGTGTATGCGGGGACTATCACCGATTAAATGGCGTTAGCCCGACAGATACTTTTTGCAGCACCTTCATAATTTTTCTATGGCTTTGCACGGGTGTACTATTTTTTCATCCTGAACTGCAATCGTGTCTATCATCAGATTCCGGTTGCCCTGGAGGATGTCCCGAAAACGGCGGATATCACACCATTATGGTTATTTAAGTATACTGGCATACTATTTGGTTTACGCAATGCTTGCCAAAACTTTCAGCGGTATATTAATCATGCCTTGTCCGGTCTCTCTTTTGACTAGATATATATACATCTTGACGATATATTAATTTTCTCGAAAGATCTGGAAGAACATCTAAAACATTTAAGATTAGAATGGGAACGCCTAAAACAATTATGTCTTTAATTGAACTTAAAAAAAATGTTAAATAGCAAAATGTGAGGTAGTATTTTTAGGCTATTAAATCTATAGGAAAGGCTCAAAACCATCGAGAGATAGCGTGGCTGCGATGGTCAATTTCCCGTGTCCTAAAACGATTGCGCAGCTTCGCCATATCTTGGGGCTGATCAACACATTTAGACGTTGTGTTCCCCACGCAGCCGAATCATCCTTGGCTCTTAGCAGCTACCTCCATGGTACAACTACAAAGAATGACTCTCGCGAAATAGAGTGGGCTACGGTATCAATTACTGCTTTTGAAAAAGCTAAGCTGGACCTCGCATGAGTCACACTACTTTGTCATCCTCCGAGTGAGGCCGAGACACGTCTTGTCACCGATGCTTCAGATTTTGCGATGGGTGCGGTGGTGGAACAAATGTATGAAAGAGCGTGGAGGCCGCTGGCATTATTTTCGCGAAAGTTTTCCCCAAGCCAACTAAATTACAGTAAATACGACCGAGATTTGACAGTCATTAGTGAATCTATTAAATACTACAGACATTTGTTGGAGGACAGAGAATTTTATGTTTTAAAGGACCAAAAAATCGTTATTTTATGCGTTTACACAACGTCTTTTAAAAAGCGTCACCGAGGTAGGCCAGACGACTATCTTTTATATCACAATTTACTACTTGTATTACGAATGTGTTTGGTAGTCAAAATCAAGTCACGGATGCGCTTTCTAGAGTTGACCTCATTCGATTGCCAGTTGAATTTCATGCTCAGGAGGTGTCACAAATCGAAATGGAAGACTCTGAATGAACAAAGTTACTTGCTGAATTAAATAGTCAATCTTTGACTTTGAAATGCATTGAATGGAGCCAGGAAGGTTATGGAATATGCGAAGACATTTCAGGAAAATCCATAAGACCGTATATACCTACTCCTCTGCATAGGAGAGTGTTCGAATTTTTTCATGATCCCACGCATCCTTCTGCCAAGGTGGCGGACATAATAATGAGGCAAAGATTTGTCTGGCTTATGATACACGTTGATGTTAAAGAATGGTGTAGGTCATGTAGGTTTGATTGTTCTCACTGACACTTAGTCGATTTGTAATTGTGAGAATTTATAATATTTGTATATCGTTACGTGTTCAAGTTGTTATTTACGTTAAGACTGTGTTGGGTTTAATGAAAACCTGACTTAAAACACGAATAAACAATAAATTTCGTAAAAAACTTAAAGGTAGTACTGTAGGGAGTTTCTACACTCCTGATTAATTTTATAGTCGTTACGTCATAAGACAAATTGCGTCTTAAGCGCTCACCAACTAAAGTCAGTCCTCGTATTACCTTCGGCTTGTAAGTACACAATGAAGCAGGGCACAATATATTAAAGTCTGCCAACTTTTTTTACCACTCACTTCTCGTTTACTCTACAAGACTAATCAGCCTACAAAGCTTAGTACTAAATTTTCCAGCATGAATGCAACTTAAGTAAAAGTAAAAGTGGGCTGTCGATCTAAATCGTACGAACCAATTCAAGCAACCAAGCCTGACAGCAGGTGGATTTGTTGTATCAAGTCAGGCCAGACTGCGCTTAAGTCAGTGCCGTATTGCAAACCCACTGTAGGCTAGATTAGGTGCCAAGCTGCGGCCAATGTGATATAAATAATAAATTAACACCAACAATAAATTATTTACTGCTTCAGGGAGTGATAACTATATTTCGGTAGGAATTCCACTTAATTCATAAAAAAATTAGTCATTCAATGTATGCTTCATGGACTTTACAATAAATAAAGTCCTTGTTTTACCAGCCGTCAAAATAATTGAACAAAAAATATTCAGTACATGTACTATTTAAAAAAAAAATTGTTATCCAGAATAAAAAAAAATGATAATAGATGTGATACTCAGATATATCATATAAAAAATAGTAACAAAAAGTTTTCAGTTGACAATTGTATGGTAGTACCCTATAATAAAAATTTATTATACAAATATAGCTGTCATTTTAATTTTATTCATTGTTGAATATTGCGCATCTATTAAAAATATAAAGTGTATTTTATTCCAACTCATAAAATAGGAAATAAAGCAATTTGTAAAATAACAAAAACTGATATAAAGACGAAAGGAAATGATAAAGAAGTAATAGACATATTATCAGAGAATGTAGGTGGTCGTCATTATTGTATTATACTTATTGAAGCAGCATGGCAGCATTTGAAACTATAGAAAACTCAGAGACAGCTTTAACAGCATGGTTTGAATTAAATAAAAAAGATAGTTTTGTAAGAAAAATTTATTGTGTTTATGTTCCAGAATACTACTGTTCCAATTCAGTTACAATAACTTAGGAAAACGGAAACGGCTTCAAAATAATTCAACAATAGTTCGACTTAACATAGTGTCCCCTCAGGACTCAGAGCATTTTTTTGTTTTTCTTTGTTTCTAACTAATTTTAAATCGCATTAATGGAGCAGAATATTTTAAAACGTTAAGAAAAGTTGACAAAGTACCTTATAGTACACTTAAAGATGCTACTATTGCTTTAGATTTCGTAGAACACGATTTCCCAATTCATAATATTTTTGAAGAAGCATTTAAGGTTATGCTACTATGCCAGTTAAGAGAATTTTTTGCGTAATTCTTAATGTCTTGAAGATATTGATGGAAAAAATTTATGGAAAAATTTCAAACAATTTTTTATGAAAGATATAAAAAAAAAAAAAAAAGAAAAGGATGCTTTATTACAGCTTAGTTTTTAAATTTAAAGAAAAATCGTGCAAAGATTATTTTTAAAAATCTTTTCGTTAAGCTCGATAGTCATAAGAAAAAAATTTTCAATAAAATAATTTAAAGTGCAGCAAAAATATATTTTATTGATGGTTCAGGAAGTTCTGAGAAAACATTTTCGTAGAAAACATTAATTTATTATTTTTGCTAATAAAAGAGAAAGTTAGTTTAATAGCTTAAACTGGAAGAGCTTCAATTTTATTACCCAAAATAACAACAAGTCATAGAGCATTTCGATTAGTGTTAGATATCACCAACAGTAAAAGTACTTTCTTAGAATATAAATCTGATAGAAATAATTACGTCAAGTAGATATGATCATTTGGGATTAAACTCCAGTGATTTCTAAAAACGCTAAGAAAATTGTCAACAAAACATTAAAAGACTTGAGTGATAATGACTTGCCCTTTAGTGCCTTTAGCCTTTTATCTTCAGTTTTGCATGATATTCCTTATTGGTTAAATTCAACAGAGATTGTACGTTTTTTTCTGCGTTTTACAGGGGGGGGGGGATTAAGGAAATATTTAAAATTTCGAGGGGGAACGAAAGGGGGGTTGAGTAACTCAAAATGGTCTTATAACTATATGATACTAGGGGCCTCACCGTCTAAGCTTCGCCCAAGACTCACTGAATGCCACACCGCAGTGTGTTGAGACGTAATGTAAAATGATTTTAATTAAAAATTTTACATCTATTTCGGATACTTCTCAGAACGAAAATTTCTGATTAAAAACATTTTTGTTTGGAATCTATGCAGTTTGTTTAGTAAAATAATAAGCTGTGAAAAGTGAAAAAAATATGATTATACTGAAAAGTGCATTCCTTAGCCATAAAATAATTGTTGGCCCTAAAGGACCATTAATTAGCCCTTTCTCAAGTTATAATAAATAAAAGGAACTGTTATTTTAAACTGTAAATATTTAAAACAAAAAAAAAAATATAGTTTATAAATTGTTTTTTCCAATCTCACAGTTTTGTTACAAGAGCAACTAAGTCCTAGAGCATAATCTCTTTATCTTTATGGCCACTACGAATACAATTACACATTATTCTACCTATTTAAGAATCTAGAAGATTTGAGCGACTACTGTAAGGGTTATAATGGAAAGCTAATCTGTCACGTAATGGATTCTTTATTTGTCAATTTTGACGCTGCTGTTTGAATCTTGATAAATATTCTGCGTCAGTTTCTTTTCGCCTAAAATTGTATACATTTGAAGCATTTGAAGTTCTCTTACTAATTCACCCTCTTGCAACTATAGGCATAGTTAAAACTTTTCTAAAGGCTGTTTTTTGTCAATTTCTCTAAGTTGTAATATATTTTTTGGCAAGGTAGTTCGACGTTCAATAGCCTTGAAAATGACCGGTAAGTTAAATTTTTTTTTTAATAAAGTTTCCAGCAAATGTGGCCCCTTGGATACACTATAGTGATCTTCTCTGGTCAGCTGTTGTATCACTAGACTGATAAGAAGAAAAACTATAAGATCTGAAGCATTAGAGTCAGTTGTAGAGCTCTTTCCCAACGTCTCCTGGTGTTATGCCCGAGACGTTGGTGTCTAAAACACCTTTTTTTTGCAGCTCTCAGTCGATTTATTAATCTAAGGTGGCAATATTGGTTTATGATACTTTCCCGTTAGAGACTGTCCCGTTTGCTTAAGTTTATTTTTCCATCATAGCTGTAAGGTTCGCCCAGAGCAGATCTCGGAGAGGATTGGTGATTCCTGGTTAAGTGCTTAGAGTCGAGAGAGTAATGTAGGGTTATCGGTCACCGGGGTTCCCAGCCTTGCGACAAACAACTCCGCTCATGACATCTGCCAGTGAATGACTGACTTGGGTTAATAGTGGCCGGCTTTATATAGTCTTTTAGTCGACAAATCGTTGCCAGAAATGGTAGTTAAATCGATTATCCAACGTACTTTCTTTGTAAGCAAAGATCCAGCTCATGCTACTTCCAGAGCAAAAACCTCCTTAAGTACATGACAACTTTTTATTTTGAAACCCATGCACTTTCTCGTTGACTTTACACAGTAAAAAGGGCGTTATGTGCTCTTACGCCTTCTTGCCGATGCAAATTCTAAATTTCTTGTCACTTACGCCTTTTTTTCGGTGTCAGATCAAAGTTTTTCCTAAAGTTAGTAATATTCAATGAATTATTACAAAGAATTGAAAAACTATTCATGATTTTTACTAACACAGTTGGATTAGAAATCACCTTATGAATTGATTGATATAAAAAACTTATTTTCGACCAAATGTCTCTTAACGACTTACTTCCCTGGGACGGCAGCAATCTGATCCAGGTCTAATCAATATATTAGAGGTCTGGTTTTAAAACACACTTACCAAACCTGTCAGATGGTGAGTTTATATGTCTGTTAGACGCCTGAAATTTATAAGACATTTCAAACCCAAGCTGTATCCGTATATAAGACGTCTAGTATTTTTAATATGCCTGACCACATGGCATGTTAAAAATTAGGACATACATATCTCGTTGCTTTTATTTTGCGAAAGTTCTTCAAAACTCTTATTAACAAAAAATGAAAATTGATTAACTGGTTTGAAAAAAAGGACTATATTATTAAATACTAATTTGATGTGTTTATTGACACATCGCAGAGAAGTTTGGATTGCATTCACATAATTTCTTGTTAAAAATACTATGAGCATGTGGCTTTTATAATTTATATTATTAATAGTTTATGATTGAATGAAAATGTTTTTCTTTTAAATGTTGTAACTGACAATTATAATTGAGTACTTAGGTACATAGATATAGATTGTGAGTATTCATTATGATTGTGTGATATAATATTTTTAAGCAAAACTTATTTATGTTTTGAATGATAAGTTGATTTCGATAGAAAGAAATATAATGACGTTAAAAGCTTTAAATTTAATAGCAACGGTTTAACAGTCTGATAGAGAAAGAAGGAGTTCATTTGTATTGTCATATCTGTGAACTATATACAAAGGTTTGCCTGCTTGCAAAACAAAGTAGCTTTGTCATTGGTAAATAAAATATATACATATTTGAGTGAAATCATATTTGAACATACAAACCTCTTTTTTTTTTTATATTGTAGGTTGTATTTTCACTTCAGGTACTCTTAATAGTCTACTACAACTGTTTTCTCTTTCACTATGCATCATAGTAACTAGGCCAGCTGGAAAATAGTTTGTAGCAAAGTCATTTGTTTCACTGGTTACAGTACATAATTTTTTTTTGTTTTCTTTAATTTTAAGGTCTGATTTTCTTTGTCAATTTGATATTTTATTGGAAAATTATTGTAGAAAATCATTACTGATGCAATGAGAAAATTAATTCGGCGTTAATTTTGTTACATTGTTGTTTGTATTACTTTTTAGCGTATATGTAATAGTTTAAAAATTAATAGACATCTTTTGGCAGTTTTTGTTTTATAGTTTCATTCCGTTTTTATTTATTTGTAAAAATGATGCCAATAGTAATTTTGTAAAGTAAAATTTCTTTACAGGATCCAAAAAATGTAGAAGCAAATAGACTTAAGCATGAAACAAAATTGAAATTATATGGTGAGAAAGACCTTCTGTACGTCACTTTACGTGGGGATTTGGATAACGTATTGAAGATCCTTATAATTTTTAATTATACCATACGCGAATTTCAAAAACCCTTAAAAGCTATCAACTTATTTTATAAGTGTCACACACGGTTGTGGTTGTGGTCAGATATTACCGATTACGTTTGGTTATTTCTTCAAGTATGGATGTACAAAATTCCAGTTCATAAATTCCGATTTTAAAAAAATAAGAGTTACCGAATCGATGTATTCATAAATTAAGTTAAATTTAAACTACATTTAAAGTATTTTTTTCCATTAATCACATTGCGAGGTGGTTTCTTGTTGCGATGTATGTGTGTGGTGCCCTCGTAAGAGGTCTGTGGTGTCCTCGTAAAGGGTGTGTGTTATGCCCGATGAATAGCGTCACGTTTTTTTAGATTTTGAGTTTTGATGCGTGGACGAAACGCAGGTATCATGACGTGAAAAGGGCTTAACGGTGCGGTGGCCCGACAGGCAGGGCTCCAGTGGGGAGACCGAGGTCTGCTGGGCAAGAACGAAATGAAAAGTTTTAGTTTTTGCTTCGGTAGGATGATAAAAGGGTTCTCTCTGGAGCTCCACAGGGGCTGAGGGCTCGATCGTCAAAAAACGTGAAAATTGCGATTAACAATCCCTCTCTTACAATTATATTAAAGATTATATATAACGAGCCTAGCTACGAAGAGCGCTCTGCTTTTATCTCCTGAATAATAAATTCAATTCAATTCAATTCAATTCTCTTTGCAAGGAGGCTCTTAACGCCATAGAGTGTCATCAAGGTGAGCGGGTGTAAATCCCCAGCTGCGTAATTGATACAACCGAGCGGTGTCCCCGGATCCAGCTGACTTGTACAGAGAGATGTTTGGATTTTCTCATGTATGATCATCCTGGAGTATAGTCAGCTGCGTTTCCGTGTTATTGAGCCTGTGAATCCTGTGTGTCGAGTGCGTTTCCGCCCGTTACTCGTGTCATGTATTTAGTCAATCGGTCACGTTGTCAAGTTATGGTATATTCAAATAAGTAAGGTGTACGTAGTTATATTGGCTCCGATTACGATCTATCGCAGCTTTGTTGTTTTGGATCTAAGAAATCATTGTGATATGAAAGTCGATTTATCACGTAATCAGTCCACTCATGGTTATGCGTTTTTTGTTTCCCTGTTTGGAACCTTTATATGGTGAAAGGGTCGAAATTACGTCCTCATTTGTAATATCTTTAGTTGTAAGTTTCGTTAAATTACACTTTTTTGTTGGGACCAAAACCGCGGTGAACGCGAGGCGGACATGTTTAAAGATTAAGCTAATAGTATAGTGAAGTGTTTTGTTTAAGATGATAAGAAGTAATCCATAAGACTTAAAAGGTTGTATTAATAGTACAGTAAATTAACGGGAAATTAGATTAATGAACATACATTTGAAGTAAATGTTATTATTGCGCTGTTTGTTTACAAATTCCGATTACGCTTGTACGTGCATTTGTATTACAAGTGAATGTAGCGATTGCATCTCACAACCCATCTGTGTAATGCTACCACCGATCTTTTTAATGAAGGCTGTATAACAGTTCTATCAAAATTTGTTTTTATAAGTATAATTCATTTCCCTGATCCTTTGTCTTCCTTGCAGGATAAACTCTCAACTAACACCCCGAATCATCTCTTGATCGCCAGATTGGATGCAACATGTTGTTTAATACTTGCACCAATAAAGTTTGTATGTATTATTTGTCTATTGACATAAAGATTCTAAATTTTCATGTACAGAAAAAACATCGTTGAGAAAGAGGTTGAATTTACTCAGATGCAAAGGTTATCATGAATCAGAAATAAGTTGGAAAGGATCAATTTTATGTCAAAAACTTGTTGAAAATGAAATTATAATCGTTGCCTTGGATGTCTTTGCGTGATTTATTAAAATTGTTTTTAGAAGTTATAGGTGTTCTTTCAAATGTATTACATTACTCTGATGAGTTATGTAAATACAGTAACAAAAATGTCATAAAATATATTTTACAAGCTGATTGTTGGCTCCAAAAATATCACGATAAATTTAAGAGCGAAATCGTATTGCCATTTTATTTATATTATGATGATTTAAAATATAGTAATTTTTTGGGAAGCAGTGTTACTAAAAATTAATTTGGTGCACTATATGCTTAATTAGCCTGCCTACCTCCAGAAATGACATCGCGTATTAAGAATATTTTTTGTGTATGTTAATTCACACAGAAGATGAAAAAATATATCAAATGTTGAATTTTTAAAAAATTAAAAGGTGAAGTACATTTCTGAGCAAAAAAGGGCATTGAAGTGTCAGATGGTTTGAATAAAAAAATCGTCGAATATTAATTAGTATTGGTCTACGGAAAAAACTTCCGTTTTAACGAATTTTTAAACAGAGTCGTTTAAAAGCAATTATTTCTGTGGGGTATACAGAGTTACGCCTGAAGAATCTTTCTACTTAACTAAAGAAGACAAATTAAAGCTAAGAAATAGAGAGAATCATGATGAAGGTGTCCATACCCAGGACTTAAGTAAAACAGGTATCCGAGAAACATGTATTTTTAATAAAATAGACAGTTTCACTTCACTGAAAACTTTAGCATGGACATGATGCATGATTTCTTTCATGGAATATGCTCATTCGTTCTCCATGCAGTTTTATATCATTTTGTCTTTTAAAAAAATTTTTCACTTTGAAAACTCTTAACCGTCGTTTACAAAACTTTAGAGTTAATTGGCCAATTTTAAATAAATACTGGAATTTAGTAAAATATTTCCGCGGATTCTTAAAGTTTTAACCTCTCACTGTTATAATAAGAAGAATTTAAGGTGTTTGGAATATTTAATCGAACAGCATCATTTATTGAATATGAAATCGCTTATAGTTATTTGTTTCCTATTTGGTCTTATCCTACACTATTGGCACAGTCTATATCTGTAATACCTGATAGTAGAAATTGCAATTACAGTGCTATCAGATAGTACAACATTTAAATGTGTATTTCACATTTTATGAAGCATACTATCTGATTTCTATACTACTTCTGGAAAAGTATCCTTTTGAGAATAAAGGAGACAATGAAACTGGATGCATTCCGATAATCATATACCTTTCAGGAGTTATAATCGTAGAGAAAACCTGAAATATAAAATACAATAAAAAAGTAACTTTTAGCAAATGTGGCAGCCAACATGACGGCCAATCTCTGAAGTTACTTCGATTACCGAAGTCCGTCATCAAACACTAGGTGACGCTACAACCGACACTGTCAGATTGTAAATAAAAATTTTCCTCTCTCAAACTTTTTTAAATCTTTGTATCCTGGTAGTTTTTAATGTTAAGGTCTTAAGGTGGTTCTTTCATGAAATTATTATTATCAGATTGACATAAAACCTTGAGTAATAATTTATTAAGTTACAATACACTACCCCTCAAAATTTTAGAGTAGGCTGATGAATAGAAACGCAAGAAAATAACAAATTAAAAGTAAATTCTTAACATGTGCTTTTATGGAAACCAAGCATTTCCTTACTGAAAGATGTAGCTTAGTTATTTATTTACTGAACAAAATTACGTACAAAACTGACACAATAAGGCGTATGCAATTCCAAACACACTGGTATCTTAAAATATATATATATATATTTACGGACTTAATCAAAAAACATTAAAATAAACATAGGCATAAATTTTCGTTTCCTATGTTGAAAGGATAGGCAAGCATCGATTGCTGGTATTTTGAGGTTAATGGTAAATTTTACGTAATCATTTCTACGAACTCTTATATCGGATTCATGATCTCAAATTTTTAATCATCACTTAATTTGACTCTAAAAGAATATTTACATATAATCGTTTGAAATTTTGGAAGTATTAACAAATATCAACTTGATAGTCACATTTTTAACTCAGAGTCATGAAAAACCACCTTAAGTCTTAAATATCACTAAGTCGCAAAAACTTATCTTTTTGAGATATGCTTTTTTTAAAATTGTGTCTTTTTCTCAAAACATTTAGGGTACAGTTGCAAAACTGTTATCTTGCAAAACGTATTCGATGCATTTAAGTCATGTAATCTGCTATGTGCAAGAACTTGGACTACGAACTTCGATAATAGTATATATATGTGTATATATATATATATATATATATATATATATATATATAGCTTTTAGAATTGACCATCGTACGGCACACCTTAAGTATGAAAATGTTATGGAAAATTAAGTTTGTAAACAACTATATTTACTTTAAAAAAAGCGACTGTAGATTTGAATTTATATCAGCTGGATATTTGTGTAAAGTTGCAACTGAAACTATTTATGTGTTTAAGTCAACTTCAAGTTTTATCGAGGTGCAATGGAAACTACTTTAAACTAGATAGTAGTCTTCTTTGAGTTCAATACAGCTGTTGGATTACAGACTTTGATAATCATATAGTGTTCAAAATTAACCATTGTATGGCATACTTGAAAATGAAAATGTTATATGAAAATTAGCTTTTTTACAGCAAGATAACAGTTACAATGACAGAATTTGACAGTTGCAATTATACCTGGGAAGCTTGAAAAAATGCAGTTTTAAGGGACTGTGTATTAAAAAAACTATTTTTACGTCTGTCGTGTGTATACTGTTACGTAAGCGTGGGTCGATACTATTCATTAATCGTATGGCATGTAGAGTACTACGTCATTTCGAAGTGTTTTTAGGTTTTATAAGCACTACACTGACAATAAGAAATCAACGGTGAAACAAAGCAGTATTTAAAACCTAATATTTTAGTACAACGTTCGTGGAAAAATTTGGAAGCTGAATAACTGTTGAAAACTTATAATGACTCTTTTATCGTAGTACAAATCAATGACCGCTAAAGTAGGGAAAATGCGTTTCTGTAGAGTAGTGCAATAAAAGACATTACCAATAGTGAACGTATACATAGTAATACTATGGCTATGGCAACTGAGTTGCGATTTTCAATTACTCCACGAATAACATTTAATTTCGAATATGTGCGGATAAATACTTATTCTTGGTGAATATTTATATAAACTACAGCCCACGACAAACTTCGGTAATCAGAAACTTTCTAATTTTACAGTATTTGCTTTACATTAAAAGTACTTCCGTAAATTTATATCTGCTGGGAGATATAGTATTGTCAATTTGTGATAGGAGTGAGTGTTTTATATCGAAAAGTGTTGTAAATCGTTATTTTAAAAGCGTGATAAACAGTGAGCTTAGAATGCTACCCAATATGAGAAGCAATAATGTGCTAGAAGTAATTTTGGAGTTTGAAATTGAAAGGATGAAAAAGGAAATAGATTATAAAATTAAAAGGATTAAAAGCGAAATAAAAAGGAAGGTGGAAAAGATGACACAACAGTAGGAAAGGAAATATCGGAACGAAAAAGGAGAAACAGAGGAACAGAGGATGACAATGAATCATTAAATGGAAGAGCTGTAGCTGACGGTGAGAAGACTGGAGGCTACTCATAAGAGAAACGAGAAGGAGAAAAGTAGAAATAATATTATTTTAAAAGGCAAGAACTTCGAAGGAGAAGAAATAAAAAAAGAGGTAACGTAGTTGATAGAGGACAATTTGAACGTATAGGTGTGTGCGCTTGGTGTGTTGAAGTTAAAGGTAACGTATAAGCAGCATGGCACTAGTAAAATTGACAAGGAAGGACAGAATGAAAGTAATGACATGGAAAAAGTTCTTAGACAGAGGTGTTTTTATTAAAAATAATATGACAAGAGAGGAAAGAATTATGCAGAAAAAGGAAGTAAAAATATACGAGGAAGGAAAACGAAAGAAAACGTTGGGTAAGATACAAGTGCTGGATTCGAGGTAGTGTGAGGTATATTTACAACGAGGAGAAACAAAAATTTGCGAAGAAGATCTAATTTGACAGGTACGGTATAGGCACATAAAGTGTGGAGGATGTACTAGTTTGTAAATTCGGTGTGGTCTTCCGAGAAAAAGAGAGTCTTGGCGCCTAAACAAGATCGGTGAACAGAAAGCAAGCGGTATCATGCAGCAAATAGGTATCTATACAGGAAGGACTGTACGGATGCCATGTATGCGCGTGTTCTCAAGAGTGATAATGGCATCGAAGAACGTGAGAGGAAAAGAAAAGAGTTACGTTGGTGATGCAGGGAATTGTGGTTAAAAAATTAGTGTTTTAATTAGCAATGCGATAGTAAAGCTGGGATTAAATAACATGTGATGGACAAATGGCAGTAAAAATAGTTTTAGATTACATCTGAAGTGCAAGAAATTCGAAATGGGGATGATTGGACAGAAATTTACAGAATAATATTATGACTGGCGTGAATAAGGTGTATACATATTCAAAGCATTCTGTGTATTGATTATACGTATATTGATATGCATATTTTTTAAGTTAAAACCTACTGTATGAGTATTGTTAGTTCAAATTGACTAGTGCAAATATTCACTTAGGTATATATCCTTTGCTATAATGTATAATTTGTAAAAGCGCTATATATCAGGTCAACATGCTGTTCTAGCACTTGCATAATAGTTTTTTTTATATCATCTGTTTCCAATTTCTACAACTTTTTGCAATTGAACTTTAATTTTTGCACTAGCTGTATCTTTGAGAAAAAATTTTTTTTTTCAATTTTATATCCAGATGTAGACATCCTAGGGAGGCCATTTGCGGGATGGCGAAATATAAATCTACTTTGTTCATATTTTTGGAAAGAGTTCTGATCCAATTACTTAGTATTTTACGTTTAGTCATCATTTTTAGTCATGACCAAAAAGCAGATATTAAGAACAATTAGTGATTTGTTTATATAAAGAATAACTGTTTTCTGCTTAGCAAATAAATTAATCTTTAATTCATGCAACTTCCAATTGATGTCTGTTGACTTGACACACAGACAAATTAGCACACCATAATTTAGACACTAAGATTCTATAGCACAATAAAAAATGTGTTCTGCATTTTCTACGTTTTCTGCCACGACATATTTTCGTGATCCATCACCTATTTAAGAAATACAATCAAATATTATAATAAAATAACTCAATTTTGTCTAATCCTCTCGCATAAGATTTCAAGAGCTTACTAAGGCAAAAAATTTGAGTTCCATGTAAACGGCCATGTGTTTCTACTAGTCACTGCTTACCTTAAATTAAAAGAAAGTATTACTCGCCTTTCAGTAATCAAATGTCAAAACGACTTTACAAAGCTGCTTTGCAACAAGTTCTTGTACGTAGCATAAAAACTTTTTCTAAGTTATTGCTAAGTTTCATCGCTTATGGCACATTACACCATGTAATTAAACTTCTGTCAAAGTTTGACATCCATTGGTTGAGAAGTTTTTGTTATTTTGGCAAACATACAAACAAACGTTTTCTCTTTACATTATAGTAAGATTTAACTTTTAATCACCACATAGCAAAACAATAAATACGTCGACGAAGTATGAAAACTACTTATATATTACAACAATAGAACTTCCGTTTCGTATGCGAAGTAGAGAGGACGTATCCATGCTAGAGCGGCTGAAAAAAGTGAATAATAAAGAATAAGTAAGTGTCAAGTAGAAAAAAAAAGGTGCGTAGAGTTGCAGAAAGTAGGCAAGAGTAGTGTAAAAGGAAAATTTAAGAGAAATTAAAGTAAAGAAAATAGATGAAGTGAGATTAGTAATCGAAAGTTAGAACAAAAGTGTGGGAAAACGCATACAGCCAGGCAGGAAAAAAAAAATCATTGCCTTTGGAAAACTGCAAATAGGTAAGAAGCAATAAGTAAAAGGAGTCATAAAGTGAAAAAGTGACTGAGAACGTGAAAAAACCGAGAAAATAGTGAACAGGTGAAAAAGTGAAAGACTAAAGTTAAAAAGGAGAGAAAGAAAAAAAGAAGTTACGTCTCCAAGAAAAGTAGAAAAAAAGGTGTGCGGTGGATAAGGGAAACCTTTACATGCACAACAGTGTATACTTTCAAAAGATATATGAGTGTAAGAAACAAATAATGAAAAGGAACGAGTAACAAATAGAATAACCTCACAAATGTAGATATCAGACAAAGTAGATCTCGTCGATGTAGACAGTTGGTAAGGAGGATTCTTGAGTTACTGAAAACCGGTAAATATGACGTTGCTTCATCAACAGTACTGTTGATAAAGGAGATCTTATAAATTACCGACAGAGCAATCAATACCTCAAATATCAACAAAGGCGGAAGTAAATGTAAACACGAAGAGTAACGCTCAGACTACCCTTATTTCCAGAAAGACGGCAAAGATAAAGAGAATGATGACAGGGTAAGAAAAATGGAAAAAAAGATTAGAAAGCATACTTGAAGTATAAATCAGATTGAAAAAAAGAGATAAAGAATCGAGTGAAGAGAGAACCAAACGGGAAAAAGAGAAACAGGAGAGGGCGGATCAGAGGAAATCTGTAGAAGAGAGAGAGAGTCATTAGACTAAAATGGGAAAAAGAAAAAGGTGAAAGAGAAAAGAAGGAAAAATCTTGTGATTTAAGGGGCATCTATTGTCAAAGTCAATTTAGAAAGTGAAAAGGAAGAATATGTTGCACAGAAAATGAATGTCAAGGTCGAAGTAGCGAAGACTAGTGAAATAGTTATTAATAATGAAAGTAGAGAGAAAAAATTTGTGAAAGAACTAGAAAACAAGGAAATAAAGGATAGCGTTATGGCAAACAAGAAGAAGCTGGAAAAGGGGACATATGTTAAAAATGATGTGACTGAAAAAAAGGGTAATTCAGAAATTGATACTAGATTAATCCCAAGAGAAGAGAAACAAAGAAAAAACCACAAATGTGCGTTGCATGAAAATAATGATCAATGAGCAATGGTTCACATATAACGAGAGGAGCGGTAAATTTACGGAAGATAGGAAAAAGATTCAAGAAAAGGAAGAAAAAAAGTCACAAAATTGATGGGTGCAAGAAGAGAAACAGGTGAAGAGAAGGAGTAGATAAGGCATAGGTGTCTGTGTTTGGAATATAGCAGGTGTTTTAAATAAGGACAGTGAGGTGTGGAAATGTTTAAACGACTTCGTAATGATAGTCTTGGTGGAAACGTGGTTGAAAAAGAATAACTGGTGGGAAAGTAAGATGTCGAGAAAGTTCGAATGGAATTTTGTATCAGCGGTAAGAAAACATAAGAAAGGAAGAGTAAAAGAAGGAATAATTATAGGACTAAACAAAAAGATGGAGAGTAAGAAATTCGAAGTATGGAATGAAAATATAATAATGCAAGAGATTAAATATGGAGAACCAGAATAGAAAATTATTGGAGTATACAGTCAAAAGGTAGTAGAAACGATGGAAATTAAAAAAAAAAATATTAGAAAGCAAGATGATGGAAGAGTATTTTTAGTAGGAGATTGAAACGCAGACACAGGAAGAAAAGGAGGATGGGTTAACGAAACAGACTAGAAAAGTAACGAAGTAGAAATAAAGAATCTAAGGATGAAACAATAAATGAGAAAGGAAAAAGGTTGATTAAAGAAATTACAGATGAAGAATGGAAAATAGTGAATGAACAAAAAGGGGGAGAAAGAGATTTTACATATGTTGGCAGCAGAGGCGAAACTGTAATTGATCATGTTATAGGAAATCAAGAGGCTTTTGATCAAATTAAACTGATGAAAATTGGACAAAGAACGGAGTCAGATTACCTACCGATGAAAGTATATTTAGAGAAAGAAATAGAAACTACAGAAGAGGAAAAGGATGAAAAAATAGACGCACTGAGAGAATGGTCTCAAGAACTGATTGATCAGTTTCAAGAAAGATGCGAGAATTGGAAGATAAACGAAAAAGAAGTAAACGAAAGATGGAGTGAAATGAAAGAAATGGTGGAAATATTAGTGTTTAAGGTTAAGAAACAGATAAAAAAATGGATAAACATGGAAAACTGAGGAAAGCACTAGGAGAAGATGAATTAATGGAAATGTTAAGAAGATTTAAAAAGTATATTGAAAAGAAGAAAATGATCTTTAGTGATACAAAAAATAAAATCCTAGTGTTTGAAAAAAGAAAGCAGAAAAAGATGGAAGTGGGGAGAAAAAGATTTAGAAGAAGTAAACGAAACAAGATATCTTAGATTTATTTTACAGAAGAATGGCACCAGTGAAAGACACATGGAAGAGAGGAAAAGAAGAGCAATAATTGCTATTAAGAATGCATAGAGTATAGGTGAGAGAATATCCAAGAACAGTTATAACAGGAGGAAGAAACTTTTTATAGCAATTGTGGAAAGTGTAGCACTATTTGGGGTAGAGATATGAGCGTGAGAAAAAGATGAGAGCTGCAAAGTGTGGTAAGAAGATACCTAAAGTGGACTTTTCTTTTCGAAGGGCGGAATGCTCCTTACAATCCCCGCCATCTAAGGTTCAAAATCACAAAAATATGTGAAATGCATAATTTTGCGGCGTAATTTATGTATTAGGTAGGGAAAAAGTGATTTAGATTTTTTCATGTTTTGCAAGTTGTTTTATTCACATAAATTTGTAACACTTATTGACAATACGAATGCCGTTGTGATCGATGAACTTTTGCTACTCTTTTGGTAGAATTCTAGGCAGAAAATCAAATCAAATGATTTTTGCAAGCCTCTTTTAAAGCCAACTTTACACCACTAAGAGAGTTCTGCAGAGACTTAAACAAATTTCAGTCGGACGGGGCAAGGCTCGGGTTATATCGTGGATGCACTAAAATTTCTCAGCTAAGTCAATCAATTTTTTCTGAGTCACTATAGTGGTCAAGCGTTGTCGTAATGAAAGACAACAACTTTCTCATTGATAAACTCTGTCCAGTTTCCGTCACTTGCTGCAATCGTATTTGTTGTTAACAGTAGAAATTCGAATTAATTGTTTGACCACGTTCATGCTGCTCATGATAAACAATTCCTTTCCAGTCCCACTAAACACTCAGCATCATTTTCCTTTGCGTCAATACAGCTTTTGAAACCGTCTGTAAAGCTTCTCCGAGCTTTGACCACGACCTTTTTCGCACAGGAGTGTCGTACATAATCCACTTTTTACCACTCGTAATCATTCGTTTTAAAAATGACTCAATTCATTTCATTTAAGCAGTTCATTTCATATTTCAAAACTGTATGCTCAATTTTTACTTCCATACCTATGTTGCGAGATGAAATATATCGATTTACCTCGATTTTTGAAGAATTTTATTACCTCTTGTGACGATTAGCCTACTCCTCAGCATACTAGGGCGAGGTTTATCTCTAACATTGATATTTTCAGAATGAAAACAAGCAAACTAATTCTAACACTTGAATTCATTTAAGCACTTATCGCTATACATACTACATACTTTTCGATGAGCCTGCGCTGCATTTTTTCCTTTGCGGAAGTGAAAAAAGTAAAATATAACGAAAGTGAATTTCTTGAATCTTTATTTTCGAAGCTCAATAACTTTTGATTACGTAAGTTAAGACAATATAAAGCTGGAGAGATAAAAAATATAACCTATTGTCAAAATGTTTTTTTTTTGTATTGGGGTCCGAAAATTTAGTAAGAGACATATTCTCATTATGTGATAAAAAAACTTTCGATTCAATCGATATAAAAGCATTTTTGTAATCTTTTATCCAGCCAGATTTTTTGAATGCATAGTATTTTTTTGTGTCTGTTAGCTTATTGTTTCAAGTAAAAATTACTTCTCTTTTTTTTAAAAGCAGTAAATCTAAGTACAAATACTTGTTTATCCAAGTACATTTTACATCTTAAGAGGTTTGAAATTTTTTTACTTCTTTACACGATATTTATCACTATGTTTTATTCGTGAATGTTTATAGCTCTATTAACGCAACGAATGGAGCCCTATTAGAGTTAAAATGGTAGTTTTCGTACCTGGTATCATCTGTTGCCAGAAAGCACCCGGCCTGAAGGTCCTGCAAAACAGGGCCCAAGGGACTCCTTGTGATTGCCCTGGTTGGATGAGCACCAGGTGCAAACCCTATTATTCCTACTGAGGGTGCAATAAATGTACAAATACTTTAAAAAATGCTTTAAGTAGAAAAAACACTTTTTTTCAACGTAACAAAATTGACTCGACAATTATCGTCTTGTTCACTAGATAAAGAATTTTTGTGTTTTAAGTTGTTTATTTTCATACATAAATAAATGTTATTCTTTAAGAGTTGTAATCTGTTTCATAAAAATATTAGGTATTTTATTAAAAGTATTCCACGCTGGTCACTTTTTTAACAGTTGAAAATTATC
This sequence comes from Copidosoma floridanum, assembly GCF_036245765.1. Taxonomy (NCBI): domain Eukaryota; kingdom Metazoa; phylum Arthropoda; class Insecta; order Hymenoptera; family Encyrtidae; genus Copidosoma; species Copidosoma floridanum. Next base: position 10,592,564 of record NW_028321885.1, read on the forward strand.
ATGTAAGATTTTTTTAAACTTATTATTCATTCCCATGCTAAGTTTAATTTTTGCTTGAGGCACCTACTCAGGCAGGGCTTTTGAAATATCTTGAAGAGGCCCTCTTAAGGGGCGAAATGTCAACAATCTATAATTGAAATAAAGACATTGACATCACACATGGCTTTGAATTATTCCATTTATTGGAGATACACACACGGAGTGTGAGAAAAAAGAAAGACAAACCATAAAAAAAAAACATAAATAAATAAACGAAAAAATAAACAAGAAAAGTATACTTTCGTTACAATATTAAAAAAATAAAATAAAATATTGTGTATTAAATGAAACAGTAGCAAAATAAAAATTAGTAATCTCTTCTAATAAGCATACAGATATATACCTCAACATCAGATCTGCTCATTAAAGCGGTCTATCAACGCCCACTTTAAATCTCCTCATAAAAGTGATTCAATTCTTTAGTTCTGCTTGAACAGCGGACATTCTAAATTCAGGATCTGCTTATTAGAGCACTCTTTTCCTAATTGACAAAAATACAATAACACAGTAAATAAAAAAAATATATATATATATATATATATATATGTATAAAGATTTCAAGTACAAATAATACCAGCACATGAATTCTCTAACGTAGACGAGTAAAAAAAAAAAAAAACTTAAAAAGTGGCAAAAAGCACAAGTAGTACGTACGTAACAAAAAAGTAGTTTGAAAAATTCAGAAACTAACATCTAGTAGAAATTAAATGATTTAAAAATTCAATTAAATA